>NC_066618.1:146151956-147391367 GCF_025201925.1 Gopherus flavomarginatus | reverse complement strand
ATCTCCTCTTCACTTTATTTGGAATTCCAAGCCATAAATCTGTTGTATTGACAGAAAACTATTCATAAAACGTAGAGATTTTGCTGTACATTCTGGAGGAAAGTCAATGTTGCAAAGTGAAGTGTAAAATTATTCCTGTCTCAGTGTTATTTTGAATCATATATCTTTACCTTTTATGAACAGCAGGCATATTTGGAAGAATTATGTCTGAGTCATAAATTCCTATTTGCCTGGGACATGACTAATAGGTATCTTTAACTCAGTAAGATGATATTGCTGTCTTATCTTGCATTTTTTAACCTCAGAAGCACACAGAAGACAGATGAAATTTAAATAGGACAATGACATTAATACAGTCTGTTGTAAAATGGTTACCAAGCTCCTTTTCTGGTCCATTGGGTCCAGCAAACTAATACTGTAATATGTAAGAGTTTCCAAATTTATTATTTCAATATTTAGCAAGGAAAATTGGCCTGTTTGCTTTTAGAACTTATAGATGGTTATGAGTTGTGAGAAAGATGGAATAAGCAGATCAGGGAAAAGAGGGCATTTTTTGGCCAAGTTTTACCTCACACAATATTCAGTGAAGCTGTAACTGAGGAAAAAAAGTCGATTTAGATGAATTATGGTGAAAAACCTTTCCAAATAGTGCTACTAACAAGCGTTCGTCTGTATTCCAGAAGGATTTACCTGTGTTACAATAGCCAAGCATCTTCAATGCCATAAACAAGATCTTTATGAGCAACTTGCTGTCACCTGATGTGTTGCTGAAAAAAGACAGAGAACAGTAATGACAAAGAGAGAACAGTAATGAAAAAAGATCTCTAGGTCCCACTATACTGCCTCCTCCTAATTTCACCTCCTCAAAAATAATAAATTATACTTGTTATACTTAATGTTGCTAGTTTAATAATAAATCAGACAATGAATGCAGTCTTTCTGTTAGCAAATTGTTTCTGAATATATCCAGAATTTAGGGCTGTCAATTAACCGCATTTAACTGACATGATTAACTCAAAAATATTAATTGTGATTACAAAAACTAATCATGATTAATCACACTTTTAATTGCACTGTTAAACAATTGAATACTAATTGAAATATATTAAATATTTTAGATGTTTTTCTAAATATATGTTATATATAAATATATTCTAAATATATTTCAAAATATATTAATTTCAATTACAACAACGAATACAAAGTGTACAGTGCACACTTTATATTATTATTTTATTACAAATATTTGAAGTGCTAAATGATAAAAGAAATAATATTTTTCAATTCACCTCATATAAGTATTGTAGTGCAATCTCTTTATCGTGAAAGATAAATTTACAAATGTCAATTTATTTTTTACATAATTGTACTAAAAAAACAAACAATGTCAAACTTTAAAGCCTACAAGTACATTCAGTCCTACTTCTTGTTCAGCCAATCACTAAGACAAACAAGTTTATTTACATTTATGGGACTCAATGCTGCCTGCTTCATCTTATTTACAATGTCACCTGAAAATGAGAACAGGTGTTTGCATGACACTTTTGTAGCCAGCATTGCAAGGTATTTATATGCCAGATATGCTTCAGCCTCCATTTCAGAGGATATGTTTTCATGCTGATTATGCTCATTAAAAAAATATGTTAATTAAATTTATGACTGAACTCCTAGGGGGAGAATTGTATGTGTCCTGCTCTGTTTTACCAGCATTCTGCCATATATTTCATGTTATAGCAATATCGGATGATAAGGCAGCACGTTGTTCATTTTAAGAATATTTTCACTGCAGATTTGCCAAAATGCAAAGAAGGTACCACAATGTGAGATTTCTAAAGATAGCTGTAGCACTTGACCCAAGGTTTAAGAATCTGAAGTGCCTTCCAAACTCTGAGAGGGATAAGGTGTGGAGCATGCTTTTATAAATCTTAAAAGAGCAACACTCTGATGCAGAAACTACAGAACCCGAACCACCAAAAAAGAAGATCAATCTTCTGTTGCTTATATCTCACTCAGATGGTGAAAATGAATGTGCAACATTTCACACTACTTTGGATCTTTACCGAACAGAACCCGTCATCAGCATGGACGCATATCCTCTGGAATAGTGGTTGAAGCAAGAAGGGACCTATGAATCTTTAGCACATCTGGTACATTAATATCTTGCTACAATATTGCCATGCAAACACCTGTTTTCACTTTCAGGTGACATTGCGAACAAGAAGCAGGCATTATCTCCTGCAAATGTAAACAAACTTGCTTTTCTGAGTGATTTGCTGAATAAGAAGTAGGACTGAGTGGACTTTAGGCTGTAAAGTTTTATATTATTTTGTTTTTTTGAGTGCAGTTTTTTTTTGTACATAATTCTACATTTATAACTTGCACTTTCATGCTAAAGAGATTGCACTATAGTATTTGTATTAGGTGAATTGAAAATATAATTTCTTTTGGGGTTTTTTTTTACTGTGCAAATATTTATAATAAAAAATAATATAAAGTGAGCATTGTATACTTTGTATTCTGTGTGGTAATTGAAATCAATATATTTGAAAATGTAGAAAACATCCAAAATATTTAAATAAATGGGATTATAATATACTTTAGCAGTGCGATTAATCATGATTAATTTTTTTAATTGCGCTATTAATCATAATTATTTTATAATCGCTTGTCAGCCTGTCATGGTATAAACCCCCACTCTGAACCTTAACGTCCAAAAGATGGGGTACCAGCATGAATTCCTCTAAGCTCAATTACCAGCTTAGTACTTGTAGCACTGCCACCAACCAGGAATTCCAGTGCTTGGTACTCTCTGGTCCCCCCAAAACCTCACCCGGGGACCACCAAGACCCAGTCCCTCTGGATCTTATCACAAGGAAAGTAAACACTTTCTCTCACCGTTGCCTCTCCCAGACTTCCCCTCCCTGGGTTACCCTAGAAGGATCACTGTGATTCAAACTCCTTGAATCTTAAAACAGAGAGGAAAATTCACCTTCCCCTCTCCTTCTCTCTCTCCCTCCCAGACTCTCCCTGAGAGAGAAAGTAATCCTAACACAGAGAGAAAATTAACCTCTCTCTCCCCCTTCCCTCCTTTCTCCCCACCAATTCCCTGGTGAATCCAGACCCAGTCCCCTGGGGTCTCACCAGAATAAAAAAAAAATCAGGTTCTTAAACAAGAAAAAGCATTTAATAAAAGAAAGAAAAAACAGTAAAAATTATCTTTGCAAATTTAAAATGGAATTGCTACAGGGTCTTTCAGCTATAGACACTGGGAATACCCTCCGAGCCTAAGTATACAAGTACAAATTAAAATCCTTTCATCATAATACAAATTTGAACACCTTCCAGCCAAATACACATTTGCAAATACAGGAAACAAACATAAGCCTAACTCGCCTTATCTACCTAGTACTCACCATTCTGAGTACATAAGAGCTTGTGTCAGAGAGATTGGAGAGAAACCCGGTTGCACGTCTGGTCACTCTCAGAACCCAGAGAGAACAACAACCAAAAACTAACAGCACACACAAAACTTCCGTCCCTCAAGATCTGAAAGTATCTTGTCCCCTGATTGGTCCTCTGGTCAGGTGACAGCCAGGCTCACTGAACTTGTTAACCCTTTACAGGCAAAAGAGACCTCATGTACTTCTGTTCTATTAACCCTTAACTATCTGTTTATGACACGCCCCCCCAAATCGCTGACAGTGTGGAACCTCACTGGTGGTGATTTCTCCCTAGAACTTTAGAATAAACAGATTAATAAACACATACACCTTTACATATACTACTAACTATGTAAAACTACAAGATTCTTTACATTGTAAGGACAATTTTTAACCAGTTGATTCTGGGAAACTTTCATGAGAGAGTGCATCAGCTACTTTGTTTGAAGCTCCTGAAATGTGTTGAACTTAAAAATCAAAATCTTGGAGAGCTAAACTCCATCGAAGCAGTTTTTTGTTGTTTCCCTTGGCAGTATGAAGCCATTTTAGCGCAGCATGGTCTGTCTGTAGCTGGAACTGCCGTCCCCAAACGTATGGGCACAGCTTTTCCAGGGTGCACATAATGGCGTAGCATTCCTTTTCACTGACTGACCAGTGACTTTCCCTCTCAGACAGTTTTTTGCTGAGAAACACGACCTGATGGAAGTTGTGATCCGGTCCTTCCTGCATGAGAACTGCTCCCACACCACGCTTAGATGCGTCGGTGGTTACCATGAATGGTTTGTCAAAGTCCAGGGCCCTTAGCACAGGGTCAGACATGAGCGTCGCCTTAAGCTGAGTAAAAGCCTTTTGACACTCATCAGTCCACTTAACTGCATTTGGCTGTGTCTTTTTGGTCAGGTCGGTCAGTGGGGCAGCGATTTGGCTGTAGTGTGTTACAAATCGCCTGTAATACCCAGCCAAGCCTAAGAAGAATTAGACCTGTTTTTTGGGACTTTGGGACAGGCCACTTTTGAATAGCCTCCACCTTGGCCTGTAGGGGGTTTATGGTTCCTCGACCCACCTGGTGTCCCAGGTAAGTCACTCTGTTTTGGCCTATTTGACACTGTTTGGCCTTAACAGTTAGTCCTGCCTGCCTGATGCATTCAAAGACCTTTTTCAGGTGTTCTAGGTGTTCGGGCCATGAATCCGAAAAAATGGCCACATCATCAAGGTAGGCAACAGCATATTCTCCCAATCCTGCTAGTAGACCATCTACCAGCCTTTGGAAGGTGGCGGGTGCATTTTGCAGCCCAAAAGGAGGCACATTAAATTCATACACCCCTACGTGGGTGATGAATGCTGACTTTCCTTGGCGGGTTCATCTAGTGGTACTTGCCAGTACCCCTTGGTTAAGTCTATTGTAGATATGAATTGGGCACATCATAACTTTTCCAATAGCTCATTGGTTCGTGGCATAGGATAGTTGTCGGGATGAGTTACCGCATTTATTTTATGGTAGTCCACGCAAAAGCGTATTTCCCCATCTGATTTGGGTACCAGAGCCACTGGAGATGCCCATGCACTCGTAGATGAGCGGATTATACCCATCTGTAGCATGTTTTGGATCTCCCATCCTATAGCAGCTTGGGCATGAGGAGACACTCAGTAAGGTGGGGTTCTAATTGGGTTAGCATTACCTGTGTCAATGGAGTGGTATGCCCGTTCAGTCCATCCTGGGATGGCTGAGAACAATGGGGCGAAGCTAGTGCACAGCTCCTTGATCTGTTGCCGCTGCAGACATTCCAGGGTTGTGGAGAGGTTCACCTCTTCCATGCCACCGTCATTTTCCCTTCATAGTAAACACCGTCAGGCCACTCAGTGTCATCTCCTCCCTGGGCTGTAAACTGACAAACCTGTAAGTCTCTGGAATAAAAGGGCTTGAGAGAATTAACGTGGTACACTCTGGGCTTTAGGGAGGAATTGGGAAATGCTATGAGATAGTTAACGGCTCCCAGGCGCTCTTGGACCATGAATGGCCCTTCCCATGATGCTTTCATCTTATGGGCCTGTTGCACCTTCAAGACCGTAGCCTGGTCTCCTACTTTGAAGGAACACTCTCTGGTATTTTTAACATACCAGGCCTTTTGCTCTTCCTGAGCATCCTTTAGGTTTCTTTAGTGAGGGCTAAAGAGTGTCGGAGGATGTTTTGTAGGTTGCTTACAAAGTCCAGAATGTTAGTTCTTGGAGAGGATGTAAACCCCTCCCATTGCTGCTTTACCAACTGTAATGGCCCTTTAACCTCGTGGCCATACACAAGCTCAAATGGTGAAAACCTTAAACTGGGATGTGGTACAGCCCTGTAGGCAAAGAGCAATTGCTGCAACACTAGGTCACAGTCATTGGAGTGTTCATTCATGAATTTACGTATCACGGCCCCCAAAGTTCCATTAAACCTTTCCACCAGGCCATTGGTTTGATGGTGGTATGGGGTGGCAACCAAGTGATTCACCCCATGAGTCTCCCACAGTTCTTTAATGGTCCCTGCCAGGAAATTAGTCCCTGAATCCATAAGGATGTCGGAAGGCCAACCTACCCTGGGAAAAATGTCTGTTAGGGCCTGGCACACAGTTTTAGCCCTGGTGTTGCCTAGAGCTACTGCTTCCGGCCATCGGGTAGCAAAGTCCATGAAAGTTAGTATGTACTGTTTTCCTCTGGGGGTCTTTTCTGGGAAAGGACCCAGAATATCCACAGCTACTCGCTGAAATGGGACCTCAATTATGGGGAGTGGCTGGAGAGGGGCCTTGACCTGGTCTTGGGGCTTTCCCACTTTTTGGCACACCTCACAAGACCGGATATACTTGGCAATATCCTTGCCCAACCCCTCCCAGTGGAAGGACTTCCTCAACTGGTCTTTGGTTCTGTTCACCCCAGAATGGCCACTGGGATGATTATAGGCTAAGCTTAAGAGCTTTCCCCAGTATTTAGTTGGAACAACCAACTATTTTTGTGGATGACAGTCTTCCCAGTGTCCACCAGAAAGAGTCTCCTTATATAAAAGCCCTTGTTCTATAACAAACTGGGATCGGTTAGAAGAGCTGAGAGGTGGTGGGGTGCTCCATGCCGCCGCTCAAGCTTTCTGAAGGCTGTCATCTGCTTCCTGCTCAGTCTGGAACTGTTTCCTGGAGGCTGGAGACACCAGTTCTTCCTTAGACTGTGGACTTGGGCTTGGTCCTTCGGGAAGCGATGTAGGTGATGAGATTGTTTTCATGGCTGGTGAAGCGCTCTCTGCTGGTGCACCAGGTGGTATTTGAGGCTCTGGCTGAGCCTCTTGGGTATGGTTGTCTGCTGCTTCCCCCAGTTCAGGCTTGCTGGTGCCCTCTGGCATTGGGGTTGAAGATGCGTTTGCAAGCGCTGGGATCAGTGCTGGCAATGGTTCTGGTGCTGGTTGCGTTTCCAGGTCTGGGTCTGGGACTGGAGGTACTGTGGCTGTTGCAGTTGTAGGCAGGGGATCCGGGTCCACTACCTCTGTCTGGGTCTCTGCTAACACAGATGGGGCCTCTGTGGACTGTTTAGGAACAGGGATGGGTCTGGAGGCGTGCCTGGCTTGGCTGCGTGTAACCATTCCCACCCTTTTGGCCTGCTTCACCTGGTTAGCCAAGTCTTCCCCCAGTAGCATGGGGATGGGATAATTGTCATAGACTGCAAAAGTCCACATTCCTGACCAGGCTTTGTACTGGACAGGCAGTTCAGCTGTAGGTAAGTCTACAGCTTGTGACATGAAAGGGTAAATTTTCACTTGGGCCTTTGGGTTGATGAATTTGGGGTCCACTAAGTACTAGTGGATAGCTGACACTTGTGCCCTCGTGTCTCTCCACGCGACAACCTTCTTTCCACCCACTCTCAAAATTTCCCTTCGCTCCGAGGGTATTTGAAAGGCATCTTTGCCTGGGGATTTTTGGTGTGATGGTGGTGTAATGAACTGCATTCGGTTGGGGTTCTTGGGGCAGTTGGCCTTTATATGTCCCAGTTCATTACACTTAAAGCATCGCCCAGCTGACTGGTCACTGGGCCGAGGTGGGTTACTGGAGATTGGTGAGGTGAGAGAATAGGGCGTCAGCGGCTTTCCTTGGGTTGTAGGTGGGGTCTTGGGTTGCCCTCGGGTATAGGGTTTATTGTCGGTGTGACCCCGGTGATATTTGCTCCCCTTGATAGTAGCTTTTTTCTTTTCTGCCACTTCCACCCATCTAGCTCCAATCTCCCCCGCCTCGGTGACAGTTTTGGGCTTCCCATCTAGGATGTACCTTTCTATTTCCTCCGGAACACCCTCTAAGAACTGCTCCAATTGTATTAGGAAGTGCATATTATCCAGAGATTTAACATTGGCTCCTGATATCCAGGCATTATAATTCTTTCCAGTGTGGTAGGCATACCAGGTGAATGACACATCTGGTTTCCACCTTAGGGCTCTGAACCTCTGACAGGCATGCTCAGGTGTTAGCCCTGTTCTGATTCTGGCCTTGGTTTGTAAAAGTTTATAATCATTCATGTTCTCCTTAGGCATTTCAGCCGCCACCTCTGCTAGGGATCCACTGAGCAGTGGCCTCAGCTCTATCATGTACTGGTCTTCAGTGATGCTGTACCCATGGCAGGTCCTTTCAAAATTTTCTAGGAAGGCCTCAGTGTCATCACCTGCCTTGTAGGTGGGAAATTTCTTGGGATGTGGAACAATAACTGGCGAATGGTTGCTAGGATCGGCTGTGTTCTTCTGCTTAGCCTGTTCTAATGCCAGGGTCTGCTGGTGGGCTTCCCTCTGGAGTTCTATCTGTCTTCTGTGGGCTGCCTCTTTGTCTTCTTGTTCTCTTTTGTGGGCCACCTCTCTTTCTCTTTCCCTCTCTTCCTTCTCTCTTTCCCTCTCTTCCTCTCTCTTTCCCTCTCTCTTTCTTTTATCTCCAGCTCTTCCTGTGGGCAGCCTCTCTTTCTCTTTCTCTCAGCTCCATTTCTTTTTCTCTCAGATCCAGCTCTTTTTGTTTTATTGCTAGTTCTTTTTGTTTCTTTTCCATGTCTCGCTTGTGGTCTGCATCTTTGATTTGTTTCTCTGCCTCCAGTTTTGCCCGTTCCTGTTTCAGGGGGTCCTTGGTAGCCATGGTTTCTGCTTTCTTGTGTTGGGGTTCTGGTGTTTACTGTCTGAAATGCTGCTTTTCTGTTGCCTTCTTCGGGTTGCTTAGCAACAGAGTCTTTTTTTTAACTCCTTCAATTAGCTATTCCCGACAGAGTTAGAAAGAAAAAAAAAACATTCATTTGCAAATGTGTTTTGCTAATGTATGGTGACTCATAGCTGGAGTCCCTTTGTTTAACAAAAGACCCTTGTTAAACTTAATGCCTCTGCCTTCAGGCAGTCTCTGCACAAACAGAAAGGAGAAAAGGAAAAAATTTTCTGGCTGCAGTTTTAAAAACCCTCTCTCCTGCTTACAAACAGCTAGCAAAGAGAATAGAGAAAGAAAAAATCCTACTGGCTTTTGCTTCTAAACCCAAACCTCAGTCTGCCTGCAGATAGCTAGCAGGGAGAGAAATAAAAACCTCGCTGGCTTTCGGATTTTATCTTATCTATCTATCCCACATGCTGCACACCATGTCATGGTATAAACCCCCACTCTGAACCTTAGCATCCAAAAGATGGGGTACCAGCATGAATTCCTCTAAGTTCAATTACCAGCTTAGTACTTGTAGTGCTGCCACCAACCAGGAATTCCAGTGCCTGGTACACTCTGGTCCCCCCAAAACCTTGCCCGGGAACCCCTAAGACCCAGTCCCTCTGGATCTTAACACAAGGAAAGTAAACCCTTTCCCTAACCATTGCCTCTCCCAGGCTTCCCCTCCCTGGGTTACCCTGGAAGATCACTGTGATTCAAACTCCTTGAATCTTAAAACAGAGAGGAAAATTCACCTTCCCTCTTCCTTCTCTCTCCCCCTCCCAGACTCTCCCTGAGAGAGAAAGTAATCCTAACACAGAGGGAAAATTAACCTCTCTCTCCCCCTTCCCTCCTTTCTCCCCACCAATTCCCTGGTGGATCCAGACCCAGTCCTCTGGGGTCTCACCAGATTAAAAAAACAATGAGGTTCTTAAACAAGAAAAAGCATTTAATAAAAGAAAGAAAAAACAGTAAAAATTATCTTTGCAAATTTAAAATGGAATATGCTACAGGGTCTTTCAGCTATAGACACTGGGAATACCCTCCCAGCCTATACAAGTACAAATTAAAATCTTTTCAGCATAATACAAATTTGAACTCCTCCCAGCCAAATACACATTTGCAAATAAAGGAAACAAACATAAGCCTAACTTGCCTTATCTACCTAGTACTCACCATTCTGAGTACATAAGAGCCTGTCTCAGAGAGATTGGAGAGAAACCCAGTTGCACGTCTGGTCACTCTCAGAACCCAGAGAGAACAACAACCAAAAACTAACAGCACATACAAAACTTCCGTCCCTCAAGATTTGAAAGTATCCTGTCCCGATTGGTCCTCTGGTCAAGTGACAGCCAGGCTCACTGAACTTGTTAACCCTTTACAGGCAAAAGAGACCTGAAGTACTTCTGTTCTATTAACCCTTAACTATCTGTTTATGACACAGCCTTACCTGAATTCTACAAAAGTTTTAATTATTTACACTGGCTCCCCATCAGCAAAGTGTCTGAGTGCTATTATTCTGCAGTATTCATTATGGGTCATTCATTAAGGCCAGTGAACCACATTCATTGACTTCTGGTCCCAATAGGCCCTAGGTATATCTATGAATGCTAGCTGCATTGTCAGTTGGTGCTATACCAATTTTCACCAGCTGAAGATGTTGACCACACCCTGTACAAACAAAATTCAACCCATTCATTGTTCATGAGTGATTAATGTCATATATATCTGGAGCTGGTCAAAAAAAATTGTCAATAGTTTTCCACCCAAAAATGTCAAATTCAACTAAACCAACTTTTTTCATGAAATATCATCTATTTTGACATTTTCCCACAAAAGTATTTTAGAAATGAAAATATTCTAAATGTCTAACACCATATTATTGAAAACAGCAGTGCCTCTAATTAGGAGTGTGAGTGCTTTTCTTATTTTCTATATCAAAGCGTAAATGTCAAACTGTTTCATTGTATTACAAACAGGAAACATTTTGATCTAGAAAATAAAATGAGATATTTTAATCAGTACCAAGTAGCAGCTATGCTTAATCATTTTAAAAATAAAAATTTAAAAGAAATTAATGGAATTTTTCAACTATTACGTTATGTCAAGACATGTTATATTATGACCTGTCAGTACTCTATAATCCTAGTGATGTGGTGAAATAATATACAAATAATAAATGAAATAATAAAATGAAAAATCATAACATGAAATACATTTTAAATCAAATTTTATTTTGAAACACGATTTCAAAAATATTTATAAAATGAAATGTTTCAAAAACTATTTTTGTCATTTCCTTTTCATGGGGAGTTTCAAAAGTAATTGTTTTTGTTCAAAATTAGAATGAAAATGAATAGTTAAATGTCAAAATTTCCCATGAAATGGAAATTCTGAGTTTTAGCCAGTTCTAAATATATTTTCAGTTGTTTGATACATAGTATTCTTGGTGTACTATTTGTCACCTGAATCACATTGTATTTTCTGCTATCTGACTAGAAGACTGAAAATTCTTAAATAGAAGAATAACTACTAAGAAATAAGAAACAAAGGGTCCTGTGGCACCTTATAGACTAACAGATGTATTGGAGCATAAGCTTTCGTGGGTGAATACCCACTTCATCAGACGCATGCTTATGCTCCAAAACATCTGTTAGCCTATAAAGTGCCACAGGACCTTTTGTTGCTTTTTACAAATTCAGACTAACACAGCTACCTCTCTGATATTAAGAAATAGCAAATAATGAAGCATGACTAATGAATAATGCAGCACTGGTTGGAAGGTAAATCACTATTCATGCCAAAATTCACGTAGCCTTCAGCAGTCATTAACATTTTTATAAATTAAAATTGGTTGTCCATGTAACCTACAAATAACATGACCCCACCACTAACAGCAGAGCAAACTCATCACATGTATTGCAAAACTATCCACAAATTACATTCTGTGCTATGTGGTCAGCTCCAATTAATTCTAAATATGACTCAGGAGAGATCCAGTTCTTCTGAACTGATTATTAGCAAAGATGAGAGCTGGGTGGTTATAATTTCTTTGCTCTCCAACCTTCAGGAAAATGAAGTAAGAAAGTGATCTGTGTATTCAAATATGACACATAAAAGAGACTCTATGCTTCTGACTAGAGAATGTGTGCAGTTTTAAATATTTTTTTCCTGCTTGGGTTTTAAACAAGAAACTTTAAGAGATATCACTGTGTAGTCTAGAACATAGGAATTGACATGCATGTATTTTAGATGCGGGCACATTAACATCTACCTCCAGATGAAGCATGCTTGAGGTTATTTAGCTTAGTACCAGTGAGGAACAATTTCTTTACATTTATATTCTTTACACTGAAAGATGATTTTGTGAGCTTCGGGCTCTGCTGGAAGAATAAATAGCATCTTGAGGTTCCAAACAGTACATGTTTAAAGACAAAGAGCTGAAGTGACAGCAGCTGCTGCCTCTGGGCTTATCAAACTAGGGACTTGAAAGAATGATTTTATTCTTTTGCTATGAAGACTGTCACTTTCTAATTTAAACAGCAAACCGATATTAAATTTCTTCTTTAGCGGTAATAATTACAGCGACCACTCCCCAAATGGGGGAAAAAAAGCAGCATTGGTACAGCTGCCAACCTCTGAAAGCTGCAAGTAGGAACATTTGCTTAGAAAGATAGAAACACCTTTTAAACTCTATTGAAATCCATTGTAGTCAAATATTTTTTTGTGGGGGAAAATGTCAAACATTAAACAATTTGTTTTTAAAAAAATCAATTCTGAGCCATCCTCACTAAAAGGAGGTGGGGCTGATTAGCTTTTATGTTTAGTTTGCTGAGTAACTCTTACTGTATTAACTTATACTTTAAATGTCTAAATAAATAATGAGAAAAACAGACATTTCACAAAATTCAGAACTTTACTACTCAAAAAATGTAGTTCTCATGCAACATGTGAGCGTGACAGGCTTAGAGACTGGAATTCTAGCTATTGAACAGGATGAAACAACAGTTCAGGCCTCTCTAAATTCTCCTGCCTCAACCTGAGGCCAGATGCAATACCTCTTTATATAGTAACATAAGAATTACTATACAGACGCTCCTCGAGTTATGCAAGGCGTTCCATTCCGGAATGCCTTGCATAAGTCAAATTTTGTGTATGTCGGGAACATATACCCAATAATTATGCAACAACAACAAAAAAAAAGCTTACAGAACTTTTTCCATAAGTGTGGATTTGCCTAAGTCAGGTTTGCATAACCCAGGCAGCGTCTGTAGTGGTAATTCTAAACCAGTGATTCATCTAGTCCACTATCCTGTATCCAAGAATAGCTAGTATTAGGTGCTTCAGAAGAAGACATAAGAATCTCCATAACAATTATAGAACAACATGCAAAAGTTGTTTGATTGGATTTCATTAGTTAATAATTAAGTTACATTCTTAAGAATGGAGAACAGTATCCTTCCTAAACTCCTAGCTCCTGTTATTTTAGATATTAGTCATATTGATGCCAATCCTTTTATGAATCATGCTACATTCTTTGCCTTAATATGTTGTTGCAATGAGTTCCACATATTACATATTCATTGAGTTCATTATTCATTACTATGATTATTTGGCTTTTACCACTATCATGGTACCTTCCATGGTATCTTCTCTCTAAACCAAAATCTTTTTAATCTAACCATTATCACAATGGAGGATAAGGTAGTTAATTTTCAATACCTATTCAATCCTTAGCCTCAGTGGAAACTGCAATTAATGCCAATATTAGTGAACTTGGGTTTTTGTATTTCACGTCCACCATGCCCACATTCTCCTCTATGTGCCTGGTTCCCTGGGAGACTACATTTCCCCTGGAGCATTGCAGTGGATCAGCAAGAGAGGAGACAGTGGTGAATGATGGGAGATGTTGTCCAGCGTTGTATTAAATTAGATAGAATAAATGGGCCAAAGGTGTTAACATAACCCAGTCATGGTCCAATATTATTGTTTTTGGATTCTCCCATCACATCGGTAGATGAGTGTTCAGCACTGTTGACTTGACTTTTGGGTTTGTTTTTATGGCATTTCACATTTATTTTATTTTGACCATTGAGTTAGTTGACCAGCCAGGAACAATAGCCCAATGGGCTGAGAAGGGGGCAAGCTGTGTTTAGGGTTCCTATCCAGGAGGGCAGGTCCAGATGCATCACTGGTACTGCCTCAGTAATACAGAGACCAGCTGGCTTCAATAGATGAACTGGGTCCCTAGGGACTCCGGGCCAGAAGGAGACATTTCTAATACTGAAGGATGTCTTTCCTCTCTTACTTGTGGTCTCCATTTCTGTCAGGCCCTGTGGTACTCAGACATTCTTACCCTGGAAGATGAACCGTTGCTGCTGTTACAGGAGAGAATGCATTCCTATCCATCACACATGAGCACTCTGGTACTGATGGTACCATCGCTTCTAATGTAAATGTCTTCAGACTTGGGGGAGTTAGGGGAAATAGCCCCACCAATGTTTCTGAGAAGGCACAGGACCCCAGATAGAGATCCAAGGCACCAAATTTTTCTGCTATGTTGCCCCAGGGACACCTGTTATCGATTCCCATGGGGACCTCCATGACTGACAGATCCCTCCTTCTGGTTGTACTGGGGCCCCTGGGATCCTTATAGTGGATACTTGAAACTATTGCAAGTGTCCTACCACTCTTCCCCCTCTCATCAGCTGGTTCCGAAAGTAGATGAGGAGGAAAATATAGACCCTGAACACTGTCTCCTGGACATCTTACAGCCACAGGGACTATCCGGGGTAGCCCTTCCAAAAAATGAGGCCATACTGGAACTGTACAGAATGGTTTTCCTTGCACCAGACAGGTTTTATGTGATGAGTACCCTGATCGCTCACATTACTCACAAGCCCCAAATTATGGTGCATCACTGTCTTTCCCTCTTGGGCTTCATGCACCTATGTGACACCTTTTGCCAGACTCCACTGGTGGTGCCTAAAAGCTTGGCTCCACTCAACCTACCGACTGACCAAGGTTCGCATCAATACCAGAGTCACTGTTTTCTTTGGAGTTCTCATCTCTCTTGCTTGGTGGTCCAGTCCAAACAGGGTCATGCTGGGGACCCCCTTTAGCCTTCCCATACTAAGGGTCACTATTGTGACGGATGCCTCCTTTAGAGGATGGGGCACTCATTTGTACATACACACCTCTAAGTGTACATGGACACCACAGGAGGTCAGACTGAATATAAACTTACCAGACCTTGGAGTAGTCCACCTAGCTTGCAAGGCTTTCCTTCCTTTCTTATTCTCACTCCACATGCAAATCCTATCAGATAAATCTCTACAGTGATATATATAAACAAAGAGGGAGGGGTAAGATCTTATTCCCTCTGTCTGGAGGCAATCACACTGTGGAACTGGTGTATCAGAAATCAGTTTATACCTCCCAGATTCTCAGAACTCCCTAGCAGACAGACTAAGCAGAAGTCTCTCCACAGACCACAAATGGGAAATACATGTTCTGACCAATATCTTTACACAGTGGGGTACTCTTCTATGGGACCTCTTTGTGTCCCAGACAAAAAGAATGCTTCTTGTGTATTACTCCAGGGGAGCTACAGGCAGTGACTCAGGGCAACGCTCTCCTGCTCCCTTTGACATATGACCTCAGATATGCCTTTTTCGCCTCCCCCCACCGATACCACAAGCTTTCCAGAATATTTTTTCACACACAGACACCGTCATCTTCCTAGCACCCTACTGGCCCAAATTGTTCTGGTTTACAGATCTCTTAAGGATGTCTACATGCCCACCAACAAGGATTCACTCATTCTCAGATCTCCTAACTTAAGACCGCAGAAGCCTCAGGCACCCCAACCTGACCTCACTCCACCTCACAGCCTAGTGTTTGGATGGGTATCAGAAATAGAATACTCATGCTCTACCTTGGGCTATGAGATCCTTTACCAAAGCAGAAAAGATTCATCCAGAGCATGCTACCAAGCTAAATGGCATTGTTTCTTGGCTTTGGCACTACACCATCATTGTTCCCTCAACACAGTGAGCATTACAATTATCCTTGACTAGCTCCTTGCCCTAAAGACATCAGGTCTAGCCCTTAGCTCACTTCATGTACGTAAGAACTTAAAAACACATTTTTTCCAAAACCCCATGTTTCTCCTGAGGACAAGAGACTGCACTCCCTCAACATCAGACATGCTTTTGCATTCTACCTGCAAAGAACCAAGCTTTTAGGAATCTCCGATACTCCTTGTCACCATGGCAGGAAAGCCATATCCTCACAGAACATTTCTAGAGTTGGTCTCAGGATGCATATTAGAATGTTATAAAATAGCAAAGCTTCTCCCTCCTGGCCTGGTGTTACAGCTCACTCCATATGAGCATGAGCAACCTCCATAGCATCCTTACCAGATGTCCCGTTGCAGGACAGTTTCAAAGCCACAACTTGGAGATCAGTCCATGCATTTACAGCACACGACACCCTGACTCAAGTGGCAGCTGCAGACGCAGCAGTAGGAATGGCTGTATTACAAGCAGCTCTGTATTACAAGCTGTATTACCAGCTTCCTTGCACCTACCTCCATGCTGATCACTGCTTGCCAGTCACCATTAGGTGGAATACACATAGGGACTGGAACTCAAAGAAGAGGAGGAGGTTACTTACTGTAACTGGAAGTACTTTGAGATATGTGGTCCCTATCTGTATTCAATTACCCATCCTCCTTCCTCTGCTTTTGACTCTATTGCATTATGGTAAAAGAAGGAATTAGAGAGGCATTGACCTGCACCACCCCTTGCACCCCTGGTTGGAAGTATAAGGGGAGATATTGCTCATATGCAGGTCAACAGTTACTGCTTGGGAAAACTTCCAGACTCAGATGCATGGAGCACATGCATACCACAGGTGTGGAATACAGATAGGAATCACACATCTGAATGAACCTTTAATTACAGTATTATTGAAAGCAACATGACTTACTTTTTATTAACATTTGCTGTTATAGGTTATTGTAACGTTTATGAACTTTCATACAATTTTTACAGTTGAGCTTACAATGAGAGTAAATTTTTAGGTCTAAATATTGCAACATCAGCTAGGGAGCTTGTCCCATAGAGGAGAATGGTGGTATATGATATCCAAAGTATCACTCCCATGAAGCTCCTTAGCAGCATTTCCAAGTTGAAGTATTTGGTTTTCAGATGAAAATTTTTGGCCAAAAAATTTCAGTTGGGAATTTATTTTTCCTGAAAAGCTCAAATTTTCTGCAGAAAAGCAAACATTTTCCAGCCTGCTTTATCAATAATATTTGATATGACCTATCCACTGAAACTTGGACTGAGAGTCCTAATGCATTCTGCATAGATTACCGAACAGCTATCAGATAGTAACAACTTTGAATCACAATCAAGTCAGACTGCACGCAAAATGGGTACCCAGATCTGAAAGACTCCATAGCTCATTACCAATCTCCTGAGCCATTCAGTCCCTCAATTAAAGAGGTTATTATATTTACTGAGTTGTCAGTCACAGATTAGAGCAGTAAACAAGCTCATGGACATTTATCTTGTCGTCTTCCTGCCACAAGACTTTTTGATTTAAGCCTCAAAATGCATCTAAAACAGTCTCCTGAAAGTTGTCCTAAGAAACCTGTGAAAAATTCAAATTACAGTTTCTGAGCATTTAAGATAGTGAGATCATACTACTGAGTGAACAAGGAGCAGGTATTTAAATTCAAATTTCTGAGAGCAAGAGGAGAGAGAAGATAGCTTTGCATGATAAGTTGAAAGCATTATCTTTTTATTCTGCTACATTTTATATATAATTTTGTCCTGTGACCAGTCAGGGAAAGAAAGATTTTGTGAGAAGAGGACAAAAATAAAACCACATTAGTTAAGCTATGGTTATAGGTAGAATAAAGTCTAGGCAAAAATGTCACCATCTTACTGAATAAAGCAACTTCCTGCTTGTCCTCCAAATGTAGCTCTGCTCTGTACTGACAAAAAAACAACAAACAAGCAGCCCTGTCCTATACTGCTAGCACTACAGAGACAATACATTGTGGAAAATTCAGATGGATTTTTCTGTGTGGTGCACCACCAAGAAAATTGTTAGGCAAAATTCCAGAAAGTGGTGATGTAAGAGGCAAGAAAAGAAACACAGCTTGATTTTTGAGGTTCTGGGCAGAATTTCCAATATTGGCAATTAGAAATACCTTGTGACTCCTAAACATATCAAATTTTACATTCAAGTAACTGAAAAGGAATAAGTATGAAACCCCCCAATGTTATTTTACAGTAAATTTACTGATTAAGTCGCAGTTCAAAGTTTAAATATTCAAAGCAAAATTGAGAGCATTTTAAACTCCCCCTTTTTTCCAATTCTCATGGCTTCCACAAACTTGTAGTATTTTGTATATCATTTTTCTTAAAAAAATTTAGGGCAGCACTGGCAGATAATGGCAATACAATGAAGTGTTTCTGTGCTGTTGTGCCACTTATTATAGAGAACTAAGGTAATCTATGATAGTGATCCAAAGCATTGTATTTGACAATAGTAATATTGCACAGTTTGTAGAGATTAATATGTAGCAATTTTTACATTAAGGTAAAAGTGCCAAACCTCCCATACCTGTCTCCCCCCACCAGTCCAAAGTTGGATTAGATAGCAGTAGGTTTGCCTGATTGGAAGTGGAGTGGGCCTGCCATGTAGCAAAAAAACCTGGGAGAGGCAGAAAGCCATCTTTTCTTTCTCATGTCTAAGATGACGACAACAAGTAGGGATGATAAATATTTGCCAGGGGATAGATCTGTTGCAAGGGAAAGGGGATTATGTGGGTCTCAATGAAATCAGAGAGTTGGAATAGACATTAAAACATCTGGATGCTTATTGAAACAAAAGCTTTTTAGTCTCATCCATCTAGCCCCACCACATGGTAGATTTGTGTGTAATTTTGCTAATTGTAGGCCACTTAATGCCTGCTCATGTATTTTTAGAGTGGCAAGACTAGTTCACTTTCTACTGTAATAGTTCTGTTTTTCAAATTTAAACAAATGCTCCTTTTGGGTAATTTAAAATAAACTACTCTATTTCCTCTGTCTTGGAAATAAAGACAAATTGATTGTTATATAGCCCTCTGTAAGGCATTATGGATATCGTGGGCCCAAAAGTCAGCAGGAACTAGCCACCTACTTTGAGGGACGTAAGGTTTTCTCCTGAAACTGCCTCTCACAAGGAGAGAAGCCCTCCATAACTATCAAAGTATTTTTGAAAATTTTAAAACCCCTGTACAGAGGCAGTTCTTGTTCTGCCAGGTTATACAAATGTCCAAAGAATGATACAATCATAAACATGTAGGACTGGAAGGGACCTCAGGAAGTCATCTAGTTCACTACTGCACTGAGGCAGGACTAAGTATTATCTAGCCTATTCCTGACAGGTGTTTGTCTAACCTGTTCTTAAAAAGCTCAAATGATGGAGATTCCACAACCTCCCTAAATAATGTGTTCCAGTGCTTAACTATCAGTTAGGAAGTATTTCCCACTGTCTATAAATCTTCCTTGCTGCAATTTAAGCCAATTACTTCTTGTCCCATCCTCAGCAGTTGAGGAGAATAATTTATCACCATCCTCTTTATAACAACCTTTTACATACTTGATGATGATTGTCATGTCCCCCTCAGTCTTTCTCTTCCACAGAGTTAACAATCCTTTTTTTAAAAAAAATATTTTCTTGCAGGTCATATTTTCTAGACCTTTAATCATCCTTGATGTTTTCCTCTGGACTTTTCCCAATTTGTCCACATCTTTCCTGAAGTGTCATGCCCAGAACTGCACGTAGTACTCCAGTTGAGGCCTTATCAGTGCTGAGTAGAATGGAAGAATTACTTCTTGCATCTTACTTACAATTCCACAACTCTCCTATATCCCAGAATGATATTTTCTGTTTTTTGCAACAGCATTACATTGTTGACTAATAGTTTATGCTCCACTATAATCCTCAGATCTTTTTCAACAGTACTTTTTCCTTGGCAGTCATTTTCCATTTTGCATTTGTGCAATTGATTAGTCCTTCTTAAGTGGAGTATGTTGCATTTGTCCTTATCGAATTTTATCCTATTTATTTCAGACCATTTCTTCAATTTGTCAAGATCATTTTGATTTCTAATCCTGTCTTTCACAGTGCTTTCAACCTCTTCCAGCTTGGTGTCATCCACAAACTTTATAAGTGTACTCTCTATGCCATTGTTCAAATCATTTATGAAGATTTAATAGAACTGGACCCAGGATAGATTCCTGTGAAACTCCACACCTTCAGCTGGACTGTGGCACACTGATAACTACTCTCTAAATAGTTTTCCAACAAGTTGTGTACCCACCTGATAATAGGTTTGTTCAGTCTATATTTCCCTAGTTTGTTTATGAGATATTATCAAAAGCCTTATTAAAGTTGAGATGTATCATATCTACTGCTTCCTCCATTTCCACAAGGTTTGTTACCCTTCCAAGAAAGATATTAGGTTGGTTTGACATGATTTGTTCTTAATAAATCTATGGTGACTGTTACTTATCACCATATTTTCTTGTAGTTTCTTACAAATTGATTGATTATTTGCTCCATTATCTTTCTGGGTAACCAAAGTTAAGCTGATTGGTCTATAATCCCCTGGGTTTTCCTTATTCCCCTTTTTATAGATAAGTACTATATTTGTCAATTTCCAGTTCTCTGGGATCTCTCTTGTCCTGCATAAGTTCTCCAAGATAATTGCTAATGGCTCAGAGATCTTTTCAGCCAATTCCTTAAGTATTCTAAGATTTACTTCATCAGGCTCTGCTGACTTGAAGACCAGTAACTTGTTTAAATAATTCTTTACATGTTTTCCCTCTTTTAGACTCAGATCCTACCCCCTTTATACTGCTGTTCACTGTGTCAGTTTTTGAATCACTGACAATCTTTTTGGTGAAAAATGAAAGAAGGCATTTAACACTTGGGCCATTGCTGTGTTTTCTGTTATTACCTTTCCTGCATCATTGATTAACAGGCCTACCCTCTCCTTGGTCTTCTTCTTGTTTCTAATGTATTTATAAAATGTTTTCTTGTTACCCTTTAGGTCCTTAGCTAGTTTAATCTAGTTTTGTGACTTGGCCTTTCTAATGTTATCCTGATGCAGTTGATATATATGTATAAATGTATACCTATATATATATATATTGGTAATTTGACTTAGTTTCTACTTTTTGTAAGACTCTTTATTTTGAGTTTCAGATCACTGAAGATCTCTTGGTTAAGTCAGAGTAGCCTCTTAGCATGCTCCCCATTTTTCCTATGCAGTGGGATAGTTTGCTCTTGTGACCTTAATAGTATCTATTTAAAAAAAAGCTGCCATCTCTCCTAAAGAACAGTACGGTTTCAGTGCCGAGTAAAACAAGGATACAGTTGAGGAGTACCAAGGACCACTATCCTTTCCTCCAAGTCTTCCTCAGTCTCATCTCTTATTGAAACTGTAAGAATGCAATAATATGTTACATATTTGGTACCTTCTAACTCCAACCAAAGCTCTCTCCTATACAATTATAGGAAATGTGACAGTAACATAGAGATGTTACTGGTAGATCTGAAAATAGTGACTCTGGTTTTCAAAAAGTCCATTTTAGAAGAAAGCAAGTGATAACAGGCCATCTTCTGCCTGAGCAGTTTTTCAAAAACCTAGTAGAGAATGGGTAACTATCAAACATAAAATCAAATGTCTATCATGTGCCATAATTTGTGTCCTGAATTTGGCCTCCCTTTTTTGATTCTTCATTAACTTAAAACAAGCTTTCTCTAGCATTGAGAGATAACAGAAGGTCTAAAGAAAAAAATTGTTTATTCACTCAGGCAGATTTCCCCCTCTTAATTACAGCTTTATTTATTAGCTGATGCTTTCAATTGTGCCTGTGTTATATTTCAATATCCGGCACCGGTAAAACAATACTTTGGGATACTGCATATCTGTATCATCACCTTCACATTGTATCATTGCTCTAAGTCTGTCTTTTGGAAGAAAGTAAACTTTATTGAGGGAGAGGAGGGGTACAGGCTGAGCACTCCAACAAAAGTAATTTCAAATGCTGACTTTAATGTGATCGCATTGTCAATGAAGCATAGAACTACAGTCAGGGAAAGAAGGAAAACAAATTGTTTTGACTGTTCTAAGCCTTCCTCTGTATAGTAACTGGTTTCCTAGGAGCAAACACTTACTGTAACAATTGTTTTTTAAAAAAGAAAAATACCAAATGCCACCATTCTAAATGAAAGCATCAAGTCAAAATCTCATACTTCAGAACTTCAGAACAGCTTATCACTATAGGGGTCAGAAAGTAATGTCCCTTTATAGACAGGATAGAACAATTGGCCATGTGCATTATAAAATCTTTTCACTTTCCTCTGAAACTTCAATTACTGGCCACTGCTGGAGGCAGATACCATATCTGGAGCATTTTTTTTTTTAATAACAACCATAGTATCCTGCAATAATAGCTCCACAACCCATTGTTGTATCTCTGTTGTAAACTCTAGTAATTAGGACCCTTAGTGTAGAATATTGTTGTAATTTTAGAAGATAGGATCAATATTCTGATCAGTATGACAATCCTATATTTCTATAAAACTAAAATACATACAGAGAACTGTGTTTATACCATAAGACATTTTCATTTCTTCAGTAGGAGAGTGAGATAGTGCTGTGCATAGCATGTAGCTGGTGCACACAGGACAGGTCCTGTACATAGCTTAGAGATAGGTATTTATTTGCTTACATTCCCTCCCCCAGTTAGAAAGCCAATCAATCTTAGTGATGAAAATTATTAGGATGATTAATCTTATACATTACAACATAAAAATATTCTTAACACCTCATAATACAGATAGAACATGTTCACTACCCTGTGGAACTATTCGTAGTCATGGCACAATCAGAAGGAGTTGAAAAAGATCAATAATTTTTTGGGGAAAAGTAATAACTTTTTAAGGTGTTTTCTTAATTGAAAATTTAATTTCTTGACAACTTTTTTGGTAAAAAAAAATTAAATTCAGAAAATTTCAACTGGCTCTACAAAGTCATCAGCCATGCAACAGTGAGTCAGCTTGCCTTGGCCATGGCTGTAGTAGGTAGATACAGGATATTAGAGAGGTGTTTTTGGTTTTTTTTATGTTTTAAAGCAGGGCATTTATTACATCAATGGTCAGCAGAATGCACATAATCCAGATCCTACTAAATATTCAGTGATAGTGTTTCAAATGCTCCTCTACACAGCTTTTTTTTTTAAGTAGCACATCACCAGGCCTACGTTCCTGTGTCAGAACTTCCCTGCTATTATCTATTCCAGAACACTTCCTTCCTTAGAATCTGGAAGGTGGGGAGAGCAGTTCATTATATTCTGATGTTTATATGGTATATTTTAAATGTATGAAATATGCACCCAGAGCACTGGAAGGGCCTACACAGAGGTTTCCAGAAAAATTTTTAAAAATAGCTAAAATATAGGAAAACATATTTTCCAATATATTATGATATAAATATACAATTTAACAAGATTTTGTGTATAGTTTCTACTCCTAGAGTTTAAGGCCAGAAGGGGCCACCAGATTATCTTGTCTTATCTTCTGTATACCATGGGCCACTAAACACCACCCAGCCATCTCCCACTCCCATCTGAAGCCCGACAACCGGACTTTGGTCAAAGTATTGCAGCCCTCAGAGAAATCCATTATTGTGTGCTACTGGCAAAGAACAGGATGGATTGAGGTGCACCAATGCTCATGGCCCTTACAATGACAGAATTGATTTAGCAAGATATACAGAGAAGATACTTTTCTTTCCTATATTTAGCAACATGATCATAGGCTTTTCCAATGCCTTAGAAAAAATATATATAATTTGCTTTTGGAAGAGTGAGATTTTTTTTTTTTGGTTTTATTTCCCATCTATTTTGTTTTGCATCTATTGGTATTACCCTGTGTTCAGTTGCAGAAAGGGATGCCCTAACCCCTATCCATCAGCAATAAACATAGTACAGAAATAAGTCCCCATCAATAGATGTTTTGTGAAATGTGAACATACATTTTGTGGGCGTGTATGCCGGAGGTCCCCTGGTGTTCCTCATGCATCTTTGTGGAGAATGTGAAATAAAATACTGCTATATCACATGTGGCATTCAGGTATCCAGTTGGTGATTAACTGTACCACCTCTAAAAAGCTTAGGAAGAGTATAATATATTTCAGGGAGATTTAGGGTACACTACCCGCCGGATCGGCAGGCAGTGATCGATCCAGCAGAGATCGATTTATCACGTCTAGTCTAGACGACTCACCACGGTGAAGTCCACCACGGAAGTCACGGTGAAGACACCACGGAAAGTCCATCTAAGTACTTCGACTTCAGCTATGTTATTCACATAGCTGAAGTTGCATAACTTAGATCGATTTTCCCCCACACACACCCAGTGTAGACCAGGGCTTAGAGGTGTTCCAGGAAAGGAAAAAAAAAAGGATACTTTGACATGAAAGATAATTTATGATGGCGCACAGACATGAATGTCCATAGACTATAAAGAACACAAACACACAGTGCGGAGCCCTGCCAACTTCCCATTGACTTCCTTGGGGCTATGATTTTTCTCCAGTGAATATACACTCATTCTCTGTGTGATATCTACACTGCATTTAAAAAAGAAAACAACACGTCAGCGAGTCTCAAAGCCCAGATCTACAGACTCAGGCTCATGCTACAGTGCTAAAAACAGCAGTGTACACATTGCGGTTTGGGCTGGAGCTCAGGCTCTGAAATCCACTCCTCTCCCAGGCATCAAAGCCAAAACTCCAGCCTGAGCCACAACATCTACACAACTACCTGTAGTGTCATAGTGTGAGTCTGTAGACCTGTGCTCTGCAACTCATTGCGGGGTTTTTAAAAAAACAGTGTAGACATACATATAGGTCTCTGAAAAATGGGCTGCCAGGGAAATCTCTGATTGCTCGGCCGGAGAAGTTATCATTGATTTCTTTGCACGTTCAGCCAGTATTTCTTTTGTCAGTCATCTTCTTGTGTTTCAGATATTTAAGGTGGCCTCAGACCAGAACATGCATAATGGTAAGTAACATTCACTCCCATTTTACAAGTTAGGTAAATGAGCCACAGAGATTAGGTAACGTGGTTAACATTGGGAAGTTTGTCATAGAGTTGGGCATAGAATGCTGATTTCTTATGCAGTGATAATAATAATACTTAGCTCTTACATAGCACTTTGTATCAGTAGATCACAAAGTGCTTTGCAAAGGAGATAAGTATCATTATCCTCATTTTACAGATGGGGAAAGCAAGTTACTGGGAGATGAAGTGACTTACCCAGGAAGCCACTGGCAGAGCTGGGAATAGAATCCAGGCCCATGAGTACAGTCCAATATTCTAACCATGTTTTTTCCACAGTGCCTCTCAAACAAATGCTTTATATTTCTCAGCACCTTCAGAGAAATGGTGCTACTAATGCTTTGTAAAGTGATTTACTAGAACGAACCACTCTATTGAGATAAAGGCTCTAAGTGCACAGTAAACTCCTTACCCTCTTTAGATGCACATTTGTGAACAGCTGTTAAGAAGTGCTGTTCATGTAGAAACACACACACGTCTTCATGTCTTTTTAAAGAGTCAGTTTTCAATTTACTTTTCCAGCTGAAAATATACAGCTAACTTTCAAATCAGTAGCAAGCAAAGAAAAATTCCATAGACAGATTCTTACATGAAAATTTTTTTAAAAAGACAGATTAACAACATTTTAAAGGAAGTATTTCCATTACTCAGAGAAAATATTATTTGCACTTTACTAAGAAGGACTGAGGATAAGTACCATGGAAACTATAAATTTCCCTATTTAGTATACAAATACACTTGCTCATTAGAGACAAGTAAAACATGAAGTGATCATAAATGGACACTATTAATATGTCTCTAATGCCATTTTTTGAGAAACAGCTTGTGAGATATTAAATCACAATTTACAGAAATCTCTGTTCTCAAAAGAAAACAATGATATATAAGTATTGACAACATTATCAAAATACGTATCTTGAAGAACAGAGTGCTTATCATTTAAAATTATAAGTCAATATAGCTATACTAGATCATTCTGACAGTGAAATTAGTATAGGTATACAAGAATAAGAAGAAAATGCTGCATAGAATCACAGAATGTAGGGCTAGAAGGGACCACAAGAGGTCATCTAATCCATCCCCCCATGATGAGGCAGGACCAAGTTTACTTAAACTATCCCTGTCAGGTGTTTAACCTGTTCTTCAAGAAACTTCCAGTGACAAGGATTCCACAATCTCCCTTGATAACCTATTCCAGTACTAAACTAGCCATACAGTTAGGACATCCCCCCCACCCCGTAAAAATCTAACCTAACTCTCCCTTCCTGAAGAGTAAGCCAATTACTCCTTGTCCCACCTTCAGTGGACATGGAGAACAAGTGATCACAGTACTCTTCATAACAGCCCTTAACATATTTGAATACTGATATCAGCCCTCTCCCCTCCGCCCCGTCTTCTTTTCTCAAGACTAAATATAGCCATTTTTTAAATTTTTTTCCTCCGGGTAAGGTTTTCTAAACCATCTATCATTTTTCTTATACTTCTCTGGACTCTCTCCAGTTTGTCTACATCTTTCTTAAAGTGTGGTACCCAAAACTGGATACCGTACTCCAACTGGGGTCTCAACAGTATTAAGTGGACCTATAGATTCATATCCCCCATTCTGTATTATTTTCCCTTCCTAAATAGTACTTTGCACTCGTCTTTACTGAATTTCAACTTGTTGATTTCGAATCAATTCTCCAATTTCCCACAGTCATACTGAGTACTAATGATGTCTACCAAAGTATTTTCAATCCCTCCCAGTTTAGTGTCTTTGCAAGACCCCAGAGGGATACAGCCTCCCAGTCTGACAGTGAAACATTAATAACTACTCTCTGAATATGGGTTTTCAACCAGTTGTGTACCTCCTTTCCTGTAATTTCATCTAGATCACATTTCCCTAGTTTGTTTCGGAGACTGTCCTGTGGGACTGTGTCAAAAGCTTTACTAAAATCAAGATATACCACACCTGTTGCTTCATTCATGTGTACCTAAGGGCCCAATCCTTCAAACACTGACTGCTGGACATAGTGCTTACTACTAGAGTTGGTTGGGGAAACAATGAATATTTTGAAATTGTGATCAAAAACAAAAGCAAGCAAGAAAAATGCTGCTCCTACTAACTGGAGGGAAGAGGTTGATTGGTGGGGCTGAGAGCGGTGGCAAACCCTGCAATGTAGTGGGAGACCCAAGAAGAGAGCAAGTTCTGCTGTATTTTCACGTGATCTCTCCTTTTCCTTTCCCTTTCCCTTCTTCACAACCGGCATGTGGGGGACTGCTGCTTCATGTTTAGTCTCCCTTCCTTATTTTGCATGGCATGCAGGGTAGGCAGGCTATGCTGCATCTAGGTAGGTCCCAGCTTCTCAGCTTGTCCTGCCATTTCACCTGTCATTGGGTAGTGGGGATGATGTGAGACCAAGTGACTCGCTCTCATCTGTTGGTGGTGTTGGGCAACGGGGTGATACGGTTTGCTTCTAGGGCAGAGTAGCAATTGTCAGTTTCATGCTTCAGTCCTACCCTTCAGCTAGTTGCTGTAACTCCTGTGATGTAGGGGTGATGATCAACGGTTTTGGGGTCTGGAGGAATTTTTTTTCCATATGCCAAAACTGTCTAGCTGCTGTGTTGGGTTTTCTCATTATTATTACCATTATTTGTATTTATTTATTTATATTATTGTAGCACCTTGGAGCCCTAACCATGCACTAAGACTAAGGCACTGCACATAGACAGAACAAGAAGATAGTCACCCACTTGGGATGGAGTGGGAGGGTGATATTTAAATGATAATTTTTGAAGCATTGGCTGGTTCCAGTGTGTTGGCAGGTAAGGAATGGTTCAGTTGAAGTCCCATAAACCACTGGCTGCTTGGATATGGGTCCTAGGTAGTCACGTGGCAAGATGAGGGGATTGCATATATGTTTTACAGGCCTTGCATCTACTCTCATATCATCTCTCCTATCTGTGGCATGCAGAAAGGGAGGGGTTTCCAGTCAGGCCGGCTGAGGGTGTACAGGTCGGATGACCCTCACCCTCGGCTGATTGTGCATTGGGGATCATTGGTACCAGTTAAGACCCACGTTAGAACAACCCTAGTGAGCAGTTTGGGGTGGTTACCCAGTTGGTGTCAGCTGATGATAAAGTTACGGCCTTTGCACTTAACCACGTTATGTTGTCTAAGTCTCATTGTTTCCATGTCCATATCAAATATTAAATTTTATTAAATGAGATGGCTCAATAGTTATAGTGAGGTGAAGGTTGGGTTGAGAGAGAAAAAACGGTTGAGTCTTTAGGATTAAACAGAGATGAGCAGCAGTAGGAAGGGCATGTTTCAGGGGAAGCCTTTTCAGTTTAACTTCCCAGAAATAGGGCAGGCAATGTGGAGAATCGAATGCCTAAACCTTCCTTGCTGCAATTTAAGCCCATTGTTTTTTGTTCTATCCTCAGAGTTTAACAAGAACAATTTTTACCCTCTTTCTTGTAACATTTGATATATTTGAAAAGTGTTATCATGGTCGCCTCTCAGTCTTCTCTTCTCTAGACTACACAAATCTATCTTTTTTAATCTTCCCTCGTAGGTCATGTTTTCTAGACCTTGAATCATTTTTGTTGCTCTTCTCTGGATTTTCTCCAATTTGTCCACATCTTTCCTCAAATGTGGTGCCAGATCTGGACACAATACTCCAACTGAGGCCTTATCACCACAGAGTAGAGGGGAAGAATTATTTCTCATGTCTTGTTTACAACACTCCTGCTAATACATCTCAGAATGATGTTCGTTTTTTTGGATATATCAGCAGGAGTGTTATAAGCAAGATGTAAGAAGTAATTCTCATGGTAAGAAATTAGAGGAGAGAGATAGGTGTAGGCTTTAAAAAAACACTTCCACCTCCTTTCTACCTCTAGGTCCCCGAAAGAGTGATGTCTGCGAGCAAATCACTTAACAACGGCTGTGCAGTTGTATGCTGTGACAAATGTTTAATATATTTAGCATAATCATCTACA
This sequence comes from Gopherus flavomarginatus, assembly GCF_025201925.1. Classification (NCBI taxonomy): domain Eukaryota; kingdom Metazoa; phylum Chordata; order Testudines; family Testudinidae; genus Gopherus; species Gopherus flavomarginatus. The sequence continues at coordinate 147,362,573 of NC_066618.1, read as the reverse complement.
TTTTACCTTAGGATCACCCATCAGTTTATTGCATCCACCAGTTGTCTCTCATCTTATATGTAATGTAAATTCATTGGGGCAGGAACTGACTATACAGTACTTTGTATAATGGGACTTCAGTCCCTGAATGAAGCCTCTAGGTGCTACGATAATACAAATAATAATTAATAATTATCTGTTGGTGCTACATGTTTTTTTGTAACAATTTAAGAAAACTTTTCAATGAAAGATTTTTAAAAACCAGTGTAAATCTGATTTTAAAAATGAACATCCTCTGCAATGATTGATGTATGGAGCATAAGTAGAGATTGAACTAAAAATATAATTTTATTACATGACAAGTAGTGGTAATATTTTCAGTAACATGGTGTTTTTAGTCTACATTTTAGGATTTGTTTTTGTTTGCAACCCCCAAACTCTTGAATATAACCATAACGAAAAAATAGCTCAAACAAGCTCCAGCATGCAGTAGGTGCACTTAAAACGTTCCCACTGGTTCTAGAGATATCAGATTTGGTGGTGATATTCCCCATGTAATGTACAGGAAATATCCCTGGAGCTGATACCATCTGTAGAACTGGAATGAACTTTTAAAGGGCACCCATGTATCTTGCAATATTGTGAAATTATATAAATATGTTTCCCCCAACCTCATGAAATGGAGACACTTATGCTGAAAATAACACTTATGTATGATCTCACACAGCCTGTGTAAATGCTAGACCATAAACTCTACTCCTCACTACACTTCTCCACTGCAGTCAGCTGCACATACTTTCATGCCTTATTCACATGATGGAAAGGAAAAAGAAATTGTTTAGCTCATTGGGTACCCTGGAGTTATTTGAGTTTATCATGACACAGAGGGCTCTCTTCACACCAAATACTCCAACATCCTTTGTGGTTGTTTCAGAAGAATGCATTTCTGGACATTGTAGAAGGACACATTAATGGCTCTGGTAGTCAACTCAACATAGTCAGGAGGTGGCCTGTTTTGCATGGTGACATATTACCACTGTTAAGTACAACAAGAAAAGTGCTGCTGAGAAGGGTGCACACTGAGGCATAGGACACACATTTACCTTAGACAATAACCCTCCTCCTCCCATGCCTGTGATGGTGGGTGTGGAGTTTGGTCAAATTGACAGGGAGATGACTAGTCCTGAGGGGACAAGTGGGTAAGAGTACTCACATTCTACTACACTGGAGCTCCATACTTACCCCCTGGCCCCTGCCTCTCTTTGCGCTTCAGACTGTACATGGAAAATGTGATGCAAGGGAGGGGAGAGCTTTCTTTGCTTCCATTAGGACCCACTGGCTAACTTGAGGGGGAAGGGGCATTGGGGGACCAATTAGCTCTGATAGGCCACATTTAAAGCCCTCCTAGACATCCAGTGGCCATTTCATTGCTGTTGCTGAACCTGTCCTCCACCCTGTAGTTGAGGCACTGCTGAGCTGCATTTCTGACCAGATTGACAATTTTGGGATCAGAAAGGGATTTTTTTTCTAAGGGCCAAATTGACAGGGTGTCCAGAAGGAGGGGGATGTTGCCTACCTTGCGCAGCAACCTGAAGACCACGTTTTAGGTAAACAGCAATGGAAGTAATTGAGAATACCTCATTCATTGCAACTCATGACCAGCGTTTAGTGCAGCTAAAAGACTGAAAGGGCTGTTTCCTAGGGTAAACATGAACGAGAGATCCCAGCTGTCTGTTACTAGCCTATCAAGAGAAGGGGAAACCTTAGGTGTTTTGCAGATGGTGTAATCCTCATTTCTCCTTGTGGGTGGAGAAGTGAGAATATTTAGAGGCTGACTGAGTCCTTATTGGTTGTATATTCTAAGGTTGTTTAACCTCTCATTGCCATGATCATCTGTGTATTTTGTCATGTGCAGCATCACACACTTATTAGCTGAGAGCTAAAAAAAATGAATGTGTCTTTAAAAATCAGTTTAACTAATCTGAGACCACAAACCTTAAAATATTATAATCATAAGGATATATTTATTGCATAGGGACACTATAGGGCAGAATTAAGGGTCTTGGGATTTTTTTCTCTTTCAATATAGGCCAATTTTTAAAAAATGGGTATGTAAAGTTTGGCTCTGAAAGTTTTGCACCTAAGTGGCCTGATTTTCTAAAGTGCTGAGCATCCAGCATCTCCTACTGAATTAAAAAAAATCTTGCATATAAAATATATTTCTATGCAATCCAAAAGCAGTTTCCCTTCATACATATCTTATTATAGCTGTGTGTGCACTCATATGGCATACACTTGCTTTCAGGATTACAAATATGAGGATAAGTTTTTTTATATAGCTCCAAAATGATTAATTCCAACATTTTGGTTCAGCAGTTTTAGACTGTGTTATATTAGTAGATGGAATTGATAAATGTGTTCATAGAGTTTTGGTTCGGTGCTCTAAAAAAATCAAAGTAAATAAATATCAAAAAATGCACTTATAGAATTTGCAATAGGGTCCTGGAACTGGATCTTTGAAAAAATGTCATCATATTTTGGACAAGTTTCTTTGTCAGAAATCTACTAATGCTGAAAGGAGGGGAGAAAATACCTCAGTATTGATGATAAGCCAATGGCAGTTTGATGCGTCTGCAGTTTTTATGATATTTGGAACCTAATAGATTGCAGACATTTCAGAGCAGCAGCAGCAGCTTTTTGGTCAGTCACTAGCACTTTTAGAGCTTTTAGGTTTCACTCTGTGGAACTAGACCAGCTTTAAAGATTCCAACTGGGAATATTTTGGTCAGTCAGGGATTTTCTGAAAAACAGAAGAAAATGCAAGCTGAGGGGAGTGCCAAAAGAACAGGTTAGATTTCAAGCAATGGGTTAAAATTACTTTTCACAACTAATACAATTTCAAATGCATGCTGTGTATTTTTGAGGGAGGGGGTGACAGAAAAGGAATCCTCAATACCAATTGGCTAGACTCTATCAGCTGCAGTTGAGCTCAAGCTGCTGCTAAAGAGCAGTATTGATCTGAAGGGTAAATGTTTAGGGACCCATAGAGAGAGATACAGTCATTTCTGAGAAGGGAGACAACCTCTTCCAGTAAGAAAGTGGTTTCTACCTGTCTGCCTTGCCTGTAAGATCCTTTGTGAATGAAAGGGAACACCAGAAAGGGCAGTTTGTTTCCACAGTGATTTTGAGAAAAAAAGGCATTACCTCAGTACAAGCTACTGTGCCTGCTGCTGCTGCTGCTCTTGCTGTTGCTGCTGCAGTTTCATCTAGCAGGTAAGGCTTTTTTGCCTTTTTTTTTTTTGGTGTGTGATTGAATCTTATGATTGCATCTGTTATTATGTACAGGATTCATAAACAATGCATAGAAAGAGGTTGAGTCTCTTTAGAAGCTGGAACAGCATACACAAGAAATCTAATATCTGAATTAGCAGGTTGTTTTTCCTTTGCTTTTGTTGTTTGGAATCATAAAACTTCTATAAGTTCTAAACAAAGTGAAAAAGTCTTTGGTCTCCAGGAGATGATGTTAAAGTGAGGGAAGGGAGAATGAGATTTCTCTGCCCCTTGAAATCTAGCAGGTGCTTAACTATTAAAGGGTTTGCTAAGTGGCTTTAAAACACATAGGTATGACACACACACCTATAACTGGTGGTGAGTAGAGCACTTCTGCCAAATATTAAGATACTGTTCAAAATCTGTTGGAAAGTATATATAAATAAAATATAGTGCAAAACTTGAGTAGCTCAGGATTTCATATATTTTTTAAATTCTGTCTCTTTGGGGGTTGGAGTGGGGAGGAAAGGGGAAGCTTTAAATTGATATCTTCCATTACAGGAAGAGGGCAAGACAAAATAATTTGACTTGAAACAACTTTTGAAACAACCAGATAAATCTTTTGTTGTTTTTTATTTTATTTAGAACTATATTGCAGAATTAGAACATGGCAAGAAATTAATTCAGCCTTGGTGAATAAGGTATCAAAAGGCAAGCTTTGATTTATTATGGTCTATGTTTCAAAGTGATCATGTACAAATTAGTCATGTGGTGATAAGCAAAATATACATAATCCTTAAATAAACATTTAAATTAACAGTTTAGTACTGAATTGCAATTCATGCCTTTTAGATACAAGCATGCCTTTCAGGTACATTAACATGTTTTTTCCGTATCTTTCTGGATAAATATTTCTTGAATAATTGGTGTTTTTTTTAATGAAAAGTAGAAATGTGATGAGTTTAGTGACTTTGGTATCTTAGTTCTAAAATGTTTTCTAGATTACATTATGAAACACACATGTCTGTCATATTTGGAACATGATTTTCAGTGCAGGGGTAGGCACTGTTGGACTTTTGTGCTAATTCTGTGATCTTTTGTGATGGCTTGCAGATTTTTTTCATATATTGTGAAACATATGTACAGAGAGCTAAATAAAAAAAGACACTGTTTCAATGCTGGATAACACCCAAAAGCAATTTTTGTTTGTTTCCCCTCCCCCTAACATTTAAATTGCACTGTGTATTACGAAAGCATAACAATTCAAGCATACTGAGCAGGTGCTATAGTGCACATGCTCATCAGATTTCAGATAAAAATTATGTCAGAAGTAAAATATTTCAGTGAAACAAGGGGTTTAGAATTCAATCTTTGAGATTCATGAACTGGTCAAGAAGTCTTTATTTCATTCCTGCCAACACCTTATTAGCCATTTCACTGATCACATTTTACTGTTGAGCAGTTTCCAGGATTCTTACAAAATATCTCCTCAGACAGAGAGCCAGATGGTTATACTACAAAGTCATAAGCAGTTAATTGCTGAAATTGATTTGGAGTGCTCAGGTACATATCAGCACATAAACTAGGGGCTTACATCTTAACTAATCAAACTAGTTGCCTTATGATGTTCTGTGGTGAGATCAAAGTGTCCTTTCTGGAGAAGGTATGGAAAACGTATACTCTCTCTTCTGATAAGAAACAAAATGCTTTAATGTGAAAAGCTTCCTTGGAAAATAGCTCATTTGCCTTTCTCACAGCTATCATTAAATTACATATTTTGCTGCCTAAATTTTACTTGATTTGGATACATTTGCCAAAAAAAAAAAATCTGTATTTATTGCTAAATCTATGGCTTTTGGTGGATCGCATAGCAGTTGAAGATTATCCCACCGTGTTGTATTCACAAACAGTAGAAGGAAGTTTTCCCACTGAGAATGTTCAGATCCTACTACCTCACCACTTTTAGAGCCATATAAGAAAAAAATTATATATAAAGATGTGCCAAATCTATGTGACAGGATTGCACTAGTTTATTCAGCTTCATATTCTGGACCCATCTATGGGGCTGTTCTCTTTCTAAACAAATCCTACTAACAACCGTACATATTCAGTGGTTAGAAACCAGTTTTCAGGTAGGAAAACAAATATCCATTCATATAACAGTTTTTTTTCAAGACTTAAATAACTCATCACTTCAATGGTGGTGCTGGAAATGGGAGTGAATTCCAAAAGTTTATGGACTACAAAGAACGTAAACTACTCCCAAATAATCTTTTGGTATATACTCTTTTTTTCTCCCCAATATTTAAATGATTGCAATGACCTGATTCCCATGCGTTCTCAAATATACTTGGGAATGTTGAGAGAGAGAGAGAGAGAATGTATGTTTTTAGAGAGACGGTGTGTGTGTGAGAGAGAAGATTCTAAATTTCAACACTCATTATTTCCTTCCAGAGATTGTAGTATTATGGTCACACTTTACATTAAGGGTACATTTATAAATATTTTATAAATAGTTAATAAATGATTAATAGATGTTTTAATAAATAATTATTATAGAATTGAACAGAATAGGCTGCAAGTAACAATGGTTTATAACAATCTATAACACATGACTCATGTTTGTAACATGCTTATCACAACTATTAATCATATATTAAACCTTTTTATATTGTTCATAAATATGCCTTTAGTATAAAGTATGACCAGTATAACCTGCAGGATGTATTCAGAAATGCATTATTGAAATAAATTTTCAATAACTCTAATACTAGAACAAAAGACTTGGAATTATGTTAACTCTCTTCACAAAACTTTGTGTGTTGATGAAGCGAAGATATGTGGGCACATATCTGCGTCTGTTATACATTAACACATGTAGCCAGCTATAATGATTGGTAGTTGTGTGTGTACACACACATAAATGTCATTTATGGACCTGATCCAAAGTCCATAAATGTCAATTCAGAGACTCTTGTTAACTTTAGTGAGCATGGATCAGGCTCAATATACATAAGAAGTAATTAAATCTGACAGTCTGAAAAATATGAATATATGGAAGGCAATATTTTGTCATGCTAAGGATAACTGGCTATGAACATTAACTTTCTTTGAGAAGGATGCATATAATAATAGAATTTCTAGATTTGTATAATCCTGAAAAAGACAATATCTGCTCAAACAAAATACCCCACGTTGTTCTTGAATATTTTGGTGAGAAATGTGTGTATACGCTATACATATCTATTTCTTGGACAGATGTCATGTACCACAATAATTTGAAACTGCCATAATTAAAAACAAAAATGCTCTTACATTAAAACAGATTTTCTCTTAAAGCTATTTTTGTGGGTTTTTTTCCTAGTGGTCTTCACAACATATGCTGACATTAACAGCAAAATTCTGTGTGCACTGCCTGATAATTCCAAGTTTGATTAAAGTTAAGAGCTATCTCTGTGAATATATTACATAATTATATGTAAATAGCATTGGAAATACCAGATTTCAAGCAGGGTATGAAACCATTTTGTGCTTGGAACTTCCTGTTTGACTTTGGTAATACAACACAGCTGTCCAATTTGCACGTTTTTTTAAAGAATCACAACTTTTACCTTTAGTGCTGTTTCTGATAGGAAATCATATTGTTTCTCTGTCATGAACAGAAAACTGTTTTCTTACTTTCTTTGTTAACAAGGTGATAATAGCCAGACTGTGATTATAATTTAAAAAAATATTGAAATACCCGCAGTGTAGATCTCATCAGCTCATAGAAATCTACATTAAACATCATTAATTAAATTACAATCCAAACAAGTGGGGAAGAAAAATATTCTCTAAGAACTAAAATGTGTTTTTAATTAAATACATTGGTAAATTTTAATTTTTCTACTCACCTAATCAGACACATGTTAATTTCATTTCCACATTAGATCATTTATTTATGACAGGAAAAATATTTGAATGTACAAAGTGCAAACTGTTAAAATTCAGAGAAAGGTGGAAGATGGAAAGAGAGAATAAATTAATGTAGATCCAGTAGCATTTGGATTTAATTGTGGCTGTTCTGCTCATTGGTAAATGAAGAAAATTGTAATACGCATACACGTATCCACTGCTCTTAAATTATGTTAATGTATCCACAGAATCACTGCAGTACCAGTTTCTAAACCATTGCTTTGTAAAATGCTTGTGTATGACCGGTGCTTTATAAAGCCAAATTCTATTCTACTTCAAAAATTACTTTGAACATTTGTCCACTTAAAGCAGGGGTGGACAAACTATGACCCGAGGGCCACATCCGGCCCTCCAGGTGTTTTAATCCAGCCCTTGAGCTCCTGCCAGGGAGCGGTGGCCTGCTCCGCACAACTCCTGGAAGCAGCTGAATGTCCCCCCTCCGGCTCCTATGCATAGGGGCAGCCAGGGGGCTCGGCACACTGCCCCCACCCCATGCGACAGGTCAGCATGCACTGCCTGGCTGCGCCTCCGCTTAGGAGCTGGAGAGGGGACATGCTGCTAGTTCTGGAAGCTGCTTGAGGTAAGGGCCGCCTGGAGCCCACACCCCTGACCCCCTCCCTCAGCCCAACTCCCTGCCCCAGCCCTGAGTCCCCTCCTGCCCTCTGAACCCCTCAGTAGCAGTCTGGAATCTCCTCCTGCACCCCCAATCCCTTATCCCCAGCCCGAGCCCAGAGCCCGCACCCCCAGCCGAAGCCCTCATCCCATCCCGCACCCCAACCCACAATTTTGTGAGCATTCATGGCCTGTCATACAATTTCCATACCCAGATGTGGCCCTCAGGCCAAAAAGTTTGCCCACCCTTGGCTTAAAGTATTGGTGTGTATAAAGAAGTATGTGTGTGTATACCTATAATTAAAGTGGAGACACATACACTTTAAGTGGAGACTTTATGAGTCATTTTTTAAAGTAGAATAGAATTTGGTTTGATAGAGCACCTATCATACTCAAAGTATCACAAAGCATGCTGGTAATAGAGGCTGAATAGACAAATGATGTTAAGAAGGCATGTAGTGTAAGGCACTGGACTCTGAAAAATGCCACATGATCTTCAGCTTTTACTTATGAAGCTGACAATCAGAGGCAGGCCATCATGGGTTAAACATGTATATGAAGAATCACACCTCCAGCAGCACAGCCATGTCCCCTTCCCTTCCATGAACATCCATGTTACGCTGCTCTAAAGGTATTGTATAGGAGTCCAGGCCCTATTGTGACAACGACTTGTCACCATACACTCAGTCAGATTGGCCTACATTTGAAAACTATATGGTATTTTAAAATATCATCATGTTATAGAAGTAGTTGTGTCCAAAAAGTAGGACAACTGATGTGTGTGCACATGTACATTCACATGATCATGTGTTGTGATTCTGTCAGCTCTCAGAAAACACTGTTGACTCCTGGGTTAGATGGGAAGCATCTAAGGAAAACCTAGATATTTTAAGATGAGATAATGGGGACTCAGTCAGTATCCCTCTTACATGTGAGCAATTTTTTAATGCAGGTTCCACCTCAAGAAAGCATGTTCTTAAAACTGATCCCTATTCAGTACACCATTTAAGTGTGGATTTAAAAATGTGTGTTTAAGTCTTGAAGTCTTGAATAGGGAGGCTTTCCTGAGTTTGGGTTCCCAGTCCCCAGCGTAGTGCTAAGGGACTCTGAGCTGCAAAAAGTGCTATTATTTCAATGAGATGCAAAACCATGGTCCTAACCACTTGTGATCACTAAGGATCACACAGTACTCTTTGAAATAATAGTAGTGTAAAATCTGATGTCCTGGAAAAATGTCGTCTTAAGTAATCCTGGCCAATGTTTTTTTAATTTGTTTCACTTGGACAAGATATTCGTCTCTTCCTATCCAAAGCTATTGATGGACACTCTTAACTACCTGCTGTGTTCCACTCCAGAGGTGGTTGCATTTCACTGATGTGTCATATGACAGTATGCATATCATTTGGTTGTGGTTATAAAACACTTTCAGTTCATATACATTTTACATCTACCATTTCACTGTATGTTGAATTCTTCTATATTTTTATCTGTTTTGCCTGTGTGGAAAAATTCCTTCTACCTGCAAAGTCTGCCTTAGGCATCAGCTAAGTATTCAGCTGCCTAGAGCATGACTTCCAAGGGGGCACCTCGGGGCTAGTCACTCACCAGTAGGCTTCTCCCAATCTATGTTCTTCTGGCTGCGGTATTTTAACCTGTGATCCCTCTCCACACTCTGTTTCTGCTCATTTTTGTCCGGGTCTCCTGTGCATTGTGGAATCTTTTGGTATCACTGCAGTCAATGTGAAGGGTTATGCAATGTGTTGAGAACTGAAGATGTCCCTGCACATGACTGAGCTGAATGAGAGAGACATTTTTGAAAGAAAATAAAAATGGCCTGGATTGAGTGGGTTGCTGAGCTGGGCACATGGATGGGGGGAGGAGGGAGAGGAAGTAGAGGTGTGAGTTCGGGAAGGGACAGGTCTAAAATACCTTTTTAGTATAAAGACTCCGGCTGGAGAAGTTAATTAAACGTGATCAAATTCAACCTGGTCATCTAAATATTCCTGGAACTGATGGAGACAGCCTACCCTGGCACTGAAATTATGTGAGTCACTAAAGAGGCATCACAATTAGTAACAAGTACAAGCCTGATTCTCCAGTACCTCACACTTTGTGTTCCAGCAGTAATCATTGACACCTATGCCAACTGGACCACACCTTGAGCCCTGATTCGCTTACTTTGGACCATTCTGGAAGCACAGAGCAGGCAGAAAGGTGACTGAACCAACTTGCTGGGGATTTTCTTTTCATTGGGGAATCCTAAAGCATTATATCCAGCTGTGTTTTTGGCACATGGTAGGTATTTGTCTAGAGAAAGAAAACATGGCTAGAATGCTGCTGTTGTGCCCTGATAATCCCTGCCTGCTGGAACAGCCCCTAGTAGAGTTTTTGTAACTCCTGCAGTGTAGGACAGCCATGAGACTGCCCTCTTGTGAAATTTCTGCTGCTTCCTTCTCTGGGCTTAGCTGGATTGATGTCTGAAAATGAAAAGAACCGTAATTCTAAAATTTAGCCAAAATTTATTCACTTCAGAGAAGATTCCGTTTAAGGGTTGGGCAAGGATTTGGACCAGTACTTTATCCAGTCTAGTTAGCCTTTCTCTCTCCGTTGGTTTCACTTAGAAAATGCATTTTAGATTAAGCCCCAGATGTCCCATCATGCATTCTTTCTCTTTGATCACAAATAACCATTAGGTGGAATATTGTGGCCTAATGCTGTACATTTGGAAAACTGGGAGGCATATTTTCACAGGCAAATGCAGGACTTCACATATGATGGTAGTGCACACACATTTTGTGAGTGCACTAAATGGAGGTCCTTTGAAACTGACCTTCAGGACATGGAGATTAAAGGACCTTTTTTGTGTGTGTGTGTACCTTGCTGAAGTGCAAAGTTACTTGCAGTCAAATGTGCCAACTGGACAATTGTAAATGCAAAGGGAGTTAGGTCCTTAGGTAGCTATTTGCAGATGCAGGTATCTGTTTTCTGCACGCAGTTGCAGATGCATTTTGCCGACACATCTTTCCTGTGGGGATATTTTGAAGATGTGGACCTTTAAAGGTTGTTCTGATTGTGTGCACACCTGTTTACATACTGAAAACCTACATTTACATTTACCGTTTGCATGTAAAAACTGTGTACTATCAGGACCACCCAGAGGATTCAGGGGGCCTGGGGCAAAGCAATTCCGGGGGCGACTTCCAAAAAAAAAGTTGCAATACTATAGAATACTTTATATTCTCCTGGGACCCCTACAGGGCCTGGGGCAAATTGCCCCATTTGCGCCCAGCCCCACCCCCCCCCCGGGCGGCCCTGGGTACTATTGTCACGAATGCAATTGGTTAAATCAGGGGTTGGCAACCTTTCAGAAGTGGTGTGCCGAGTCTTCATTTATTCACTCTCATTTAAGGTTTCGCGTGCCAGTCATACATTTTAACGGTTTTAGAAGGTCTCTTTCTATGTCTATAATATATAACTAAACTATTGTTGTATGTAAAGTAAATAAGATTTTTTAAATGTTTAAGAAGCTTCATTTAAAATTAAATTAAAATGCAGAGCCCCCCTGACTAGTGGCCAGGACCTCGGCACTGTGAGTGCCACTTAAAATCAGCTCATGTGCTGCCTTTGGCACGCGTGTCATAGGTTGCCTACCCCTGAGCAGGGCCGGTGCAAGGATGTTTCGCTCCCTAGGCGAAACTTCCAACTTGTGCCCCCTCATGTCCCCTCCCTGAGGCACCCCTCCCCGTGGCAGCTCCCCCACCCACCCTGAGGCGCCCCCCTTGTGGTAGCTCCCCACCCCCCATCCTCCACACTGAGGCACTCATCCCGCTCCAGCTCACCCCTGCTCCATGCACAAGCACCCCAAGCACGCAGTCTCTGCTTCACTTCTCCCGCCTCCCAGGCTTGCGGCGTCAATCAGCTTAGGCACTGCAAGCCTGGGAAGCAGGAGAAGGGAAGCAGCCACAGCGTGCTTGGGGAGGAGGCGGGGCAAGGGTGAGCTGGGGCAGGGAGTTCCCCTGTGTGCTGCCCCCCTCCCCCCTTACTTGCTGCAGGTGGCCCTTCCCGGGCCCCTCTGCCCCAGCTCCCTCCACCTAAATGCCGGCGGCGACCAGGGCAGCCGAAGATCCGGCCGCTGCAGTCGCTGCCGAAGAAAATGGCACCCCCCAAATCCCAGTGCCCTAGGCGACTGCCTAGGTCGCCTAAATGGTTAGTGGAATGTCTGTTTGCACGTGGTGTTGGAATTGTTGCATGTGTAAATAAATGTGAGCGTACAAACTAAAAAGAGACCTAGAGAAACTGTGCACTTTAATGCATCAAAAATGTTGGTTCTGTGCTTGGAGTTCGTCAGGATTTTTTTTTTTTTGATGAACCCTTTTTCTGTCAGAAAACACCAATTCCTGAAACTCAAAGCTTTCACAAAAATGTATGTTTCAATGAAGGTTTTCTGGGAACTTTTCTCAGGTTCAGAATGGAATTTAGGTCTAACTGAGAGAAAGGCGCATCAGCTCATCATCCCAGAATAGCCCATAGCCCAGTGATTAGGACAGAGAGAGAAAATAGAGACTGGGACATGGGTCTCCCACAACCCAAGTAAAGTATCTAACTGGTGGCCTGGTGGCTATTCTGGAGTAGTAGGTGTCTCTCTTTTCTTGCAAAATATTTCAAAAGACCCCAGTACAGAACAAAAACAAATTCTGAAACCCTGGATTCTGTTTAGTTATTTCTTTGCGGGGGGGGAGGGAAGAATTCTTGATTTCTGGCTAGCCCTATCTATGATCCCATTCCTAAAAATTCTTTATTCTGGAGCTATTTCTGCAAATGACATCACATCATATCTGTGTCTGCTGAGTATTAGGAACACATATGTTGTCTAATAATATCTACAGTAATAATAAACTGCCATCAATGTGGAACTATAAAAATCTTTGTGGCAAAACTTTCCTCGTGTCAAGTTTTGTTACTAACTTAGAACTCATCCAGGCTCTTCAGAAGATAATGTGAACCTTTCAAATGAAGCTGGACCTGGTCTTGGGCCAATTCTTGGTTTCCTGTTCTTGCACTGTCAGAACAGTTGAAAATTGGAGGCTTTGATGAATAACCTCCCAACTCAAAGCAAAACACAAGAGTGAAACCACACTGATTAAAACCAAAGAAGAGTCTGCATGAATCCCTGTGAGCCTCTAGACCAGGGGTCTCCAAGCTACGGCTTGCTGGCCGGATCTGGCCTGGGGCTTCCATTTGTCCGGCCCCCCCACCAACAGGGGAGAAGCAAACAGCTGAGTAGGCACATGGAGCAGGCAGGGGGAGAGGCCGCCAGCAGCAGCTCACGCAGGGCGGCAGCACAGCTGAGCTGTGCAGAGGGGTGAATGCCCCTGGGAGCCAGTGTCCCCCCATAAGGGGAGCCAACTTAGGGGAGAGTTGCTTCAGCAGCTGAGCAGGCACAGACCCCTGCCTTAGAGTAAAAATACAAGCCAGATGCTTAATTACATCTCCAGTAAATGAAGTAAAGAAGATGGAAACTAACACTTTCATAATGGTTACATTTTAACTACAGCACTAATAGAACCAAACAGTATTTGTATGATACAAATGTGAGTTTTTAGAAATAAAATTAAAAAGTGAAATGATTTTGAATGTATTGACAAATATTTTGTGTGATTTCACAGTACCTGCATCGATTAACTTTTGAACCAGGTTTAGAATGTAATGCAACACTGACACAGTCGTGTTGTTTTTTTTAATGATTTTGCATATATTTGCATATATTTAATTTCTTTCACAGTCGCTTCGGCCCGCGAAGCCCCTTCAAGAATCTAATATGGCCCTCGTCTCATAAAGCTTGGAGACCCCCTGCTCTAGACGATACTGAGCTCACATAGGTCCCAGTTCTTCAAGCTGCTGAAGCTCTTGCCTAACAGTAAGCACTTGAATGGTTCCATTGGCTTCACTGAGACTATTCGTGTACCTCGCTGAATCAGGTCCGTATGCCGACACGTCATAGAGGATGGATTCAGGGATTGGGCCATGCACAACTAATAACATTAAATCCCATTGCCACATGTGCTCCCTCAGTCCTCTCAAAGTGGATGCGAGGCTTTAGCTCTATACCCCATCCAAAGTTGCTTTAGGCTAATGAGGCAGATTCTGTATCCCACTCAAAGGCTTTGGAACAGGAAGCTATCGGGGGAAGGTTGCAGCTTCCTGATCCTGAACCATTTTACCCTGGTCCAAGATAGAGCAGCAGGTGAGTATCTTTAACCTCCCCCATTGAGGACAGAGTGTAGCTATGCTCTGCCATGTCCTCACTCTGCACTTTCTCTGCATTGAGGTTATGTCTATAATCATGGGGAGTGTGTGCAGCTCTAGTAGACATACCCAGGCTAGCTTTAATGTAGCTAACTTGAGTCCCAGAGCAGTGAAACCATGACAACACGGGCATCAGCACATGCTGTACTAGCTTGCCCAAGACTGACTTTTTTAGTACTTGCTGGGATAGCCGACACTGAAGCATGTGCTGTGAGTACTTCACTGCTCCAGGACCTGAGCTAGCTAGACGACAGCTGGCTTGGGTATGTCTACTAGAGCTGCACACACGCCCTTTGATTGCAGTGTAGATGTACCCTGAAGGTGAAGGGGTGTGTCGGGGTCAGCTAGCGCAGAAAGTGGGGAAGCTGACTGGGAAGGGACAGTGACTACTCCATTAAACACTGCTGGCTGTTTTAAGTCTATTTCGTATACTTTGCAAATTAGTCTTAGCAGACAGGAGAATTTGGCCCATCTCACCACACATATTGCAACCTAAATGTTCAAAGGTAAATAAACTCTATAAATAAAAGTTAACAATCTGGCTTAGTTGTCTCATTATTAATGTAAGTAGCATTTCAGTTAGGTTAACTCAATATAAGTATAAGCTAGGTTTTGAAGTCAGAAGAGAGGCAGGCACAAGTACATACTCAGGTTTCTGAGATCCATGCAGAACCTGTGAGTGGTGCACAGGGGTTTATCGTGCACATGCAAGCTATTTCATTGTTTTTGGCTGTGGGTGCCAACTGTAGGATTGTTGAAGGAGTGAATCCAGTCCCCTAAGCATGCATGTTTTATTATGTTCTTGAAGCTACAGGTGGAGAAGAAAATTGCTCACCCTCGTTGATAAAAGCAGCCTGGCACAGTGAATTTCAATCCAATAGGTAAAATTTTCAGAGGAGCTTGAAGAAGAATAAAGGGAAAGAAGTGCATGGTGAATAGAAGAAATATATTTGATGGGGAAACTAACAAAACAACTTGTACAGGAGCATTTATTTATTTATTTATTTGGTGTTGCCTTAGAAACCTACAGCCAAATAAAGTCTGCCCCTGCATTGATGTCCTGGAAAGGGGAGAGTGTTCAAGAAGCCTCTTACCTCCCTGCCCGTCTACTCAAGGACAGTCATAATGGAGTTGACTGTGTTGGGGAGAACAGAAGGGGTCTGCCACCACTAGCAGGCTCCGGAGAGAGGGGGGAGTTTGTGTGTGTGCAAGTAAAAAAGCAAAGGAGCAAGGTGGGAAAGAACATGGATTACTATTGTTATGTAGGAATTTCTGCTGCCCAGCATGCTCCCACCAGCATTCCCTACATGGGGAAGGGCACCTCTAGTCCTGTAGCCCAACATGTTCCCTTTAGGCATCAATGTGTGGTCAGTGCACCGCTGCTGACTCTCAAGTGCAGCCCTACCTCCGTTGAGACAGCTGTGTGTGTAACTGTTGCCAGTCATCTCATTCACTTAGCATCCAACATGTAAACAACTTGAGTGTTTAGGTGTCATCAAGATGAAAACAAAGACTATAATTTGGATTGCAAGGCCAAATAAATAATTAATTTTATAAATTGGAGTTCAGAATAATTTAGAAGAGAAAGAATCCTCTCTTCATTCAAGACTCAACACACTCTGAGTGTAATGGCCCCAATTCTCTGTATTGTCCACAGTTAAAATAAAACTCCCATGATGGACTGAAAAGAAGAGGAAATCTTTGAAAGGTTTGGCTTAATTGGTTCTGAGGCTCAGTCCTGTTATCTGAAATGAACAGAGAAGAATCAGATTTAACACCTGGACTAATGTCTATGCAAAATCCAGAGTTCCTAAAGTAGCAATTAAATGGCTTAATCTTAAGGTCCTCCTAGGTTCAATTCAGTAGATCTGTTCAGAAGGGCAATGCTAATTCTGCATGAATTGCTGCTTCATATTAACTAGCTGTGCTTTAATTTCCACCCCATGTCAAAGTCTCTTCTGAACACCTTGCACTGTGAAATCCTGGAAGGAGTGGAAACTTTTTTCCAAAAGGTGAATTTCTTTCTTCTTTTTTTTCCTATACAAATCCTAATTTACTATTATACATAAAAATGTCTGTCCATATACTTATGTATATCCATAAATAACATGAACACGTTTGAAAAATGGCTCTGAAGTTAAATAAATCATGTGTTTCCCATCTCTCCTCCTCCTTTCCCCCACTCTTAGAGTGCTTACAATTTTACTTACACTCAGACTATATGTTCTAAAAGAACATAAATCCTTGGAGTATTAACAAATCTCTGAGTTTTTAAACTAGATTGTGACCTGTTCATTTAGAGGGCTACTTCAATAAAGCAATGGATCACTTAGGTTAATGATGGATCATGGTGCGATTTGATTTGCAGAGTGCAGACTTGCCCATTATCCCTTAGTGTTTGTGTGGGTCATGTTATCACATCCAAATAATGAGTCATGCCACCCTTTGTTCCTGGAGATATCCCAGTGATTACAGGAAAACTCGCTATGCTAAGTCCATAAAGCCTGGAGGGTTCTCCTAGCTGCTGGTGAATTATTATTTTTGGCCAGAGTATGAGAAACCAGGCAAGGGTCAGGTTTTTCTCTGACTGTGACACCTGCCTCTTGTGGTTCCATTGGGCCATCTGGCTGAACAGACGGGCTGGACATTAGCAAAAATCAGATCTTTGCCTCACTCTGTCTTTTGCTCCCTCTTTTCTCCAAAGGCTTTTTATTGGTTATGGGTGTCACATAGAACTAGGGTGACCAGATGTCCCAATTTTATAGGAACAGTCCTGATTTTTGGGGTTGTGTCTTATATAGGCGCCTATTACTCCCCACCTCCGTCCCAATTTGTCACACTTTCTGTCTGGGCACCCTATGTAGAACAGTCCTGAACTGGCACAAGCATTGTGAGGAAAGTTTTCTAACTGTGAATACACTGCAGTGCCAACATGAGATTTTCTTTTTCCGGTGCTGTCACATAGTCTTTTACTCTGCAGGACTCCTCAGAGAGGAACAGTAATCTGAAGCACTCTTAGTGACAGGAATGGATAAGTGAAAATTTGTAGAAGTATGTGAATGTTCTTAAGGTTTACCTCTTCTTCTTTCTTGTTTGTGGATAGTCTGGCTATTCTTGCCAACCACTGCATTCACACACGGTGACCATCCAGCTGCTCCAGGACTGAATCTTGTTAAATGCTTCCAACAAAAGTGCCATAACCTCATTGGCACTAAACCCTGGCTAAACATAATACAGACTGCAGCTAAAATATGAATGGCCAGAGAAATAGGTTCATTATGTTTTCTTACCTTAAATGTTATGATCAAGGAGTGAGGGATCAGAACACCAAACATCTTTGTTACCAGCTCCATAAGTAACCCTGATAAAGGAGTGATTGTTAGATATGATGCTCAATCTCCAAGTGAATTAGTTTTGTTTTTGTTTTTAACGACGCTGCATCAGTTTCTGTCACTGGGGGGGACAGAGAGAGAGCCAGGGAGAGAAATATTACATGGTACAAAGATGTTTTCCTGAGAAAAGCAACTGATTTTGTAAAATCCAAATGGAAAACCTCTGTTAACATTGTTCAGCTTTCCTTGTTGCTAGACAATGATAAATGTAACTGCAGAGAGACAAGTGTTCATTAGTGGCAGGACAAGTAGCCAATTTTTCTTCATTAATTTAAACCTGGTAATACCCTCTCCCCCCACACACCCACATCCATACATACAAGTTTCATAAACCTTGGAAATATGCCTGCTTTTTCCGGCTATGTAGATCAAAATCTGGAAACATAATTCCATGTGATCAAAATCATATTCCCTTGATGTATGGGGACTACGAGGAAAAGTTGGGGATGCACAACAAATGAATGAAGTCCTTTTATTCCTTTTATAATGCATTCATCCCTCATTATGTTATGTTTTTATTCTAATCTAAATTCATTATGCAAGGACTCTTCCTAGAAATATTAAAATATCAACATTTTAAGCAGATTTTCAAACTAAACTAGATTCCTCAGCTGCTTAATGGTACATATTTACAGTGAAATAAGAGAAAATTTTTTTGACATGTATACCACATCAAAATGATGGAATTTTGTATATTCTAATTTGCTAATAGTTGCAGTTCGTTCAGTTCTGGAAAGTCCTTCACAATGTTTATCTCTGAACTTCAGTAGAAAGGGATTTTTCTCCCCCGTACATGAGCAGCATAATCATTTTTACAGATCAATAAGTATTCACTCATTTTGAAGTTTACAGCCCATGCTAGTTTATTCTCTCAAGTACTGTTGATATTTAAGCTCTATCCTATATGGATTACTTAAACTTTTATACAATATTCAAACAGAGGTTCTCCATGCCACTTTGTGCAGGCCAAACCCCCTACTCCCAATTTCTATCTCCTGTTAATTACTGTCTCCAAGAACATTCAGGATTTCAGACATGATTGAGATAATTTGGAAAGTTTTCAGACTCAGTTCACATTATGATTAATGGCATTTTACAACATTTCCAAGGCTATCTAAAAATCGCTCGAGGGCTCCAGGAGCCATTTTGCAAGCAAAGCACTGATTTTCTCAGTGAATAACCACAGCCTTAACTCTGTCCAGTAGTTTTACAGCAGTGTACTTCTTACGTATGTTTTGTAACTCTGTGTTTTGGAAGTTTTTATTAATGTTAATAAACAAAGTGAAATTGCATAATAGATAATGGAATCTCTGTGAGGTAGGGAAGAACCATTAATATAATTTTACATATGAGGAACTGAGGGACCAGGAGACTAAAACTATGCCTACACTGAATTGTATTTCCAAATCTGTGACACTTGGGTTTCTGGACCTGGTTTTTCCAAGCCCACTCTTTAGTGTCCACGCTGCTCTGTAAACCTCACTTACAATTGCTGGACCAGTCTCACAGCTGTGCTAATGCGTCCATACAGCGCTACACAGACTCATGTCTGCAGCTTGAGCTGCATCTACACTATAAAATGACAGAGCTTGGACTTGAGTCACAGTGGGACTCAGGCTCTGACTCACTCCCCTAGCAGGGTCTTAGGACTTGAGACCTGAGTGCTTGCCAACCCAAGCTGGACTGATTGGTGTGAGGATTGGTGGGGGCTTGGCCTCAAAACAGAGTCAGAGCCCAAGCTTAGTGTGCTCTGTAGACATACTGTAAGTGTATGTTTACATTGCAGTAAAAGACCCACAGCACGGCTGCAGCTGGGCCTGGTCAGCTGACCTGGGCTCACAGGATTTGAGGCAAAAAATTGCAGTGTAGATATTCAGGCTTGGGCTGGAGCCCAGGCTATGAGACCTTGCAAGGGGAGTGAGTCTATAGAAAGATCTAAGATCTACAGAATGATTTGTGGCATTTTAATGTGTATATTGTGTGCGATTATACACTTTAGATATCACTACCCTGATGTTGTCTTTGCTGGGATAGAATTAAGGTTGTGCTTGTTATTTGAATGAGAGTTGGTGTGTTTTTTGAGATGCACACGCAGCCTTTGGAGGGTAGTGTACTGGAGAGACGAGGTGCTGGGAGGGAAACAATCTGGGATGAGATTTCCACTAACCCTTCCTGTGGATCTCCCTGATGTCAGCAGGAATGGAGTATCCCCACTGAACGTTAGAATGTTTGTTGCCCACAAATTCTTATGAGTCATAGGATGCCCTTTGGCCTAAATGGAACAGAAGAACAGTTGGTGAAAATAATTATTTTTCTACTCTCAAACTTTCCTAGTGATTGGTTTACATTTTGAAAATTCTGTGCAGAAAAAGAATTATTAGACAAGTTGGGTGAAATATCTTTTATTGGACCAACTTCTGCTGGTGAAAGACAGGCTTTCGAGGCAAACAGAGCTATTCTTCAGGTCTAGGAAAGATACTCAGAGCATCACAGCTAAATCCAAGGAAAAGAGACAGGCTTTTTGAACTCTGGTGAACACCTCTATTTGAAATATATAATAATTCAGGAACCTCTTGTCCATTTCACTTCAACTTTAGTAGAAAAGGTAAACCTCTGCCTGAGATCTTATTTGCCAATTTTGAGGGCAGTGCGACTTTTTACTGGTGTACTTTGGAATACAGGTGTGGGGCAAAATTAAGAGTGGAACTGAAGTTCTATTATAAACTCAACTTGTGGGTGGCTACTTTCACTCCAGAATTTCAGTGCAACTTCATTTTATACTCAGTTAATGAAAAAAAGGCACAAGTACCATAGATAGATAAACTTAGCATAGATCAATTGGCTGTTGACACTGGCATAACACAGCTGTTGCTGATGTTCTATGCATAATTATTTCACCTGCCAATTTCTGCATTCTGATCTTTTATAACTGTTATTTTGTATCCCACAGTTCTGGTTAAGTCACCCAATTGCAGCAATCAGAATTGGCATGGTGGGATACGAAATAACAAAAGAGGATGAAAGCATCAAACCATAAAAATAGGAAGATAGAAGGTATTCCACATTAAAAAGGGCATCTAAAACAACCAGATCCATATGCAAGAGACTGGATCCTGGTTTGGAGGGGAATTTTGAGAACAGACTCCCATGAAGATAACAGTATTTAGTAGTTGCATGCCAATGTGTATATTGAAAGCACTGTTAAAGTGTTAATTAATGACACTGCTGTAGGTTTATTAGGTAATCATGTGTTATTCTCCCCATTTTACAGATGGGGAAGTTTATAACAGGTGGCAAAGTGAGTTACCCAGAGTCAGACAGCACTGTCATCATTAGCAGAAGTTGTGATAGGGCTAATCACAATTTGTTAAAAGCTATTTTTAGCGGGAAAACTAGGATTTTCAGTAAACAAAATGTTTTGTGAAACGTGTCCTCTTTCTGTGGAAAATTTCAACTTTTCGAAAATCAAAATCCCAAATGCCTGAAACAAATTATTTCAAATTGGAAATGTCACCACGATGCATAGTGGAAATTGTAGATCAGTTGTCTCATGTCCCCTTTCTCTTCTATGGGCTAGGCTTCCCAGATAACATTCATTTCCCATGATGCACTCTGGCCATGGAACTCCTATGCTGCACTGCCTCACCTCATTATGGTGCATCATGGAAACATACTCTGACCAGGGCACCCAGTCTGTACAAGAGAAAGGGATCATGAGGCACCTAAACTACAAATCTCAGGATGCACTGGAGTTGCAGCTGTGAATTTTGGATTTTGGCTAAAATATCTCCATTTTATTTTTTTCCTCTGAAAAATGAAAATTTTTCACTGGAAAATTCTTCTTTACTGACCAGCTTGAAGTTTTAGTACTGAGGAATTCCTGACTCCAGACTCTGTGCTTATTTCTTTAGACCATGCTGACTCCTGGATACATTATATCTGTTACTGATAAATGTGATAGGATGTGGGGTGCTGTCTGGCTTTGTTCTATAGAGGACTTGCTTTTAGTTTAGTCAGCATTGCATTCTACTCCATTACTGTTCAGTCCATGCCAAGTCTTAGGGGAACATTGTGTGAGGACAATAGGCAGCCTAGGCTGTGCTAAATTCATGCATGACTTAAAGATCCAGGGATAACTATTGCACCTCAGTCTTTGGCTAGCATACTAAATAATTACCTGAGCATCAATGCCCTGACTCTCTTCCATACCCTGTGAGAGCATTGCACAATTTCATGATGGCAGACTGCTTGGGAAGATGTAAGACCATGAAGTTCTTGTAACAGCTCTGGTTAATTGTTTTCCATCCTTCCTTGAAGTCATGATTAGCTAGTTAGCTTAAAGTCTTTGTGCTTTGTGATTATCCGACAGGTGGCCATAAAACCTGATGAATTTCCCTGCCAATGAAGCAACATGTGAACCCCTGAAAAAGTTTGCAATTCCTAATAACATAGATTTGATTGATGCATGGTATGCAATTTAATTACAAGAATAAATGAGGAAGGGGAAATTTGTCACTTCCCCATTCATTATTCCTTAATTAGGCTACAACTAATCAGGATTCCTGATTGGCTAAAATAACTCCAGATATAATTTACTGCACTTGTCATTGCAACAAGATAAAGAGTAAATCATGAATTATCTCTAAGGGATAAAATATCACAAAGAACAAGGAGACAAGATAGACCTTAAAATACAGTAAACATTACTGTGTCTGCAATCTGTCAGAAAAGTAATTTATTACAGTAAATTAAATGCTTCTCTTGTAGAATGACAGAGTACAATTTTTTCAATATGTAATATTTATGCATATTCTATTTCTGAGTACTGAGTGGATCAATACTGCACCTGAAAGCAGTGCATTTATCTTGGTATTGGCTTGTATAAAATACATTTTGCATACTTTGCTTAGCATGAAAACACATCAAGTCGGACAAATGGATGATGATGATAACACATCTCTGAAGTCATTGCAGCTTAATTGTGGAGTCTAAATGCTGAGTACAAAATTTAATTTTGACTTTTTTTTTATATAAATCGATTAAATCTTACCAATTTGGTTGTGCTGTGGTACCTGCTGTACGCTTATGTTCAGTGAAAAAGCTAATCTGTGTAGTTTTAACAGGAAAAAAGAAAAAATTCTGCCTGTTTCTAAACATGTGATGGAGTCTTCTATCGAGTTCAATGGATGAGTGACAGTCACTTATTGTGGGTCCTGAGATGAGACCAAAGATCAATTTCAGACCTGCAGTCCTGCCCACAAGTGCCACAGGGGAAGACAATGTAGATGAATGTGCTCTGCTTTTAGCTTTCTGCCTCTCATGTCTCTCCTGCAATTTGCAAACTCTTGAAATCTTTCCACCTGATGTGGCAGAGCTGCTACTGTCTGATCATGTCATGGGCTGAGCTCCCAGGTGTTGAGGTCAACATTGCAAGACTGGCCTTGAGAGTGTCATTGTAATGTTTTCTTGGTCTGCTTCTAAAACAAGTTCCAGTTTGCAGTTCTCTTTAAAGGACAGACTTCGGTGTTCTGCTGTCAGGCATACATGCCACATGACCACACCATCTCAGCTGCACTCTCACTAGAAAAGTTTAAATGTCTGAGATGTTGCAGCAGTCAAAGACATTGGTGTTAGGAACCAAATCTTGCCACTTAATTCCAACTATCTGCCATAGACATTACAGGTGGAATTAGTCCAAGCATTTTATGTGGCGTTTTAAAATAGTCCACATATTGCAGCTATAGAGAAGAGTGATTCTGAATACATAGTTATGCACTATTCACTCATGTAATTTCGTTGAAGGACCGATGAAGTTTGTTTAGTGGAGTCTCAGATGCACAACAAATGCAAGAGCAAATGCACCCCCACTTGCATACCCTCAGAGTATTCGTTTGCACATCTGAATCAGGTAACTGTGCAAACAAAGGATGTATGTTCATACAGATACCATTTAGCTGATGCCTTGCACAGAAATATGCATTGCAGATCATATGTAAGTAAGCATTAACAGATAAATAGCTACCTTGGACAAACAACAACATCCCATAGTTCACTCTCTTTGAAAGTACGTTATACTGCTGGACACAGAAGCAGGTCCTGTGTGTAGGACTGAAGGCTAAATCAGTAAGTCACAGGCCCCCGTTTCTTCCCATGGCACCAGCTAAAGTGAGAGAACATATATGACCTAGGCCCATGGAGCCATCACTGCACATACAAAGATGGTCCATCTGCCAATCTATTTTAAATGAGGCTCCACTAAAAATGACTGGAAAAGTCTGTTCTGGAGCACAGTCTATTTCTGAGTTAAGTGAAGTTGCCATTTTGAGCTGATTGTCTGTCTGGATTGGTGGCTTATCCTTGATACTTTAGTTCACACCTTTTCTGGTAAAGCCCACCTGGTGATTGTTGCCTCTCCATTTTATTTGCTTGTTTTTCTGCCTATGTATTTTTCTTCCTTTTTTTTTCCTTTACTTTGTATTTCTCTTTGCTTTTTAAATTTTATACTTTTTTGTTCTCTTGTTTTGTCTGGCCAGCTCACTGTTCCCCAGCAGGCAGAAGACTGCCTGGTCTGGTAGGTGGCGACATCTGCTGTTGTCTGGCTTTATGGTAACAGGTCATACATGAATTTGTAGTGTAACTGAGTGCTATGGGAACAGAGGAGAGAAACATGGGTTGCTGGGCTGTGGCATAATCCAGCAGTCCTGTCACAGACTGCATCAGGAACTTCTGTGTGAGCAGGGATGGAATGTGGATCTTTCATGGAGGCACATGCTGCTTTACCTGCAGCCACATGAGCATATTTGAATTTGGGTCAAGGGATGGGTAGTGAGGGACAAATCCAGGATCATTTTTCTTTAGTGTTACTGTTCTGTGCCCTAAATGATCCCTTCCCACTAAGATCAAGCCTGCCTCCTCCAATCCAAGTTGGGAAACATTGATTTGAATGAAAATGAAGAACTTCCTTATTGCAGCTAGCTGACAGTACAATACAGTGTGTGAGAGAAAAATTCTTCCCTAAACTTCTCAGCTGATCTGTTTATGCCTTGAAGCATGAAATTCCATTTCCCTTATATCTACTGTTTTTTAGATTGTACAGCTGCAAATTTTAACAGCATGGAGAAACATCTAATCCTTTCAAAAATATGTACAAGGATACATGATTTGTCTTAATGGTCTCCTGCGGTAGTGAATTCTACAAGTTGATTATATGCTTCATGATGAAGTATTCTGTATGCTTAAAATGGTTGTCTTTTAATTTCATGGAACCTCCCCTTATTCATGTAAAAAGGAGCATCTGAGGCATTATTCAATATAAGTGAAATTCACCCCTAAACACCTCTTGAATGCCACATAAGCCCTACTTTGAGCATCTAAGTGGTGGTTAGGCTGTGCACTGACCTGTGAAGAGGTGAATTGCACCCTATGCTTTTGACAAATTTGGGTACCTTGTTTAAATTTCCTCTGACTCCTCACCTTCTAGGAAAAAATACTTTGTAACCTCTCATCATGTGTGAATCCATCCCTAATGTAAATAATAATAATTAATAATAAATAATTAATCTAAATTTGCACGTTTGGATCTTTGAATTAGAACTATATGGAACTTCCTGTTTCAGTCAGTGACCAGCAGGTGGCAGCTGACTGTTGTTTTACTGCTGGTAAACTCTGAGCTTCTGAGGGTATGTCTACAGCTACAATTTTGCAGAGCTGGTTGTTACAGCTGTATTAGTACAGCTGTATAGGGCCAGCGCTGCAGAGTGGCCACACTTACAGCAACCAGCGCTGCAAGTGGTTTTAGATGTGGCCACACTGCAGCGCTGTTGGGCGGCTTCAAGGGGGGGTTGGGGAACGCGAGAGCAAACCGCGGGGAAGCAGGTCTCCTTCCCCGGTTTACTCCAGTGTTCCCCGAACCCCCCTGCAAACCGCGGGGAAGGAGACCTGCTTGCAGGGAGGGGGTTCGGGGAACGCGAGAGCAAACCGCGGGGAAGGAGACCTGCTTGCAGGGAGGGGGTTCGGGGAACGCGAGAGCAAACCGCGGGGAAGGAGACCTGCTTGCAGGGAGGGGGTTCGGGGAACGCGAGAGCAAACCGCGGGGAAGGAGACCTGCTTGCTCGGGGGTTCGGGGAACGCGAGAGCAAACCACGGGGAAGCAGGTCTCCTTCCCCGGTTTACTCCAGTGTTCCCCGAACCCCCCTGCAAACCGCGGGGAAGGAGACCTGCTTGCGGGGAGGGGGTTCGGGGAACGTGAGAGCAAACCGCGGGGAAGGAGACCTGCTTGCACGGGGGTTCGGGGAACGCGAGAGCAAACCGCGGGGAAGGAGACCTGCTTGCACGGGGGTTCGGGGAACGCGAGAGCAAACCGGGGAAGGAGACCTGCTTCCCCGCGGTTTGCTCTCGCGTTCCCCGAACCCCCCTGCAAACCGCGGGGAAGGAGACCCGCTTGGGGGGGGGGGGAGATTCGGAGAACACCGGAGCACCGTGGGGAAGGAGACCTGCTTGATTACCAGAGAGGCTTCCTCAGGTATGCTGGGATACCTGCTTATTCCACGGAGGTCAAGAAAAACGCTGGTAAGTGTCTACACTTGATTACCAGCGCTGGATCACCAGCGCTGGATCCTCTACACCCGAGACAAAACGGGAGTACGGCCAGCGCTGCAAACAGGGAGTTGCAGCGCTGGTGATGCCCTGCAGATGTGTACACCTCCTAAGTTGCAGCGCTGTAACCCCCTCACCAGCTCTGCAACTTTGTGATGTAGACAAGCCCTGAGTTGTGTGTGGTGCATTCTTTCAACCGTTTAGCTAGTGCTAACAATCATCACTTCTCCTAAAAGCCATTATTGTTGTGATTTTTTTCAACCTCTGCTATGTTTTTGGGGCTGAGGTGATCAAAACTGATCACAGCACTCAAGATACAAATATACCTCTCTACTATATTCTAGTTTGTAATGCCCCCAAATGTATTGTTTGCTATTTTAATCACTGTTGAGAATTGTCCAGACATCTTTCCTGACCCATCCATGAAAGCCAGATATTTTATCTCAATGAGTGGATCTAAAGTATTTATTTCCATCTCTATCCATGTACACATGAAGATTATATTATATTTTTAGACTATATTACCTTGATCTTATATATTTTCAATTTATTTTTACAATCATGTTATAAAATCAGCTAGTATAGTTAGATCTTTTTCACTTTCTCAGAATCCACTTGAGGTTTGTTCTGTGTTTGTGCAGCACTTAGCACAATGGGGTCCTCAGGTTCCTAGGCACTACAGTGATAAAAAGTAATAATAAGAATAGGTTTCACTAACTAAATAGATTTGCATCATCAGGAAATTTTGCCAACTTGTTCTTTACTTTTACCTGGAGAAAACACTAAGTGAAGTACTTTCTCCCACATAAAATTTCACTGTAGCTAAAGCTTAATTTTTTAGTCTTTTTTCACTTCTCTTCCTGCATTTGCAGAGGCAAAACGATCACTATGCTCCTGCCGCAGCCTGCCAGGAAGAGCTAGAGCTATAAAAGCCATTTCTTTCCCTATTGCCCTGGCATCAACTTTCTTTTACACTTCATCGCTGAAGGTGGACAAAATTACACAGTGAGGAAGTGCTCGGGCCATGGTTCTGAGGTAATTTTCAGTGCCATCCTGATGGAGAAGGGAAGGTGCCAAAGACACTCTGGCACTACAAAGGAGTTGAAGAGTTGTCCTAACAAGCAGCCGGACTTCCTCCTGCTGAAGGGAGGAATATCTGAGTGTTGTAAAGCCAGCATAGCCAGTTCCATCCCACCCCACTCTCAACCTTGCTCACCTTCCCTCCCCACAGTAATAGGACTTGGTGCCAGAGAAACTCAGGCAGTGCAAAGGGAATCATGAGTTGTCTAGTAGGGCAGCTTTATGCTATTGTCATAACATTTCTTCCCAGATCTGGACCTTAGCGTCCAAAATACGGGTGTTAGCATGAAAACCTCCAAGCTTAGTTACCAGTTTGGACCTGGTAAAGCTGCCACCAGCCAGGAATTATACAGTGCCTAGCTCACTGTGGTCTCCCAAAAACCTTCCCTGGGGGACCCCCAGACTCAGATGCCTTGAGTCCTACAACAAAGGGAAATAACTCCCTCCCCTTGTTTCCTGGTTACTTCCTCCCAGGCTCCCCTCCATGGACGACCCTAGGAGATTCCCTGCTTCCAGTCCTGGAAACACAAGTACCGAGAGAGCTAATCTCTCTCCCCCGCCCTCACCCAGAGGGTATGCAAAGTCAGGCTTAGTAAATCTAACACAAAGAGATTTTCCCCCTGACTTCTTCCTCCCACCAATTCCCTGGTGAGCTGCAGACTCAATTCCCTGGAGTCCCCACTAAAGAAAAACTCCAACAGGTCTTAAAAGGAAAGCTTTATATAAAAAAGAAAGAAAAAGACATTAAACATAGTCTCTGTATCCAGGTGACAATGTACAGGGTCAATTGCTTAAAAGAAAAATGAATAAACAGTCTTATCCAAGAAGAATACACTCCAGCAACTACACACATGTAAATACAAAAAAAAAACAATATAAACCTATTGTCTTACTATCCTTGTACTTACAACTTGGAAACAGAAGATTAGAAAGCCAGGAAACAGCAAGATCAGTCTCAGAGCCGAGAGAGTCAGACACAGGACTAAGAACAAAGAACTCACACCCAAAACTTCCCTCCACCCAGATTTGAAAAAGTCTTGTTTCCTGATTGGTCCTCTGGTCAGGTGTTTCAGGTTACAGGTGTTACCCCTTTACAGGTAAAAGAACATTAGCCCTTAGCTATCTGTTTATGACAGCTATAGAGGGGAATTTCCAGGTGCTGTGAAGCTCCATGCCACCTATTCTCAACTCTGCACCCCCTTCCCCTCCCCAAGTATAGGGGGGGTTCCTATAAACGTGAGGGGGTGATCGCTGGGCAGCACACCAGCTTTTAAAAGGACTAGCCAAAATAATGTAGAACAGTCTAAATGATGCTGTAAGTTACACTAGGGATCAATTAGAACCTCAGTTGCTCTTTGAGGCACAGACAGCAGAGGTTGCCAAGCATACTCTTTTTACCATCTACATCTGCTGACAAGATTGTGTGCCCTGTACCCTCAGATGCAGACCCCATAAAAGTAGATTATGCCTTTGTCATCTTGAGGTTAGATTATTGCAATGCACTGTTTATTTAAAGCTATTCAGAAATTGCAATTAGTACAGAGCATAACTACCCATTTTCTGAACGATGTTTTCATGTACAGAATGCATTGGATGTGTGCTCTGTCATCTGCACTTACTTCTGGGTGAAGTTAAGATGTAAATTGTGATTGAGAGGCAATCAGTGAAATACTGTGGCAGTTGCTATAATCTGAGATGCCTGAGCTACCAGCCCCTGGTTTGTTAGGGAGGGGCCAATGGCAGGAGGATGACCCTGAGAGATCTTGGGTTCTGGAATTAACTTCCCCTTCCCACCTGGTTTGTCAAAACCTGGATTTTGGTTACCTTCATGGAGTGCTGCAAGAGTCATTCTCTCCTCTGTGCATCCCCTGCTTCCCTGCCCAAGCTTTTAGTGGATTGGGTTGAGAATAGGGGGTGGCCATGAATGGGAGATGGGATGGAAGCCATTTGGCGGTTGGGGAGTATTTTTAAGAGTTCTGTAATGGATATTTGATAAATGTTTGTATTTTAATTTTTGCTATGGAGTATGGCATGTACAGAACTGAAAAAATCTAAATAAATGAATAACACGTACTCACGTATTACTCATTTTAGGGAGACTTCCACTGACTTCTGTGAGAGCTGGATCAAGTCCATAGTGAACCATGGCTCTCAAACATAAGGTATTCTGAGGAAGTAGCCAGAGATCTTGTCCCCAGTAGCCCCCAAAGGAAAGAAAATATTTTGATGAAGCTACATTTGCAGCATGTTTCTTTCTTGGCAAGGATGGTTTTTACCTTTTAGTCAAGGAAGGTTTCTGGAGGATTATTTAATTGCTGCATGTATGGGTGCTATTCATGTGCAACAGAAGACAGGAAGACATGGACAATCTCATTTTGTATGTCTGTAAATACAACAAAAGCTTTGTGTAGTGAGGTCTGATCTATGAGGAAATTATTATTTTTATAAAAGCAAGGAAACTCCTGAATATGTATAATCAATATCATAATTGGATTTCTGGAGAGGTGCTGATAAGGTTTTATTGTGCCAATCTGTATCTTAATTTAATTTGGATGACTATTAATGCATTACACTTTATGATGACTCCTTTACTGTGGTAGAAATACTTAGCAAAGAAATTACTTTAGTGGAGAACCACTTGGATACTTAGGCAGCCAGAACAAAAGAAGTCAGGGAGTCTGTGGTCTAGACTGTTCCTGCATTCTTAAGGGAGCAGAATTTTTTTTATTATTATTTTCAAGAGTTGAAGCCACATCCTGTCTGACTCGGACCAACTTTTGTTACCTACAGTAAATAATTTTACAAAGTATTATCAAGAAAACCTCTGTGTATGTGTAAAATTTCTGCACACATTTAGGTTTTTTTCCCACGTGTTGTTATTTCTGATATTCTGTTTCTCATAGAATTTAAGCTTTCTATGTCAAACAACAAGGTTTCCAACAAATCCAATTTCAACAGAAATCTTCTGAATGTGATGCAGATGCAGGACTGTCTTCTCAGAAACTGAAACAATAGCTCTGCAAGTGGTGCCATTTCCCTGCATTTGTCCAAATGAGGTGTTATCTTTGAAACATAATGACGACATTAAATGTCAAATTAACTATATAATTGCTGAATATATTAACAGCAGATGTACTCATAATACTGTAAACTACTGATCATCATTCTTGACTAAAATGTGTATGCAGTGTGGTTGAATATTTCATGGTTTCTCAGCCTAGGGATGATGAGAACAGGTGTTGGCATCACAACCACACAATCCTTTCCATATTGCTATATCGGATAAGAGTTCCGGATAGATGGGAAGGGATGTCCTGGGATGGAAAGTGTTGAGATCCACTAGAATATTTCATTTGTTTGAAAGTGTGTTCCACTGAAATAAGACTCTTAAGTTTTAAAGAAGCAAATTAATGTTCCATCAGACATGTGGGTTGATTTTTTTTTCTTAGGAAAAGAAAAATGCTTTTGTAACCCACACATCTTCTGGGTGTGGTTTTGTGTCCCATCTAGTGGCACCAAACCACTTAAAGAGATAAAATGAGTCTGCTCTACAACCTTAGCTAACAGGCAGTTGGCTTTTAGCTCATGTTGTAGAGCAGGGATCAGCAACCTTTGGCACATGGCCCGCCAGGATAAGCACCATGGCAGGCTAGGCCAGTTTGTTTACCTGCTGCACCCGCAAGTTCAGATGATAGCAGCTCCCCCTGGCCGTGGTTCGCTGCTCTAGGCCAATGGGAGCTGCGGGAAGCGACAGCCAGCACATCCCTCTGCCCCGCGCCACTTCCCACAGCCCCCATTGGCCTGGAGCGACGAACCGCGGCCACTAGGAGCCACAATCAGCCGAACCTGCGGATGCTGCAGATAAACAAACCAGCCCACCAGGGTGCTTGGATTGAACCTGTAGGCAGTAACTCTATGCTTAAGAAGTTATTTAGTCAGAGAAAGACTAAGAAATTGAACAAGACAAAATTCAGCTTCTCTAAATAAAAGTACCACAGCTAACAATAAGAATTTTCCAGGATATATTTGTCTGTACACTGAATTAAACATAATGTGTGAAACTCTTTGTAGTGGCCCCACCTGGCAACTCTCAATACTATTATAATTACAATGTATTGAAAACCAGGTTTTGTCCCAGTTTCAATATAATCAGAAGGTTCCCAGACTGACTAACCTCCCCATGCTCATGAGTCCTCCCTTCCAGCCACCAACCTTGCAGCAACCAAAGCCCCAGTCAACTGCCATCTCCTCCATTGTGCACATAGGGCTACAGTGAACATGGTGCACAGCCTGGGATTTGGAAGGCCAAAATTCGTATTGCATATTCATTTCTAAATGGAAGACAGGCAAGTAATGCACGAAGCCAGCCAAGGTAAGGGTTTGGTTGTGTCATTTGTCCTGATTCTGCATCAAGGGAAGCATCAGGAAACACATTGCCTCCAGTGCACAGGGGCAGAACCATGACTCCAGTTATTACTCATCCTTACTGTCGCCCTTTGAGATACTGTACCATGAAATACAAAGAGAATAGAACTGAACCAGTTCCTGCACACACTCATGAGCACACAAAGTGGAATTCTTTCTGCCTCTTGTGTGACCTGACCAAAAGGGTGAAAAGTCCCTTATGCCCTTATACTGTGCACTTTTGTCAGGGTCAAGCCTAATCTGGCCCCAAAGTAGAAATGGAATTCAGGAGAAGAGAGGAGAAGGCTGGAAAGCAAAGGAATAAACATCACAAGGGGAAGGAGTCTGGAAAGCCAGGCAGTGTGAATAGTAACCCTGGCACAGTGACACGCAGCCTTAGAAACTATTGTCCTCATTAGACTACACACTCTTTGTGTTCCCCCACACCCTTCCGGTGACTCTTGTGGGCTTTGGACAGTTGGGTGGGTTTCTTTTTTCCAGTAACCCTGAACCTTGCTCTGCTAAAAGGGTTACTTCAAAATAAAATATTTTCTACTCTCATTAGGAAGCCCAGATTGTACTATCTCTGCAGGGCTCCTAACACTTGCTGCACTAAGGGAGTAAATAATTGGATCTGGAAACAAAAACTTGGTATCTCAGGTGGAAATGTGATGCACTCTCCACAGACAGCCATTAGCCAATCTTTTGGCTATTCAAATAACAGACACAAATTACCTTAGACATGAGAGAAACAGTGATGTGTTTAGCTCTGTGCTACAAACTCACATGTAGTCTTTTTGATTGCTTCCTCACTTCTGGCTTTCTAATAAAAGGCATTATTTTTACCCTTAGGTCTCTAAGTAGTCTCTCATGAATCCACATTTTTCCTTCTATCATTTTCAAAGGAAATGCCATCTGTATTTTCTTATAATCATATAGTCTTGTTATAGTCTATCCCCTCGGCCCCCCCCTTTATAATAATTATTTTTATTGCACCTTAATCACTAGAGTTCTTAATTCCTACAAAAAGTGCTTTTTTGAAACCTAATTCATTTGTGATTTTGTTGTACACTGAGCCCTTTCCTTACTATAGTGAAGTTGAATAGCTCATAGTGACTCCTACCAAGCTGCTTAGTCAGTTCCTCTCTGTCATTAAGGAATCCATCCAGGACATGTTCATTCCAGCTGGTTATTTTATATATGATAAAGGGATGAAAAAGATCAGGGTAACACTGGCACCACATCAGGGAAATTACTATTAGAGCGAGGTTCGTTCCAATAACAAAAGTAAATAAATTAGTTCATTCATTAAGAGCCTGGGATGTTTAATTTTTTTAAGTTATATCATGAGGCTAATTTAGGGGTTGTCAAGTTCTGGAAGAGTAAATGAAATTACGTGGATCTCATTTATCCTGAGTGGACATACTGTCTATAAAATCACCATATATTATTTAACTTAACTGAAATCACAGTTTTGAAAGACTTAGAGACTTTAAAATGTAGGGTCTGATTCTGTCAATGCTTACATTAGTTTTACAACAGTAGCACTCTGTTGATTTAAACTTCTGGTTTAAGCTAGCGTAAGTGAGATCAATACCAGGCCCCTGAGATCAAATCTCTGACTAGACATGTCACTAAGGGTATGTCTGAACAGCCCATGGCAGTGAGCCTTCCAGCCCACGTCCGCAGACTCGGGCTAACAGGGCTCACACTAGTGCTGGAACAATAGCTGTGTAGGTAACTCTTTGAAGATGAGGTTCAGGCTGAAACTTGGGCTCTGAAGCCCACTTCCTTCTCCACCCCCAGGCTTCAGAACCAGAGGTCCAGCACTAGCCACAACTTCAAAGCACTGCCTGTAAAACTATTTTAAAACCACTAGTATGAGCCCTCCTGGCCTGAGTCTGTCAACCTGGGCTGGGAAGCTCACTCCAAAATGCTGTGTATACATGCCCTAGGAGCCTGGACTGTCATTAATATGCTTTGAAGCTCTATTTGCAGGCACTGCCAGTTCTCTCTGAAATCCCAATACTATCATTACCTCAGAGCATGGTCCCTGTCCCCACACTTTTCCACTTTTTAAATATAGATTTGTTTCATTTCAGTTTATACCATGTGTCTATCAAGACACACATACACACACACACACACACACGTGTGTGTGTGTGTGTGTGTGTGTGTGTGTGTGTGTGTGTGTGTGTGTGTGTGTGTGTGCGCACGCGCTTCTGCCATCTTAACACAGGCAGAGAGTCCTATGGATGGAAAGTCATCAACTTTCCCCAGGCAAAGCCTGTAAACAATTAGGGAAACCTCAGAAATCAATGGTGCTGGATGGAGATGGAGCACAAAGAGGGATTCTTGGCTAGAGCTCTGCAAACAAAGGATTTTTCAGTTAATTACAGTTCCAAAAAATTGTAGGGGAAAAAAATTGTTTTGGCTTAACCTGAAAATGGTTTCTTTCAAAGTTTTCAGTGAATTGAAAAGTTGAAAAAAAACTCATTTTGGAACAACTGAAATGTTTTGTTTGATCAAAAATGAAATGTTTCATTTCAGTTTTAAACTTTTTTTACATTTTTGCATTTCTTTTAAAAAGGAAGGAAAATCTTTGGGAAAAAAGTTAAAATGTTTCATTTTGAAAATGTTGAAGTGAAATGTTTAGGCTTTTTTCAGATCTGTTGTTGTTTTGTTGTGTTTTCCAAAATGAAAAATTTGGTAAAACTGACATGAATTCACTTGATGCCGAATCTCCATTTTTCATTGGAAAAAAGTTTTGGCTGCAATTTTGTCCAGCTACAGTCCTGACCACAGTTTAAAGCTGCCCTCCTCTAGAAAACCCAAAGGAGGGTGGCAGTGAAAACATACTCCTGGGGACACATCTATCCTTGAGCCTGAGAAGTGTGTTTATTTGTATACCAGGTTGGGGAGTTTCCCAGGATGGAAGAAGGGATTCCAGGCCCTAGCCACACACGTCTGCACAAACACAAGCCCTCCTTCCCAGGAGATCAAAGTTAACACCTGAAACAAGCACCACACTTAACAATAGGACAACACTATTATCTAACCCAGGCAAAGCCAGGAGTAGATCCAGGTCAGAATCTCTGGCAGAAATTACACAGGCACGCTTGCCCTGGCACAGCATACAGCAGAACAGCCCCACAACAATGCAATCCCCGGAGCTCAGCCTGTCCAATCACTTTGCGCCTGGTATGCATTGTGAACTCAGACTGATGGATCTTGCTCTCCTGTCAGCTCCAGGCTGTGTGGCTGTAAGTGTCCCCTTCTGCAAGAACTAGCTGGCTCTCCTCCAAGCAGCTCCTAGTTCAAACTCGGCCTCAGCTCAATCAGTGCTGCTGCTTCTGCTGCTGCCCAGCTCTCTTTGTTGTCTCCCAAAACATTACAGGCTTCTTTCCTGTCCAGCCCCCATCTATTCTTTGGCTAAAACTCTCCCAGGTGAGTCCATACTTATTGCCATATCCATGTTTTGGAGTTACACTCTCCATCTTTCTCCCTCCAGCCAACTGGATTTACGCAGAGTAGCTGGGAGTGGGAAAAAGGAGCAGGAAAGGAAGAAGTTGGTGCTCTCTACCCAGTCCCACATATGGCTGGATTAAGCCTTTAGGTTAGGCCCTTAATATGGTCCCAGCATATAGCTGTGCCACTGCAGGAGAAACTCTAGGAAGAAACTGTGCTTTAGATACAACTCTTTGAAGCACAATTACTCCCACACAGCCATTTTATATTGAAATGGCGAGAGTGCAGCATCAGCAATTTCAAAGACTTAACATACTTTCCCTGTGAAATTGGTCGAGCTCCATTGGCTGGAGTGTCATGTGCAGAGCCATGGCTATGCCTATTTTCTGCTTCTATATACTCACTTCCTCAGATGGAGAAGCATGTCAGGAACACAGCCCATGGCCTTTTCCCCAGTCTGTACCAAAGACCTTGGTAGGTCCTCCGCAGCTGTGCAGGGAGATGGGGCAAAGGGAGGGGCTTTCTCCCCTACTTGTCCACCTAGGGCTAGGGTACGATCTAACCTCCAGTTGGTAATGATTCTGCACTCTATGGAATAATAGTAACAACTCAATAGCAAACTATAGGACAAACTTTTTAAAGCCAAGCAAAGTAATATACTGTCTGTATGCTTTATACTTAGTCCTCATATTTCAATCAATATAAAAGGGCAGCGAAGAAAAAAAAAGTTCTATCTAATCTCGCTGTTGCTGTTATTTAACTGCAGATATTTACAAGGAATTACAGTATATATAGATTCAACAGAATGTCTTCTTTTCTTCTGTTGGATACATTGGAGTGAGGAGAAGAGGTTTGCTTGATTACATTTGTTTTTATGATACTTAGTAGCACTGTGGTACTTTTTCCGCTTCAAAGCACATTACAAGCGTTAGTTAATCTCCACAATGCTCCTGTTGTTGCAAATAGTCTTATCTTTATTTTACTGCTGGGGAAGCTGAGGCAGAGAGGATAAGTGACTGGTCCAAGACCACAGAAGGAGAAAATGTCAGAATTAGTATTAAAATTCTTGACTCCCTGTTCTCTGCTGAACTCTCTACCACATATTGTTATTTTGGTACCCACTTGTTTGTGGCATCCAGACTTTGGTTTGTTCATTCCCAGACTTTAGCTCAACTAAAGACTTATTCAGACAGTTGCTGAGGATAGTCAACCCCTTTATTTTGGAGTTCTTTATTTTTCTTTTTGGCTCCATTAACTGTCTCTTCCATGGAACTCCCCTAATGTGCTGCTTATCCTTTGACATTCTCAGAGTACTCCCTCTTTATATCTCTATCAGAACAGGCAGCACGTCTCTCACGTCACACATAGGACTGGAACCCAACCACACGGCAGAACCTTTGGCAAACATGAACAGATGAGATAGCTTAACCAGCAGTGGGTAGGAAAGCCACACACACACACACACATGCAAAATACAACTAGCTAGATTTCCCCAACTACAAACTTATTCAAATGACTCTTCCTGGACACACATGCTGAACTTGAATTTAAAGTTATATTTCTTTGACACTATTGGGCCCAATAATTAAGTACTTAAATTTATTTTAGGAGAAAAATTCTGTGTTGGTGTAATTGAACAAAGGTCCACTTAAGTCACCAGCAGAGAACTTGATCCTAAATGGTTGATTCAATCCCTGGGGCCAGGCTCTAAAATAGGTATTTAACTGCCTAACTAGCCTCCAAAGTTTGAAAAATGGGTCTATTATTTTTGTAATTTTCAAAAGCCCAATTGGCAGTTTACAAGGCCACTTTGAAGGTTTTGTTGTTTAAAAAAAAAAACAATTCAACTTTTTACATGGAGACACAGTACTAAAAGAAATGATATTTAAAAGGCGCTTACTGCTTAATAAGTACATTCATTCTTATTTCAGTGAAAACAGCAATAAATTTGTTGGAGTGGAGGTGGACAGATTTGAAATGGAAGTGACAGGCAATTCATTGGTTGTCTGAAAGATCTTAACATGGGCTGAGTAAATAATGAAGCAGATACAAGTGTTTACTATGTTAGAGAATATACATGCCTTTCAGCTGAAGGGCAACTAAAGATTCTTCTCCCTCTCTCCCCCAAAAAATGATTGTTTTTCTTACATAGAAAGGAGAATCATGAGAATAAAAATTTAACTTTCTAATCAACTTCAATGCTAACCAGCAATAAAACAGTAGAATGTTGTATTAAAAATAGTAACACTTGTTTCTTCTGTTATGACAGAACAGTTAAAGTAAGAGCTGACGCTTTCAGTTTAAATTAGGGCTGTCAAGTGATTAAAAAAAGTAATCACAATTAATTGTGTGATATCATGTGATTGAAATTAATTATGATTAATTGCACAATTAATTGTGCTGTTAAATAATAATAAAATACCATTTATTTAAATATTTTGGATGTTTTCTACATTTTCAAATATTTTTATTTAAATTACAACTCAGAATTTGAAGTGTATAGTGCTCTTTTTATGTTTATTTTTATTACAAATATTTGCACTGTAAGACACAAAAGAAATAATATTTTTAATTCCCCCATTACAAGTACTGTAGTGCAATCTCTTTATCATGAAAGTTGAACTTACAAATGTAGAATTATGTACAAAAATAACTGCATTAAAAACCAAAACAAACAATGTAAAACTGTAGAGCCTACAAGTCCACTCAGTCCTACTTCTTGTTCAGCCAGTTGCTCTGACAAACAAATGTGTTCACATTGGCAGGAGATAATGCTGCCCGCTTCTTGCTTACAATGTCATCTGAAAGTCAGAACAGGCGTTCACATGGCATTGTTGTAGCTGGCATCACAGCATATTACGTGTCAGAAGTGCTAAAAATTCATATATCCCTTCATGCTTCAACCATCCTTCCAGAGGACATGTGTCCATTCTAATGATGGGTTCTGCAGGATAACGATCCAAAGCAGTACAGACTGATGCATGTTCATTTTCATCATCAGAGTCAGATGTCACCAGCAGAAAGGTTGATTTTCTCTTTTGGTGGTTCAGGTTCTGTAGTTTCCTCATCAGAGTGTTGCTCTTTTAAGACATCTGAACGCATGCTCCGCACCTCATCCAGCTCAGATATTGGAAGGCGCTTCAGATTTTTAAACGTTGAGTCGAGTGCTATATCTTTAGAAACATCACACTGGTACCTTCTTTGCATTTTGTCAAATCTGCTGTGAAAGTGTTGTTAAAATGAACATTTGCTGGGTCATCATCCGAGACTGCTATAACATGAAATATATGGCAGAATGCAGGTAAAACACAGAGCAGGAGACATACAATTCTCCCTCCAAGGAGTTCAGTCACAAATTTAATTAACACATTATTTTTTTAATAAGCATTATCAGAATGGAAGCATGTCCTCTGGAATGGTGGCTGAAGCATGAACAGGCATACAAATGTTTAGCATATCTGGCATGTAAATACCTTGCAATGCCGGCTACAAAAGTTCCATGCGAACACCTGTTCTCACTTTCAGGTGACATTGTAAATAAGTGGACAGCATTCTCTCCTGCAAATGTGAACATACTTGTTTGTCAGAGTGATTGGCTGAACAAGAAGTATGACTGAGTGGACTCGTAGGCTTTAAGTTTTCCATTATTTAGTTTTTGAGTGCAGTTATGTAACAAAAGAAATGTAATAAAAATAATATAAAGTGAGCACTGTACGCTTTGTATTATGAGTTGTAATTGAAATAAATATATTTGAAAATGTATTTAAAAATACAGAAATATTTAACACATTTCAATTGATATTCTATTATTTAACAGTGTAATGAAAGTTGCAATTAATCCCAATTCATGTTTTTAATCACAATTAAGTTTTTAATCATGATTAACTTCTTAATGAATCACGTGAGTTAACTGCAATTGATCAATTGACAGCCATTTTTAAAATACGTATGTATATTGTAACTACTGCAGAAAGGGCCAACTTCTGTTGCCTTGTGGCAGACAGTAGAATCATTCCATGTGCAGAACATTCTGTGTAAAAAACAAATATGGAGTATATCACACAAAGACTAAATATATTGCAAAATATGAAGGGGTCAGATTGACTCTTTGTGTGATTCTATTTATTTCAAAGACTCCCCTATTTCACTTCCAGCAGGGATGAATCTATCCTTCTGTAAATTTAGCAAGTTATTAATGGTTTATTAAAATTAGAGCTGGTTGAAAATGTTCATCATTTACAATTTTTTAATGAAAAAAGGTATACGTTTGGGTTTTTTGTTTTGTTATTTTTACAGAACTGTGCACCTTTTTTCTGACCAATTCTCATTACATTTACATATCACAGGCAGCTCCTGCTATCATTTTTTGTTTAGTAAAACTTAGTTAGTACTTTATTACAGGATACAAAATCTTAGTGAAAACTTGCTTGATAAATCCTTTGTCCCACACTGCAAATCATTTACTCAAACTGGTGAACAATTTACTCGCATAAATAATCCCATTGACTTCAATGGGACTATTCATGTCAGTAAGGGATTTACAATCTGGTTCAGTTTTACTAGTTTCAAGTTCTTCCACATACACTTAAATCGCTGAAAATTATTCAGGATGTGGGCTCCTGAATCAGCAAGGTTCTCATTCTTGAAGCAGGTGAGCAGTCCCATTGACTTTGATGGGATTCCATACACAGTGAATTTCAGTTTGAGATCTGTTTCTATGACTGAGGATGACTCTCTGTGTGTGACAATGCTGTGCATTTTAGGAGGAGCTCTGAAATCTCTTGCAGAGACATATTAGTCTTGTGTAGTAAGTCTATGATAACGACGAAAATATAGATAGAAAGGAAGTCACCACAAAAATGGACAGAGTGAAAATGTGTTCAGATGGGCTGATTTGTAACATGTATTTGAAAACATGTGCAGTGTTAGACATTTCTGTGCACTGCCCCAACCCTTCTTTATTTATACCATTAGGCCCTGATGCTGCAATCAGATCCACTGGGATATACCCCAGAACCCATGCAGAGTTCCATTGGAGTCAATGGTACAACTCAAATAGAGTCTCTGATTGCAGCATCAGGGCCTCAATTAACTATGGAGTCAGAGGACTTTAATATTCATGTTAATACACTACGTAGAAATGTTCAGATTAAAGAAAAAATGGTAATTTTAAAGACTATGACAATTTTATCTCAAACAGATCTTTAAAAATAGCTATAGGCACATTCTTATTCATGCACTTAGATGTGGTCTAATTACTGCACTGTAAATAAATTATGTAATGAGCTTAACACCTTTTTTTTCAGTTGTGAATCATTCATGAGTCAATCCTGAATGTTGCCATTACATTAATGATGGGTAAGTATTTACTGAAGAGTTGGCCAAACAATACTCATCATGTGGGTTGTTTGTGGAAGGTTCAATTCAGCTGTATATTCTTTACCATTTGCTATCTAATGCATGTAATTGATCATGTAAGTCACATGGTATTGTTTCAGCTCCCTGATTAGAGGACTGAAACCTTTTAGACAAGAGAATAATTAATAGTGAATCCTTTACTTTGCACATAGACACTTTGTTCATAGATGAATGCTTATTTGCATGAAGAGTAGCCATTCCCCAGACCTCTAGTTGAACAAATACCTTTTTGAGAACAGCGTATAAGAAGAGGAACAAACCTGTTGAAATCAAATAGCCATTACCAACAAATATTTCAGAATGTTATTTTTGAATTATACCACAATCTCCAGTGACCATATTGCATAAGCTACACTTTTAGATTTCTAGATCCAGGACTGACAACCACATACACTCAGAAATCATGAGTTAGGCCTTTCAAAATCATAAGATTGTCTTAAAATCTTGAGAATTTTTTTGAAATAAGGTGTGTGTGGATTTCATATTTGCCTTATGTGTCTTTGAAGCTTTAGGAGGAAACTACCTGCCCTTAAAATATGTGAGATCTTTTAAGCATCAAAATCCAGCCTTAAATTGACATTCAAAATTTTGTCCTTCTCCATGGCTGCTCAAAAGGGATTGCTCTTAATTTCTACTACTTCCAAAGTAAGGGAGCTGTCATTTTAACTCACTCCATTTTCCACCCCATTGCTATCCTTTGTAACCTCTTCAGTCTCTTCCTGTATCTCTTCACTCTCCTGCCTACTTATTATATTAACCTTTTCCTTCTTAGTCTCCTCTTGCCCCCCTCAGCCTCCTTCCTGCCCTCATAACTCTTGCTAAATCTGCATTCTGCCCTCCCCCAATCGCCTGATGCTCCTTTTACATTGTCTTTGCTGGTCCTCACAGTCCCTGTGTCCAAATAGTGTCCTATCTGCACCTTGAACCATCTCTTTTGCTCCTTGGCATGGCTTTGGTCAAATTCAAAGCAGTGG
Organism: Gopherus flavomarginatus; assembly: GCF_025201925.1. NCBI lineage: Eukaryota > Metazoa > Chordata > Testudines > Testudinidae > Gopherus > Gopherus flavomarginatus. The sequence continues at coordinate 147,321,121 of NC_066618.1, read as the reverse complement.
GAGATGGCTTCCATCTTTATTAAGGGCAGCATCACTTGTGGCTAGATTGGCAGCCATCTTGCTGGCTTCAGATCTGTTGACAGTAATAGGGGATGATGGCCATTCTGTGTAAGGCAAAATTAACATGTTTGTGGCCTTTTATTGTATTTTCATGAGACAGGTTAAAAAAACCCTTAAAATTGCTGGAATTATGATAAAATCACAGGGATTGGCAACATTGTAGACTCAGAAACAACACCCTTTTGGATAAAATATGAAAGAAAAACTGGTCAGATCTTCACAAAAAATTAAAAGTATTTGGTGATTCAAAACATTTCATGTCACAATAAGTTGTGCACCTCTACTGTTTGTGGCTTTGAGTAGAGCCTCAAGTGGAAATATTTTAATGTAACTGAGATCAGACTCCGGCTCATGGTATTTTTGACTTGCCTTCAACCAGGAATTAGTGTATATTTCATTAGAGCATAAGCAGCAAAGAGTCCTATGGCACCTTATAGACTAATTAAAGAGTCCTGTGGCAGGTGCCACAGGACTCTTTGCTGCTTTTGCAGATCCAGACTAACACGGCTACCCATCTGATACTTCACTAGAGCATGTTCTTTAGAGAGCTGTACCATGATTTCTTGAGCACTTCATTGTTTTCCATAAGTTCATGTAAGCATCTTAATTTTTGTTGTTTATCCAATCCAAACCAACGCAACTTTTTGAGATGTCCATTGGTAAGTAGAGTAATGAATTTTGAGTTGCACAAGGATTCTGGAGGGGGAAGAGCTTTTATTGTGGTTGAGGATTCATCAGGATTATTATGAGAGGAAGGATATGAAAGTGTTTTTTTTTCTTTCTCTTGGTTTTCTGCTTCTCCCTTTCATCCTGCCTTATCGGTCTTTCTGCCGTGGTGACACTACAACTGGACAGGTCTGTTTGGAGTAATGCTGAAGGATAAAAGGATGGTTCTTGAACCCTCTCACATTTGGATAAATATCCATTTACAAACTTTTGACCTACCTCTGCTGAGCTCCATGTCAGATACAAAGGAGTTGGGCCAAAGGTGAATTTTTACTGCCTAAACAAAGCAGAGAATACTGTAGGACAGTCAAATGTACAGCTGATTTTGGTTGAGATATGTAGATAAGCAATAGCTGCTATTATGAAACCTAGTCAGACAGGAACTCATGTAGCCTCTGTGCACCTGACCCAAAGGCTATTGAAATGAATGGCTTTGGGTCAGCTCTATAAACATAAATCATCCTTAGATATGTGAAGTGAATGAAATTATGCCGATTTACACCAGCTGGTGATCTGGGACACTGAAATGAAAAAGTATGCTGTCAAACCTAAAGGCAACCATTTCATAGGTTACAATATATACTGGACATCAGAAAAAAATACATTTCATTCCTTGACAGACCAGTTTGTGCTTGCTGAATAACATACTAATAGGGTATATATTGTTGCAAGACCAGCTCTGGAGTCAATCAAATATGTTCCATTAGAGAGATCCACATAATGTATGTAAAGGAGGCATTCTTGAGGCCATTCCTTTCACTGTAAAAACTTCTTGTAGTATCACTGTAGTTTTGCAATGCTTATTCAAACAGAGATTATTTACCATACAAATTTTGAATTTTGTATGATACTGCACACCAAGTGAATCAGATGTGGAAAACAGTTGAGCAGTCTTTACTGAGAATTTCACCTTGGACTTAATACACAGAATTGTCCAGCTGGAGCTATGCTGGATTTAACAGGACTGCTAATCTTTACAGCTGTCTGCTCTGAGTCAAAACTAGGGGGGGAGGGGAAATCAGTTAGCGTGTTTTTTTCTAAGAGCTTTAATTTTTAAATAAAAATTAAAAAATAACCAAAAGGTCCCTTAATAACAGAGAACATGCTGGACATGAAATAGTTTCAAAAGAAAGCTGGCATGTAGTGTGAAGTTTCCAAAGCACTGAATAAAAGACCTCCCCAAAATTATGCAGAATATGCTGTGTATCTACATGAAAAATCAGTGGAAAATTTGTTGGAATTAAATAGCTGCATTCAATATGCTGTACATGTCTCCTGATTTACCCAAATACCAAACTCATTCCAATTGACTCTAAAAAGAATGTTGAAGGCATTTGAACTAAGGGAAATTTTTACTTCTTTATAGCACAATGTAACATAGCTAAATCACCCTTGCATAAAAAGAAGGGTAACCCACATTTTCCCCCTGGCCTTCAAAGATAATAAATCATGTTTTGTTTTAATGCAAAGATCTAGCTAAAATCTCTCAACATGTTTTCCTGTTTTATAAGCAAAGCCTTTGCTTTATCTTAGGTTCCTTTTTTATCTTCATCCTTTCATTTTCTACATCCATCAGTTAAAATGTAATGCATCAGTTAGCTAATTTGTTATTAATATTGTGATCTTAATTCTAACTCCTCTTGCAGCCTCTTTCTTACAAGCCAGGTTCATGTTTAGCTCTGTGATTAATATACCAATTATGATTGTTCTTTTAAAGCACATAGTTGCACCAGGGTATATGGCATCAAAGGTCAGGGATACCTGAACTATAACATTGATTAAAGTGTTGAAAATCATCTATGGACAGAGATGTTGCCTTCTAAGATCAAGAGAACAAGGTGTCATTAAGCTGTCCTCTTTGATTCTTGTCACTGAACTATTTATTAACCTTAAAGCACCAAAGTGAGGTCATTTTAGATTGAAGATTGGAGGGGAAAATTATCCTGAATTTTAATCCAGTCAGATCTTGTCTGTTCCATGATTTTTTTCCCGTATATTGACAATAAATTTGGTATTGTACATAGGTGGTTTGATACTGTGATGATGAGGCTATGTAAATACCTAGACAGATACAGTGTTGTACCATTCTGTATTGCATTTTGGCAAATATATGTGCTATCTAACTTAACGACTTGTTGGTTTCAACATGTTGTTTCCAACATGAGTGAGCTGAACAACTTAGTCTGGAGCATGTAACTCTAAACATGTAAAACTTTAGTGATCCTTCAGGAAGGTTAGGTCATTAGGCTAATGCAGTTTGTTTTACTTTGAAATCAGAGGACTCTTCTATTTTGTTCTGTCCCATCTGCTGTATGGTACCAAAAGAACCAAAGCAGTTGAATTCTACTTCATTGGGACTAAAACTGCTGGAGGGAAAGAAATAGAACCAACATGGGACTATCTCCCCTTCCATGCAATTCTACTAGAGTTGCAGGTGGAAACGCAAGCTGTGAAGGGTTGTTCCCTGCAGCAGGTTCTCATTTGATACTTGTCATTTGTTCGCATGTGAGATATGATCTTCTCTTTATGTCAAAACTCCTAGGAGGCAACATTTTGTTATTTGCTCTTTATCTGGCTCACAGACATCTTGTGCTGGATTACTTCCTATGGATTCACTCACTGATATTACTTCTGTGTTTGTGGAAGCTCCCTGTTAGCACTTGCTTGTTGGTCACAGGCCAGGCTAATATCTATCTTTGGTGTCTTTTCTCTCTCCCCCCCTCAAGGGTATAATATGTTTTGTTAAGGGCAAGGTTGGGAGGCTCCATAGACATTGTTTCTCTGCCCTACTACTCTTCCTGGTTACCTTATTCCTCTATATATTTCCCTCTTCAGCATCTAGAACTTTGTCTTCAGTCACATGCTTGGTCTCAATCTGCAGTGTTCCTGACGGTGCTTTGCTTCAAAAGCCATCTGATTTGGCATCCTTGATTTCTTCCATTGATCTTCACTGCTGTTCCGTGAAGATGGATGGAGAAGAAAGAGTCACAGTGATAAGAGTTAAAATTAAATTTGGCCAATAAGCACACCACTTAATAAGGTAATGAAAGTTTAAAGAGACAGTTTCCCCCTCGAGGTACTCCTCGCCCCTCGGGACACAATAGTTTTTCTTTTCACTGTAAAGTCCGGTAATAAAGCAGATGATTAAAATGCCATCTGAGAAGGCTCAAATTGCTGTGCAAAACAGCTGAAGAGCAAATGGGAAACCAATACTGAAATTTTTTTTCTTGCATGTGAGGCATGTCATTATAGTATCCGCCCATCCTTTGTTCCCACAATCAGGTCACACCAAGCAATGTGCCAGCCAACCCCCTTCCCCGCCCCCACAAAACCACAACCTTCTCAGTAATGGAGCTTTCTTATGCAAATTGATCCTAGAGGAAGACTTTTGGCTGGTAGATTGGAATCTCATTCTTTTTCTTTCTCTCTCTCTTTTTTTTTTTTAAGACCACAGACCTCAGTGTCCTAAAAATTGACTCCGATAGTTAGGGGCTTAACCACCCTTCATGTTATACAATGAACCAGACAAACTGTGTAGTTACTTCATAAAGAGAAATCTTCTTTTAGCATTTAAAATATCTTCAGTGTTTTGTTTTATCATCCGATGATACTATAGCAGCACACAAATCTGGGTTATTATAAAACCATAAAGCCCATGAAATGTTGTGTCATCCATGAAATTAAGATATTTGAAGCTCTTTTGTGAGAATATGTAAACTCTAAAATGTTTTCCAGCAACAAAGCCTCAGATGCAGTATTAACTAAAATTCTTATGATTATATTTAATTTTCTTCTGTCAAATATAAGCATTCTAGTTTATATTCATAGTCTGAAGCTGACCTTAAATTAACAATAAAATGTATTGTTCATTGATTTTTTTTATGTTTTACATAGTTTCTATTTTTTTTTATCTTAACAGACATTTGTAAACCACCTGTGGTACCTATCTATCCATCTGAAGTACTTATGATGGCCCCAATTACTATAATATCTGATCCCCTCACAATTTTAATGTATTCACGTAAGGTAATTTGTCACAATAACCTGTCAGACGGAGACGTGGTATTATCTTCCTCTCTTTCAGATGGAGAATTGAGGAACAGAGAGACTAAATAGACTGCCCAAAATCTGACAGGAAAGTTGTGGTACAGCAGGGAATTGAATCCAGGTCTCCAAATGCTAGGCTAGTCCCCTAACCACTTGACCATCCTTCCTGTGCATCCATGCTTGTGAACCCTCCCTGGGTACTTATATGTGGTATATGAGAACTTCAGGATCATCACTGGACATATCCTCTGTAATGAGGATGGGGAACTGAAGCACTCAGAAGTTAAATGTCTTCTTTAACTGAACCCAGGTCTCCTGAACTCCAGATCAGTTCCTTAAATACAAGCCCATAGTTCCTTCCTTTTTCTGTAGAGTTCAGTGAGGTTTTGTTTTTTGTTTTGTTTTGTCTTTAAATTTATTTATGAAGAATATTTCATCTTAAAGGTGAACTGCAAAGACTTTGCTAAAAGTTAAATTGTAAAGGAAAATATGTATGCACATGTTGTATAAAACTAATTAACACTAATAATCAAATTTCCTCCCTTAGATCCTGTGAAATATTAGTAGCAGGTGTTCTATGTCTCTCCCAGAATGAGTGAAATCACTATATTATTTTAAAAAGGAATGAAAATGTGGATATAGAAGGTAATGGGTATTTCAAAGCTTTGTTTAAGCTACTTCTGATACCACTTTGGCAAAGAACCCATGAAGCAAGCTGCTGCTATACCCCAGGATCTTAGAGAACAGGTGATTTCTCAATGTTTCTTAAAATAGAGAATGGGAGGAGGTTGTTTTGTTTTGTAATAAACATGCACAAGACATGCACATAGTGTATTAGTACAGTTATGTGGGGACAAAATCAGAAGGCTAAGGCACAAAATGAGTTACACCTAGCAAGGGACTTAAAAGGCAATAGGAAGAGGTTCTCCAAATATATGAAGAGCAAGAGAAAGATAAAGGAAAGTGTAGGTTCTTACTTAGGAAGGAAGGAGAGCTAATAACAGATGACATCAAGAAGGCAGAGGTGTTTAATGCCTATTTTTGCTTCAGTTTTCACTAAATAGGTTAATTGTGACCAGATACTTAACACAATTCATAATAACAACAAGGTGGAGGAAACACAAGTAAAATATGGAAAGAATACATTAAAGAGTATTTAGATAAGTGAGATATATTAAGTCAGCATGGCCTGATGAAATTCACCCTAAAGTATATAAGGAACTAGCTGAAGTGATCTCCGAACAGTTAGCAATTATCTTTGAGAGCTCAAGAAGAACGTGTGAGGTCCCAGAAGACTAGAGAAGGGCAAACATAGAACCGAGCTTTAAAAAGGGGAACAAAGGGAACTAGGACAATTATAGACAAGTCAGATTAACGTTGATACCTGGAAAGATACTGAAACAAATTATTATTGTTATAAAGAATAGCCAACATGAATTTGTCAAGAACAAATCATGCAGTCCAAACAATTTCTATCTTTGACAGGATTATTGGCTAAATGGATATGGGGGAAGCAGTAAATGTGATATATCTTGATTCTAGTAAGGCTTTTGCTGCATTCTTATAAGAAAACTAGGGAAATGTGGGCTAGACCAAATTAGTGTAAGGTGAGTGCATAACTGGTTGAAAGACTATACTCAAAAAATAGTTGATCGATGTTTCACTGTCAAACTATGGGACATATTTAGTGGGATCCAGCAGGAGTCTGTCCTGGATCTGATATTACTCAATATTTTCATTAATTAATCGGATAATGGTGTGGAGAGGACACTTATGACATTTGTAGATGATACAAGCTGGAAGGCAAGAACAGAATTCAAATTTATTTTGAGAAATTGGAGAATTGGTCTTAAACCACAAGATGAAATTCAGTAAAGAAAAGTGCAAAGTACTACATTTAAAAAGGAAAAATTGGATGCACAGCTACAAAATGGAGATATAATTGGCTAGACAGTAATCCTGCAGAAAAAGATTGGGGCGGGTATATTGGATCATAAATCGAATATGAGCCAACAGGACTGGGGGGGAGTATATTGGATCATAAATCGAATATGAGTCAACAGTGTGATGCAGCTGCAGAAAGGGCTAATATAATTCTGGGGCATATTGCCAGGAGTGTCATATGTAAGATAGTTGTTCCATTCTACTCAGGACTGGTGAGGCCTCAGCTGGAGTGCTGTGTCCAGTTCTGTGTGCCACACTTTGAGAAAGATCCGGACAAATTGGAGAGATTCCAGAAGAGAGCAGCAAAAATGATAAAAGGTATAGAAAAACTGACTTAGGAAAAAAGATTTTAAAAAATGGGCAAATTTAGTCTTTAGAAAAGAAGACTAAGGGGGAACCTGATAACAGTCTTCAAATATGTTACAGGCTTTAATAAAGAAGATGGTGATCTCTTTGTTTCTCCATGTCCTCTGAAGACAGAAAAAGTAGCAATGGGTTTAATCTACAGCATGGGATTTAGGTTAGATGCTAGGAAAAACTTTCTGCCTTGTGGATTCCCTGTCATTGGAGGTTAAGTGGTTAAAAAAACAGCTGTCAGGGATGGTCAATGGTCTTGATATTGAGATATACCTATCTCATAGAACTGAAAGGTCATTGAGTCCAGCCCCCTGCCTTCACTAGCAGGACCAAGAACTGATTTTTGCCCCAGGTCCCTAAGTGGACCCCTCAAGGATTGAATTTATAACCCTGGCTTAGCAGGCCAATGCTCAAACTACTGAGCTATCCCTCCCCCTCTGGGCCATAATCATAGTGTTTCAGCCAAACTTGGCTGACCATGGGACAGATTGTGCTACTCAGGAAGAACCAAGAGTAAGGGATGGTGCAGAGCCATGTGGCCCAAGGGAGAGAAGAAAGAGAGAATTTCTCCAGAAATCATTGAAGGAAGCTTACTACATCCATTTATAGGGTGCAGACTCTTTCCCACTACACATAAAAGTAAGAAAATCCTCAAAACTCAGGTTGAATGCTCAAGCATAACCCTGCCTACTTGTGATGTGCTATTAAACATGTCAGATAATACAACAAAATGTAAAATACAGATTATAACTTCTACTATAACCTTAAGATACAAGGCATATCAGAAAGAAAGAAAGAAACCCACTAGTAAGAGGCACCACAAATATGCGCTCAGAACCCATTCCAGCAAAACACTTAACTGTAATCATGTGAATAGTCCCATTGATTTCAAATTAAGCATGTGTTTAAGTGCCTTGCTGAATTGCATCTTCAAATGGTTTTGGAACTGCTGCATGTCTGTAGTCATCATCTTTGCTGAGGGCAAAAGATGCCAATAGGAAATTTGTGGTATCCATCTCTGATGTGGGTATTGGATGAGCTGTGGAAATGGCAGAGTAACAGGCCTTAAGAATGGAAAGCAATGTATGTGTGCATGCCAAAGGCACACAAGCCTCTAGCACCAACAGACCCTGGGTCAGAGAAAGGGAAAGCCATCCTTCATGGACAAGGGAAACATAAAGCCCACGTGTGAAAAGTATGGATTTGTCCAATAATGGCTATAGAAGAAGCTGATGTTGAATTAGAGGATGCTGAACACATTTACAATAAGTGGAGAACAGCTCACAGCAAATCATAAATGCAGTGCACTGAGAACAAACTTGTAAGAGAAAACACAACTATCGAAGCTTACCAACAGCACTCCTTTGCATAAACTTGTGGAAAACAAAAGCAGTACAAAAACTGATATACTGCAGAGGAAATTGGAAGCCAAAATGAAGAAGCTGGAAGACGCATTGACAGAGCAGAATCAAGGCTTCAAGCACTTTTGGATTGAAAAGTAAATCCTTGAAAGGACCTTTGGAAAGAGCAGGAATAGATTAATGGGTTTCCAAAAAAGGAATAGTAAAGCATTGTTAAAACATGCACACATTCAGAATGTCAGTGAAGATTTGGTGGCAGATAGAGAGAAAGGAAAAAAATGAAACTGCTCTAGGAGGAACTCTGAATGTGTATTGAAAGTTCAATAGACAACAGGTGGAATCAGGAAGACACATACATCTTGCCTTCCTTTCCAGGTCATTTAGATAGAGACAGGAAAGGAAAATAAGTTCTTTAAGCAGGAAAGCCACAAATTATCCTGAAGAAGACCTAAAGAAGAGCTCTGTGTAGCTTGAAAGTTTCTTTCTTTCACCAACCAAAGTTAGTCATATAAAAGATATTACCTCAGCACCTTGTCTCACAAATAATCCTGGCAGACTGATGGTAAAATGATTCCAAATCACAGCCATTCATTAGAAAAATTTGAAAAGCAGACTCCCTAATACAATTACAACTATAAATAGAAAAACATTTTAAATGTGACCATGGTGAGAACACAATGATCTGTGAAAAAAGCCTTTAGGACAGTAATAGTGACAGTGCTTTGTACTCGTGAGCTACAGCTCACTTCTTCGGATGCATAGAATGGAAGACACAGACAGGAGATATTTATACATACAGAGAACATGAAAAGGTGGAAGTATGCATACCAACAGGACGAGTCTAATCAACTGAGATGAGCTATCATCAGCAGGAGAAAAAAAACTTTTGAAGTGATAATTAAGATGACCCATAGAAAGTGTGAGGAGAACTTAACATAGGGAAATAGATTCAATTAGTGTAATGACCCAACCATTCCCAGTCTCTGTTTAGGCCTGAGTTAATTGTATCTAATTTGCATATTAATTTGAGTTCAGCAGTCTCTCTTTGGAGTCTGTTTTTGATGTGTTTTTGTTGCAAAATTGCCACCTTCAAGTCTGTCACTGAGTGGTTAGAGAGGTTGAAGTGTTCTCCCACTGGTTTTTGAATGTCATGATTCCTGATGTCAGATTTATGCCCATTTATTCTTTTGTGTAGAGACTGTCCGGTTTGGCCAATGTACATGGCAGAGGGGCATTGCTGGCACATGACGGCATATATCACGTTGGTAGATGGGCAGGTGAACGAGCCCCTGATGGCATGGCTGATGTGATTAGGTCTTATGATGGTGTCATTTGAATAGATCTGTGGACAGAGCTGGCATCGGGCTTTGTTGCAAGGATAGGTTCCTCGGTTAGTGTTTATGTTGTATGGTGTGCGGTTGCTGGTGAGTATTTGATTCAGGTTGGGAGGCTGTCTATAAGTGAGGACTGGCCTGTCTCCCAAGATCTGTGAGAGTGAGGGATCATCTTTAAGGATAGATTGTAGATCTTTGATGATGTGCTGGAGAGTTTTTAGTTGGGGGCTGAATGTGGCGTTCTGTTATTTTCTTTGTTGGGCCTGTCCTGTAGTAGGTGGCTTCTGTGTACTCTTCTGGCTCTGTCAGTCTGTTTTTTCACTTCAGCAGGTGGGTATTGTAGTTTTAAGAATGCTTGATAGAGGTCTTGTAGGTGTTTATCTCTGTCTGAGGGATTGGAGCAAATACGGTTGTATCTTAGAGCTTGGCTGTAGACAATGGATCGTGTGGTGTGTCCTGGATGAAAGCTGGAGGCATGTAGGTAAGTATAGTGTTCAGTGGGTTTCCGGTATAGGGTGGTGACTATCACTTATTAGCACAGTGGTGTCTAGGAAATGGACCACTTGTGTGGATTGGCCTAGGCTGAGGTTGATGGTGGGATGGAAATTATTAAAATCACAGTGGAATTCCTTGAGGGCTTCTTTTCCATGAGTCCAGATGATGAAGATGTCATCAATGTAGCGCAAGTAGAGTAAGGGCATTAGGGAACGAGAGCTAAGGAAGCGTTGTTCTAAGTCAGCCATAAAGATGTTGGCATAGTGTGGGGTCATGCGGGACCCATAGCAGTGCCACTGATTTGAAGGTATATATTGTCCCCAAATGTGAAATAATTGTGGGTGAGGACAAAGTCACAAAGTTCAGCCACCAGGTTAGCTGTGATATTATCGGGGATACTATTCCTGATGGCTTGTAGTCCATCTTTGTGTGGAATGTTGGTGTAGAGGGCTTCCACATTCATAGTGGCCAGGATGGTGTTTTCTGGAAGATCACCAATGGATTGTAGTTTCCTCAGGAAGTCAGCACTCTCAGCTATCTTCGAGACACCACTGACTTCCTGAGGAAACTAATGCCCCTACTCTACTTGCGCTACACAGATCTTGAGAGACAGGCCAGTTCTCGCCTATAGACAGCCTCCCAACCTGAAACAAATACTCACCAGCAACTGCACACCATACAACATAAACACTGACCCAGGAACCTATCCTTGCAGCAAAACCCGATGCCAGCTCTGTCCACAGATCTACTCAAGTGACACCATCATAGTACCTAATCACATCAGCCACGCCATCAGGGGCTCATTCATCTGCACATCTACCAATGTGGTATATGCCGTCATGTGCCAGCAATGCCCCTCTGCCATGTACATTGGCCAAACCGGACAGTCTCTACGCAAAAGAATAAATGGACACAAATCTGATATCAGGCATCATAACATTCAAAAACCTTTGGGAGAACACTTCAACCTCTCTAACCACTCAGTGACAGACTTGAAGGTGGCAATTTTGCAACAAAAACACGTCAAAAACAGACTCCAAAGAGAGACTGCTGAACTCAAATTAATATGCAAATTAGATACAATTAACTCAGGCCTAAACAGAGACTGGGAATGGTTGGGTCATTACACTAATTGAATCTATTTCCCTATGTTAAGTTCTCCTCACACTTTCTATGGGTCATCTTAATTATCACTTCAAAAGTTTTTTTTCTCCTGCTGATGATAGCTCATCTCAATTGATTAGACTCGTCCTGTTTGTATGCATACTTCCACCTTTTCATGTTCTCTGTATGTATAAATATCTCCTGTCTGTGTATTCCATTCTATGCATCCGAAGAAGTGAGCTGTAGCTCACGAAAGCTCATGCTGAAATAAATTTGTTAGTCTCTAAGGTGCCACAAGTACACCTGTTCTTTTTTCAGATACAGACTAACACGGCTGCTACTCTGAAACCAGTGCTTTGTATGATAGCGACACTTGAGAGATGTTTATCTACATTTGGCGGGATTTGAAAGCATTAGGAAGAGCTATAATGATTTTTCTTTTAAAGTACACCATGATATTATAGTTTGAGAACCCTAGCAGGTGTGGTGGTTAGTCTGATGCTAGTTGCCCTGGTGTATGGCTGTTAAGTTCATGTTTTATGTGCATTTGTGTGGATTTACTCTTGAAAGGCGCTGCACATTTTTCACATAGAACTAAAGAATGAGACCTGTATGGGATATCTCTTGGCCCCATTTAAGTCAACGAGGGATTTCTTAGCATTAAAATTCACCATTGAATTGCTGCATAATGTACTAGGTTCATGGTGATGTTCTATTCATTTCAACTGTATAGCTATTCAAACTGGCAAGATATGGTCCACAGGTGAGTCCATGTTTTGCTGGATCTTTTGACAGCGAGCAGTGCTTATTTATGTATGACTCACCACTTTCTCCTAAAAAGAGTAAAAACCCTTTTTACAGAATTTTCCACGCATCTTTCAAAAAGTGTACGGAAGCAAGCTGATACTATTACTAAAATGTTTCCCAAAGACCACTGCTATTACTAAGCTCTCATTCAAGGTTTAATAGACCTTCCCTTCAGCAGAGCAGAGCCAAGAGTCTTGCTTTGATCCCCCAAAAAGTTCAAATTAATGGGACTCAAACACAACTCTCATTCTGTAAAAAAAAAAAAAAAATCAATCTATTAGTTTAATATAGAAGTGGAGAGGGCAAACTGGAAATACAGTTATCCTTGGATCACGTGGAGTTGCATTAATTTACGTTACCAGAGAATTTGCTTCACTCCCCATTGTTTAATATTTAACCATAAAAATGTCACTCACTCATCTGATGGGCTTAATTCCTGGACTTTTCGTAGATGTCAATCCACAGGAGGCTCCCCAAAAGACTGATTGACTACAGCAATACTGTAAATTTAATGAGGACTTGAGCACTTCAACATGATGAGTTCTATAGCAAGCAGGTAATAAATCCAAGATAGTATTAGTCATAAGAACCATTACTCTTGGTGACTGTCATCAGCTTCAGTAACAGTTAATCCAACTCCAAATGGCATTGAATTTTACTGGGTTCAAGGACTTCTAGCTTTTTGGGGCTTTGCTGGCTGCATGGGGATACCAAACTTGAAGTAACATACCTGTCTTAGTCCTAAAATGAGATTACTGAAACACTTTGCATACATCAAGAAAACTTTTTTTATTATTTAAAGAACCAACGCTGTAATAATCTTGCATTTGCATGTCACTATTCAATCCAGAGGATCTCAAAGAGCTTTACAGACTACTCTACAAAAACAACATTTTATCTACAACTGAAAACCATATCTTGGAAAAAAACACAGACACTATCTAACAGCACACAACATAACCATTATGACAGGAAAGGAAAAACACTTTCCCCATTTGACATTAAAGAATTTAGTGAGGAAGGATGTAATTACCCCTGTTGGGATTTAGCCTAGAACACTGTTGTTGACACTCTTACAAAAAGTGCCCTGAGGACATTTAGTGGATGGTCAATGCTGTGGAACTAGTTAATTACTAGTTTACAAGAAATTGTGCCACCTACTGAATCACCAACACCATTTCCTAGTAAAACCTGGGATTTTTCCCATGTAAATACTTCCCTATCTTAACTAATGCAAAGAGATATGGCTATGGACAAAAACAGAACTCCAGAAGATAATTTTGAAAGTTACATTTTATTTCAGGAGAAGGTTGTCACTCCATTTAACACATGCCAAATAAGTTATTTAAATTATTAGTAAATTCAGATAACAATTAGCAATATGCCATGAAATTCAGCTTTAGTGATTAACACCCATGGTAGTCATTCATATCATGCAGTTTATGGGTCAAAAAATAGAATTCCAAATATTTTCCTTCTAGTGCTGATGTTCGCCCTTGTGTTCACTTATCAAGAGGCATTTGGTTGCAAAGAAATAATGTCTTTGCTTTTCTTTGTTCTCAGTGTGAAGAGATTTGACTTGAGTGTCTCTTGGCTACAGATAAGAAACATTGCAGCTTGTGAGAATGCTAGTTAGATCCAGTTAAAGTAGGACTATCCACAGCCATATCTATGTGTGTACATATATACGTATACATCACTATATAATATTTATGTATATTCACCTACCATAGTGCAAATGTGGTAGCAATAATAATGTGAGAAATAGCAGAGCCATGTAATTAAGGCTCAGGATGCTATGGTCAGGAGGGGAGAGGCGCTGTGGTCAAGAGACTTGCCAGCCAGGGATATAGGGGGAAAAGATAAAGGGAGTTGCAAGGCGGAGCCATGTGCTCACATGCATCCCCTCTCTGCCCTTCTGGCAGCATACAGAGGCGGCTCTAGGCATTTTGCCACCCCAAGCACAGCAGGCAGGCAAGCCTTCGAACTGCCTTCGCATCGACCGGCAGAGCACCCCCAGTGTCTTGCTGCCCCAAGCATGTGCTTGGCATGCTGGTGCTTGGAGCCGCCCCGGCAGCATGACACCTGCAGTGCCGCACTGGTCCACCTGTTGCTCACTAAGAAAGAAAGTTTGCTCACGGTGCCATTTTTCCTTAGACTGATCCTGTGTATCATGGACTTTTGACCCCACCACTTGCATTGTGCCCACTATCCATCTCTGCAAGGATTTATTCTTATGTTCCAAATCTACCAACATTAATCCCCCTCTTTCTCCACGTGTCAGTTTATCCCATTAATTGTGTTTACCCAAGGCCCAAGGATGGACACTATTCATACCAGTGACAAGTTTAAAGATTGAAATATCTCAGGGGTGGGCAACCTATGTCACGGGTGCCAAAGGGGGCATGCGAGCTGATTTTCAGTGGAACTCACACTGCCCGGGTCCTGGCCACCAGTCCGGTGGGCTCTGCATTTTAATTTAATTTTAAATGAAGCTTCTTAAACATTTTTAAAACCTTATTTACTTTACATACAACAATAGTTTAGTTATATATTATAGACTTATAGAAAGAAACCTTCTAAAATGTTAAAAGTGCATTACTGGCACGCAAAACCTTAAATGAGAGTGAATAAATGAAGACTTGGCACACCATTTCTGAAAGGTTGCCGACTCCTGAAATATCTCATGATCTCGCAGGGAAGAAGGCAGTTATCAAAACAGGTCCTGAGTGCTAAGCTTCCTGCTCCTTTATTTGCCTCTGTAGAGCTGTGAGCTGCAAGCCCATTCTGGTGGCCTTTTGATATGTCACTGAGAGGAAGGGATTGTGGGGCTGGGCCCCGGCCTTCTTTGCCTTTTCTGAGCTAGGCAGTGGTCTTTTACTACTTGGATTAGGGAAAGAGGCTACTCTCAGGGCAGAAGGTTCCTTTTCTTTTCTGTCCTACTTCCAAAATTACTACATATATTTTCAGTATTCTTATGACTTGGTGGCGATAGTTTGGAATGTGACAGTGATCTATGATACAGAGCAATGACACAAATCACAGTTGGCATTCTTAATCTGCAATTTCTTTACTGCTATGGTACATTTTATAGTCAGATAAGAACAAAACAAAAAACCTCGAAGAAGGAAAAATACCATCAAGTTAGAAGGAGTTGAATACCATCTTGCTGTACAAGAAAGGGGATTGAGAAAATCTTAAGAACTATCGCCCTGTATGCCTGCTCTCTCATATCTATAAACTCTTTACAAAGGTGATAACAAACCGACTTTCACAGAGTCTGGATGAACAACAGCCGAGAGAGCAGGCAGGGTTTCAAAGAAATTTCAGCACGATCGACCATATATTTACCCTTAGCCAGCTCCTAGAAAGAGCAAGGGAATACAAACTCCCGCTGTGTATTGCTTTCGTCGACTATGAAAAGGCCTTTGATAGCGTCAAGTTGAACTCAATATTAAAGGTTCTCACACAACAGGGCATTAACATGCAGTACATCAGCTTGTTGAAGGAAGTGAATACTGGATGTACAACAGACGTTACTCTCCTCGAAACTCTCCTCTGCATCCCAGTCGAGAAAGGCGTAAAGCAAGGAAATAGTATTTCACCAAAACTATTTACCACCTGCCTTGAAATGGTTATGCACAAGATCAATTGGAGGAGTGGTGTTAATATAAATGGAGAACGATTATCTTATCTCAGATTCGTGGATGACATCATATTAATTGCTAAAAGCACCAACCAACTGCAGAGCATGCTAGGAAGACTCAACAAGAAAAGCAGTCAGGTCGATCTTAAAATGAACCATTGCAAAACGAAATACATGTGATCAGACATCTTATGAAAAGCCTGAATAATGTTAACAGGAGAAGAAATTGAAGAAGTGGAACAGTACATATATTTGGGCCAAGAAGTTAATATGCACCAAGACATGAACGGAGAACTCTAGCGAAGGATTCAGGCAGGATGGTGTGTGTTTAATTTCATCAAGGACATCCTCAAAGGAAAAATTGACAAGACCACACGTACAAATATCTTCAATTCAGCAGTACTGCCAGCCATGCTGTATAGCAGTGAAATGTGGGCACTGATGAAGAGAGAAGACCAGCGGCTGTCACTAGCTGAAAAGGCAATGGAACGTGCTATGTTGGGAATTTCCCTTCTGGATTGTATTCCAGACGAAATATCTAGAGAACACAGTGCTGTGAAAGCTATTGTTATGGAAAGCAGATAAGATACAATGGGTGGGCCACATAGCACGGTTCATGGACAATAAGTGGACTGCAATCATTACTGAGTGGTACCCATGAGAACAGAAAAAAACACCTGGTCGGCCTCCAAGACGATGGGAAGATGACAATGTAAAACGTTTTGGACGAACATGGAGAAGAAAGGCAACAATGCAAGAAGAATGGCGGATGTGTTGTGATCGGCACAGTCTTAACAACAGCTGAAGACCGATTGATCAGGGTGATCCAGGTGAAGAACATTCCATAACCTAGAACATGTGAGTGATCTACTGTCTGACTTCCTCACAAAATTAAACAATCTTTACCTTGAACTCTTTTTTAAGTTACTGCAGCAGATGCAAAATCTAATACTATTTTAAAAAGTTAAATATAAGCCACTATATTTCATTAAATGCTATTATGTTACAATATCCATATTAACACGGTGTATATAAAATTACATACAAAATATATATAGACTGCCAGAGCAGTCTATATATATTCTTCATTCAGCCCTCTTTGTGTGTATGCATTATAATACAATCTTTTATTTCATGCCTGCATACTATTTTTTCCTAGTTTTTAAATAAAACTAAAACAGAAATTCCATCGTGTGGGGTCATACTGATACCCGTATGGGTCATAGCAGGGTTGGAACCTTTAGATCGCAGCACAGACTTCTGCTATTTGAGATAACAGAATAACTGATAGAAATAGTAGGATCAATGGCCAGGATGGGCAGGGATGGTGTCCATAACCTCTGTTTGCCAGAAGCTGAGAATGCACGACAGGGGATGGATCACTTGATGATTTCCTGTTCTGTTCATTCCTTCTCGGGCACCTGGCATTAGCCACTGTTGGAAGACAGGATACTGGGCTAGATGGACCTCTGGTCTGGCCATTCTTATGTTCTTATCATTTATAGGCTCCAGTCAGAAAGGGAGGATGACAGAAGCTTTGCAAGGGGGTATCACACGTTTGCTGACAGCAGAGGAAAGGTGAAACTAGTGGTAACAGACCCTTCCTCCCCTCATAGACTCAGACCTGACCCCTACTGCTTGAGCCAGTGCTCTCTACCCCTTTGCCAGCTTCACTTTTGCCCCAAGCTTGTCATTCTAGTTTCAGTCTTCTCACCTTGGGCTTTTTATTACAGAGTACCATACTCCCTCCCTCCATGTGTCATCTCAGTCTCCTTGTCCAGCCCAGCCAGGTTCTCCCCATCCTTCTACTCATCCAGTCTCAGTCTTTTACTCCCCACCATCCTGCCTCCCTACCACTGGCTCCCAGTTCCCCTCCCTCCTCAGCTTACTTAGCTATAGAAGACAATACCAGGTCCATCTGTACAGAAGTCAGAGAAAATGAAGTGACATTTTAAATAAATAGATACATTTCAATGTGGTTTCTACAAAAAAACTATGTCTATACCTGCTGTCCCTGTAGAAATTCTACCTTTGCTTGTGCAATTGGTTATTCACTGTGTGTATGTTGAGTAATAGTCTTCCTGCCTCCTATTTACATGTGGTCTCCTGATTTGTATATTTATAGATGCTTGGATACACATGAGAGTTTTTCAGGCACAGTGGGTAGGATAGTTTATAGTTCCACACTCTGGCATTAAAACCTAGTCAGACCTGTCTTAGTACACTGCACATAATGTAAGCATCCTGCAAACACTCACCATATAAGTGCTTACTTTTTAGATGTAATTACATGTACTTGATAGTCATCATATGCCACGAAAGTGTAGGTACATCTCTGTACCAAGAATTTGACTGAATTGTAAACACAATCTGTCATACTTTCTGAACTGCCTTATTTTCAACTAGATCACGACACAGCCCCTCAGTAAGCGGCCATGAGAAGCTTCACCACCTCATGGGAAACTTGAGGAATGAGAGTGCTTCGAGGAGCCAAAATCTGTATCTGAGCTTCTAAATGCATAAAGGTAGTCATCCTTTAGGATGTACTAGCCTGATAAGTGAGGTGGTGTGGAGGAGTGGCTGGGGCCAAGGTTCTTGCTGAGATCTTCCTCTCCCCAATCCCTTTGGGACCACAGGCATCCCCTTTAGGAGAACACAGTGGGATACTCCTGTGCTCCCTTTAGCCATTGTGCAGGGTGCACAAAATGGAGGGAATGCTCTGGGCATCTTCATCCTCACAAGGGACCGGGACAATCTCCTCCTGCATTTATAAATATACTTGGTTATTTTAGCTAACATCCAGTCTGCTGGAGTACCATGTCATTACAGGTACAGATAGAATCTGGCGATATTTTGTAAACAAAAGTGTGCTTATTACATTTGTAACAACACTATAGCACTGAGACTGGACAGAGTGTGTTTTATTGATCAATTAATGCACATTCCGGGTGCATTGTGTGGTTGAGTGCTTTTTAACCACCTGAGATGTGTATTAATGCACCAATAAAACATGCCCTGAAGTGCCTTAATTCTATTACAACATGGCTCTTTAAGCTTCAATTAATTTATTTAAACTATCTTTTTTGTGGGGGAAAAATCACTCTCTGTTTTTTTTTAACATAACTTTCCACAATGTAAAAGAAATCTTAGTGGTAAGAGGATGGACTAGAAAAAGTTTTTATTGCTGTAGTGTTTGTTTGTTTGTTTCAGCTCTTTATAATTTCTTATTTTAAAGATCTCTTAATTTGAATCCCCTATTCTGTTTTTCATCTGAATACTAAGTCTTTTCCTTCCTCCTCTCTACATCCTTTTTTCCATGTCTTCATTTCCTCTCTACTTCTAATTCTTTACATATTCCCTGTCGTTCACACTCAGCAACAGTACTTTATTTAGTGCATTTCCCCCCCTTTGAGAACATGCTCATCCTCTATATGCATCATTGCTTGGTAAATTGCTAGGCTGATTTTAGTGTTGAGTTTTCAAAGTAGTCTGAATCTGGTTTCATAGGATCCAATCCGGAAAACATACACACAAACACAAGGAATATTACATAGGTGATTAAGCTCATACAGTTCAATGAGACTATCTATTTACATAAATATTTACTGTGTCAGGATTATAGTTTGTGTGCCTAAACTCCCACTAGTTTGAGGATATAAATGTGAGCAACCAAGTTGTGAATCCGCAAAATGTTCATGAACTGATACTATTGTGCTCAAATCAGTTACAGTAGTTAGATAATTTTCAATTTAGGTGTAAGTACCACTTGTGTGTGCAATGAATAATCCAGCCTGAATGCATGAAATGAACAAAACAAAGCAAAACATGATGATGCCATTTTAATTCCAGAATATTAGAGGCTGTTTTTAAAAGTGCTGCTCTTTAAAGTGTGACTATGACTTTAAGAAATAAATCAGGAAATCCCGATTTCTCTTTTTAAGTCATATCAAAACTAAAAAAAAAAAAAAAGTATCTTCACCACTTCTGAATTGCTAATGAGTCAAGCAGCTGAACTTCAAAGAAAATAGCCACCTAGTTCAAGAGTCCACCAGCTGCAGTGTTTCCTAGACAGCTAGGCTGCAGGAAGGTTTGACTTTCACCAGAGAAGTTAAATTAGTTTTCTCTGAAGTGCTACAGCCAGGTAGGAAGGGCAGTTTCTCTTTGAAGTTTGGCCACTAGCATTCTCAAGCAGCTGAACTTCAAAGAGAAATATTGTCTCTATCCCTTTTCGGCTTCTGTACTCAGTAACATTTGAGATGCAGCTAGGCTATTTCTGGAGTTTCACTGAAGGAAAAAATAGATGCTTTTGATTTATATAAAAATTGTTAAGTTCATATTTCACACCAGCTTCTCCACATGAAGAGGCACTTACGGTGGAGGGAATACAACATACTTTTAAGTGTGTAATTTAAAAAATAATTGAAAATAAGAAAGAGAGAAAATGAGGGAAAAGAGACAGTAACTGTCTCATTTCCCCATTTATCCACCTCCTTTACACTATTGGATACCCTATTGGCAAGCACAGAATCTAAACATGGAAAAGATTTATTAGGCCATCTAGTCCATCTTGTGCATGTTTTATCCAGTACACTTTTAAACATGCTAAAACATTTATTTTGGGATACTATTTCAGAGGCTAATAATCTCACTAGGGCAGATTCTAATCTCAAATGCATCGGTGAAATCTGGAGTATGCAACTAACTTCTATTGAGTTATCCTTGATTCTAATCTATGTAAGAGATCACAACCTGCTCCATGGTAGGAGATTTTCCTGATATTCATACTTGGGTCTTAATCTCACTGCTACATCTCTCAAAAACTCAGGCATTGGGCATACAGATTCTATGAAAATCTTAGTCTTAGCCAATCTCTCAATGATTTCTTTTTCTACAAGTTCTGTAGTATATTCTGAATCATCAGTTGTAATTAGACTCAGCACCTTTCAGATCATTTCTCTTTACCCTGCCCCCACCTGTCTGTTCAGAGTTCCTATTATCACTTCTATAATTGGGTAAATAAACATGCTGATTTAAAAAAAAAGAATTAAATTCCAATATTTATTTATGTCTTTAAATCAGATAGTTTTTTTTATTTACGTATTTCTAGTTCTTTACTTTCTTCACTTTTATCCTTTTGTAGTCTTAAATTTGCTACAGTGGAAGTTTTATTTTTGTTTCTTTAATTAGTTTCCTTTATGTTAGTAGAATTTGAGATTTTACATAGCAATTTTTTTTTTCTGATTAGGCATTTTAAATGTGAAAATTTCTCTCTCTGCTGGAAAAGACAAGCCTGGGGCCTAATTAAGATCCTTTCTGTGATAAAAATGCAAACTCAAACACAAAGTTGATAAGCAAGTAGTCCATACTATGTTAGCTAGGAACATAATCTTCTAATATATTGATCTTCCACAAGTCAGGAAATCCCTTTTTTCTGTCCCAAAAGGTCTCTAGTAACTATTTTGTCTCAAAATCTGGGTGACAAGAAGGAAATCTTTAAAAATAGTCCTCTTTCTTTGATTTGGATAAGAGTTTTTTTTGCTGTAAATAATGGGTTCTGTTAGAGTATTAATTAATGAAACATTAAATAGTAAACTCAACCAAATTTATTAAATGAGGTTTCGCTGACTAAAGAAAATGACAGCACATTACAGAGAGCCAACAGCTTACCAACCTCTGAGGCCAACAGGCTATCTGCATGCAGTGGGCCACATGACAACAGTTTTAATGGACTTTTATAGACAAGATCTTTATCCCATATTACAATTTGTGTCTATCACAACATGTGGTGTACCTCCTCCAGTGTACTAAGTGCCCCAGTAAGATCTATATGGGTGCAACCAGACAATCATGCTGCTCTTGAATGAGCTCACACAGGAAAATAAGAGACAAAAACACCGTATCACCCATGGATATGCCATCATATGCCAGCAATGCCCCTCTGCTATGTACATCGGCCAAACTGGACAGTCTCTATGGAAAAGGATAAATGGACACAAATCAGATATTAGGAATGGCAATATACAAAAACCTGTAGGAGAACACTTCAACCTCCCTGGCCACACTATAGCAGACCTTAAGGTGGCCATCCTGCAGCAAAAAAACTTCAGGACCAGACTTCAGAGAGAAACTGCTGAGCTTCAGTTCATCTGCAAATTTGACACCATCAGCTCAGGATTAAACAAAGACTGTGAATGGCTTGCCAACTACAAAAGCAGTTTCTCCTTCCTTGGTTTTCACACCTCAACTGCTAGAACAGGGCCTCATCCTCCCTGATTGAACTAACCTCGTTATCTCTAGCTTGCTTGCATATATATACCTGCTCCTGGAAATTTCCACTACATGCATCCGACGAAGTGGGTATTCACCCACAAAAGCTCATGCTCCAAAACATCTGTTAGTCTATAAGGTGCCACAGGATTCTTTGCTGCTTTTACAAATCCAGACTAACACGGCTACCCCTCTGATACTTGACACCCGTGGATGGATACTTTTCACTAAATGATCACTGATTTCTCAGTCCTCGTTCTCCAAGGAAACCTGCATAACACCTTCAAAAGACAAGCCTAGGAGCTTAAATTAACTTTGCTAACTTTGCTAGATGCTGAAAATGATGATCTTAGTAAATACACTGGATTTAGGCTTTATTACAGCAATCTGTAATACAATAGCCCCTCTTTTTTGTCCAATGATTGGAGAGATGTTAATTGGCCACTTCACCTTGCGTGGTCTCTTACAATTTTTGTTAATTGTTAATTGTGCATGCCATACAATCTGTTCCTCCTTGTATTTAGCTGTGACACTCTGAATGCCTTTCCCAGACCTGAAGAAGAGCTCTTTGTTGCTTGAAACCTCGTCTTTTTCACCAACAGATGTTGGTCTCATAAAAGATATTACTTCACCCATCTTGTCACTCTAATATCCTGGGACCAACATTGCTACAACAGCACTGCAAACAACTATGGAAAATGTCATTCTCTTAAACATATTTCCACTTAAGAAGCAGATTTGATTCTATTTGATAATAATTCTGTATAAACTCTTTTAGCATTACATTTTGCAAAGCTTCATGGGAGTTCTTTAGCATTACCATGATAAATGCCTAGGCTTTAGGTCTTACATAGCCTGTGTTGGGATTTGGTGGTTCCCAGTGAGTCTGATGCTGGGTAGAAATCATGGGACTTCGATCCAATGCGATTCAATTCAATTCAATAAAGCTTTATTCGACATGTGCACAAAGAGAGCCCCTGGTACAAAGAATCAGGCAGAGTCCCTCAAGCAAGGAGCCCCTCCCCTAGCTACTGTATAGCACATGGTGCTTATATAACAAGTTATATAACAACTTACATAACATGAACCTTAACCAATCAGAGTTAAACAAACACATATATGGGTTTGTTTATCACATGCTCATTGTGCTCCAGTCCACATGCTGAGCTCACACCCCTCCCTATGGCCTTCTCCAGAATGTTGCTAGGCCGGTGAGCCACAGCATGCTTCCCTATGCATAAGCACCTTGTAAACCACATTTAATTTGAAATAAACACAACCATACCCTTCAGCTCCCCCATTTGGTTTTGGGGCTAAGAACAAATCTTAGACCCCACTAACACCACTTCCTTGTATTTATTAGGAGCAATAATTAGCTTACTTAAGTATAATTTTAGGAACAAATAAACTAATACATAATATTTACAATAAAATAATAAGTCCTTATGCCATTGCGAGAACACAACCCAAATCCATTTCCATTTGTTTTTGTGTTTACAATGGCAAACCTTTTTATTCACTGAATCAGTGTAACTGCCCTACCACTTTTTTCAATATTTGTTTTAAAAGGCTTAACACAATAGGAAGAACTAGATATTTAAGCAAGGCTTGCCTGCCAAAGTTAACCACTTACATTCACACCAAATAGTAGAGTCCTTCCTCACTGCTATATCATCCATTAACTTACATTACATGCATTATTAAGTCAGGTCCCAACTTTTGAGATAAGGCTTGTCCTGACTTCAGGTTTCCCATACACAAAACCCATCCTCCTAGGATGGAACATTGGTCCCGTGGGAAAGCCATGTAGTTATCTCCGGCCTGTATGTTACACTGGTGTCTGTGACATGCAAAAGGAAGTGGGTGCCCTGGCTAAGCCTCCAGTTCAGGAATTAACATCCCTTCAAGGATGCAATGACCATCTCAACATACCCCTGTTATCGATAGGGACCACTCCTCTGCCACCATTCAAGGTGAAGACGTTCAGTTCTCAAGAACCACAGCTGTCACCCAACATGGCACTTGTGGCACGAGTGAGTCTCCTAGCAGGGCTGCAACTTTCATGTTGAACACCAGGGTGTTACCATGCCAGGATGATAACACAATTTTTCCACATGCCTAGACCAATGCTTGCTCATACATTTTAGTAGTTCTTAATAGATGGCTGAGTACAGCAGTGAGGACCTGACCAACTGTTGCTGAGTTAAGGTAATATCTAACTTGATTAGACGTGAACCCCACTTTTACCACAGTAAACTGTTATTTCTGCTACTAACAAATTTTAACCCAGTCCCTAGTATTAGATTTGAGTGATGGCATTTACAACTGATCTGGTGGCTCCTCCCCAGGTAATTAGGTCAATAAAACACTGAGAGCTACTGCAGCATTATTAAGATGACACCGCTTAAATAAACTTTCAAGTTTCAGAAACCACTTAAACAATTAGTAGACTACAAAATTCCTACATTAATTTTAAACTGGGAATATCAAATGCAAACACTTAACAATATTAAGAATGGCTTTCCAGGAGTCCATAGAGTAAATAGGGATTATTGTGCCCCATATTGGGTTTCTCCCTTGTATACTTTTACACGTGACAGGTGCACCCAAACTGGAATTCCAGTGACCCGGGCTGCTGAAGGAGTTACTAAGAGAACCGTGTGAGGCCCAGTCCAGGCTGGTTCAAATGTTCGTTTCCTATAGGCTTTCACCATCACTTGATCACCAGGCTG
Organism: Gopherus flavomarginatus; assembly: GCF_025201925.1. Taxonomy (NCBI): domain Eukaryota; kingdom Metazoa; phylum Chordata; order Testudines; family Testudinidae; genus Gopherus; species Gopherus flavomarginatus. The sequence continues at coordinate 147,296,241 of NC_066618.1, read as the reverse complement.
CACCTCACATATGTCCTCTTCGCCGGCCTTTGAGTCTGGTTCGGTTCGGGGGTCCTGTGAGACACACTGCGATAACAATTTGCAATATTCAACAAGCTGGTCACCCATGACATACAATTCCCCCCCTCCAATGCACAAATTTCCTAGCATCCTCATCGCCCGCCCTGTCAGCATTTCAAAAGGAGATAAGGAATGTGGATTAGTAGGACTGGCTCTCATAGACATGAGAACCACTTGCAGGTTGGTGACCCAGTCTTTCCCTGTAACAGAAAACATCTGTTTGGTTAATTTGTTTTTAATGGTTCGGTTAGCTCTTTCTACTAGTCCCGAACTTTGGGGATGGTAGGGACAGTGGAATTTCTGTTTGATTCCTAGTGCCCTACATACAGTTTTCATCACCTTTCCTGTAAAATGAGTACCTTGGTCACTATCAATGAAGCATGGAAGTCCCCATCGGGGAATTATTTCAGTCATCAATATTTTAGCTACATCAGCTGCAGTGGCCTTGGCCACTGGGAAAGCTTCTACCCATTTAGTAAAGTGATCTATGATCACCAGAACATATTCTTTCCCTCTGCACTTTGGCAGGGGACCAATGAAATCTATTTGTAACTGCTCGAAGGGCTGTGTTGGTCTTGGCTGATGTCGCATTCTCACTTTTATTGTGGGAGCAGAATTACATTGAGCACACGTTACACACCTTCTCACATAATCATGCACGTTTGCATTAAGCTTAGGGTGCCACCAGGTGTTTGACATACGGTGAATCACCCTCCGTGCTCCATCATGTCCCAACATGTGATACACTTGTATCATAGTTCCCATTAGCACATTTGGTAACACTAATGTGTTCCCTGGACCTCTCCAAGTGTTATCATCACACAGTTTGCCCCCATTATCCATTCATAACCACTTCTCTGCCCTCGGTGCAGTATGCTGAATGCCCTGTAATTCAAAAAAGTTTGGGGTTTTTATGAGAGGCTGTGTTGCAGCTATTTATTGGGTCTCTTTACTTTCCACTGCTGCTTGTTTAGCTAGTTCATCTGCCCTTCAGTTCCCCTTGCTATGAGGATCTGTCCCTTTTGTATGGGCCTTTACTTTTATTACTGCTACTTCAGTAGGTTTCTGCATGGCTGCATGAAGTTTCTGCACTATCCCCCCATTTTGTATTGGGGATCCTGTACTTGTCAGGAATCCTCGATTTACCCACAAGTTAAGGTAATCATGTACAACCCCAAACGCGTATCTAGAATCAGTATATATGTTTATAGCATGACCTTCCGCAGCTTCACATGCTGCAATTAATGCCTGTAGTTCTGCTACTTGGGCCGATGCTCCAGGTAAACTGCCATGCTCCACCAGCTGCCCATCTTGAGTACAAATAGCCCATCCTGTGTGTCGCTTGCCGTTGACATAGAAGGAAGAACCATCCACGTATAAGCAAGGGGCATCAGGTATTTTAGTTTCTTTTATCAATGGAAGGTCCATGGGCTCTACCTTAAGGCAACCATGATGCGGGTGTCCCTCATCTGGGCTAGGAATGAGGGTGGCAGGGTTTAGCAATGATGCTCGTTGCAGATGTACTGAAGGCATTGGCAAACTCATTTCCCATCGAGTCCATCTTGCCACATGGACTGCCGACGATTTCTTTCCTGATAAAATAGCAAGGACAGCGTGAGGCACAACAATATTTACATCCTGTGCACCAATAAGTGGTAAGGCCTGATTTAGGGCCACAGAAGCTCCTTCCACTGCCTGGAGGCATGGTGGCATTGCTTGAGCGACAGCATCTAGTTTAGAAGAATAGTATGCTACTGGGCGCTGTTTATCCCCATGTTTTTGCGTTAACACTGCTGCCATATGTCCCTCACTGACATGTGTGTACAATGTAAAAGGCATTAATGGATTAGGAAGTCCCAACCCTGGGGCAGTACTTAGCCTCTGTTTCAATGTGGTAAATGCCTGTTCACATTCAAATGTCCATTCAATTGCATCATGTGGTCCACCAGCACCCTTTAGGAGATTATTAAGGGGCTGGACAATTTTTGAATAATTTGGGATTTGAGTTTGGCAGAAATTGAATAGCCCCAAAACTTTTCTTACTCCCCTGACTGTAATCGGTCGTGGACATGCATTAATAGCCTCAATGCGGTCAACAGTTAAACGTTTGTACCCCTTGGATATTAGATACCCCAGGTATGATACTTCCTCCTTTGCAATTTGAGCCTTCTTAGCATTACACTTTACCCCACTGTCTGCCAAGTGTTGCAGGATTACTTCTAAGTCTTTCATGTGCGTTTGGCAGTCTGGTGAGGAGATAAGAATATCATCAACATACTGTACAACACAAGAAGCCATGTCTGGCAGCTTTGCCAGCACATCAGCTAAGGCTCTATGAAACAAAGTAGGTGAGTTATGAAAACCTGGCTTAGGCGAGTAAAGGTATATTGCTTTCCTTTAACAGTAAATGCAAACCAAAATTGACTGTCAGGATGCACAGGAACAGACCAAAAGCCATTGCTAATGTCCAAGGCTGAAAATACTACGTGATCATTAGGTACAGTAGAAAGAACAGTACTGGGGCCAGCAACTAGGGGGGTGAGCCTGTCTGCATGCATGTTAATATTTCGATAATCAATGGTAAGCCGCCATGATCCATCTGTCTTCTTAACAGGCCAGACAGGCGAATTACATTTTGACTGTATTTCTTTTACAACTCCCCTTTTTATTAACTCTTTGACTGTACTTTCTACTGCTGCCAGGGCCTCTGTCTTAATTGGCTAGGGACGTGCGGGAGGGGGAGGATTTCCTGTAATCACCACTGGTGGGACATTCATCAGACCACAGTCGAGTTTATCGGCTGCCCACACTCCCTCTGGTCCTGGCAGCTTTGGGAGCACCTGCACAATGCACACACGCTCACCTGGAGAAGAATAGATTAGAGGCACATTAGCACTAGACTTTTGAGATGGTATTTGCAATGAAGGTGACTCACCCAAATTTAAATGACACTCTAATATTCGTAACATGTCAATTCCCATTATTGCACTTTCGGCTTGTTTTGGCGCATAATAAAATCGCCCTATCCAAAAACATTCATCTGTTTCGATCAAGAGGGGCTTTGTCAAATATGCTTTTATACTTGCTCCCCCCAACCCTGTTAGAATAGTGAATTTAGATGTCAAAGGTAATCCTGGAATATCAGTAATAGATACTGAAGCTCCCGTATCTATAAGGATTTTACACGACATGGCCCCAACCCTAGCATTTAGATACGGACGTGCAGATGAGCCACACTGGCTCGCTGCAATGGGGGCCGAAAGCCCCTAATCAGAAGATTTTTTCATGGACTTGAGGATTTGTATTAATTGGTCCCGAGACATAGTCTCAAGAGGATCTTTACCCTTCTTACTAGGGCAATTCTTGGACCAGTGCCCTGTCTGGTCACAATTTATACACTGATCAGCTTTTCCACCTCCTTTTTTGTAACATTCCTTTTTGTCATGGCCCAACATTCCGCAGTTACTACAATTAACACCTTTCACATTTGCTGCTTTAACTGCAGCAACAAAGCTATTTTCCAAACTCATGTTCAGTTTTCCTTTTCCTTTTAGTCCTCGGGTTTGCATTCTGTGCACCTTTTCTCCTGTATCCTGTTCCTGATTATGTCTGCTAATATTTGAAGCCCATGTTAATAATTCAGCATAACCCAGAGGCTGAAAGCCAGTTTTCAGGGCTGCCTTATATGGGCCACAAACCCCATCAAGTACCCCCTCTATGAATACAGCATCTTCACGAGTAGCATTCTGTTGCCCCCCATACTGTTGATATAACTCAAACTTGTTTTCCACATATTTTTCAAGTGGCTCATTTGGCTGCTGTTTGCGGTTAGCATATAATGAGTACAAATTAGTACCCGGCCCCAAAGCCATCATTACAGCCTGTCGGAAATTCCACACTGCGGTTTCCATATCAGCTGAAGAGGCAAAAACAGCAGTTGCCCATGCAGAGTTATTAAAACCACCAGCAATCCTACTCCAGGCTGTACCAGGACATTTTGCTTTTACCATGGTGAAAACATCAAAAGCATGTAAGCCCTCCCACTACCATCCACTCTTGTACCTTTTCCCAGAAGGGTAGGTTTGGATTATTAAGCTGCAAAGATGGCAATTCCTTTAACATGCTCCGCAAATCAGATGGGCTTATAGGAGTATGCTCTAGACGACTAACAATAGCAGGATTCCCTTCCTCTTGATTAGGATTAGGGACAGTGTGCACTCTCACTGGAGCCATGAAACTAGACTGATAGCCCCATGTCCCATATGTAGGGTCCAAAGGTGCTGAGGGACAAGATCTCTTTCCCTGCAAGTCTGCTTCTTTATACCTTTTTGCTTCTGCTTGCAGTTTTTCTACCTCTGCTTCTAACTCTTCTACCCTTCCTTTTAGCATATCACTCTTTCTAACCAGCTGTTCATAATCAACAATTAAACACATACCAGCCATTTCATCCTTCTCTTTGCTGTTTTTTAACCTTGTACACCAACAAGCAACATAATAGGGATGTTTAGTTGGATAATCATCATGTGTTGGATATCCTTGTTTCAATGCCTTGTCATACTGAAACAGGACAGATTTCACAGCCAGCAACCTTACATCTACACTGAGGACATCATCTTCCTCAGATAAATATTGTGGTTTATGCACGAAATCAATGTTGCCCGCCTGTAATGGGGGGTGGTCATCCTTTATTTTAATCATACAGCCAAAATATCTCCACAAGAAAGCTAATAAACTTACAACTACAATAGTTATAAAAGCACTAACCATATACTCTTCATATTGTGGATCATTATATCCCTTCATCTTTCCAAATTTATAACTACAATTCTGTTTACAGACTAACAACAATTTATTCCAATAAAACACACCAGACTGAAATGCTCAATCAGCAGATAAATCCTTTTTCCAATTTATTTGATCTGCACAATTACAATGTCCAGTTAGGAGATCTGGGCCTGCCAACACATCAGCTAGAGGCACTTATGGCTATACCTGCCCCTACACTAACTGTTGGTCCTTACAGCCTCTTTGATTTCCCACTTCAACAGCACTTAGTCAGAGGAACTTACAGCTTGGCCAGCCCCCACACTAAGTACAATGCCTTAAGACTGCAACAAATTCCAATTAGGAGATCTGGGCCTCCCAACACATCAGCTAGAGGTACTTATGGCTATACCTGCCCCTACACTAACTGTTGGTCCTTACAGCCTCTTTGATTTCCCACTTCAACAGCACTTAGTCAGAGGAACTTACAGCTTGGCCAGCCCCCACACTAAGTGCAATGCCTTAAGACTGCAATAAACCCCCTGAATTCCCCAGCACCTAGACTTGCTTACTACAAAAGGTATGAGAGTCACCAGTCAGGTCAGAGACACACAACCAAATAAAAAATGAATAATCTCACCCTCTAATTTGTTTGTAGGTCGTGATCCTGAAGGATATTTCAAACCCTGCTCGCTGCGCCAAGAAACTGTTGGGATTTGGTGGTTCCCAGTGAGTCTGATGCTGGGTAGAAATCATGGGACTTTGATCCAATGCGATTCAATTCAATTCAATAAAGCTTTATTCAACATGTGCACAAAGAGAGCCCCTGGTACAAAGAATCAGGCAGAGTCCCTCCAGCAAGGAGCCCCTCCCCTAGCTACTTTATAGCACATGGTGCTTATATAACAAGTTATATAACAACTTACATAACATGAACCTTAACCAATCAGAGTTAAACAAACCCATATATGGGTTTGTTTATCACATGCTCATTGTGCTCCAGTCCACATGCTGAGCTCACACCCCTCCCCATGGCCTTCTCCAGAATGTTGCTAGGCCGGTGAGCCACAGCATGCGTCCCTATGCATAAGCACCCTGTAAACCACATTTTATTTGAAATAAACACAACCATACCCTTCACCTGTTTAATCATTGTGAGAAGACGTCAACAAAAATTTTGAAAAGTAACTTGTGATGTTGGGCGTCCAACTTGAGACACCTTAAAAGAGCAACAGCACTTTCTGAAAGTCAAGCCCCTACTAAGTATGTCAAGTTTAGCACCCGACATCATTAAGTCCCTTTGGAAAATCTTGGCCATCCCATTTCTTCCTGTAACATAACCACTGTAATTATTAATAATTTTTAAATTTTAGATTGTTATATTTATTTAATTAGAGCTCACTGTGCTAAGTAGTTGAGAAAAATGTGTAGACCTTGTCTGAAAAGCTTAGTCTAAAATTGCACAGAAAACACACACACACACAGAACCAGAATAAGCGGAAGGATCAAGGGTACATCTACACTACCCACCAGATTGACGGGTAGTGATTGATCTATTGGAGATTGATTTGTCGCTTCTAGTGTAGATGTGATAAATAGATCCCTGATCACTCTGCCATCGACTCCTGTACTCCACCGCGGTGAGAGGTGGAAGCGGAGTCGACAGGGGAGTGGCAGCAGTCGACCCCGTGCCGTGAGGATGTGAGGTAAATTGACCTAAGATACCTTGACTTCAGCTACGCTGTTCTTGTAGCTGAAGTTGCGTATCTTAGGTTGAACCCGTCCCCCCATCCTGAGTGTAGACCAGGCCAAAGAGTAAAGGAAGAAAGGACTTGGGTTAGATAATAAGACTATGTGGTGGTGTGTTTTGGCTGTGCATGTTTTCAAAGGCGTCCAGGTGAATTTGATTGGTTTTAAACTCACCCATTGTTAAGAACTAATATTGTTGACAGTGATTATGATTTAGGGGACTGAGTTGTAGAAAGAAGGGAGGAAGAAGCTGTGTTATTGGTGAGAGAGGAATTTGTGTGTATAAGGAGGGGAAGAGAAGCATTAAAATGGATGAAGCTAGGCAGATAAGTAAAGTGAGATGCAGGGTGGGAGGTGTGAATAAATCTAGGCAGTGGAGGGGAAAAGGAGATTAAGGTAAGGTTGACAGTTTTGATTGGACCTATTCCTGAAGTTTTAATTATATGACATAATTTTTAATTAAAGATTAATCTTTAATTCCTGGAGACTCCAGGCCACTCATGGAGGGTTGGCACCGCTATATTAAGGGCATGGCAGGAAGACAATAATTAAAACTACTCACAAGGTGAATGGTTCAGTAATGAGCCCAGAGAAAACTTCCATTGATTTCAATGGACTTAGATCATGCCCAGAAATTGGGGGCACCTGGTAGAGTGTGATGTTGGGGAATTCCTGTGGCAGTGTGCATGAGAAACTACCACATTGCTTAAGTCCCTCGCTTTTTTACAAAACTGATTTTTCTTCCACTGTTGCTAGTTCTCAAGACTTTATTATGAATCTTGTGATATTTGATGTTTTACTTAAAGCTCAAGCTCCTGAGGTCTTGAAAAGCTCAAGTTTTCATAATTAACCACAAATAAGGTTTCTAACCTCATGACAGCAGAGAAAAAGGTTAAAAGTCAGAAAGCAAGTGAAACAAAACAAACTAACTAAATATATAAAACCACCACAAAAAACGGAATTGATTGTTTTCAGTCTCACTGTATTTTGGGACTGACTCATGATTTTTGAGTTCTAGGGTTGGCACTGTTGCTCCCCTCAATTGGTTTATGCAAAGTTCTTGTATCTTATTTTAATATTTAGCTGATTATTAGTGTGCACTTACATATCCGTTTTCCTCTTCTTTCACTGTATATTTCACTGTAAAGGAGTAAGACCAGTGTGTGATCTTAAGTGATTTTAAAAGATGTCTCATTAGCTCATTCATTGCCTTTGAGACCTTTAGAAAAAAAGCATTAATTACTGTACAAATAGAGGTAGGCCTTTTTGCAGGCCATAAAATATTAAAACCACCTAGACTAACCCATTGTAGCGGATCCATTTTATATTGGGCAGGCTAAACACCATCTGCCACTTCAAACAGAATAAAGAGGAGTTTGTCATTAATAGAGCCAGTTGGAAAATCTCTGACTAAACAGGGCTTAAATAGTACTTATAGGCCTTGTGCTTGGTCTGTGCATAGTCATGGATCTCTCCCATTAATAACATTCTGAAATTCACCAGAATGCACATACATTACAGTGGATGGAGACCTAGTGACTTCCAGACATCTGGCCTAGCTGGAGAATTATTGTTTTGTGTTTAATAATTATGATCCACTCTCATTAGAAATAGATTTACAGCCTTGAAATAATATTAATTATACCTCGTTCTTATATAGAACTTTTCATCAGGGTTTTGTATGGAATGGTTAGGATGTAAAATAATATAAAAACTTTCATAATAAACCCTTTTTGATCCGTCATGTATGGGAACAATGAGAGAGACACTGGATCTCTTAGGACCTAAAAACCACTGATATTGATGGAAAAACTCTCACTGATTTCAATGGACTTTCTAATAATGACATCTCCAGTGTGGTGGATGTAAGTGGGCAAAGCAACCTGTGCTACCTATGGAGTGAGCATGCAGAAGAATTTTGGCATAGTGAATCCCTAATGAAATCAGAGTGCTTCAGTCCCAATTTTTGTTTGTTTGCTTTTGATGGAATAGGAATTCTTCCAGATTTCTGGGTTTCCTTGTGAGCAACCAACATTAAAAACAAGGTTCAACTTTCTCCTACATTCAGAAATACCCTAAACTGGATGACACTATTGTGAATGTGAAAACAGTTAAGGAACAAGCACCAAAGTGTGAAGAAAGGTTTGCTTTGATTTCTGTAATTTGAAAAATTTGTCCATTCCAGTGTCTAAATCCCGTTAAAACTCTATGGAACTTAAGACTCCTAAATCACATAGGTTCTTTTGAAATGTTACCCATAGTTTTTAAGAATGACTCCAATAGAATTGGCCATAGATTTTTTTTTTAAGGGTAAGATTTTCAAAGACTTCATTATGACACATGAAATAATTCAGCAAGACCAGTATAGTCACCTTGTATTTTGTTTTTCGTAGGAGTCTCTGTTCCATTTTGCTGTTAAATGGCCAAGAATGTGATTCATTGAGCTTTGACATTTCAAGAAGGAACCTTGTCAACCTGTATATAGGTTTGCCTGCTGGTATGGTTGATTCACCTGGAGAGGGAGGATTTGGAAAGTTTGGCCCTCACACAAATTGAATATTTATTTTTTCCCCTCCAATCTAGTTCTTTTACATAATGCTTCACTGATTTGTAAGTGTCCAGTGCCTTGATTTTATTCTGTAAAATATTTGCATTTTGGACAAAATGATTGTAAAGTAAGGCATTGTTTGAAGTGGAATTAAGAGATTTTTTCATATGGCAGGATTCAGGAGTTGGCCTGAACACCACCTTGTCTAGGTAAAATGAAGATTTTGTTGCTGAATTAAAAACATGCTGAGATCTCCTATGTCTCTAGTTCAGTTATCAGTCACAATGAAAGTCAGAGTTAAATGATCTGATGGCACAACAATTAGTTCTGAGGACCATCAAATTAAATTCCACTGGCTGTTTGTTGGGGGACAAGACCTACCTATCTCTAACAGATACCATGAAATATGGAGAGAAATGACTGTCACCATAATATTTTGGTAATAGGGACTCTAATTTAGCAAAGTAGTTAAGTATGTGAGCAATACCCTTTGACATCACTCAGACTCCTCACATGCTTTAGCACCTTGCTGAATCAGGACAAGAGCTCTGAGAGAAGACACTTAAACTCAAAGATAGCATTATTATTTGTTAACTTCAGTGCTATACGGAAGACAAACAGTGACACAGCCCCTGTTTCAAGGAGCTTGCTTTCTAACACTCTGATCCTTCAAGAACATCTGTGCAGACAGAACACTTTATCTACACTGAAGTCAGTGAGGCTTTGCATGGTGCTTTAAGGGGGATCAGGGCCCTTATACACTATAGAGATGGCTGTAATTAGATTTGTTTTAAATGAGACAAAATTTCATATTTTGACAAAAAAAGAGTTTTCATGATTTTGGGGGTGTTTTTAAACAGTTGTAATGGACAACACAAGTAGACACACAATATGCCTGGGGAGGTGCTGTCTTAGAGAAGAGATTTGTTGGTTTGTTTCTTTCACAAATGTGAAGTGATTTAAAAAAATGGTAGTAATGATCTTAGGCATAGGAATTGGAAGAGAGCAGCTGTGTGTTCCTGGTGCATACTACATACGCTTGACACAAGTGTTAACTGCTTACACTAATGAAATATGTCAAACAAATGTCGCTTATTGGCGTCATAATATTGTGCTGAATCGTGTCACCTCGCCAAAGTCCCTTAATGGGAAATGGAATAATATGATTTAGCAGAGACATTGTTGCTTCAGAGAAGTCAGTGTTATACAGTAGGTGGCTTGAAATGAATGCCAAATAGCATAAAAAAACCAAGAGCAGTTTATAAGCTTATGTTTCTCAGAATGAACTTTAAAGGTGTGACACATTGGGTTTTGGTTGTCAGCAATCTTGGTTGCTGAAACAGTTTTTTGCCTTGTAACACTAAAGTTGTTTTTCAGAAGCTCTATGCCTCATTAATCCTTGCTCGAAGCCACATAATTAAAACCTTGCAAGGTGTTCTCTGGTAAAATATGTGTATTTTATACATGATATTACACTGCAAATCCCCCTCCTAATACAATGGACCTTCTAACCTGGCACTTATAAAACTGAGATGCTGCCAAGTAAATTGGCCAATACTGCTATCAGCATCCTGCAGTGTTTTTGTTAATTATCTTGCCATAGCGTCTGATGCAGATAGCAATCTTTCCAAAAAAGCAGACAGATTTAAAGAGGCAGAATTAATTAAAATTGATTTGTGCAGTCTGTCATGTTGAGATCTACTGGGAGACTTTGCCCCCCGCACCCTCCCCTCTCTGATTCATGTTGTTTTAATACATGGAACAGGTAGGATCCTAACCTTGGAATACTAATTATGATGCTTGAATGGGATTTGTCTGTGTGATAGACAGTTCAGCACATGAAAAGCCATCAGAATTTTGTTCATTTGTGCAGTATCCAGGGGGAATAGCTCTTTCTTCCAACTTCTAGTATTGGAAAGAAAGGGGACTAGAAAGCAACCTCCAAGGTTATAAATGTGCCACTGAGGTCATACTTTGATTTCACACTTGAAAAAGTATATGGTTGTAAGTGTTCATTTCAACTAGGATAACAATTGGTGAGGTGAAAAAGCAGAATAAGAGGGAAAATATACAGAAAGTTGCAGAAGAACCAAATATGAAAACAAAAAACTATTGTCATCTATCTATGACTTGCGCGAGCAAGGAGTACTTTCCACAAGGCGTTGAGCTCCATCAGTCAACCCCACTGCTTGTAGTTGTCTGCCTATACTGGAGATGGTCAGCTGAAACCACTCTGGAAGACATCAGTGGTTGGATTAATCTGTGACCAACTATGGCCAAGATTTCTATAAGTGCCTACTGATTTTTTGGATGTCTAATTCAAGGTGCCTGATTTTCAAGAAGTGCTGAGCTCTTTTAGAGTTTCAGGGTTAGCACCTACAATCACCAGTCACTTTTGAAACTCTTAGCCTATGTCCCTATATAATCACACATTGCAAACATCTTTGGAAGATTTTTATAAATTGAGATATGATATTTTATATATGTATACAATTAAAACACATGAATATAGAAACAAATTTCTCTTTGACTATAGATATACTGTTTTCCCTAAGGAGCACTCTATGTCTTTAGAAAGAGTGAAACATTTAAAAAGAAATATGTTTGAACTGGAAGGTCATAGGGTAAAATTTAGTGTTAGGAAGTTAATTTTTAAATGACATATCTTAGTTTTCCTTTATAAGAAATCCTTTTTTTTTTTTTTTTTAAGTCTGGCTAGCTCTCCTTGAATCTTTCTCATGCTTGTGTCTCTGGTGCTGAGGTTGGAACTCAGAACTCAGATATTAATATCATTGATCTAACTTTGAAGAGGGATTATAATTTGTATTTAAAATGAGAATTTGGACATGGAGCGTATTAGGCACAAAGTTACTTTCATGTGGCACCACATTGCTTAAGCTGAAAAAATCATTTAAAAAATGAAGTGCCCACAGCAGTCAGAGCTGAAATAGCAACAGTTAAGATACCAGGAGACAGAAAAAAAACTATATTAGACAAAATACTCACCTTAAGAATGATGAATTAAATATATTTGCATAGTGACTTCGCTGGCCAACTTCATCTCATTCTATTCACTGCTACAGCTACCTCTCTCCCTCATTCTAATAACAGGATTGTTCCCCATTTTTTCCAGTGCAATTTCTTCAGGAAGGATTCATCATCAGAAGCTAAATTCTCCCATTTGGTACACTTTCACTTCAATGGGAGTTGTACATCTTTACCAGAGAACAGAATCTGGCCATAAATATAGTAATTCATGAATCCTGGGCCTGATTCTCCACTACCTTACATCTTCTCTGAGTGGCTGAAAAATGCCTACAAATTAGATTGCTGTCTTCCTGCACCCTCTGTTCATGTTTAGGTACAAATTATTAAACAAGGTACAATATAGTAGGAGATCAGTTCACATTGTTTAAGAACTAAATGTGAGACCAAAAATAGCATATTTTCTTTTATGGTTTGGTGTTTGTTTAAGAGATTTTATGAAAGTTCGAGACAGGACTGTGGTGTTTCTGGAAGATTTTTTAAATGTACTTAGCAAATTATCTCCTTTCCCAAGAGCATCTACAATAATATATAATATTTGTTCTCTGGTAACAGAATACTCAGTGTTTGATCCTCTCCTGCTTTGCATGTATGCATCATGTAGTAGAGAGTCAGATCTTTAAACACTGCCCCTATTAATGATAAAAAGATCTATAATCGCCTTTTTATATTCTCTCCAGCAAACTCGCATGTAAATCAATGGACTCTCTTGACATTCTGGGCAAACTGTAGGGACCAGCTCTTACTGCCAGTAGTGAGAGAGGGAGATCTTGAGGCACTTTGTATCTTGGCATCGGCCATTTAGTACTGTCAGGTACTTATGGTGATGGCATTCAAAGTGGGCAGCATTTTCTAAAGTGAAAGGAGTATGGTTTACTGATTTGAATGTGGGATAGTGACACAGGAACTCCCGAGTTCTAACCATAGCTGTTACACACTGAAAATGTAGTTTTTAGCAATTCATTTAGCATTATTTACCTCATCTCTACAATGAGGGTAATGTACATTTGTACAGCATGTAGAAGGTGGAAGCTCTATATAATTGTGGAGTATCATTATTATTGTTATTAACATACCCAGGAATTTATCCACAAACTACTGAGAACTCTCATCCTTTGCCCATTGCAAGCAAAAACACGAGTGGTAAAATTCAAGTCTCAACTGCATCTATGTGATCCCAGCCAGTGGAGTTTCATGCATGAAAGGAAGGGGTAAATTTTGCCTCATACACTTTTGAGACTTATCTATTTGAGGTTTTCCTGTCATAGGTCTCTACCTTCTGGCTCTTATTAGTATGCTTGTGGAAGAGGAATGCAATTAATAGTAATGTTAAAAAATCTTTTCTTATTGTTAAGCTCATGCTTAGTCATTTATGTAATGTCTCCATCGCTCCTTCCTTTTTCCTTTTTTATACTTGCTGCTTTTCTTGACTAAAATAACAATGTAATTGCAGTAAAGGAAATGTTCATCAGGACCCACATGAAAAAAGTTAACTACTAGGTGCTTCAAAAACCATTTTTGTGTTCTGATCATTTCTTGCTCTCTCTTTTTTTAATGTGTCATAGGAATTATCTAACATTTTCTCTTTCCTTTGCTTTCAGCTAGATTTGGAAATGCAAAACCCTTAAAAATCACAGAAAAAAAGAATAGCTTAAATATAATCTGCTGAATTTACATCCAAAATATCATTCATTTTGATGGACACCTCTCATTTCAGACCCAAATTTATCTCCAACCCACATGATGCTAGTGTTCTTCTCATTTATAATTAACAATAATACTGTTTGTTTTTATGTACATTCCATGGACAAAAATACATTTAAAAGGAATTAATGTTGATTGTGACATCCCTCCAATTAAAAATAAAGTCTTTCCCATATTTTAACACTCAGACATTCCCACTGACAGTGGCAGATTTCACCCATTTACAAGGAACTTTTTTTGGTGTTCCAAGAGGAAATATGCTACAGACAACACATAACTCTCTCATGTTATAACACAAAATCTAAATTGTCACAGGGGCATAGGTTATGTGTGTCGTTTGTTATATGTAGAGATGGGTGAAATATTTTATTTTGTTTTTGGCCAAATCAGAATGATTCTATAGTCCAAAACTATTTGCCAAATTCAACCTGAATTCAATAAACGGTTTAGTGGAGATTTTTAAAAAGAGTTTAAAAGTTTTGTTTTGACCATTTCGATACATTTCATTTAGACTGTTATGTTTCAATAATGTTGAAAGTTTTGCTTTGACTTTTCTATTTGAAATCAAAACTAAAAACAAACAAACAAAAATGTTTCGAGTTGAGCAAACTGTTTGTTTTTTTAACTCAAATCCAAGCAAAACACCAAAAGATAAACTTTTTTTTTTGAGTTTATGATTTGAAAAAAAAAAGAAGTGTTTTTGGTTAGAATTGAACTGACTTTTTTTGAGTTTGATCCCCGAACCAAAACTCCATTATTCGCTCAGCTCTAATTATGTGTTTGTGTGATCCTAATAAAGGTTATGTGTAATATTGTGAAGGAGGGTAGTTTGTGGCACATTGTGCATTTAACTATTGGAGTCAGAAGTAAGTTTCTTATGAAGAAGAGAAATCTGTCACTGCCAATGTACATGTACTACATGGGTTCTAAGTGCATCTTTTCAAACAGGATGAAAACATTGGTGAAATTGTTGGGAAGAGTATATACCAGACTCAACATGATTGTCTATACCAATGTCTGTCCACATTAGATAGTGAAACTGTGTTGAAACCATGCTACCTACAAATGTGTTTTAAAACAGTTATCAAATCAAAGTACTTATATTTGGCTTAAGGACTATTGGCTTAAGAACTATTCCCTTGAAACTTTACCCTCTGCAAATCTAAAATGTCTAGTGTGCTTAAAACTTTCCACGGTGTTATTACTGGAGCGGGGAGAGTTTGTGTGTGTGGGAGGTTGGGAGCGAGCACAAAGTCTATGCTGCTGCCGCAAGATCCGTTCACTGATCCAGAATCACACACTTAGCTAGTGGCAGTGCAACTGAATGACCAACAAGCAAACCATTTCAAATCAAAGGCTATGCTCTCTTCCTTTCAAACTAGGACCCGCTTGTTTGTTTGTTTGTTTGAACAACATAAATATCAAGATCTGCTCAAAATCCCCAAAGAACTGTCTGATTGTAGTTGAACAGTCAGGTACTAGCTGTCATGTTCACAATGAGGTCATTATGGTTTATCACACTACAGCCACACAAATACTGTTAGATGGAAATAGAGAACAGTGGTGCACTGAGGATATTTTTGAGATAAAAAACTGGATGCAGTTTGTGACTAGCAAACTGAGAACAGAACCGTCTACACAATTAAACAATGCAGTAAAGTTTCACTTTGGGGCCAGATCCCCAACTGATGTAAACTGTATAAAACGCTATATAAATACATTTATGATGCTTTTAGTAAATTAAAACTATTCTCTCTCTTTAACTGCAGCTATATGTTTAACAGCAGTTTTTCAGCTACACTCTCACCTAGATTAGCTTCAGAAAACCTCATTTCTGTATCTCTTCTGTAGCACAGAGAAACATTTTCCCAATTCGTACCCTTTCAAACTTCAGGAAGTTGAGGAACAAGTTTAGTGGTTTAAGACCTAGACTGGGATTCTGGAATTCTGGATTCCATTGTCATCTCAGCTACAGATCTCCTGAGTGTCCTTGGGCAAGTCACTCTTACTATGTCTCAGTTCCCTTCTGTAGGAGGATAACAATATTAATTTTCTCCTACACTTTACTTTCCTTCTCTATTTCGATTAAGGGCTTTAGGACATGGATTGTCTGTTACAATCTGTTTGTACAGTGACTAGGATAGAAGTTGGATCTCAAAGAACTATTGTAATATAAATAATAAAGTTTCTATCCTGAATTTAGGTTCTTCAGAGGATCCTTGTGTAACCCATATCTCTTCAACATGACTGCCCATTCTAGAGGCTGGATCATGTAGGAGAGAATAGGATTTTTAAGGTGTTGAACAACAAGTAATTTTATGTCCAAAACTACCATCAGTGTACAATGTAGAACAAGAAATAGCAGGCCAAATCATAAGGATTCTCTATTTAATTCTCTCTCATAATTTGGAGTTTCATTTATGTTAGTCACATAGTTTGCTTCTCACCATGCATTTAGGGGACTTGAGAATTAAGTACAAGCAAAGAATTGTGATGATCTGGGTGAAGCCTTGTTATGGGTCAAGTTAAAACCTCCCTGAGATTGATGGGTGTGAATGCATACTTCAATTAATGTAACTGTAAGGATATATTAATCACAAGTGCCCTCCCAAGGCAAAAGGGGTTGTGAAGCTTCCCAGGTGTTTGGAGTGAGTGAGCAAAGGGTTTTTGCTAAGGTGTGTGTGTGTGTGTGTGTGTGTGTGTGTGTGTGTGTGTGTGTGTGAGAGAGAGAGAGAGAAAGAGTGAGAGAGAGAAGGAGGGAAGGAAGAACACACAGGAACAGTGAACAGACAGAACACAGAGAGGCAGAGGCACAAAGCAGTAAAGCCAAACTATCGCTAGCAAGCACGGTGTGACCCTGGCAAAAACTGGAGGGAGCTTTTGGCTCTGTTGATTAAAGAGGACTGGGGCTGTAAGCTATGAAACTCCTCCTTTTGTTCTTGATTCCTTCTGCGTTCAGAGAAGCAAGACTTTGTACATTCCTTGTAAATTAATTAGATTTTATCAAAGGAATACCTGACTCTCACCTATTTCTCCTCCTAACTAGAATATCCCTGGGACACCAAACATTTACTAGCCATGTGGGTCAAAAAGAGACAACAATACTCATATTATTAACCATGAACTTTTATTAATAAAGAAAGGGAAAGAAAAAGAAAACAAAACACAAGCAGCAAATAGTGGTTACTTCAATTACAATCTTTTTGGTATGGCTTTATGTGAAGAGTTTTCAATAGAGATTATACATTGGAGGATGTCTCCACCATGGTGGGGACACACTACTCCAGGTATATGAAGACCAAATTCTATTATTTCCAAAATTAGCAGTAAGCCTGTATTAAGGTATCATAAATAAGCAAAACAGTTTATAAATGGGCAAAGATAAGAGATTGTACTAGGCCCTATGAAACTGCTGGAAATATTTGTCAATTACTTAAAAGAAGTCATTCAAGATCTCTTCAGATGAAATAGCAGTTTCTATAACCCACCAAATCACTTCAAGGAACACAGTCTTTGAGACAGGCAAACTAATAATTAATAAGAATCCTAAATTCAAAATCAAGCCACTGTTTCTCTTTGTTCACCAAGATTAGTGTATATTGCCTCCAGAGAGATTGATCTTGTCTTTCTGATTTTGATGCGGAAGTTGCTTAAAAATTTTCAGATAATTAATTAATTAATTTCCACATTAATATTAATATTTTTGTACTCAGATCGTTTTTATATTAGTAACAGCTATGTTAACATCATTTAATTTCACATTGGTGTAAAATCACATTATTCACAGAGCAGTAGTATCAGAAAGTTATTATGTTAGATGTATAGCTGAGCAAAATTTGGAATTTCTGGCCTATGAGAAATTCTGATATTTCAACATTTGTTTTCATCCTAAATGAGAGGGAAAAGGAATTAAGTATTGTGGGTGAGGTTTTCAAAGGAAACTATCTCCTCTAGATATCTTTGAAAAGATTTCTATTTTCGCTAAACTAAATTACCTTATAGGTACATGAGTTTAATTTTCTAACTTATTGCTTTTTTTCAGAACAATAAGCAGCTTTTGAGATATTAGCATGGAGTATGATTTAATGCAGCTATTCTCAAACTTTAGCAACCTGAGGAAACCCATTTTGATTTAAATTTTTTCACAGACGCCCAAGCCGCCTTTTAATTTTCCCAGGGGTGCTCAACCTCCACTCAGCCCCAGGCCCGCTCCCACTTCAGCCCTTTCCCCCAAGGCCCCATCCCTGCCCCACCTCCTCCCATCCCCACTTCATGCCTACCCCTCCTCTTCTCTGCCTCTTTTCACCTCCTCCCCTGAGTGCGCCCCTTCCCCATTCCTCCCCCTCACTCCCAGCACCTCCTGTACGCCAGTGAACAGCTGTTCCATGGCATGCAGGAGGCGTTGGGAGGATGGGGGAGGAGTTGATCATCAGAGCTGGTGGCCCTGGCTATGACTCGTGGACCCCCTGGATTACCCTCATGGACCCCCAGTGGTCCAACGACCACTGATTTAATGGATACAACCACTGATTTAATGGATACAACCAGGGCAGGTTCCAGGCACCAGCAAAGGAAGCAGGTGCTTGGGGCGGCCAATGGAAAGGGGCGGATGTCCAGGTCTTCGGTGGCAATTCAGTGTCGGGTCCCTCTGGGAGCAAAGGACCTGCTGTCGAATTGCTGACAAAGAATGAAGCGGCACAGTAGAGCTGCCACCGATTTCAGCTTTATCTTTTTTTTTTTCCCGCTTCACCGCTTGGGGCGGTAAAAAAGCTGGAGCCGGCCCTGGATACAACAGTAGATGGAGACCCAAAAGACCTGGGATCATGGGTTCAGTTTTTAGGTTTACTGCTCACTGAGTGAATTTGGGTGAGTAATTTAAAGAGACAATGTCAACCTGAATTTAAACTAGCATTTACATTTTGTAAAAAATAAGCTTTTGTAAACCTATGATCAACAGAATGGTAACTACCCATATGTGTAAAAGCAGCAAAGAATCCTGTGGCACCTTATAGACTAACAGACGTTTTGGAGCATGAGCTTTCATGGGTGAATACCCACTTCGTCAGATGTATGTTGTGGAAATTTCCAGGGGCAGGTATATATATGTAGACAAGCTAGAGATAATGAGGTAGTTCAATCAGGGAGGATGAGGCCCTGTTCTAGCAGTTGAGGTGTGAAAACCAAGGGAGGAGAAACTGGTTTTGTAATTGGCAAGCCATTCACAGTCTTTGTTTAATCCTGAGCTGATGGTGTAATAATAATATCTGATATTAGGAATGGCAATATACAAAAACCTGTAGGAGAACACTTCAACCTCCCTGGCCACACTATAGCAGACCTTAAAGTGGCCATCCTGCAGCAAAAAAACTTCAGGACCAGACTTCAAAGAGAAACTGCTGAGCTTCAGTTCATCTGTAAATTTGACACCATCAGCTCAGGATTAAACAAAGACTGTGAATGGCTTGCCAATTACAAAACCAGTTTCTCCTCCCTTGGTTTTCACACCTCAACTGCTAGAACAGGGCCTCATCCTCCCTGATTGAACTACCTCATTTTCTCTAGCTTGCCTGCATATATATACCTGCCCCTGGAAATTTCCACCACATGCATCTGACGAAGTAGGTATTCACCCACGAAAGCTCATACTCCAAAACGTCTGTTAGTCTATAAGGTGCCACAGGATTCTTTGCTGCTTTTACAGATCCAGACTAACACGGCTACCCCTCTGATACTTGACATCTGTGTAAAGTTACTTACATGATTCAGAGTTTGCAGGATTGGAACATAAATATTTGCACTCACACATTCTTCTTTTGTCAATGAATAAATTATTATAGTGGTTAAAAAGAAGAAAGTTGCTGTCTACTGAATGCTTTTAGCAAATTATCCAGGTAATGATCCAGGATAGGAAAAGATACAAATAATTCATGGTAATTTAGGGACTAATCTTCAAAAACAGTCTTAAATTCAGATATCAGTAATTACAGGCTCAGATGACTGAATAAAAATATTTAATTTTCCTGGTTTGTAAATTCAAATAATATTGCATATGAGGTTGCACTGTGCAAATTGTTTTGTGCTAGGGAGACTGAAATTAAAATCTCACATCCCCAAACATTTCTAAACCTTAAGAGAGTTCAGATCCTGATCCATATTTACAGTGTCCCCATCTTGGCTTTTCTTTTTAATTCAAAATAGGTTTCACTTTCTTTATACTGTTGAGATAGTGACTGTTAGTTACATAAAACTAGAGCAAAACACATTGCATGTCATAAGCCGAGACCATTGTTTTCTGTAGTGTGGCAAAGGATTTGATGGAGAATGGATGAAGGTTCACTTAAGCGCTATTTCAAGGGACAACAATAATATGTGTTACATATTTCACCCGTATATCTCATTGTTTATTTTAGAGTGGTGGCTAAGAGTTATTATCTCTGTTTTCATGAAGGTTAAGTGAGTTGCCTATGACACACAGTTTATTTCTTAAATCCAAATTGGTGTATAAAGTTTATAAAATCACCCTCACTATACGGGATTTATAACCCATCTTTTATATATCAGTAGTTGTTCCAATTCCACCACCCAGTCTTGTAAATCAACGTGGCATTTTATAGTTTATTCTTTTTTTCATGTATCTTGCATGAAGATTCTTTTCATTTTTTTTTCCCCAGAGAGAACAATTTTAGCTGAAGGAAAAAACATTGTTGTGCTGTCATCGATCAGACTCTTTTTAGGCTACCTGCCGAAGCATGAACAACTGCCATGCCATACTTCTGTTCAACTTCAGGTCCAAAGACCACACCACCTAGACTTACATTTCCTTTAAATTGAAACTTTTTAGTGTTGCTCATTAACAAAGTGGCAAGGTGACCTTATTATTTTTCTTCATTTTTATTTTTATTGTTGTTGTGGGACTGGAGATAATTGGCACACTTCCTAAGAGTCTCCAAAGACCAATTAACAACAGGGAGTCATGCACTGAGTCAGCCTGTGTTTCAATTAAATGTCTGCTCCAGGAGGAGCTAAACTGAAGAATAGCTTTTGAACAACACTTACATTATTGATACAGCTGAGTGCACTGTGGAGGACCAAGGTTCTTGCTTCATGACAGATGGACTAATGCTCCAGCAATTAATATATTTTCATGACTTTTTAAATCTTTCTGACCTTTTGCATTTCTCTGACTGGATTAGTAGGGTTGAACTTTATTAGGCAGAATGGAAAGTTTGAAGGCAACATTTACATTTGTGGTTTCTTATCTTTTTGGGTTACACATAAGGAATCTACTTCAGGATTTTATGTAAAGAACATTGTTAAAATATTAAATTTAGACATTACTAGATGATGTGGAGTGAACATGTGCACTTGATCATTATCTGTTAGGTTCACACCACCTGGGGCACCTGACATTGGTCACTGTCAGCAGACAGGATACTGGGCTGGATGGACCTTTGGTCTGACCCTATATGGCCATTCTTATGTTCTTATCAACTAGGGAAGCAGTGATATTACTTAGATTATGAACTTTCTGTGGTAAGGGCTGTCTTTTTGTCAGGCATTTCTAAGGTGCCTACCACTGTGAGATCTTGACTCATGACAGGGGCTCCTAGGTGCTAACTCAATAAAAATACATAAATTAATTAATAATTATAATTAATATTCAAGACCAAGGTGCAAGATTACATAAAAGTCACTTACTACTTTATTGTTACTGCTACGTTTCTAGGATGTCTATCTATCTATCTATCTATCTATCATAAATATGTGATAATGATGAAAATATCTCCTTGAAAAGTTCCAATGTATCTGCAAAAAAATAACATGCAACAATTGTTTAACTCTAATAAAATTAGTAATAATTAAGGAAAATGGATTCCCCATAACATTGTCTTTAAAGATCATTGTTACAAAAGTTGTATATTGGCCAAATCAAGACATTTGTAAATTTGCCTCTCCCTCTCTCCATTTGATCTGGGTGACTACTTAATTTTCTTTCAGAAAAGTCATTCACACCAAATAAAAATAAGAAATTGTTATGAACAGAATATACCTCCTCCAATAGCCAATGGTCTAGTTTGACACACTTTATTCTGGTCAAACTGTTCTAACCTGGATTTCTGAACTACATTTATTTTTAGGCTCTCAATGAAAGAAGTTGCTTGAATCTCTAAGATGAGGAACACCTACAAGTCTAATGGGAACTGTGCTCAGCATCTGTGAAAAATCTGACCTCTTCTTTAAATATCTACAAACATAAGTGCCAACTCTGTGGAGCATCCACAAAAAAAAATAGTGGATGATTAGTACCCACTAGCAGGCAGCTACCCTCCTTCCCCTCAGCACCTCCCACCCACCGGTGGCCCTGCCCATCAATTCCTTCCCCTCCCTCCCAGTGCGTCCTGCCCACCACAATCAGCTGTTTTACAGTGTGCAGGTGGCACTGGGGGGGAAGGAGAGGAGCAGGGCTGGGGCACATTTGCGGGAGGAGGCAGAACATAGAAGGAAGAGGCGGGGCAGGGGTGGAGCGGGAGCAGGAAGATGCAAGGGGAGTAGGGGGAAGGAGTTGAATGAGGGAGGCGCCTGGGTTGAGAGGGAGTTGAGCATCCCTAGGGAAAAAAAGAAGCCAGCACCAGTGTCTACAAATGTTTGGGAGAGTGTTTAGAAGGGACAAATGGCAATTAGGCACTTAACTCTCACTGAAATGTCATGGGAATTAGGTGCCCAAATTATATTTGTGCCTTTTAAAATCTCCCTCTAAATGCTTTATTTTAGACTCCTTATTTTGGAAATTTTGGTTGCTCTTCCTTGCCCTCACAGACCAGAATTATTCATTCCTTTAAAGAGAAAGATAGAACCAATTGAGCAGTGTATTTCATTTTACATAGAGTATATGACTAAAATAACATACCCTTTTTTTTTCAAATTATATCCAAAGCTATGCTATCCAAATTGCAAAGTCATCTGAAACATGGAATGTCATGAAACAGTCAAAATTATATATAGCATTTCTGCTATTTATGGACAACAGAAATGTTGTCAAATCTTTTAAAGTAGACATTTATATTTCAAGATCATTAATGATAAATCTAAAATCCCTTTCTAGTGCCTTCCTTGATTCCCCACTTTGTCATTTGTTAACATCAAAGCTTTAAATTAGTTTAAATTAACTCGTATTATTATCAGAGTTTGCTAATATATTCTTGACACAGGATAACTCCAGTGAGACACATGAGTGACTAGAAAGACTGAAGTGAGAGTCACAAAATGCTATAATTGTTGGTATTGTGCCACAAAATATTAATTAAGGACATTATTTTGTATTATGCACATTTCTAAAGCACCCTGCTCATGCTGATCAAGATAATACTGATTCCTTTATGTGAGAAAAGTCTTGGACATGTTAAATAATGCAGCCTTGCTAGCGGGTTAAATTCAGTTCTCTATAAGTGGGTACAGGACTGAATGTGACCCAAAGATGTCAGGTGGAGCAGGTCAGAAAAAAATCAAAAGAAATATTTTTCGTTGAAATTTTCTGATTCATAGAAATTGAAATGTGCCATGAAGGTGGTTTGATTTTGACAAAGTTCCAACAGAACCCAGGCAGGTTTCCACCATAAATCTACCTGAATCCCTGCCAGTCCTAAGAATCCTGGCTTCCAGGCTCATGGCTCCTAAGTAGCCCAACCTTTCAGGGCTCCAGGATCCACAGTTTTGAAGCATTCTGTCTGGCAGACCATCTCAGAGTCAGAGACTCCAAGGGGTCTCAGTTCTGTGGTCCAAGACACCCCACTGGGTGGTCTGCTTCAGAACCAGTACTCCATTTCTTTTCATGGAGAATTTCCGAAGTTTTATATTTGCTCAGAATCAGAATGAAAGCAAATCTGAAAATATCAAAATCCGCTATGAAATGGAATAACCTTTCTCTGCCTTATTTGATGAGATAAGATGGGTTACGTAATTTGTTGGACCAATTTCTGTTGGTGAGAGAGAAAAGATTTTAAGCTTACACAGAATTGTTCATCAGGTCTGGGAAATGGACTCAGTGAATCACAGCTAAATACAAGAGGGAATAGATTGTTTAGTGTAAGTAGTTAACACACATTTCAAGAGGCCATTCAAGGAGAAGTGGCCAGTTAATACCTCTCAAGTCACCAGCAGAAAACAGAAAAAAAATGGAGAGGAGGGGTTAGTGGGTTATAGATTGTTGTTATAAGCCTTAAATCCAGTGTCTCTATTCAGTACATGTTTTTTAGTGTCTAACAAAGCTATACATTTATTTCCAGACTCATCTTTTTGAAGGTGTCATGTAGGTTTCATTTGAAGGTGAGGACTGAGAAGTCAGATATAGAGTAACCATTTTGTGAGAAGCGTCCACCCATGGGGGATGTGTTGTTTTTGTATTTTATCAAATTTCTGTGTGAGTTCATTCATACATCTCCCCCCTATAATGTGACCTGATATAACATGGGTCTGCATATAGCGGGGTAGCAGCGGGGCTCCAGTGGCACTTTAAAGGGTCCGGGGCTCTGGCCGCTGTGGGGAGCCCAGGCCCTTTAAATCACTGCTGGAGCCCTGCTGCCGCTACCCCGGTCCTGCGACAGTGGGGCTCACTGGTGAATTAAAGGGCCCAGGGCTCTGGCTGCTCAGGGAGCCCCAGGCCCTTTAAATTACTGCGGAAGCCCTGCTACCGCTACTCCTCTGGCAATTTAAAGGGCCTGGGGCTCCCCATGGCTGGAGCCCCAGGCTATTTAAATCACCACTGCAGCCCTGCCACCGCTACCCCAATATAGCGGTGTTTCACCTATAAACCGATAGGGATTTTTGGCTCCACAATGAACCCACTCAATCAGTAAGGAACTCAAAGATACACATAACAAATGACACAAAGGTCTATGAATAAGGGTGAATTATCATCTGGCCCATCACAGTGTAATAGTCTTGAAGTTTTTCATGCTTTCAAGGGCTGGCTCTCCCACACAAATAACATTCTTAATGTTAACTACAATAGCCTCAAGATATGCCTGCGATTGTCATACCTGTCCTGCCAATAAGCTAGTATATTTGGATATAGTCTTATCTCATATGAGTTGTTTTTTTGCTTATTTAAAACACCTTTCTGATCCTCTCAGGTTGCCTCCATTCACAGAGCTTTTCTGACTCAGTTAATCTTTGTTTTGCCCTTAAGAAAACTTAGATAAGGTGTCTGTAAATTGGAACAATTTTTTAGAGTTTGTCTTTCAAATTATCTTTGTGTACAGTTTCTATTAACCGCCAGAGATTACCTTGTTCACTTGTAAGTCTGTCATCTGCTTTCTATAAAGTTACTTGTCATCTTGGGCTCAGTTGTCCTTGACTTTACTTTTATCTTTCATAGTGGTGAGTATTTGGGCAGTGGGAAATCGAACCGTTTTACTCTTCATCCATTCTTTACCCTTTACACTCTGTGATTACTGAATTGAAGGAGTCAGTTTCTACTGTATACTAAACTAAATACACTGTTAGTCAAAGATATCAGATTAACAGCACTAGAGTCTGAAGTCCTTTGTTTATCCAGAGCAGTGCTTCTCAACCCATGCACGCCCCTTGCAGCTCAATCAGCACACAGCTGCGGCCTCAGGGACATCTTCAGGGCCACACAGGTAGTGTGGATGCGGACCACATAACACATAGAGAGTTGCATATGTGGCCCACCATGGTAAGTAGGTTGAGAACCACTGATCCAGGGAACACTTATAGCACAGGCATGTTAAGTGAACATTTCCTATCCTGCCCCACCAATAAGCTTCCCCTTTCACTTGGATGTATTGCATCTGCAGGACAGAGAGCGGAAGTCCGTGTTTAAAGCCTTTTCAAGACATGTCCCCTGTGCTCAGACTTCTATCCAAAATGCCAGGTCCTTATGGTGGTTTTATGGTGCTTGGGAGTTTTGTTTGGGCTTGTGTGTACATATTTGGAAACCTGTAGAGCGCAGCAGCAGGGTCCATATGGACTGTTAGCAGGTGGCACATTATTATTCTGAAGATTTATACCCCAGCTTGCCATGCACTAATGCTTCATCTAGACAAGCCCCATGGTTTTTTTTTTTTTTTTTTTTTTTTAGGGCTGGAGGGGAGTTAAATGATTGATACTTAAAACTAATGTGATATATGCCATCATGTGTCAGAAGTGCCCCTCCGCCATGTACATTGGCCAGACCAGACAGTCTCTAAGCAAAGGAATAAATGGACACAAATCAGACATCAAGAATTATAACATTAAAAAAACCAGTAGGAGAACACTTCAATCTCTCTGGATGCTCAATAACAGAATTAAAAGTGGCAATTCTTCAACAAAAAAATTCAAAAACAGACCAGTGAAAAACCGCAGAACTAGAATTAATTTGCAAAGTGGACACCATCAAATTAGGCCTGAATAAAGACTGGGAGTGGATGGGTCACTACGAAAACCAATTCCCCCTTGCTGATACTTACACCTTGTCAACTGTTTGTAATGAGCCACCTTGATTACATTGGCCTCTTTAGTATTCACCCCTTCTTGTCAACTGTTGAGAATAGCCCACTTCCACCTTAATTGAATTGGCTCATTAGCACTGATTCCCCCCACACTTGGTAAGGCAACTCTCATCTTTTCATGTGCTGTGTATTTATACCTGCCTCTGTATTTTCCACTCCATGCATCTGATGAAGTGGGTTTTAGCCCACAAAATCTTATTGCCAAATAAATTTGTTAGTCTCTAAGGTGCCACAAGGATTCCTCGTTGTTAAAGCAGGAATGCCATCCAAAACTGAGAGCAACTCCAGATGGAGTGCATCACTCCTTGCCAACCTTTAATCATGTCTTATGTTTCTGTGCTAAGTTTAATACCTTTTCAGAGGACATTTCACTTGCAGAGCACTGGCAGCTGAGTAACAAAGTGTGTGTCAAAAACAGAAATAAGTTTACTTACAACATATTACTGTGGATCAAATAAATATTAGTTTATAAACAGTACTGAGCAGAATACAGAACAGTAGAGAAGTCTCTGTTTTTGAAAATGTTACCACTCTCATATCATTTTGTTAAGCCACACTTGTTTTGAGCTTAAAAATTTTCAAGCCTAAAGATAAGCTCAAGTATTCAAAAGCTACACGTGTTCAAAGCTTACAGATGGTCTTTTGTGTTATCTCCGGGTTCTGTATAATTATGTGTGACACAGTGTTTCACTGGGAGATGTTGCAGCGTACAGATAAATTATAATTGAAATGTTCCAGGGGGCTTTCCTTAACAGTTATTATCATCAATTTTTTAGGCTATGCACCAGAACCTCTAGGGCAAAGATTAAGTTGTTGGGCATTAGCTTCTACCTGATGCTGCAATATTTTCAGTATGGGGAAAGTCTTTACTATTAGGTTAAAAGGAATGACTGAAGACTTTTCCTTTTCTCCCTTGTAGAAAAGTCTCATAAAATTCATTAGAAAAAAATATGCTTTAAATTTTTCAAAATACTCTATAAAATGTAATAGAAAATTATCTCTCCTTACTATTTGTAAAGGGTTGTACAAAATCATATACATAATAGGTTAATTATTTAATTCAGTACATGTGAATAATTTGTATGGAACCATTTCATCTATATTAAATTGTATAGGTCTTTTTCCAAAAGGGAATAGCTGATATTATCAGATTTACTTCTAGCAGAAGTAGAATTTCCTTTCCTCCTCCCACCATAAGTAAAATAAACTAGTATGCTAATTAGTGGTTACCCCCATCTTACCTGCTTTGCTTAGTGGAGTAAAGGTGAAAGAGTTAAATGCATTAGTGCAGGCTGTGAGGATGATTGGAGAGGTCTGTGGTGAAATTTCTTATGGATAAGGAATGAATACCTGAGGATTGAAACAAAATGGAAGAGAACTAGCTTGAGTAATTTATTCTCCCAGATTTGAAACCTCTTTTCTCAAAAATATATTTTTCTATTGAATAACTAACCAATTCCCAAAGGGGTCTGTGCTGACAGTGGAATCTTATTAATTATAACATAAAGGATACGGAGGATCTTTTTTAAGCAAGCAAAACACCATACAGTATATAAGAAGGAAGGGGTGGGGGAAGGCAATGTTCCAGGCAATCTTAAATTTAAAAAAAAAAAAGGAAAGGGAGAGAGATATGCAGTGTCTTGCTTAATGCATAGTAGACTATTTTAAAGTTTCAAATCTCAGGATGCATGGGATGAATAGAGAGTAAAATACCCAACTCTTCTTTAGTTTTACTGTTGCTTGGTTATTTCTCTTTTACTACAAAGCATATATAGCCACTGTGTTGTAACCATATAATTATCCGGTAACTATTAATCATTTGTCTAAATAGTTAATTACCAGAGCCAGTAACAAGAGGACAATTAGATGACAGCTTCTGCCTTCTAAACCAGAAGGCTGGAATGAAATGTGAACACTGTTGGGAGCATATTTGTCAGCCCCTACTTGTGCATCATTCTCACTGACACTAATAGGAGTTATCTGAATGTGGAGAGGAAAATGGGCCTGGTTTTACCATCATTATTTCTAAAGCATCCTCCCAACTTCATGTTTAATTACTCAAGTCTTTGCTCAATAAAAAGTAAAATGAAAATAAATATTGGCAAAGTCATTAGAGTCTTAGGAACTTTCTGGTCAGTTTGTATTTAGACTTTACTAAGGGACACTCCTATTCAAACTGATTCTGATCTCACATGCTGATTTTACACCAGTGTGACTCCACTGACTTTCTTGGGGCTATTTCTGGTGTTCACTGAAGTGGGATCAGAATCATCAGGTCCGCTGACTGCACTGTGAATTTTGGCATCTTTTATTTTTAAAAAGGTGAAGAGGCATTTCAGTATAAAGATTTGCTCAAATGTCTTCACATTTTGTAAACTCACTATTCTTGCAATAACTGTAGTTATTTTGACAGGTTCACTTCAGCAAAATTCCAATGAAAAGGAACAAAAAATAGTTTATCCTCACTTCTCACCTAGTTCTGTGTAAGTATTATATACTTATCCAGTTACTTTAATTTGATTTTACAATTGAAACAGATCATTACAGTTTAATACAAGAGGGAAATTCAAGCTCATGCCAGATTTGTATTGCCCTCTAGCATAATTGCTCCTTTAGAATTTGAGTCTTCATAAATGAGTACATTGAGTAATTCATGGCATTAATGGAAACATTTCCATATATTCCTGGTTTTTTTAAAAAAAAATTCATTAGGAATATTTCCTGTAGAGCTGGTCAAAATCTCAACAAAGTGGATGACATTTTCATGAAAACTCTGTTCTGTTCTTTGAACTCTAGCTTGCATTAATATATCCAGGGTCAGACCCTCAGCTGGTGTTAAATTGGCACTGCTCCAGTGATTTAGATGATGCTATGCTGTTTTATACCATCTGAGGATCTGGTCCATAGAATGGGATGGATCCTAGTGAAGGCCTTCTGTACCCTGAAGGGTCTAATCTTGCAAACACTGTCCTCTAAAATCTTACTTACTTGCTTGCCTTTGTGCACTGTGGGACTAAGAAGTAAATTTGCCAAAGTGCCCCAGTGTCTGCTGGAATAGGCTCTAGAAGTGGTGTTGAGATTTCACAAGTTGGAGCTGCTGATGGAGTGTTTATCGTTAGAGCCCCTGCACACCATTTTTTCTGTGGCAGCTCCATGTGGACCTGAGGCTGGGATGTGGATCTGAGGCTGAAAAGGATTCTAACAGGAGCGGGAAAGAATCCGTTGATTGTTCTTCATGTGGGAACGAATGATATGGCTAGATTCTCGCTGGAAAGTATCAAGGGAGACTGTGCCAGACTGGGGAAGACGCTTAAGGAAATCGAGGCTCAAGTGATCTTCAGTGGGATTTTGCCTATTCCTAGAGAAGGGCAACAAAGGTGTGACAAGATTATGGTGATCAACAGATGGTTCAGGCAGTGGTGCTAGAAGGAGGGCTTTGGTATGTACGGCCACTGGGAAGCATTCATGGACATAAGACTATTCTCTCGAGATGGATTTCACCTGAGTAAGGAGTGAAATAGGCTTCTAGGATGGAGGCTGGCACAACTGATTAAGAGAGCTTTAAACTAGGAATTTGGGGGAGATTGTTGGGAGATGTACAGGTAATCTCCACGCTGGAATTCAACATTGAGAGGGAAGAAAACAAAGTAAGAGAAGATACAGCCCTGGGCAGAAGAATGGACATAAGGAGGAAGAGTAGTGTAGATATCAGTCTAATGGGTGATACTGGTGGTAGAATGTCTGTGCCTGACTCGATAAAGAATGTCAGTGAAGCCAAATGGCAAAAATTAAGATGTCTGTACACTAATGCGAGGAGCCTAGGTAACAAAATGGAGGAACTAGAGCTACTAGTGCAGAAAGTGAAACAGGATATTATAGGGATAACAGAAACATGGTGGAATAGTAGTCATGACTGGAGTATAGGTATTGAAGGCTATGTGCTGTTTAGGAAAGACAGAAATAAAGGCAAAGGTGGTGGAGTAGCATTGTATGTAAATGATTAGATTAACTGTAAAGAAATAAGAAGTGATGGAATGGATAAGACAGTCTGTCTGGGCAAAAATCACATTGGGGAACAAAGCTACTAGAACCTTCCCTGAGATAGTGCTTGGGGTGTGCTACAGACCGCCGGGATCTGATTTGGATATGGATAGAGACCTCTTTAATGATTTTAATGAAGTAAACACTAGTGAGAATTGCGTGATCATGGGAGACTTTAACTTCCCAGATATAGACTGGAGGACAAGTGCTAGTAACAATAATAGGGCTCAGATTTTTCTGGATGTGATAGCTGATGGATTTCTTCACCAAGTAGTTGAAGAACCAACAAGAGGGGATGCCATTTTAGGTTTGGCTTTGGTGAGTAGTGAGGACCTCATAGAAGAAATGGTTGTAGGGGACAACCTTGGTTCAAGTGATCATGAGCTAATTCAGTTCAAACTAGATGGAAGAATAAACAAAAATAGATCTGGGACTAGGGTTTTTTATTTCAAAAGGGCTTACTTTAAAGAATTAAGGAAATTAGTTAGGGAAGTGGATTGGACTGAAGAACTTATGGCTCTAAAGGCAAAGGAGTCATGGAATTACTTCAAGTCAAAGCTGCAGAAACTTTCAGAAGCCTCCATCCCAAGAAAGGGGGAAAAAATCATAGGCAGGAGTGGTAGACCAAGCTGGATGAGCAAGCATCTCAGAGAGGTGATTAAGAAAAAGCAGAAAGCCTACAGGAAGTGGAAGATGGGCGGGACTAGCAAGAAAAGCTACCTGATTGAGATCAGAACATGTAGGGATGAAGTGAGAAAGGCTAAAAGCCATGTAGAGTTGGACTTTGCAAAGGGAATTAAAACCAATAGTAAAAGCTTCTATAGACATATAAATAAGAAGAAAACAAAGAAAGAAGAAGTGGGACCGCTACACACTGAGGATGGAAAGGAGGTTAAGGATACTCTAGGATGGCCCAATATCTAAATAAATACTTTGCCTCAGTCTTTAATAAGGCTAATGAGGAGCTTAGGGATAATGGTAGGATGACAAATGGGAATGAGGATATGGAGGTGGATATTACCACAACTGAGGTAGAAGCCAAACTTGAACAGCTTAATGGGACAAAATCGGAGGGCCCAGATAACTTCATCCAAGAATATTAAAGGAACTGGCACATGAAATTGCAAGCACATTAGCAAGAAATCTTAATGAATCATTAAACTCAGGGGTTGTACCATATGACTGGAGAATTGCTAACATAGTTCCTATTTTTAAGAAAGGGAAAAAAAGTAATCCGAGTAACTATAGGACTGTTACTTTGACATCTGTAGTATGTAATAATAATAATGATACTAGGAGATATACCAATCTCCTTGAACTGGAAGGAACCTTGAAAGGTCATTGAGTCCAGCCCCCTGCCTTCACTAGCAGGACCAATTTTTGCCCCAGATCCCTAAGTGGGCCCCTCAAGGATTGAACTTGCAACCTTGGGTTTAGCAAGCCAATGCTCAAACCACTGAGCTATCCCTTCCCCCCAAAGGTCTTGGAAAAAAATTTGAAGGAGAAAGTAGTTAAGGACATTGAGGTCAATGGTAATTGGGACAAAATACAACATGGTTTTACAAAAGGTAGATCGTGCCAAACCAACCTGATCTCCTTTTTGAGAAGGGAACAGATTTTCTAGACAAAGGAAACACAGTAGATCTAATTTGCCTCGATTTCAGTAAGGCATTTGACACGGTTCCACCTGGGGAATTATTAGTTAAATTGGAAAAGATGGGGATCAATATGAAAATTGAAAGGTGGCTAAGGAACTGGTTAAAGGGGAGACTCCAACGGTTCGTACTGAAGGGTGAACTGTCAGGCTGGAAGGAGGTTACTAGTGGAGTTCCTCAAGGATCGGTTCTGGGACCAATCTTATTTAACCTTTTTATTACTGACCTTGGCACAAAAAGTGGGAATGTGCTAATAAAGTTTGCGGATGACACAAAGCTGGGGGATATTGCTAACACAGAGAAGGACTGGGATATCATACAGGAAGATCTGGATGACTTTGTAAACTGGAGTAATCGTAATAGGATGAAACTTAATAGTGAAAAGTGCAAGGTCATGCATTTAGGGATTAATAACAAGAATTTTAGTTATAAATTGGGGACACATCAGTTGGAAGTAACAGAGGAGGAGAAGGACCTCGCAGTATTGGTTGATCACAGGATGACTATGAGCCACCAATGTGATATGGCCGTTAAAAAAGCTAATGCAGTTTTAGGATGCATCAGGTGAGGTATTTCCAGCAAAGATAAGGAGGTGTTAGTACCGTTATACAAGGCGCTGGTGAGACCTTATCTGGAATACTGTGTGCAGTTCTGGTCTCCCATGTTTAAGAAGGATGAATTCAAACTGGAACAGGTTCAGAGACAGGCTACTAGGATGATCCGAGGAATGGAAAACCTGTCTTATGAAAGCAGACTCAAAGAGCTTGGTTTGTTTAGCCTAACCAAAAGAAGGTTGAGGGGGGATATGATGGTTCTTTATAAATATATCAAAGGGATACATAACAGGGAGGGAGAGGAATTATTTACGCTTAGTACCAATGTGGACACAAGAACAAATGGATATAAACTGGACACTAGGAAGTTTAGACTTGAAATTAGACGAAGGTTTCTAACCATTAGAGGAGTGAAGTTCTGGAGCAGCCTTCTAAGGGGAGTAGTGGGGGCAAAAGACATATCTGGCTTTAAGACTAAGCTTGATAAGTTTATGGAGGGGATGGTATGATGGGATAGCCTAATTTTGGCAATTAATCAAAGATCAATTGCCAAATTATCAGCAGGTAAGTATGCCCAGTGGTCTGGGATGGGATGTTAGATGGGATGGGATCTGAGTTACTGCAGAGAATTCATTCCTGGGTGCTGTCTGGTGGGTCTTGCCCACATGCTCAGGGTTTAACTGATCGCCATATTTGGGGTTGGGAAGGAATTTTCCTCCAAGGCAGATTGGCAGAGGCCCTGGAGGTTTTTCCCCTGCCTCTGCAGCATGGGGTACAGGTCACTTGCTGGAGGATTCTCTGCAGCTTGAGGTCTTCTAACCACAATTTGAGGACTTCAGTAACTCAGACATAGGCTAGGAGTTTGTTATAGAAGTGGATGGGTGAGATTGTATGGCCTGCATTGTGCAAGAGGTCAGACTAGATGATCATAATGGTCCCTTCTGACCTTAAAGTCTATGAGTGTATGAGTCTATAAGCTACTACACTGGAAGGTGGCTAATCTTTTTATTTTTTTATTTTTATTTTAATTCACAACTGAGGCAGTCCCAAATGATTGGAGTAAAGAAAATACATTGACTAAAAAATTATCCTGGCAATTTGTGAAGACCATTACATATCTGGAAGATAAGGAACCAGAAACAATGAAAACAGTGGATTTCTAAAGCATAGATCTTTCCAAACAAACTTTGTGTTTTTAATTAACTTTTGACAATTATTAGAGGAAGGGAACACAATAAGTGGAACATTTCTAAAAGCATATGAAGAATTGTCAGTTACCTCCGTTCACTTGAGAGATCAAGTCACAGAAGCTAATGTTAGATTCCTCAGTGGTTTCTGAATGATCACTGCTGCTGTGTGGACAACACTTTTTTTCCCGCTATCTCTGCTAGGCTAGAAAGTTGGGGCCTTTCTTTGTATGCACACTTCACTTAAGTTATTCACGCTTTTGTCATCTCTTAATTAGGCAGTTCTAACTTGCTCTAAGTGCTGGGATTCCTGAAGATAATTCAGAAAATCTCAACAAGTGCAAATGTAATGGCCTACGTTCTTATCGGTACTTTAAACATATTCTGCATTGCATCAGTGCTCCAAGATCTTCACTAGCTTCCAATTCATTTCCAAGTGTATTTCCAAAATATTGATTTTTGCTAAGATGGCCCTAAATGTGTTGAGATCTAATTACCTGAGAGGCCACCTCTCTCCCTGTGTGGCAGCTTCATCTGACAGTCTTCTTGTCCAGTTATGAAGTGGATGATAACTCTTCAAAAGTGATCATCAGTTCTGGGTTGACAGTCTGGCTGGATTTCAGGTTATGCAGCACAATTTCTCTCATTCCCCAGGCTTCCAAAAACAAGGGAAGGAGGGGAGAGGTATTTGACTGCCCTGATGGGATAACCAGTTAAAATAGTCATATCTTTTTTGTTTGATATTATTACTGTACCTGATATAGCCTTTTAGCATATAATAATCATTAAAAATTGATACTGCTTCATGAAAGCTCACTTGGAAATATCCTGTTACTTGGAATACCACTGTCATATGGGCCAAAAACTGTCTGAAGCACTTTAGAGAAAGGGGACCTATAAATCATGTGTTGTGTAATTGGGGAGAGGAAGTATCTAGTAGTGTACTGCAAGAACTGTTATTTAATATCTTCATTAGTTCTCTGGAAAAGGGAATACGCATCATAAATTTACAGATTTACACATTTGCAGTTAAATTTACAGATTATACACAACTGAGTGGAGTTGCCACCACCAGACAGGAGAGGGAAATACTAATCATAATAAGATTAGACACCTGTATAGAAAACAGGATGAGATTTAACTTGGACAAAAATACAGCTAATAGACTTGTGGAAAATAATCCAGCATGCAGACTTTCAATGGGAGGGAGGAACCTGGAAACTGTTTATACTGTAAAAGAGCTGGCCATTATAGAGAATGTCAAACTATACATTAATTTGCAATGTGACAAAACAATAGAAAGGTGAACACAATGTTGAACTATGTACACAGCATCACCAATTAACATGGAAATAATAGTTCCTCTGTAGATGATCCTGGTATGATCGCATCTTGCTATTATAGACCATATTTGGACAGAGATAAGTAATTTACAGTGTAACAACTAGGAGTAAAGGACTAGAGGTAAGAAGGGGAAAATGTAGGCTGGATATCAGGGAAAACTTCTTTACAGACAGGTTTTAAACAAAGGATTTTTCTCTCAAGTTAAGTGATGAAAAGCCCATACTTTGCTATTGTCATAGGTCTCACCCCCCACTCTGAACTTTAGGGTACAGATGTGGGGACCAGCCTGGACACTTCTAAGCTTAATTACCAGCTTAGATCTGGTCTCATTGCCACCATCCAGATTTCTGAGTACCTGGAACACTCTCTTTCCCCCAAAAACCTTCCCCTCCCTGGGTAGCCTTGAGAGACTCCTCCACCAATTCCCTGGTGAGTCCAGATCCAATTCCCTTGGATCTTAAAAACAGGGAAAAAATCAATCAGGTTCTTAAAAAGAAGGCTTTTCATTAAAGAAAAGAAAGGTAAAAGAAAGAAAAAAAACAACAACCCTGAGAGACAGCATACCAGCTAATCTCATAGACAATAGATAGAAAACACAGGATGTTCCCCTGGGCAAAACCTTAATACACACAAGAATACTCAATTTGATAATTCCCCTAATTGCACTAAGACAAGTTACAAAAAGAAAATAAACATAAACTTATTTATTCCTTTCTAAAACTTACTACTCTGATAAGAGGCTGGTTTCTTGATCTTTTCACTCCTGCTGAAACTGAAACTGTCTAAACAAAGGAAACTTCCCTCCTTCCTTTTTAAACATCTTGTTCCCTTACTGGTTCCTCTGGTCAGGTGTCAACTAGGCTAGGTGAACTTCTTAATCCTTTACAGGTAAAATAGGGATTAACCCCTAACTATCTGTTTATGACAGCTATGTTTAAAGAGACTTGACTAAATACTTGAAAAATATGCTGTAGGGACCACTCCACTGTGATAGAGTCTTTTCCATCTCTAACTCAGATGACTGTGGAAATAGAGCATAGTCACAATATTGTACATACTCAATTTATATGTTCATTGTTTAGCTAGCACCATAAGGGTACAGGCTCTATTCTTGTCTATGCTGTGGGATGGCTATGCCTTTAGACATGCCTAGTCCTATGCAGGTAGGGATTTCCCTTGTCCACTATGCCAC
This sequence comes from Gopherus flavomarginatus, assembly GCF_025201925.1. NCBI lineage: Eukaryota > Metazoa > Chordata > Testudines > Testudinidae > Gopherus > Gopherus flavomarginatus. Next base: position 147,259,886 of record NC_066618.1, on the reverse strand, counting down.
CCAGCCTATCCCTGCAGTCTTTTATGCCATTTCCCCAGCACAGTAGGTAGCGGTGTTGTGAAAAGGATGGTGATGGGATTGATATAGAGCTGCTCTACTTGGGGGAAAGTTTAATTCCCTAGGTTGTTGCTGGATATGAAGGTCTGGCCCAGCCTATTTATAAAACAAGAACCTCCATCTGGCCCTTAGAGTATTCAAAGTGTTCTCCAGGTTAAGAAGCAAACGTTTTGGCTTTCTCCCTTATTTCTATAAAAGTGTCTCACTGCTAGCCTCTCCTTTCTACTGTGAATAGTAAGATCCTCTCAGACTGCCATGACGCTGTTTTCTTAAATCAGGTTTACCCTACTTGTGCTGCTCAGACGCACACTAAGCATTTCTGTCATGCAGGCTCAGTTTTAAATCCCTTTTCCCATTCTGGGTAGAACAAAGACCCTGCCATCCCCACCCCGAGTCTCTTCCCCCAGCCAGTCGAAGTGCTCTGCTAAGTTGAAAGTCTCCAAAATTCCCCTCACTGGAAAAGCAACTTGACAATAAAAACAGCTAGCAGCCACAGCCACCTCTCGCCTACATCCTGCACATGCACAGTATGCTCTGAGGGTGATTTCCCAGCACATGCCTTTATTGTATAAAACAGTTTAACAGCTCAGTCTTTACTTAGCAGCTTTTCAAATAGTTTCTGCTAGCGTGAGGTCCAAGCCATGGTCACAAAACCCATGGAGTGAGTAAGTGCTGCATGCCCTTTTATTCTCCACACCCCAAGCAGGTGTTTGGAGAGTGTCAGGGAAAACATAAGAACCGCCACACTGGGTCAGACCAAAGGTCCATCCATCCCAGTATCCTGTCTGCTGACAGTGGCCAATGCCACGTGCCCCAGAGGGAGTGAACCTAACAGGTAATGATCAAGTGATCTCTCTCCTGCCATCCATCTCCACCCTCTGACAAACAGAGGCTTGGGACACCATTCCTTACCCATCCTGGCTAATAGCCATTAATGGACTTACCCTTCATGAATTTATCTATTTCTCTTTTAAACCCTGTTATAGTCCTAGCCTTCACAACCTCCTCAGGCAAGGAGTTCCACAGGTTGACTGTGCACTGTGTGAAGAAGAACTTCCTTTTATTTGCCCATTAATTTCATTTAGTGGCCCCTAGTTCTTATATTATGGGAACAAGTAAACAACTTTTCCTTATTCACTTTCTCCACACCACACGATTTTATATACCTCTATCTTATCCCCTCTTAGTCTCCTCTTTTCCAAGTTGAAAAGTCCTAGCCTCTTTAATCTCTCCTCATATGGGACCCGTTCCAAAGCCCTAATCATGTTAGCTGCCCTTCTCTGAACCTTTTCTAATGCCAATATATCTTTTTTGAGATGAGGAGACCACATCTGTACACAGTATTCAAGATGTTGGTGTACCATGGATTTATATCAGGGTAATAACATATTCTTCATCATATTTTCTATCCCTTTTTAAATGATTCCTAACATCCTGTTTGCTTTCTCGACTGCTGCTGCACACTGCATGGATGTCTTCGGAGAACTATCTATGATGACTCCAAGATCTCTTTCCTGATTACTTGTAGCCAAATTAGCTCCCATCATATTGTATGTATTGTAGGAGTTATTTTTTCCCAATGTGCATTACTTTACATTTATCCACATTTAATTCCTTTTGCCATTTCGTTGGCCAGTCACTTAGTTGTGAGATATTTTTGAAGTTCTTCACAGTCCACTTTGGTCTTAAGTATCTTGAACAGTTTAGTATTGTCTGCAAACTTTATCACGTCACTGTTTACCCCTTCCTCCAGATCATTTATGAATAAATTGAATTGGATTGGTCCTAGGACTGACCCTTGGGGAACACCACTAGTTACCCCTCTCCATTCTGAAAATTTACCATTTATTCCTACCCTTTATTCCCTGTCTTTTAGCCAGTTCTCAATCCATGAAAGGATCTTCCCTTTTATCCCATGACAACGTAATTTATGTAAGAGCCTTTGGTGAGGGACCTTGTGAAAGGCTTTCTGGAAATCTAATTACACTATGTCCACTGGGTCCCCCTTGTCCACAGGTTTATTGACCCCTTTGAAGAACTCTAAAAGATTAATAAGACATGATCTCCCTTTACAGAAACAATGTTGACTTTTAGCCAACAATTTATGCTCTTCTAGGTGTCTGACAGTTTTATCCATTACTTTTGTTAATTTGCCTGGTACTGATGTCAGACTTAGTGGTCTATAATTGCTGGGATTACCCCTAAAGCCCTTTTTAAATATTGGTGTTACATTAGTTAACTTCCAGTCATTGGGTACAGAATCTGATTTAAAGGACAGGTTACAAACCATAGTTAGTAGTTCTGCAATTTCACATTTGAGTTCTTTCAAAACTCTTGGGTTAATGCCATCTGGTCCCGGTGACTTGTTTATTGTTAAGTTTATCAATTAATTCCAAAACCTCCTCTAGTGACACTTCAATCTGTGACAATTCCTCAGATTTGTCACCTACAAAAGCTGGCTCAGGTTTGGGAATCTCCCTAATATCCTCAGCCATGAAGACTGAAGCAAAGAATTCATTTAGTTTTTCCACAATGACTTTATTGTCTTTAAGTGTTCCTTTTATATCTCGATCATCCAGAGGCCCCACTCGTTGTTTAGCAGGCTTCCTGCTTCTGATGTACTTAAAAAACATTTTGTTATTACCTTTTGAGTTTTTGGCTAGCTGTTCTTCTAACTCCTTTTTGGCTTTCCTTATTACATTTTTACACTTAATTTAGCAGTGTTTATGCTCCTTTCTATTTACCTCACTAGGATTTGACTTCCACTTTTTAAAGGAAGTCTTTTTATCTCTCACTGCTTCTTTTACATGGTTGTTAAGCCACAGTGGCTCTTTTTTAGTTCTTTTACCATGTTTTTTAATTTGGGGTATACATTTAAATTGGACCTCTATTATGGCATCTTTGAAAAGGGTCCATGCAGGTTGCAGGGATTTCACTGGGAAAAGTCCAAGACTTGGCTTCATCTCATCGCCTTTACTGATCAGCACAATTCAGCCAGTACAAATTGTTATAATCTGATGCTGATAGGTGGGTAACAAATAGTTACTTCCTTCAGAGCAAGGAGGAAACAAGAGGAGAATTGTTGTTCAGAGAAGTGTGTGAAAGTCACTCTGCCTCCTGGGGGTACTTCTAGGTTGGTACTCAGAGCTGTGCTGAAAGGCACAATCTACCTTACAGGGAGGTGAAGAAGAAATGATTTATAAACTATGTGTGATAGAGTGTATTATTTATGTGGCAGTATGTGACCATATCCTCACCATGCATAAGCACAGGGAAACAAAATAAAGGTTATATGTTCTTATAAGATGCAGGAAATGAGTTTTATTATTACTTATTTGTACTGCTGTGGCACCTAGAATCCCAAGTCATGGACTAGGTACTGTGCAAACATTGAACAAACACAAAGCTCTTGAAAAAAAAAGCCTCATTTATTGTTCATTTTATTAATCTTTCATTTAGCAGTGAAGTAATCTAACAACGTACATGCAGAATACTCTACTTTTCCTCTGACTGTTGGTAAAAACTGCTAAAATCATGTCACTTGCACTATTCATATATAAAATACAGTTCTCAGCCTTAGAACTCAGTACTATCAAAACCACTTCACAGGACCCTCAAAGGCATTTCCTCTTTTATATGGCATTCTTCTGTACCAAATTCCAGCTTTCTGCCCTAGTCATTTAGCTGCTAGACTTTTTTTTTTTTTTTTTAAAGTCACTAGAATTGTTGCATGGCAAAGTGAAGGTTTTATTTTGTTTTGTTTTGTTTTTGAGACTCTTCAATCTAAAAGTGTTGACAATTTTTGCACAAGTGTGGTTTGTTTGTTTGCAGTTGGGCCTAACCTGAAAAATGTCATAATGAAAGATGAATGCTTTAGAAAACTATAGATGACTGAAAACAGGCAGTGAGAATGAAGAGGCTTAAGCAACCTTAACTACTGTGGTTATCAGTGCTCCTGTTTTTTTTCTGTGAACTTTAAAATATTTCAGTTGTAAGAGTGTTCTACATGAAAAGATCTTGCAGTAAAAGACATAAAATAGGTATACGTAGTGCCTTAGTTCTCACATTTTAGGACATGCTGATTGCCCTCAAGCACCAGGAAGCAAATATCAGAGGAAATCCCTTTTATTTGAACATTTTTAGTATCAATTGGAGAGCTCAGGATTAGAAGTAGATGAATATTTTTGGACAAATAGTTTATTTGCCAAAAAATACAGTTTATGTTGATTCAATTTTAAGAAATTTTACAATGACATTTTAAAAATGCCCAGAAACAAAATGATTTGGATCAAATTAAATGAAATTTCACTAAATCAATATAGTCTATTTTGGGTCATATGCAAAATTTAATTAAACCCAAAATGGATTTTGTCAATTTGCTGAAACTTTTGAAAACTTGTGGTTCCAAATCTAATTTTATTTCAACCTGAACCATTTTTTCCCCCCACAGAACTGCCAGAGAACCAAAAAAATTAATTATTCTCCCAGCTATACTTGTGACTTTGAATGTTTTCTTTTAAATTTCCTGCTAGAAATTGCCAATCACTGATAAATGGCTCTTTGTTTCTCTCTCACACATGAACATTTCAGAAACATAAAGGAATCTTTGTGGCACAGTTACTGTAGGTGCCACACTAAATAATGCCAATGATCCCCATTTTCTAGCTGAAGAGGAAGAATTACTCTGGCACAAGCATTTTCCATCTGTTAGGGGTATGCATATACCCACAAACTCTCATTTCCATAGGCTCCTTTAATTAATGGCTTCTGGAAATAGCAGCGAGTTCTCGCTGTTCTAAGCTTTTTCAACCTTTGTGTTTCACCTGCATGTGATCTGATAATACTTTCTAGAGAGAGAAAGACACACACACACCAACACACAGGCTTTTATGAAAAAGACACAATTCAAACAGTATATGCAGAAATCCCCATGCTCAGCACAGGGAAATGCAAGCAGCCAGTTGTAGAATGGGTTGTGGTAGTCATTCTCTGCCAGCAATATTGCACAGTGCCAAAAGCAGAAAGGCTGTTGAAGAGTGCATGATTCCACAGCCTCATGAAAAAGACCACTGAACCCATGTGATAATTAGTATATTAAATCACTTGCCACATGGTAAAGCCATCTAGTAGACATGCAACGGTTTGGAGATGAAAATTATATAACTACCTATGTAACTCTAAGAAAACAAAAACCTCACATTAAAATGCAGCACTCCAAAAATGTCAAATCTCATTCTCTCTTTCCAGAGTTATCCTCTAATATTTCTGAATGGGCAGAGAGTCATATCATTTCATTACACAATGCTAATCTAACCTAGTTGGTGGTAATGTCCCTTTTTCTTGGGCCAAACAACCCCCAGTATGTTTCAGCTACCTCTCATGTTCCTGTCAGAGATGGATGAAGATACTAGAACATTCACAAACATGTATGAACATATGAATGAATGTGTTTTGTGTGATGCACCATTTGAATTTTTCAGATGTTTTCATGGGATATTGGGAGAACATTTCCTAAGTGAAGCCTGTGAAAACTAGTGAGAACAAATCTTTTGAATGATGTTTCGGCCAGTAGATGTAGTGCACATTTTTTAAGAGACTGCAAAAATTCGAGGAAAAGGAACACTCCTATGGATGGTGTAAGGATTGTGCTAAGAGCTGTCCCTGCCTGCAGGTATATGGGATCTTGGGGAGCAATTACCACACAGGTGGGGTGCCAATTAATTTCTTTATTAAAGAAAAAAGGAAGTGGTGGGAATTTAACAATGAAATGCAATGGGATGGGGTGTATAAGGTGTTTACAATAGACAATGATAAGGGGGGGGTTCTTCTTGAACAGTGTAGGGAGTTTTTACAGTGGGGTACAGTAAGTGGGGTTCAGCACAATGGGATACAGTACAGTCAATAAGCAACTCAACTTTATATAGGAACAACTCTAGATACAGTGTGGAATGCAAAATAAAATGGTAGCTTCTATATAAAAATGGTATACGAAGTATATTAGAAAAATGGAGGCAACTAATGGGGTGTTAAAGCAGCAAAGAATCCTGTGGCACCTTATAGACTAACAGACGTTTTGGAGCATGAGCTTTCGTGGGTGAATACCCACTTCCTCAGATGCATGTAATGGAAATTTCCAGGGGCAGGTATATATATGCTAGCAAACAAGCTAGAGATAACGAGGTCAGTTCAATCAGGGAGGATGAGGCCCTGTTCTAGCAGTTGAGGTGTGAAAACCAAGAGAGGAGAAACTGGTTCTGTAATTGGCAAGCCATTCACTGTCTTTGTTCAATCCTGAGCTGATGGTGTCAAATTTGCAGATGAACTGAAGCTCAGCAGTTTCTCTTTGAAGTCTGGTCCTGAAGTTTTTTTGCTGCCACAAGTAAAATGTGAGTCACAGTTCAATAATACAATATGGGCGATAAGTAAAATTATGCAATGTAGAAAATTACTGACTTAATTTGTGAGGCTGTGATAGCAAGCGTGTACCTAAAAGCTGGGTCAAGAAGAGGGAGTGGAGTGAGTGATTAGTGGTAACTAATGAGAGGAGAGTGCAGCTGCAAGCAGCGAGAGACTCTGAAGTCCAGAGCAGCAGTCTTCAGGAGCCTGCGGGCTGGAGGTACGGGAGACAAGAGCAGCTGGAGCGCACTTAAGGGGAGTCTGGGAGCAGCAAGAGGGGAGGGCGCTTAATGTGTAAGCGATGGGAAGGCACGTGGAGAATGGGGGAGACGGCTGAGGGAAGAAGCAGGTTGCAAGCAGCGGAGAGCACTTCAGGGAAGTTGCGGAGCGGCGTGGTGAAGACAAACGGAGCAGTGTGATGGTGATCTTCGGTAGGGGAGGAGCAGCGGAGGAGCGGGGGCACGAACATAGGGGATACAGGGAGAGGCAGCAGAGAGGTGTAAAGAAGAGCTAGAGGGACACCCCCCCCCAAAAAAAGGGAAAGAAGCGGCAAAGGGTTTGGGAAGTTACACGAGGGGGGGGAGCAGCAAGGGGTTACCACAGGGAGACACGGAGAAGTATACAGAGGGGGAGATTGGAGCGGGGGAAAAACAGACACGGGAAAGTTCAGGGAGAGATTGGGACAGCGGGAAGACGAATTCAAGCAGTAAAAACCTTATCTATCCTCTAACTTAATTAAATTTATATAAATTACAAGCAGCTTATACAAAGTAATAAAACAGGTACAGAATACAACCAGGCAGTTTTTTTTAAAATCTATCTTAATCAACAACTAGGCAAAACAACAAATATCACAATTCTAAGCAAACTATAACAAGCAACTCTACAGAGCAACAACACAGCAAACTATAACAAGGCAGGTGAAACTTACAAGCTCTACAATCTTAGCAAACTATGACTTCTTAAACTAAAAAGCAAAACCTACGGTGCACCTTATGCTATGGGGAAGTCACAGAGGGCAGAGTGGTATGTGCCCAGGATACAGCTCCCAAGGCAGCCCCCAAGGAAGCCAAGGGATGGTGGCTGCAGCAGTGGATACAGCTGAAAGCAGGGAGCAGAGCTTAGCAGCGGCACAAGCTTATTTTTAGCAGCAAAGCCCCCCGGAGTTTAAGAGAGGTTTTAAGACACAGACCAAGGTTTAGCTTGAGTCTGTGTGCTAGGGAAACAGAGCCAGCAGCTAAAGTAATAAAATAAAAGTATGGAAAGTTTTACAGAGGGATTCTTACCAGTCCCTAAGGCAGCAGCAAAGGCAGAAGCATCAGTAACATCAGAAGAAGTAAGGAGGGCTCGGTACGGTCTTGATAATCAGGAGATCTCTCAGGCAGCAATTCATTCTTCGTGGGGGGGAGGTTCAAAAACCAGAGGTACGCTCAAAAATAAAACGAGAGTGGAGAAAGGACCCCCCAGAACCCCTGGCTGATCAGACCAGGCAGCAATGCAGGAACCTTTCTGACGTTTGTTTCAAAAATGTCTGTTTTTAAAGGCAAATTCAGGCAGTTGCCGGCCAGTAATCCTGATAGGTTCCCTCTGTCACAGGGGAGGAGGCACAGGGAAAAACTGCAAGTGAGCACAGAGACATGCCTGGGCAGAGTTCTGTGCAATAGCACTCAAAAGCACATGAGGCCTATGACTCATGCCCAGGATCTTAAAAACACAATAGGTCTTGCAGCTCTGGACATTGCCTGCCCTACCCCAAGCCCAGGTTCAACAAGGTGATAACAGGACTAACCCTTTGAACAGGGCAGTGGTCCCACTTAGCACACAGCACAAGTGGCCCTCCCTTTGAGAAGGGCAATGGCTCTTGGTAAACAACTTAAGGGGCCCTCCCTTTGAGAAGGGCAGTGGCCCTGGTAAACAACTTAACAGCCAGGGAAGGGTGGCCCCAGGAGGAGAACAAAAACAAAATGGAGTATGGGGACAGCTGTAAGTAACGAAATGGAATAGGGGGATAGCTGTAACAGACAAGAGCAAAGGTCCTCTGTTCTATTCTAACAGCTGTCACTGTCTCACATTAATATAGTATACAATTTTCAAAGGCTCCTAAATGACTTAGGAGCTTCAGTGCCATTTTGAAAGGTGACGTAGGCATTTAGGAGCCTAAGTCTCATTGAATGTCAATGGAAGTTGGTTTCCTAAGTACATTAGTCATTCTGAAAATGAGACTGAAACTCCTAAGGCATTTAAGCACTTTTGAAAACATTACCCTTTAAATTTACACAGTATTCTCAAAAAACTCAGTTATTATGATGAATGAAAATATAACTATAGTCCCATAGCAAATTAATGGGAGAGTCAAGATTAAAGTCCCACTCTTGAAAGCACTTAAGCAAGTATATAGTTTTGTGGCAGAAATTGTCTTGTATTATATGTTTGTACAGGGCCTAGCACAGCAGGATGGGTCCAGGCTGGTCAGGTCCTTTAAATTCTATCACAATAGAAGTGTTAGAAAGTAATTCCCAGGAGTAAAGTTAAGTAGGTAGGTAAGGGATTGCAGTTTTGGGGTCTGTGTCTTCTGGAAAACAGGTCCATAACTAATCCTTTTTCTCCTTTGAGAGATTTTTCAAAACTCAAGAATTTTCTAATGAATGGCTTAGCATTTGCACTCAATCACACGACAAAAATATTTCCCATTAAATTTGGTCCAAAACCTGTTTTTGTTTAATTTAAAAATAAATGAAATTTTGTGAGGAAAAAATGTGATGAATTTTTGCCCTTCATCAGTCCCTATGTAATGATGGTGAAAGTAATTAATTGCCACAAAGAGAGGCAGCTAACAGGAGAGTTTTGGAGGGAGTAACTGGCAAATTCTAGTACAAATTCTGGTATTTTCTATAGTCTAGAATCAAGTTAAATAAGTTGAATAATCCATCCCCCAAGAGATGTCTACACTTACTGGAGGATCAACGCATGGCAATTGATGCATTGGCGGTTGATTTAGCAGGTCTAGTGAAGACCTGCTTAATTGACCGTAGATCACTCTCTTGTGGACTACTGTTCTCCACTCGAACGAGGGTATGTCTACACTACCCACTGAATCAGTGGACAGTGATCGACCCCCAAGCACTCTCCCGTTGACTCCTGTTCTCCACCTCCACGAGAGGCACAGGTGGAGTAGACATGTGAGTGGCAGCAATCGACTCACCACAGTAAGTCAATCTAAGTACGTCGACTTCAGCTACGTTAGTCATGTGGCTGAAGTTGCGAAACTTAGTCAATCTCCCCCTGTAGTATAGACAAGGTCTAAGTGTCAGAGGTTCTCTGGCCAGTATCGCTACAATCTCTCTTGCAGGTGGTTTTATTTTGCAGAATGGGCAGCGATGCCACTGTAGTGCTTGTAATGTAGATTAGCCTAATAAGAACATAAAACTGCCCACTAGCTTTTTCGTCTTTGCACTATTAAATTCTTCATTTGCTTATTCCTATACCACAATAAAGTAGATTTAAAACAATGTGGGAGGGGAAAGGGACTAGGGTTGAGGGAAAAGATACAAGGCCACCAGTGGCGCTGGAACTGTTTTTGTAGTCAAGGTGTGGAGTTGCACCATTCTTACCCCTGTCTGCGCCCCATACTGCCCCCTAGAGCTGCGGCTGGGAGCATGGTCGTGGCTCCGGGAGGGAGAATGCGAACAAGGGTAAGCAGGGATGGTGCAACCCATTAGGCGACCGAGGCGGTCGCCTAAGGCACTGACATTTGTGGGGCGGTGACCATGGTTTTGGCCACTGCGGTCGTCAGTAGTATTTCAGGGGTGGAACCTTCCACTGCCTCTGTTGGGGTTGCCATTTTGGTGGCAGGACCTTCCGCCACCTAGGGCGCCAAAAAGTTGCTCGTGCTCCTGGGGGTAAGGCAGCAGAGGCTGTGGCCACAGCTAGGATCAGGTGCGAAGCCTCAGACATGGAGCCAGTGGCCGGGCAGGACTATGCATATGGGGCCAGTGGACAGGACCTCAGGACCGGTGATTGGGACCCTCGGGCTGGCAGCTGGGCAAGATGCTGTATGTGGGACTGGCACTCAGGGCCCCGGGGCTGACGGCCGAGACCCCACAGGCATGGCCTGCAGCTGGGACCATGGGGCCGAAAGTGGAGTCCCCAAGTGTGGGGTTGGCGGCCAGGCGGGACTCTGGGGCTGGCAGCGGAGCCCACAGTGCTGGCAGCCATGCAGGACCTGGGAATTTCGGTGGAGCCCCCGGTAGCAAGAGTACGAGGGTGGAGGCTGGGATGCCGGGCACAAAACCTGGGGGTGCAGCCTCCACACCCTACTTCCCATGGCTTTTAGGGCCACACAGTACTCAGTTGCTCAGAATTTTCATTGCAGTAGTTCTGTTAACATTGCTCTGAAGTTGCACCAAGGTAAATGAGAGTTGATTTTGGTTCTGAGTACACAGCTGTTTAGTGTTGTTTTCTCATTATTATTCACTGTTGGTAGAGCTGGGCAAATAATTAATTTTTTGATTTGGTAGCTTGAATTGAAAACCATTTCCCCCCAGGTTAAATGAAACATCCATTCAACGTGAAATACTTTGCTTTTCAAGTGTATTTTAACCCTTTTATGACAAAAAAATCTAGTTCAAATCTAGTTTCAAAACAAAAAAGTAGAATGCTGCATTTCAGAAATTGAAATGAAATTTGTAGACCTGAAAAAAATGGGATTTTTTTTCCAGCTGAATGTATTCACCAAATATTGATGCCAAATTGTGAATAGTTTTGGTCAACCGGGAACTGCATTTTTTAGTGAGTAAATTATTCATCTGAAAAATTTCACCCAGCTCTACTTGTAGGTGAAATTCAGAACATGTGCACAGGCATGAGCAAATGTGTTTTGTTTAGTGACCTCTGTGGGGTGAGGGAGGAGGAATCTACTGAAGGGTAGGAGCATGGGCTATAACACAGCAACTTCCTTGCTCAGTGACTCTACATGGAAATTGCATAAGCACAAATCCATTAATACCCACTTTCTTCCTTGAACCAGCTAAGCCAGGACCAGCATGAAGAATACCTACCATGAATGCAGGTGATATCCTTCCCCCACGCCTCTCCAGTGTGGCCTATTTATAACCATCCCCTAGACAAATCTACCACAAGAGTTGCATTGCCTTGCATTTCTGAGTGCTTTCTATGAACCCTCTGTGGTAGGGTTAATTTCATCTTAGCTATACAGCAAACATTTTAACTATAATATTCTAATAGAGTTTTTGAAGGTTTGTGCTGCTTTTTATTCACTTTAGGAGTTTAATGTGGAGTACTTCTCAGATTTGAATTAAATATTAGATTCTTTTTTTCCCTGCCCATAGGGAAAGTATATGCAAATCAGTTAGCCAGGATTAACCTCAAATTAGGATGAAACTAATTAAAAATATTGTCTTTCCTGTTGAGAGAATCTGTTCTCTGAGCATCAACTTATTTTAACTTGTAAACTTTGTAAAAAAACACATGAGTAGTTTTGGCTTAAAGAAATATGCAAACTAAAACCAAGATTTCTTTACATTAATATCAAAATAATTTTTTTAATACCTGTGTACTTGTGCTCAGAGTAGATAAAAGTATGCCTGTGTAAAGTTAGATAGCCCTTAGGAATACCAATGTGAATCAGTCATTCATGTATGTTTTTCTATTTTTTGTCATCCTAAATCCTTAGCTATATATTTTATTCACACTAGAGAATCTAATTTTGAAGTTCTTATTCACTCCTGACACAGGAAAATTTCCCATTGAAGTCACTGGGATGTTTGCCTGAGTAAAGACTGACTAAAGATTTTGAATTGGGGACGATATGAAACAAAAATATTGCATAAATAATAATTCCACATTAAAATTGTATACAGTTAATATCACAAAAAAGGCAGTGAACACAAATTTTAAGTGTCCAGAACTATAATTAATTATCTGTATTACACTTCCTGAACAGATTCTGTCACTGATAATGAATTTTGTATCTCTCTCTCTATATATGCTTATTGTTAGTTGTGATGCAGCTGTCTGTTTAGATGTCATCACCACTATAAGTTGGTTCTTTCTGTCTTATTCTATCTCTCCGGTAGAATCATTTCTTAAATGCAGAGCTACTGCTCCAAAGATACCATGCAAGAAAAATAATTTTATACATATATGTATCTATATATAAAATTATTTTTCTTGCATGGTATCTTTGGAGCAGTAGCTCTGCATTTAAGAAATGATTCTACCGGAGAGATAGAATAAGACAGAAAGAACCAACTTATAGTGGTGATGACATCTAAACAGACAGCTGCATCACAACTAACAATAAGCATTTCTCCAAACTCTAACTACATACAACGTAAAAGCAGAGAAAGAATGCCTGAGTTTGATTATTTTATTGCTTAGTTAGTCCTAACACACTTGCAGTTCTCAGAGTAGCAGCCGAGTTAGTTTGTATCCACAAAAAGAACAGGAGTACTTATGGCACCTTAGAGACTAACAAATTTATTTCACCATAAGCTTTTGTGGGCTACAGCTCACTTCTTCAGATGCATAGAAGTGAACACACAGACAGGAGATATGTATATATACAGAGAACATGAAAAGGTGGAAGTATACATACCAACTGGAAGAGTCCAATCAATTGAGATGAGCTATCATCAGCAGGAGAAAAAAAACCTTTGAAGTGATAATTGAGATGACCCATAGAAGGTGTGAGGAGAACTTAACATAGGGAAATAGAGTCAATTAGTGTAATGACCCAACCATTCCCAGTCTCTGTTTAAACCTAAGTTAATTGTATCTAATTTGCATATTAATTTGAGTTCATCAGTCTCTCTTTGGAGTCTGTTTTTGAAGGTTTTTTGTTGCAAAATTGCCATCTTCAAGTCTGTCACTGAGTGGTTAGAGAGGTTGAAATGTTCTCCCACTTGCAGTTGTTTTGCTGGACAGTTTTCTCTTTTCTCCTAGATTGGTTTAGCTGAGAGGCATCCTATTTTATTACAGTGTATTGACAGTTTTGTGGGGTAAAAAAAGCTTCAAAAAAGACTTAGAGTTTGAAGAATATTGAATAATGGTGAAGTATCAAACAGCCCACAGAGGGAATCCAGTTGAATGAATGTATTTGAGTCTCAGTTGATTCATTCAAATTCTGCAGATTCTAAGCTCTCATTTAAAAAGAGTGTTCTTCTATGAGTGCTTGCTCATGTCAATTTCATTGTAGGTATGTGCACGCCCACGTGCACAGAGACTTTTGCCCTTGCAGTATACGTAGGGTCGGCTGTGGCACCCCCTTGAGTGCTGTGCTTATGTGTCAGTATATCAGGCGACTCTGATCCTACACTACCTCGGTTCCTTCTTACCACCTGTGATGGTTGGTCAGTGTGCCTTTTCTTGCACTGCAAGAGCATTAGTGGATCTTTCAACCCATTGTTCTGTCTCCTTTGTAGTTTGTTGTAGGTACTTAATTTTACCATTAAGTTTAGTGTTAGATAGTTTTAGTAATTAATGTCCTGTCTGGAACTTTGCCATGGAGTGGGGTATGCTCCATTCCTTAGGCTTTAAGCCATGTTCATCATGTACCCAGACAAAGCCCCTTAGTGACCCCCATGATAACTGTCTGAAGGAATCACATAGAAAAGGCAAATGTAGGATCTGCAAGAACTTTCACCCTCAAACTCAGAAGGAGCAGGATATCCACTTGAGGGCCCTCCTCATGGAGGCTGTGCTTTGTCCTGCCTTGGATCCCTCCTAGTCGGACTCCAAGCCTAGTACTTTTGTGTTGACACGCAGCGTACTGCTGACACCGGAACATGCCCAGCACTGTTCCCCTTTGCTGGTGCCCAAGAAGTGTCTGAAGCCTAAGGGCCTGTTAGCATCGCAGGACAAGGACACTTCGGGCAAAGGGCTTGTGTTAGGCCAAGTGCCTGCTACAGAGCTACATGGGGATACTGCTGTGGTCAGACCCATGAGCTCAGCCAGGGTTCCGCCTCTGATTCCCAGGAGAGGCAGGGAATTCTGGCCCCTCATAGGGCCACCTGTACCCAAGGTGCCCTAGCAGCCAAGGATCAAGTAGGCCACCTGGCAGTTCAGACATCAAGCCAGGCGATGGACCCGGTTAAGGCCCAGACCTCTAAGTGCAGGCCGGTTATGGGACGTTCCTCCAAAGTGACGGAGCCTCCCATGTCCGCAGGCGTCGATCCGCATCACTACAGCCTAGGTCCTCGGTGCCGCAGCCTTGATCTCTGTGTAGAAGACCCATGTCTCTAACACCAAGGTTGTCACTTACGAGGCATGAGACACCCGAGCCATGACACTGATCCCGTACCCATGGGCCTCTCACCAGAGATCACTGTGGCACAGATCCCCATCACCTAGGCATTCCTCCCCCCGGTATTGATCCCCCTTGGTGCGGGATTACTCCCAGTTGCAGCATTGGTCTCTGACTCTCCAGTACCACTCTTTGGGCACTTCCTTGCCTTTTCCTTACCGGTTGCTGACAAGAGCCAGCCAACAGACTCAGGTATCTACAGCTCTGCCCTGGTCGCCAGAAGGGCAGTGGTCCAAGCTGGAGGGAGAGTTCAGCCCTTCACCTAGGAGAGCTGAATCACCAACAGCCCAGAAGATGGGCATGGCCCTGGGGGGGGGGCAACGTGGCAGCAAAGGCAGTGACCCACCCAATGTCAATACTGGAGCTTGTGGGTTGTACTCGTCATGCCAGTCCCATACTCCGACCATACCTCTCAGGCTGCATCAGACAAACTGCCTCCAGCTGAGCTGGCATCAGAGCACAGTGCCGAATTGGACAAAGGAGCAGTGCAGCAGGCCTTGATGCCCAAGGAGCCATCCACGAACAAGCAAGGGAAGCTGCCCCTCCCCTTGTGGTACAATCATCTTTGTTGTCTCCAGATGAGGCAGTGGAGGGCCCCTCACAAGCAAGCAGTCCCCCTGATGATTTCAATGAGCACCAACCATTGCTCAAAAGGGTGGCTGCTTACCTGAACCTGGAGGTCAAGGAGCTAGCAGAGGAGGTCAACGACCTCTTCAATGTCATACCTTCCTCGACCCTGGCCAGGTCGCATTGACCGTCCACCCAGGGGTCCTGAAAATTGCCAAGTCAGTGTGGCATACCTCATCTTCCATCTCACCTACCTCCAAGAAAGAGGAAAAGAAATATTATGTCCCGGCAAAGAGATTTGAATACCTGTATACCCACCCTCCTGCAGGGTCCCTGGTAGTGTCTACCATCAAAAAAGAGACAGGCAGGAACAGGCCAGTGGCACCTCAAAAAATAAAGATGCCAAAAGTCTAGACTTATTTGGCAGAAAAGTTAATTCAATGACCAGCCTGCAATTTTGGGTTCAACTTCTAGGTCCTGCTAGGCAGGTTCAACTTCAGCTTGTGGGACTCCATCAGCAAGTTCAAGGAGGGCCTTCTGCAGGACCAAGCCCAGGACTTTGCCACCTTAGTGGATGAGGGAAAAGCGGTGGCAAGAGGTGCCCTCCAGATTGCCTGGGACGCTACAGATTCAGCAGCCAGGGTTATCATCTCTGCAGTGGTCATGTGGCACAGCTCCTGGTTACAGTTCTCCGGGCTTTCCCAGGAGATGCAGACTACCCTCAAGGATCTTCCATTTGAGGGAGAAGGGCTTCTTGGAGCTGACCTATGCACGGCTCCACTGCCTTACAGACTCCTGTGCCACCCTTAGGTCCTTGGGTCTGCACACCCCTCAGACTAGAAAGCCATTCCAGCCACCATCTCCTCTGCCTCTATCCAGGTCGTGGGATGTCCCCCAGTCCAGCTCCTACAGAAGGAAGGAGAAAGAAAAGGGATTTAAGTGATGGAACCCTTTGTCTTCCCACTCCTCTGCCCAGCTTGGCCATTTTTAGATCAGTGCAACCAGAAGTGGGCATTTTGAGGATGCGGCCAAAGACAGCACCCCAGGCACTGCCCAGAATCCTCCTCCCTGCTTTTTCCTCAACTGTCTATGTCCCTTCCAATCAGCCTGGTTGCGGCTGACCTCTGACTGTTGGGTGCTCAACAGTTTCTTACGGCTTCACCCTAAAATTTGTATTAAGGTATTTGGCCCAAGTGGGCTTCGCTGCACTTAATCCTGGACTATCTTCTGCACCTCAGGCTTTGAGACCTGTTCCTGTCATCCATTAAGGTCCATCTGGCTGCTATTTCGGCTTTCCATCTGCTACTAGAGGGCAGTTTGATTTTTGCCCACGGCATAACTGCTAGGTTCCTCAAGGCCTTGAGTGCCTCTACCAAAATGTCAGGGACCCAGTCCCTCCTTGGGACCTAATTCTCATATTATCCCAGTTCCTGGCACTCCCTTTCAAGCCTCTGGCTTCCTGTTCTCTCCTCCTTTCTTGGAAGGTTGCATTTCTGCTTGCAATAACTTAGACTCATAGTCTCATAG
The DNA here is from genome assembly GCF_025201925.1 of Gopherus flavomarginatus. Taxonomy (NCBI): domain Eukaryota; kingdom Metazoa; phylum Chordata; order Testudines; family Testudinidae; genus Gopherus; species Gopherus flavomarginatus. The sequence continues at coordinate 147,243,016 of NC_066618.1, read as the reverse complement.
ACTTAAGGTCAGAAGGGACCATTATGATCATCTAGTCTGACCTTCTGCACAATGCAAGCCACAGAATCTCACCCACCCACTCCTGTTACAACCCCCTGACCTATGTTTGAGTTACTGAAGTCCTCAAATCATGGTTTAAAGACTTCAAGGTACAGAGAATCCTCCAGCAAGTGACCCATGCCCCACACTGCAGAGGAAGGTGAGAAACCTCCAGAGCCTCTGCCAATCTGCCCTGGAGGAAAATTCCTTCCCGACCCCAAATATGGTGATCAGTTAAACCCTGAGCATGTGGGCAAGACTCACCAGCCAACACCCAGGAAAGAATTCTCTGTAGTAACTCAGATCCCATCCCATCTAACATCCCATCACAGATCATTGGGCATATTTACTTTGGCCCACAGGTTCCCTGAGATTAGAGCACATACCTTGGAACCACCCTGTACAGTCTTTTTACAAGGACAAGTTCCAACTGCGTCCACACCCCACCTTCCCACCCAAGATGGTCTCCCAGCTTCATATGGGGCAGGAATGTATCTGCCCATCTTTTTTCCAAAGCCCCATAAGTCAGAGGAGCATTGGCTGCATTCCCTACATGTCAGAAGGGCATGAGACTTCTACACTGATCAGACCAAGCCAGTCCACAAATCCATGCAGCTGTTCATTGCAGTGCCCAACAGAATGAAAGGTAATCCGGTGTCTGCTGAAATAATTTCTTCTTGGATCACCGCCTGCATTCCCTACTGCTACGATGAGGCGAAGGTGCCACCTCTGGCGATTGTCACCATCCATTCAACCATGGCGAAAGTCTCTTTGGCAGCTTTCCTAGCCCAGGTGCCAATCCAGAACATCTGTAAGGCAGCCTCCTGGTTATCTGTCTGCACATTCATGTCCCATTACGCACTTACTCAGCAGGCCTGGGCCTGGCTTTGGTAGAGTAGTACTGCATTCCTCTAGGCTGTCAAGTCTGTACTTACCTCTAAGGATACTGCCTCTGAATCACCTAGAATGGAACTGACATGAGCAAGCACTCTAAGAAGAAAAAACAGTTACCTACCTTTTGTAACTGTTGTTCTTCTTCAAGATGTATTGCTCACGTCCATTCCATTACCTGCCCTCCTGAGAGGGCATAGGGTAGGTGGCACCTGATATACACTCTAGGGAGCGCCACAGCTGACTCTATGGATACTGCTAAGGAAAAGGTCTCTGAAGACTGTGTGTGTGGGCGTGCACACACCTAGAATGGAGTGGACATGAGCAACACATCTCAAAGAACAATAGTTGAGAAAGGTAGTTAACCATTTTTTCCCCTAGTTTTCTTGTTTTTAAAGAGAACCTTCACAATGTGTAGTGAGTGTAACTGTTGTAAATCTCTCAGTCTGCTTGAGTCTGCAGCAGTCTGAAACAATTCTGGACTCCCTTGCCTCCTTTATTCTATTTAGAATGTTAATTTTAAAGCCAAATAATCCTTTAAAGTAAACATTAATTCTTGAGCATTTTAGCTTATGGAGTGTGGAAGGGAGTGAGGCCCATACGGATGGGTATTGGGAAATGCTTCAGGAAAGGAAAAAACAAACAAACGGACAACATAAGGAGACACGCAAATAGTGTAATTATTAAAAGATGAAAATATTGACTAACTGAGCCATGCAGAATGTGTCAATTATGTACTGCACAAATAATAACTCTTATAAGTTTACTATACAAAGACCAGATTCCATCTTTGATGTTTGTACAAATCTCCCTTTTACATCAGTGACTAATCCACTGTAGACAGAGGTAGCATTCAGTCATAAACATATACCCTCACTCACGATTAAAACTGGAATTCATCCTTATCCATTGAATGACTTTGACAACCAAATAATACAACTAGAATATCATGCTAAAATTGCAGGATCCTTGACTCTTTTCCTTGCTTGTGATTTCCTCCTGTTCCTGATATGAGGGCAAGAGACTTTTCTGTATATTCTGTGAGACACATACATTGACATTCATGCACACTGTTCCTGCTCTAATCCCTCCTGGTCTGGTTTGTTCAACTCTCTTCCACCACTCTTGGCCTTGACTGCAGCCTGGATTTGTCTTAACTCCCCTACCTGAGGTTAGGTTTAGCACGGTCTAGCTAAGCCTGATTCAGTTCCCCTTCTTTTATCGTTTATTTTTCTGAAAAGTTGATGCTGATGTCACTTCTCCCACTCTCTCTGTGCCTTCATTCAGATCTACTGCTCATCTGTGGCTCTGCAGGCATCTTCTCCAAATTTGGGGCTGAGGCAATGAAATCTCTGTATAGCCACACGAGATACTGGAAGTAGCAGTATAGATGTGACAGGGACCCCTAGAGGTACTAATTCAGTGGAAATGGATCAGGGACCTGTTAAAAGCTCAGTTGAAAAGACAGCTGACATTTAAACAAATCTGTATTTTTTGCACCACTGAACAGTGGTGTCAAAGTCATTACAAGATAGCAACTCAGCAGTAGCGGAGGGCATAAGGATGAATCCAAGATGGCAGTAACACAGATTTCTGGGTCAGAAACTATGACTGAATTCCCACTGTCTGCTTGCCACAGTGGTAATATAGCCCATGACTATGGCTACTAGGCATTTTGATAATACAAATAATTAAACCAGAAAGTGCTGATCCCAAACAAAATAAATAAAGGTTTAGAGTTCCTGAGGCTCAAATACAGTGCAAGATTGGTGCAGCCCAAAGTTTTGGGGCAAAAGTGTCACCATGTCCATGTGGCTTGTATCAGATACATCAGAAGCAGGTGTGTCAGGGCAATGACCCCATTTCTCTTGTGTTTTATTTGCCAGGCTCCTACTTAACAGGAAATGTGTACATGTAGAGGTCAGACTGTACTTTACATAAATGTATGGTATTCTTTCTGTGTTTAACATAAAACCTTCCTTTCTGTCTCTAAACCTTGAAAAAGGCCTAGAAGGTAGGAAGTGTCATGGTTCTGTACTTCTGTTGCCAATAACTAAAACAGTAAAATGTATCAAGTATTCTGATTCTGAATTCTTTCTAAGGGGATTAACGAGCACTTGAATGCCTAAAGGAGCTGACTTCTTGTTCAGTATTAAACTCTTGTACATGATGATCTCCATATTATATTTCCCATACCTTACATCTCTCAATTTACTTAAAGTACTTAAAATATTAATAATTATTGTTAGTAGCTTGCTGCGATATTCAAGACCCAAGATCCGGATAAGTTTAATGAATTTGGTCATGTCTGACTTTATTTTCAAGATCTCGAGTATGTGTAAACAAATTAGGGAAATGAGCACACATCAGCACATGCAAAGAATTACTCATGCATTAATACTGTATTTTAAGCAGGTAAACCCCTGTGTTTAAAAGTCCTATAGAATGTAATAGGGAGGAAACCAAGTGTTCTAAGCAAGTTAACCAGGAGGAAGTTGTAGGTATTAGTTAAAAAACTTTGTAGGGTTTAATAAAAAATTGTATCCATTCTGTAAAAGTTTTAAGGCAACCAGCAGAATTTAATATAATGTTACAAAACAATTCTGTAGCTTGGTTTAAAAATGTGATGGGTTATCATTCTCCATTAAATTCTTAAGGGTTTTCTATAAGGGAACAGTTTGCCTTTCAAAAGAAAGTGATTAGTTCTGTGTCACACAAAGAAACTGTGGCAACTTGAGTGGGTAAAGTGACTATAATGGTATTTTTAGATTTCAATAGATAATTGTTGGGGCAGGTTTTATTATTGGCAGGCAAACGTAAACTGCATTTACAATGTATTTTAAATATTTTATTTTACAATATACTCTTTATAAATTAAAGCAAGGCTTCTACAATTTAGCTGCTGAAAAGTCTGTGGGCATTTGGAACAATGATAAAATGTCACAAGCTACATCCCACAGGGAGCAAAGTGAAACAGCATTAATCCCATTTTGGACCTCATTGAGAGAGGTTTAGATAGATACAAAACCACATAATTTTACCCTTTGTTAGAGCAGCTGAAAACTCAGATACCAAGGAACCACGCAAATTTCACAAGGGACAATGTGTTAGCAAAAGGCTTATTTGTAAAGCTGGTCAAAATATTTGAGAACTTTTTTTTCTGTTGAAATATGCTGTTTTGTCAAAACTAAAATATTGGTTCTGATGACAATATGATCAGGAAGGTTTCTCAGGTCCAGGATGTATTTAAGGGAGGGAGGGAGAAATATTCAGTCCTGGTCCATGACTAGGGCTTCAAAGTACTGTGGTGATACAAATAATTAATGTTAATAATAGAGTACTTGCCTGGGAAAAACTCAGCTTCAAGTCTCTATGCTGCTTGATGTGGAGCCAGAGATTGAACTTGAGTTTCCCCCAACCCAGGCCAATCTCTTATGCATCAGAGAGTGTTTCTCTCTTTTTTGTTTTGGTTCCATATTGGCATGAAAACAAATTTTGAAACATTTTACAAAGTGGAATTGCTTCCTGGCCAGCCCTATTTATTTCTATCACTAATTTCTGGTTGATCTTAGTAGCGGTAGTAGTATTTCCCTTATGCTGCAGCTACACTGAAGTTTTGTTTGTTTGTTTTTTAAATCTCCCACCTCTGCACTCAGGTTGATACAGTACCACCAGTGTTAGTAATACTGCAATCAATAGTGTAGACTGGGAGCTGATGCATGTACCAAACTCGTCTACAGCTGCTCTGAGCAAACACCGGCTGGTTAAATGTGCAAGCAGTTAGTTTATACTAGTACTCCTACAATTATTGGCATTCTACTGGTGCTAGCGTAGCAGTGGGAAGATGTCCTGAAAATTGTTAATGGAGAAAGCAGGGCTCTAGATAAACAACTGCAACAGGGAGCCATGTATGAATTTTACTTAAGACTTGATACTTTTCTATCAGATGTGGCAGCTCTAGATTTTATGGAGATATACACAGCTTGAAAATAAGAGGTTAGAAAACTTGAAAAGCAATTAATTCCTTTAAAACAGTCTAACCATGTCTGATGGCAAAAGTCTCTAGGCTCAGGTCAGCCAAATTAATTGTGTTTAAGATCTGTGTGAAGGGTCCAATGTAATAATACTTTAAAATATGTGTATAAAAGAGATTTACCCTGCAGTATTATCTAAGCATGGCCATGATTTTTAATGGGATATTTAGTTTCATATATGCTACCAGCTAACTCTAAGAGTAAGCAAACATGGCAAATAACTGTAGTAATGGTGGTGAACCATTCCTACTCCTGGTGTAAGTACTGAGGAAGCAGTATGATTCAACATGACTGAACAGCACTGCGTAGTTTCTTGGGTACAAAGGACTTCCTCTTGATTTTGCACACCTGCCACCTTCAAGTTCTATGGGTTGCTGCCCTTTTTTAGCTGAGGAGACAGCTGTTTAGATCCTTTCCTGAGTAGAACTTCTACCTTGTCCGGAATAGTCTCTGGACAATATCATAAGGTACTCCTGGGACTGATCATCCTCCTTTTGTAGCATTACCTACTTCTTCAAGTCCAGAAAGTACAACAGAAAATCAACTGTCCATCCAGGGCCATACTTCTTAGAAAAAGCGCTTCAGTTATAATAACCCAATTCAACTACAATCTGCCTAACTGAGACAAAATATGGGCTTAACACTTTGTTTCACTTAAAATCCTGCCTTATTCATTCTACGTTTTTTACATATAGGGTCCTGATTGTGTAAAAAAAACCAAAACCACACACAACACACTTATCAAAATGGGATCTGAGCACCTCAGATAGTGTAATGAATTTATCTGCCCAACAGTCTTGTGGGGCAGGAATTGTGATAAATTTCCTCCTCTATCTTGGTGGGTCCTGCGCTTATTGGTGGATTTGCTCACCTCAGAGATTCACCATGTGGGTGAGGAAACAGCCCAGAGACCTTCCCTTCTGGTAGAACCCACAGTCCAGGTCAATTCCTCCTGTGTCTGATCAGGAGTTGGGAGGTTTGGGGGAACACAGGTCTGCTCTTTACTCTGGGTTCCAGCCCAGAGCCCCGTGGACTGCAGCTGTCTAGAGTGCCTCCTGGGACTGCTGTGCGACAGCTACAACTCCCTGGGCTACTTCCCCCTGGCTTCCTCCCAACACCTTCTTTATCCTCACCACAGGACCTTTCTCCTGGTGTCTGATAATGTTTGTACTCTTCAATCCTCCAGCAATACACCTTCCCACTCTCAGCTCCTAGTGCCTCTTGCTCCCAGCTCCTCGCATGCAAGCTACAAACTGAAGTGAGGTCCTTTTTAAACTCAGGTGCCCTTATTAGCCAGCCTGTCCTAATTGATTCGAGCAGTTTCTTCTTAATTGGCTCCAGGTATCCTAATTAGCCTGCCTGCCTTAATGGTTCCAGCAAGTTCCTGCTTGTTCTGGAACTGCTCCTGTTACCTTACCCAGGGAAAAGGGATCTATTTAATTTGAGACTAATATATCTGCCTTCTAACACTCTCCTGTAGCCAGCTGGCCTGACCCTGTCACAGAATGTAGTACCTTCATTTTACAGACAGGGAATTAAGAAAGACTAAGTAAAATTTGCAGAAGTGCCTAAATTCCATTTTCAAAACTTAGTTGTCCCCCTAAGTGCCCAAGTCCCATGGACTTTTAATGAGACTTAGACAGCTAAATGCCTAAGTCCCTTTTGAAAAATGGAACTTCGGCCTCCTATGTTACGTAGCTGTTCCTATGGTCACCCAGGAAGTCTATGGCAGAGTGCAGAATTGAACCCAGATCTTATTAATCCCAGTTCCACATCTTAATCAGAGTGTTTTTGTGTGTGTGTGTGCTTTCCTTTTTACTTACTCTGTTTACCTCTTCATTTTCTTTTCCTTGTGGTTACTCCTCCTTTCTTTGTTGCCTTTTCCTTTCAGTAAGATTAATGTAATGGGTTTCAGAGTGGTAGCCATGTTAGTGGCACCAAATACATTTCTTAGTCTCTAAGGTGCCACAAGTACTCCTCGTTAATGTAATGATACCTTTCCTGTATTTCTTATTTTCTCACATCCCCCTAGATCAGGCATTTAATTGGTGTGCAGGCAAAGAGAAACTTTTCCCTTCCCAGAGGTTGAAAATGGATAACTGATTATGATGCAACTCTTCAAAACAACCTGGTTTTGTCCTGAGCCAACAAAAGTGCTTTCCAAAATTACTCTGTACATCACTTGTCAGCCTATCATTACTTTCACATCTGCTGCTCCTGACATTGTCTTCTGCATTGAAAACAGACACTTGAAATTGAAGTTGCATGCAAATGTCAGGACATTCACAAATATGATAAATGAAAACTGGCAGTAAAAGTTGCATTCAAAATTCCACAGTATGGACTCAATCTTGCAAGATGCTGAGAACTACCTCAGCGGTAAGGACAGGCTGTGCTCTCTAGGGGGATACTCAACACCTCACTAGATCCAGCCCTCTGTAAATGAAGTGGTGAAGAACTTCCCTCCAGAACTACCTGTGAGAAAAAGCTTCTTTACTTCATAGCAGAGAGAAACTTTAGGAGTAGGGAGGTGGCACAGGATTAATATGGATCTTTCACTTGGAAATACAGCTCTATTCTACCCTAAGACTCAAAATTAAACTGTGGATGTTAGCTACCTTTTGTTTTTGATGTCCTAGATGGTTTTTCATTTAATTTCAAGAGAGTAAAAAGTCATGTGTGATTCTTAAACTACTCTATGGACCAAATTCAGCCCTGGTTTAAGTGTGCACAGCTCATATGGAAGCCAAGGAGTTGCACCTGCTTATGCTGAGGCCGAATTTGATCCTAAGTCTCCAATAGCAAAACTAATAACTTTCACTAAGTCATGTTACAAAAGGTGAGTAGAGCCATTACCATTGGACTGCTATCTAAAGAAAGTACTACTTGGTCACCATTCTATTTGTAACCTCTATTTATCCTCTTGAAGTTTAGTCTCTTCTTAGTCATTTACTTCCAGTACTGTATTTGTTTTATACGCGTTCTTAATTGCAATTTCAATCCACGGGTATTGTTCCGAATTTTTTGTATGTACTTTGCTATAGTACCAGTTGGTTATTTAATCATACACAGAGATACTAGAGTTATATATACTTAATTCTGCATCACCCATTCCATTATAAGTCTCTGTTTTCAACTGCTTCTCCGCCTAATTTTAACCATTCAGTCAGAAATTGTTCATGTTTGTTGTCTTTGTCCGGTTGATTTTTGTGTGTTTCAGTTAAAATGATTCAGCCATTTCAGAGATTAGAGGAAAATAGGTAGTTTACCAATACTAAAAATATTTTCCAACTATTTCCATCATAATTAGGGGGAGACATTCCTGTAGTCATGGAGATGATGTTTGCCATGAAAATCCATTCAGATTTAGTGAAGTGATAAATCTGTCCTCTAAAAATCACCACTTGCCTGTAGTAGACCTTTATTACAAGCCTGATGCTAATATTTGTGACCATTCCATCTTCAGTGAACATGCTTCAGCCCCCAGCGAGCCTCATGCATGGTAGGCATGTAATTAGACCCCTGGGGAGGGATGGGGGGTGCAACTGCAGTCCCTTTGGCCTAGGAGAAGGTGTTGTGTCTGAGAGGAGACAATTAGTTTTAGTTTCAGCTCCTCCAGTCACTGCTGTTGATAATTCTGTGTACTTCAGACATTATTGGAAAGGTTTTATGCCCTAACTTAGGAAGCAAGCATCAGTCCCTAACTTTTACAGATGAGGTGATTGTAGAGAATTTGAATGCAAATAGACCCCCTTACCTCCAATAAGGGTGACCACAGCCTAATTCTTTGAACCATTTTCTTTCAGTGTGTTCATGGCAAATCTATGCTATCAACAACCACTAGACTGTATTTTCCTCCAGAGCCAGGAAAAGAACCCAGAATTCCTGATTCTCAGCAATCCTCCACTGTCTTGGAAATAGTTGTGTACCAAAGGAAAAGTATATTGGGATAGCACCATCTAACGACTGGTTGACAGAGTATATTACTGTAGTACTGCTCCCAGATATTCCAAGTTCAAATGGTAGAGGTTTGTACTGCGAATCTAGAGGCTTTGGGTTCCAAATCTGCTGACTACTCTTGCAGAGCAGGGTGGATAGAAGGAGAGCCGTAGATTTTCACATAAAAGGATTTATTTGTTCAGTCTATTTTCTAAAAAAACCCACACCCTAGGAATTAAACATATTAAATTTTCAAAGTTGAACACTAAAGAGTAGGAAAATGCCAGAATTAAGGTTACTTGTGCGATTCTAATTTGGCCACTTTGTACATATTCATTTTGCTATCATCATTAATAACATGCTCACATATTTATTCTACAGAGCCCCTCATTTGTTCACTATACAGGGTGGATAGTTATTCTGGCAGAGGGTTGTATGAAGAGAAAGACTCGTTACTGAAACCCAGCAGGATGGGTCTCTTGTTTCTTTCAGAAACTGCCTAAGTGATGATGGCCAAGACTATTTTAATTCATACCCAAATGAAGGCTTCACAGACAACTTGAGTCCTGTCATTTTGGCATTTTGCAACTTTAATCAAGGCATTTAATCCTTGACTTTGAAGCTTTAATGTTCTGTTGACAAAGGGGTTTTTTTCTGTGTACATGTGCGCTCTCACACACACAAACGTGCACTACCATTCTGGGAGGAAAACATGCATTTCCAAAGCACCATGCTTTTATAGATATCAGAATGTTTTATAAATAGTAAGGAATTAATCTTCACATTGTCTCCTTCGAGGCAGGTAATAGTCTCATATCACAGATGCGGAAACTAAGACTCAAATGCCTGGCCTAAGGTCACACAGCAGTTTAGTTAGTATCACAGCCTGGACTCAGATCTTCTTATTCCCAGTCCCATGATTCATCCACGAGACAATTCTTAGTCCCAAAGAATGAAACCGCTGTAATCCTCTCCTTGGTTTTTAATAAGCAGCTATCCTCACCTTTGTTCTGTATTACTTTTCTCATAGAGTTACTATTTCATCACTCAGCCTGTTAGTGACTACATGTGGGAGAAAGAACTAGAATGAGGGACAACTCCACCCCCCCTCCACACACACACTCATCACAGAAGTAGCAGGAATTAGGAAGTGAAGATTATTTTCCTTAACATTTCCTGAATCATGCTCATAACAATAATCATCTCAAACTAGGTTTGAGTGTGGGAAGGTCAATGACAGTGAAGAGACAAGAACGTTGGAGGGAATATATAATTCACAGCCTAATCAAAACATAATGTGTGCCTTCAAAAGCAGCATGCCCTGAAAAATAAGGGAGGTTTTAACATTGTCAAAATGCAAAGCATAGCCACTCAGCACTTCTGTAAATCAGACACCAGGGTCTCAAGTCAGGCACTCCGAAAATGAGGAACACACAACTAGTGTCCAATTGTGAAATGTTTGGTGTAAGTGACTTGTTCAGCATCGTATAGGAACTGAGGCAGAAACAGGGATAAAATCCAAGACTCCAGGGCAGCATTCATCTGTGTTAAATATGAGTCCATCCTTTCTCTTCTAGCACTCCCTTGCTTTCCTTTGTGATAAACCCAGTTTCTGCAGGGATCTTACAGGTAATAGTCTCATTCAGCATAGAGCCCTGAGTCAGCCTCAGAGCATATTCCATCTTGTGCACTAGATGGGGTCCTAAGGAAACAAAATAGTTTGTCATTAGAGCTGCTTGAATAATTGTGGGTGGTTTTTTTTGTCTGTTTGGTGGCCAAATTGAAAAATAAGAAGGAAAGGAAACAACACTTTGGTGGACCCTAAATACAAATTGTTTTATGTTGGTTTTGGGGTTTTTTTGTTCGCACCAAAACCAAAACAAAATAAAAACAGTTTTGTTTTCATGGTTATTTTACCCTTTTAAAATAATGACTTCTAGCTGATTTTTAAATGAAACGTTGTTTTAAAACAAAGCAAAACATTTTGTTGTGAAAATGTCAAAATGCAATATTTGACTGTTTTGAATATTCTTTTCAGCTGAAACAATTTGCTGTATTTGATCCAAATTGGTGAATAATTTCAGTTGAATTGAAACTGCACTTTTCAGCGAATAAACTGTGTATCCAAGTATTTCACCCAACTCCATATATGATCATGAAAGTAATGATTCAGTTGTAATGAATACACACAAGGGGGATAGGCTAAGTTTCTCCAGGTTTCTAGCTTGATTAAGGCCATCAGGTCCTTGGACTCTCGGCCTGCTACATTGTAGGTAAATGCCCTAACTACTGAGTTACTGGAACCTATTACTGCTGAGATTTCATCTTGGACCTATGAATTCTTTCATGATGAATGATTTGTTGAAATAACTGTTTCCGCAGAAAGTTTCAGTTTCAATCAATAAGCATTTTGCAACCAAAAACAATAAAGTAAAATTCCAACCAGCTCTACCTGCAGTCCTCCCCTCATTTCTTCCCCCATGATGTCTTGGTGCCAAGAGGAACAGGAAATAGCACATCCCTAATGGCAGGAATGCTCCCCCTACCCAGTATATTTAAAGTCTTTGCTCCTGTGCAAGAAAACACACATGTTTCTCAGTAAAATATTTGAAATATAGTAACATGGACAAACAATGTATTTTCCTCTAATCAAGTTCTCTCAAAAAGATAAACATGTTTTTGCTGAAAGCCTCCCCCCCACCCACCCCAAGAAAAATAAAACAGCCTGAAGAGGACATCCAGCCTGAAAAATTTCAGCCCATGTACTTAAAATTTGGCAGAATTTTAAGCAACTGAAAATGGGTTTTATAACAGAGAATGTTGGGCAAGCTTAACTATTTGCCATGCTACCAGTGTTATACCAATACAATAAAAACCAGCAGGATCTTATTAAGAGGGATAAGGCAAAGATGCCACATTAATTGTAAATATAATAATAAGGCAAAAGATAAAAGCAAACAAAGTTGTTTTACTACTTATTCCTATCACTACTTATTCCTTATACACACACACACATATATATATATATATATATATATATTCATTCACACAATCATTCATTCAGGTTCTGTATAGGTGTTATAGTTACCAGTCTAGAAGTTGCTCATGCCAAGTTACTGGCCAGGTATCTTGGTCATGAGGATGGAGCTGAGTCTGTGTCAGATGCACCTGATGCTCCTGGAGGTCGGCAGCAGAACCAGGGACTCAAAATCCTCAGTTTTTAGAGTCCATTTTTATAGGAATTAACTCCTATGTTAGTCTATGGGAATCGTTTCATCCTGCTGTTGTTGGCCCAATTAGCAGATGGCACATTCCTGGTGGCTCCACACTGTCTAAAGTGGCACATTCCTTCCAGGCATTTGGGGTGGATCCCAGTTTACCCTCCGGGAGTTGTCTGGTGGTCCACATGACACATTCTTTGGCCGATGGTTCCTTTCCAGGCTGGCACCTCCCTAACCATTCATGTACATCAAACATTCATCAACATACATTCCATATCTTAACCATATTTTAATGTACTGTCTCCACCACTTCTGGTGTGTGTGTTAATTCCTATGAGATTCCTGGCCCTGTAATCACAGAGGGTGGAGTCTGTTTGTTTACATTGTATCAATTACAGCTTAAGGCTAGCATAGTGTTTACTTCAAGAACAAAGCCAATTAACTTGTTTGTAAGTTTTACATAGTAATAGAGTATCTTTCACAGGACAGATACAATCAGTGTTTTCTGCAGACAGGAGCTTACAAGTTTTAACATAAGAACTTAAAAGATTTTTGTACTTGGTGAACCTGGGGGGATTTTTGTACTTGATGAACCTGGGGCATCACTGTCACTTGGGGGAATCACTGTTAGTACCTTCTTTAATATCCGTACACCAGATCTGCCTGTATTAATAAAATATAATCTCTGCCCCCAAGATTTTACAATCAAATTAGACAGACAAGAAGTGGGAGGAAAGGAAATATTGGCCTCATTATCCAAACAAGGAACTGACAAACAGAGAGATGCAGGCCTGGAAGTTAATATACTGTGGGGGATCAGGGGCCTGCCCTCACAGAACTCACTGTGGTATCATGGTCTGAGTGATTTTTCCTATTGTGTTAGAGAGTCTTTGGCAGACCTGAGAGTTGAATCAAGTTCAGTGCTTTAATTACAAGAACATTCTTGCTCTGTAATCCAAAACTCAAAGCAAGACACACTTGATACTGCAGAGTTACATTAACATAACACTCACTGTTATCTCAAAGCCACATGAATCTCATGTCATACTGAGGCCTTTATTATTTTCCAGTGGTTCTTGTAATAGGTCAGGGTCAAATTCTCTATTGACTTTCACAAGGTGTTAATCAGTAGGAATTACAGTGTGTGTAAATTACATGTGTTCGGCTCTTCAACTTTAGCTTCTAGCCAGCACTGGAGATGGCACTACTGAACTACAATAAGACTGCCTCTTTAGTAGCAGTACTAGGGAGTATTTATTATTTGTATTGCAGTGGCACCTAGAGGCGAGGGCCCCATTGTGCTAGGCACTGTACAAACATATAATAAAGACAGTCGCTGTCCCAAAGAATTTAGACTCTAAGTTACTTCTGTTTGCAATGCAAGATCAATGTTGCAGACGCTAGAGATTTGAGTCCAGTTTGGGCAGAACATCCCACTTTCAGGTACTTATTGGAACTAATCTTTGAACTTTTTGAGATTCACATATCACTCATTTATATTTACCTGCACAGTAATTTTGTGATGGTATATGTACATACACTTTACAGTACATACATTGTTTACCCCTCATTCTTTAAAGATTTACCGCTCCAGCTCCATTAACTGTAACATCAGCTCCTTGTATCTATCATCAAGTGACATCTCAGTGGTTTGAGCAGTGGCCTTCTAAACTGAAGGTTGTGAGTTCAGCTCTTGAGGGGGCCATTTAGGGAACTGGGGTAAAAATCTGTCCGGAGATTGGTCCTGCTTTGAGCAGGGGGTTGGACTAGATGACTTCCTGAGGTCCCTTCCAACCATGGGTGGCTTGCCACCCTAAGCGCACCCGGTTCCGCAGATTTGGCGGCAGGCCTGCGGGAGGTCCGCTGAAGCCGCGGACCTTCAGCAGACATGCCGCCGAAGGCAACCTGCCTGCCGCCCTCGCGGCAACCAGCAGAGCACCCCGCGTGGCTTGCCGCCCCACACTTGGTGTGCTGGTGCCTGGAGCCACCTCTGCTTCCAACCCTGATATTCTGTGATCAACAATGAGGATTGATCCTGAGATCTCTGGTTCTAGAAGCAAGAGCTAAAAACACAATTGTCTTAGCCAAGGCTGAATGAGGGAACCAGATGGGGGGGAAGGAATTACACACACTCTTTAAGTCCCTACATCTATCTTTATATTTCCCATTTTACAATCCACATTATTTTTTCTCACCTCCCCTGTTCAGGTCTTCCCTTTGCCTCATGCTCATACTGTTTTTCCTTTTCCTGCTGCCAACTGGCACTTTATCTGGGAACAGCATTTTCATGCATTTCCAGTGTGTATTGTATGACATTCTGAATTTTATTCTTCAGCTGAGAAAACATTTTACTAATTGAAGTGAGACTCACAATGTATTGTATAGCTCAAACTCATTTAGAATGAGTTCTGACATTCAGAAGGGTTTAGATTAAGCAAAATAGACTGTTCTTCCCTAGCTAAGGCTGCCTGCTAATTTAATTGAGGTCATTTAATGAGAAACAACCATAGCCTATTGTAATATCACTGTATGCCTCTTTGTCAGCTAATTTGGTGATAATTAAATAATCTCCCACCCACACACACACACACATTTTTGAAACCCTGGCTGATAAAGTCAGGTTGGAAAAACAGCCTTTTAAGTTACACTGATTAGTGTTCAGCAATCTCTTCAAACTATTAAATAATGAATGTCAAATCACTTTTCAAAATATTCATGTTTTAAAATAAACATGAATCATCCTTTTTATTACTTTTCTCATTAAAGATTTTCTGCACTAAAGATGATACCATAATAGAGGATTTTTTGTACTCTACTGAATGAAGAATGCTGAAAAAATAGGATAAAATGGGAAATCTTGCTTGGAACCTCTTTGGCACTTTAATTCTATTAACAAACATGGAGAATAATTAAATAGTTCAACCAATGTAGGAGTAAGTTTCTATGTACAACCAGCCATATCCTCATTTGGTGCAGGGGAGCAATGCCAATTTACACCTGCTGAGGAACTGGTCCAATGTCTCTTCCTTGATAGTCTATGCTTTCCAGATTTCATCTGTCTTTCTGTTTCATGTATTTATCTACCTACATCCTGGTGGCTTCTAGAGACTTTTGCATTTAGTAAGAACTTCAGTCACCAGGCTTGCAGAGCCCCTCCGCATTCTCTCCCTGTCATCAGAGCTTGTCTCAGAGATTACTAGGGGTATGCCAAAGTAAACCCCCATTGCCAAATGGATTTCAAATTCCATGATTTTCTACAATAAATATCAAGATGAATCTTACTTTCTCCAGAAACTTCTGCAATTCCTTCCTTCTTTTATACCATAGTAGGACTTGGGGATAGAAGCTGACCTTAGTAATAATTGTTCCACGCGTAGCTATTTGATAACATTATATAAGTATTATCTTGATGGGTAAAGGATAGAATC
This sequence comes from Gopherus flavomarginatus, assembly GCF_025201925.1. Lineage (NCBI taxonomy): Eukaryota > Metazoa > Chordata > Testudines > Testudinidae > Gopherus > Gopherus flavomarginatus. Next base: position 147,227,464 of record NC_066618.1, on the reverse strand, counting down.
AGAGATGTTAAAGACAGATAAGTAAATATGTCCATCTCCCTGCTACTAAAGGATTGTACCCTGATGAGCAGGAGACAGCACTGAGGAGTTCCATAATAAGATTCTGCTGTCCAGTTGAAGGGAAAGCTGGGATAGTTCCTTCCCTCCAATGGAGTTCAGCCTCCGGCTGGAAACTGCTGAATCACCCCTATGATAGATGACTTACAAAACTGAAGAGCTTTGCTGAAGAACAAAACTTTTGCCTTTTGAACATGAGACACATTGCAACCAAATGAGAGATATAAAAAACCAAGTCCCAGGAGAGATTCACTTTTGACCCCTTTACAAGATCTCCATTTCAACTATTTTCTTCAGCTTACTGTGCTTTACTTACCATACCCTCACTACTTTTTGTTTCAGGAACAAAACTGAATCCATCTAGCAGCTAATGTATGTTTGGTTTTCCATGTGCACTGAGATCCACTAGCAGCTATCCTCAGGGCCTGTATTGAGCCTGACTGAAGCAAATGGTATTTTGCATGAGCCCAGGAGTCTATACTAATGGATCTCTGTGCAGGACCAGAGCATTGGTTATGATTTTGAGGCCCCACTCTTTTTAAAAATAGGAAGACAAACCAATAGATCTCCTAGTTCTACAAACAAGCTCACACCTCGACACTCTGCAAGTAAGTGGCAAACCCAGTTAATCACATGCTAAAGGGGACAATATTTGCTCAAGCTTCTTGTTTACACTTGTTTATTTACACTTATTCTGATGCAGGGTACCATTCCCTTCACTGGAGGTAATTTTGAGGAACTGCTTGTAGGATAAGGTCTGTCGCAGGATAAGTTACTCCATCAGGTCTCACTCCTGGCAGTTGAGGGCTCCCCAGATATACCCAAGGCTCAAACCTCTTAACTTCCCTTTCTGGTTTGCATGGGGCTAGTACAAGATAGGGTTAGGTGTCTGGGGAGCACATTTAACTATGTTAATTTAGATAAGTCTTGAGGCTAATTTACTCCAACAGCCATATTAGCCTCCCCAAAATTTCAGGCATAACATCACCTTTGACCTTTCAACCCTCAGGTGGGCTGAGCTAAATTCTGGCACATCTGAGGATTGAGGCATTTATCAGTTTGAGGAGTGTGCTGCTCACTCCACTGGGGGAAAGAAGAGGCAGCCCACACCAGAGACAAGTTCCTAAGTTTGCATTTTTCCAGACTGAATCTCATTTTATTTCCTCTCCTGATTTCTGTTCTCTCTAGACCCTTTCTCATTATGTGTCTGTTATCTCCAGCAGTGGGAACACTCCTCTAATTAATGAACTGTTTATACCTTCTCACAGATTATTAATGAAGTTGTTATATAAAATAAAGCCGAATACTGAAAATTGCAGCATTCCGCTGGACAAACACTGTGTCCTTCAAGAACCTTTGTCATTAGCTGCATTGACACAGTCTTTGTTACTTCCTAATTGTCTATAACACTTCCCCTTATTTTTCTTATTAAATATATATTTAAAAAGAAGCTCAATAGCCCAGCCACTATTGAATCATCAGTAACTTAGTTTTCCTCTTCACTTCTTTTTTTAAATCAATTTAAAGGTACCACATTGACAGACCTATAAATTGAAATCTTCTATTTAAATTAAGTACAGCATAGTATAGGACGCAGGAGCACAGTATTTCCCAGCCCTCACAAAGAGACTGGCCACCCTTAGGCATGAGAAGTTAGTCCAGCACCTATATTGGTTTAGTCCTTGACTTTTTCATTGTTATTGCCTACATGGCTGCCAAGTAGTGCTGATAATAGCTTAAGCAGGAGACCTATTAGCAATTCATTAATATCTCTTTTCCACTTATTAGCAATATCTTTGAACCCTTCAACCTGTAACACATTTAGCTAATACATGCAACCTTGTCCTCCTCTATCATCCTTGTGTTGAGTGTTTCGCATCTCATTCTCCATTCAGACACAGTTGTGTTCTACACCTCCATTGCATCTTGTCCTTATTTACATTATAAGATCTTTGGGACAAGGACTGTCTCAATTTATGGTTGTATAGCACCAAGCAAAATAGTGCCCTGACACTGAATGTAATAAATGGGACCTCCTCTATTTAGGAGAGCACTTGAGTACATGAACAAATCCCATTGACATCAATGGAACTCAAGTCAATGTTTAGATTTTTCCTGAATTGGGGCCTTCACAGAGCAAGTTGAATACATAAGGACAATACCACCATCTGCTCATAGAATGTGCAGGATCAAGTACCGCTCTTGCTGTTTTATAAATCTAAACTCCCTTTAAGTCAGTGGAGTTAGTCAAGATTTACGCAGTTGTAAAGGACAACAAATTTGGCCAATATACGTTCAGAATAACTTGGAATTAGAATTGAAATTCAGTCATGAACACATCACCTTTGAGCATTTAGTGCATATAAAGTAAAATGTTCATTATTATAGGACAAACTTGTAGCACTAGCTAAAGTATAGGTTGCCTTAACATATATATTGTTGGAATTTCTGTTTTCATTTTTTTCAGTTTGTCTTTAAAAATAGGAACACTTGCAAAGTCATGTAGTGAAAAAATTAGGAAACACAAGGATTAAGGTTTCCCCATCAACTTTCATTAGGCCTAGTTATGTATATGCACTATGATAGTCTTCAATTACATGATCACTTACTATGTTTTCCACAAGATCATGCCTTATTCAACGCACAAGAAGAACCTGCTTTGAGGATAAATAAAGGCTGTGTTGTGAATTGAGTGTTGTCTGCAGGTCCCCTGGCCCATTTGTTGCAGAAGCTGAACATTGTGTACTGAGTTAGGCAGGGATTTCAGGAATAGAAAGGAAGGTCCTATTGTTAATACAGTTGAACACCTCCCTGGAGAACTACATTTTGTCTGTGCCTCTGCCACAGAGATTCTATGTGATGCTAGGCAAGTCACTTAAATCAAAATGACATATATGACAACTAATGGAGTGCTCCTTATTTTCTGGGTGCCCAACTTGAGACACCTGAGGCCTGAGTTGCATGAGTGTTGAGACCTCATAACTGCAACTGAAGTTGACTGGAGCAGGGCTTTGAACATTTCTTCTTCTTCTCGTGTCCTTGTTGCAACTAGAATTTTTTTCAGAACCATGCACAAGCAATGGCTCTTTCCATCACTGCAGTGAGGTCCGCCTTCGTACAGGTTGTGACACTCTGCACCCTGTATTCAACATAGTGATATGATTGTGATATGCTTATAATATACTTATGATACATCTTGTACAAAATAGGTCATGTGAGGTGTCAATGGAAATGTTATTGTTTGCTGGATGTGATTATCCTAATTGTATGTATGTATCATTTTTGTATCTGGAGTTATAAATATTGATTACACATCTGTATTTCAAATGTGCTTGCTGATGTGTAATTCCCACAAGGTAGTCTACATCCATTCTAGCAGCACATTGTGAATGGGTTATTTTAGGTAATGGGTTATCCACAAGAACAATGGGCTATGTGAAAAGCTTATCCTCACCTGAAGGGCTTTCCTGTGGATGCTTCAGCCAATATATGCGTAATGGTGCCATGACTCAATGAAGCATGAAAGGGCATGTAACTAAATCATGTGATATTGGACTCAATTTTGCTGCCTGTACTTTCCCACAAACTGTGCTGGGGGTTTTGTTTGGGACAATGAAGTTCCCTCCACATGGAAGAAGCTGTAAAAGGGGGAAGTGACATCATCATGGGGCCTCACTCCTGCTATAACACAGCATCTAAACTGGGGAAGGGGGTTCCAGGTGGGACAGAAGAATTTCAACATGTGTATACAAAAGTTGTAACCTCCTTGTACTGTCTAACAGGTGAAACACTGTTTAATTCAAATCCTATCTAGTTTATAAGGCTTAGATTGCATTTTTGTTTTATTTCTTAGGTCATCGGCTTTAATCTGTATGCTCACAACTTGGAATCATTAAGAAACTATCTTTTTGTAGTTAATAAATTTGTTTTATATAATATATATAACAAACTATAAAACAGTGTGTAAGAAGTGCCTGGGGAATCTGCTCAGGAAAAAAAATCTGGTGCATTGTTCTCTCCACATTGAGGGAGGGGCAGATAGGGTTATAAAATTACACTGGACATACTTTTGACCAGGGCAAGACGGTACTACTCTGGGGTTCTATGCCGAGAAGTTGAGGTGGGAAGCTGGCTGGAGCCTCTCTATTGTTAGTTCATGAGTGGCTGAGGAGAAGCCTTCATGTAACTGCAGCTGGTTGTGTCCCTGCCTGTGTGCATGTTTGTGGGAGTGAAGGACCAGGAGCAGTCTGCAGCTTATTACAGCATCACAGGGAGTGAGAGAGCCCAGGCTGGTATGCCTTAGGGCTCAGCAATAGTCAAGTTCCAGGTTGTACCCTGGGAAAGTCTGTCACACAGGTCTTCTGAAGGAGTTGGCAAAAGAGCAAATGCTCCGTGGTCTGGACTTAACTGCACTCGTGTATTCATATCATTAGAGTAGCCCCATTTGATCCTGTTAGTCTTTTGATCTGCCAGTTTACGTGTGCAGGTTGTTCAGGCATCGCCATGTTGTTCAGTCTCTATTGGCCCCTCGGGGGAGGACTCCTGGGGTTCCAGATATATTTGTGTGCATCTGACTGCACATGGTCTTTCATTCCATAATCTCATTCATGCCTTGCCAGTTGTCATATCCAAAGGCTCAACACTGGTTATAAAACTCTTTCACAAATTAAGGCATTTAGTTACTTCTATTTGACCATAAAATTGATGCCTTGAGTCTTCCATCTGCCATGATCTTTCCATTTGGCTTCCCACCTTCCTCCTGACGTCTTTTGGTGCAATGCCAACCAGTAAGTACAAGCTATCCTTTGGTTTTGGTGTTAGACATCCTGTTAGCTCAACAGCTGTCATTTAAAACAGTGTCTAGTTTCTTGGCATGGATGGATCGTTCCCACACGGGACATGCATACTCTGCAATAGAGTAGCACAAGGCAATAGCAGTGGTTTGCAAAGTAGCTGGATTGGCTCTCTATTGTGAGGTGACCGATTTTTTGAGGATGTTGTTGCAGGCACTAACTTTCCCTTTCATCTTCTTCTCTACATGTGCTTTGAAGGAAAATGTTCTGTCCAATGTAACCCCAAGTAGACAGGGTTTGGGTGGTTTCAGAGTAGCAGCCGTGTTAGTCTGGATCCACAAAAAGAACAGGAGTACTTGTGGCACCTTAGAGATTAACAAATTTATTTCAGCATGAGCTTTGCTTTCATGAGCTACAGCTCACTTCTTCGGATGCATAGAATGGAACACACAGACAGGAGATATTTATACATACAGAGAACATGAAAAGGTGGAAGTATGCATACCAATAGGAAGAGTCTAATCAATTGAGATGAGCTATCATCAGCAGGAGAAAAAAAAACTTTTGAAGTGATAATTAAGATGACCCATAGAAGGTATGAGGAGAACTCAACATAGGGAAATAGATTCAATTAGTGTAATGACCCAACCATTCCCAGTCTCTGTTTCAGCCTGAGTTAATTGTATCTAATTTGCATATTAATTTGAGTTCATCAGTCTCTCTTTGGAGTCTGTTTTTGAAGTGTTTTTGTTGCAAAATTGCCATCTTCAAGTCTGGCACTGAGTGGTTAGAGAGGTTGAAGTGTTCTCCCACTGGTTTCTGAATGTTATGATTCCTGATGTCAGATTTGTGTCCATTTATTCTTTTGCGTAGCGACTGTCCAGTTTGGCCAATGTACATTGCAGAGGCGCATTGCTGGCACATGATGGCATATATCACATTGGTAGATGTGCAGGTGAACGAGCCCCTGATGGCGTGGCTGATGTGATTAGGTCCTATGATGGTCTCACTTGAAAGATATGTGGACAGAACTGGCATCGGGCTTTGTTGCAAGGATAGGTTCCTGGGTTAGTGTTTATGTTGTATGGTGAGCGGTTGCTGGTGAGTATTTGCTTCAAGTTGGGAGGCTGTCTATAAGCGAGGACTGGCCTGTCTCCCAAGATCTGTGAGAGTGAGAGATCATCTTTAAGGATAGGTTGTAGATCTTTGATGATGCACTGGAGAGGTTTTAGTTGGGGGCTGAAGGTGATGGCTAGTGGCGTTCTGTTATTTTCTTTGTTGGGCCTGTCCTCTAGTAGGTGGCTTCTGGGTACTCTTCTGGCTCTGTGAATCTGTTCTTTCACTTCAGCAGGTGGGTATTGTAGTTTTAAGAGTGCTTGATAGAGATCTTGTAGGTATTTATCTCTGTCTGAGGGATTGGAGCAAATACGGTTGTATCTTAGAGCTTGGCTGTAGACAGTGGATCATGTGGTGTGTTCTGGATGGAAGCTGGAGGCATGTAGGTAAGTAGCAGTCAGTGGGTTTCCGGTATAGGGTGGTGTTTATTTGACCATCACTTATTAGCACAGTAGTATCTAGGAAATGGACCACTTGTGTGGATTGGTCTAGGCTGAGGTTGATGGTGGGACGGAAATTGTTAAAATCACAGTGGAATTCCTCGAGGGCTTCTTTTCCATGAGTCCAGATGATGAAGATGTCATCAATGTAGCGCAAGTAGAGTAGGGACGTTAGGGAACGAGAGCTAAGGAAGCGTTGTTCTAAGTCAGCCATAAAGATGTTGGCATACTGTGGGGCCATGCGGGTACCCATAGCAATGCTGCTGACTTGAAGGTATATATTGTCGCCAAATGTGAAATCGTTGTGGGTGAGGACAAAGTCACAATGTTCAGCCATCAGGTTAGCTGTGATATTATCGAGGATACTATTCCTGATGGCTTGTAGTCCATCTTTGTGTGGAATGTTGGTGTAGAGGGCTTCCACATCCATAGTGGCCAGGATGGTGTTTTCTGGAAGATCACCGATGGATTGTAGTTTCCTCAGGAAGTCAGTGGTGTCTCGAAGATAGCTGGGAGTGCTGATAGCATAGGGCCTGAGGAAAGAGTCCACATAGCCAGACAATCCTGTTAAGGTGTCAATGCTTGAGATGATGGGGTGTCCAGGATTTCCAGGCTTATGGATCTTGTGTAGGAAATAGAATACACCTGGTTGGGTTTCTAGGCACGTGTCTGTACAGATCTGTTCCTGTGCTTTCTCAGGGAGTTTTTTGAGCAGATGGTGTAGTTTCTTTTAGTAATCATCAGTGGGATCAGAGGGTAATGGCCTGTAGAATGTGGAGTTAGGGTCTGAGTGATTAGCCAGTAGAATTCCATCCCAGGTGATGTTTAATGTCTGCTTGGCTTCTCAGTGGCACTGGTGGGAGGCCATCAGCTGTGTCTTGGTTGGATTGGCACAAAGCTGGTTCTTATTGTAATAAGCTGAGAAGTTGCTCTGTGCACAAGTCCTTCTCCTATGATGTGATGCAAAGTTCATCAACATATATGAAGCTCCTTGTATTGCTCTCTATAGGCTGGTCATTGGTATATATGTTGGAGAGGATTGGTGCTAGCACACTGCCCTGTGTGAAGGCATTTTATTGTTGTCTTCAGTGGCTCTGTTTCTTGCAGTTCTACATAAAAATGTCAGTTCTCCAGAAGAGATTGGATGAGCTGCTGTTGTGCACCATATCATAGACTTTGGCAAGCAGGTTTTAGTGGCTGACTGTATTGTATGCCGCTGGGAAGTCTATGAACGCAGAGCCTGTTATCATCCCTCTCTCGAATTCATCTTCTATATGCTGGGTGATATTTAGTATTTGGTCAGTGCAGGACTTACCTGGTCTAATTCTGGGTTTTTCTGGATACTATTAGATACTGTTCAATATGAGGTCAGAGGTGATTGAGAATAATAGAGGTAGCAGAGGAGTGATATTGGCCTGAAGTTCTTTGGGCCAGAGGCCTCCTTCGTGGCTTCAGTAGAGCTATTACATGGGCTCATCACCATAATCTGGTGTTCTAAGAATTGATGAGCAATTATTTAAAAGGCATAACCCATAAATTGGTTGCAGGACCAAAGTGCTTAATATGCTCCTTCCATATGCCATCGAGTCCAGATGCTTTGCCATTCTTCAGGTGACTTATTACAGCACTGAGTTCATCTATCATGTATGGCACACTGAATTATTTTCTTTTAGATGAGTTTGCCATCTAATTAATATTTTAGGCTACTTGTTCAGAACTCTGCCATTAAGCAGAAGGTGGTGTGTCACCTAGTTGGCTGTGATGATGTAAAAACAACAAGGAGTCCGGTGGCACCTTAAAGACTAATCAATTTATTTGGGCATAAGGTTTAGTGGGTAAAAAACTCACTTCTTCAGATGTGATGTTGTAGTATAGCTTTACTTTCTTTGGATCTGTAGTGGTGCAACAACTCATCCTGCAGTGCCTCCTGCTGGTCGGACAGCGAATTAGCTCTCCAGCCTTTGCAGCACCCTCTTCAGGCCCAAATCTCACCTGTGGCTGGCCCCATGTCCCTCTCAGACCCCGATGCCCCTTTCCCTTGGGTGCTGCTCCCTGGCAGTACCCCTTCACCTCTCTGGATCTCCCCTCCCAGAGGAACCCCCTATCCCCACCTTGCCTCAGTCTTGGGCTACTGCCAGTCACCATCTAGGCCCCGATCACTGGGGCGGACTGCAGTGTCAAAGCCACTCATCAGAGGGAAGGAGGGGTTGGACCTGCTGCCTTTGCCTACCCTGGGCCGCCCCTCTGCAACCCCAGTACCTTTCCAGCCTTTATCAAGGCCTGCAGCCTGAAGAGTTTCCAGGCTGAAGCTCCCCAGCTCTTCTAGCCTTTCTCCAGCCCTGCTCCACTTAGGTACCCTGCTAATCTCCCAGCAGCCAGGCCCTCTTCTCTCTGCAAGCTAGAGAGAGAGACTCTGTCTGAGCTCCTGGCCCACTGCCCTCTTATAAGGGCCAGCTGGGCCTTGACTGGGGCGTGGCCCCAGATGTGGCTGTTTCCTCTTTCAGCCCAGGCTTGCCTCTTTCTCCAGCAGCAGCCCTCTCGCAGCTTCAGTCCCCTCCTTGGGTAGGTTTAACCCCTTCAGGACCGGAGGGGGTGACCACCACTCTACGCACACTCCCCCTAAAAATCCCCTGGGATTGGGAAGGTTTTCTGGCTTTGATCAGTTGCCCATGTGCCTCCAGAGCTGTCCGTTTCCATTCCGACTCCTCCAGCCGCTTACGCGAACCAGTCTCCTCCTCTACAATGGCCTCATAGTCGTTAGCGAGGTCCAGGGCTCTTGCTTCGGCCTGACGGCAGGCCTGTCTTGCAGCCTCCAGCTGCGCTCACAGGCTTGAGTCCCCCAGGCCCTCTTCCTTCAGGGTCTGGGTTTCTTTACTGGAGACCAGCCCAGCAACGGTCTGGGTCCGGTCTTCCTTTTGGGTCCCCTCCATCCTGGCTACTGCCTTCTCCAGCTTTGGCCCTTCCAGGCCTCCAGACCCTTCTGTCAACTGGCCCTCAACTCCCTTGACAGGGCAGTGCCTCCTCATGTGGCTTGGTATACGGCAGGCCCAGCGGGCTCCTCATCTCTGTGCCAACTTGGGTCTTTCCTGGTCCATCTCAGGTCCCACCCTTCCGCCAGAACGGACCTGGACCTTGCCCCTTGGGCTCAGGCATCCCATTGCATGTGAACCTTTTCCCACAGGCTCAGTAGGATAGCAGTCGCCTGGATTCCCTCACCTGATGGACTGCCCTCGGGACTTGCCCCTATCTCTCTCCTGGGGGATGCGCCCTGCCCCCACCCCAGTAGGGACAATCTCTTTTTACATGTCCAGCGCTCTGCCACAGGCCTCCTGGCTCTGACTCTCAGCCTCTCATGCCCTTCTCCACCATTCCTCTGAAACTCCTTTCTAAGGAGTTTTACCAGGGCCCGCTGTTCTCTCACCAGCTTCTGTGACTTTTTGCCTTCCCCACTGTCATAAAAAAACCTGCCATCTGTCCATCAGCTGGTAAAAAGCGTGCAGGAGATGGTGCGCTGAGAAACTGATGCTAGCATATTCTGTAGGAGTGGATGACATCGATTACAGAAAGTTTTCCCAGAGAATGACAAATTGAGGCAGATACTGAAAGTATGCATTCTCGCTGTCAGTCATTCATCCATTCTCTCAGCTCAGCTGTATGCCTGGGATTGTTTCTCTTTAAATTATGGCTGCAAATGCAGGGGCAGCTCTAGACATTTTGCCGCCCCAAGCACGGGAGGTCCACCGAAGCCGCGGGACCAGCGGACTTTCCGCAGGCATGCCTCCGAAGGCACCCTGCCTGCCGTCCTAGCGGCGACCGGCAGAGCACCCCCCGCAGCTTGCCGCCCCAGGCATGCGCTTGGAGTGCTGGTGCCTGGAGCCACTCCTGGACAAATGATATATTCCAGGTGTTACACACATTTGAGCAGGTCATCCTGCTATTTATAACAAGTACACAAATTCAGGCCCAGGAGTCTTACAACAAAAAATATTGGCTGTTCTGAAGGTGTTTTGTTAATTTTAAAAGTAACACAGTTTAAGACCAGTTTCTCTTGGTGTGGGGATTAACATAGTAATGTGCATTCAGGATGTGGTGTTATACAAGTACAGTATTACTTTGAATACAAAGGCAGTGCTGCTGGTTAGTACAGTCGGTGAAACCTGCATCCTGTGAGGAATATTATGTTGTCTACACTTAAAAACCCTGCATCTAGCTTCAAACCAACCAGAAACATTATGCACTGAATCCATTTACATTATGTCACCTTGAATCTTTTCTTCCTGACAGTTTAATATAATCTGCATTGCAGTTTCATACCAGAAAAGACTGCAATACAAAAGCGTATCATTCTGTGACAGTTTTTATTGTAATATTCACTCAGAAGGAATGCTCCCTCTGAAGCGCAATGCTTGTTTAACCTCTTCCTGTTCCTGGACCACCTGAGTTGTATAGGAAGTGACTAAACACAGTAGAACATAGGCCATTAATTTTATTGGTGTTAAGCCTGAATAAACCCTAGTGTGAGACCAAATCTGACCCTAGGTCCAGATTGTAATGACCCACAAAAGAGCCAGGCACAACTGTAGCTCCTGTGTTCTCCTAATACTCCTGTGGGCATAAGCCACTCAGGAAGAGTATGGGAGTCTACAGCCCTGTTCCTTTCTGCATTGGTCAATGGAGTGGAACTGATGCATGGTGTGATGGGGAGTGTTCTAGACCCTCTTCAAGGATTATTCAGATTTCTCCTTGGGAACTGTGAAGGAATGTAGTTCCTTAAGGCACAATCTCTCCTGCAGCTCCTCTTGTATTGGGTCAGGCTCCAAACTGCCCCCTACAAGTGCCTTGTGTCTAAATGTCACAATGGAGAGATTTCTCTCTATTTTCGCATGTCACTTTCTAGAATTACATCTCAAAAGACAATAAAATCATAGAGTTGGCACTCTATATGTAGCAGTACTTAATTACAGATCTGTAGTCAAAGAAGAGATATTTATAAGTGTCAGACAGATCCCCATATAGTCTCCAACTCTGGTTGTTCAGGAGTTGAATATGGCACTGCATGAAAGTATAATATATCCACATATGAAATACTGAATAGGGTTCTTGCATTTCACATTGCATAGCCACTCCAAATCACAGTTCTGGGATCCAATACATACAAAGTGCTGCTGCCACCATCTCCCAAATATAAAAACTACAAACATGTTATCCTGACATCGGCTAACTTCATTACCTACTCATTCAATTCAAGATCCACTTACAAATTGCCTTCCTTATTTCTAAAACCCACTATGGACTAGCTGCAGCCTCCTTTGTATCTTTCCTCATTCTCCTGTCATCCTCGCTGTGCTCTTCTTCCTAATCTCACCACTGTTGGAGCAAGATGCTTTTCTTCTGTGGCTCCTGCTATCTGCAATAACTGTCCTATATCTCACATCTTCATCAGCTTTCCATTTCATTTCCTGCATTAACTGAAAATTTCTTCTTCACTCAGATATCTTACTTTATCCCTCTGTGATCTAATTTATCACTGATTATTAATTAACTCTAAAGCTTTATGTTAAGAATCTTAGCCAGATTGTGATGTCCTTACTTACCCTGGTGAGAAATGACTGGAACCGATAGGACTACTCCTCTGAGGAGCAGCTCACTGGTGTGAGAAAAGCGTTCATAGTCTGGTACTATGTAAAAGACTCTGTTCAAAATGAATACTGCTCAAGAATTTAGAACTTGACAGAAGCACTTCTCTTACAGAGATATTTATTCGGACACTTAGAGGAAGTTGATGGCATATGCAAAAAGGAAAAGAATGCAAACAGTAGATTTAATGCTAAACTTTTGTACTTGTCTGTTACTGTGGAGACATAAATGGAACACTTTGGTTAATTTTGGACAGGGAGAAAGGAAGGAAGACTGTCACGGAAGTTCACATTTTTGACCTGTTCTTATGAGGCTTGGTCTTAGTTTAAAACACTAAAAATAGTGCATTTACTTCAATGATAAACAGACAACATGCATAAGAGACCCGTACAAACTTTACGTTTCCATGTTAGAACTCTGGGAAAGGTGCCTTAAATTATACAAGAATCTCTATATGATTCTATACTTTAAAGAGAATAACTTGAGAGGAAAGCCCCTTAGAGGGGTTTGTAAGGAAGAGTGAGGGGAGTAATGTAATTAAAGTTATTACAAACAGGACTTTCAATAAATCTCCATATAACAACCAGAATCAATAAGATCTAATGCTCCTGACTATTCCTGAGTATTCCATTGCTCACTGTATGACCTGGAGCAAGTCACTTAAGGTTTCTGTGTCTCCGAAACTTTCGTGTCTGTATTTTTCCTCTGATTTGTTTGTGCAATTTAAAAAATATATACATAAAAATCAACAATTTATATTTTTGTAGCACAATAACTATTGGCTACATTCCACAAATGTCAAAGATGCTTTCATGTTTGTGTGTACCTTTATATCCCTTTTTATAGATAGTATGAACATGTACACATCAACCTAAAATATATATCAAGTGTATATTTGAATTGCAAAGAGAATAATTATCTATTATTTATAATATAATTTAATATATATATATATATATATATATAGATATAGATATAGATATAGATATAGATATAGATATATAGTGCCTGGGGGGTTTATTTGAGATCAGGGTCCCACTGTGCTGTATGTCGTGCTGTCCAGAGTAGCTCACAACTGTGAGTGGTTACATCAGGGCAGACTGTTGGAAACAGGGCAGACACCCCAAACTGGTGGTGTGTTCTATAATTATATTTCACCAATCCAGTAACAAATGTGAGTTCTCGGATCACTATACCAGACTTACCGTGGAGTCTCAGATAGTCCCCCTTAGCTTCTCCAGTCCATCTTGCCATCCAGAAAAACTAGACTTTGTGATAATGGTCACGTAAACCAAAAAAATCACACCACATCAGGTTGCTCCCAGTCCTAAGTGACCAGTCACTTACCCCAGATCAATTCATACTACAGATCTTACACCAAAGACACTGATGGCAGCCAGTTCTATAGTATACTAACTAATGGTTTAACAACTAAGAAAAAAGAATGAGAGTTATTGAGAAGTTAAAGCAGGTAAAATATACATACAGTTTGTAACTCCAGATGGTGTAAGTGGTGTAATAAATTGTCAGTTTCCCAAAAGTCTTTTCAGGTGTCCCAGATTGTTTTGGGGAATCTTTGCATCAAGTACACTTCCCTGTAAGAGTCCAAATAGTCCAGAGATGAAGGATTTTTTCCCTTTAATCCATATTTATAGCTTTTTTTCTGAAAGAAGACAAGTTGACTATTTCCACCCACATGGACTTTTCCTTTGATGATGGTGAGTGGGGAATGTACTTTGAGTGTTTGGCCTATGGTCATCACACATGATGGCCCATTGTTTTGAAATTAGCATTTTCTGTTAAAGTTCCTCATTTGCATTTCATGAGGCTTTTTTCTTGTCTGATGAGTTATTTAATTATGGAGTATTTACACTGTAAACGTTTGCTATTATATTATAGCAGAACACAGATAAGTAAAAACAATGCATGTAACGTCCCATTAGTTTCCATGAAGTTTAAATACCAAATACGCTCTTATATATTTAACAATTACTTTATTCTATACTAATACACAAATGAATAGACCTGAATACGCTCTAGCATAATGTCTGCCAGTATCACTCTGTACAAATACATAGGGAAAGAAAATCCCTGCCCTGAAGAGTTTACAATCCAAACAGACATGATAAATGAAGAGTATGGATAAGGAAGTATTACCCCAAATTTACAGATTGGAACTGAACCAGATTAAGGATAAGATTTTCTGAAAGTCAGTCGCATATAGGAGCCTAAGCCCATTATTAACTTTTGAAAACTTTAGCCAAGTGACTTTACCAATCTCAAACAGAAAGTATGTGGCAGTGTCAAGAATTGAGCCTAGATCTGCATTTCACTGCAGTGCGTCAACCACAAAACTGGCCTTCCTCTCAGATTTAAATAAATATACCATAAGGCAACCAAGTTGTGAGGTGTGCAAGGTTGTCCCAGATATTATTTACTATTTGTATTATGGTAGCACCTAGGAGCCCTAGTCATGGACCAGGACCCCATTGTGTAGATGCTGAACAAACAGAACAGAAAGACTGTTCCTGCCCCAAAGAGCTTACAGTCTAAGTATAGTGGAAAAAATTATATTTGCTTGTTACACATGGTGCTATTTATTTCAAACCATAAAAAATGTTCTGTTCTGGAAAGCGTTCGAGCTGACTTCATGACAGTAGGCTACACAGGCAGGTTAAAAGGGAATTGTGGCTGATAATTTCATACTTCTCAAGCAATTCATTTTCAAAATTTCCAATGAGCTCTGCTTTAAGGGAATGGATGGCAGCTTGAATTAAGTGAGCTCTGCAGGGCTTTGAGAGGTCAGAAGAAGGAAATATAAAGGTCAGAGAACCTCACCCAGTAATTCCTGCCTCAAGCCCATAACTTCCGTTAGAGCTATAGCACATATTTTAGAATGATATTAATTTTCATTTTACTTCAAGTCCTGGAAAATCCACCACATTCCTAAATAAGATGTTCCAATGGTTATTAACCTGTCTTAAAAATGAGTCCTATTTCTATCTGAATTTTCCCTGCTTCTGCTTGCAACTATAGGATAACATTATGTCTTTTTCTGCTAAATTAAAGAGCTGTCTGCTATCAGAAATCTCTTTCTCATATATGTATTTATAGATCATAATCTATAAATCTCTTTAAACTTCTCTTAGATAAACTAAATAGACCAAACTTCTTAAACTTCTCAATATAAAAGAAATGTTCTTGTAACTCTTTATTTAACCCTTTCCAAGTTTTAACCATTCTTTTTGAATTGCAGACACCAAAGTTAGACATAATCCAGTAATCATCAAACTCATGCTATAAACAAAGGTAGTACCTCCTTCCAACTTGTACTGTAATGACCCCTGCTTAAACAGCTAAGGTTTTTATTTGCCCTCTTAGCTGCACCTTCACACTGGAGCTTATACTCAGTTGGTTATCGACCATTAAATCATTTGCCATGTCACTGCAATCCAGGATGCTGTCTCCTGTTTTGTAAGTATGATCTACATTGTTTGTTTCTACCTGCATGACATTGATTTGGCTATATTAAAACTCATACGGTTCAAAAGATCCTACCTTACCAAGCAATCTCCATCATTGTTTACCACTCCTCCAGTCTGTAATCTGCATATTTTAACAGTAAGAATTTTATATTTTTCCAGATCACTGATAAAATATTGAATAGCATTGGGCCAAGAACATTTCCATATGAGGCCCCATTACAAGCACTCCCAATCCATGTAGGTCAGGTCCTGCTTCCTTCTCCCTAGCATAATGGGAATTAATATCTGAGTGATGGGATTAACTCACATAAAATACACACACGGTAAAGTTTTGTTTTGTTTTGTTTACCTCAAATTAGCAGATTTCCAATAAATCAAAGTAGCTATCTTCCTTGTAAAGGCTAATCTGGATATTCCCCAGTCACTTGTTTCAGAGAAAGAAAAAAACTTTTGTTCTTTACTCTAGGTATCAGCCTATAGTAAACCTAGGAAACGTCCAACTAATCTCTACAAACATCTTAAATACGTTGAGTTAATTGGCAATCAACCAACGCCATAGTAAAAATGTCTAGTGAAGACAAACTGATGGGGCTGATGATCTGTCCCTAAGCTTTATGACCAAAGGCCAGAGTCTGCCACACTTGCTCATATACCTTATTCCATGAGTATATCCAGAGTACAGATTCCAGTGTGTAGATTCCAGTGGACCTACTCACAAAATAAGATGCTACTTAGTCAATCCATTTATTATTATCTCATGTCCTCTGTTTGAAAAAAAAAGAGCAACTCAGCTACATTTAAGAGCAATCCTATTAATAACCACCACCTTTCCTGATCTTGGACCTATTTTAGTATCTTTCATTTCAATGATATTTCTGCCTGTAAAACAATAAGGTGTCAAAAGTCTTAATTGCCCACCATCTGAGTGACTTTTTCAGCTGGGATAGTATCCAGCAGTTAACTCCTTCCTGTCCCCTTTTTAGAAGATTTTGCTTCATATCAGAAATATAATGTATTTTGACTCCTTTGCCAATTTTGCATAGAATAGGCAATCCTCGGCGTTATGACACAGTCATGTCTTAAGTCAAAATCATCATAACTAAAATTTCCCATAGGAACAATGTCTGATCAAGCATCATAAAGTCAAAATACAATGAAAATTTATAAACGTAAGTGTCGTTCATTGAAACTCAAACATTTTAAAGTCGAGGACTGACTGTATATACATAAATGTAGTGGTGCCTTCTCCCAGCCCCTCCACAAATGCAGTCAGAGACCAACTGAAGTGCAGCACCCGTGTCCTTTTATTGTTTGTGTCCGTTCCCACCACCTATTATTTACAGAGATCAACACTCTGGGAGACTACTAACTTCCCAGCCAGCAGGGATCTAAAGCCCACACTCCTCCCTTTCCTGTCTCCCCCTGCTTCTTGTCTCTTAGCCAGCTTTATAGAGCAGGCTGGCTACCCAGGCCTGCAGGTGGATCCACTCTGGTAATTAGGGTGTGGCCCCTCAGCCAGTCCAACTAATACCCTTCTTTCCCTGGAACAGAGCTAACAGGGGCCTGGCTTGTTTCTCCTAGCCAGCACCCTGTTACAATAAACATTACATACATATGGCCCCTCACTTTCTCTAAACGCACTGATAAACACTTATTCACCCACACAGTCTCATTGACTGAATGGGACTAGTCGGGTCAATAACTATGCACCACTGTGATCAAGGGAGTCATACTATGTAAGTATTACAGCAACACCCATGGCATTATTACAGTTAAGGGCAGTTTTGTGTTGTTTATCATAAACCACCACTCGGGCTATATTTTAACTTAATCAAAACATTTGCTCGTCTCTCCTTAGACCTCAGAAGATTTTTTTTCACATTATAAAAGTACTGCACACTGCTGTACATAATTGCCAGTCTGTACTTGGGGAGAGGTCAAGAATTGGAAAAGCAAAGCAAGTTAAATGAACACAGTCAATTTTTTTTTGTAAATCTTTAAAAAAAAAATGAATCATAAAATACCCAGCAGTGTTATGCATTTTCTACTGTCCATGAAGCTTTGCAACCTATGTTCTGGAAATGTTTTAGTGATTTGTGATAAGATTAAATAGTAACATGAGGGTTTTTCTTGTTCCCTATTTGTTGCCATTCATTCACTAATGTTAACCTTTCCCTATCCAGTGCATTCACTACCATTCTGTTTGTGGGGGAAGAACTGCTGGGCATTTCCAGTAGCTTGCTTTAAATAAAACAAAAATCAAATATTCTTCTTTAGTTTTGTGTACATCTCTATAGAATTTAAAGCTTTATATTTCCAATAAGCCTGGTCCAAGGCAACATTTTTCCCCAAGATTTGTCCAAAATATTTGTAGTATTGTATATTGCCACAGAGTACACATGTCTTTTTATTGCCACATTTCCAAAATTCATCCCCCAATATTTGAAATATGTTTTCTTGGTATATTGGGAATTTAATTTATTCTATGTAGAAACTCAAAGCCAACTAATTTCATTGTAAAATACTCTTAAGGCACCCTAATGAATTTTGAAATATTCCCTTTTTTTCTACCTTTTGAAAACTTGACTTCTCTTCCCATTTCATCTGCCTTCTGTTCACTGTTAAACATCCTAGTTTTCTTTAGTATGTGTTCAAATTGAAGTTGTGAGTCAGCAAAGCACTTAAGCATATACTTAACTTTAAACACATCCTTAAATCCCACTGATTTCAGGGAACTGAATGGAGACTACCAAACAGCCATGAGATGGCAATAACTTTTGCTCACTAGAAAACTGAGCTGAATTTGAACCAGTAAGTGAAAGAGTGTGTGTGTTTAGAACTGGCCAAAATATGCTGTTTTGGTATAGCCAAAATGTTGCACCGAGACCTAGTTTCCACAAAAGCTTTAGTAGGAAGGTTTTGGGGTCTTCAGGTGTGGGCAACCTCAGTTCAAGTCCCTGCTCTGCCTGATTCATAGCAGAACATTTCATCATTGATCACTCCAAATCAGGGACTTAAACCTGAATGTCCTACAGCACTCTCCTAAGCACTCATTTCTAGGGCGTGGCACTGACGTACAGATGCATACTCTCACTCTCCTATGCAAAATGGTAACAAATCTCAAAAATTGCCAGAGAACAGAATTATTGTCAACCTGTAAGCTCTAAGCATAGCCTCTTATCCAACCCCTGAACCATACATTCCTCCATGCATCTTTGGTATGCTAGCAAGTTTTATGACTCGATTTAGAAATTAGAGCTGTTATTTCCACTCTTTGTTATACCTGTGCATGGGTCACTGCTTTCTTGGGGTGAGCTTCCAGAGTCTTTTTGTTCTCCTGTAGTGCTCATATACACAGTATCTAAGATATTTTTGGGGAACCACATCTGTGACAAAAAGCACCTCTGTATACATGCCCTATTGTAATATTTTTGTTCAAAATATGCCTTGCGAGGTACCAATTGAAAACTAATAACCTGCTGATCAATACTATCATGGTGAAATGTATGTAGCAACATTATATGTATGGTTATGAATTCTTCCTGGATGATGCAGTTAGCACATGTTCAAATCAAACACAGGCCTGCAAAAGTTTTTAAACAGGTCTGTCCTAAACAAAGAAATGTGTCTTTACCTCAATTTACATAAAAGTATTAAAAATGGTCCTTGAGACATCAAGATGAGGAAATGGCAGGAGACAAGGCAAATCTGCATTTCAGCACACACAGGGGAAGAGAAAGAGCATATAGTCATCTTCGCCACCAGACTCCATGTTGCCTTGTTTACTGTTTGAGTAAAGTTTGCTTTGAGGAGTAATCCTCAAAAGAATCCACTTCAAAGGGTGACTGGACTACAAAGTCAAGGACAAAAATAGCCCAAAGCATTTCTCCCTCTCTCCCCTCCCTCCCACCTCATTCTCTTTCACCTAAGAAGACAAAGGAACCATCCCTTTGACTTTGGAGGTTCCTGACCTGAGAATTTGGTCAGCCATGTTTCTGGGATGGGAACCTATGGTAAGCATTTTACCTTAAATCAAGTCTAGCTTGTTAAGTTTTAGCTACTAGAAAGCATTTTATCGTTATTGCTCTTGTAACCATTTCTGACTTCAATAACTTCCACTTCTACTCACTTAAAATCTATATCTTTGCAGTTAAATTAACTTGTTTTATTTTTTTAAAATTAAAACTAGCGTTGTGTTTAATTGAACTGTGTTGGTACCTCCACTTAAGGTAGTAAACTGATGAATACTGGCCCCTTACAGGGAGAATATACCTTTATCTGAATTGCCTGGGAGAGGGCTGAACAGTCCAGAACCAGGGCCGGTGCAAGGATATTTTGCACCCTAGGCAAAACTTCCACCTTGTAACTTCCACCCCCACCCCTCCCCTAGAGCATCGATAATAAACTTTCAAAAATGAATACTGCATAATATGGCATTGTTCATTAGAATTGATACACGCTCAGCTTGAAAATGTATTAATTTCATTATTTAGTCTAGCTGGCTGCGGACAGCGGGGTGCGGCTGGCTGCGGACAGGGGGTGTGGGGCTGGCTGTGGACAGGAGGTGCAGGGCTGGAGGCAGGGCAGAGGGTGTGGGGCTGGCTGTGGGCAGGGCAGGGGGTGCAGCAGGGGTTGGCTGGAGACGGGGTGCAGGGCTGGAGGCAGGGCAGGGGCTGCGGGGCTGGCTGTGGGCAGGGCACGGGGTGCAGTAGGGGCTGGCTGGAGAGAGGGGGTGTGGGGCTGGCTGCGGGCAGGATAGCAGGTAACAGAGCCGTTCCTAGATATTCTGGGGCTCATGAGGGGAGAGGGTGTGGTGCCCTCAGCCTCCATGGGAGGAGAGTCCTTGGGGTGGGCGGGGGGCCCTCAGGCCTCGGGGGGTGGGGCTGGCTTGGAAGATGGGGGGGAACTGCCCCCAACACTCACCGGCAGCGTGGCTAGGGCCGGGTCTCTGCACTTCCCCCTGCCGGTGAGTGCAGGCCTGACCCTGCTGCAGAGCTCAGGGGAGTGGGGGCGGGGCGGGGCTGAGCAGGGGCGGGGGCACTGGGGAAGAGCCAGAGCAGCAGGAAGCAGCGCAGCACCCCCAGTAGCCAGAGGGGGAATGACATCACTCCCTGGCTGGCCGGAGCTGATCAAAGCCGCAGCGCCCCCTCGCACAGTGGTGGGAAGAGGGTTACATGTTTAGCCGGCACTAAGTGGGCATCCCAGACATCTTGGGCACCGCTTTTTGGTGCCCTCAAATCTTGGCGCCCTAGGCAGCTGCCTAGTTTGCCTAGTGGTTGCACCGGTCCTGTGCAGAACACACATTTTGGGGAAACATCAGGACAGGGAGTGTGTTGAGGTCACCTCGCAGGTGATAACCATGGCTGCTGGAAGCCAGAATGTGGCTGATGTATTGCTAACAGGCTGCTGAGGTCAGAATTTCTGGACCAGGGCTATAAGTATACACAGACACTCAAGGTGTGACCTGCATGCTGTAAGGCTATTTGTGAGCAACCCAGGTTGGGAGCTACAACAGCAAAACATTATGAGGCATCCAAGGTTGCAGGGCAGGCAATGACACAACACTTCACTGGTCTGAACTGCACCCCGGAATGTGACACTATCACACTGAAAATGTCATCATATGGAGACATAATACATCACAGTTAGACCCATAATGTCATCAGTTCAAGAGTGCAGTGTTTTGTTTTTATTTTGCTGATAACCTGCTTGGATGGTATCAGATGATAATCTTTACTTACCTGAGTGTAGGGACCATAGGCAATATTTAGATTTGGGCCCGAGTAACTTTAATTGGCCAAACGTTTAATGAAAGTCAGCATTATTAGGCGATGTCCCAAGCAGCTTTCTGCTTTTTAGGCAAAAGCTTATTGGGATAAAGTCATCACTTGTTCCAGTCTCTTTCCCCACTTCTCAGAGTTACTTTTCCAGCGTCATAATTTACTCATTGTCATGAGGATGTGTGAGAATGAGCGGACACGTGAATGCTGACATATATGTCTTGGGCCTAACGGATGTCTGCCAACCAGCTCTTTATAATATTGCATTTTCCTGGGTCCAGTTTTCAAGATTTATCTCCTTGAGTTTATGAATGAATTGTTGCAAGACATGTACACACAAACTTTAGGGTTTCCAGGTACCCGGTCAAAAAGGGACACTGGTGGCTCTCGTCAGCACCGCTTACCAGGCTATTAAACACCTGGTCAGCAATGCAGCGGGGTTAAGGCAGACTCCCTTCCTGCCATGGCTCCACGTGGCTCCCGGAAGCAGCAGCAGCTCCGTCTCCTATGTAAAGTGGCAGCCAGGGGCTTCCGCATGCTTCCCCAACCCCAAGCGCTGGCTCTGCAGCTCCCATTGACCAGGCACCATGGCCAATGAGAGTTGTGGAGGCGGTGCCTGAAGACAGGGCAGCATGCAGAGAGGCCTGCCTGTGCCTCCGAGTAGGAGCGGGAGAGGGGACATGTCACTGCTTCCAGGTGCTGCTTGAGGTAAGTGCCGCCTGGATCCTGCACCCTTGACCCCCTCCTGCACCTCCAACTCCCTGTCCCAGTCCACATCCCCCTCCAGCCCTCCGAACCTTTCAATCCAACTCTGGAGCACCCTTCTGCACTCCAAACGCCTCACATTCAGCCCCACCCCAGAGCCTGAACCCCAAGCTGAAGCTCTCATGCCCCTCACACACCTACCCCCTGTCCCAGCCCTGATCCCCCTGCCCCAGTCTGGAGCCCCCTCCTGCACCCCAAATCCCTCACCCCCAGCCCCACACCAGCGCTCGCCCCCAGCTGGAGCCCTCATCCCTCTCCAACACTTTAACCCCCTTCACCAGCTCAGAGCCCCCTCCCGCATGCTGAACCCCTCAATTCTGGCTCCACCCTGGAACCCACACCCCCATCCCAGATCCTGTATCCCCTCCCACACCCCAACCTTCTATCGCAGCCCGGAGCCCTTCCCCATACTCTGAACCCCTCGGCTCCACCACCCCAGCCCTGAGCCCCCTCTTTCACCCCAAACCCCACCCCCCTGACCCTACCCCAGATCTTGCACCCCCACCCAGAGCCCTCACCCCCTTTCAACCCCCTGAGCCAATCTCGTGAAAATAAGTGAGTGAGTGAGGGTGAGGTGAGAGAGCAACAGAGAGAAGGGTGATGGAGTGAGTGGAGGCGGGGCAGGGGTGTTCAATTTTGTGTGATTAGAAAGTTGGCAACACTAACTAACCTGGAATCTTCCATGTGAATTCAAGATGAAGATTCTAGGCCATTCTAGGCTCACGTCAAATTACTGCTATCAGGCTGTAATACCTAATTGGCCCTTGAAGATATCAGGGTGTCACATAAAGCAGAGTAAGGGGACACTGATGCCTACAAAATACCATCTCCAAGCAAAAGGAAAGGGGTGGAGGGCTCTTTCACATCAGCAGTATCCTGCTTTCTTCCCCGGACCAGACATCCAAAGAAAGAAAGGGGAAAGACTCTGCCCATTGCCTAAGCCAAGCCTGAAATTTGAAGAGACCAATTTTTCCCCCACCCCTTGGATGCAAAAAGTTTCACTGTATCATCAAGAAAGATACTGATAAACAACACCTTAGTTCCAAATCTAGACCAACAATGTGAGTTAAGACTTAAAGAAGAAGTTGTGAAAATCCTTCTGTAAAGCAATTTGATATGCTCAAATGTCCCCAATGCTCATTGCTATGAGAGGGTACGTGTGTGTGCTTGTGTGTCTTTGTGTGTCACTATCTGTTCCCCAAAGTATGTCTGTTTCTAAATAATAAGAGCTCTCTGGGTTAAACAAGTGTAATTCTAAAGCGGCTAGAAATGTGAATTTCTAAAAATCATTTCATGTCTGTGTAAAACTGCCAGAAAGGAAGCTGCAGACATTGTGTTAAAGTGTGGATAGGAGATAGATTAAGTAAACAACAGTTTGATGTAGTGTCTGCCAACATTGAAGTTTAACAGGAGAAAACATCTGAAGTAGGAAGTTACTAGGAAAATAGTCAAAGAGCTTATAGCTATGGTAAGGACTAACCTCTAACAGACTCTTGGCTAACTTGCCTAAATCAAAAGGAACTGCTTCTCCCCTTAAAGTTCCTGGGAAATATTAAGAAAATTGTTTCCTTTAACAACGTCATTATAATTTGATTTAATTACTAATTGCTGAGCCAGATAAATTGAACTATTAACATATTGATTATACTTCCTTTCTACCCTTGATTTGATTATTGCACTCTGTTATTGTAAAGTAGGTTAGGAAAACGATAAGTTAAATTGATTAGTGAAATATTTTGCTTATACTCAATTTTGTTCTATAAATGGCTGTTTATTCTTCTAATAAATGTATAAAATATACAGTTGCTGGTTTTTCTCTTAAATTTCAGTGCAAAGTAGCCTCTCTAGAGGTAAAATGTAAAATCCATTAAAAATCATTCCTGAGTCCATCCTACATTTGAATTACTTAAAATAATACCCTCTTATCCCTATAATGTCACTCAGGCCCAGTAATAACCACCAGGGGAAAATAAATGCTGATTTGTTTGATCTATTTTTCTCTTTTTTGCCTTTACATTGTTTAGGAAACTGTATTTCAATGCAGACAAATTGCTTTTTGTGGGAAATAGCACCGCAGGTTCTGATTGTTCTGCAGGGTGTATTGTTTCCTGATATCTGTTACATGTGCAAATGAAATTTGTGTATAGCAGAATTTCCCTTATTTACTTCAGTTTAGAGCCTCTCTCTCTCTTACCTTACTAGACAGCATTTGTGCTAACAGACGTCACTGTTTACACTTATTTAACAGTATTGATTGGAACAACCCTGAATCTCCTCCAGTGAGGGATGATTTAGCTACAAATCACTGTTCCAGCACAGAGATCATTAATCAGCCTTAGGCTGGATCCATTATATGGAATTTCAGCATAGAAGAAATATTAATGGCTCCATGGAAGAAACGTTACCATCAGATTAGCTCTGACTCCCTGCTGGAGCAGCAAATTACCCTGAAGTAATAATTATAATACATTAGTAGAGGTTTAATTTCCAGTAAGTGCTGTCTGTTTAAGAGATGGCAATCTCACCATGACTCAGAGAACAATAGATCATGTTATCAGCAACCTACATGGAATTAAAAGAAAGATAATACAAAATTCATTACAGTTTGAAAACTGGAACAAAACATCCCCACAACTTTCCCAGCTGTAATTTTGTAAACAAAACTCTGTTTACAAAATATTTCCCTTAATTAATCAACAAGAAAGCATGGCGTTTTTTGTTCATTTGTTTTGTTTTGTTTCTTTTGTTTTTTAACCTATAGATAAGACATGAATCTTCTCAATTTCCAGTAGTGGTTCCAGCAATCATTTCTGGCTCTTTGTTATCATCCATGTATTTATATGTATGTATGTGGGCAAAGCAATAGAAGAAGGAAGGTGTGCTTCAGCATATTGATTATAGGTCAGACCTTTATTTGGTTCAAGTGAGCATAGTTTTGTTGATTTTTATGGTACTACACCAATTTACGCCAGCTAAGGCTTTGCCTGTCAATGTGCCTCCACAAATCTGGGTATAAAATGATCCAGTTGGTCTAAATTGATTAGAGACGTAGATCACATTGGGGAGTAATGTGTGGAAGCAGGAATCCATACTGCTAGAACAACATCTTAAATGATTTTTATCCCTATAAATCTCCAGTTTGAAACTTGTAAAGTAAAAAGTCTACTTTCAAATACAAGTCAAATCTTCATGAAGGAATTCCAGGGAGATATTCTGAGCTCTATGCACAGTATGGTATGTTTGAAATATTCAGCCCAGCTCTGGTTCAGATTTTTTTAAAAAGAAAACTAGATTACTAGAAGTATTCAAGAGACTCACAACCTGATTTGAAATTGTGAAAGCATTTGTGTGTGTTAAATTGCTTGCAAAGTGCAGTTTATTACCTTTCTCTATCCCTAAATGTTGGGGGGCCTGTGATGGAAAAATTAAAACTTTTTTTATAGCTGCTATAGACTTTGATTGCAAATGCTGTTCTCACCATCTGCTAATGACTGACTGTGCCATTTTACACAACAGATCAATGAGCCTTTCAGTGCTATCAGCAAAGGTTTCTGGGATTTTGGGCTTGTCAACCTGGGAAAATTGACCAGAATAGCTTTTATGAAATAAACTATTACAGAATAGCTCTCTGTATGGACACTCCTGTTCCAGAATGATTGTCTTTTTCTGTTCTAGCTTAATTCCTTTTGGACATGAATTAGCTAAATCAGAATGAGGTACTCTTATTCCAAAATAAGTGTCACACAGAGATATTCAGCACTAGCTGTAGCATTTTAAATTCATACTCTACTGTATTCTGGAATAACATCCCCATATAGATAAGCTCACAGCCTGTTTTTTAATGTTGGTGAATCTAGTGCATTCAAAGTACAGTAAAACCTTTGTTTTCCAGCACTTTATCAACCAGAAAACTCTATTAACCAGCAATTCTTCTCTCTCTCAATACAAATCTTCAATCTACTAACCAGGACTAGTATACTGCCCAGGAGGTTATGTAATTGCACATTCTGCACTTGACTTTTATGCAAAGGAGGCAGAAGACAAGTAAGTAAGCTGATATCAGGGATTTATTCAAAAAAGCAGCTTCCAGGGTGTGTCATTACAGTTTCAGCACAATCTCCTACACTTTCTACATCTACAATGATAATTGATGTTGATAGTGATGACCCTAAGGCACTGCAAGTTCCTGAATTGCCTTCTGAATCACCAAAGAAAGATTAAATTATGTTCAGTATAGTTTTAGAGTTGTGTATTTTTAGTGATCTGGGTGTACATCATGCACTGCCCATAGTGATATATAGTGTCATAAAATAACCTACTGTATAGAAAACTTTACCTGTATACACCGAAGTGCTTCAAGAAATCAACCACTCTGCATTGCAGCACTGCTACTGGATTGGTGAGTACCTGTATACTATTTTATACTTTATTCATTTTATTGTATTCTAATTATTTGAAAATTGATATTCTATTGGTAAAAAATATATAACTTTTATTTAACTGGAATTTGATTAACCGGCAAAAGCCCCCCCGCTGGATAATAAAGCTTTTTACTGTTATATGTTTTCAAATGCCGTTTGTTTTTTTTTTTAACTTTTAGACTTTTTTTTCATTATTACATCTATTCTAAAGACTGGGTTATGTATGTGCCAGTGGCTGAAGATTGTTCTTCAAGTTCACCCAAGTATTGATTTATGGAATCCAATGTGATTCCATTATAATGTAAAGAGATTAATATGTTTTTAATCCTGTAGGGTTTGTGGTTTGATTTATATTTCTCATGAATGTACACACTTGAAGGTTTTTTCTATTTTTCAGATTGATAGATCTGAAGTCAGATTGTCAGCTACAGATCTAAATAAAGAATGTGATGGGTCAGACCCATAGCTCTTGTGGCAGTCAGGGACACACATATTGGCTTAAGAATAAATCGTGTCAGATCAGCAAAAAATGCAGGACTGCAGTAATACGGGTATGTCTGTTTAGCTAAAATAAGAACTGGTCTATCCCCACATCCAAAATTAAATGTACACCCATGTAACTCTTCTGCCAGGTAGAGTCAGCAGCAACAAGGACTAGATTCAATATCTCTTCATATCACAAAGCAGAACAAGCTTGGGTAATCAACCAGTGATCTGGGAAAACTAAACACTACTCCTGGGTGCCTGTAAGAGGCAATACTTTCCCACTTGCACTCACTGAGTCTGTACATAACAAAAGAAAACATTCAGTAAATGGGAAATGGAACTCAGCATTAATTTGGGAAAACACCACAACCGCAATTCAAAAGCATGTCACTATAAGCAAACACCCACACCATACTATATTGGGCACTGTCCCCTGCCTCAGTTTTGTACCTTGCGGTATGAAAGTCTTCAAAAGAACGTCCCTGTAACACATCACCCGTTTCCATCTGTTGCACCCCACTCACAATGGTTGTCCTTGTCAGCAAAGACCCAAAATGCAGATGCTCATTTATACGGGTCCACTTCCCCCTTCTCGCTGCTCTGGGCTAATGCGGGCTGCTGGAAGCGGTGTGGACCGAGGGACTTACTGGTGGGCCGAGGGACTTACTGGACGCAAGGTGGAAGTATCTCCTAGGGTGCAAAATATCCTTGTACTGGCCCTGGGGCAGGGGCAGTGCAAGGATATTTTGTGCCCTAGGCGAAACTTCCACCTTGCGTCCCCCGCACCCTACTTCCCACCCTGATTGCCCTGGTCACAACCCTCAAACCCCCTCACTCCTTGTCCCCTGACTGCCCTCTCCTGGGACCCCTGCCCCTAACTGGTCCCCAGAACCCCACTGCCTACCTAAGCTGCCCTGCTCCTTGTTCCCTGACTGCCCCCTCCTGAGACCCCCCATACCCTAACTGCCCCCCTAGCACCGTACCCCATACCCTGTCCCCTGACTGCCCCAACCCTTATCCACACCCCCGCCCCCAGACAGACCCCCGAGGACTCCCACACCCCATCCAACCACTCCCCGCCCCCTGACAGGACCCCCAGAACACCTGACCCATCCAACCCTCCCCCTGCTCCATGACTGCCCCCTAGGGCTCCCCTTACCATGCCCATGGCGGTCAGAGGGGCTCCATGTGGAGGCAAATACGCTGCTGAGCTGCTGTGCGCACAGCCCCTCCCCAGCAGAGTGCTGAGGCAGCAGGGGGGTGAGGGAGCTGCGGGAGGGGCAGTGGCAGCGGCAGCTCACACTTGCAGGAGCTGCAGAACCCGAGCGTGGTGAGGGGGAGCCAGGGAGCGCGCCTCCCTGGGCTGTGACCTGGTGCCCCCACCCAGGAGGGACTCCTGCAGCGGATGCATGCATGTGGCGATCCCCGTGCGTCCCCTGGCTCCGTCTTCGCCGCCCCTGGGCTCTGCGGCTCCCAGGAGTGTGAGCTGCCGCCCCTCCCGCAGCAGGCTCAGGGCCCCGTGCCTCAGCGGCTCACACTTCTGGGAGCTGCAGAGCCCGAGCACAGTGAGGGGGAGCCGAGGGGTGCACCTGCCGCCTGTCTAGGGTCTCGGCCGCCGGCTCCGCTCAGCCTCCTGCCGCCTGGGGTTCCGTTCACTCAGCCGGCCACGCACTGAGCGGGGCTGGTGGCCAGGACCCCGGCTGGCAGCCGCGTGCCAGGCAAAATCAGCTCACATGCCAAAGGTGGCACGCGTGCCGGAGGTTGCTGACCCCTGTTCTAGACCCTGAGCCATTTTCAGTTCTTACTGGTCACAAGTGCTGTCTTGCAGTCTGTGGTGGGCAACTGGAAGTGAGTTAAAGGAGCATTCTGCAGTCTTGCAAGTTACACTTATTCTAGCTTTCTTAAGATAAGTAATTGCAGTAATCTAAATCAGGGGGGCGGGGAAGGGGACTCTCATGGGTTCCTAAAAATAATATAACTCAAGTTATATGCTGTATAAAGTTTTTCATTGTTTTATTTTTACTTTTGTTCAGGGAGTTGAATAAGCTAGTAACTACCACAGTAACTCTGAGTGTGAATAACAAGTAGAGCCAGTCAAAAATGTTTGTTGGAATTAAAAAAAAAATCATTGTTTTGAAATTTTCCAATTTTTTTAATGAAAATTTATTTTTTTGAGTTTTCTCCTCTTCTGCTTCTCTCCCTGCCTCCTTTTTTAGTGGCCAAAAGTGGGGAAACAGGAATAAGGAGGAGGAATGAAGAAAAGGGGAAAAACTGTACACTTAGAAGAAATCATTTTTTGGTTTCAAATAATGTTTGTATTGTTTTTCACTGAAAAATCTGAAATGTTTGAAACACAATGAAAACTTTTTTTATCGTGAAACATACCAGTTTTTGATCAATTCTAATAAGTGACATTCTGACATGGATCATTTGAATTACAGAGTTTCCAACACAGATCAAATTTATTTTGAATAGCTGAAATCTTCATCGGGGATCAGGGTTTGGGGCTTTCAAGTGGTTAATGGATGAATTTGGAGCCTTTGGATCAAAGCTGAACAAGCTCAACAGTAACTGTGCACATATCACAATCAGCACTTCTATTGACAATCTCAGATGCTATGAATGGAATGAACATGGACACTGAACAATCTTCTCACCTTCACCAAGAAAGTGTAACTGAATGCCTGTGGAAAAGTTATTTACTTGTTCCCATAATATAAGAACTAGGGGCCACCAAATAAAATTAGTGGGCAGCAGATTTAAAATAAATAAAAGGAAGTTCTTCACACAGTGCACAGTCAACTTGTGGAACTCCTTGCCTGCGGAGATTGCGAAGGCTAGGACTACAACAAGAATTAAATTCATGGAAGTTAAGTCCATGAATGGCTATTAGCCAGGTTGGGTAAGGAATGGTGTTCATAGCCTCTGTTTGTCAGAGGGTGGGGATGGATGGCAGGAGAGAAATCACTTGATCATTACCTGTTAGGGTTCACGCCCTCTGGGGCACCTGGTATTGGCCACTGTCGGTAGACAGGATACTAGGCTGGATGGTCCGCTGGTCTGACCCAGTACAGCCACTCTTATGTTCTTACGTAATTAGCTGTCAGTCTGTGTAACCTTCAGCCATTGCACAAGTTCTTTCACAATTTTTTCAGCAGTGTTTGTAAAAATCAAACTCAGGAGAAGGGATGTTTATTGCAGATGTACCCAGAGTGGCAGGATGATGGATTGTAGGGAGTGGAGCTGCAAATCATTTTTTGGTAAACTCTGTGCTTTTCAGAATGAGCATTGCTAAATAAAAGAAGAGATTCACCTTGCAAAAAAAGAGTCCATTCCTGTGAATTCCAGCAAGGAGCTATTTGCTCCTTTATCCTGATCATTAATGAAAATGTTACATCAGACTAGACTTAACTCTGATCCATGAAGCAAACTGTAGACATGTTCCCACAGCTCTTTTGTGACAGTCTGTCTGTCTCTTGATGACGAATATGAATGGTTTCTTCTATACAGATCATTTAATTTGTAGTGTTCAGTATGGCTCCAGTTCAAAAGCATATATTTTAATATGGTTAATGCCATCATCATTTGCTGAATTGAGTCTTAAATTTCAGTAAGAGTCTATGGCTGGTTTGATAATTAATCTGCATCAGGGATTATCTCTCTTGGTTTCACCAATTTTTCTTTGAAATATTTTGGGTTTTATAAAAAAAAGATAGCAATTTTCAATTAAAATCATTTTTTTACAATTTTTTTTTTACAAATACCATTTTTTAAAAAAAATCCCATCTCATCAAAAAGCCAATATCCGGCTGTAAAAAGTTGATGGAAAATCATGAGTTATGTCTACTGAAAACTTTTCATTAAATAGAATTCAGTATTAATGCTGGATAAGGGAAGGAAACAAAAAGTGACCATGGAGAATAGGAGAGAAACTTTTATTATATGACAACAGGGAGAA
This sequence comes from Gopherus flavomarginatus, assembly GCF_025201925.1. Classification (NCBI taxonomy): domain Eukaryota; kingdom Metazoa; phylum Chordata; order Testudines; family Testudinidae; genus Gopherus; species Gopherus flavomarginatus. Next base: position 147,196,526 of record NC_066618.1, on the reverse strand, counting down.
AACAACACTTTACTGTTCACTGGTGTGTTGAACATGGTAAAATATTCATATAGTAATGTAGAAAAAGACTTTTTGGGTTTAGGAAGAACAATCTGGGTCAAGATGCTAATTTTCAGGGAGACCTCTTGGAACCCAAATGATAATTGATAATCTGTTAGACTGAAGAAATATTCAAGACTGGTAATATTCAAGTTCTTCTTGTAACTCCAGTATAATACAATCTAACTAGCTATGCTTGGATTTGTGCAGTGAGTAGCCCCTACCCCTTGATTTGGTAATAAGCCTTTTGTGTTGTCTGGAGTGGCTGACAATCATAACTGCCTAAGTTTAGACTGTCAAAAACAGGGCAGACACTCCAGTCTGTTGGCATGTTCTAAAATTAGATTTCAACAAGCCAGTAACAAATGTGAACTCCTGGATCACTATAACAGTCTTACCATGGAGTTAGATTCTCCAGTCTATCTTGCCACCCAGGCAAGCTGGGCTAAGTGATAAATGGTACCAAAAATCACAAAATTCAGGTTCCTTCCAGTCCCATGAGACCAATGACTTACCCCAGACCAATTGGCACCTTAGATCTTACATCAAAGGCAACACCTGTCGCCAATCCTGTAATAAATTATCAAAAGGTTTATTAATTAGGATAAAAAGAAATAACAGAATTATTTGCAGGTTAAAGTAAGCGGAAGCAAACATATACACAAATGAGTTACCATCTATAATTCCATAAAATGACAGAGATGTGGTGAATCTGTCAATTCAAAATATCTTTCAGGGTGAACCCAGAAGTAGCCACTGGGGATCTCTGCCTCCATTTAATGTCTTTGGTCCTTTAAGAGTTCAAACAGCAAAGAAATGAGAAATCTTAATGTTTACTATTTTTATTTCCCTCTTTGAGCGTTCTACCTGATGAAGTTAGGCTTTCTGCACATACTTTTATGTGAGTGGATGGGGAAATTAACAAAGCTTTTGTTTTATGATGACCAACTTAAGTTTTGATAATCCTCCTGGATGGGTGGGGCAGGATGATTCCTGTGCCTGTGTTCACAATTTCAGAGCATACATTTTCAAAGTTATAAAACAAAACTTACGTAATTCCTATATCATGGAATACAGACTTTGTAAGTAAGATTAATGCATGCGACAACATACAGGCATTGTATAGAGTGGAAACACTAAATACATTCTTATAATACTAATATCTATTTTGAACAAAACTAACATACAGGTGAGCTGGTTTGGTTTTCAGCTATGAGTTTGTCAGTTCTTAGCTAACGCCTGTGGCCTTGGCCAGAGCTGGCACTTGGTTTACTAGGGTCACAGAGTCTCTGTTCCCTGTAGTACTACTTTAATTGCTGATATATGTGTGAACCATATCAATGTAGCCCTTTGACTACATTTACGTGCTTTTCTACTACCCCTTTCTCTACAAATGTTAATTGACTATGTAATCTTGTTTGATTGTTTTCCCTTTGTCACTTACATTATGTATGTATCAACATCAGATGTGTTAGAGTCAAAGAACAAATTCAGTCAATTGAAATGAAGAATAGGTTCAAGAAATCAAGACAGGTCACTTTCAATAAACTGTTACCTTTTACCCTGAAAATGTACAGAGATTTTTCCACCATTGTTTATTAGAGATTAAATTAGTACCGTAGGTTGATGTTTGCATCTATATTAGGTTAGAACTGGGATTGGATTTAATGATTCTGAAACATCATGAGATATCCTAATGTACAGCCCACAACAGCAGAAAACTCAGAAAATCATTTGTTTTTAGCCACGTACTCTTTGGGACCCAAAAGTTCAGATTATAAACTCCAATTTTCCCTCTCTCATCTGTTTATGCTTTTACTTTGGTTGGAGTTTGTCATAAAGTTAAATCTTTTGGGTCAGATTTGTGCTCAGTGTTAGAAGAACATGATGGGAATTCTGGTAGCTGTTCTTATAAATGTGGGAGAGACAAATAACATCAGTCCTAAAATGATCTCTTTGCATTCAGTTTCTGCAGGCTGTACATTTTTTCTCTCTGGTTGGTAAATTATTTTAGTTTGTCACCTCCACTCCAGTTTTTCTTTATTACATTTTTTTGGGGGGGAGGGGATGAAGAGTGTAGATCAGTGGTGGGCAACCTGCCGCCTGCGCCACTTCCCACACCTCCCATTGGCTGGGAACGGCGAACCGTGGCCACTGGGAGCTTCCGGCATCTGTGCCAATGTAAACAAAGTGCCTGGCAGCCCACCAGAGGATTACCCTGATGGCCTGCAAGCACCCGCAGGCCGCTGGTTGCCCACCACTAGTGTAGATCTCAGTTGTTCTTTCTAGCTATAATTTCTGGATACCTCACATTCAATGTAACAATATAAAAATCACTAAACATTATATATTTAATAAAATCCGTAACAGCCTCAACCATGGAGAAGGCTAATATTGGGATCCAGATGCCAGCTTCGTTGTTCTTGCCCATTTTTATTTGAAAGTCAGAGTATGAAGGTTTACCTCAAGCTGAGTCAATACCAGAAGTAGAAAGACCCAGAGGCAAAGATTTTTCTGGTAACATGTCTTGCTACTCGCCCTGGAAGGGCAATTCTAGGTTCAATGGACTGTAAACTCTTCATTTTTTTTGCCTTGTACAGTGCTGGATACATTGTTAGTGCTTAATAAATAACAATGCTGGTAACTGACACAGCTCTAGCAAGTCTTAACTACCATAATAGGTGATATATGTACGTCCTGCTCATTAGTTTCTTTTATATTTCCTTTGAATCCTATCTCAGCACAATTAATTCAGAATTATTTATTATTATTATTCAGAATTATTTTGTTATTACAACTTTTTAAAATTGAGCCACACAGCATATACAAGAGATTTATCCAGATTTAGCTCACTAGTCACATCATTGCCCTAAGCTAGTCAGAAGCATCCCATATGTTAAGCTTTCTAAACTCTGGCTCCATCAGGGTTATGAAATGCTTTCTTGATTTCTCTTTTATGGTAACCAGCAGAGTTTCTGTCTTTTTAGGGTGGGCGAGCAGTTCTGATAGATCAGGCTGTAAAAGCTTTCCTATTAAGGTACAGTCACACCTTCAAAAGTGCTGGGTGGCTTCATTATGTATTGTAAGATTAAAATAGTTTTCTCTGAAAAGTGTGCTGTCTCGCTGAAAAGGAGGAGGGTTTTTTTGGTTTTTTTTTTTACCTGCTAGCTAGCTAGCTGGTATCCCTTTGGGATTTTGACAAGCATTCATCCTTGTAAAGTAGATTACAATGGTGATGTTTAATTTTAGTGCTTGCAGTGTTTTGTACCCTCAGCTCGCTCACAAATCTTGGGCTACCATATTGCCATGGGCAGAATTCAGTGGGCTTTGTGGGGGTCATTTTAAATCTCTGAACTGCAAGCATACCTTTCTGACACCAGGTTGAGCTTGCATTCCAGTGCTTGTGACGGAGATTTGTGATATGGAGATCCGTCAGAACATACCTCCTGCACCTTATCTTAGAAATCAACCTCACAAACCAAGGATGGCAAGTGGCAGTATATTACATTACAAGGATCAGGTCCATAGTTGTGCTGTGATACGTGAATGTGAAAAGAGCTGGATGATCTGGAATCTGAGTGCAACACTGTTGTTGTCAAAGAGGGGAATATGTCAGAAATGTGTAGCTTTAATGGAACAAGTTGAGAGAGAGATGGTTCTGGAACTGTACAGCATGTTTTCCAGAGTAAAATGAAAGAAAAATAATGTGGCATCTAAACTTCCTATTAAATTCAAGGTAATAGCTGCCAAATGTAGTGGTGGTTGGGTATCTGAAGATTTTTTTAATGTAGGTGAATGAGTTTGAAGGAATCTGCTAAATCCCTAATCATGCAAGCTTTGTAATTTTAGATATCTGTATAGTTCCATTTCAAATCACATGTCAAGAAGGCACATTTCTTATTCTTGGCTGGTCTCTGATCTATTAATAAAACAATTAAATCCCAAATGCTTTCTCAACTGTCTGTGTGAAGATTAGGCATAAATAATCAAACCCAGTTCCACTTTCATCAGATTTAATTACAGTTCTTGAGAGAAATCATTCAGAATTTTCTTGATTAGAGTGACTGATTGCTCATTAACAGGGGATTCTAATTGGTTGGGTAGTAATTATTACAGAGCATTATGAAGTGGAGAAACCTTTGTAAATTCTAATTAACACAGAGTCACTTCAGCTTCCTAATGACTAAGAGCTCTTACTCAGGCAGCACCACTTAATGCCTTTTGTCCCATCCACAGTGAAGAAAAAAATCTAAAAATAGAGCTGTTTAAAATACATACAGCAATCGAAAGGTAGTAAAACGAAAAATGGTTGGTAACCAGATTGCAATCTGAAGACAGTAAATAGAATTGTTTCTGTTTCACTGCCTTTGATGTGGTCATATAATTTGCAAAATACACCACTTTCCTGTAGTTCTTTTATAACACGCTCATTTTATTAGTTGTGCCTCTCCATCATTTATACAGCCTTACAAACTAGAGAAGATGACATGATCAATAGTTAAGGGAGAGTAACTCCAGTCCTAACATCCTTCAAACTTTTTTTTTCAAACAGGAAAATATGTTCTCAATATATGATCTGCCAACCCATTTACCATATGCAATTCAGGCAGTGTTCTATTTTCCTGCGTGTGATAGCACTTGCCTCTTTTAAGCTGAAAGATAATGCTGGTACTGGGGTAGGGAGAATATTTGAGTAAATCAAACCTACTTCTCAATTTAGCTTTTTTTTAAAAGTGTTATTTAGCTTTTTCTCTGTCTTTTTACATACATTCTTTCTACTTTAAAGTTCTGAAAACAAACAGTGCATAAATTATAAATGAAAGGCCAAGCTGCCCCCTTTGTGGATTATTCCCATGAAGGAAACTCCACCAGTTTGGACTCAGTGGGCTTGAATATCAGCTCTGCTCAACACAGGAACTGGAGTGGAGGAAAGATGACTTTAAAGTATCGTTGCACATTCTGGGGCTGGCTGATGACTAGTTTGATTCCCAGTGCAGCCTTGAGGCTGCTGTAACTTTCACTTGACAGACTATGGTCCTAAGGGGGTATTCTGATGTTTGTAAATAGCCAGAGTTCAGTGGTGCTCTACTCCCACTGCTTTCTCTGACCATTACCCCTAAGCATGGGTCTTTGAGTATGGCAAGAATGGTGCAGGTGCAGAGCCATTACATTGTCTCAATACTTCCTAGGAAATCCCCTTCCTATTCCTCAGTGATTAGAACTGTTTGGTTTGTTGCCACACTGCACAAGTGGAAACATGTAAAAGGGAACACAATGTAATAGGCTAGAGTATTTTATTGATCCTATTCTGGGTCCCACAATCCATCCTCATTCACTCCCCTCCACAAGCCTGTGGTTATCCTGAAATCCATGTAAACCTTCGGACATGCACCAAAATCCAGGAGCTAAGTACACAGAATGGCTTCTGTGGGATTCTATGGTCTTTCCTGACAACCCCTGGCCCAGCCGAATGGTTTCTCCTGCTTTCTGAGTGCCATAGCATCTGCAGAGCATATGTCTCCAAAACTCAAAAAATATGCAATTTGCCTTTAAACATATAGGTTGTGTGTTAGCCAGTTTTAAACATTTAATATTTGAATTACATTTTCCATGACATATTTAATGTTTTTGTATATTTGTGGATGCTTTAGATAGAACTGGGACAAAATTTTAATGGCTTCCCTTGCTATCTTTTCTTGAGTTAATTTTATCAACTATTTGCTTTCTAACTAATACTGTGATTTGCAAGTGAACAAGTCTCAGAATTGCTCAAATAGCGAATTAAGAGCATTTCTTAATTCCAAGAAGAAATAGGTAATTAATCATAATAAATCATTAAGCATGGAAATAGTGATAGGTAAATGCATTTTTATAAACAAGCAGGACAAAAAATGATTTATTCGTAAACTCTTTCCACTCACAGCTGTAATGGAATGTCCAAAATGTTCTGTTTCCCAGAATACCTCTTTTCTGTGCAGTTTTGCTGCTCCAGCACCACACCCTCTACTTCCTGTAGTTATAGTGAAAATATTTTACATGCTGATTTTCAAAGATGCTGAACAGTCATGGTTATCACTGGCAGCAGGCTATTTGTTTCTTGTGGAATAATGTTAAAGACCCAGTTATGGAAGGTTAAAGATTTTTAATGGCTACTGCTATATCTATGACTGAAAAATTTTGAAGTGACTAAATTTCATATTACAATTTTATAGCATAAGGTAACAAGCATTTCTTTTCAGACTTGAACTTGAAGGGTTGCATGTGAGGGTTGTGAGAGAACAGCGCTGAGTAACCAGTAAGGTTGCTGACCACGGCACTTTACTCTGTGATGGGATGTAGGGCTACAGATTGGTAGGTTTGCAGGAACACTATAATCAGCATACATCACAAGGCAATAAGCAGGTGGCTGCAAGACATACTGTTTTTTAGAATCCTTTGATGAATTTCTCTGTCAGTGGTTGGCCTTCCTGGCTGCCCTTCTCTCAGTTTCTTCTAAGTATTATACTTGTCTAAGCTTCTAGTATGGGCTTGCAATTGAGGCTAACTGAAAAATTATAAAATGTCATTTTCATCTAAGTACCTATGTCCCAGCCATTCCCTGTCTCCACACTTTCCACTTCTTGCTCTAACACTGGTACCATTCCACTCAGGCAAACAGAGGGTTGCTCAACGTTCCTGAGCACTGTGAACACTTCTCTGTACTATACAGATGCTTTCCTATACAAGAGCTATGCAAATGCAGATTCCAAAGCAAAAGGAATTTTGACTCTACTTGTCTTACAGCAGCCCCTCAATTCAACAAAACACTTAAGTCCATTGACACCAAAGTTAAGCACATGCTTAAGTGCTTCACTGAAACAGGCCATAGGGAAAAAAGAAGTGCTTAGAATTTTAGTGTTGCCTTGTAATTATTCCTGGGAGAGACTGCATGGTGTTTTATCATCATTTTATAAGGCCCATATTTGTCATTTGCTGTTTTGATCCCTGATTCTAGTTTACATACCTATGAAGGTTCACTTGTTTATTCAGGTGTTTCTACTACAATCAGAAATGCTTGTTCAGGTTTTGGTGAGCCTAACTTACACTCTGAAATGTCTTGTTCATTAGATTAGAAAATTGTGGCAACCAAGCTTTCTGCTGTCTATAAAATTCTAGACATGAATCTGTCATTTTAAAATGTCAAAATTAGAGCTCTGACACATTGGAAAAATTTAGTTCTCACTGCAGATCTATGGAGCGCATAATTAAAGCGATATCATTAATTCTTTTCAGTAGCTTTGCATTTGTTTTGTGCTTCATGTTTTGTAAAGCCTAGAGTAGCTGGTAGTTAACTTGTATTAGTTAACATGTGGTCCCTCCTTGGTTTGCTTTGGACATCTGAAAGGGTAGCTCAAAATACAGTAGGGTCTACATGAATATTGCATTAGTATCTTGTTGATAGTGATAGAATCTGTCCTTATTGTATAGATTTTGGAAGACATTCCAAACCAAATAATAAAGTCAGTCACATTTTGGATATACTCTGCTTAACAACTTCTCTCTTTTTAAAGTCAAATGTGAAATTATTAAGAAACAACAAAATTAAGCAAATAAATGCACTAATCATGTTCTGGGCTTATGAATCTTTTTTCTGTCCTGGAATGTTCTTGCTGTCATGGAAAACACCAGTGCATCTCTGTTATAATTCCACCAATATTGGCACTTTTCAGAGCTGCTTTTTATCCAGAGCCCTGTGAGCACATAGCACCAAGTCCAAACACTATCCCCAGCAAAACTGGATGATATGGTTTACTAGGAATCCCATCTCTGGGCAACAACTGACTGTGTCTGAAGTCAAAACTTTCCTATGCCTCACTAATAATTAAAGAGATTAAATGGGCTTTGTATCATCATGACAGTATAAACAATTTTCATTGGCAGAAGGTTTGTTTTGTTTTGAAGGTTAATTATGCTTTTTTTACAATTTACATATAAATATACAAAATATAGCTGAGATCCTACAACTGGATCCATGCAGGCAGAATATTGCACCTAGTGCAGAGTTCATTGAAGTCAGTGGGGCTCTGCCCAAGTGCATCCAGTTTCGGGGACTGATGTCCACATAAGGCCCCTGTCCTGCAAATTCATGGCTCCATATAGACCCCTGCGTCTATATGGAGCCTCATTGACTTTAATGGGGCTCTGACTGAGTGCAGGGACCCATCTGCATATTGGAGTTTGCAGGATAAGCAAGGTTAAAAAGGATGCTATCCAATCAATATGTGTGTGTTGTGACCTTCTACAAAAACTTAAAGGCCCTGAGGGTACCCATAAATGTTGGAAAGGAAAGATAATTATCACTTTCTTTTCCTTTCCCTAGAAAGGTATGTGTGTGGATTTGTCACTAAAATCCTGACACTTTGGCATATAAGCTTTTAATTTTTAAAAAGGAATTATAAGGAACTTTTTTCCTTCCAAGTACATTTCCAAACAACTATTAAATCAATAATTTGCAAGTAAGACTGAATCTTCAACTGCATTCTCACTTTCTCCTGCTGGAGATGAGTAGGTTTGCCAACCCTCCCGGTTTCACCTGGAGTATCCTGGAATCAGCCTCTATATCCCGGAGGTCACTGGAGACAAACCAGGAGATTTTAGGTTGCTAAAAGTCCCACAGGGCTAAGGCAGGCTCCTTGCCTGCCATGTCTCTTCGCCGCTCCCGGAAGTGGCTGCCCCCATCCCAGGCTCCAACTCCACAGCTCCCATTGGTCTGAAACTGCAGCCAATGGGAGCTGAGGGGGCAGTGCCTGCAGGCATGGGCAGTGTACATAACCCCTTGCCCTCTTCCTCCTCAGGGGCCACAGGGATGTGTTGGCTGCTTCCGAGAGTGGTGCAGGGCCAGGGCAGGCAGAGAGCCTGCCTTAGCCCCGCTGCACCACCAACTGGGAGCTGCCCGAGGTAAACGCTGCCCAGCCGGAGCCCACATCCCTCACTCCAATGTCTGCCCCAGTTCTGAGCCCCCTCCCACACCCAAACTCCCTCCCAGAGCCCACTACCTGCATCCCCTCCTGCACCCAAACTCCCTGTCCCAAGCTCATCCTGGAACCCCCTGCCACACTCCAAAACCCTCGGCCCCAGCCCAGATTCTGCACCCCCTACCACACCTTACCTCCTACCCCAGCCCAGTGAAAGTGAGTCATGGTGGGTAGAATGACCAATGGAGGAAGGAGGATGGAGTGAGCAGGGTGGGGCCTCAGAGAAGGGGCGGGGCAGGGAGAGAGGAAAGGGTGTTTGGGTTTGTACAATTAGACAGTCGGCAACCCCAGAGATGAGACATTTTTTCTTCTATAATTGGCATAATAAGAAATCCTTGCCTTGTTCATAGTCATAGAATAAGACCCTCATGTCATCCTACTTTTGTTTGTTTAAATGTATCCTGTCTTTCCAGTTTTTGTTCCTTTTAGATAAGGAGCTGGGAATGAGACACCTCTAAATGATGGGCACCTCTAAACATGGTTGTTGTTTCCATAAGTGTCAATGTTTCAGTGTTGTGTCATGTATTTATTGTATTGCCTACCTCAGTATTTCCCAAACTTGGGACCCCGCTTGCGTAGGGAAAGCCTCTGGTGAGCCAGGCTGGTTTGTTTACCTGCCCCATCCACAGGTCTGGCCGATTGCAGTTCCCACTGGTCACGTTTCACTGATCCAGGCCAATGAAGCAGTTAGTCACTCTCCACCCCATCCCAGATGCAGAGCATTATTATTTGGGTCCTGTCCCTCACCTTGTTGGTGATAGGAATTAAGCCCCATCACATATCCCCCTCTCAAAGAAGTACCAGTCATGGTACACTCTGAGTTACTGTATTGGGCCCTACAGTCATTTCCACTCTTTTTCTAAGTCATGCACCCAAGTGAACAAACTGTTTTTCTCAATTAGCAGGTATTCAAACATTCTTTCTGATGTTATTTATCTTGCATGTATTTGCAAGGACTCCTCTGCAGCAGCTAACCTGTCCCGAAGTTCCAGGAACATGTACTCTCCACTGTTGGTCCTGCCTCCTGCAGTTGCTTTCGGGGTGACAGGTCAGCATCCATGATCAAGGCAGCGTCTCTCTCATCTCCTCATTCAGGATGTCTGCCCCCCACTAATTTGCCTTAGTAGCTTCCTCTCCTGAAAGGGCATGTTGTGGACTTCTAGAGACTGAGGTCAAATTATCACATGTTTTCGTGGTTTGCAGTGCAGCTAGTACCTGTTCAAGTTTCTGCCCACAGTTCTTCTCATGTGCCAGATCTTGTCTTGTCTGAACAAATTCTTGCTCTTTTTTTGCTGCCTCTTCATTTGTTTTCTCTCATGAAGCTTTCACCTCCTCCAGCTCCCACTGTGCCTTGTGTAACTGTGTCTCCAGGGCTTGTAACTGACTTGACATCTTCTGTTTGACTCTCTTTGCTAGCTCCACCCAGTTCTTTGACTCCTCACTCATCCTCTTTGCTGCACCATGCAGCCCAACACCTTTGTTCAGGTGAGGATTATTTTATAGCCATCTGGTCTGAATGGTAGTCTTTATCATAATGGAGCCGGGAAATTAGGCCAGTTTCTGCCTAAAATTATGGGCCAGGAAATGTCTCTTACCATGCCCAAACTCAGCTAGCTCATCCAATCTTGTACTTGTATCTCTGTCTTTGCTATACATGCATGAAATGTGCACTGGTGAATGCCAATCTATTCTCAGCACTGGGAGGCTACTTCCCCAAACTAGGATTTGGGGACCACTGGAGTCAGTCAGTGCTCTCATTTCCTGTCTGTGTACTTTTGCAGTTACCTGGTAGTGTGCCCCTACTGAGTAAACATCCCAAACCACAGAGTTGGCTGTAATAACAATCCAAATAGCTGCACTCTTTCTTATATGACCCAGTTGCCTACAGCAGAAACACACAACTGGGTTCTCCTGGTCAATTCTGGGTTTCTGTCTCAGATACCTGGTAATGACTGAGGCATTGCTACTTTTTCCAATTTCTTAGGTACAGAACTGTCTAAGAATTTCTCCCTAATTTGTCCCTTTTCCCATCCCAAGGTCAGCGTTCTCCAAAACCTTGTTTCCCTCAGAACGCTCCACTTGAACTAATTCCTTGTCTGGGTCATTTAGCATTATCAGCTTCCATACAGATCTCCGCCATCCCCATGACCTCATCAGTAGAAGATGGCCAAAATTTCTGGACATAGCTTCAGGCTCCAGCAATCGGACCCTTAAAAATTGTTCTAAGCCTTTTATGTTCACAACCTTATTTAATGAGTTTGTTTTGGGCTGCAACTGTCATGTTACCAGATCTCATAGACATTGTACTGCCACTCTAGGGTGTACACCTTGCGGAGATGGCTCTGTCTTAAATTATTTGCAATATGCTTCCGGAGGAGTCCCAGTCTATCCAAAATGGCATCTTTTACCATTTTGTAGAGCCATATCTGCTTGTCAGACAAAACTTGGTAGGCTGCCTCAGCTTCTCCTGAGATGAATGGGGCCACTTGAGCTGCCTAAGAGAATTCAGCCCACCCTGCTATGGTTGTTATCCTCTAAAAAATGCTCAATCACCTTGTCCTAATTATGTCAGGCATGATACTGATTTGGGAAAATTCCCATCTCCCAAAACTGCTTCACTCCCTTGCCTTCACTTTTCCAGACATTACAGGAAATGATCTTGTTGAGCCTGTTCTTGTTCTTCTCTTGCTGTTGTTCCTGCCCTTGTAGCAGATGCAACAGTAGAGCACACGTCTGTTCCTATTGGGCTGCCAGTGTACAAACTATGTTCTCCATCTTCCCAAAAGAAGAAGAAATGTCCCTCTGCCCCTCACCTTTAAGGTAGTGGACATCTTCCAACTTCTTCATTGGTGCAGTCTCCAAACCCACTTCTGGTACCATGTGTGGCAGCACAACCTCACCTCATGGGCACCCCTAGTCTCTGATTACATAGGGTCCTCTGCTGCACTCTCTCTTGGGCATGCATTTAATTTTCTCTACCTGGATCTTCTCCCAACTCCCCCAAGTCATGTAAAAGTCTAACCCCTTAGGGGTAGTACAATGAAGTCCAAAGATTTAAACAAATCTTCAAATTAATAGCTTTTCTGTCCCTCTTAGGTTTCATTATAATTAACTTCTTATATTCTGCCTGTTAAGCCCTATCCCAGGGCTTCTCTCAGTCAAAGGGACCTGTCTCTTCTGCTATCTCTCCCCCAACTTAGCTCCTTCAATCTACTTATAAGGCTTAGCTTCCCCTCCTCTGTCCACTCCCCTCCAAACTTCCACTGCAGAACATGAATAACTGGGTCCTTCCCCTTGCCTTGCAGGCACATGAATTGAGATAATAGTGAAGAAGAGAAAGGGGACTCCTGAATAACATTATCATTTATAATATGTCTTGGACCCTTTTTAAACCTTGCATACAACAGAGAGATTTTCAAAGGTACAAAGGGCAGTTACACACCCAGCTGCATTTGACTTTCAGTAGGAGTTAGGAAACATATTTTAAAGGTGTTTATCTGCCTAATGCTTTGGGTACCTGCGGATAGGCACCTAATGGGATTTTCAAATATGCGTAGGTGCATTAGTCCCATGGGAGTTCCACTAGATATCTATCTGCATCTTTAGGCACCTAAGAACTTTTAACAGTCTGTCCCTGGATGCTACCTCACCATTGTGCCATTGAAAATATTTCCCCACTTTCTCATATTTAGTGTCAGGTTTCATAGTGATATCTGTGTTAGTCTGTATCAGCAAAAAGAACGAGGAGTACTTGTGGCACCTTAGAGACTTAACACATTTATTTGGGCATAAGCTTTTGTGAGCTAAAACCCACTAATACACTAATCCAGGAACCTATCCTTGCAACAAAGCCTGTTGCCAACTCTGTCCACATACCTATTCCAGGGACATCATCATAGGACCTAATCACATCACCCACACCATCAGAGGCTCGTTCACCTGCATATCTACCAATGTGATATATGCTATCGTGTGCCAGAAATGCTCCTCTGCTATGTATATTGGCCAAACCAGACAGTCTCTATGCAAAAGAATAAATGGATACAAATCAGACGTCAAGAATTATAACATTCAAAAACCAGTCGGAGAACACTTCAACCTCCGTGGTCACTCAATTACAGACCTAAAAGTCACAATTCTTCAACAACAACAAAAAACTTCAAAAAACAGACTCCAATGAGAAACTGCAGAACTGGAATTAATTTGCAAACTGGACACCATTTATTTAAATTTGGCTTAAATAAAGACTGGGAGTGGATGGGTTGTTACACAAAGTCAAAACTATTTCCCCATGCTAATTTTCCTTCTACTATCAGAGGGGTAGCAGAGTTAGTCTGGATCTGTAAAAGCAGCAAAGAGTCCTGTGACACCTTATAGACTAACAGACGTATTGGAGCATGAGCTTTCGTGGGTGAATACCCACTTCATGGGATTCCTTCTACTGTTACTCACACCTTCTTGTCAACTGTTTGAAATGGGCCATCTTGATTATTACTACAAAAAGTTTTTTTTTCTCCTGCTGATAATAGCCCATCTTAATTGATTAGTCTCATTAGAGTTGGTATGGCAACACCTATTTTTTTCATGTTCTCTGTGTGTTTATATATATCTTCCTACTGTATTTTCCACTGTATGCATCTGAAGAAGTGGGTTTTAGTCCACAAAAGCTTATGTCCAAATAAATTTGTTAGTCTCTAAGGTGCCACAAGTATGCCTTGTTCTTTTTGCTCATATTTAGTGATTGCTTAGTCAACTTACCTTCTGAGACCCAGATACTACAAGAGGATCCATGCAGATAAATCCATTGAGGGGTTCTCCAATGCTTATCCTATTATGATACTGGAATATAAGCAGTTTAAAAGGAAACAGCAACAATAAAATAATGTACACATAGGTTGTTATACATTGAAAGCTATAAATTCAGGCCACACAATGATTTTTATGGCAAAAAAGCTTCTCAGAATTGACATACATAACTTAGTGCTTGGAATTTATATGTCTGGATCATTTATTCCATCTGGAAATCTTTGTGCTCACTGCATCAAGTGTTCTATGGCACCAGGTCCTTGGGCTGCAAAAGGGGAGCTTCCATCCTGATCATCATAATTTCTATAGAGTTTTCAAAACAATCTCTATTGGACTTGTTTGTTGAATGTGATGCAGGTAGATGCAGAAAGAAATAAACATGGAAGAGAACAAGTGTATCTTGACAGCAAAGTCCTTTTAAAAGTTCTGATCTATACAGACTTTGGCAATTTGGTGGTAGGAATATAAATCATATGTATAAAGTAAGGAAAACTGGGAGCCTTTGAAGGCTGTGAATTTTTACAGTGCGTCAGCAGGTAGTCAAATCAGCTGCTTCCCTTAACTGAGGTTGTTGTAGAGTGTGATGCTGCATAATGAGTATTTGATGCTGCCACAGCTGCAGTCCTCCCTATATCTGCTATGAGTCACTCTGTTCAGTATCTTGAATTTCCATTCCAGGGAACAGTGCAAACATGCTTTCCAGAAACAGTGCTGCCCCATTAAAAACATTGGAATCTGTTTTCTCTTCTGTGTGCATATTAATTGGTGATATATATGAACAAAGAGTGATAATCACAATGTTGAATCAAGAGCAAATAAGTATATGTGCTAGATCAACTCTGAGGAGGAATCTGATTTATTTACTCTTGTTCTGACAGTAAGTATCACTGGAATTTCATAATTGTTTACTGTGACTCTAACATTACCTTTCAGAATCATTTAAATAGTTGCTCAAATTGATGTGTTGGAAAATCTTTTAAAAGTGTGTTCCATACCCTGCCTTCTACGTACATCTCAAACAACTACCAGGAAGGAATAACTCCAGGAGTAAGAGGCTACCAATCTTTGGATCTGCTGAGACTGTCAGCCATGAGGAACCCATTAGTACTGATTTTGGTTATTGCTGTGTTTTGTCTAAACCTGTCCATTATGGATTGGACTGAGACCACAGACTCACTTCTCATACAATTGGCCATCCAATAGACATTGGGTGTGAATGACTTGTGTTCTCTTCTGACCTGGACTAAATTTCAATCTGTGGCCTAGAGAGGAAAGACTCCATTACCAGTTCCCTGAGTCATCCAGTCTCTCACAAACTGCTGCCTCAAAGATGTAAGAAACAAATAAACCCATCTTTTGTTGCATGTATTTAATTTATGGAGAAATGGACATTTCTCCTGTTACATTGAAGGAGTTTTGATTTATTGTTGACACATGGATGAGAAATTGGCAGAAGAGTGGAGGAGTTTTATAAAAACTTTATAGGAGTGGTGGTAGAGAGGATTCAACAGCATTCTGGAGATATTACATTTTCTTTTCTCTTGTTAGGAATTTCGCCTTTCTGAGAGAGTTCAAGTGGCTTGGGTTATCATTATTGATTTCCATGGTCTAAGAATAAAAGTAAATGAAAGGTGAATGAATTTTGCTCTTTGTCTTCCATAATAAAATCTTTTTAATTAGTTAGAAATAACTTGTCCCTTTGTTGCAATGACCCCTTCTCAGTGAGCTTTTTAATTCCATTACTTAACCATGTAAGTAATATGATTCATATCTCTCCCATATGAAAACTCTTCAAAAGGGAGTATGTCAGCTTTGATATTAGTTATTAAAAACTGTACTTTTTTGTAGACTGTATAAAACGGTTTTTAAGATCATATTATATGTATTTTGAACTGTAATTCTGGCACATTAAATGAATAGTCTGAGGGCTGGACCACATTGGGAACATACATCAGAATAGTGATGTCTCTCAGAGGTGTGAAAAATCCACACCCCTGAAAGATGTAGCTATGCTGACCTAACCCCCTGTGTAGACAGTGCTAGGTTGAAGGAAGAATTCTTGGGTGGCTTTTGGGGAGGTGGATTACCTTCTATTAGTGCAGGTCTACACTGAAGAGCTACAGTGATGCAGCTACAGCACTGCTGTTGTGTCACCATAGCAGTTTAAGTGTAGACATACCCTCAGTCTTTGCCCTTTAAGCAAAGCTCTTAATTCCTGCAAGATGTTCCATGTGAGCAGATTGTTGTGGGCCTGAGACCACCCTACTTCCTGTGAAGGGCTTCTCTTGACAGTTCAGGAGACTGGAGGGGGCAGGATAAGTTCACTGGAGTCTCCTCTTCTGGTATTTTCTTCTCTTGCCAGTCCAAGAGACCCTGAAACTGTGGAATTCAGCAACAACAGCAAGGCCTTTACTTACCCATTTCTGTCAAGAAATGGGGAGAGACAGAAGTCTCCAAAAAACGAATTGGGGACCATGTTTGAATATCTTTCCTCATCATGGAATAAGAACATAAGAATGGCCATACTGGATCAGACCAATGGTCGATCTAGACAATATCCTGTCTTCCAACAATGGTCACTGCCAGATGCTTCAGACAGAATTAACAGAACATAAGAACAGTCATACTGGGTCAAACTAAAGGTCCATCTAGCCCAGTATACTGTCTTTCGACAGTGGCCAATGCTAGATACCCAGAGGGAATGAACAGAACAGGTAATCATCAAGTGATCCATCCCCTGTCGCCCATTCCTAGCTTCTGACAAACAGAGGCTAGGGACACCATGCCAGCCCATCCTGAGAACAGGGCAATTATCAAGTAATCCATACCGTTTCATCCAGTTCTAGCTTCTGACAGTTGGAGGTTTAGGGACACCTGGAGCATGAGATTGCATCCCTGACCATCTTTGCGACTAGCCATTAATGGACTTATCTTCCATGAATTAATCTAATTCTTTATTGAAACCAGTTGTGATGCTGTGCATAAGGAAGATGACCATTTGTGTCATTGTCACTAATGTTACACAATTGCAACAACTCTTGTACAAATTATGTCATGTAAGGTGACAATGGAAATTGGAAAATGAAAATGATTTTCTGAGTATAATTATCCTGTTTATATGCATATATCATCTTTGTATCTGAAGTTATGAATATTGACTATTGTCATAAACAGATAGTTAAGGGTTAATGTTTCTTTTACCTGTAAAGGGTTAACAAGCTCACTGAACCTGGCTGACACCTGACTAAAGGACCAATCGGGGGACAAGATACTTTCAAATCTTGGTGGAGGGAAGTCTTTGTTTGTGCTGTTTGTTTTGTTCTCTGTTCTCTCTTGGGACTAAGAGGGACCAGACGTGCAACCAGATCTTTCTCCAATCTTTCTGAAACAGTCTCTCATGTTCAAAATAGTAAGTACTAGCTAGAAGGCGGATTCTTTTTGTTTGTTTTCTTTATTTGCAAATGTGTATTTTGCTGGAAGGATATTTTATCTCTGTTTGTTGTAACTTGTAACTTAAGCTAGTGGGGAGGGAGTCCCTCTAGTCTATATATAAGCTGAAGACCCTGTAAACATTTTCCATCTTGATTTTACAGAGATAATTTTTACTTTTTCTTTCTTTAATTAAAAGCTTTCCCTTTTAAGAACCTGATTGATTTTTTTTCTTGTGTAAGACCCAAGGGGATTGGGTCTGAACTCACCAGGGAGTGGTGAGGGGAAAGAAGGGGGGGGAGGTTAATTCCTCTCTGTTTTCAGATTCAAGGAGTTTGGATCACAGTGATCTCTCAGGGAAAGTCTGGGAGGGGGAAAGGAGGGGGAATGGTTTTTTTCCCTTGTTTTAAGACCCAAGGGGTTTGGGTCTTGCGTCCCCCAGGGAAGGTTTTGGGGGACAGGAAGTGTACCAAAACATTATATTTTTGGTTGATGGCAGCACTATCAGATCTAAGCTAGGAATTAAGCTTAGAAGGGTACATGCAGGTCCCCACTTTCTAGACGCTAAAGTTCAAAGTGGGAATAATACCTTGACAGCTATGTATTTTTATCTAAATCTGTGTTGTATTCTTGGGTGACACCTCCCAGATAGAATTTACATTAGGGCAAGATGCATTTTGATGGCCTATCAAGGACATTCCACTATCACAATACATCAGTAAAGAAACTCATTCTGTCCAGATAGCTCCTCCTGAGGATGCCTCAGGCAGCAAGGAGCCAATGGCCACCCTCTGTTATTCAGCAAAACGTATAAGGGAATGTGCTATGCCCATTGTGACTCTGGATTCCATTTTGGACAGTAACTTTCCACAAACAGGGGCTGTGGACTTGGTTTGGGCAAGTAAATTTACATGCACATGGCAGAGCATATAAAAAGATACTTGAAACATCTCCATGTTACCTCTTTCCTGCTGTGATTCTCTGAACTGTGGCTTTACAACTAAAAGGAGCATCTTGAGTTATGGACTGAGGACCTTCCAATCTTCTGGAAATTACCAGAGAGTCCATTCCATCACTGCTACAAACCTGATATAAGGACTTTGCATTTCTATGTATACAATCTATTAACCATTTATAACGCTCTTTACTTGTATTATTAAATGTTTTGTTCGTTTTCTAAGGATTGGCTGACAGCGTGATATTTGGGTAAGATCTGAGCTTCATATTGACATAGGGATATGTGTTTGAGCCTCTGGGATTAGAAAGAACCTCACATATATGAAATGGGTTGATGGGAGCCAAGGGCTGGAATGCCTAAAGGGGACTATGTTTGGCTTCTGGTTCACCAATGTGTTACTGCAGAAGCTCTTTTGTTACTTTTTTGGTGAATCTATAGTGTAAACCAACAGATTTGGGGATTGTCTGCCCTGTTTCTTGCAGTCTACACTGAGTGTGGCACTCTCAGTGTGGTCTATCCACTTATCTTTTTGGCCTTCACAATGTCCCCTGGCAATGAATACCACAGGATGACTGTGCACGTGTGTACAAGTACTTCCTTATGTTTCTTTTATACCTGCTGCCTATTAATTTAAGTGGGTGACCCCTAGTTCTTTCGTTATATGAGGGAGTAAACAGCACTTCCTTATCCACTTTCTCCACACCATTCGTAATTTTATAAACAGCTATCATATCCCTCCATAATCATCCCTTCTCTAAGCTGAACATTCCCAACCTTTTTTTATTCTCTCCTCATATGGAAACTGTTCCATGTCCCTAATCTTTTTTGTTGTCCTTCTTTGTACCTTTTCCAATTCTAATATATATTTTTGAAAAGGGGTGATCAGAACTGCACACAGTATTCAAGGTGTGGGCGTACCATGGATTTATATAGTGGCATTATGATATTTTCTGTGTTATTAGCTGTTATTGCTGTTGATATTTTTTTCCTATTGGATGCAATATTTGTGGGCTTTGTGAGTGGTGTTTTTTTTTATTAACACAGGCCCGAAATTCTATGTCAGATGAGTGACATATGAAACCTCTCTACCCAGTAACTCCTTTTGGGTTTACTTTAGGTTTTGAGCATTAGTAAAAACACTACATTGAAATACCTTTATTCCTTTGTTGTTGTTATTTGCTTTTGTAAATGGATGGCATTTGTCCCTTCTTCCCCCTCTAGCAAATAAGAGGGTGAGCCAGATCACAACACTAGTTGCAAAAGAAGGAAACAGGGAACATGTTTATTGTAGAATATTATTTTTAATATTTTTATAACCATGTTGGGTACTGCTGATTGTTACAAGTTATTGGATCTAAAAATAAATAATAAGGAAAGAGAAGGCAACCAGTAACAATTTATTGTATGTAGTTTTTTAGGATATGCAATTTTACTTTATTTTATTTTGTACTGTCCCAAATTGGAATAGATTTAGAATAAATTTTGGATACAAAACTCAACATACATAACAGGCACTTCTTTTTTCTTTACAATTTAACAACTCAGCCAAAAATTGCTATAGTTTGTGAATCTTCTTTATTTCATCTTGGGTTGGTTTATGGTGGTATGTTGAAACCATGCATGTTTTTGTCAAGAAATCAGATGAAATTCAGTAATTCAAATCCAAACATTGAAGCAAAACTAGATAGTGCAATTCTTATTGCCCAGTGAACTCCATGAGTTTGTATGAATATAGGGAGCAGAATTTGGTCCTATATTTATAATAATGAAATAACTAACCTTCTATAGCTTCAATTTTATCCAATTTAGAGTACGTGTTTGGGAAAAAAGAAGACTGATTCCTTCTCTGAGCTCAATCTTTACCTTACATTGTGGTCTGAGACAATTCACTTAAACTTGCCTTGACTCAGTTTACCTATTTGTAAAGTGGAGATGATGCTTTCTACCTAATACGGGTATTGCGAGCATTAATTAATGTTTGGAAAATTGTTTGGAAAATTTTGGATGAAAAGGTACTGTGCGTGTATAAAACATCACTATAATAACAAACACACTCAACTGAATAACTATCCTGTTATAAGTGGCATTGTTTTCCAAGTTTATTTTTTTTTCTTAGAGTGGGTTACATGCTGTGGGATTATTGTTATGAAAGGTTCTATGCAGAGGCAGTGTTTCTGGCAAAGGGACCCATGTAAGCAGCAGAAGAATTTCTTCTGTGCCTTAGTCTCTGGTACAGTCAATGCTTGAGGCAGAATTGCTCCTTAGGAACAGGGCATTGATATTGGACTCAGATTTCTGAAAGAACAGATTCTTGAATGATGCTTAAATGTATCAGTCTACTTTTAGGACTGATACATTATTTTTTTAAAAAGTTACATTTAGAATATAGCCAGGTCATGAAATTGAACTGCAAGGCCCTGAAAGTCTGCTATTGCTTAGCAATGGCATGATGATGATGTTAGAATGAGACACCAGTGCTGGAAATACTTTTATAAGATCTTCGATGTATCAACAGTTAGAATGGCTTGAAAGGTGCCACATTTGAACATACATGATTAGACTTATGATTATCTGAACCTCTTTGCTGTCACCAAATATATGTCTCATGGGCATTTGGGCAAAGAGAACCTAATCCAAAGTCCACTGAAATCATTGGACTGATTCCATTTCCCAGGGTTTGGATTAGTCTAAGAATCTGTTCAACAGGGAAATGTCCTCACAATTGATTAAATCGGGATGAAGCAGGTTCTAGTGTATTTCACGCTTAGTGTGCATTTTTATTTGCAGTTATTCTGTGATAGGATTTTCCATTCTTTTAGCTCACATTTTGTTTGATCTGAGAGGTTCTTAATGCATTGGTGATCTGAGAGGACAGTGAATGCATTTAATGGTTTCTACAGGTCATCTCATCTTCACACACTGACAGCATGCATACCATCTGTGTTTTTTCCTTAGGAGTTAAGAAGGGATTTTATGTCACGTTAAATTTCATGTTGAGCTTGCTGTCTTCTCCAATATGCTGATCTAAAAAAGTATTTGGGAGACTGAAGGGTAGGAGGGGAGGAGAAGTGAAGGTGTAGAAAAAAAGGTAAAGAAATTTATTTGATTTGAGTAAAGTAGCCTATCTATAGACCATAAAAAAAATACCCAGTTATCAGTTGAGGGATGAAAGGTTCTTCTTATTATATACAACACACACACAATAGGAACTCTTTTATATTTATAAATAAATAACTTATTAATACATTTAGCAAAGTGACACACACTTCCACTCAGTAAAGTAGATAGGGATAATATGGAAAGTAAATCTGAGCATCCATACATATACCATCCCTTGCAGAACAACCTGAAATGTTTGCCATCTCCTTCCTCATCTTCACCAGTGGCCATCATCCTGGCCCCTTCCAAAGGCTACCTCTCTCTCTCCTACTGTCCCCAGGCTGGGATGCCACTTTTATAATATATTAGGCTGACGTTACCATGTCTAATGCATATTCAACAGGGGTTTCTTCCCTCTTCCTTATTTCTATTCCCTCCCCATACCAATGTTAAGGTGTCCTTCTTCTATAAATTACTGTATTTATAATTTCACCGCATTATCATATATGTCAATTTGTTGCCATGGAACTCTTGCAGTCGGATGTTCCATCCAAAACCTTCCAGAAGGTGGTGTCAGTTCATGTTCTGTGGTTTGCTTATGTCATTATGGACAAAAATCCACCCCTACACTCTACTTCCAGTTCCCCAAAACTTATGAGTTACCTAAGTTTATCTGTGTCAAAGTTTGTAAACTTCAAGCCTCATGCTAACTGCTGAAGCCAATGTCTTACAGGATACAAGCCTGTAGGTTCCTTGCATTACTGCTGAATATAATAAAGCAGAATATAATGCAAAACAAAGAATAGAATAGAGGTAAGCAAACCCTCTGAGCTACTGCAGATGGGACATAAAGACTGATATTTTCAAAGCTGCCTGAGGATTTGGATGCACTGTTTCAATTAATTGAATAAAATTGGATATCTATATTCCCTAGACAATTGGGAAAATATCAGCCAGAAAGTCTTGATTTATTTAGCTCAAAGAGTTGTGATAAATTTGGTGCTTTTTCCAGGATGATCTTCCTCATCACTTATTTTGTCCCTTTATAGAATGAATTCAAGCATTCTGTTTGCTTTTCTAAATTTCTTTGCATATGGGAGAGATATATCTCTATTAAATAGTTGGTGATGACTCCTAAATTTCTTTTCTCAGAGACCCTAAAATTTCAGAGCCCAAGAGCAAATCTGAGAAGTTTAGATTAATAATGCCAATGTGCATTACCTTAGATTTAGCCAAATTACATTTTGTCTGCCATCATGCTGTTCAATCCCCTCATGTGTTCCAACTCCATCTGGTGTTTCTCACAAAACACTATGGCTTTTGCTAGCTGAAACAACTGAGTATCATCAGGAAATGTCATCAACTTGCTGTCCACTTCCTTCTCCAAATCATTAATAATGATAAAGACACTTGAGACTGCTCACTCAAAACTTACTACATCTCTATTCTTAGGAGCAGCTTTTCAACTTTAATTTCCTATTGCTTAATTAGTTTCTAAATCACAGAAAGATTTTTGTTCCTTAGAAAAGTAACCAGCCATACACATAAATAATAATACACTATAGTTATTTTTTTAAATCCTATTAATGACCTTTTGGGAAAGACCTACTAATATGATTTTGAAAACACAAGTTAATTATGACCAACTTTATCTACTTCTCCTCTAACTTAAAAAAAACAACTCCCCAACAACTCGCTATTAGGTTAAAGGTTCGAGGTCTTTCCATACAGAAATCACGCTGGGTTTGAGCCTATCAAATTATACTTATCCAACTGTTCTGCTATTCCATCTTTAATTAGACTCTTCATCAGTTTACTCAGTAATGGGGTGAATCTCAGCAGGCTGTAAATCTCAGCAGTTTTATTTAAAAATAGGCACCACATTATTGACTTTCTAGTGTTCAATAGCATTATGAGCATCTTTGTTAGGGTGTTGTACATATGTGAGTTAGTGTTTCTGCCATAGTGTTTAACACTGTATTGCCTGCTGAACTCTTGGATAAATACTAGCACAAATTAAATCCCTGTTTCTCCTACAACATGTAGCCTAGTGGATAGACACTGGACTTAGTCTCAGGAGACTTGAGCTCAGCTTCTATTCTGCTTAGTAACCTTGGGTAAGTCACTTCCTATACCTCAGATTCTCCACTTGTAAAATGAAGGTAATGAAACTGACCCTCTTTATAAGGTGGTTTGAGGTCTACAGTGAAATTACTATATAAGAACTATGTATTATTATTAATAATACTCTCATTTCTCTCCCTGCTTGGTATTGACAGCCTTCAGATACTTGCTTACCATACTCACCCTGCTCCCTCTTAGCAAAGTTATGGATATTGTAAATATAGGGAAGGTGAAAGGAGAGAAAAATATAAGGACAAAGTATGTTTTAGTGTATCTTAAGCAGTTATTTTGATTTCAGATTCCACAGCATCACACCATCAGTTACTTTTAAAATAAGACTCTCCGAATGTAAGTATTCTTTCGCTGTAGCGACCCAGCTTCAGGTGGACTATTTGTGTGGTTGGGAGGGGGAGGAGGGAAATAGACAATTTGATTTCTTCTTATTGAGAGAAAGAATTTGATTAACTCCATATTTTGAAAATCACAGTCCTCTATATCAATACGGGGGATTCAGTCTTGAGGGAGGAAAGGTTGTGTTTGAATCACCAGAGGAGAGCTGCTCTGAATGCTAATGATGGAAACTGCATAGGAAATATACTAAATCAGCACATTTTGCTTCCTAGTCATTATTCTGGGGAGTAAGAGGGTCTTGTGGTTGCAGCCCTCGACTGGGTCTCACCAGAGCTGGATTAAATTCATGGCTCTGCCACACACTGCCAGTGTGACCATGGGCAAGTCACTCAGTCACATTTCCCTTCCATAAAAGGCACATAACAGTTCTTCATTACCTCCCCGGGGTAAACTCATCATTAATTTAGGGAAGTGCTCATAAACATCAGTGAGGAAAAGGGCCAATCAATCAATAACTCTCCCAGGCAGCACTACCTACTTCCGAGGCTGGGTTTGCTGACTGTGTGCCACTGATGGAGCAGGCTTATGGCTGCCTGGCATAGCCTCAGGACCCTTGTGAGTTGCTGTCATGAGCAAGGCATGGGCAGTCTTACCTAATAGTTAGAGCCAGGAACCAGAACCACAGGCCATATTTGGAATCAGGGATCAAGCCAGGGGTCAGAGCCAGAATCAGAAGCCAATAACACTGATCTACAATTTTTGAGAAGTCGTCTGCTTCAGAGATAAAATGTGATATTTATTATGTATTTTGATGTGCTGAACTCAAATATGACAATTAAAACAACTGATTGGCTACTGTTTCTAAGATATTTAAGTTTTTACATTTTATGTCTATGTATATTGTGTAAATAGTAGAGTTTTAATCATAAATTGTAAACCTAGGTCTTTTCATGTATTTATGGTTGCTTTACATGATAATATTTCACATGTCCTGTTTATGTAACACTTTAAAAATCAGCAAAAGGGTTATATAAATAAAATTGATTATGAAACAAAAGGCAAAAAACTATTATGTAGCTAGTTTAGTCCTATTCAGTGTCTACTCGGCGCTTCTTGGCTTGTCTCTTGTATTCATTAAATGGAGCATCTCTTGTCACTGTCCAGCAATAGTCTGCAAGCATTGATAGGCTCCATTTGCCCTGATAGACTGCCAGGAGATTCCACTGCTGTAGTCTGGAGCCTAACTGCTCTGCCTTACTCTTGGGTAGTTCCAATTTCCTGACAAGGTCATTCAGTTCATCTTGTGTTATGAGGTGTGGTTCAGAGGAGGAAGATGGGAGGAAATGTGGGTCCTGTGGCATTGATGGTTCAGGACCAGAAGTTTCATCCTCTTCCTCTTCCTCATGTGACTCAAGTGAGAATGATTCTGGTGCATCAGGAACCGGCAGTCCTTCTCCGTGGTGTACTGGGCGTATAGCTCATGGAATGTTTGGATAATGCACAGTCCACTTTTTCTTCTTTGACACACCTTTCCTAACTGGAGGCACCATGCAGAAGGAACAATTGCTGGTATGATCTGTTGGCTCTCTCCAAATCATTGGCACTGCAAAAGGCATAGATTTCCTTTTCCTGTTCAACCACTGGCGAAGATTTGTTGCACAAGTGTTGCAGCATATGTGTGGCGCCCACCTCTTGTCCTGATCTCCAATTTTGCAGCCAAAAGAAAGGTGATAGGCTTTCTTAACCAGAGTGGTTATACTGTGCTTTTGTGATGCAAAAGTCACTTCACCACAAACATAGCAGAAGTTATCTGCACTGTTCACACAAGTACGAGGCATGTCTGCTCACTTTGGCTAAACAGAAATGTGTCCCTTTGCAAAATCAAACACTGACAAATAAGAGAGCATGACACTGTATGATTTCTAGAGCTGATATAGGGCAATTTGTTCAGCAGAGTGATGTAAGCTTCGTTATGATTGCATCATCCATGACTTCTAGGAATAACATGATGCAATTCATATCATGTATGATGCAATATCAGCTTCAGATTGCATCATTCATTGTTTTGCCTAAAAAGCAAGTACTGTCCAAACCCAGTCATAGATTTATTCATAGATCCAGTAAAAGATGTATTTTAATCATTTCTGGTTTAAATTGAGATCCCTTCCCTTTATAACTCACTTATCCTCCGCCATTCCCAAGTCAAGGGTTGTATATACTGACCCAATAGCACATCTTGAAAACTAGAGCCAATCAACAATCTTAAGCATCATTTTCATTCTCAGTGACCCAGAATTAGTAAAGTTGGACTACATTTATTTCAGAAGCATTTTGGCTGTAGAGCAGTGTAACTGAAGCCAGAGATCAGAACCAGACTTAGAAGCTATGCAACCAAGTACAGATAGGGTACATTGGAGCAAGACAGACACAATCACAACTGCAGGAATAAGTGGTAAGCAGCTAGTACGCACGCTGCTGAGCTTACATGTGCAGACCTGTTGGTTGCTTTCAGCCTGTCAGGCAGGCCGGCCAGTCATGTGATTCTGCCACAGTCCAGTTGGGGTCATTTACCTTCCTTTGAAGCTAACTTCAGGCTCAGTTGAGGAAACTTAACCTTATGGCTAGCTTCTCTACTGCTGGGTGCTCAGTGTCCTGGGTTTTACTGGTGCAAGGGAAATTAAGACCACCTTGTATGTACCTTTTTGTCTCTAGGTATTTTAAATTTAAACCATTTGTACATAGTAGGAAACAGATTCCCTTCCCTCTCTCTCAAAGCCCCTTCAGTGCTACAGAGCTTGTATCCAGTTGCAATTAGGAAGGTAAAAACCTTGATGTCATCTAATAAGCAAGCAAAGGGCAGAGGAGGGGGTGAGCCATGCAAGAGTCTTTAATGAGAAAATGATATTTAATTATCTGATGATCATAGGAGAAGAATAGCAATCTATGCTGCTTTGATGTCTTGAAAAGGTAATTTACTGTATTTTATTTTCTTGCTGTGAAACTGAATAGTCTGCATGCCATGCCCACACAGCAATTTGAAGCATATGGAGCCTACCATAGTAAGAGAGGACTTTTTTTTCTTAGTGCTCATCCCAAATTGAATGAATGAAGAACATATGTTTTGTAATGCTAACATGAAGTACCTCATAGGGGTTGGTGAATGTGGTTTAGAGAGAGGATTACTGCAAGGGTACATTTTTGTAAGCACTTTTTCTATAGAGAATCACTTATTCTGGCACCTCAGGCTTATTTGTTAAAGAAATAAAAAAGATCTAAACACTGAAATGAGTGAACTTAAGACAAAGCTGGATTTCATCCTAAGTACTGCGGAGTAGACTTCCCTCTGTAATCTTTGATACTAAAATACAGTGCCAGAAGTCCTTTAGCAGACAAGAGACGCACTGAAGTTACTTGTGTGCATATAAACTGGGCCCCTAATGCCTTGAAGGAAAGGTCTAATTTACACTTAGAATGGAATTGTGCTTGTTTTAGTCATAGATGCAGGCCCATTGCAGTCAATGGGCTGGTTCCTTGCTGCCTTCATCTGATGGACCCATTTACCCCTGCACAAAATGGATATGAAATGCTGACAAATCATATTGGATGTGTGCTAGCACTTGCCTGCATGGAGACAGTGCATAGCAAGCCAGGCAAATCTCCATGTGGACAAGCCCTCAGAAGCATTTTGTACTCTCTCTGAATAGGTTTAAATGACTGGAGCCAGAAATCAGAGCCAAACTTAGAAACTAGGCAACCAAGTACAGCTGGAGTAGATTGGAGCAAGACCAGAACAGGGCAGGAGCAAGACAGACACCATGACACCTTCAGGAATAAGTGGTGAGCAGCTGGCACACTTCAACATCCCTGGGCACACAATAGCAGATTTAAAGGTAGCCATCCTGCAGCAAAAAAACTTCAGGACCAGACTTCAAAGAGAAATTGCTGAGCTCCAGTTCATCTGCAAATTTGACACCATCAGCTCAGGATTAAACAAAGACTGTGAATGGCTAGCCAACTACAAAAGCAGTTTCTCCTCCCTGGGTTTTCACACCTCAACTGCTAGAAGAGGGCCTCATTCTCCCTGATTGAACTAACCTCATTATCTCTAGCCTGCTTCTTGCTTGCATATGTATACCTGCCCCTGGAAATTTCCACTACATGCGTCCGACGAAGTGGGTGTTCACCCACAAAAGCTCATGCTCCAATACATCTGTTAGTCTATAAGGTGCCACAGGACTCTTTGCTGCTTTTACAGATCCAGACTAACAAGGCTACCCCTCTGATATATTAGGCCACTGGTACCTCTTGTTTCATTTTGGTCTCCCACCTGCCCCCCTGGTGCATTGCCTTCTTTTGCCTTTGCCAACTCACCCTTCTGTGGTGTGGATATTATGAACTTTGCCTTTCTACACTGAAATAAAGGAGCGTTCTTGACTTCCCAGTCTCCTTTACCTGGCAGCCTCATCCACAGGGACCGTATCTGTGTCTCTGTCTCTCTTGTGAGACTGAAGTCCTGAGTTAGCCTTTCCAAACAGATAACAGGTTCCTTAGTAAAACAAGTTTTATTTAAAGATTAAAAGCAAAGAGTAAAAAATGGATAAAAGAAAATTACAGGCATCTCTTTTTATGACTAAGAGTTAATCTACACTGGGAACTTACATCCGCATAGCTTTGTGTGTCAGAGGTGTGAATAATCCACACCCCTGAGAGATGGGTCTATGCTGACCTAACCCCCCATTGTAGGAAACACTAGGTTGAAGGAAGTATTCTTCCATTCACCTAACTACTGCTTCTCGGGGAGATGGATTACCTACACTGATGGGAGAACCCTTGCTGTTGGCATAGGTAGTGTCTACAGTTAAGAGCTACAGCAGTTTAAGTGTAGACATTCCCTAAATTTATACTTCACTACAAGCTAAACTGGATCAGCTGTTTCATCTTAAACTACAGAAGAAGAAAATACACCTATTTATTTCATGTACCCTGAGGCCTAGTCTACACATAGATTTTTGTATTGGTATAACTAGGTTAAGGCTGTGATTTCTTACCAGTATAGTTATGCTGGGTACAACCCTTAGTGTGCACACAGTTATACTGCTATAAAACTTATTTCCTTCCTGTATGGATTAAGTGATATTAAAATAAGTACTTTTTTAATTCTGTAATTGCATCCACACTAAGGGGTGGGGTGGGGGGGTTGTATCACTTTATACCAGTATGATTAAAGCAGTACAACTTGTGTATGTAAACCAGCCCTTAGTTAGACTGACAGCCTGCAGATAGCTGTTCCTGACTGACTCTTTTGTTCCACCTGTCTCTTTAAAAAGAGAGTCATATTATCTGCTTTCCATGGAATTTTTGGTCAGAGGTATTAACAAACCTACAGGGATCATTGTATGCTTAAGAGGTATTCCTGAAATGAAATCCATTCCCACGGCCCCTGAGTTACAGTCTCCATAGGCATATTCTTTGTCTCGTACCTATCTCCAGGGAGCTGAGTACATCAGGATCAAACTAGTCCATCTAATTTTTAGCAGTTCTGACTTTGAAAATGGCCTTGGTATTGTTTTATAACAACTCATATTCAGAAACCTGATTGCTGCATCTCTGAGGGTGGCTGATCTGCAGTCATCTCCTTCCCTGCTCAGTAGGGGTTGGCTGTCTGTGGCAGACTTTGCCCTTGGAGTTGTAAAATACACTTGAGAGATAAAGCTTGTAAACTATACTTCTCTTATATATTCAAACAATAAATAATGGCTTCTTCTGTTTGCCATAGTGTGCACAATTTAAGATTAAAGGAATGCTATTACTGAATAATAATAAGAAGAATCTGTTTCAAGTCAGTCATTCCCAGTTATGACACTGATATTAATTGATAAAACATTCCATTGTTCTCTTGTACCATGAATGAGGTTGGTGCTTTCATTTTCCTGTGTGTCAATTTATATTTAATTGAAATAATTTGATTATAGGGCTTAATTGTTCCAAATTCTGGTTGGTGTTGCAGAATTTCTACCATCTCATATGGTGCTTCTGGATTTTAAAGAAGAGAGTAACTGTACCACTTTAGACTGAATGACATATTCTTTGTGGGGTCAACTCCATTTTCCAGCATAAAGAGGGAGGGGACAGATTCATGGCACCTTTACCTCCGCACCTTCAGTTGAGTCCAGTACCGGCAGAAGCTGATGACACCACACTGCTTCTGGCACTCATCCACCTTCTACAGCCCACCCAGTGGCCTGTCACAATTTTGCTGGTGTTATGGTGCTTATGTCTTTAGAAGAGTGTAATTCTGAAGTGAATGGAATAATGCTTGTAATTGCAATGTCTTTGGTGAAGTAAAATGCATGTTATCAAAACCTTGCTTAGTGGATTATCATTGTTTTTCATTATCCTGTTTAATCTTCTCTTTCATGTCAGATGACTCATCAGAACTTGATGGGAGATTGTACATGCATTTCCGTTGCTGGAAAACATTTAGTAGCAGTATCAGTCTTTGCTGTGATGAAGTTGTTTGGTGGTGTATGATGGTGGATTTTTCCATTGTGTCAGTGTGAAAATTTCCTTGAGTGTTGCTCTTCTATATTGTAATTGGCTTTGTTTGCACTTGTATAGAGAAGGTTTTGATTTTAGTGGTTGTGTTACAGCCTGTAATGTTGCATTTTCATTTCTCATGATGATTTACTATTCTTGCATATAACAATTTGTGGTTTTGCCAAAATAGTTGACACTGTAGTCCTTGCATGGTACCATGTATCTGTCATTTTCCAAATATGGTAGTGAGGTGTTGCCATTTCCTATATGGAGGCTGTTTGTTGATCTTTGCCCTTAGTCACAGATGCCTGATTAGTCTTATTCCAGTAGTTGGCATAGAGTATAACTCTGCATATTGAATATAACTAGGGTCCTACCAAATTCATGGTCCATTTTGGTCAATTTCATGGTCATAGGATTTTAAAAATTGGAATGATTTCAGGTATTTAAATCTGAAATTTCACAGTGTTGCAATTGCAGAGGTCCTGACCCAAAAAAAGAGTTGTAGAGGGGTCACGGTACTTCTATCCTTACTTCTATGCTGCTGCTGCCGTCCAAGTTAGTTGGCCAGAGAGTGGTGACTGCTGGCTGGGAGCCTAGCTCTGAAGGAAGAGCCACCATCAGAAGCAACTCAGAAGTAAGGATGACATGGTATGGTAGTGCCACCCTTATTTCTGCACTGCTCCTCGTGGGGTGCTGCCTTCAGAGCTGGGTGCCTGGCCAACAGCCACTGCTCTTTTGCTGCTGAGCTCTGAAGGCAGCGCAGAAGTAAGGGTAGCAGTACCACGACCCTTCTAAAATAACCTTGCAACTCCCCTGCAATTCCCTTTTGGGTCAGGTCCCCCAATTCGAGAAACTCCATTCTCCCCTGTGAAATCTGTATAGTATAGGGCAGTGGTGGGCAACCTGCAGCTCATGGGCTACATGTGGCCCATCAGGGTAATCCTCTGGTGGGCCGCCAGACCATTTATTTACATTTGCATAGCTGCCCGTAGCTCCCAGTTGCCGTGGTTCACCCTCCCTGGCCAATGGGAGCTGCAGGAAGCGTCATGGGTCTGGCCACCACTTCCCGCAGCCCCCATTGGCCAGGAACAGCAAACTGCAGCACCAGGAGCTATGGGCAGCCATGCAAATGTAAACAAATGGTCTGGTAGCCTACCCGCTGATTATCCTGATGGGCCATGGGTGGCCTGCGAGCCGCAAGTTGCCTATCACTGGTATAGAGTAAAAGTACACATTCTGCTGTTCAGGGTGCCACAGATAGTGGACCTTCTCTGTACATACATGGCTAGTAATATGTACCTGTTAGAATGGTCATAGCATATGAATATAGATGCAACAGCACTCTAAGATATGTTTTTGATTTTAGACTTTTTCACTGCAATCACAAACTACCTTCTCTGACAACTATTAAACTACTATAGGTAAGAGATCCATATTTTTCACTTCTTTCTTAAATTAAGTTCTATATCTGTTGAGTCATCATATTCTTTGCAGAGTGTTTGTGTATTTCACTTTTCTGAGTACTTGCTGAAAGCATATATGTAGTCTCCAGTGTAATGACTGCACATAACCTTCATTGACGCTGAGATAAAGCTGGGAAATATATGTGCTAAAATCATGAAAAAATCAATAAATAGAGATTAAAACAGACAGATGTTTATATTGACTTTATTTTAATATTATTACTTTTTTCTCTTGAGGCTCAACTTAGTCCATAACAGCAATGGATATATGTTTGAAGTCATTTTAGCAGGGCCTGCCAGGGCCACCGAAGTTAAGGACCTGCCAATATTTCTACCATCACTGCCTATTTTGCAAGGCTTAGATCCCAGATATAAAAAATAGCTCATAGCTAGATTTGGCATGAAAGGTGTCTGACTAAAGTCTGTTAATTATATTCATTAATGGCTGTTGTCTAGGAAGTTTAAACTTGAAATTAGATGAAGGTTTCTAACCATTAGAGGAGTGAAGTTCTGGAAGAGCCTTCCAAGGGGAGTAGTAGGGGCAAAAGACATATCTGGCTTTAAGATTAAGCTTGATAAGTTTATGGAAGGGATGGTATGATGGGAGAGCCTAATTTTGGGAATTGATCTTTGATTATCGCCAGATAAGTATGCCCAGTGGTTGGTGATGGGATGTTGGATGGGATGGGATCTGAGTTACTGCAGAGATTTCTTTCCTGAGTGCTGGCTGGTGAGTCTTGCCCACATGCTCAGGGTTTAGCTGATCGCCATATTTGGGGTCGGGAAGGAATTTTCCTCCAGGGCAGATTGGCAGAGGCCCTGGAGATTTTTTGCCTTCCCCTGCAGTGCGGGGCATGGGTAACTTGCTGGTGGATTCTCTGCAGCTTGAGGTCTTCAGACCACAATTTGAAGACTTCAGTAACTCAGGCATAGGTTAGGGGTTTGTTATAGAAGTGGATGGGTAGGGTTCTGTGGCCTGCTTTGTGCAGGGGGTCAGATCACATTGGTCCCTTCTGACCCTAGAATCTATGAATCTATAATAAAATACAAGATTCATCTCTGTCCCATGGTTTATCTGTCTAGATTTGTAGGTGGCCCTATCAGTACACGGGCATGTTATAAAAGTTACTTAATCCTCACAATGACTCTGTGAGATGTAGAGAAAGGATGGTCCAGTGGTTAAGGCACTTGCGAGAAATCCAGGTTCAACTCCCTGCTCTGCCACAGACTTCCTGTGTGACCCTGGCCAAGTCACTTAGGATGGGATCCAAGAAGGGACTTAGATGTTGCAATTCTGAGTATAATGGCACCTGGCCTTTAAGTACCTAGAAAACCACAAGAACAACACTGTGATCCACCTGAGTTAGGTGTCCAGGCTCCTATCCAGTGAATGGAGAGAGAGGCATCTTAGAGTGTAATCCACAAAACCAGCATGCAAGGTCAGGACCTGCCTAAGCTAGCCAATGAAATATGCTGACCACAGGGGTGTATGCTAAAACCGCCTCTCTCATGGAGTTTGGCATCTAGCGCTGCTAATGATCCACAAACAAGGGAAGATAGGCATTTGGCCACCTAAATTGCAGTTGGGCCCAAAACAAAATGCCCAGAGGGGTAGGACCCCCTCATAACTTTTAGGCTAGTAGTTTAGTTACTCACCTGGGATGTATGAAGTCGCCCACCCTGAGGGTAAGATGGGATTTGAATAAGGAATGTCCACCTCTCAGGTGAGTGCTTGTGATAATTGGGCCTACAAATGTCCTCTAATTGCGAGCTCAATTGTAAAAAGTACATGAAAGTTCATAAAATGTCACAATAACCTATATTAACAAATGCTGTTGGGACAAAGTATGAAAGGGAGACAAAGTGAATTAGTCCAAGGAACAAGGCCTACTGCTATCTGGTAAACAAGAGAAGTGTGGAACCAGAAATCAGTGAGCCAAAATTGGTGTGTCAGAAGCTAGGTATAATTGGCAGACAAAATAATGAGGTGATGGATTATTCCACCCACTGTTCCCTTTGTGGGTCATTTAAATTAAGAGATTTTAGGGAGAAAAATTGGCTACCAGAGTGAGAATCACCATTATGGCTTCCACCTCCATCATCTCCTGGGACCCCAGGCCATCGTCAGCCTGATCCTGAGAGATGTCCTGACCCGACTGGACCAGAAAGAGGGACTCCGATGACATTACAGTTCTAACTGAACCCCAAACATCACCTGGGATCAGACTTTAATGACTACAGCTACAGCAGTAGCTCCAGCCCATCTCAACTAACTTCTGGTTAGCCCAACAGGACAGTTATTACCATTTTTGATACTATAGAATAGACAGTCAGAAAAAAGGGAAGAAGGGGTTCCTTCTAAAAACTCTGGCTAAATGGAAAAGGAACTAGAGATTTTTGTAAAATGAAAGCCTCACTTAATGCTTTACATTTCAAAGGCTTTAAGTGTTTTTCTTTCTTTTCTTTATCTTTAATACAAGGTTAAAATAATTTTCAAAGTTGTGTCTGCCACCATACTAAACAGGCTGACATCTCTGTAGACCAAACCTTTGACCTTGTCTAACACTATTTAATGGTGGACAGTGACTGATTATGTTAACACCTTTGGCCCATTTATTACACCTGAATTAATACAACTGTGCCCTGACCTCTAGAGTACAGAATATTGTAATGCGGCTTTCCCTCAGTCTTGCCTGGTGAAGATGTCCTGCTTCAATTGAATAATTACATATTAATTGGCGGTCTGAAAGTTAGAATGGCTGTATAGTCTAGTGGATAGAGCACTGTAAACGTGTAGACTCACTCCCGTGGCGCCTTCTGCTGGTTGCTTCAGGGAATTAGTTTGATTCCAGCTACGGAGCACCCTCTGCAGGTCGGTGATCCACCTGTCCTCTGCTGGCCCCAGGCCCCTCCCTGGACCTCAGTGCCCCTTTAACTGGGTCTCCCCTCTCCCAGGGGAACCCCACCCCACTATCCCCACTTTGCCTCAGTATTGGCTACTGCCCAGTCATTGTCTAGCCCCCCGCCCTGGGGCAGACTGCAATATCAGCCACTCATCATGGGCAAAGGGGGTTTTGGCCTGGCTGCCTTTACCCACCCTACGGCTGCCCCTCTGCAAGCCCAGTACCCTGGAGGCCTAGAATTAGGCCCTGCAGCCTGGAGAGTTGCTGGCCTAGGGCTTCCCAGCTCCTAAGGCTTTTCCCCCCAGCCCTGCCTTCCTTTAGGTCCCCTGGGTGAGTCCCCAAGCAGTCAGGCCTGTCTCTCTCTCTCTCCAGTCAGAGAGAGACTCTTCTTCTGGCTCCCCTGGCCTTCTTATTCAGCCTTGTGGCTCAGCTTGAGGCGTGGCCCCCAGCTACAGCCACTCCCACCATCAGCCCAGGCTTCTGGCTCCAGCTACAGTCCCTTGCCAGCGCTGTTTTAACCCCTTCTCTCCTGGAGCAGGAGTCCGCCCTGCTACACACCTCCCCCCTTAAAACCCCCACCCATGGGGATAGGAGGGTTTTTTTCCCTTGACTAGCCGCCCATGTGCCTCCAGTGCCACTCGCTTCTTTTCAGATTCCTCCAAACACTTCCGCAAGCGGACCTCCTAATCTGCGAGGCTGCATACTCCTTAGCGAGGTCCACCGCACTCGCCTCAGACTCACGGAGGGCCTGCTCTGCCGCTTCAAGCCATGCCCGTAGATTTGAGTCCCCCAGGCCCTCTTCCTTAAGGGTCTGGGTCCCCTTGGTGGTCTGTCTCACAACTACCTGGGTCCATTTTGTTTCTCAGAGATGTCCGCCCTGGGACCCCATCTCCTGCGGGGCCCACTCCTTCTGGGTCCCTCTCCCCCTGAAAGGTGTGGTGATGGTTTGGGTTCTGGCCTCCTACGGGGTCCCCACGATCTCCACCTCGGCCTGTGTCATCGTCTTCAGTTCCTGCATGGCCCCTTCCGGGCCTCCAGGCACCTCCATCGGCCTACCCTCAAGTCTCTTGAGGGGGCAGTGCCTCCTAATGTGGCCTGGTTTCTGGCAGCCCTAGCAGACTCCCTGCCTCCTCGCTGCCTTAGGCCTTCTCTGTTTCTTCATGGGCCTAGACCCCCCTGGGTTGCCCTGCCCCGTGTTCCTTGGGCCCGGACAGTCCCTCCAGAAGTGGCCCGCTTGCCCACATGTCCAACATACTGGCGGCTGCCTGGGTTCCCACACCCAGCAGACTGTCCGAGGGACCTGCCGCCTCCTCTTCTCTGGGTGAGGCACCCTGCCCCCAACCCAGTACAGACAGTCCCTCCTTAAATGTCCTTGCCTGAAACAGGCATAACACATCCGGCACTCAGCTGCAGGCCTCCCAGTCCCGGCTCTCCACCTCTCCCAGCTATCTCCACCACGCCTCCAGAACTCTGTCCTGAGGACGTTCACCAGGGCCCGCTGCTCCTGTACTAGCTGGCCCACTTGTTCCCAGAGGGCCTCCTGCACCTCCCACGTGTCCTGTTAGGCCTCCCGGATCCCCTGCAGGTGGTCAGCCACCTTTCTCTGGGGCCCTGACACCGGGGCCCAACCAAGGATTCCATCGGGGGCCTCCGCATAGAAGATCCCCGTGTACCCCGGATCCATCATCCTCCGGATCCCCTCAGTCCAGGCAATAGCCCTCAGTCCTTGCCCAGGCCCCTTGTATCAGGGGTGGATCGCTATGCCCGCATTCTCCACCACGTGTAAACGTGTGGACTCACCCCCGCGGCGCCTCCTTCTGGTTGCTTCAGGGAATTAGCTCAATTCCAGCTACGGAGCGCCCTCTGCAGGTCGGTGATCCACTTGTCCTCTGCTGGCCCCAGGCCCCTCCCTGGACCTCGGTGCCCTTTTAACTGGGTCACCCCTCTCCCAGGGGAACCCCACCCCACTATCCCCACTTTGTCTCAGTATTGGCTACTGCCCAGTCATTGTCTAGCCCCTCACCCTGGGGCAGAGTGCAGTATCAGCGACTCATCACAGGCAAAGGGGGTTTTGGCCTGGCTGCCTTTACCCACCCTACGGCTGCCCCTCTGCAAGCCCAGTACCCTGGAGGCCTAGAATTAGGCCCTGCAGCCTGGGGAGTTGCTGGCCTAGGGCTTCCCAGCTCCTAAGGCTTTTCCCCCTAGCCCTGCTTTCCTTTAGGTCCCCTGGGTGAGTCCCCAAGCAGCCAGGCCCGTCTCTCTCTCCAGTCAGAGAGAAACTCTCTCTCTGCTTCTGGCTCCCTGGCCTTGTTATTCAGCCTTGTGGCTCAGTTTGGGGCATGGACCCCAGCTGCAGCCACTCCCACCATCAGCCCAGGCTTCAGGCTCCAGCTACCGCCCCTTGCCAAGGCAGTTTTAACCCCTTCTCTCCCGGAGCAGGAGTCCACCCTGCTACAAGCACTCACCTGAGAGGTGGCAGAGCTTTGATAAAATCTTTTTGCTCCCTAGGAAGAGCAGCGACTTGAACTTCGATCTCCCAGATCCGAGCTGTATGCAATCCACTAGGCCAGGGATTGGCAACCTATGGCATGTGGCTGGTTTGTTTACCTACTGCATCTGCAGGTTCGGTTGATCACATCTCCCATTGGCCATGGTTCGCCTCTTCAGGCCAATGGGGGCTGTGGGAAGCAGTGCAGGCCCAGGGATGTGCTGACTGCTCTTCCTGCAGCC
Source organism: Gopherus flavomarginatus (assembly GCF_025201925.1). Classification (NCBI taxonomy): domain Eukaryota; kingdom Metazoa; phylum Chordata; order Testudines; family Testudinidae; genus Gopherus; species Gopherus flavomarginatus. The sequence continues at coordinate 147,159,070 of NC_066618.1, read as the reverse complement.
CCTATTGGCCTGGAGTGGCGAGCTGCGATCGGCCGAACCTGCGGACGGGGCAGGTAAATAAACTGGCTTGGCCCGCCAGGGTGCTTATCCTGGCGGGCTGCGTTCCAAAGGTTGCTGATCGCCTTTTATCTTTAACCTAGTGCAGGGAAGTCCTCACCCATGGCTGTTTTGTGTGAACATGTCTTAGGTGCCTGATTCAGTAGGCTGCCTCTGAGCATGCCTACCGGCTCGGGCCCAGCACACAACTTAGGTTGCCACACACATATCTTATGTGGTTTATGAATCATTCTGGGGCTTAGTCTGCAGTGCACATGCACAGAAGAAAAATTCTTAGACATCAATTGAGTTTAGTTACCTACAGGATTAGGCAGCAGTCGAGTGGCAGTTTTGTGGATCACATTGGTGCCTAAAAACAGGACTTAAATACCTAAAAACCATAATAAATCTCACCTTTAGTCTTTCTGTGCCTCAGTTCTCCATCTGGAAAATGGGGATAATGGAGGTTCACTACCTCACAGGGATATTGTGAAGATAAATACATTAAAGATTGTGAGGTGCTCAGATATTACAGTAACATGGGCCCATGTAAATATCTAAGGTAGGTAGGGAAGTACTATTGTTCCCACTTTACAGAAGGGGAAAATTGACATCCTAGCCTCAGTTCACATAGGAAGGCTTTGAAAGAGAGGGGAATTGAACCTGGATCTCCTGCATCCAAGCAGTGCCTTTACCCCATGGCTATATGTCTCTCCTTATATTAGGGGGGAAGGTGTAAAAATTCTTTGATCTCTGTTACTGGCTGGCGGGCTGGCCTTTTAAGGGGAGTCAGGCTCAGCCTTGCCTGTGATCTAGCTGCTATCTCCTACCTGGTAACTGATCTGGCAGCTATGATGCCAACTGTGGAAGGGTCAGGAAAGAGTACATAAAAAGGGAGGCAGACCCAGGTGAGTGGAGTAGGGAGTTCCCTCTGTCTGAGAAGGGCTTGGGGAAGGCAAATTGAACAAGGCACAGGGAAAGAATTAATTCCTGTGGTGGACCCTCGAAAGGTGGGGGGTTGGTGTTCAGAAAAGAAAGAAGGAGCTGGGGAATCTATGAAGAAGCCAGAGGCCTGAGAATCAGAGCAAAGGCCATGTTCAGCAAAGACAGCAGTGAAGCAGCACAAAGGACATGGAGGTAGGAAGTGGCTCAGGGAAAAAGCACCATGTCTGAAGGAAACCTATCTGCTTATTAGACTGGAACCCAGAACAGAGCATGGAAATGGCTTCCAGCCCTGAGGAAGGGGCATACAAATCTGATGTAAAGATTGAGCCCATGCTGTGGCTGAAGACTAAAGCCAAGGAATAGCCCACCTCAAAGGAGACAGGAATCTTTTGTGTTGGGACTTTTTCTTTTCTTATGACTTTTAGTTGTACTGTTGTCACTCACAAAGGGGTCTAGACTAGAGGGTATTTAGCCAGCGGGTTGACTTGTGACAAAATCAGTGATAGAACCTGTCCATTGCAGAGGCAAAGAGTTGACAAACAAGGGTTGCTTGAGCTAAAGACCCCTGCAACACCCTGACCTGATGTCAGGAGGTGCCACAGTGGTGCATGCCACCGCTTACAATCCCTTTTTCAGTTAATTAAAATAACTCTTTTTATTGTCTGTAAATACTTATCCTAACTATAAGTATTGACCCTTGAGTGAAACTGAAGCAAGGAAATTTTCAGTCCAAAAGGTGAAAGTTTTAGAACATTATGAATGGTTTTTAAATGGAGGCTCAGTAACGGAAACCTTTGGGCAAACCGAAGTCTAGCTGTTATTATTTCTATAACATCCTTGTGGTAGAGCGGTGCCGGGGCTCAACCCTCCTTGAGTGGGAAGGGGAGCCACACCGGCTCACCTCACTCCTTCTGCCTCGGGCCCGTCCCTCGCTGCGGGATTGAGCGCGAGAGAACAGTATATAAGTACGCCCCGGCCCTTGGGTGGGGCGGGACAACACACACAGTCTAGGCTCAGGCCTTTCAGCAGGGGCTGAGCGAATACAAAGTCTATAGCCCAGGCCCTTGGGCAGGGCGGGGCAGCACGCAGTTCAAGCTCAGGCCTTTCAGCAGGGGCTGAGCAACAAGGTAACGGAGGCGGCCTCCTCAGGTCAGGGGAGGGGGAGTCTGCCACCCGTGAAGGGGTGGCAGGGGGAACGCAGGCCCTCCCACTCCACTGCGTTCCAGTCCGGGGCCCTAGCAGCTGCTAACGCTGCTGACGGTCAGTGGGGAATCCTGACTGAAACACACTGCCATTGGCTCAGGCGAGCCTGCAGCCTGACTGGGGTCGGCTGCCCCCGGGCCACTTCCAACCTCCCCCTCGCTGGGTACCTGCCCTCTGCCAGCGTCGTCCGGGGCGTCCCAGACCATGGGTTCCTCAGGGTGTCCGGCGTCGGGAGGTCTGATCCACTCCTCGGGGTACCGGGCGTTGGGAGGTCCAGGCAGCTCCTCCACAGGCCGAGCATCGGACCGCTCAGTTTGCTCCTCTGAGTGCTGGCCCCGGGGAGGTCAGGCCAGTACCCGTCCGGGTACCGGCACAGGGTAGGCCGGGCCCAGCGGGAGCTCAGGCCCTAGCGTCTGCTCTCTCTGGCTGCCTCCCTCTAACTGAGCCCTGGGTCCGGGCTTTTGTACTTCCTGTCCCGCCCCTTGACTTCCGGGGGGCGGGGACAGGCGGCGGTGGCCTTGGACTTCCTGTCCCGCCCCTTGACTTCCAGGGGGCGGGGACAGGCGGCGGGGGCTCTGCCCACAGCCGCGCCCTTTCTGGCTTGTTCTCCTCAGGAGCATGGGGAAGTGGGGCCCCCTCGCTACAATCCTGTTCTGTTGTAGATTGACCTGTTCTTGTAATAAGGACAAAGGTCCAAATATTCTTTGTTTTGTTAAGGATGAGGTGTTTTTTTCAGAAAATGACAGTGGCAGAGGGTTATGCTTTTCTTTACGCTTTTCTTGAGGTACTATATAGATAAAATGAATTAAACACACAACTCCCTCCTGATTTCTTCTTTTCCCCTTTCTCCCCCAACCTCCCCCCAAAGCACAAGCAGATTTATTAGGGGGGTGATTTAATTAAAAGAAAAGTAATAGGAAATATATCAGTAAAACTACAAGCATCCTCTTAGATATCATATAGAAAAACCCTTTGCTCTGAAGAGTTTGGGTGCAACTAAAACAAGAAGTAATGTGCTTACATTGCAGCAAGGGAAAAATAGATTAGACATTAGAAAAAAAAATTCCTAACTGTAAGGTTAGTGAAGCACTAGAACAAATTATGTATGGAAGCTGTGGAATATTGGTCATTGGAGGTTTTTAAGAGTAGGTTGGACAAACACCTGTCAGGGTTGGTCTAGATAATACTTAGTCCTGCCTCCATGCAGGGGACTGGACTAGATGACCTATTGAGGCCACTTCCAGACCTACATTTCTATGATTCTGTGATTTCAGGTGATTGAGTTTTTGGATAAATCTCCATTCCAGTGGTATGCATAGGCAGCAGGGGTTAAGACTGAGCTCCAGATAATGGAGAGATCCACTTCACTGGCTTTCAGTATCACAGAGCTGCGCTGTAATTACCTGCAGCAAAACAGGAAATTGTCACATCTAGCAGCACTGGAAGCAGCAGCAGGAGCTTGAATCTTGCTTGTAGCAGAAAGTTCAAGTGCCTTGTCTACAGGCTGCCTGCTCTGGCTGCTGGCCCTACATCCTAGTGATGACATAATTAAGGCTGCAATTTTTTAATGGAGGTTGTAGAAGTCAGATTCTGCGACTTTCCACAACCTCTGTGACTTCTGCAGCAGCTGGTGCGGATGTCTTCAGGGCCAGCTACTCAGGTGCCTCATGGCCAGCTGCACCAGCCATTGCTGGAGTGACCCGGGGAAAGCTGCTTGGGCAGTCCACGGGGCCAGCTGCGCCAGCTGCTGCTTGGAAGGCCCTTTGCATCAGAGGTTTTTGCGGCTGGTCCCGGGGGCCACCCAAGTAGCTGTCCTGGGGACGGCCCCAGGGAGCATCTGAGCAGCGGTCCTGGGAGCAGCCCCGGGGTCAGCCACTCCAGCCACTACTCAGGCGGCCCTGGGCATCTGGCTACAGGGACTGCCGGAACAATGGCCAGTGTGGCTGGCTCTGGAGAGCACCTGAGCAGTGGTCCTGGGGATGCCCTGCTCAACTCCCAGCATTGGAGCAGCCCCCGCCCCCCAAACAGGGTTTCTCCAGAGCAGTGGGGTCCAGAAGAAGATATTTAGTCACCAATATTTTTGGTAAAAGTCATGGACAGGTCACAGGCTGTGAATTTTTAATTATTGCCCGTGACCTGTCCATGAATTTTACCAAAACTACCAGTAAGTAAATCTTAGCCTTAAGCATAATATGCAACATCTAGTCAGGGACAGGACAACTGTGATGCTCCCTGGGGGACCTAGCATTGTAAGGCATCTCACACTACTTGCCTATAGTATGATGGAGTCTTGTGTCTGTAGTTCAGCTCCCTGAAATTAATGGCCTCTGGCCCACAGAAGCACAACCTTCCAGGTGTTGGCAGACCTCACCCTCTCTGTGCTGGTCAGTGGTAGGTACACATCAACCACCAAATCCTTGGAGCATTCACTGCAGTATTCAGCCCTTGTCTACTAGATGCTCACAAAAATTCCCAGGCAAAATATCCCCAAAGGAGCAGTGTGGCTCCAGGCACACACTAGCTTGTTTGGTTCAACTCAGGAGCACAGGTACCTTTATAACGTCGCAGCACTGAGATAGACTTATAGTGCAAACAATCACAAGTTTATTCTCAAGGCTAAAATTCGATAGTGAATAAGTGTAGTGGAAACTGAAATGGTTACATATAAAACATAAGTGTAGGCCTAGGTTTGTGTTTTATCAATAGTTAGCTTTCCTATTTAATAAAATAGTCTCCACACCCAGGATTTAGTCTTTTGCAGAGTTGCTAGTTTTCATCCAACCATTCGTGAACACACCCTTCTCTTTAAAGGGTTTCCTCAGTGAATAGATTTTTTTAAAAGGCTCTTTGCTTTCTGTTTATATTCTTCAAAGTTCTTCACTGCCCCCCCCCAAGACTGCACAATCCCCTGTGGTTTAGTCTCTCGTGTCTTCCCATTCCCTTATTTATTCTGCGTGCGGGTTTGGCTTTCATGTTTAATGTTTAATGTTCATAGCTGACAGCGAGACAGGTAAATCAATTTAGTCTGACAAAACCTGTTTGTCAACCCTGCTTTGATTTATACTTTAAAAATCACCTGTTCATACATTATACAATGATTATGAGCAGCAGTGTGAACCTCGCAATCAGTAGATACCTCACAACTCTCATTGTTTTCATAGTAATTTATCCAATATGTTGTGTGTAGTGAATTTGTCAGACCTGTCAACAGTTACTGTTTCAGAACAGTGATCCAAGCCATTTGCCTGTTGGCACTGGGGGCAGTCTCAGTATCATCCTAGGATAGGCCCAGAGGAGCCTGAAATGCAACTCAATTGACTTCAAATTTATTTGAAATAGATCAAGATCACACTCTTATTCACCCTAGCCCTTATTTTTTCTTAACAGGAGAGTCCTCCCAGAAGAGTAACTCAGGGCCTAAAGGATGATTCCATGGGGAACCCTGACTACTTACTTTGAAGGCTTCTTACCTCATGTAGTTCCTCCTGTGACTTTTATTTTACAATGCCAGCACCCTTTTTCTGATACAGCTAGTATCTTCCTCTCTAGCAGTAACACTGGGCACTTGTATAACACCTTTCATCTGAGGATATCTGAGTACTTTCACGTACCTGTCAGATAGCTCAGTGTTATCCCTATTTGATATATGGGGAAACTGGACAATTCTCTTTATCTCTAAAGGCCTAAAAGTGACAGAGTCTCATCTGGGAGTAGAATCTAAAATCCTGACTCCTGGTCACATGGATTAGCTACAAGACCAACTATTCCCTATTTGTACCTGCAATGCTTTGTTTCTTCTCTTTCTTTCAGTCTAAGTCTCTCTCTCATCTCCCCTTTCCCAGCTGTTGTCTCTCCTTTTCCCATCATCTGTTTCTTTCTCTTCAAACTTTTCCTCTAGTCCTCTGACTCCCAATGGTCTGATCCTCTCCTGATCTCCTATGCAGTCCTTGTGCTTCCTTTCTCCTGCACTCCCAGTGCACTGGACAGTTTGCCTCACCCAGTACCTTTGTCCCTCCCAGTTCTTTCTCTCCCACATGGTTCAGTTTTTCCTGCTAACACCTGCATGTTGATTTCTCCTCCCCGACTCCTTCTGGGCTGGGATGTGCTGATGCTCATGTCCAGGGGGCATGTGGGAAAGCGGGAAGAATCCAATGTCAACTCTTGTTCTTCCCACCAGTCTGTTCCAGCATGCTGTAGTAAGAGGCACACTGAGGAAGAAGTAAGATAGGGAGGTGGGAAGGAAGGGAAGCAGCAGCCTGTTGTATAGCCCTGGGAATAGTCAGGAATAGAAACTGCAAGGAGTGATCAAATTTTCCGCATAAGACTAACTATGTGTGACATTTCGTCTGGGATGAATGATAGATACATAAGACTGGCCACACTGTGTCAGACCAAGGGTCCATCTAGCCCATTATCCTGTCTCCCCACAGTGGCCAGTATCAGGTGCTTCAGAGGGAATGAACACAATAGGGCAATTTTTAGTGATCATCCCCTGTTGTCTAGTCCCAGGTTTTGGCAATCACAGGTTTAGGAACATAGAGAGCATGGGATTATGCCCCTGGCCATCTTGGCTAATAGTCATTTATGGAAGATAGGTCCATCAATTTATCTTAATCTTTTTTGAACCCACATATAACTTTGTCCTTCACAAGATCCCCTGGCAACAAGTTGCACAGATTAACTGTATTGTGGGGAAGAAGTACTTCCTTGTATTTCTTTTAAACCTGCTGCCTGTTAATCTCATTGGATGATCTCCAAATCTTGTGTTATGTGAACGAGTAAATAACACTTTCCTATTCATTTTCTATATGGTAACATTATGATATTTGCGATCTTCTTGTATATTTCTCTCCTAATGCTTCCTAACATTCTGTTAGCTTTTTTTGACTGCTGCTGCACATTGAGTTGATGTTTTCAGAGAACTATCCACAACAACTCCAAGATCTTTCTTGAGTGGAAACAGCTAATTTAGACCCCATCATTTTGTATGTATAGTTGGGATTGTTTTCTAGTGTGCATTATTTTGCATTTATCACCATTGCCATTTTGTCATACAATCACCCAATTTAGTGAGATCCCTTTGTAACTCTTCACAGTCAGTTAAGTACAAAGCTATCTTGAGTAATTTTGTATCAGCTTCAAACGTTGACACCTCAATGTTCACCCCCTTTTTTTTCAGATCATTTATGAATATATTGAACAACATAGGTCCCAGTACAGATCCTTGGGATGGAGGGGACACTATTTCTCTCTCTTGTTTGTGAAACATTACCATTTATTCCTACTCTTTGTTTCCTATCTGTCAACCAGTTATTGATCCATGAGAGGGTTTTCCCACTTACCCAATGACTGTTTAGTTTCCTTAAGAACCTTTGGTGTGAGACATTGACAAGGGCTTTCTGAAAATCCATGTACACTATAGTGACTGGATCACCCTTGTCCACATGCCTGTTGACTCCTTCCAAGAATTTTTATACGTTGTTGAGGCATGATTTCTCTTTAAAAAAGGCATGTTGACTCTACCCGCAACATATTGTGTTTGTGTCCGATAATTCTGTTCTCTACTATAGTTTCAACCAGATTGCCTGATACTGAATTTAGGCTTACTGGCCTGTAATTGACAGGATTGCTTCTGGAACCCTTTTTTATTTTTTTTTTATTTTTTGAGGTATTACATTGGCTACCCTTCTGTGATTTGGTGCAGAGGCTGATTTAAGCAATAGGTTACATGTCAAAGTTGTTACTTCTGCAATTTTATACTGGAGTTCCTTCAGATGTCTTGGGTGAATACCATTTGATTCCGGTAATTTATACTGCTTGATGTATCAAGTATAATGAGTCCTCAGATCTGCAACATAGCATATTATTTCACTATTGTCATCTATAATACAGTTCAAAACAATGACTTGAGCATTTGCTGTATATTCTGTAACAGTGCACTTTTTTGCAGCTACCTTTGGAAAACGCTTTGAGATCTATGGATATAAAAATGTTTATTTAGCTTGTGAGATATGGAACATCCTCAAGTATTATTACCATCGTCTCCTTTTTCCAATGCGAGGTTGGGTAGGGCTGAATTCTGTTTCTTGGTAAATACCCCACTGCCAGCACTAAGTCTAAAGGATTATTGTTATTATTGCAGCAGCATCAAATCAGAGCTCCATTATGCTGAATACTGGTACACACACAGAAGAGAAAATTCCTGCCCTGGTTTAGTTTTTATTTTAAATTGATGAAACAGGCAGGGGGAGTGGAAACAGAGGCACAGAAGTGAAGTGATTTTTTTTTCTACACTCACATAGCAGGTAAATAATAATGAAAATTAGCTCTTATATGATGCTTTTTTATCAATAGTCCTCAAAGTGCTTTATGAAGGCGGTCAGTATCATTAGTTTTACATGGGGAAACTGAGGCACAGAACAATGAAATGATTAGCCTAAGGCCATGCAGGAGGCCAGTAGCAGAGCTAGGAATATAACCCAGATCTCCTGAGTTTCAGTCCTGTGCTCTGTCCACTAGTCCTCCCTGACTCCCCAGATGGCTGAAACTGAAGACTTAAAAGCAAGGGAAAGCTGGCAACATATTTCATGGGATATTAGAGCTTAAAACTGCCTTTAGTTCTTCAGGGTAAAGTGCTTTTTTGGCATTGGTCCTGAACTGAATATACAAGAGCAAATCCCAGACCTTAAGCAATGTAATTTTCTATCCTTGCTGCTATTCAGTCATATTAGGACAGATTTCCTCTTGTAAATACAATATTACTCCAGAATGCGAAATAATACAAGACTTTCCATAAGTTCTGTACATTGCTTCAAGTTTCTTTGACCTAATGAACACACTTATTACTTGATCTTATATTATATAATGAAAAATCGATTTAGTTAGAAGTAATTATCTTTAAATAAAACATACATTGGTCTTCTAGTCTAACTGAAGCCAAGCTTGTAGAGTGCTGAGTTACTGCCTGTCAGAATCATTTCTACATGTGAGTGCATGGTTATTTGGTGTTGAAGAAATAATTGCTAACAGCTATGCCACATTTTAACTAAAAATGCTGACTGAAACAACATTGAAACTACATGCTACTATCTAACCCTCCGCCCTCCAGTTGATGTGTAATATACCGCGCAATCTGTTACTTAAGGAAATTCCTCTGATTAACATCATAGGTCTAATCTTTATTTCATAAGTTCAGCAGGCGGTGGGTTCATGTCAGTGAAAGACCCTCAGTTGATTATCTGTGCACAGGATCTGTATTACAATCAAATAGAGCACTTTCCCTCTTCAATTGCCAGACATGACAAACTTTGACATGGCATCCTAATTCTTAGCACTCTGTTAATGAGGTACATTGCAATCCCGATGGGAGACTGTCTGAGAGATGACAAATGCAATGTAGTGTCTTATGACTGACAAGTGTGTTTACCAGCCATCAGTTATCATGTATAATTGACAGCTGAATGCATTGCATGCTATCCCCTATAGAGTAAGGAGTTCTGATTCGAAATAATCATCAGGTTATTGCCAAACTGTATAATTCTCCCTTGAAAATATTTTGTCACTCTCTCCTTCTCCCAGCTCTTAACTACATTTTATGGCTGATCATGTTGGCTTCTGGTTTTTTTGTTGTTGTTTTTTTTTAAGGTTTCATTCTTCTGGAGACTCAGCAATTGCTTTAAAAACACATAAAATGACTGACAAGATATCTTTGGAACAACAAGGACAAGTGTTGAAAAGAGGAATGAGATTTACTTTGCCATTATTTCTATTTTTTCCTGTCCATTTGTCACTTTGGTTATTTACTAGGTCATGCTGTGTTTACCTAATTGCTGAATTATTCTGACAAGACAGTATTATGTGATGGAGAAATCGTGCCTTGATAGGATAGCCAGGTTAGGCAGGCCAGTGATTTAGTAGTGACGGAGTTCTGCAGTGAAAACAACTGCCTGTTGTTGCCTGAGCCGGAGGAAGCTGAACAGGCTGTGGAGCGAGGATAGATGTTGTTCTTCTGGGGAGTCTGAGAGAGAATGTAACTCCTCATAATTGTAGACTGTAGGTGACACAGCTGAGTTGTGGTGATAGGTGTTTTCTTGTTTTACTGCTTATGACCAGCTGTAGGGCTCAGTGGCAAATGCGTGGTCAAAAGCAGTAAGCAAAAGCTGTGCTAACTGACAAATTACATTAAGAATATTTGACAATGGCTAGGCAGATAGTGTGTCGTGACGGATGCTTGTTATATTAACCATAACTATTGCATTGTTCTGCTGTACTTTCCCAGTCTGTGTATCCACCATTGTCTCTAGTCTGATACTTTGATTACAAACCTCCTAGGGCAGGGACGGTTTTATTTTTTTTTGTGTGCAGTACCAAGCACAAGGGGACTTTGGTTCATCCACTGTGTATCACTTTACCTTTCAGGTTTGAACAACCTGCATCTACCCACCTCCCCCATTATATTTTATTTATTTATTTTGGTGGAAATCAGCACAAAATGGTACCTTTGATATGGTTGCCATTCAAAGCCATAACTTAGCCTGGGTTCCTTCAGAACTTATTAATGTATTTGTATTATTGTAGTGCCTAGGAGCTCCATTCGTGGACCGGGGCCCTATTACAAAAGGCATTATACAAACAGGGAACAAAAAGACTGTCCCTGCCCCAAAGATCTTACAATCTAAGGCTATGCTCACACTGCCCTGCAGTTCAGACTATGGAGGCGTGAATTGCAGGGCACACCAAAGTGCTGCTTTGTAACTCTCCGGTCTGGACGCTGCAGGCCCGAACTAAAAGGTTAGTAGCTTGTGTTAACATAGTCCTCTCTGAACAGAACTATATTTATGGGAACTACTTTGCAACTGCTGAGTCCACTCAGAGGAGTTATAGAGCAGCACATTGGTGTTCACTGCGATTCATGTCCCGGTAGTCTGAACTGCAGGGCAGCATAGGCACAGCCTTGGTAACTTAATGGAAAGATTCACTAGTCTCAGTGAGCCTTTCAGTGAACATCACCTGAATCTGGGGTTGCTAATGAAATTTGAAAATGAACGTTTTATCTGGTTTGGGTTTTCATTGTTTTTGTGTGTTTTTTGTACAGCTGTAGCTCTGAGTCACTTCTCAGGCAATGGTAGGACATGACCTATAGTTTTTCTTTTTCAAATATGGAATATTTCCTGTTTAAAAAGTAGAGACAGCTTTCTACATATGTTATTTACTCACTGGCCTATCATGCCTCTAAAATATGTCATTCTGTTGTGCAAAACAGTCGTCTATTTTATCTATATAAAAATAGAACACTATTATAAAATAGAACACTTGATCTATACATAAAATATCCTATTTGTGTTAGATCAATGTATAATATAGAGCAAATGAGAGCATGCCATATCAACAGTTAATTTCTGTACATGCAGAATCTCCATAACAGTGCTGCAAATAAACAGAGAACTTATTTCAGCTTAAAACTGGGATAATGTAATGGACATGGTAGGAGGAAGCAACAAGGGTAGCATGGCTCTCTCCTCATGGTGCCCAGGACCTTAAGCCACTGTGTTAACTCTGTGCTTCAGCAAAAGAGAGCTTTGTTGTAGTTTAAACAATGTCAGTTCCCTGCTGCGCCAGTCTGTCTGCCTTCCAAGTAAACTCTTCGAGACCCTGCCTATCTAAATCCAAGTAACATTCAGTGAATGCCAGTTCCTGAGTTCTCTGCAGATGTCTTTCTGCAGCATCCAGTCCCTCTCACTGGAGACTCACAGAAATTAGCTAGTCCATGCCTCCAAAGAGACAGAGCACACACCGGCCTGGTAGGTAAGCTGAGGACCCACACTTCAGTTTAATATACAGAACTGACATGATTTATAGTAAAACTCAGCATAAGCTTGATTTAAGTGATCCCAAGCAAGACAAAAAAGGCATGTGGTGGTTACAAAGATAACACACTTTTTAGTGTCTAAATTTTAGTGAGCTACAATCTTTGCCCAAAAAGCTTTCTCACTTACTTCAAGCTATCAGCATCCCCAGCACCTCAGGCAGGAGGATCCACCATTCACAGAATCAGAAGATGCTATTCCCTTTGTCCCCTAAGCGATAGGTGTCAAAATGGCTTTTTGCTTCCCTTTATATTTCCCCAAACTCATTGTTTCTTCCCTAGAGTCAATATAACTCTCCTTCTGTTCTTCTCTTCCTGTTGACTTCCCATCCCTCTGTTGACTCATATGCAAATAGGACTTCCATTGTGTTGGTTTCACAATGCTTAATTTACATTAGAGATGAGTATACAGGTACTTTCCCTCCTGACTGGGAGAGAACCTATTTCTCCCAATGTTTGGTCACAGACTTAAAAGCATAATACCATATTTCCTCATATAGTGCTAATACATACTTTTCTATTGCTATATATTACACATGCTATATAATGCTAATACATACATTTCTGTACAATGCTATTAATTACCAGTATGTCACCAGCTTTCATAAATCTGATGCACTTTCTTTTGTAGTAAAATAATATTGTATATAATCAGTTCAGTTGCTGCTTCTTTGGAGTTCAGACCCCCTGTTCAACCCCCGGGGTGTCTGGAACCTGATTGTCACAGGGAGACAAGTCAGGATTCGGAGGTGGGAGGAGCGGGAAGTGCTTGCTACATCTCTCTGCAATGGTCTTTGCTGAGTCGCAGTAAGTGTTAGGAAACAACCTCGGGCGTATCTCTGTGGATTATCTATGTAACACGCACTGGAGAGAAGAATGACTCTCATATATGGACTAAGTGAACTGAAGTCTAGAAAATCAACTGGGTTCCACACAACCCTGGCTTTTTATATCTACAGCCTTGTGTTTCTGCTGAGTTTTTTTTTTTGCCATTTAATCTCCAGCATATACTTTTTTTTTCTGTGCAATTTGTGAATTTGACTCTTATTCCTGTGTTTTGTTTTTTCCCCACTCCTAGGCCACAAATTCAGCTAACCATATTTTTAAACATTCTTAGATTTTGTTTTCATGCGTTTTGGGGCTTATAACCTTGAATATCTCCTGTTTCAGCCATGTATGTGTGTTTACAGCTGAGCTACAAACTGCTGATTCTGAATTCATACTGTACCATTTACAATAAGCTTTATAAGGAGACATAATTTTTCACAGGTTCCCAGGTATAAATAATAAGAACAGAGTAGCAAAGCTATTCTTGAAACCTGAAGTGAAGTAATCACATGAGACATCTAACATTATGTAGTGAAATCCACTGTCCGTCTGTGTCGAACCCGCTCTCGTGTTTGGTGAGCTCTCATATTAAACTTATTTACATATATTGATGATGTTAGACAAAGTTATTGATAGAGATGAGTTGGAAAGTCTCAAGGAGGCTTATGTCACCCAAAACAGCTTGAGTAGATTTTTTTCTGTTGCACTGATATAAATGTGAAGTAACTACTTAGGCTTGGTCTAAACTTATCTATGTCAAAATAATTTTTCTGTGGTGCTCAGAGTTGTGAAAAAAATCATAAATAAAGCAACTTAACTGCCAGTGTAGACATGGCTAAATCACTAGAAAAATTGTTCCTTTGACTTAGCTATCCCTGATTGAGATAACTTTAGCTATTCCTCTGTCAAGCCTGTACTGTAGACATACCCTTATTTAGGATATACATTAATGTAACTGAGATCAGAATCTCATGGTGTTCAGTGATGTATAGGTAACATGCCTTTTTGCCAGTTGACTCTGTATCTTCCTGCCTTGGATACAATCAATTTTTTTTGCCATCATTCCCAGAAAGATTCCCTTTAGAAGAGGAACATCTTGACAAGTCATCATAAATGCTAATGAGCTTATGTTGCCTTTGTATCAGTTGCAGAATTATCATCCCACTACAGGCTCAACTTCTTAGGATAGGAGCAGTTGAATAGCTTGAACCTAGTTAACAGGCACCATCAGGTAAGAGGCATTGTCTGACTAACTCGTCTCAACGACGTCATATTTCTACATATTAGTTCAATCTGTGTGAAATTTACGGGAGTTTAAGGCCTTGCAAAGCATTGTCTAATATCCTGGTTGTGTGTCACCTTCTAGCGGCTGGTCCAGAGAGGATAAAGGAAATAACTGTTAACTGCTGGCTGAGGGACATCTCCTTTAGTTCAAGTGGATAAAGTAAAAGGAATTACTCCAAATTACTCCAAATTTACACTGATGTGAATAAGAGCACAATCTGGCCAACAGATTTAATTTAAAGCTGTAAACATTTGTCCAGCAGCAGAACTGGGCCAAAGTAAATTAAATGTAATTATCAAGAACTTTGCATACACAGAGATCACCAGTACATCCTACAGAGAACTCTAGGTTTGTCATATTGAACGATTTGAATGAGAGACATCTTTTAAAAAAATGTGAATGTTAAATGTAAATATGTCACTTGAGCACATGGCAAAATACTTGCACACAAGAGATACTTGCACACAGTAATACTTAAAAAATTGTCTATCAATGAGTCCAAAATAAGGAATTTTCCTTCCAAATCGGTCTGCAGTGCTGAAAGAACTTGATAATCCTTAGTCAGTGTTTCAGTAAAAAAGTTTTCATTTATATTAGATTTCTACTGCATTAATAGAAAAATAAGGGAACCTTGTGCTGGTCAAAACAGCGTCTCTGTATTTCCATGCTGGTTAACCAAAGCATATTTAATTTAATGGATTAAGTGTCTGACATATTTCAAATGAAGTGAGTGAGAAACCTGTTGAGGTTGTACTTTAATCACAATTTTATTATCTTTTTCCACATCATTAAAATGATTTTTTATTACCATTTTTTGTTCCGTTTATGGAAGTCTATGTTCCTTAATCAGGGATTAATTTGCCTGCAACTCCCACTGACATCAAGAGGAGTCAGAGGCCTTAAAATGTTATCCCTTTTATCTCAGGACTAGATGAGGATACATGCATAGGGGAGGAGTGGGTGAGGGGAGTGTAAATGTGCTGCTACTGCCCCTCCCACACAGATGCATGAGGAATGGATATAACTACTAGTTAGTGTGTGTGACAGGTCCTCTTCTGCGCCTGATTCACTGAGGATATGTGTCTTTACAGCTTAGCTAGAGACACATGGCTCTTTAGATCAATCTGTAGCAGCTCATGCTTTTAGCCTAGACGTCCCCAATTGCATTCCTAGTGATGGTGACTACCATATAAGCAGATAGGTGTAGGGAATGGATGGATCCTTATCTCCATCACCAATGAGTTAGCAGTTGAGCCATTGTGGAATGGAAAGCAATCTGCGCCAAGTACCATATATTGCTGGTAGAGATTAATTTTGCCTCTGGGGATCCAGGGATCAAATTGTGACACTGAATTTATGACACAGCCACAGTGGAAGTCATAGATATTACAGGCCAGATTCTGCTCGGTTTCCCCAGTGCAAATCCAGATAAGTCAGTCAATTTTTATACAATTTGGCCTTTGGCTGAAGTATTCTCTCTAACTTTTTTTTTTAAAGGTGTGATTTTGTTTTTTAAAATTTTTTTTAAACAAGTAGGTATATAATCTAACGTATAGGTTCCTCTTTTAATAAATGTCTGGTATGAAAAGTACTCTCAGGATACAGAGGGTTTTAGCAGATTTTGGAGAGCATTGAGAAAAACTTAGCAAAACTTAGTTGCATCTACTTCAGGAAAAGAGGGGGCAACTTATCAATTTTAAATCAGCTACAATCATGGCAGTTATGTGCACAAATGGCAGAAGTGACTATATACCAAAGAATCTATAGACAATCCTTCATAACTTAAAATAGACAAATTCTACAATTATCAGGACAAGCAGCGGGTGGGATAAAAAACACAGTTTTGTTATCAGGCAAAATAAATACTAACAAAGTGTTGTGGAGACCAAGAAAACCAGATTCCAAAGGAACAGACAAGCCCTTATGAAGCAATAGAAAGGATTTCTGAACTGAGTCATGCCAGTGGCAATGCAAATACATTTTGTATGCTTAGGGGCAAAATAGAAAAAAACATTTGAAGAGTCTAATTAGATGGGGCTGTACTGTTTAGCATGAGTTCTTATTCTAATGAGGAGAGGGGATTTAAGAGACCCAAACCTCTTCAACGGTACATATGTCTGAGTTGCCAAGTCTACAGTTTTCCTGTTGTCTTGGGTGGGATTTAGAAACCAAGTAAGGGTATTCTTTTTTACCTGCAGGTAGGTAACATTGTACTATTTGTATAGCTACCTTTTGGGGAATACTTCTCTCAGTCAGTCAAAGCAGCAAATGGTCCAGTAACCCTAATCCATTTGAAGGGTGTGGAAGAGTGTCAGCGAAAGGAAGAATAGCTTTGATAAGGCACTGAACTGGGACACAGGAGACTTCTAAGCTGTCCAGCAAATTATTCTTTCTCACAAGTTTTGTGTTTTGCCAATTTTTCTTGGATTTTTTTTTCAGATTTTTTTAATTTGAAAAACAGAAAACAAACAAAAAACTATTTTTTGCCATTGAAAATGGATAAATGATCACATTAGTATTGCTGGCCTGCACCTTCCAGTTAGCCCCAAACTTCTGCCTGCTCTTTTGGTAGAGTCAGAATGCATAGAGAACACCCAGATATAAGTAGCAATTTCCCATCTCATTGACCATATAGATGAATAAGGAAACTCACAGTTTAGACAGTCAACCTATTATTTATTTGCTCTTCCCCAGAAAGAAATAACCCACTCCAAAAGTCCTTTAAAAAGAGAACTCTTTATGTATAGATTTGTACAACTTGCTTCCTACTGCATAGTAAGTATTGCAGGAAGAAAGTCTACTGTCCACTGAACAGAGAACAGTTAACAAATGCTAGCTAGACAGTAATAAGCCTCACAGAGATGGCCCTTCATGGAGTGATCAGAGACAAACTAGAATGAATGTCACAAATTAATACCTTTGTCATATATATGTTTCTGTAAGTGTACTTAGCACAGTACAGCAGGTAAACTGTGCATGAATATGAAGCTATGATCCAAGGAGCTTACCACCTAAAGTTATCTGGTGATTACTGATTGGTGCAATATAGACATGTGCAGTTGCACCACAAGTCTATATTGGTAGTAATTGGTAGTTACTAGTGTTTTCTTTTTTTGCTAAGGGGAAGAAGATTGCCATGCAATAATTAGGAAGCTGTTCCAAGCATGAAGTATAAAAGGTATAAAGTGAGGAATGGAAAAAGGATACAAAGGAAGCATACAAAGGAAACAATCTGATCAGCTCAGATAGAAAAATGAGTTTATAGAAGGTTATAGATGATAAAGTGCAGAAATGTATTGAAGATAGGTGCAAGGTTACAGAATATTTTGCTAAGGAAAAACTTGAATTATAAGCCAAAAAAGTATAACTTCGTTTAAAGACAGAGAAGTGAGTCTCTGCATTTGTTCTGTGCTTGATATAACATTGAGATTTGTTCAGTTTTTCTTTGGATATATAGGGGGATTTTTATATAGGTTCAAGTCACCCAGGATAGATGAGTTTGACTTCCTGACAAAAAAAAGTCTTTCTTCACACAATTCTATTTTGTTGTTTAGTTGCAGAAAACTATATGACACGACTGTCTAGTGTCAGAATGAGGTGCTAAATGGAGCTTTAGGGAGATTTATTGTCATCTGTTTTCTTGACTTGCAACTTGCTCCCAATATTTTGTTCTGATTATAAGGGTGAGGTATCTCCTCTTCCATCTCAACCCCCACAATGGAAAATGCCAGAAAAGTAGATTTTTATTTCTTTCTTAGATAGACTTACAAAAATCTGACACTGATCCCCTGCATTCAAAACCAGTCAAACTTGGAAGATGAAACCAGCCTATGTAGATTCCGGGGATATATAATATAGTACTGAGACGTACAGCACAATATCATCACCTTTCCCAGAGTTACCTTTTTAAGGGCTTGTCTACACTGGCAATGAACAGTGCTGCAACTTTCTCACTCAGGGGTGTTAAAAAACACACCCCTGAGCTCAGCAAGTTGCAGTGCTGTAAAGCACCAGTGTAAACAGTGCTCCAGCGCTGGGAGCAACTCCCCTAGTTGAGGTGGGTTTGTTAGAGCACCGCGACCACACAAGGGACATTAGTGACTTTCTGGTCCTTATTCATTCTCCCCTATATGGAACTGCTCTCTAGTAGGGGCTTCTTTTCCTGGATTGTTTTCTAAGGCTGCAGCTATGTTGCTGTGCCCAGTTTAACTTTTTCTCTTCCAGCTGATAAGTACCTGTAATGTTGTCCCTTAATTTCCTTCTTATTGTTTGAGGAGTTGGCAAACATTCCTATGAAGGTATCAGTAAATTCAAAAGTGATACCACATTCACCATTACTGTGGTCTGAATCTGTGGAGAGTGAAAGTAATTTTTGAGGGGTTAGGTGATTCAGGGTGAGTTAGTTCAAATTTGTGGTTATTACAGTGAAGAATTTACATCCAAAAAATAATGCCTACCAAATTATGGAGGTACCTTTTGTAGTTGAGTGACTTCTGCACTTAAAGCACAGTTCTAAATAAAAGCCTTAAGTGGTTTATTCATGGTTATGTATTGAGCAGGAAGCACTATTTGTAGAAAGGATCAGATGGTCTCTGAGATGCACACAGGAATGCGTGCCATAACGAGGCACTAGAGAGGGGCCCAAACCAAAAGCCAGGATATGAACGCACCTGAACTTGAAGGAAGTATGAATCTAGATCCAAATTCTGAGTAGGACTGATTCAGAGTGCCAGATCTGAACTTTAAGGCTCAGGTGCATTTCTCCATACAACACAATGAAAAGCTAGGATTTAGCTGGAACAGGCAGATGCTAGCTTCTTAACTGACAGATTCACCTGTGAACTGAACACCAACAACAATGGGAAAAGAGAAATTACTTGACTGTATTATCAAATCCAGTTAAGCGAGAGCTCTCCCAGATGTTGCTGGGATTTGTACATGCCACAGAAAAAAAATATGCTACGTACAGAAGAGCCACATGAAAAGCCTTAATACAGAACTGCTTGTGGGTAAAATCAAGTGGGAGCATTGTAGGTGGCAGGGACCTATACCTGTTTTTTGGATCTCACACTGAATCTGAATTGGCAAATACAATGTATTAAAATTTAAAATAAAAATATATACAGATTTACACCGGTGCATATATACATACACCCATGCATATGTATATCTGAATGAAATTGCCAACAAAAATTCTTTAATATTCGCTCAGCACAAGTTAGAGTGGTCAGAGCACTGGACTAGGAGACAGAAAATCTAGAATACAGTCCTGGATATGCCACTGATTTGCTGTGTGACCTTGGAAAAGTCACTTACTTCTTCTATCTCAGTTTCCCTACCTGTAAAAGGAGAATACTATCCACATATCCACTAACCTCGGATGTGTTATTAAGATTGTTCATATAGTGCTTTTAGGATGAAAAACGTTATAAAATGATTTAGATTATAAGCTTTACAACATTGTACTCCAGTGATTAACCATCTGCATTGCTTCCTCTTTGACGTTAACAGACCCTGCACACTAACGCAGCTTTCAACAGTAAATGTTTTGTGTATGTTTGTCGGGGAGGAGATTGTATAGCACAATCCAAAATAAAACCACTTCTTGTAAAGGGATTGTTTGTTAAGACAGGCATTGTGCTCTTCATGCCTTATTTATCTGATGCCCAAGTGTATAGATTGCTTAAGGGTCAATATGTTCACCTAATGACTGTTTCACTTCCTTACAATACCCACTGAAATTAAAACAAACAAACAAACTGTATAATATCCTTAAGGCAAAATACATATTTGTACTAGTTCACCTATGCCAGTGTGTAAATGTTTTCTTCTTAGTCTCTTAGGAATGAATGTAGAGTTTGCCAGACTATTTCCATATAGATATTGGTCCATCAAGTCCAATTTCTTGCCATGGGCAGTGGGCAGTAAGTGATAGATTACATGAAAGTGAAAAAGCCATAATGCAATGATCAAAGGAGTGATGGTGTATATTGAGATGGAGAGAGTGTCAGGATTCCATCCTGATTCCTCTGATGATCAGCTCACTAGCAGAGGTGCAGATGTAATAAACCAGTTAGTAGCAATACTCACAGTGCTCTATAAAGAAACAACTCCTTTAGCTACTTTTTTTTTTAGCTCTGCTTTTTCATTCAGAGAGGCAGTATTTTGCCAATGACAAACTGAAGAGGGAAGATACAGATTTGTAGTCTTACTATTTTCCTCTTGTGATGAATGTGATACTTTCTTGTGGGAGGTCACTGTTTTATATCTTAAATATGGAATATGATAGGAATGGAGTTCATTGGGAATGTTTTTGATAAAATGGCATTTTCTGGCCCCACCCAAAAAAAACAGTCAGAAATGAAAATTTTCACGAAACCATTGTGGTATCAATGAAACTGTCTCTTGGAAGGTTTCTTGGATCCAGGTTTAAATTTCTGGGGAGGCAAGCGGGGAAGAAAGAAGCAAGTCAGACCAGAACAGTCAATATGGACACGACCACTCATTGGGGATGTGGGGAAACCCATGTTCAAGTCCCTGAATTCTAAAACAGAAATAATTTTTCAATTAAAACCTGTAGGATATTGAAAACAAAAACCAAACATCTGTAGAAAGTTTCCAATATTTCATAGAACTTGTCCACAATGGTTGTGGTGATATGGAGGAGCTAGAAGTCTTTAGTTTGTTCTAGTTACTTCTTTTAGGGTGTGGGGAGAGGCACTGTCATGGCTGATTGACCTGTTTTTGGACTGGGACTGCGAACACGCTTTTCCTCCCTCCTCTGTTACTGTGAAAGGTCAGAGCAACTCACCCAAAAGTAGAAAGGAAAATGGTTTGCAAAAGAGACCTGTGAAATGTTAGCAGTATTTTGAACTATCAGCCACATCAGAAAGCAAGACAATAGTCTTTCTTGCAGAACTTTTGCAGCTCAGACCAAGGAGGTCAGTAAAATTTGAGAGGTTTTGTACAGTTGGGGTTGAAAAAGGCTGAAGTGTGGGTCAGTTTAAAGGAAAGATTAAAGTTTGGTTCACCTGTGTGGTCCTCTAGTCTGAACCCAGTCATCATGAACATTTCTATAGAGAGCTGTTTTCTGGAGATTCAAACTGTTGTCCAGAAACCTCATTAGTGATGATCAAGCCAAACATTTTCTTATCCAGGTTTGCATCAGTTATAAAAACAATTGTTTAATATAGTTGTGAAACAACATCTGTCTTTGGATTCAGTTTCTGTGGATGGGTCTGGGCAACGTATGGTCGCTCCTGCACTCCCTTCTTTCTCCAGTTAGCCCTCTACAACTATTCTTATTACTAGTCTCTTTATTTCTTTACTCCTTCATTTTGAGGCTTGTTTTATTTCTCCTCCCTACATAGTTTTAATTCATTAAAAAGTGACACTTGATCCAGCATAACCTTCTCTCTTCTGCATTCTAACCCACGAAACTATTTAATGGATTTTCTTTTTAACAAGAATTGCATACAATCCTGGTTACTCAGTGGACTGGACTTGGTTAGAGAGAGGCTTAAAAATACCCTGATAACTAATGATTTACTCACACTGAATCTGACTTCTGAACTTCTTTGTCTTATTGCTCAAGAAATACATTTTTAGCTGTGTTTGCACTGTACGTCTGACATGTTGTTTATAACCACACAGAAATAAATAAACCTTTAATCCTCATGGATTTCTTAGGATGATTTGCTTTTGACAGATGCTAGATTTGAAACTCTGCCGTGATTTTAGTGCATCTGTCTAAAAATTCCAGTGCAGGTAAGATGCAAATGAGTTTCAAGGGAAAGGCAAAATATATTGTTTATATCTGCAGTATGCTGTACGTGCAGTGTTTTTGTTTTTTCCCAAGTGTTTTTAGTTTTATTTGTCTTCCATTCCCCTAACTCCATCAAAGCAAGTGCCCTGAAGAAGTCCAAACCCTACCCAGCATATTATATAATGATAAATAATAGCAAAATACCATAGTTTCATATACATTTTTTAACAACTATATGAAACCTAGAATAAAAACCTGTTTGTTTTCTCTATGCACATGAACCTTGTACCTCCCTGAAACTCTCTCATGCTAGTGTACCAGGTAAGTTTCCATGCCTTCATTAAACTATCTCTTTAAAGAAACTCATTGACTTTCACAAGGCCCACAAACACTAACCGGTGACACTTTAGATCCTGATTCAGCAAAGCACTTTGTGTTGGCAATTCTTGCATGCACTTAAGTGTTCAAAAATCAGGAACTGGACTGAGAAAGCCTTGACTGGGTGGTTTGCTCCTCATTTCAGTTAGCAATGAAGACCTTCATATTCAGTTGCCCACTATTTATCTAGTGTTTGTATGAGAAGGATTTTTTGAACCAATGCCACACATTTATGAAGAAAAGATCAACATGACTTACATTTTGCTCTAGCACACTCACTCAAGTTAGATGTGACTCCCATGCCTGTCTCTGCTTTACCAGTTTCTTCCATGCACCTGGCACTCTGGGATATGGAGGGTTTGTTGCTGCTCTATTTCCAGCTTTTTCATTTATAAGGTCACCAGTTTGAAGGAGGCAGAGTAATTTTTCTACATCTTTATCAGGATACATCATGCTTTTTTAAAAAACATTCATTTAAATTTGAAGCTTAAAGACCAGACTCAGTTCTGCTATAAATGAGCGAAGTGCCTGCTATTGAAATCAATGGAACTGTGCCTATGGTGCATCAGCAAAGCATTTAAACCTACAAAAACAACAAGGATCCCAGTGACACCTTAAAGTCTATCAGATGTATTTGAGCCTAAGCTTTCGTGAGTAAAAAATCCATGAAAGCTTATATTCAAATAAATCTGTTAGGGTACGTCTACACTACAGGGTAATTTTGAATTAACAGCAAAGAATCCTGTGGCACCTTATAGACTAACAGACGTTTTGGAGCATGAGCTTTCGTGGGTGAATACCCACTTCCTCAGATGCATGTAATGGAAATATCCAGGGGCAGGTATATATATGTGTGCTAGCAAGCAAGCTAGAGATAACGAGGTCAGTTCAATCAGGGAGGATGAGGCCCTGTTCTAGCAGTTGAGGTGTGAAAACCAAGAGAGGAGAAACTGGTTCTGTAATTGGCAAGCCATTCACAGTCTTTGTTCAATCCTGAGCTGATGGTGTCAAATTTGCAGATGAACTGAAGCTCAGCAGTTTCTCTTTGAAGTCTGGTCCTGAAGTTTTTTTGCTGCAGGATGGCCACCTTAAGGTCTGCTATAGTGTGGCCAGGGAGGTTGAAGTGCTGTCCTACAGGTTTTTGTATATTGCCATTCCTAATGTCTAATTTGTGTCCATTTATCCTTTTCCGTAGCGACTGTCCAGTTTGGCCGATGTACATAGCAGAGGGGCATTGCTGGCATATGATGGCGTATATTACATTGGTGGATGTGCAGGTGAATGAACCAGTGATGGTGTGGCTGATCTGGTTAGGTCCTGTGATGGTGTCGCTGGTGTAGATATGTGGGCAGAGTTGGCATCGAGGTTTGTTGCATGGATTGGTTCCTGAGCTAGAGTTATTATGGTGTGGTGTGCAGTTACTGGTGAGAATATGTTTCAGGTTGGCAGGTTGTCTGTGGGCAAGGATTGGCCTGCCACCCAAGGCCTGTGAAAGTGTGGAATCATTGTCCAGGATGGGTTGTAGATCCTTGATGATGCTTTGGAGGGGTTTTAGCTGGGAGCTGTATGTGATGGCCAGTGGAGTCCTGTTGGTTTCTCTCTTGGGTTTGAATTAACATAAACCGGTTTTATAAAACAGATATTATAAAATTGATTGCACGCGGCCACACTAGGCACATTAATTCGGCGGTGTGCGTCCATGGTCCGAGGGTAGCATCGATTTCCGGAGCATTGCACTGTGGGTAGCTAACCAATAATAACAATAACAATAACTTCGATTTGCGGCCATACTAACCCTAAATTGATATGTTAATATCGATTTTAGCGTTACTCCTCTCGTTGGGGAGGAGTACAGAAATCGATTTAAAGAGCCCTTTAAATCGATATAAAGTGCATTGTAGTGTGGACGGGTACAGCGTCAAATCGATTTAACGCTGTTAAAATCAGTTTAACTGCGTAGTGTGGACCAGGCCTTAGACTTTAAGGTGTCCTTGGACTCCTTGTTGTTTTTGTGGATACAGACTACATACCAAATAATCTATAGACTACTGCTACCCCATGACACATGTAAACCTACGCATTTGTCCATTAAGAGAGAACAAAACAACTTTTTAATCTATTGGCACTGCCATTTAAAAAAATGTTTATTGGACTGTGGCATATTATCAGGGTTCTCTATAATTAAAAATGGAATATACCACTGTACACTTAAATCCTTTAAGTGCTAGATCTCCAGTTTGGAAAGGACTTTTGATATGTAGATTTAGGGATAAAAATCAGAGTGTGTATTAAGAGTGCTTATATACTGAATAAAGAAATAAAGCAACAGATAGTAATTCTCAGGACTGGCCTTAGAGAAAATGGTGCCCTGAGTGAACTTGTATTTTGGTGTCCCAGCACTCATGGTTATGGCATCGCCCTCGTTGCCCCTGTCCCCTATGAGTGCCTCACTCCTCATCACCCTTGGCCTCCGCTTAGAAACTTCTCTGTTAGTGAAAAAATATAAAATAATAATAAAAATATATAAACAAGTGCAAAAACTGCATCATAAGGGGTATAAATTTTGCTCATACATTGTCTGCTATGAAATGGTCTTTACAAAAATAATAATCTGATTATTGCAAATATCAATATTGCAAACATTTATTCCAGTGCTTATTCTGAAGAAATTACCTTTATTAGGAATTAATTTATAGGGAAATTCCTCCTGTGCAAACCTGTACATTCTAGCTTTAACGGCATTGCACATCTGCTATATCTGTCTCAGAATTGGCAAGAAAACAGGCTTTATCTGTCACAACACATGCTATATATAGCCAACAGGAGTCTGGCATATGAGTCTACTTCAGGATACAAAGACTGTGTGGTAGAACGTGGAATCAGTCTTTATTCTTCATGGCAGCAGCAAAACATTAAAATGTTGGCAGATAAATCAATTCAAATATAGTGCTGCTTCCAAAATCTGAACTGCTGAGTTACAGCAGGAGCCAGGGACAGATCATGTAACCTTCATGAGTTCAATGGGATTAAATGTATAAATAAGGACACCTTGTTTCAGGATTAAATATATAGCTTCTGCTGTTAGGTTTCTGCATGCTCTCAAGAATAAAGTAACAAAAGGAGAGAACCCAGCCCATGTTCCCCTGCCAGGAGGAAACAGTCTTTGAGTTTGCGGCACTCCCCTGCCAGCCTACAATGTGCATCTCTGTGCTGCCGCATGGCACCCCCTGACCACAGTGTCCTGGATGGTCATCCGTGTGGCCCACCCCTAAGCCCAGCCCTGGTCATTCTCATTTAAGAATGAGTTATTATACTAAATAAAACCAAACAGTGAGGTGATGGGGGGAAAAAAGCGGGGAAAGAGTGAGAAGAAATATAGTTTTCTTCATCTCCACTTCCCAAGGCAAATAATAAATGGTTAGCAAGGGAGATTCAGATTAGATATTAGGAAACAACTTTTCTAACTGTAAGTACAATTAAGTACTGGAACGGGTTACCTACAGTGGTTGTGGAATTGTCATCATTAAAGATTTTTAAGAATAGATTAAACAAACACTTGTCAGGGATGGTCTAAGCATACTTGATCCTCCTTCAGCATGGTGTGAGACCAGATGACCTATACTTCTATGATTATAAGGTAACAAGAGTTTTCAATTAAATATACAATCACAGAAAAGATCTTGAAATTGAACCTAAAGAAGCTTCTTCCATTTGATGATCTTGGTAGAGAATCTGCTCACACTATTTTACAAGACATTGAACATATTTGAAATCAGTTAATTATTAACTTCCGAGCTATTGCTGTGGCTCTCAAGTGAATTCTTTTTGCATTTAGTCAGAAAACATTATTGTTGGTATCTTCCTCTGTTTAGAAAACATCTCGAATCTTGTGAGATACCACAAATTAAGTGATAATAATATGATTGCAGCCAAATTCAAACCTGTGGGAATCCCTCAAATCAAGGAACTTCTTCTAAAAACAACCTTACACATAGGAATGCAATGGGTCAGTCTCATACCATGTACCCAAAGGTAGCATTGTCTTCACCACATTCTTGCCACTTTTTGTTTTAATATATGTATTATATGGAAATGAATTGAGTTCCTCTGGGCTGTTTCTACAACTGGTACTTAAGTAGTGGCTTTGCATAACCTCAAGTGTTTTGTATTCATCTCTGTGGGTATTACACTTGTTACTGAGGCCCCACGGTGGTCAAAATGTCACTGATGTCTGATATAACTGGCATACAGTTCCAAAAATCTATGCTGATTTACACACTGGACACACTGAAGTAATAAATCTGCACTGGTGTGCAGAGTACAAAACAATGTAATTCTGACAGTGACTTTGCACAGATGTGAGTGACTACGAAATGGGCAAGGCAGAGAAGAATTGAATCTTTTTATTGTCTCCTTCTCTAACATCCATGAAACTACCAGGATAGCATGTATTTGTTTTAGCTTACTATGACTACTTTGTATGTTTGTGGCTGTGAGGGTAGCTGTATAACTGAAATCTGTTGAACCTGCCTGCTACAATTCCAAAAATAGTACAATACTGCACTATGTCATGTATATTGATAATGTGAAAGCTGTAATCCTTATGATTGTGTTTTGCCTTTGATGGAAAAGGTATCTACTGACAATATAGAAACATCCCATAGGAACACAATAACAGAGAAGATGCCAGATGGCAAAGTATATGAGTAAACTGTTTCTATGCAAGGTTGCTTGTTCTGTTAACCTCTGTACTAAGTAATATGTCAGATCTCTCACTATGAAGTTCTGATGTTCTGGGGGTAACATGAAAGCCAAGAGTTTGACAGAGCACTTGTTTACAGATGTGGCTAATATTATTCAGTTGATAATTTAAGACATGGAATTCTACCACCTTCAAGACAATACTGGCAGAGAAAATAAAAAGGAATTAAAATGTCTTATTAATGTTTGATAGCAATTGTGCAATTACATTCACCGTGGTGATAAGTAACCAGGGCCAAAAGCATAACCCCATTAAGTGTAACAGTAAGAATAATTAATCATAATAGGAATAATTGATACAAATATGTTGAATTGTTTGCTTAGAAAGTAATTTAGTAGCAGCAAACATTGGGCATGGTGATAGGTGCTGAAATGAGCAAAAATAATTAGAAAATATTTAATCATTTTAATGACAGATTTTTAAATAACCCTGGTCCTGCATAGCAATGAAGGCTAAGTTATATCTTAATTTAGCGAAGGAATTCAGCTAATTTTCTTGGTCTTCACCTATGTAGCTTGTTTACAGGTGCTGGTAATATGCATAAGAACATTAATACTTCTGAAGATAGTCTATTTATACTTTTAATGCAATGCACACATATGCCCATGATTTTAAATGCTTGTTTGAAGATGTGCAGTAGGTATAAACTAAATGCCATAAGCTACACTTTGTAAAGTGTGTGTCGGGGAGAACCCTTCAACACCCTCCATTTTCAATGCATCTGTATGTGGTTTATTTCAGTCTTGAAAAATTGTCTTGGAAAATTGTCATGAAATACACCAGCCCAAGCACAAAGTCCCCGCATCAGCCATTTTATACCTCCCCAACCCCGATTAATACCATGGTAAACTTGTAAAATGTCACTCACCCAAGCTAATTGTTTTTACTAATCTGCTGTGAGGGAAGCAGAACCTCTAACTTACTCAGGTTGGAGTTTTGTGAACTTGTGTTTACAGATGTGTTAGTGTAGTAAGTGAGAAAGATTCGCAGATCTGTGCTTGAGGAACACAGGGTAGATGTTCAACCCATACATTTAAGTTCGTTCAGCGGTCATCATGCAGAATGGGCTCACTGGTCACAGTTTCCTGTGAAAGTTCACTGGCTTCTGCTAACTGAATAGCCATATATGAAACACATTTATATTTATTCTTAAGAGCCACCATAGACACCTAGCTTAAAAAAATAGTCATAATCAGCCAATAGTTCCATACTTTGAGATATGAGATGCCACAGTTTCCCCTAAACTTTCAATAGGAAATGGCTGTGGTATGTCAGGGTCTTCTGTTCAGCAACAAGTTGGAAAATGCTATGTTTTAAATAGTGACCAACGGGGGCCCCAACATATAACTGAAGACTGCACCATGAAGGATTACTCTAGACAGTAAGTAACAAGCATGCTGTATAGCTCAAATATAAGCCAAAGAGGTGTGATATATAAGTCACCTATTGCAGCACAAAATTAGGAGCAGAACATTCTGGACCAAGGCCCAGAAGAAGCTTGTATGAGACCCTGAAATAAAGATATCTGATTTCAAGCACAGTTTATGGATGTATTGCCATGGATGCCAGCCTTCATCCAATCACTTAACTTTCCAACAAACACCTTTGCACATTCTCCCATGCCACCTCTAAGCATGGAAAGATCTCCCTCTACTCATCTACAAAGCCACTTCATTGTCCCTCATCAAATCCCTCCTTAAAATTCACTTCTACCATGATCCCCTGGGAGAATAACATGAGAAGGAAAGGAGACCAGGAGAGCTGACTATATTTTAAAAAATCCTTATTGAGGTTGCAGGAACAAACCATTCTGATGTGTAGAAAGAATAGTAAATATGGCAGGTGAACAGCTTGGCTTAACAGTGAAATTCTTGCTGATCTTAAACATAAAAAAGAAGCTTACAAGAAGTGGAAGATTGGACAAATGACCAGGAAGTAGTATAAAGATATTACTCAGGCATGCAGGAGTGAAATCAGGAAGGCCAAATCACATTTGGAGTTGCAGCTAGCAAGAGATGTTTAGAGTAACAAGAAGGGTTTCTACAGGTATGTTAGCAACAAGAAGAAAATCAAGGAAAGTGTGAGCCCATTACTGAATGAGGGAGTCAACTTAGTGACAGAGGATGTGGAAAAAGCTAATGTACTCAATGCTTTTTTCGCCTCTATCTTCACAAACAAGGTCAGTTCCCAGACTACTGCACTGGGTAGCACAGTACGGGGAGGAGGTGACCAGCTCTCTCTGGAGAAAGAAGTGCTTCAGGACTATTTAGAAAAGCTAGATGAGCACAAGTCCATGGGTCCGGATGCACTGCATCCGAGGGTGCTAAAGGAGTTGGCGGATGTTATTGCAGAGCCATTGGCCATTATTTTTGAAAACTCCTGGCGATCGGGTGGGGTCTCAGATGACTGGAAATAGGCTAATGTAGTGCCCAACTTTAAAAAAGGGAAGGAAGAGGATCCGGAGAACTATAGGCTAGTCAGCCTCTCCTCAATCCCTGGAAAAATCATGGATCAAGTCCTCAAGAAATCAATTTTGAAGCACTTCGCGGAGAGGAAAGTGATCAGGAACAGTCAGCTTGGATTCACCGAGGGCAAGTCATGCCTGACTAATCTAATTGCCTTCTATGATAGGATAACTGGCTCTGTGGATAAGGGGAAAACAGTGGATGTGTTGTTCCTTGACTTTAGCAAAGTTTTGATATGGTCTCCCACGGTATTCTTGCCAGCAAGTTAAAGAAGTATGGGCTGGATGAATGGACTATAAGGTGGATAGAAAGCTGGCTAGATTGTCACGCTCAACGGGTAGTGATCAATGGCTCCACATCTAGCAGGCAGCTGGTATCAAGAGGAGTACCCCAAGAGTAGGTCCTGGGGCCGGTTTTGTTCAATATATTCATTAATGATGTAGAGGATGATGTGGCCTGCACCCGCAGCAAGTTTGCAGATGACGCTAAACTGGGAGAAGAGGTAGATATGCTGGAGGGTAGGGATAGCATACAGAGGGACCTAGACAAATTAGAGGACTGGGCAAAATGAAATCGGATGAGATTCAACAATGATAAGTGAAGAGTCCTGCACTTAGGACCAAAGAATCCCATGCACTGCTAGAGACTAGGGACTGAATGGCTAGGCAGCAGTTCTGCGGAAAATGACCTAGGGTTTATGGTGGACAAAAAGCTGGATATGAGTCAACAGTGAGCCCTTGTTGCCAAGAAGGCTAACAGCATTTTAGGCAGTATAAGTAGGAGCATTGCCAGCAGATCAAGGGACGTAATCATTCCCCTCTATTCAGCATTGGTGAGGCCTCATCTGGAGTACTATGTCCAGTTTTGGGCCCCACACTACAAGAAGGATGTGGAAAAAAGAGTCCAGCGAATGGTAACAAAAATAATTAGGGAGCTGGAGCACATGATTTATGAGGAGAAGCTGAGGGAACTGGGATTATTTAGTCTGCAGAAGAGAAGAATGAGGGGGAATTTGATAGCTGTTTTCAATTACCTGAAAGGAGGTTCCAAAGAGGATGGATCTAGACTGTTCTCAGTGGTACCAGATGATAGAACAAGGAGTAAGTTGCAGTGGGGGAGGTTTAGGTTGGATATTAGGATTTAGTACATGCTTAATTATACTTTGAGTTAAAGGTAACACCGGATATAGAACAAAATTGCACCATTTGAGAAAACTGTTTGTGCAGCTTCTGTGATAGTACCTCCTGGCAAGGAGAGAGTAGACATATCAGCGGTAAATAGAGCTGGATGAAATTTTCCCACTTAAAAATGCACAAATTTGGGTCAATTTTGATTAATTGTTTTTGTCATTTTGGGAGGTAGGAGTGTTTGGACTTTTTATTTCATAAGGATGTTTCCCTCAATTTTATTTAAATAATCATTTTTTTTAATCCCAAACAATTTCTTTTGACTTTTTCTGTCCACCAAGAATGCTTCCTTCCTCCTAACCCAAGAGCCATTAAACCAAAAACTTGATTATTTGCACTGCTCTAGTGGCAAGAGGATAGCAATGAGAAAGAGTATGTTAAAAGGCCAGTTGGTGAATGGTTACAGAACAGGTGAAAAAAGACAGAAACAAACTTATAGTACAGGGAGCATGTCCCTGACAGCTTTACAATACTATTGGCCTTTTCCCTTCATTGGTAAAACTGTCAGAGTAACTAGAGGTGCCAGGTAGTGGTGGTAGCTGAGGGTCTGGAGTGCTGGAGACAGACAGAACCCCCAGCATGATCAGTCAGGAGATGAAGTCCCAATGGAACTGATGCAGATTTTGGATCCAGGTATCAGAACACTTACTTGAACGTGGGTAAGGGTTTTTGTAGAGAAACCACAATGGTTCAAGGGAGAACACTAGATATATTTATGTGTAAACAAGGGAATATACCAAAGTTGTTTTCTTCAGGCTAGACCATGGGAGCTGATCATTCCGGGTTATGGGTGGTGTTCCTTGGAGGGAGCTCACAATGCAATTAGGCAGCTTCGGTATTTTGGGTACCAATAACTGATTTATTATCGGAATTGGCCTGATAACTACTGAGCTGGGAGTGTGCAGGCATGGGTTCATTAATATCTGGAGCAGAGATACCCCATAATGCGGTGCTTCCCTGGTCCCAGAATTCAGTGTGGTTCTTGCCTTGGAATCTCTGTTTTCCATTCTGTATGCTAATAGAGATGCTTCCTTGTCCCATCTTCAATGGAAATGAGGCTAGGAGAGTTTAGGTATGTCTCCCACTGCCTTTCCATTGCTTTTTATAAGTCTTTCATCTGGTGCAGATTTGGTTCAAGCAGAGGCTGGGGATGGCAGGCGGGGAAGGGAGCTCATTTGTGAATCAGACAGGCTGGGTACTGTGCTCTGGTTCCCCAACAACACAGAGCTGCTAAATAACAGATCCCCAGACACTGCATTCTCATTGGTAGCAAGTAGGATAAATCTTGTGATTTGTGATCTACTGGATGATTTTCTGAGGGCTACTGAAGCACTTAGAGCAGAGAAAAGAATCCTGGCCCAGGAATCCCCTTGAAAGAGCTAGAATCCTCTTGGAAGAGAAGGGGAAAGCGAGAGGCTAATGGGTAGATAATAAAGGACTGTAAGATTTTTTTTATTTTTTTCTGTAAGAATATCCTGGTTGCTTCTTCACATAGTTCAGCCTCAATGTTCATTATAATCCACCCTTTTGTCCACAGGGCGGGTGTGTCACAGATGCTGGTTCATCCATCTTTTTTATGATTTTCAATGCTGTATAAATTAGATTTTTCTGAATGTTGTTCTATATGGCCCATCAATTTAATGCTTCTGATGTTTATGCATCATAGCATTATGCTGTATAGGATTGCATAATACATATCAGTGACTTAAAGGAATGCAATACACCTACTTTTTTAGTAATGTCATATTGCCTAAACTGCCATGAGATTTCTGTTTCATGCCATGCCACAGCCTTACTGCTGTTGGCTGACATGTCTCTTCTTTCACTGATGTACCAGCCACACATAACACTCCCTCTCATTTTGTAAAGGCAATTTCTGTTCTGTATTGTTTGCTCACATAAAGTGTAGCAGGTTAAAATTCTTCCAATTTTATTCATTCCAGAAGTCTGCAATTTCAAAAGAGAATTCTAGGTTAGCAGTGATTTCTCAATTTACTATTGCCATTTATCTTTCAAAATAATATCAGTCACAGGTTGTAATGGAGTTACAAAGGGCATAACTAGGACCAAAGTTTCACTCTGACTGTCTCATCATCTGCTTAGTAGCTTTTATAGAGCCAAAATCTTCCATGGAATTTCAAAACTTGGCATGAAGTCACCGGGTGCTACACTTTGCCTTTGGATCTTTGATTTGGCTGACAGATTTATGAATTATACATAAACAGACAATTCCCTATTAGTTATATAGCTGAGGACACAATGAGGTAACTAAGTCTTCCTTGGTGAATCCCAC
Source organism: Gopherus flavomarginatus (assembly GCF_025201925.1). NCBI lineage: Eukaryota > Metazoa > Chordata > Testudines > Testudinidae > Gopherus > Gopherus flavomarginatus. Next base: position 147,126,058 of record NC_066618.1, on the reverse strand, counting down.
CTAAATTAAACTTGAGATGTTCCCTTCAAAGCTATCTGTTTCAGAGAGTATCATGTGGATTAGTGATAACATCTGGTTTTGGCTAAGCATATCTGTTTAGGTGGCTCCATTGGAGCTGCTTGAAATTCAGATTTTCATTTCTCTGGGAAAATTTTCTGTTATCCCAAATCAGAACAAAAAAGACTTTTTTTGTTATTTGGTGGCGTGGGGTGGTGCATGCTTTTAAATTACCTCAGAATAAAACTTCTAAAATATTCTGTTTTGGTAATACTGGAATAACCTTATGGAAATGTTTTTCATTCCAACTTTATGACTTAGACTTTTCTCTTATATTACATACTAACATTTTTACATGTATATATTATAGAAAGTTGTAACAACATTTTGTCCTTATCAAAAAAAGTTTCAGTAATTTCCTTAAAAAAATTTCAACAAAATCAATACATGCCGGTGAAATGTTTCAATTTTGTCCAGTCAGCATATTCTGATGGAACAGTTTTCTACCAGAAAATTTTCTACATCCCTACTGTCAATACAAATGAGGAAGACCTAATTATATATTAAAGCCTCTCATTTTTGAGCATACCAATTTAGAGATTCTTAATGCAGCTTTGAGAATAACATCAGGTGGCAAGGGGACCAGATGGGGATGACAGGGTTAACAGATGTTCTATATACAGAATAAGAGAAAGTATACAAATGACATATTATAATGCACATAGATGCTGGGGAGCCATTGTGCTTTATCAGATTTTGCTTCTAAGGAAACAGGAAATATTGACATGATATAAATGGACATGGTATTTGTGATGAAACATGAGATTACAGATTTTGGTTTAGATAGTGCCTGTTTCTGCAGAGGCATATACGGGAGGGGAAAATTAGTCCTCTCTCTCCTGCTGCCTTTGAGTGGTCAGGCATAAAATCCCAATACTTGATGCAAGTGCACAAGGCCTGGGAATGTCTCACATCCCTTATTTATTTGCATTGCAGTAGCATTTAGAGGGTATGCCAATATCAGGCACTATTGTGCAAGATATGATACAAACAAGTGAGAGAGTGTGTCTTGGCTCTGAAAAGCCAATACTCAAGATTGACAATGGGTAGGAGGGGAAACTGAGGCACAGAGGGATGAAGTGACTTGCCTGAAGTCACACAACATGTCAGTGATAGAGTTGTGAATAGAACACAGCGGTCCTGTTTTCCAGTCCAGTGCTTTACCAGCTAGACCAAGATATTAGACTCCTTGGACTTTGTCACAAAAGGGCAGAGCCGGGACCCTGCTTCCAAAACAACCAGCTGTTCCAGGTTCACAAGAATAGGGATGTGGCCAGAACATGTGGAGACTACTAGTGCCCAGCCTCTTCCTGCCCCATCCCCATTATAGGTACTGGCTTAAAGTCAGTTTTGCTCTATAGCTTAGATAGAAACAGTCCATGGTAATTTGTACCATTCACCATCTCTTGTCAGACTGTATTATGATGGAATGCCTCTCTTCTCTTGGTTTCTTGTTGAAAGTCATAGGGCAACAATGAGTTACCAACCTCCTTCATTCTTTCCTGAAAAACATGTCTGTCTGTCCCCTTCTCCAACATGGACCCTAAGAGTGAAAAGGGGTGAGCTGAGTGCTCTCGAGCTAATGTTCTGAAAATTACTAGGTCAAGCATTTGGTGCTATAGAATTAGTTTGGGCGATAAACTAATAGGAGGTTGGGAGATAATGTGGGAAGAAGTCAATACTGTAAACTCTCTTTTTGTACTCTCTTCCTTATGGGACCTCCTTCTTAACTCAACATTAGTCACTCACTGGCATGTGGCTCTGTCTAATTAGCATGTCCTGTAGTTTGATCAAGCTAACATACAGCTGATTATAGTGAATGCAGCTGTTTGAACTCCTTGTGTCAGCTATAGTAGCCAACAGTGCAAACAGAGACAGGGGTGCTAATTAGGTTGTCAAAAACGAAACAAAACAAAACAAAAACCCCCCCAAACACTCTAGAATACAGTGAGTACTCAGCTACCTCCTTTCTATGTGGTGTGTTTCTGGTTTACTCTGTCCCACAGTGGTGGAGGAGATTCTTCTTGACAGATATTAGATGGGCATGGGGTTATAAACAGATCTCTCAAGGCTTCCAGATTGGTCTACTAAAAGTGCAAGGTTTCCTCCACCCACCCACCCCTCGAAAGAGATCTTGCTCACTTATCAGTTGATTTTAGGCCACTATCCTGTAAGCTGCCCCTCTTGGACAGATGTGTGTGACCATGCACAGTGCCACTGATTTCATTGGGCCTCCCGTGGGTCCAAAGTTCTGCCTGTGTAAAGCACTATGTAGAATTTGGGTCTAAAGCAAGCAAGCTTGAAAGGAAGTTGGGTCTCTGGTAGTAAGTCTACTGCTTGGGTGTTTTTGTTTTCTCTGCTAGACATCTTCTACTAGATGACAGGCAGTTCTTCAAGAGGTATTTGGCTATACCCTCTGACATCAGGCATAGCACCAGCAAAGGACAAATGAGCAATATTGTGCCTCTATCTGACTGAACTTTAGGGGGATCTTTTAATTTGTATAGTCTGTCCCAGCAAGAACCATAGACCTGACTCTGGCCATTACTAGATAATTTCTTTGATTTCTTCCTCTTACTACTACTGAGTACTGACTCAGATTGGCTCTAAACTAGGAGTTTACAGCAGTAGAAGTGAGATTTCATGTAAATATAAAACCTCAGACAAGAGAGACATATGACACATGGAAATGACTAAGTGACTTTATTTGCTGAAGATGTAGTGAATTGCAAGTTATACCCATTGCATGCTATATTACTGCCTAGACAGTAAGTAAATAATTCAGGTAATCCTTATGTTAGCCGGTCGTGTCGGGGCTCGTCCCTCTCAGGCGCGGCGGGGAGCCAGGGCGCCTCCTAGCATGCCGCAGTCCGGGTAGGCTTAGCCCCTCTGCAGGTGCTGAGGGGGGTACAGGGTCTGCAAACAGGGTAGAGCCTCGGCCCCCTAGCCGGGGTCGGGGCTCTCAAAGTAAATAAGCCCCAGCCCTTGGGCAGGGTGGGGCAGTAAGAGTTCTAGTTAGCCCTGGCCCTTTGGATCAGGGCAGCGCAGTGGCAAAGTCAAAGGGGCCCAGCCCTTGGTTCGGGCAGGGCACCAAACACAAGTCTAGTTCGCTCTGGCCCTCTGGGTCAGGGCAGAGCAGTGGCAATAGGCGGGAAGAGGGGGAGTCTGCCACCCGGTTACTGGTGGCAGGGGGAATGCAGGCCCTCCCACTCCACTGCGTTCCAGCCCGGGGCCCTAGCAGCGGTCAAGACCCCGCTGCGGTCAGTGGGGATCCTGGCCGCAACACACTGACATGGGTTCGGGCTCTTCAGGAGCCAAACCAGGGTCAGCTATCCCTGGGCCACTTCCAACCTCCCCCTCTCGGGGTACCTGGTCCTTGCCAGCGTCGTCTGGGGGGGTCCCAGACCATGGGCTCCTCCGGGTACCGGTCGTGGGGAAGCTCAGGCCACTCCTCGGGGTATCGGGCACACGGCAGGTCAGGCCGACATTCCTCCGGGTACCGGGTCTGAGGCAAGTCCAGCCAGTGCTCCTCTGGGTAGTGGGCGCGGGGCAGGTCCGGCCAGCATTCCTCTGGATATTGGGCGCGGGGCAGGTCCGGCCAGCGCTCCTCTGGATAGTGGGTGCGGGGCAGGTCAGGCCAGCGCTCCTCTGGGTAGTGGGCGCGGGGCAGGCTGGGCCCGGCGGGAGCCCGGGCACCAGCGTCTGTCCTCTCCAGCAGCCTGCCTCCAACTGAGCGCTGGGGCCGGGCTTTTATACTTCCTGTCCCGCCCCTTGACTTCCAGGGGGCGGGGACAGACAGTGCTGACTCCGCCCACTGAGGCACTTGCTGTGGCTCGTCCCTCTCAGGCACGGCGGGGAGCCAGGGCGCCTCCTTACACCTTGCTATCTATAATAGGTTAAATTTGAGGCCCAATCAAGAAGTTAGTGCAGATTAACATTGCATCTGTTTACACACTACATTTACATTTTACAGCTTTTGAGCACTGATATATTAGACTCAGATATCCATTCTTTTGCATACCTTAAAATATGTCCATCTTTTTATGTGAATACTTGGGACTGAGGATAAATCATTGCTTACCTGTCAGATACATAAATTAGTTTGCTTGGTGTAGACTGTGCATTACAGTGAGAGTGGCTTTTTTGTGGGAAAAGGAAATGGATTTCTTTTCGATGGTGCAGTTTGAAGAGGTTTCTGTGTATACAGGAAGCATTTATTAAACATTTCAAAATATTTTTGTCTGACTGTAAACAAGGCAGATATGTGCACAGGAGGCTCAAAGTCAAAGGGGAAATTGCACTTGTCATGAGACATCTATGTGATTAGCAGTATTTTTGCTAGCTGGAACAGCTTGAAGAAAGAAGGGATTTAGGTGCATTTCTCAGCAGAAATTATTGAAAAAAACAATGTGAAAATGGTTAAGCAGCAAATGAGAGAATATCTAATATTTTAATAAGTATTTTTTCTCTTTTGTGTGACACTTCTCCCCTTAGATTTGACTGTATTGTGAGATTAGTTTAAAATTGGTGCACACATTCTGTTTTGACATCAGCGTAATGATGCATTTTGTCACACAGTCTCTCATATTGCAACAGTATTTATCCTCATCTTCCTTAAAGGGTAAACCCTTGAAGAAATTCCAAACAGGGATAATACGGTATTCTTATGGAAGATGCAACATGTTGCAAATTTTCTACATGAAACCACAACTTTTTGATGAGAGAAAATATCTGTTACAGTGAATAAAGCCAGTTCTTTCAAATTTTGCCTTAACTACTATATCAAGATATTTAAATGTGTATTTTCAATGTACTCTGTCAACTGCTAAAATGACCCATCATGCCAAGGATGCTACTCTGATCATAATTGGCCAGCAGTTGAAACCAGTTAAAACTTAATATAATCAGATAAGACATTTACACAGTCAGTTCAAGTTAGCCATTCACATATCAAGTACCATGAAGTCAGGCTAAGACCCTTATATCTGTCTCCATTACACTTAATTTGTTAAGTCTGTGGAGACATAACACTGAAAAGGAAAAAAAAATAACCGTCTTGGTCTGAGTGCTGCTTCCACAGAATCTGCTGAATTCTTGAAATTTTTGACTTCCCCATTTCAGTCATTATGTGATTGCAATTATAGTCCTGGAATTCAATTATTAATGGATGTGCATAGCCTTAACTTTACAAAATAAATTTTCTCAGTGTAATTGTACATGACTTGTGTTGCTATCAGGGATACACGTATTAGTCCTTCTGCCAGAAGTAGAAACTGTAGCTGCTCAGTACAATCAGACAACAAATACAGAAACATAAAAGCAATCAGCTCCCCAAGGATGCTTGCAGTATTCTGGAGATTTTTGGTTTCACTGACGCAAGTAAGCAGAAATCAACTGTAGGATAATTCAGTCTCTGAATATTCTTTGTCTGGAACTGACTCTCTTCCCTCGCCCCCCATTCTATTCCACTATACATTATTTCATTTGTATTGTATATTTCTCCTCCTACCTCTAAGGCTGTGGTCCTGAAATACAGAACCATGTGTTTAAAAGTGCACTCCAAAAGGTGCAACTGGAAATGGATATGGAAAATGCCTAGTACATGTGCAAAAGTCATGAACTTATATGTATATGTAATTCTGCATGTTTTCAGTCCTAATCTGCATGCATCATCTGTTCTGCACTCCCAGCTTGGCTCATGTGAGCACATAGGGTTGTCAGCTCTCCCGGTTTTGCCAGGAGTCTCCCAGAATCACTCCATGTAACTCAGAGGATACTGAAGCCAAACTGGGAGATTTTACATGCTGAAAGTCCATCAGCGCAGCAGGGCTAAGGCAGGCTTCCTGCCTGTCATGGCTCTGTTCCACTCCCAAAAGCAGCTGGCTCATCCCTGTGGCCCTTGGGAGAGTGGGGGGGACAGGTGACTCTGTGCACTGTCCCTGCCCCCACTGCTGACTCCGCAGCTCCCATTGGCTTGGAACTGCAGCCAATGGGCGTTGCGGGGGCAGTGCTTGTGGGCACAAGCAGTGCATGGAGCCCTCTTCCCAAGGGGCCACAGTGACATGCCAGCAATCCCTTTCCCCAGCCCTAAGCCCCCTCCAGCACCCAAACTCCCTCACAGAGCTTGCACTCCGCACTCCCTCCTGCAGCCCAACCCCCTACCCCAGGCTCTTCCCTGAGTCCCCTCCCACATTCCAAATCCCTCTGCCCTAGCCCATGCTCCTTCCCCCACCCCCAACCCTCTGCCCCAGCCAGGTGAAAGTGAGTGAAGGTGGGGGAGAGCGAGGGAGGGAAGGGGGATGGAGTAAGCGGGGTGTGGCCTCAAAATGGGTGTGGCCTCAGGGAAGGGGCAGGCAGGGGGTGGGGCAAGGGTGTTTGGGTTTGTGTGATTAGACAGTTGGCAACCCTACAAGTGAGATTGGGGTCCACTTCTAAAATTTCGGCCATTTACTTAAGGGAGAGAAGGTTATAGTAAATGGAGGACTACAAAGAGTACAGTACACCCACAAATATGTTATACTTTTTAAAGATGAATGAACAAGACATTTAGAGTTGGCTGGTTTCTGACCAATCAATGGCTCATTTAAATACTCCATGGAGTATAAAGCATCTGTGTGTTCCCTCTGAAATGCTAGAAAGGCTACAGGAAACAAGGCTTATTTCTACAAGGTCCTGGAATCAAGCTGGGAAAATATGCCTAAATCTTTCTGCGCTTGCACTGTTCAACAGAATCCAAAAACAATGTACGAATAGATTTCGTGTTAATCTTAAGCCCAGTATAAATACAATGTAATCAAACCTAGCTTTGACAGAGTCATTAAATTAGTCTGGAGTAAAAATTTGACAAGCTGGTTACTGTCTGGAAAATTAATGCCCAGGGGAAAAGAATTACAGAAAAAAGGAACTCAATAGGCAAAAAGTTACTTATCAGGTCCTGATTTTACAGCGAGAACGAAATGTGCAATGAATTTTGCTTACCTGGGTTAATTTAAATAACCAAAAAGACACTGTTGTAATATAAAAGATGGATACCATTGTAACACCAACAAGTGCTACTCTGTTCCCATTAGCAATTTCTGTGTTTAAACCCACTCTAAACTTGGGGCTTAAAATTCATTGCCTTCACCTTCATTGACATTCTGAGAAAAATGGGCTGAAGTGGTCATCATAGTAAGGAAGCCAGTCAGCTAGCCTCCATCCCACAAGCTTTCTTCCTTCACGTCTCTTCCCCATACAACCAATCCCCAGGACAACCTCATAACTATATCCCTCAAGACATCAAAGGAGGATGGAAGAGAATGGTGGAGTGAGTGTATGAGCAGCTGTGGATGTTTGGTTAAGTTAACTTTTGGCTCCAAGAAATCTGTAGGGCTGGTTCATGTCCATTCACTGGGAATCACAAATCAGGGTTTAATCCATGAGCTCTTTTGCAAATAGAACTCTACAGGGTTCACACTACAGCTATCTGACTTCATCAAAAAAATCCTGAATTTTTGAGAGACTGTACCAGTTTTGACTAAATGTTCATCAGGAAATGTTTCTCAGGTCCAGCATTTCTGATTTAAATAAGGAGGGAGAGAGCACCAGCCAGCCCACTCAGAATAACCACTAGCAGTAGTTAGGATATGTGGGACACAGGGCTCAATTTTCTATTCTGCCTGCTTGAGACTAGGTACTTGAACCTAGATCTTCTATATCCCATGTGAGTGTTCTGACTATGAGACTATTAACTATTCTGGAGGTGGGTCAGTCTCAGTCTCTCCTATTTAGAGTTATTCCACTTTGGACCAGGGAGCAAGACTAACTTTATAGCACTCCCTGGGATGTGGGAGGTGCAAGTTCAAGTCCCTGCTCCAATTAATGTTTAATTAGACATACAAAATGAAACAGTTCCTAGAAGAGAGATTGAGAGCAAGAACTCTATAAAATAGCACAGTGGTCAGAGCATTCCCTTAAATGTGGGAGAAGGGGGGACTTGAACCTGAGTCTGCAAGACTGCAGTGAAGTGCCCTAAACACCAGAGTATTTGGTATTCTGGGAAGGTATATGCTCACTTTTTGTAAGTCTCTGTTTTGTCTAGAAAGGGAAAACAAATTGAAATCAGAATTTTTTATAGCACAAGAAGGACACTTCCTGCCAGCTCTACCCCTGCTTTCTCCATGAGTACAAGTTGATTAATAAAGAGCTGTCTTCTTAAGAAGGAAGTGAACCTGCTTTAGAGTCTCTGACCATCTTGCCTGCTAGTACTTGTGTGGTAAAGAAAGTGTGTAAGTTCTAACAGTGCTATTTACCAGCAGAGATTCTTTAGCTAAACCACGTGCACTATAATTAATTAAAAGCCAAATTTAGGCTTTTAGATAAGAGATTAAAGTCCAGGAATTCCATGGTAGCTTTTTCTGAAATGCTTCCAATTCCATGTACAGGGTCAGAAAGACAGGCAGAACTGTAGGGACTCAATGCATGGATGAGATGATGGTGTAGGAAGGAGGGTTTTAGGTTTCTTAGAACTGGCGAACCTTTTGGCAAAGGAGGAGCCGATACAGGAAAGATGGTCTCTACCTAAACCAGAAGAAAATCATACTGCTGGCATGTAATATTAAAAAGTTGGTAGAGGAGATTTTTAAACTAAGGGGTGAGGGAAAATCAACTGCTAGTAGCAAATATCTCCATCAGCCAGTGATGTGATGCTAGATGGAGAAGGCTCTGAGTTTTTACTGAGAATTTTTTTCCCAGGGTTCTCACTGGTGTATTTTGCCAACATACTCAGAGTCTAACTGATTGCCACCAAATGTCAAAAGAATCAGAAGTCTGTCTAATGACCTCACTCAAGTATTCTGTCCTCACTTATGTCCGTACATCCTCTTTTTCTTTAGTAACATTGCATGAGAGTAAAGGAAGATGATGGAATCTAGTCCTGCTGTTGGAACGTAGAGAACAATTCTGTTGTTCCTCATTGACCTATAAGCTGAATCGGTTCTGGAGTGCTGTCAAGTGCTTAAAAGTAGCAGAAACTTTTTTCCTTCTTTCTTTTTTTCCACAGGTTGTCTGCTGATGGAGTCAGACATCACTGCATCACTTTACACTAGTTTCACATACTATTGGTTTTCTTTGTATCTCAAAAGGTTCGAGACTTGCTTAAAAAAATAACTGAGATTCTGACCAACAACCTGATGGTCTGAGGCAGGTGCCAGTATGCAGTACTGGCCTCAATTAGGCCCCTAAGAGTAAGTATAAATGAACATTTAGACATATTTATGATTCAAGACCCAAAAATATACTCTCATCTCTTGAGTGTAGTTTTCCAAGTGCAGTGTCTGGCATGTACAGTATTTCACAGTCAGCTTTTTGTCTTTGCAAGCTTGATTCCCAGTACTAGCATTCATTGAGTGCCCTTGTGGAGCTGCTGAGAAATCTATAGGCCTGTGTTTAGATGCCAATAGTCCCCATGTGTAACAAAATACAGGATTGGGGCTTTGGACTTCGGCATGCAGGCTACAATTAGAGATAAAGTAACAAGGACAGTAGGACTAATGTATTTTGCTGCCTTTGAAGCTGGTATTTGGGAGGGGATTAGATGTTTGGGGAGGTGGAGATTATATCCTTTGCAGGGACTGTCCATCACAACTTCCATTTTAAAGGTTAGAATGAACACAATCATGACTCAAGTCTGAGTTTTTACCTGACTGTTCTCCCAGTTGCAGGCAAACTAAAGGGCTACAAAGCCAAACCTCAATTGTTCTCTTGATATAGGCCAATATGTCAGATCTGGAACTCCACATAAAAGATCCACATCACTCTGCCAGCATCTACTATTCTGTTTGGCCTGGGGGCCCCATTGTAATCCATTCACATTTCTGATATTGGTCAGAGGTAGGGATGGCTGGGAATTTTTTACAAATTTCCTTCTTCATTGAAACAGGCTGATTTATCAAAACTGAAACTTTTTTCAGGAGAGGATCAGTTTTGACACATTCCTCTCAATTCCTGATTTTTTTTTTAATATTGTCAACATATTGTTTTGACATGTTCAAAGCTAAAAATTCCAATTCTTTGGTTCAAAACAACTTTTATTACAGAAATTTGAGCCGATCAGAGTCAAGAAAAGAAAGTCAAGGTTGAAACAAAGTGTTTCAAAATTGAACATTTGGATTAATCCAAACTGATTTTTCCCCAATTTATTAGTTTGCAAAGTATTCAAGATTTTGACTGTTCATCCCAATTTTGGATGGGACATTTTTTTTGAAATGTAAAACTTTATGGGACAGGAAAACTGTTTCCTTCCCAATTCTTGTCAGAGGCTTTATCTTTCAGTTACACCATCAGAAATCAACCTAGAGTGTGTCTATTTCACACATATGGGCCAAGATTTCCAAGTGACTAGTAGTTTTTAGATGCCACAAAAGTTGTGCCTCATATAGGACTCTCAAAGCTCTGAGCAGTTAACCCCCTGAAAATGAGATCCCTTTCAGTAATTCAGATAAAACACCACAAATCAATTTTAACTTTTGCAAATGTTAGCCATATATTGTGGATACCTCCCATAATAATGTTTACTTTGAAATAATGGCTTGAAAACCCTATAGAGAGGATCTTATTCTGTATTAAATTCCATAGGCTTTTACACTAATTTATAGAATTCCCGATACATTTAAATAGAATATTATTGGCTTCATCTAAATTGTGTAGGATTGTTCCATAAAGAAGGTTTTTGGTTGTCTTCAATTACAGTGTCAGCAGGTATTATAAAATAGGGTTACTATTGATTTGTTGTTCTTACTGTTTAATGTGATTTCTGATGACCGTACTAGATGAAATAATTTCCTGATACACTGCTCTACAGCCAAAATGCTTCTGAAATAAATGTAGTCCAACTTTACTAATTCTGGATCACTGAAAATGAAAATAATGCTTAAAATTGTTGATTGGCTCTAGATTTCAGGATATGCTATTGGGTCAGTATATACGACCCTTGACTTGGGAATGGCGGAGGATAAGTTAGTTATAAAGGGAAAGGATCTCAATTTAAACCAGAAATGACTAAAATACATCTTTGACTGGATCTATGAATAAATCTATGACTGGGTTTGGACAGTACTTGCTTTTGAGGCAAAACAATGAAAGATGCAATCTGAAGCTGGTATTGTGTCATACATGATATGAATTGCATCATGTTATTCCTAGAAGTCATGGATGATGCAATCATAAGGAAGCTTACATCACTCTGCTGAACAAATTGCCCTATATCAGCTCTAGAAATCATACAGTGTCGTACTCTCTTATTTGTCAGTGTTTGATTTTGCAAAGGGACACATTTCTGTTTAGCCAAAGTGAGCAGAGATGCCTGGTACCTGTGTGAACAGTGCAGATAACTTCTGCTATGTTTGTGGTGAAGTGACTTTTGCATCACAAAAGCGCAGTCTAACCACTCTGATTAAGAAAGCCTATCACCTTTCTTTTGGCTGCAAAATTGGAGATCAGGACAAGAGGTGCGCCCCACACATGTGCTGCAACACTTGTGCAACAAATCTTCTCCAGTGGTTGAACAGAAAAAGGAAATCTATGCCTTTTGCAGTGCCAATGATTTGGAGAGAGCCAACAGATCATACCAGCAATTGTTACTTCTGCATGGCGCCTCCAGTTGGGAAAGGTGTGTCAAAGAAGAAAAAGTGGGCTGTGCATTATCCAAACATTCCATCAGCTATACGCCCAGTACCCCATGGAGAAGGACTGCCGGTTCCTGATGCACCAGAATCATTCTCACTTGAGTCAGATGAGGAAGATGAAGAGGATGAAACTTCTCGTCCTGAACCATCAATGTCACAGGACTCACATTTCCTCCCATCCTCCTCCTGTGAACCACACCTCATAACACAAGGTGAACTGAATGACCTTGTCAGGGATTTGGAACTACCCAAGAGTAAGGCAGAGCTGTTGGGCTCCAGACTACAGCAGTGGAATCTCCTGGCAGGCTGTCAGGGCAAATGGAGCCCATCAATGCTTGCAGACTATTGCTGAACAGTGACAAGAGATGCTCCATTTAATGAATACAAGAGACAAGCCAAGAAGCGCCAAGTAGACACTGAATAGGACTAAACTATGTACATAATAGTTTTTTGCCTTTTGTTTCATAATCAATTTTATTTATATAACCCTTTTGCTGATTTTTAAAGTGTTACATAAACAGGACAGGTGAAATATTATCCTGTAAAGCAACCATAAACACATGAAAAGACCTAGGTTTACAATTTATGATTAAAACTCTACTATCTACACAATATACATAGACATAAAATGTAAAAACTTAAAAATCTTAGAAACAGTAGCCAATCAGTTGTTTTAATTGTCATATTTGAATTCAGCACATCAAAATACATAATAAATATCACATTTTATCTCTGAAGCAGACGACTTCTCAAAAATTGTAGACCGGTGATATTAACTTTTTTTTTTAAATAAAATGTGATGCTGTGTTCTGGTTTATTTAATAAAATATGTTGCTGACAAACAATCCACTTCTAAAATGCTTTAGAAAGCTTTATTCTGCAGTGATCAGGTTCTGATGCATTCAGCAGGTAGCTGAATCTCTGCTTTGCTATCTGTATGGCAGATGAAATACTGGATATATTAGCTAATTTATTTTGCAGGTGCTTGAGATAAGAATAAGATAAATAGGACTGCCTCATGTAAAATTGCAAAATAATAATGCTAAAAAACACTGGAAATTATAAGCTAGGCAATAGAGAAGTAAATTTGCTTAGGCAGATTATGTAAAAGGCTTTCAATGTCTGTTTTTAACTCTGTGATGAGGATATAGGACACACTGTCACTTGGAGATGAGCAAAGTGTCATTTACCAAAGTGGCGAGATAGGGAGATTTCAGAATGTTACTTTAACTCTATGACTTTTGACACTCTATATCCTAAAATTTACACTAAAGGCACAGTACTGACCCCAAGTAAACTGTGACGAGCTCAGAAATGTGCCTATGGACGCCTTTATTTATTTGTATCTAATAGACAATGGGTAGCCGTGTGGCATGGAGGGTGTGTAATTTTTATTTGTGAAGCACAATCTACACAAAAATGCAAATCTCTAGTTTCTAACATTTGTATTTATCACCAATGGTTTTAAATTTGACATTACAGCAAACATAGATCTCATTTGCCATGGAATCTATAACAATGTACAAAGCGAACAGTAAATTCAGGCCCCCTTCTTTCCTCACCCCCCCAAAAAAAAACCCAAACAAAACCAACATGTATAAAGCTGTACATAAATCAAAGTATTCTTACTCAGTAAGAATTTTTTTTTAGAAAAATCCTCAAACACCATTACTCACTAACAAAACTGTCTTCCATACTCTTAATGATGGATTGATTCTTTTACCTTGTACATTTTGGTTATAAAATAAGAGCAACTTCTAGCAGACAACAGTCTAACTAAATTTTTAAAGCAAAATATTGAGTTGTGCAGTTACCCGCCCTCACACTCTAAAAAATATATACGTTTCCAAAGTCGTATTTATAATTGTAAGAAGTGATACTGTACATCTGCTGAGTGCAGAAGCCATTCATGTTTCTGATTCATCACCTCAATGAAATAGAAAGGAAGTGAGAGGCATATACAGTTGTTATGGGAGGTGACTCACAGTTCCTTGCCTCCAGAATTTCTTAATTTTAGATATTTATTTGCTGAAAAATACTTGCATTTATTGTTTTACCATATTAGTCAGATGTCCCACTTGGGAAGAAAAATCCAGCCATCACTCAGTTCCTTATTGTTTCTAGTTACATACATATTTGATATGGATAGAAGGAATAAGATTAGATTCTGATTAACTAACAAAAATAAATACATCTCATGTTTGAAGTAGATTGTATGATTGCTTCAGCTCTGTCCCCAAACACACTATTATTTCCCAGACTATTTTTCCCCTTACACAAGGGAGTGGTAGACATGGTATCTTCAGTGTGTCCCAGAAGCAGTGCAACATGTCACAATTCAAGGCAGCTGCATCTGTATTCTCCCTCCATCGTCCAGAGAGGGAACAATGCTCTAAGGCTTTCAGCTCCCCAGCCATCGCCTCTCTTAGGAGGAGTATTTCCGGCCCACACAGTTTCCTGTCTACATTGTGAATTCCCCAGCAAGTCAGAGTGCCTCAGCAGGTCTGCTTTTTTTTTTCCTCTACAAAGGCTATAAACAGATCTAAGTTACCACACAGATCTTTCTAAGCAAGCATATTTATTGTTAAGGTGAAAATATTGGAGAGAAAACCTGTTTAAGCAATAAAAAACCGACATGCATGCTAAACGCTTACCAGAGTTCACTGCAACAAGGTCTCCGGCGGGTGATCAGTCCTTCAAACCCCACCAAGAGGTTTTTTTTCCTATTGTCACAAATTCAGAACAAGTACACCCATGTATCTGTGAGTTATTTTTATCCAGTTTGGCTCTTTGATCTGCAGAGACCATGAGAAGAGTCCCCTCCTCAGGGAAAAGCTTCAAAATGTAGGGTCTATGCATAAATGGAGGTACTAATTTGCATTCACCTCCCCAGAAACAGAACTTAACTTTGTTTATCCTGCACCCTGTTTATTTAACATAGTCCTTTGAAGCTCATAGCACTTCCCAAGGTTTACATTGGCCACATATCCCCCATAGAGAAATTACATACAACCCCCACAATAATACAATACCTTCTCATTTTTAAAGCAATGGACTCCAAAGGTACTTAATTTAATATGATTTAATTCATTAAGATTTGTCCAGGATGTTGTAGAAAATTGCCATAACTGTCACACAGTGCAACAAATGCACAAAGTGACTTGGCTGTGTATACATTCTTGGAATTGTTAGTCATTGGCCAAGTCAATAACCTATCTCCCAAAGAGGCACTTTCCTGAGCTATTCATGAGTGAAAATAAAATTCCATCAATCTTCCTCCACTAGTGCACCTGCACACCAAAAGAGGCAAGATTTTGCCTTAGTATAACTGCTGTACATGCACACTTATTGTGGAAGATGATAATAGTCTCTCTGGGAAATTTAAGTTAAATCAGGTAGGTACTTCCTTCACAAATTGCAAATTTATTTTAATGACTTAGAGCTAGATTTCCAGGAAAAAGAGGAAAAAAATAAAATGCATGTTTTGCAAAGTGCCTAAACAACTTTCTCTTTTGGCACTTTTATTGTCTGATAACTAACAAATATTGAACTGGAAGGTTATACAGTCATACAACACCTGCATGTAATACATAGTTAACTACAGTGGGATATTGTGCAGAATAATATGAGTATAGATTTACTAGATTTTTCCCTAATAAAAATTGTGTTACAATTCATGGTTTTATTTCACTGATTGGGTACACGTGTTCTCTCTGGTCTCAAAACACCTGTCTCCATCTTGAGTTTTTCTTTTGAGTTTTACATTCAAACTAATCCCTAAACTCAGACTGGGTAAAACTCTCCCACTTATCAAAGCCACTTGATGCTATAAATTTGCCCTGATGTCTGCATAACGTCACCCAAGCATCTTTGTATGATGTGACAGACCCAGACCAGTGAGGTACAGGAGCCTGGTCCTATTGGTATCCAGGAGGTGGGCGGGCAAAGCTCGCCCACTTCTAAAGGACCTCCCCCCAGCCTAAGGGGAGGATCCACAGGTCTGTGACACCAACTAATTCCATGGGACAACTAATGAAAAAACAGGATCCGGAGTGAGGTCACAGGGCTCTGATGGGGACACTGAGGAGAGAACCCCAGACAATGCCCACTGCTCCTCGAAGGCATCAAGGGAGCCAGCGGATGCAGCCCAGAGGAACTCTGCCCAGATGCGTGAATGGCAGAGCAGAAATAGGCCCCACAGTCGCAGGAAATCCCGTCAGCCAACCTCCTCTCCCTGGTTTTGTGGATGGCTAGTTTGGCCAGGGCCAAGAGGAGGTTGACAAGGACATCTCGCGACTTGGTGGGGCCACGGATGGGGAGTGTGTAGATAAACAAATGAGGGGAAAAGTGCAACCAAAGACAACATAAGATTCAAGAGGAGCTGGAACAGGGGCTGCAATCTGGCACACTCTAAATAAATGTGCGCCAGGGTCTCTTTCATGCCATAAAAAGGGCAGGTGTTGGGGACAGGGGTAAACCATGCCAAGTACACGCCCGTGCTCACAGCCCTATGAAGGAGCCGCCAACTGACATCCCTGGTGGGCCTCAGAACCAGGGCAGAGTAAATGCTGGCCCATCAGGGCCTCTCACCCTCGAGAGGTGGCAGGAGGTCCTGCCATTTGGTTTCGGGGCGGGACACGAGGGTGAGGTAGTGGAGAGTGTGGAGCACGAGCATGTACAGGTGTTTCCTTGGCATGCCCTGGAACAGAACCGGCTGCAGATCGTGCAGTCTGCTCGCAGTGAAAGGGTGAGGGGGCCAATTGGGTCCACAGGGCGGGGGCCCAATAAAAAGGTCCACGAGGCCTGGGTTGGAGGGTGGGCGGGGCATGCCATCTTGCAGGACCCAGTCGAGGTAGGCCCGAGCAGTGGGCAGTAAAGTGGCCTTCACCTCCTGAAGTACGCGCAGGGGAGTACAAGGTCTAGAGAGCCCCATCTGCTGAGCGAGTGTCAGCGGATCCAGTGAGTCTTATCAGTCGTAGTCCAGGAGGTCTCCGACCCTGGTGACTCTCACCAAGACCAGCCTCTGGCACACCGCGGGGGACTCTGCCACCTGCACATAAAGCTGGGGGTTGTATAGCAGGGGCTCTGCGAGGAGATCGGCCCCCACAGTGGCCACCACGGACCTGGTCGTTGAAAGGAGCTTCCAGGTCCGGAGGAGGTCTTGGTAGAAGACCGGAAGCCCGGAGAGGTCTCGCGGAAGACCTCTCGGATGGAAGTAAAAGAGCTGTTGGTCGTATCGGAGCCCTCGGAAGTGGTGGAGGAAGGCGTGCGCCAATACACTCCACGTCGGACTGCCTGCACCATACAGGGGCCTCTGCAGGGTCTGGAGGCAGAAGACATGGACCTGAGTGTGTAGGCACTTCAGGCCCTGCCCCTGCTCCTCCAGGGGCACGTGGAGGACCCCTGCAGAGATCCAGTGCATCCCTGGCCCAAAGAACTCCAGAATCGCCATCCAGGGATTGGCCAGGAAACCCAGAGCCAGGACCAGGGTGTTGAGCCGGTACCAGAGTATGGACAGGACTAGCTGATTGAGCACCAATGCCCTCCCTCGAAGGGAGAGGCACCGGAGTAGTCCCATATATTTCTGAAGCCGCTTTGTCACCCTGCCCTCTAAACCGTGCCAGTTCTCCGGCAGAGACAGATGCGTGGCAGAAAGGTAAACGCTGAGATAGAGCAGTGGACCCGCGCTCCACCGGATAGTCTGAAGCGCGGGTGGGAGGGAGCTCGCCTGCCACCCGTCCCCAACCACCCAGGCCAGAGCTCTTGACCCAGTTGACCCAGGCAGAGGAGGCCACAGAGTAGATGCCCTGGCAAGCCTCCACCCGCACCAAGTCACCCAGGTCCTGGACCATGAGGAACACATCGTTGGCATATGCCGACAGGACCACCCGCAGTGTTGGCTCCCAAAGCACCAACCCCGTCAGCCTCCGATGGAGGAGACAGAAGAAGGGCTCGATTGCCAGAGAGTACAGCTGACCCGAGAGGGGACACCCCTGCTGCACTCCTCGCCCGAAGCTGACTGGCTCGGTCAGGGTCCAGTTGAGCCTGACCAGACACTCCGCAGAAGCGTACAGCACCTGGAGAAAACCCACAAACCGGGGTCCAAAGCCAAATGCTCACAGAGTGCTCAGGAGATACCTGTAGTCCACCCTGTCAAACCCCTTCTTCTGATCCAGGGACAAGAGGGCGAACGATAGACTATCCCTACACCCTAATTCCAGAAGGTCCCGGACCAGGTAGAGGTTATCAAAGATCATGCGGCCCGGGACGGTGTAGGTCTGGTCTGGGTGGATCACGTCCGCCAGCACAGACCCTAGCCGCATCAAGATGGCCTTCGCAACGATTTTGTAGTCTGTGCTGAGGACTGAGACGGGATGCCAATTCCGTAAGTCATGGAGGTCCCCCCTCTTCGGCAATAAGGTGATCACGGCTTGCCTGCACGAGAGAGGGAGGACCCCACCCTGCAAAGACTCGGCCCAGACGGTGACTAGGTCTGGGCCGAGGACGTCCCAGAACATGCGGTAGAACTCCACGGTCAGCCCGTCCCTGCCCGGAGATTTATTGGTGGGCATGCAACGGAGGGCTTCCGAGAACTTGGCCAGAGTGAGAGGCAGCTCTAGTCGGTCCCAGTCGCCCGTGCTGACTGTCGGGAGTCCGTCCCAGAGCACTCTGTAAGCCTTAGGATCGGTCAGATCCAGGGAGAAAAGAGTCGCTTAGAAGGCCCTGCCTTCTCACACATCTCCGCTGGATCCGTGAGGGAGGTGTTGTCCTCCACCAGGAGGCAGGTGACGTGCTTCTTGGCCCCCCTCCTTTTCTTCAGGGTGTAGAAGACATGGGAGCAGCGATCCATCTCCCGAAGGAGGCGGATGCAGGATCGAACAAAGGCACCCCAGGCCCGATGGTCTTCGAGGGCCCAGAGCTCCTCCTTCTTCTCCCGGCACGCTCCGCAGAGGGATGGATCCTTGAGGCTGGCAGCCAGATGCCTCTCCAGCTCCAAGACCTCCCGTTCCAACTGCCCTATCACCACATCCCTCTGTTGGCTGGCACCCCAGGTGTAATCATGGCAAAAGAGCCTGGCGCGCACCTTCCCCAGGTCCCACCACTGCCGCGCCGAGGGAAAGGCGTGCCTGTGCTCTCGCCAGGCCAGCCAGAACTCCCGGAAGGATGCCACGAAGCCTGCATCCTCCAGCAAACTATTATTAAAGTGCCAATAGGCCGGCCCCAGCCTCTCTGCACGAAGAGAGGCCGTCACAATGGCAAGGTGGTGATCTGAAAAGGGGGCCTGCCGAACGCTGAAGGAGTGGGCCTGTGAAAGGTGGAAATGCGACAGGTAAATATGGTCCAGCCGGGAGTGGCGTGACCGATGGGCCTCCACCTGGATGAAGGTGAACGTCGAGATGTCGTCTGGGTGGTGGTCGCGCCAGACGTCCACCAGGGAGTGGTGATGCATGATCTCCCGGAGGACGTCCGCAGCGGCTGGGCACTGCTCAGTCCCCGAGTGGTCTCGTTCCTCGAGGGTGGTGTTAAAGTCCCCACCCAGGACCAGGCACTCACGAGGATCCAGGGAACCGAGGAAGGCGGACGCCTGCTGATAAAAACGCAACCTCTCCAGGCCCAATGTCGAGGTGTAAACGTTGACAAGATTAACCACAAGCCCCTCCATATGGACCCAGAGGTGCAGCAGGCGGCCCGGCACAGCCTCGGTGACCCCCAGCACCTCGGGCCGTAGGTCGGAGGAGAACAGGGTCACCACTCCAGCCATGCGGACCGAGAGGTGGCTAAAGTAGATCCCGTCCCCCCACTCCAGCTGCCAGCTAGCTTCAGTGGCCGGATCCGTATGGGTCTCCTGCAGGAAAACCACAGAGTATCCCCCCTCCCGAAGGAAGGAGAGCACCTGGCTCCTGCGGAGACCCATCCTACAGCCCCAGGTGTTTAATGTGGCAAAGATGATTGGTGCTATGAGGAGGGCTGGGGGGGATCCTCGCCAGCAGACATGACCACGGCCTCCGTTGTGCCACGCATCAATCCGTGACCTACCCCCTAGGTGAGTAAAGAGTCATGGAAGAGGTGGACCCACTGGTAGGCCACGGCGGCCTGCTTCCTGATCCTCTTACCCTCCCCCATGAGGGCCCTTGCGGCCCAGAGGACCTGATGGAAATCCCCCCACCGCTGGAGCGCAAGCTGAACTTTGTTACGGGAGCCACGGACGTCCTCAAGGAACTTCTGCACCTCCTCCTTCAGCGCATGGGGGAGTGGGGTCACTGATCTACGACTGTCCCCCAGTGGGGCCCCTGTCACAGCCCCATAGCCCACCGAGGTGGGCAGGCAGGGGGCTGACGCCACGCAACCTGCCCCACTCCCTGGTTCAACAGGGGGCGTTGTAAGGAAAACAGCAGCCCTCGATGGTTCGGGATGGGGAAAAACAACTAAAGCCACTCCCTGGAGGGTATCTCCAGGGGCAGCACTGGCAGCACGGGAGGTGGAGGGGACAAGGACAGGGCTGGCATCAGGAATAGGGCAGGGGACAGGAGTAGGGTGGGGATCAGGAAGGGAACCGGGGAGGGGGGCAGAAGTAGGATCCTGAGCCTCAATAGTTGGGCCGCTGGAAGGTGGCCCCTCCTGGTTAAGCTCAGAGATCTGGGGAGTGGGAAGGAGACCCCAGCGATGCTGGGCTCAGCCACTATGGTTTGGCCGGTAGCCCCGGCATCAGGAGATGGATAGTTGTCAATGAGATCCCTGCCCGGGAAGGAGGTTGAGTGCTCCACACCCAAGAGGGACACCTCCTGGGAACCAGGTCCTGGTAGCAGGGCACCGGCCGTTGCCTCAATGGGCTCGGCGGCTGTCAGCAGGGTGCCACCTGCAGCCGGGCTGATGGAAGATTCTAGGAGACCCTCAGAGGCGGGAGCAGAAGCAGCGGTCAGGGGAAGGGAACACGGGGACAGGGGGACCGGGCTGAGGTCACCCAAATTGAGGCCCGCTGGCAGAGGGTCGTCCTCCCCCTGCGTGACCGGGGTCAGACCCAGGGCCTCGATCTCCTCATACATGGAGAGGAGATCACTGTCCACCACCCCAAGGCTGACCCCCCAGCACCCAAGGCGGCGCCCACCTCGGTGCTCGCAGGGGCCTCAGATGGAAAGGGGGTGAGAGGGGCTCCCTCGGGGGCTACCACAGGAAGGGACCCTGGAGGAGGGGTGGTGTCACCTTCCAGTGCTGCCACAGCTTCCCCAGCCGGTACCACACAACGGGAGTCGTCAGGGGGCAAGGCGGAAGGCTCGCCATTGGTGCCCCCCTTCCTGCTCTTCCAGGGGGTCTCTGAATATGAAGGATGTAACAGGGCTCGAGCCTTCTGCTTGCCCTGCTTCCCCTGCACTAAGGACCAGCCCTCCATGGCATCATCTGGGGGCTGGCTAACAGGGGTCAGGTCGGGGGGCAAGGGCGATGGCTCAGGAACTTGGGGAGGCAATGGTGGGGGTAGCAGGAATGAGGGAGGAGTATCCCTGGGGCGAGCCCTCTCTCATGCCCGGCGGTATCTCCACCGCACCCTCCTCCACAGCGGTGGACCGAGAAGGAGGAGGGGCAGCTTTGGGTGCCAGGCGGCCAGAGTCATCAGCGATTACAGGGCTGGTGCCTTGCCGGAGCTCGGGGGGGTCCAGGACGCTCCTCCATGCCGGGCCAAGGGGCAGTCCCTCTGGACGTGCCCCATCGCCCTGCAGAGGTAGCACTGGGCCTCCCCCGTCGAGTAATGCACCCGGTAGTGGGTTCCCTGGTAGGGGACCAGAAAGGACCCCTCGAGCGCCTCTCCGCCACGTGCCGACAGCGGCAGTTGAAGCTGCACTTGCTGGCGGAATGAGAGGATGTGACGGAGGGCGGGGTCCTTGCATCCCAACGGGAGATGGCTGATGACAGAGATAGGGTGCCCCAGGGCAGAAAGGACGGGCAGCAGGACGGCATTGGGCAGGAAGGAAGGGACGGAGGTCAGGACCAAGCAGACCCCCCAAGTTTTCCAACGGCTCCAGGGGGACGAACACACACCCAACCGCCAGGCCTGTCTCTACCGGCTCCTGGGCGGCGGCCTCCGATGCCAGGAAGAAGACCACCCTCTCGTACATTTTGGAGGCCGCCACGATGGCCGTGGGCCCCACCACCCTCGCCAACGCCCGCACATAGGTCTCCATGTGGGGCGAGGCAGGCACCAGGAGGCAACGGACGCTGTGCCTCCTGGTCAAGGTGGGGAAGGGGCCCCGGCTGCTATAGATGGTAGAGGAAGTGGCAGTCAGAGGAGCAGCGGCAGGCGGCAGAGCTGCTGCCACCTGGGCATATGCCTTGGGGGCCAGGGGAGGGACACCCGCAGAGCTAGTGGAGGGGGCAGCGGAGAGGGATGCCGCGGGCGGTAGTGGGGCTGTGGCAGCGTGGCAGTCTCTGCCATGGAGGTCCTGGCCTTTTTAGCATGGCCCTTGCCCTTTTTCCCACCCCGACCTTTCCCACCGGCTGGGGGGGCTCCCCCCGAATCAGAAGGGGTAAGGGACATGGCAGCAGCGGAGGCCTCCCCGGTACTTGCCACCTCCGGTGCCTCAGCGGGGGCGGTGGCAGGTGAACCGGCAGCGGCGGTCGAAATAGAGGCCTGGGGAATGGACACGGGGGTAGGTGGAGGAGGGGCAATGGGAGCATTGTGAGGGGTCTCCCCCGCCGCATCCCCCGCCATAACGAGAGTGGGGAGGGGGACAAACAGCGAGGGGAGGGGAAGGAGAGGAGGTGACCACCCCTCCCTGCTAGGCTGCAGGCAGGGGAGGAGGGTGCCAAAAAGGGAAGGCTAAAGGGGCGTAGGGAGCAACCAAGGACCTAGGGGCGGGAGGGTGTCAGGTCACCGATTCAGAGGGGATTCCGGCTTCTCCAGTTGCACTGGGGATATGGGGGGCCAACAGCATAGGGGAGTGCAGTGAATAAGGGCAAACTCAAATGGGGGAAGGGCACAAGCACATGAGAGGGGGCATGGGCGCACGAGGGAAGGGACCAGTCAGGGCTGGGGGATCACAGGGTGGGGGGGAAGGGCGAGCTGGGAATGGGATGGAGGAACCATGGGGCTAGCTGCAGGGCTGGGGCAGTACTATCAGGGCCGCAGAGGGAAACAGGTGGGGCAGACAAATGTGGCAAAGGAAAGGGGGTGAGTCCAGGGGCAGGAGGAGGTGGTGCACCCACGGGCACTTGTGCAAAAGTCAACGCTTAGCTGCTGCTGCTGCAGGCCCAAATGATGGAAGCGGGCATGGCGAGCCAGGCGAGCAGCTCAGTCCCAGCGGCAGGAGTCCGAAGCAGAAGGAAAACAGCCAGTGGAGGTTGTGCAGGGGGCAACAATGGTAGTGGGGGCAAAGGGGAACACGAATGGACTGGGGGGCAGGCTCCACGCCACTCCACGCCACTCCCCTGGCGTCCCAGCAGACACCCCTCCACCACAAGAGCACAGTTTGAAAAAGACTCAGTCCAGGAAAGCCACCTCCACAGCGGTCCTCACGTGGTCTTCCAGCAGTGAGTGATCCTCTTCTCCTCCTCAGGGCTCCAACAGCTCCCCAGCAACAGCCACAGTAGTCCCAGCAGCTCCAGGTGGTGGTGGTCTGGTGTCCAGCCAGGAGGGACCCCACTCAGATGGTATCCTCAACAACAAGAGCTAGGGCCCCTCACTCTCCTTCTTCTCTGGGAAGCAGGCCAGCAGCCTTCCTTCCCCCCCACCTGGGGCTGTAGGTGGAGCAATAGCAGCAGTTGAGGGTGAGGCGGGGGGTGAGGGGATCAGCAGCCAGCCAACTAGAGGGTAGCAGAGAAGCAGGGAGGCAGGGATGGAAGTAGTGGTGTCTGGCCCAGCCAAGGGAGCAGCAGCAGCAGCAGCAGCAGCGAGGGCCCAGTACTCAGCAGGAACAGCAACAGCAGCCCTCTCTCTCCTTCCCTCTACAGCAGAGGAATTGAAGGGAGATCTACTGGCCACTAAAGAAGCAGATTTCTGTTCCCTAAGTGACCAGAGCAGATGGGATTTCCTGCGACTGTGGGGCCTATTTCCGTTCCTCCGTCTGCTCACGCATCCGGGCAGAGTTCCTCTGGGCGGCGTCCACTGGCTCCCTTGACGCCTTCGAGGAGCAGTGGGCGTTGTCCGGGGTTCTCTGCTCGGTGTCCCCATCGGGTTCCCTTCGTTTAGCCCTATGACCTCACTCCCGATCCTGTTTTTTTCATTAGTTGTCCCCCGTAATTATTTGGTGTCCCAGACCTGTGGGTCCTCCCCTTAGGCTGGGGGGAGGCCCTTTAGAAGTGGGCGGGCTTCGCCCGCCCACCCCCGCTGGATGCCAATAGGACCAGAGCAGGGGCTGCACTAGAGTAATCAGGAATCTGCTAGAACCAATTAAGGCAGACAGGCTGATTAGAACACCTACAGCCAACCAAGGCAGGCTAATCAGGGCACCTGGGTTTAAAAAAGAGCTCACTTCAGTTTGTGGTGTATATGTGAAGAGCTGGGAGCAAGAGGTGCAAGGAGCTGAGAGTGAGCTGCTGGAGGACTAAGGAGTACAAGCGTTATCAGACACCAGGAGGAATGTCCTGTGGTGAGGATAAAGAAGGTGTTTGGAGGAGGCCATATGGAAGTAGCCCAGGGAGTTGTAGCTGCCATGCAGCTGTTACAGGAGGCACTATAGACAGCTTCAATCCACAGGGCCCTGGGCTGGAACCTGGAGTAGAGGGTGGGCCTGGGTTCCCCCCAAACCTCTCAATTCCTGATCAGACACAGGTGGAGTTGATCCAGACTGTGGGGAAGATCACTGAGGTGAGCAAATCTGCCAACAAGCGCAGGCCCCACCAAGGTAGAGGAGGAACTTTATCACAATGAAAACAAAAGGAGTTCACAATTGACAACTGACATACTGAACATCAACATTACTGGATTGGGGGGTTGTCTTTTTAGTTTTGGTTTGGGCCCATCTCAAGACAAAACTTCAAGGAAAAAGATAGCTGCTGTTGGCAGCTTCTACAAACACTTTAAAATCTGTTTGAGTTTCTAATCTTATGTGACTGTTAAAAGCTTGATTGTGCCATTTAAGAAGATCCATGACTTGGGAGATATCAGGATTTGTGACCGCACAAGGGGATGTGCAGTGGCTGACTCCTTCCTGGTGCACAAGAGAAGCATGGGCAAATTCCCTGATGGGGTGCAGTAAGCTCGTCCCTGGTGTGTTGCCTATTCTGCACCCTTCCCCAACCTCTTTGTGTCATGCACTCACAGGGAAGTAGTGGGGAGCAGGCCTTTCATTTTTTGTTCAGGCCCCTACTGAGGCAGTGCAAGGTGGGGAGTCTTCTTTGTATGGGTGTGCAGTAGTTAATACACCCTAAGGCTTCGATTCTACCTATCTAATATTATGTGAACAGTGTTCTAGACTGGCAGGTGTGGATATTATATCTAACTCTTAACAGAAAAGATGTGACAAGCAGCAGTAGTAGTATGCCAGAACTCTAATCCAAAAGGGACACCTCCTTGAAGTCAGACAATAATTAGATTCCATCTTCATTCAGCCCTTGGCCTCTCTATGTAGATTGCAAGGTGGATACTAATGATCACATGGACACACCTCCAGTAGAAACAGAACTGAAATAACCAACTCATTTCATGCAGACCACTGAGCAACCATAATTGAATAATGACTTTCAGTCATTATCAACCTCAGCAGAATTTGAGCTGATGACTTAGCAGGTAAAAGTCTTCCTTCCTCATCACCAGTGTCCGGAAAGACTCATTTTCTCATGCTTCCTCGTTTTGTTCTATATCATGCAGTCACCATTGTTGAATGCCAGCCTTGGTTCATTTTCATGGGTTCTTTTCATTGATGGGTGAATGACACCCTTACTTGTGTGAAGACCTATACCTGACACCTCATTTGTCCTGGGTGTTTACTTTACCATTATCTTATTTTCTAATGTGTACTGCTTTGTTTTTGTAGTGTACCCCTTTTTTATGTTTTTTTAATCTTTAATGCATCTATTACTTTACTCTAAAAGGAAAAATTGTAGCTGTGAAAATTAATAGCAGTGCAGCATATCACTATAATTTAATAGTGTTTCCTGCACTGTAATTGGTAGAAAATCAGTAGGTTAACAGAAATGACTGATTTTTTTTTTTCAATGAAGCCATTCAGCTGTGATTTATAGTAACTTCTTATTAAGGACATTATTAGAGCTATAAACTAATTTCAGTAATACAATAATAAGCAATGTCCTCAGCATTGATCCTGAAGGTAATGATTGGCTTGGATTAGTAGTTACCAACCTCAGCAGTGACCTATTGCTGAGGGACTCCTTAGAGGAATGGCTGTTACGACAGCTGTGTTTATCACCCTTTATCTGATAAGTTGTTAATCTTTCCATATCCACGAATGCTTATACAACGTATATCTCCTTTTATTAATGATGCATTCAAGATCCAATTAAATATTAAAAAAATAAAAAGCAAACACTGAAAATAAGTAATATTTGCAGGAGCTATTAGTTAAAGGAAATTAAAATGTTAAGTCTCCCTGTCTTTGAGTTTTAATGTTGTGCTTATGTATTGTGAGGGTCTGAATACTGCTTGAGCTTATAAACCGTAAGGTGTTTGTAAATTATCAATAGTAATTGACTTGAAAGTGAGTTATTGACAATGCTTGGAGGGTGGGAGTGTAAAAACAGGGTAAAAGAATAGCTATATGAGAGATGAATTTTTCAGAACTGATTATTATGCATATTTTGCTTAGCTTACTGTTTTAAGGCTGGGAAGTGCTCTAGTGACTTCATAATTTGTAATCTCTGTTAAATAGCCTGTTACAGGAGGTCTGTGAAGTCATCACAGAGTCTCTTGGATGTTTGTGAGACAGATGTCTTTTGTGGTGGTCTCCAGCCAGACTTCCACCCTAACCCAGCTGCAGTGACACTGTCAGGTGCTAAAGGGAACAATATCTGTCCTTCTTTCTAGAATGAAGGTTTCCAGAGGGCCTTTAATAAGTATGTGTTTTCAGGGGCAGGGAGAGAATGAAAGGATGTTCCCATATTTCATGGTGAGGATGAAGTGGGAATTGTGGCATTTTGAAAACACATATAAACTTCATAGCTTGTAACAGGTTTTTTTTACAAGGCGCTTATACATCCTGTCAACAAATATTATAGATCTAAAAAGGATACTAATCCTTTGCAGTTTTATGTACAAATCAGGTTTTTATATGTAAAGGTTTCTTCTAATCATGTGCCAGAGACCTCACATGTTTTACTATTGGCGTACAAATTAAGTGTAATTTACAGAAGCTTGGCTACAAAGTCTTTGCAAAGAAGTTGAAAGGATGCAAACATGAAACAAATTCTACCTCCGTTTTTCTTTCTGAAGTTCAAGATGCTCTTAACATTTATATTTCATTTTCACATACTGCACATCTTCATTCCAAACAGAAACATAAGGACAAAAAGCTTTTCTTCTGGAAACTTTCTCATCCAAAATGACAAGGTACCAGAAATCTCAAGAGATCTTAGAGCTTTTCATCTCAAGGTAGTTCTTCAGATTAAGCCTATTCCCTTCTGATCTCTGTACAATTGTATAATGTAAGACAGTTCGTTGATTTCAAGCTATTCCTAATGGAAAAGGGCCCACATCACAATAGGAATCATCATAATTGGCTTTAATTAGCACTTTGGTTGAAACCATCAGAGTTTAAAAACGAGGCATAAGGATAGACTTCTACCTTCTCAGAGGTGGATGTTTTACATTACCAGTATTATTATGTTACAGCTCACACAATTCTATTTCAAGGGTCACAATATTTAGTGTTTTTCCAAAAGTTCCACCTCCTGGAGTCAAATGGTGATGTAGGAATCTCAGATTTCACTCAAGAAAAGTACATTTCTAACCCTCATAGTTAGGGTTACCAACTTTCTATTTGCACAAAACCGAACACCCTTCCCCGGTCCCTGCTCAGCCCCTCCTCCAAGGTTCTACTCCTTGTCCAAAACCCCCGCACACTCACTCCACTCCTCCTCCCACTGTCACTCAGTCTCCCTGCTCTGGACTGGGACTGAGGGGTTTGGAGTGTGGGAGGGGACTCTGGGCTGGGGCTTGGGCAGAGGGGTTTGGGGTGTAGGAGGGTGTTCCGGGCTGGGACTGAGAAGTTTAGAGGGTGGAAGGGGGAATCAGGGCTGGGGCAGGGGATTGGGGCATGGGTGGGGGAAGTGAATATTTGGGCTCTGGAGTAGGGCTGGAGATGAGAGATTTAGGGTGCAGGAGGGTGCTCTGGATGGGGATCAGAGCTGGGGTAGGGGTTTGGCGCATAGGGGGGCTCTGGGGTTTGGACTCTGGGCAGCAGTTACCTCAATCATTTCCCATAAGCAGTGGCATGCCCCCTCTCCAGCTCCTACGTGGAGGTGCAGCCAGGCAGCTCGGTGCACTGCCTTGTCTGTACACGCCGCCCCCGCAGCTCCCATTGGCCATGGTTCCACTTGGGGAGGGGAGCAGTGTGCAGAGCCCCCTGGCTGCCTATATGCATAAGAGCTGGAAGAGGGACATACTGGCTGCTTCCCAGGAGCCGTGTGGTGTGGAGGCTAGCAGGGAGCTAGTGGTGCTGACCAGAGCCACCAGGATCCCTTTTTCTACCTGGTGTTCTGGTTGAAAACTGGACGCCTGGTCACCCTACTCATAGTTCAGGTAAAAAGCTTGAAAATGTGGTCTCAAGAATCCTCAGGAACTTGAGTGCAAAGAAAAACAGTTTCCCCCTCCCCCAAACTAGTTTAATACTGAAATTTTAAAACGAATCTATTGTTTTTTATTAATGACTACGTCATTATTTTTAAAGCTTGTGTTTGGCAATACTATTGTTGAGTCATGTTGTTGTGGTATGTGGGGAAATGTGTACTGACACTATTCATACTATACCTGTGTCTTGCATGAAATTCCTGTGTACCCAGAAATCAGTATGCTATGTAGTTTGCTCCTTTTTTTGAGAACTCGGACTGTAGAAAAGGGCAAAACTTGAATCACTTAATATACTCCCAAAGAAGTTTTTTTCTCTTTAGCAAATAATGATAGTGCTTTTTATATAGCTTTTCACAAATAACCCATAGTGCCTTTATATATCTAATCTTAGCCTGGATCCAAATGTTACTGGATACCCATGTCATAAACTGCAGAAACATGTGCATTTAACTTTAAATTGCAGTGTTAGACGTAATGCTAGTGTAGGTGGATTAGCAGGCAGAATGCAGGTGAAAGAGATAAATGAAAAATGCAGTTGATCACAGAGGTCTGCATTTCATCCAATAGTGATTTCTTTTGTAGTGGTATCCTGATGAACATAGACCACAGATCTTATGAACAACTAGTCATATGAACCATTTTTATCCCTTAATCAATAAAGTACACATGTATGTACTTCAGCTGGGAACAGAGTTCACACACAGTCTGAGCAAGGTGTATTGGACTTCTTATGCACTGGTGAAAATGCTTTAGTAGCATGCGTTAGAAACAAGAAAAATTCTGCAATTTCACCAGTGTCTGTAGGAGCCTACAGCACGGGATGCATGTATATCACTATATGATGTAGTGCAATCCATTTTCACAATTGCAATAGGCTCACTGTATACCTTTTGTTACCAGTCATTTAGGTACACAATGTATGAACCCTTTAATGATAAACTTATGCACTGTACCACCTATAATTGAGAGATGTTCAATTTTATGAACTTCTCAATTTTTACGCACTCCTCAATCCCCAGTTCGTGACTGAAGTAAGGGATTGTGCTGTATATATGTGATTGCATTATGGACAAATCTTCAAAGGTTTACAGTTCCAGTTCACTTCAGAAAGTTCCTGAAAAGATGTCATGACCCTTTACATCTTCTTAACACTACCCACAGACAGCTAGTCTTGGCTTCTGCTGTTTAATGTTGTTTTTTAGTGTGGAAGGGGAAGGCCAAGAGCTGTCACCTAACCTCTAATGTTTTCTTGGACAGCAGAAAATACTGTGAGAAACACTGCATGACAGTATTGCACAGAAAGTGAAAAATACCTTAGATAAATGTAAGAGGAATTCAAGCTGCATTAGGCAGAATGCAAGGAGTCAAAGTGGAACACATCCAGGAAACCAGGCTTAACGCCCCTTTTCTAATAACCAATGAGAAGAAGGATGGTCCAGAAGTTAGGGTGCTAGCTTGGTACTGTGAAGACCTGGCTTCAAGTGCCTGTTCTACTGATTGTCTGTATGACCTTTTGAAAGTCACTTAGCCTCTGTGCCTCAGTTTCCTATAGGTAACATAGAGCTATTAGTACTTCCCTACTTCAATGGGGTTGTTGTGGTGATACATACCATAATATCTGAGCACTTCACAATTTAATGTTACGGGTCTATATACATACCTAAGATAGATGTGGGCCATATTTCAGTTTTCTTTCCTGGAAGAAGGCATCTTCATCAATAACTTTCTGTATCACCATGTAGTATATTGGTTCAGTTGTGATTTAGAGCCCTTACCTATACTGACATTTTTCTTGATCTTCCACAGTTACACTACCGTCAGTGCCGCTCCACGGGCTGTAACAATGCTGGGAGTGCTAGAGCAGCCCAGCCACTGGTGCTGTAACCAACTTGTCTAGATCTACTCTGAGCAAGCTACTTGATGCAGTGTTAAAAGCATGCACACCTTGTCTATAATACCACTCCCACAGTCACTACCACTGGTGAAGCTGCACTGGCACTACAGGAAAGGTGGGAAATTCTAAGAAAAAATATTAGTGTTGACACACCCAGAGAAAGCACTAATTAGCACCATTTCTGAGCAACCAGGTTTTCTTCCTTGCAGGTTTCCCATTCTCCTATCGGTTAGCCTCAGTGCTGCTTATAATGTGGACTTTGACACGATAAAAGGTACAGAGAGTAGAGGTGTGCAGTATACACAGGTGTGTTTTGTTTGTGAGTAGGGAGGCTTGCAATTAGTCTTTTTTTTTTAATTGGGACAGTAAAATCAACTCTCTCTCTTTCTTTTTAAGAGGTTAATTGCATGAACATTCTGCTGCTGTTTCTTAATGCTTCATTCAGCTTTGTATTCAGTGAATTAAAGGAAACCAAGTGCAAAATGTGATTGGATTAAATACATTTTGAAGTTAGTCTGTTGTAAATTGTGTATTTGAGGTTTCTGGAAATACACATGTGCAAAGATTCAGGCAAAGAAAATAAGAACTTGATAGCCATTCAGGCATGTGATTGCATGTAAAATATGAATGCATAATTGGGGACCTAATTTGTGTAAGCAAATTGCTGTTGTATATTAATATTGAGGGTTTTCATATTCCAGAGAAGCATCTAAATTTATAACAGGGCATATATGTACCCAAATACTTGAGTTGTGCATACCATCAGAGTAATTGCATATGTGAACTAAGTGCACAATTATATGTGCAATTGCAGGCCTGACTTACTGAAAATCAACCCTTAAAAGGCACATTAACACCTGTCCGGCACATTAACACCTGTCCATACCTTTTTAAATATCACCTTAGAGCATGAACTTCTTAGGTTTCAGTATTTTAGGATTAAATTCTGCTGTTAGGTGTGTATGGGTCTCATGAGAATTTTGTTCCAAAGCAGAGCTGGGCCTCCTTAGCAACTTACACCTCCCTCCCCGACCCACTCCCAATCCCTTCCAAGGAAAAATCTAGGTTACTTGGGGAATTTGTAGTATTCAGTTAGCAGCAGGACTGAAACAATACCACAATATGGTGGTGGTATGAGAAACTGAGCGGCTGGATATATAGAAGTTCTGTTTTTTCTTGCGCTCAGTAAGACCTTGCATGATATTAAGGATGTAGACCAAATTACTTTCTGCTCTGCCTAATTTCCCAATCTTCTCTACAGTTTCAAATAATGCACATGAGTTTAGGGACAACAGAACAGTTCCAGTGCAGCACTACTCTCCGAAGTGACTATTGTCACTCGGGGATTCTTTGAGTTGGTAGGTGTACAGGAATGTAAAATGTTGCAATTAGTTAACAGCAGTCTGCCTCTTAGGTACATGAGACTATTGATGCCAGTGTATGTAATGGAGTTGGTTGTCCTTGGCAAACTCCAGCTTCTAAAAGTTGGGCCTTTATTTCAGTTTATTTTAAACAAAGAGAGCAGCATGTGTTCAGTAACTGGGGCACTTACCTTAATCATTTATTCCTTGTTTATAAGTACACCTTTACCCTGATATAATGCGATCCGATATAACACTAATTTGGATATAACGTGGTAAAGCAGTGGTCCGTGGAGGCGGGGCTCCGCACTCCAGTGGATCAAAGCAAGTTTGATATAACATGGTTTCACTTATAACACGGTAGGATTTTTTTTGGCTCCCAAGGACAGTGTTATATCGGGGTAGAAGTGTACTTAGCTTCTCAGCCTTATAAGCACTGAATATCATTTTAAGATGGACACTAAAAATGGAATGAAGCAAATTCAGCATCTCTTGTAGCACTGAAAAACTGGTGCACAGTCAGAAATTATGCAGTAGTAGCTACACCATAGATAATGTGTTACAGATCTCAGTTTAACAAGAGTTTTAAAAGGGGGGGGGAGGAACAAAACAGAGAATACACATATTGAATATTATTGACCTCTTATGCGCCCATATCAATTAGATCAAAAAAGATCAGCATATCTTCTTCATCACATATACCATGCATGGGAGGAGTTAATCTGCCAAAGCACCACTGAAGGTGCTGTTAAAGTATTTATTAGAGTGCAAGTTTGTTGCAGTAGGACTATGTATTACTTTTGGGTAATGGGTTGAATATGGAAGTGAGAGCCTTATGAACACAGATACAGGCTCTCTGACAGATGAATTACTTCTTCACTGGGGGCAGAAGCTACTATTTGTTTTTTCCCTTGTACTCCAAGTTTCAGATGAGACAAAATAGCTTTGTCTGGTTCATGTTATCTTAGAATAATTGCTAATTTTGGTGAAATGTAGCTTGTCTTTCTCTATGTTCATTCCTGTTCTCATGGAAGGGGCATCTGTTTTCATTCACCTTCCTTTTAATCATTTTTAAGAAGTAGTACCCACAAGTTTGCAACCAGTGTTGTAAATATGGCTTGTGGGATTTTAATCTACTATTTACCACAAAGATTGTATCTATCTATCTTTCTTTTTCACCATTTCTCTCTAAAGGTTGCCCTTTTTCATTGCAATTATAGCAACCAATGGGAAATCAAAATCCATGCATTTTGGCTCCTCTACCCTTTACACTCATTCACAAAGGCATAAGGTGGTAATCACCAAATTATTGCTCCAGGAGGTGTCTGAATTCCATTTGTATCTGACCATCATCCATAATTTTCTTCTTCTTTGTGGTAGATCTTGATGTTAAGCTACAAAAATATAGAATGAGATATTTGTAACTACTTAAACTTTTTAAATCATCCTAGTTGCTTTTTGCATTTGGGGAGAAGTGCAAGTCATAGATGACCCGTAGTTTGTGATAGTATTTGTGTGAGTGAGGTTTTTATATTTACATTTTTTATAAATGTGTGTATTTTATATGTATTTATGTGTGTGAGTGTGTATCATATAGCTTAATCTGTATTCACAGATTATATAAATACACACACACACACACACACACACACACACACACACACAAACTGTGTTATGAACAAGAAGGAATTCCAGTGTTCTTGGAGAATTCGGGTGTAGCTTTTTCTATGGTTTGCTTCAATCATGTGTCTGTATCTAAGATTTTCAAGGCAGTGATATGCAGTTCGCTTAATGACACAAATCTACACTTCTCCTTTGATTCTAGGATCAGATCAGATGCTTATTTTGGGAGTGTGTTATGTCACTCTGATTTATACATTCCTTAAGCCTCCAACTGGGCATTGTAATTGTCGGCTTAATCTCTTAAAGTGAACAATCCATGAAGAAAGAGCTAAATTTACTTGCTAGTAAATAGAGTTCTTTGCTAGTAACGGGTTTGGAAATATTTTGTAAACAGATTAAGCTATCTGTAAATACAGTTTATCATCCCTTTGGTCTTCTTTAACGATGTGAATAGCTAGGCTGATTTCTCTTAAGGATTTGGCCTTACATAAGTGAAAACAAGTTGCTTAATTCACGTTTGATTTCTGTGGCCTGGCCTCATCACATGTATTGTGAGGTGTCAGAAGATAGAAAGCATCCACAGTGTACCATCTTCCTTCTCTCCCTCTTTATATTTTGAGAATAGTGGGAGTGGTAAGTCTTCTGTAACCTTACGTAGAATGATGGTTGGTAGATGAGCGTAATCACGAGTTAATGCGTCTGAATGGTTCTGGGATTTACAAGGCACCCTCCTAAACTATGAATCATGTAACCTTCTGTCACATTTATCTTGAAATGTTTTAAAATAATATTATGTTAAAGACGAGGATGCAGTAAAAATCAACTTAGTTTTCAGGTTTGAGCCTCCAGGTCCGTTACGAAAAATCTATTTAATAGAGGACCTCCAGGTTACACACTAAATGATACAACCAAACGTTATTAAAAGGGAAAATGATTAGTTAAGCAAGCAGGCATGCAAATACTACTTATACAAATGGAAAATTATACTCACACTTATATATGAAATGATGTATGGGCGATAAGTCCACTGATAACAGCATGAAGTACAGACTTATAATCCTGAAACTTAAGGGTAGGAGCGCTCTACAATTTAGCAAAACTACTTTTATACTCCATTATAATGCTAATTAACATTAAACTCCTTTGCTATAATTATATTTCCCTTATAGGCTCTCTACATTACACATTATTTAAATTAACATCTGCACCAATACCCTTTTCATACTATCAATATAGATAATATTTTAATAAAGCAGTCACAAAAAAGCCATTAAAAACCTTGCTAAAACAAGTTATATCCAAATGTAATGGTAATGTGACCCTGGGTAACATCCTTTCTAATTATTACTTTCCCATAACACTTTGTCTCACACTAACAACTTCAATTTTTCATACTCCTATGCTTAGGTTAACTTAGGCCTCAAACTTGCCTTCCCCTTATTTCTTAACCCAAACCATTCTATAGGCTACAGTCTGCAAAGGAAATGCATTTAGAGAGGTTTCTTTCTTTCACAAAAGTAGTATCAGTAATGAAAAGCTACAGAACTTGAAGTGTGTGTGTGTGTGTGTATGTGTGTATATATATATGTGTATATATATACACATACACACAAGTGCCTATCTAGAGCTTTGGGTGCTGAACCAAAAAGTAATAACAGTAAAATTCAATAGGTCAAGACCCACAGATATCTCCCTACTGGTTATTCTCACATCTTACAACAATTATAGAAAAAGTGTGTGTGTTTGTTTTTTTTCTTTAAATAATGGAGATATCCTATCTCCTAGATCTGGAAGGGACCCCAAAGGGTAATTGAGTCCAGCCCCCTGCCTTCACTAGCAAGACCAAATGCTGATTTTGCCTCAGATCCCTAAGTGGCCCCATCAAGGATTGAACTCGGAACCCTGGCTTTAGCAAGCCAATGCTCAAACCACTGAGCTATCCCTCCCCCCCAAAAAAAGGTGTCTTAATTCAGGGCAATTACACCTGTGTTTCCCCTCAGTTGCCCAGAAAGGGTACCAACTCTCAGGTTTCCAGCTCTCTGGCTGTTGCCTGTCTTGGGTGGATCCAGCGCTGGCTCCATGCACCAGCCCCAGCAAGCAGGTGCTTGGGGCGGCCTCTTTTCAAGGAGTAATAAGGAAACTTTGCAGCCTTCACTATGCAACTTTGTGACTATCTAAGACAGTAATATTTCAAATAATTGCTAACAAAAATGTACTATGTGGAAAAAATCTCACTGTTATTGACATCATGCAGGTAAAGTTCACTAGTCTTCAGCAACAGATAAGATCCATTTAAATGGAAAAAAAAAAGTACTACCCTTTCTTTTATATAGGTATGTCACTCTATGATATGTCTTGTATTTGCACTTTAGCATCCAGATCTTCTTGGTTTTAAAGTTCTCTTTATATCCCACTGCATAATATCCTGTCCTAGCTGTTACTGTGCCACCATCTTCCTCATTGTAAGAGGTGATTTGGGAAGCCATTCATATATCAACTATTGCAAGGGAAGAAGGCTGATGGAATTTTAAAGCACCGCATCTGTCCAAGGGAAAATCAGTGGAAGAAACTCTTGGAAGAACTGTCATGAAAATATCCATTAAACTGCTTCAGAGGAATTCCTTCTAATTCTGGAAATCTTCTTCATAGGCTCTCCTTAAAACTAGAAATCTTCTGGGACTAAACTGTGTGTGTAATTTGTCCTGTCTTCCCCCTTCCAGTTGCTAGAGTTTAAGAGCTGCTCGGTTTCATTGAAGTATCAGGCTTATAATAACGTATAGCCAAAACAGAACCTGATCTCTAGTTTCATATTATGATGTCAGCTTAGCAACTTGATCATGTTCCTTGGCTTGTAAAATGTGAAGAATGTTACCATAGTGTTTTTAATTTACTCTCTTGGCCTGTATATACTACAGTTTCTGGAACATTCTATCAGTAATGATTTCCTTTTGAATACCAATAAGATTCCACTGTGGTTTCTTTTTTTAAACCTGAAAACTGAACTACAAATGATGAGGTTTTAGTAGACAAAGACTTGCATACCCATCTTAAGTACTATCTATATATTCTTTTTGTCTCATCTATCTACCTCTATAGTATTAGTGCTAGATTCCATTTTTTTCTTTTAATATATGAAACCTTATACATTAAAACATTGTAGTAATCCTTTCCAGGGAATGAATCAATATTGTTTGGAGGCAGCAAAATCCTGTAAATGAGGAAGAGACATCCAGGTGATGAGAAACAAAGTCCTATAGTGTGAGATTCTGACCTTTAACCATGTTGCTTTATTTAAATAATAATAATAATAAAAACCGCAAAGGGCCACTCAATTGTAGCAAAAAAACTTCTTAAAAATAGGTTTTGCCTTGAAAACAGCATACCAGAATTTCTAACAGAACAAGAAAAAGTAAATTGGCAGATTGTCTTTATTAGTAATGAACTGAAATCAGAAACCTTGCCAGAGACAAAAACAAAGTGACTAATTTTATGTTTTCTCGTTCTCTTCTGTGACACCCATTAAAACGAAGAAGCCAGTTAAAGATCTGCCTCATCAAATAACCCTATAAAGAAGCACTCTTTTTCACAAACATGTATGTGTCTAAACTATGTCTACTGAGACTAATGTGGGTGCTGGCTCAGTTAGCAAAGTGGTAAATGATTAAGCAAAAGCCCATTTTAAATTTTGTGAAGTAAATTCTATTCTACGAATGTGCTGCATCTCAGGTAAATATATGAACAGAACAGTCACTATTTTCAGGATAACTAGTTTATTATGCACATCTGTTTAATACTCCTTCATAGACATATATTTTATGCATGTCTCAGTATGGATCTCAAGAATTAGTTGGCTTTTGCCAGACAGAGAATTTTAGTAATGGAGCAGAAAAGTGCATTACCAAGCATCACCTTTCAGAAATCCAAGGGAGTCTTTTTCTTTTTCTTTTTTGTGGTACTCAGGTAAGTATTTTTAGCAGCTACTAACAAGGCTTGCAACTAAAGCCTTGCCTGACACAAGGATTAATTGCTGTAAACTTACCCACTAACACTTCAAAAATCACATCTCCTGCTGCAAGCAAACAATAGTGTTAGGCATTTGAGTGACAGTTTTTCTGTCAAACAACATAATGTCCCACCTGGCAGTGCAGCTGGTACAGTGCTTTGGCAGTTTGCCAGCACATCTTATTTTCATGCATTTGTCTTTTTTACTTCTAAAAACCAGAATAAGCAAAAGGAAAATTCAAATCCCCAGCCCCAATTCAGACTTTCAGGCTATTGTGTATATCTGTTCCTATGCTCCAGCTCTCTGCTGGATGTTCTTCTGCATGAAATAATTGATTTTGAGGGTGGTAAAGACATGTCCAGAGCTGGCTTGTGGTTGTGGTCTTTGATTTTTTTTTAGTTAAGGGCCACATCCAGCTCATTTTAAGGTACATGAGTTACACCATTGCAGACAATGGGGCTCAACATCATAGTTTTGTAGTGTAATTGAATTGGTTTGTGTTCTCTCTAATCTGGGGATCTAAGAAACAGGGGAATTTAAAACTGAAATGTTTAATACTCAATTGTCAAAAGAAAAATTAAGAGTTATATTCTTTTCCTGGTAGCTGCATTCTATGTCTGAATGGATCTTGAGGTAAAATAGAACTCCGGGTGCCATTTGTCTTTTTTAGACATACTTAAAATTTTAAAGAGGGAAATTAATCTGTGCAGGGATGGAAGAGGTAATTTATAAATAATTCAAATTAAGCCAATTGCTGCGCTGCTCCTTGGCCAGTCCATTGGAGCCTCTTTCATGAAGTATCAAAGGAAAATATTTTTGTAGTTAAAATTTCTATTTGCATCTCCTAAACTGGAGCTTAATTTACATATACTCTTAACTCAAAGGAAGATAGTGGTATGTATTCCATCTCAGAGATGTGAGATACCTGAATAACACAGAATGAGTGAATTGAAAACTTGAGTGAGGGGAGAGAGACTCAAGCTTCCCGAATCAGATTCTAAAACTGCACCTATGCTTTTTGACGCCTATGCTTTGTGCAACCTCAGAGCTGTGCATGTAGAATCAGATAGTAGCTTTGAAGAATCACTCTCAACATGAAAACTTCAGTTGAATACACAAAATTCTCAACATTTATGAATGCAAAACCTTAGTCGTAAAAACTTGAGGGCCTTATTCTCACTTCTGGGACACCAGTGTTTCCATAAGTGGAACTCCAGAGACTTCAACTGGAATAAATGTTTTGCCAGCCTCCTCTTGGTAAGCCATACTGATTGGTGACAATTCATGTCTGTTAACGGACTATTCTCTGATAAGCTCCCAAAAGTGAAGGAATTGTTTGAAGAGAAGCACAAATCCAATGCAGCATAGTCCTCTTGCAAATGAAATATCAGCATTATATGCCTCTTAAATTTGACCTTCACAAAAACACCAAGAGGAATCAATTGGCTTGTCTTCCGGTGACAGCTGTGTGTGGTCTGGGTAGATAAAAAATGATATGCTATTAGACCAACAAATAATAATACACAAGCTGATCTGGAATGGCCTTTTCTTTATATGTTTGCTGTGGATTTGTGGAACAACCAGTTTTAATATGGTAAGGATTAATGTGCAGAAAACAAATATTTTCTGTTGGGGAAAACTCTGTAGGATTTCAAAACTGTGAAAACATGGGTTTCTTGGGCTGTTTGGTGTCAGGGAGATTTATTTTTCACATAGATATAGCTTTAGCTGTTGCACAGCATGAAAAAACACAGTATGAAAGGGAGACTGGCCATTTTTAGGGCAAGTCAGATTTATCATTAAGATTCTGACCAAGAGTGTTCTAGGATTTAGATTCAAAGCATTGTCTAAATTACAAGAAGAACAGGCAAGAGAAGTCTCTTCCTGTCCTCAGCAGAATTTTGGAAGGAAAGATTGTTCCCTCAGACAACAGAGACTAAGGAGAGCCATTGAAGCAGTCAACCTTAACCTGAATGAACCTTTTATTAAATAGAATAAATATGATATAGGAAAGAATTTTCAATAGACTGTAAATCAGTGATACTTATGTCCTTAAATCATTTAGACACTTTTGAAAATCCCACCCACAAGTAACAAAATGAGAGATTTTCCCTCAAGATCAAGATTAGGTCCTTATATCCCTAAACGTTGCCCTGATAAGGAGTTTGGATTTGTAATTCAAAGTTTGTGGATTCATATCCATAAACTAATTGACAGAGATGAAATAATCTCTAAGGAGCTACAAGGAAGCTTCAGCAATGCTAGGGGCCTCCGTGACATTGATCCACATCAGTGATCCTGGCATTGGTATGATTGCTGATGAGTTTCCTTCCTGAAAAGGTAAAAAATGTCAGGCTGAGAGCAACCCTTCGGTAGTTATCCCTAGCAGTATTTATTTTCAGATTACCCTTGACATTTTGCACTTTTTAGGCAGGATTCTGGCCACCAATGCAGGTAAAATTGGCTGTATTCCTGGAAAAAAGACACATAAATAGGACTGGAATTTTATATGTAAGTGTTGGTAAAAGTTAATTTCACTGGACACACAGAAAACAAATAAAATATTTCCATCCTTGAAAATCAAAATTTGTAGATGGGCAAAGTAAGAAAACAAAGTCACTCAAGCTGCAGATTTATGGATACTTACTTAATATATTTTTAACCAGTGATGTTGACAATTTGTGAGTTAACACTTATAAAGCTTTTACTTCTTGAATCTGTCTACTGTCATTAGAGAACTATTGTTTGATCCACCCTGTTGTCTGACTCTTCCACATGCTTTCTTACAACAGTGAATTTAAATAGAATAAGTTAAAATAAGCATTGATATTTTAACATTGAAATTACTTTTTTTTAAAATTGATTTTTCCCAAAGTAAAATAGCTCTTGGAAACATCATGTACCAGAGGAAAAATTTAGGAGTTTCTCTCAAGTATTCCTGCATATACACACACATTACATAAATAAAATCCCAGTAGACAGACACACATTGGTTTTAGAAGCTCTGTCCATATAGTATTTTCATGCTGACAAAGGGCTTTTGGAGTGAATCTAGTATTTATCCCTAAAGTCAACTTCATCTCCCAAAAATCATGGGAGAGAGCACTGCTGTCCTTCTGTCTCAAGCCATGACACCCAAGAGAACTCTGGTGCAGCTTGGATGTCCACACAGGACTAACAATACAGTTAGATAAAACAAGAGGATCAAGCTCAATAATGCTTGGTCATCAATATTTCAGTACATAGGCACTGACTTCCTCTCTATCTCAGGGGTGCTCAACCCCACCTCCTGTGGCCCCAGGCCCTGCCCCCACTACAATATTTCCTGAGGCCCCACCCCTGCCCTGCTTCTTCCTGCCCTGTCTCTTCCCTGCCTCTTTCCACTCTCTCCCCCGAGCGTGGCCCATCCCCACTCCTCCTCCTCCCTCCCAGTGCCTCCTGCATGCTGCAGAACAGCTGATCTGCGGGAGGCACTGGGAGGGAGGGGGAGGAGAGATCAGTGAAACTGCTGGGGGGAAGGAGGCATGAAGGGGAAGGGGCAGAGCTTGAATGCTGGTGGATACTAAGCACCTGCTAACTTCCTTTTCCATTGTGTGCTCCAGCCCTAGAGCACCCACAGAGTTAGTGCCTATGTTTGGGTAGATCCCAGCTGAAAATGACAAATAACTTGTCTTCTCTTTCTGCACTCAGGCCCCACTCCCTAAGAGCAGTAATAGAATTTTGGGTTTTTAAAACAATCTGAAGGCATGCACCCAGGGCCGGCGCTTGCATTTAGCTGCTTAGGCAATCGCCTAGGGTGCCAGCATTATTAGGGGCCGGCATTTTGCCGGGGGGGGGCAGGCGGCTCCGGTGGACCTGCCACAGTGGTGCCTGTGGAGGGTCTGCTGGTCCACGGCTCCGGTGGAGCTGCTGCAGTCGTGCCTGTGGATGGTCGGCTGCTTGTGCAGCTGCAGTGGACCTCCCGCAGGCACGAATGTGGCAGCTCCACCAGAGCCGCAGGAGCAGCCGACTGTCCGCAGGCAGGACTGCGGACCCGGGGGACCAGCGCGCGGGGTGGTGAAATGGCCGTGCACCTAGGGTGCTCAAACCCCTAGCGCCGGTCCTGCATGCGCCCCATAATCCATGCATCCCTTCATAAAACTTTTCCAAACTGGCCTGCTAGGCTCTTCTGATGCTGTTTGTGGTTGGATGGTGTTTGCTTCAGTAAATTAGTAATCAGTCTATGTGCATAGTTATTTCAATTTCAGTTATATAAGGTTAAATTTTCCACAGCCTAGCTGCTCCCTGCTGACACAATCTCATTGTAGAGTCTATGGGTTTAACCATGCTGAAAAACAGAACATTTATTTCTGTTTTCCCCATAATTTTTCTTCAGGTATGGGCCACATATCTAACCTATGTTAACCTAACCCTTTTTGTTAGCTAAGTGAATCAAAGTTTTCATGCTGTGCAGTGGGCATATGCATGTTGAAAGTAATTTATAGTTTTGTCATAAGAATGCATTTGATTTAACAGGACTAAGCTTCACAC
The DNA here is from genome assembly GCF_025201925.1 of Gopherus flavomarginatus. Classification (NCBI taxonomy): domain Eukaryota; kingdom Metazoa; phylum Chordata; order Testudines; family Testudinidae; genus Gopherus; species Gopherus flavomarginatus. Next base: position 147,084,195 of record NC_066618.1, on the reverse strand, counting down.
CTGGCAAGCTCTTCAGCAGTGTCACTGAGCCGGGGATAAAGGGGTCTGAATTCTGTGCCCAAAGACTGAAAACACATTACAGGGTCAGTTAATCTCACTACTTGGGGAAAGGACATTGTTTTTTGGGGGCAAACATACATAAATTTTCCTAGTCCTTTTCATCATGTTAGTCAGTTTCATGTGACTATGTATTATGCATAAGCAACAAGGAATGATAAATAAGGCCCCTTGAACTACAGGGATAAAAATGATAAATTCACAAGCTGGTCATGAGATCTTTCATAGTTGAAATAATGAAAAAAATCTATAAAATCATAAGCAAAGCATTCATATGGTTGAACAATAATCCCTGGTTGGTTACAGTTATTTCCTTCTGAATATAAATAATGTCAACCTGTGATCAAGACCTTCAGGTTCTATTTTTTAAACAAAGGGAGGATTAAATTTTTTTTTCCCAGTGACAAATTATATGCTGTAGGTTCTGCTTATTAGGTACCCCTTGGTTGATGGCTAAAATCTGCCATTATTCGGCAGTTGCCAGTACATGGAAGATAGGTTTATGGGGCTGCAGCCAGGGAAGGAAATGCTGGGACATAGCAGGCTGCAGCTGTGAAAACCGGTTTTATCTGTGGAGAGGGCAGCAATGGGGAGGGGTGCTACAGCCAGGATCCTGGAGCTTTCCACAGGGAGGGGGCCTGCAGCAGAGAATGAAGGCAGTGGCACCTGCAGAACTGCACTAGTGGAGCTGAGAGGGGACTGGGCAGAGCAGCAGCAGGGAGAACTACCGTGCAGCTCCATGGCCCCCAAAACCCCTACTACTTGTGGAAAGCTCTGGCATCTGAGCTGCAACCCACCTTCCTGCTGTTACCCTGCCCAAAGCCTCCCCTCCCAGTCAGCAGTGCTGGGACTCTGACAGGGGCTCCCCCACTGAGCAGGGATGTAGATGCTCCAGCCCATTACCTCCTGTTCACTCTCCAGGAACAGGGAGATTTTTGTGAGGCTTCACACCTTCTAGTGTTTCCTTCCCTAGCTGCAGTCCCACAAACCTGCCTCCAGCCAGTGCCTTTCTTCCAAAAAAAGTTCTCAGTAAATGGCATGCCATTGCCCATATTGGAAGGGATAGGACTGGTTCCTGACAAAGTGTTGCTATTAAGTGATATCCACCCTAGGTGCGATTTCTTGATGCTGACAGTGTGTAACTGCAGAACTGTCATAGAGGGTGAACTTCACCTCGTATAGAAGGTCCTTGGAAAGCCCTATAATCACTACTGGTTTGTTGGAGGAGGGCAGGCAGGCAAGGGGAGCTGAGTACCTAATGTTCATAGCAGGGTTGGGCTTTGTAAAGACAGAGTGAAAGGAGGAGGGCCAAGATTGTAGCCATGGGCTCCACAATTATATAGCTGTGATAGACAGTTACGCATTCAGTAGCTATAAGGTACCCTGTAATGGGCTGGAGTAGTGAGTGTGGAAGGAATTCATGGCTGCTGAGGCTCCACCAGCACATAGTTCCATCTCAAAAGACTATATTTTCTTGAGCTCCATTTAGCTATGGCCAGATCTGAATTTCACCCCTCATTCTTACTTACACAAAAGAGATTACCTTTTTGAAAGTCCATCTAAGAAGAACTTTTATTTAAAAGAACTCAATGTATGTTTTCTCTTTAGAGTTCAGAGTTAAAGTGACAATGAGACTGTTGGCAGGTATGCATGTGCATTTACCACCTTTGCACACATTCACAAGTCTGGCACTTTTGCTTGAAGTTTCCAAGTAGATTCATAGCTGGCTCTTTGAATAGGCAATTTTAGTACCTGATAAGTCTCTCTCAATTGCATGTACATTTTTGAAAATGAAAAATAAAAATATCATGACACTTATGCTCAATTTTCAGACATACAGTCTCTCTCTCTCTCTCTCTCACACACACACACACACACACACACACACACACACACACACACACACACACACTCTTGTTGAGAAAATCTGGTTTTGTGCAGTATTGAGAGTATACAATCCAGTCCTGCCTCTGGGGAAACCCTTCATCCTGCCTGCAGCAGCTACTTTAATTCCTAGAGGCTACACTTCCTATGAATTCAGCCTTTGGGTGCTGAATCTGCATAATTATGGTCCTAATGACAATGTCGCCACCCCTTACTGGCCCTGCCCTCTGTTCCCTTCTGTACTATTTTTCAAGAAGCACAGCTCCACTACATAATGGTGTGCAAACACTTTTCAAAAGGAGGTCCTGTGTGAAAAGTACCCTTTGTACATTATATGCATTGGTTGAGAGCAGATGTTTTTAAACTGTTCTAAATCTGTCGGTGATTTTAAATATAAAAATATATGCTAATTCTCTTTACAATGCACAGCTATCATAGTCTTAAATTTTATTTGGATGCTATGTCATTTTTACTTCATAATAAGTTAGGTGCTTTATAGACAACAAGGTAATAACAGCTTGTTGGTGCTACATAAACAACATACATGGCATTTTTCACATCTTGGTAGTGAGTGACTGGCACTCAATAAATATCAAAGGTAGATTATACAGGAAAGTATGTGATTGCAGGCTATGAATTTTTAAAATAATTCAATTCTTTAAAATGATGAAATGTAGTGACTATTTTATTTTGACTCCAACACCTTAGTTGTCAAAATTAAGGTCTCAGGAAATACCCTTTGCTTAAAACATTGACTTCATAAACTTCTGAGCAGAACAATGGAATCTCTGAAACTATAATTCACAATCTTTGGACAGTCAGTAAAGCTCGTATGTTGTCTTTTCTGTTGTGATTGAAAATAACTTGTGCATTACAGCCTTAGCTACATGCATTAAGAAGGAGCCACTCTAACAATGCAAAGACTGCTCTAAGAAATTGCAGTTCTTTCATTGAATATGAGCTTTAGCTACACTTCAATTTACATATATATTAGGCAAGAAGAACTGAAATACCATGCCTTTTTCAGCTTTTAGGTCAGCAAAAACAAAATGTTGTTGTTTTTTACTGTAGAACATAGCAATGGGTAGTCCAAATGAGCATTCCAGTAGACTTGGTTAAAAGCTGTCAGCTGATCACTCTTAGTTTCTACTAGAGGATCCAGGAACCAGGCTACCAAAACATTTTATTGCTTTTGTTCCACTTGCTAGCTGGAACCAGTTGAATATTTTCATCTGCAAATTCCACTAGGAGGGAAATGTTTATAAAACATTTGTAGCAATTTAGTACCAATTCTTAGGAAAATGATAGCTAAGGAAGCTATATACAATGAAACCCTGCTATAACATGACATTTGGGGTCCAAAAACTTCCTTCGTGCTAAATGCGGGGTTGCAGTATAGCAGGGTTTCAAACCAGTCAGTTTGTCAGTGGTCCCCAAAGCGGCGCATTCATGTGCACCACCTAGTGCCCCATAGGGGAGAGGAGCCATGGCTTCCTGCCTGCCGGGGACAGAGAACTCCGGGGCTGCGGGCGCCGGTGCCCTCTGTCCTGACAGACGCAGGGCTGCTGCTTCTGTCCGGCTTCTCCGGGCTACAGGCGCCGGTGATCTCTGCCCCTGGCAGGCTATAGAGAAGCCATGGCCCCACGCCTGCTAGTGATAGAGAACTCCAAAATAAAAGTCTTGAAAAATTGTTGGCTCCACCAAACTTTTTTCAAAACATGAATGTGCTACTGACCACAAAAAGGTTGGACTACTGTTGTAATACTGTTTGCGTTTTGTTGGAATACTGTACTTTTTTACAACATTTATAAATAAACCATGTTTTTCCAGTCGTATAGGATAAAGTGACTTGTGGCCATTGCAGATCCATTGCACTTACTGTATTTCTCAGGTTGTACATGTGTATGGTGTTTGTCTATGAAGTTGTTGTTAGTTTTCTATATTTTAAAAATATTTTACCGTTATGGATACGCCAGTTCAGAAATGCAAGTCGTTTCTGCCCGAGAGAAATTGTATGCCCTGGATCAACTAAAGAAGGGCAAACAAACTCAGCTTGCTAGAGATCTAGGAATTAGCGAGTCCACTCTGTGAGAGTGGAAAAAAGAAGAAAAACTCCGTAGCCTACCCTGCATTCTTGAAGAGGAAACTGGTTTACAGCACTAAAAGGTCAAGTTTGCTAATGATGAAAGCCTAGATTCAGCCTTGTATCAATGGTTTGTCCAGGCCCGCTCAGAAAGAGTTCCTATTTCTGGCCCTATTCTGAAAGCTCAGAGAAATTTGATCGCCTTATCAATGGAAATGAATCCAAATTTAAGGCAAGTAATGGCTGGCTGGACAGATTCAAGAAAAGGCACACTATAAGCTAAGTTCTTGTGTCTGGGGAAATTAGCTCAGCTGATCAAGAGGCTGCTGATTCCTATCCAATTGAGCTTAAAAAGTTACTGGAGGAAGGTTGCTACACAACTGATCAAGTTTACAACTGCGACAAGACTGATTTATGCTGTAAAATGTTACCCAATCGCACCCTCGCAACCAAGACTGACAGTCACAAACGAGAAGGCTTTAAGCAGAAAAAGGACCAAGTCACTCTCTTGTTTTGTGTCAACAAGTCTGGCAGCCACAAACTCAGACCTCTGATGATCGGAAAAGTGAGATCTCCCAGATGTTAATATGAAAGCCCTTCCCTTTGAATACACCAACAGCAAGAATGAATGGAGGAATAGCTCCATATTTGAAGGCTGATTCCATAAAACTTGTACCAGCCGTTCGGGCTCATTTGCAAAAACTGAAGCAGGAGGAAAAAGCTCTTCTCCTGCTGGATAATTGGCCTGCCCACCCCCCCAGCAGAAAATCTTGTCAGTCGTGATGGTAAGATTGAAGTCTTATCTCCCGAAGAACACTACATCAGAAATCCAGCCACTGGACCAAGGCATCATATTGGTATTTAAACAAAACTATCGTCGGGAAATGATCAAGAGGATGGTAGCGGGTAACAACTCCTCTGTCCACACATCACTGGCAGCACTCAACTTGAAAGAACAGCAAAGAATCCTGTGGTACCTTATAGACTAACAGACGTTTTGGAGCATAAGCTTTCGTGGGTGAATACCCACTTCCTCAGATGCATGCATCTGAGGAAGTGGGTATTCACCCATGAAAGCTCATGCTCCAAAACGTCTGTTAGTCTATAAGGTGCCACAGGATTCTTTGCTGCTTTTACAGATCCAGACTAACACGGCTACCCTCTGAAACTTGAAAGAAGTCTGTCACCTCAGCATCCTAGGCTTTCCTGCCATCTCTGCACGTTGAATTGAACAGTGCTGGATTAAGGGTCTTGGTACAGCTTTTCCATCATCTACACTCGATGATGGCAATGATGATGAGCCTGAATTTACAAGATTCATTGAAGACATATGTTTAGCCAAAGAAGCACTGAAAGAATATGAGCACAGTCATCATGATATCCTCAACTGGTTTTCAGCAGATGACATCTGCTCCATATATGAACACATCTCAGATGATATTGTTGCAAATGTCAGCCGGAAGAATGAAGCTGCACCACCAGAGCCCGAAACTGGTGGCGATAATGATGACGACGACGATGCCACCTGAACTCCACTACCAAAAGCATCTAAGTCAGTAAAGCACCTAGAAGCCAGTTTGAGGTGGCTGGAAACTCAAGACGTGGAGAGCATCAAAATCCTCCAACTCAGAAGCATACTTGACTTTGCTAGAAGCCAACAGTCCGCAGCAAATAAGTAGACCACACTAAATAGCTTTTTTTTTTTTTAAGAAACGATGACACTTAAAATTATGAAGTCATGCAACTGGATTGACTTTGCACTCTGCACAATCATTAGTACTGTATACAGTACTGTCGTTTTCACGTTTTTTTCATGTACACTTAATTAAATTACTACTATTGTGTTGGAAACAGGCTGGGATAACCATTGGTTGTGTGTGTGGTTAAAAAAAAAAAAAAAAAAAAAAAAAAAAAAAACAAGACTTAAACCAGTGGTCCCCCACCTTTTTGTGGCCAATAGCACATCCATGTTTTGAGAAGAGTGTGGCAGAGACAACAACAATTTTTCAAGATTTATGTTGGAGTTCTCTGTCAGGTGCAGGGCCGTGGCTTCTCTCCAGCCTGCCAGGGACAGAGAGCACCAGCGGCTGCAGCCCTGAAGTTCTCTGTCCTCTGCAGGTGAGGAGCTGTTGCTCCACCTGAAGCTGGAGAGAAGCCGCAGCCCTGCAGATGCCGGGGACAGAGAGCACCGGTGCCCGCAGCCCCAGAGTTCTGTCCCCGGCAGGCGGGGGGCTGCAGCTTCTCTCCCCTGCAATGGTGTTGGGAACCACTGGCACTGTACAGTACTGTGAAAACATTATCTAAGTTGTATCTGCTTTAAAGGGGAGCCAACCTATGATCACGTTATATGCGATTTCGTATTATAGCGGAGCACGTTACTGCGAGGTTTGACTATATTTTTAGAATACTACTATTTGTAACATCATAATTATGTTTCAGCAGATATTATTTTGTCAGTTCTTAGCTTGGTTGTGATTTGTTTTGCAAAAAAATTGCATCAAATGCAGTCAGCCATATATAGATTAACCAATATTTTTCACCATTTAAAAATATTCCAACTTGTTTACATTCAGCTAACACAAAAATATTGCCACTGAAGACAATTCACATCGTCTTTGCAAAGGAGCTGCTTGAGAATGTTATAAACAAATGAAAATGAAATGGTCATTTTTAAAGAGTCAGTGTTTGTGCTACCACTGCTCTACAGTGGTAGATCTTATATTATATAGTGTTATCCTACTTAAACTAGGTTATAGCTGTGAGTTGTGTGATATCTGTTGGCAACTGCTAGTCTCTCTAAGGTGCCACAAAGGACTCATCGTTTTGACTTGTCATGGCAACTCCTGTATCATATGCATACCTCCAGATATTATTTCCTGTATTGACTTCAGGGTATACTAACTGTGGATATCCAAGCCTATTCACACACAAGCAGAAATGTACATCTCATCTATTGCAACAAATACCTTTAATTAGACACAACTAAGTACACACGGTCTGATTTTTAAAGGTGATTATCACCTCCAGTTCCTATTGATTCTAGCAGGATGGGTGGGCACTCACAAAATCAAGCCAATAGTGCATTATTTATCTCATGTAGTCTCTCTTTGACATAGGTTACATGTCTCAACAAATCTCATAAAGACCTTGATGTACTCGCAGTGGGTGTATGAACTGAGTGTTATCTATCTACAGTTTTATACTGTGACCTGTCACCCTAGTTTTGGAGTCCATTCCACATTCCTTATGTTGACGTGCGGAAGTCTTTGGTGGGTAAATTTAACTCTTTGACCTATTTATTTTCTTGCTGTGGGATCCACAATTTTGAATTTAATGAAGATTGTCACAATCTCAATGCTCACATATAATTTAGCAAAATTTTTGCAAGTTCCATGTTCAGAAAAAATCATGTTTCTTTTAGATGAAAAAAGGAAATCTACAAGTGTATTCTAGTAAATTTAAATCCTTGAACTAATATGAAGTAAAAGCTGTTGAATACTGTTGAAGGAAAAAAGCTGTGAATATTTTCAGAAATAAAAGGGCCGATACTAGATCTGTCAGTCACTATGGGATAATGAAAAATTTCTCAAATCTTGACAGTTTCACAAATTTAACACACAATTGGCTGCAAATTCATATAGGATGTGCATTCTTTGTTGTTCTGTTCAAACCATTTATCATCCAATACATGAGAGAATATCATGTGCCTAGTCACATGTATAACATGTAGTTGAAGCAATGATTGATTTACTAACTGCTAAAACAGGTGTGTGTGTGTGTGTGTGTGTGTGTGTGTGTGTGTGTGTCTAGCTTCACATTTTAGTGGTTAGCAAATCAATTATGTAGCAAGCCTGAGAGATATGGAAAATAATACTCTAATATTTTACCAAATAGTTTGTCTAGTTGTATGCAAAAGCAAAAAATTTATTTATTTATAGGTATTATATCTATAGAAATGTTTTTCTTGCAGAAATGAGACCTACAGGTTAATCAAATTGTGATTTCACAATAGCTCCTGGATTCACATCACTTCCTGCTCCTCTCTCCCGATTTTCAAATGGATCCTTACCAAGGAGAGAGCAATTCAATCTCATTCTATAGTTATGAATGAAACTGGTCAATAGGTTTCAGTTGGCATTGTGCTTTCAAACCCAGTGTTCAATGCTGTTAAATGTCCTTATAACAGATTTTTTTGGAGGGGTTAAGGGTGGTTCTTTGGATTGTTGGAAAATGATAGATAATGGCTTTTTCTAATAAATGAATTCAACATGAATATATTGTACATACGGGCAACTGGATTACAGAATCCGATGTAATCACCAGTTTGGGTATGGAATCATAATAGATTATTCCGGTATGTTATTCTGTGTGTTCTTCTTATTGCAATAAATGAGGTTGATGGGAATTCTGTTAAAGTTACTTGTTTGTTTATTTTGACATGCTGCTTTATTCTATGATTCATTGACATACAGTCTCAATTCAAATTAATAAAATGTAATGATAGGGAAACTGGCAGTAGGAACATACTTCAAATTTGGTATCATCTCTCACAAAAATCCTCCACTCCCTACTTAAACTGGGATAAAGCTGTGTCCCAGTAGTATGTATGTACACAGTTGCAGAGGGAGAGGTGAGAGAGTGGAGAATTCAATAATTTGGTTTCCCATTTAAATAAAACCATGTTCTCAGCCATTTTCCAAGAAGGAAAGTGAACCCATCTTACAAAGGAATGTGTCTAAAGTATGTTCACTGTAAAGTTGTTTTTTTTTTTTTTTTTTCCTGAAAAATGTGTTAAATATAGTACAGAGTTCAACTTTTATAACTACAAATTGAATGGGGGGTGAAGACCATGCCGGGAGAGTCTTGTAGATGATCCTCTTATTTATATTTTTAATGTACGTTACACTTGATACAATGCGGTCAATTCCAAAGATGAAAGTCTTAAGTATTTTCAGACCCAGAGATAAATCAACCTTATGAAAGATCACTTAGCAATATTCAGAGTGAATCCTTCCTTTTGGTTGTGGAATTTTAAAAAGAGCCGCCTTCTCCCTCTAGCATATGCATAAAAGTGGATTGAGATTAATGCACACTGAGAAATCCCCAGTAGTTTTGATCTGAAGATGTAGTAAACTACCATCAGGTGTTTGTGAACCAGTCTAGAATCAACTTCCCATCTTACATGTATCTGGTAATTTTATACGTATGTTGAGTACCATAGTAATGTGGTGGGCTAAATTTTCAAAAAGAGAGAGTAATTATTTTGATCTGTTAGTATTCTGGTGCCCAACTAGGTACATTTTAAAAGGGCCTGGTTTTTAGAAAGTAGCAAGCAGCTACTCATTGAAAATCATCCCCCTTTTGATGTTCCAAGTTGGGCACCCAATCATTGAAACAACCCCACATTACTTTTCCCTTCTGAAAACTTAGGGCAAAGTGTTTTGCCATCTTCAAGAAGACATACAGCACCATACAGTGAATCGACAGAATTCTCAGTCGTCTTTCTTCATGCATAGCCTGAGCAGTCAGCATTTAATTTCTTAAGAGGTATTGGTGGTAGCTGTTTTAAGGCCCTCTTGTCCCATCCTATCTTTGATAGGAAGCAGATATGGGATGAAGTCAATGTCAGACCCAAAACATTTGATTAAATTATAGTGTTAATTTTGTAAAGGAAATCAAGATAATAGAAAGAGCTGGGTGGCTCAGGAGATTGAGAAATGGCTAGAGTGCTTTTGCCCTTTGGGTCAGTAGTTCAAATTCAAGCCAAGTCAGTGGTGACTGAAAATCATTACTATCTGAAAGTGCTGCAGTTGCTATGTGGAATGTATGATTGGTCTCCCTGAAGTTCCTAGTGAGCTGGTATCCACATGGAAAAATAACTACTACCATTGTCAGCATTATAGAAGATTTAAGGATTGAGCGGGCAATGGAGCCTTAATCACCTTATCAGAAGGTAGTCCCTCCAAAATAGGGCTGAGGTATCTGGCAGTTAGTTTACAGATGCTGACACAACTATTACCCAGGCTGCTGTTCTTTAGGAAAAATTGAGAATTCCAGTTCTCTTGCACCATTGGCATCTTCTATTAGCACTAAAATGAATTAAACATGTACATAAAAAAATCATAGAAATATAGGGCTGGAAGGAACAACGAGAGGTCATCAAGTCCCATACTCTGTCCTGAGGCAGGACCAAGTAAACTTAGACCAACCCTGGCAGTAGTTTGTTCAACCTGTTCATAAAAACCTCCAATGATGGGGATTCCAGAACCTCCCTTGAGGAAGCCTATTCCAGTGCTTATCTATCCTTGTAGTTAGTTTTGTTCCTAATACCTAACCTAAATCTCTCGATGCACATGAAGTCCATTATTTCTTCTACCTTCAGAGAAGAATTGACTGTCTTCTTTATAACATCCCTTAATATATTTGAAAACTGTTATTAGGCTGTTTGTTTTTTAAAGTAACTCAATATTGTTCTTATTCCCTTCAGTATATTGGCCAGTCCTTGGCAGAGGCCTGCAAACCTCAGTAAGAAGTGCTACTACTAAGTAAGTGCCAGAAAAAAGTACTCCATGAATGATTCTTCACGTGAGCATGGACAAAACTAACTAAATGATGGTAACTTTATGTTCCTTCTTTTTCTGAAGATAAAGAAACAAGTTTCCACCTGTAATAAAGCCCCATAAGGCTTAGCCAGCGAAGTAAATGCTGCCTTGTAAAGTAGCATATAAGGGGGATGTGATGAGATTCACTCACCACTGCAGCATCTCCTGCTGGCTGTCCTGGAAATTAGCTCTGTTCACCAGCGTGCCCTCTTCTGGTGATGCCTTGCCACCATCACTTCTGCTCCAAGACCAAAGTCATCCCACGGACCATGGCATCCGCTTCAGGACACAACCCTCCAGCTGTTTTACACCTGGTTCTCCTCTCTCCTGAGGGAACTCCAGTCCACTGTCCAGCCATTGCCTTCAGTGGCAACTGCAACTAATTGTCTGGCTACTTCTTCAGTGGTGAAAAGGGGGGGACCCAAACCCCCCACTACTCTGGGTCCAGGCCCAGGGACCCTGTAGATGTCTACCACTTGCTTTGTCCCCTCCAACTCCTCTGTAGATCTCTCTGGGCCACTTCCCTATGGCCCCAACATTCCTTGCCCTCATCTCAGGGCCTTAGCCTTCAAATCCCTGTACCTTGCCAGGAGCTGCTTTTAACTCCATGAGGCCTTGGCTACACTGGCGCTTTACAGCGCTGCAACTTTCTCGCTCAGGGGTGTGAAAAAACATACCCTTGAGCGCAGCAAGTTACAGTGTTGCAAAGCGCCAGTGTGAGCACAGCTCCCAGCACTGTAAGCTAATCCTCACAGAGAGGTGGAGTACCTGCAGCACTGGGAAAGCTCTCTCCCAGCGCTGGCGCTGCGACCACACTCGCACTTCAAAGCGCTGCCATGGGAGCGCTCCTACAGCAGCGCTGTACGGCTGCAAGTGTAGCCATACCCTGAATCTCTGCCTGCAGCATTGCTCTGTCCAGAGTGCATGCTGCCTTCAGTCTGCAAGGAAACCAGTCCTCCTCCAACTCCAGGGAGTGATTGAAGCTGCTCTGTTCTGCAGCCTTTCTTATATGGGCTAGCCCATCCCTGACTGGCTGCTCATCGCAGCCCCTCTCTGATTGGCTTCCTCCAGAGCAGCCTGTCAAGGGCTCTATTAACACCTTAGATCACAGTGTGGGGAGGCACTTCATCACCAGGGGGAAATAGTGAATTAGACAATAGATTCCAAATCATTATGCATAAAGGCAGAGGGATAGCTCAGTGGTTTGGGCATTGGCCTGCTAAGCTCAGGGTTGTGAATTCAATCCTTGAGGGGCCCATTTAGGAATTTGTGGCAAAAATCAGTACTTGCTCCAATGAAGGCAGGGGGTTAGACTTAATGAACTTTCAAGGTCCCTTCCAGTTCTAGGAGATAGGTATATCTCCAATTATTAATTAAATTAAGGGTTTGTACACATGATACAAGTCATACAGTGACTGAAATGTCAGTTTGTTTGAGCAATAGTGCAACCCATGTTTCAAGGAGGCCTTAGTAAATGTTCTCCCCAGTTACCATTAGTTAGCAGGCCATTTTGAAAGTGAGAGAGTAGATGAAAAGATCTAAACATGGTTTAGGAGAAATGGATGTGACCAAAATAGCCAAGTTGCATTCAAACAGAAGTGAAAAGGATGAAAAAAGATGACCCAGCTTGGGAGGTAGGAACTGAAGCCAAGTTTCATTCAGAAAGGAGTAAAAAGAATGGGACAAACATAGCCCTCAGTCATTTAAACACCGCACACTGTGGTTCTATGAATGCCAGCAGGCCTGTGGGTATTATATGACTCCTGACATATTATGAATTAAATTACAGAGTGGAGAGTATGCTTGTAAAATTTGCAGAGGACACTAAGCTGGGAGGGGATGCAAGCAATTTGGAGGACAGGATTAGAATTTAACATAACCTTGACAAATTGGAGAATTGGTCTGAAATCAATGAGCTGGAATTCAGTAAAGTGCAAAAAACTTCACCTAGGAAGGAAAAATCAAATTCACAATAACAAAATGGGGAATAACTGGCCAGCTGGTAGTACTGCTGAAAGGATCTGAGGGTTATAGTGGAACATAAAGTGAATATTAGTCAGCAATGTGATGCATTTTTTTAAAAAGGCTAATATCATTCAAGAGTGTTATTTGTAAGACGTCAGACGTAGTTGTCTCACTCTACTCAGCTGTGGTGAGGCCTCAGTTGGAATACTGTGTCCAGTTCTGGGTACCACATTTTAGAAAAGATGTGGATAAATTGGAGATAGTCCAGAGGAGAGCAAAAAGTGATAAGTTTTCACCTATGGTGAAAGGTTAAAAAAAAAAAAAAAAAAGTTTAATGGAGCAATACTTACTACTATAGAAGTTCCTTCAAAACAAAAGGACAGTATGGACCAGATATTACTGCAACTGCAGTATTTACCTACAGGCAGAAAGATACTTTTAAAAACCTTTCTCTTCTAAGAATTCTACAGAATTTTGTGAATAAAACCATACATTTTGGAGAGATGCCTTTTTATATGGCCAAGAATGAAAACATGAGCAGCCATGGCTGCTCTATATCATACAAAACATGTTGCTTTAGTAACCAAGGTCTAATTTAGCTGAAGTGCACCTGCAACAGAAAGCACTGTTGCAACCTACTAATCACAGAAGAAATAGCAACAAAAAAAAGAGGGGAGGGACTGTGTTGATAGGAGCAGTGTGGGAAAGCGCTTCCAAAGCCTGATTTTGTACCTTTGAAGCCACTGGGAGCTTTGCTATTAATTTTGTTAGGGAGAGAATGAGGCCCTGGCAGAAGAGTAAGTGTGATTTATGTATTGATTTTTGGAGGCGCAAATATGACAACATTTTAACTGTTCCTCACCACATCTTTGTGTGAGTGTATATTTATAAAATAAACCCCCAATGGAAGTCCATTTCTCTGCAATGTGCTTTGCAGTTTCAGATAGGCCCTGTGCCATTGTGGGCAATTTCATCATACCATCCTCTCCATAAACTTATTAAATTCAGTCTTGAAACAAGTTAGGTATTTTGCCTCCACTCTTCTTTAATTTCAAGCTTAAATTCATTTTGGCCAGTTTATATCCATTTGTTCTTATGCCAGCACTGGCCCTTAACTTAATATTTCCTCTCCTTCCCTGGTGTTTCTTCCTGTAATGTATTTATGGAGACCAATCATATCTCCCCTCCACCTTCCTTTGCTTAGCCTAAACAAGCTAAACTCTTGAGTTTTCTCTCATAAAGTAGGTTTTCCATTCCTCTGATCAGCCTAGTAGCCCTTCTCTGCATCTGTTCCAGTTTGTATTAATCTTTCCTAAACACTAGAGACCAGAACTGCACATGATATTCCAGATGAGGACTCGCCAGTTCCTTTTATGATATCACTAACACTTCCCTATCTCTACTGGAAATACCTCACTTGATGTATCTTAGGATTGGATTAGCCTTTTTCACAGCCATATAACATTAGCAGCTGATAGTCATCTTGTGATATGACCAATGCACCCAGGCCTTTCTCCACTGTTGCTTCCAAGTGATATGTTCACATCTTATAGTAAAAAAAATCTTGTTGTTAGTCCCCAAGTGCATGACCTTGCACTTTACACTATTAAATTTCATCCTATTTCTATTACTCCAGTTTTCAAAGTCATCCAAATGTTCTTGTTTGAAATTCAAGTCCTCCTCCATATTGGCAATGCACCTCCCAATTTTGGGTCACCTGCAAATTTTGTTAGTACACTCCCACTTTTTGTGCCAAATTCATTACATGACAATGTTAGATAAGATCAGTCTCAAGATGATGATTTAGTAAAGTAAAGGAGGGAAAAGCCTTTCAGTCTATGATCACAGTCTGTCCTCAACTGATTTTGCATATAAGCATGATGGGTACAAAAAGACCATCTTTACCTTAGTTGAAAGTCTTTCCTTTATGAAGAATACATGCTGGTGCACAAGGACTTGACAAAGACTGCAAGCTGGAATGCCAGTCCCACAAATAATACAGCAGAAGTGAATGCATCTAAGAGGTGGACAAGTGAATTGCCCGATAAATAATTAATCCAACCAGAGTGCAATATATTTATATGCATCTATAATCAAACAATGTGAGGTCCTTTTAATCTACATTATTCATAGGTCCATATCTTTTATGAGATTGTATTTCCTAGTCACTCATCCACTAATAATGATTTATTATTTGATTTATTTGAAATGACTACAGTAATGTGCCTCATCTTCTAAACTTCCAGGAGTATTGTGATAGGTCCTCTGTGTGTGTGTGTGTGTGTGTGTGTGTGTGTATTTTTCCCTTTGTTTGATTACAGTAAGACTGACAATATCCCGGTATGTGTTGATCATTCTTTTGGATTATCAACACATTACTTATCTAATCTTTCTAGTTTTAAAGTTCTGATCTGAAGCACAGGATACTAATGTTTGTCAGATTTTTACTTTATCTTTATTTTAAGACTGCAGCCAGGTCGATGTGACATCAAAAACAGCAAGATTAGGGCTAAAAGTAATAAATGACCTGTCTTTCTTTCTCTCCTGGATAGTTGTCTCTTATATATGTGAATCAACATAAACTTTCACTGTTCACTCGTTCTGTTCATGTGTACTGTGACTCCCTTCTGACGATCATTCTGAGCACCAAGTGCAGAGGTCTAGTTTGGTTTGTCCTCAAGTGTCTGGAACATATGGCCACTTCTCTTCCCATAACACCTGTCAGGCTGTTCATGTATGGAGATTGTCTTAATTAATGCACCATGCTGTGGCTGTTCAGGAACAAGCGCTAGAATACAAAAGCTGGTGGCACTTGTGTATGTGTGTTTGTTTGTTTTTTTAAATCTTGGAGTGGACGAGACAACAGAAACTGTGGAGTAGATACCTATCAACAGTCCCAGGCCTTTGTCTGGGACATTCATCTCTTCAAGGCTGTTGGCAGACGTACAAGATCATGAGTTTGAATGTGTTTTACACCATTCTGGAGTATAATATTTTAAATAATAGTAGTTTATGTAAGATTTGGTTTTCACTCAAACAAGTAAACAGTCCTCTTCCAATTTCATTTCCAATCTTCAACCATTGTAGGTGGTATGTGTCAAGGAATTCAGCCAAAAAGGTACTGATTGGAGGGCCCCTTTTTTGCTCATCCCTAATCTCTGTCCATTTATTCTGTTTATAGTGTATATCCTGAATAAACATTCCAGCTCTCATTAATTGTTAGAAGCTTTAATGGAGTCCCAGATATGTCAAGCAGAAAGGATAGAGTAGAGAACTGTAATTTGATCTAGTCTAAGGTAGATGGCCACCAGTTAATTGTCTTGTTTAAAAAAAAAAATTCTAATTCAAATGGCAGAGTGTTCTGCCAAGTATTCAGGTTCTATATCATTTGGTTCAACAAGATTTCTCCTTCAGTTTCCTGGGGGATAACAATCTTGACAGCATTAACTTTGTTTTGTAAATGGTTTTTCTAAACTTCCCTGTGGTCATGAGTATTTTCTGGTGTATTCAAGCAGCATAGTTCTAAGTCACAGTCTAGACTTGATAATAAAACCAAACCATACATTATATTGTGTGTGCTCGTCTTTTCCTCCAGCTAGGCAAACTGAATAGTTAGAAACAAGATTTTTTTAAATTAAATCAATGTAACTAATAAAAAAAATCAGTACTACAGTACCAAAGAAGTCTTTATTTGGCAATATAAATCACTCTAATCTCTTTCCAGTTGTCAGTATTTTTCAGTAGAAAGTGCCAAGCAGAAAACAAATGGGACCGTGCACTCACTGTATGTTAAAACTAATTTTAAAAAATAAGGGTTTTCAATGTTAATGCTAAAAATCTAAATATTTTCTGGCTTTCAAAATTCCAGTATTATAATATTCATTTGTATATTAGTACACATATCCATCTTCCACATCAGCAGCCACAGTATCTCTTAAGAATAGTGTAGTGTGTGTAACCCTAAGCAAAATTTTTGACTTCTGTTTTTAACTGATATCAAGAGTTATTGATCGAGGAAGTTAATATTGCTGATACAAAGCCCAGATCAATAGTACATGACACTGACACGATGAGAAAAAAGTTTATATTATTACTGTATAAATTTGTTAGGAGAACTTCTGATGACTTCTGACTGCAGTGGAAAAGTGAAAGTGAAAATTCAATGTGTGGGTGTGCACACGCATGCATGTTTCAGCAGATCAGATGTAAAGCCTGCAAAGGCAAAACTACAGTAGACAGATCAAAGGAGTTTTTTGTCACTTTCTGTCATGTGACAGATTCTGAGAAACAAAGAGCTTCTGAAGGTTTCTTTTTTACTTCTTCTAAACATGTTCACGTTTTAATGTGAGTTAGAGAATTTTGCAGGGTCACCAGTAAATTGTTAAAAAGAAAAACATTTTTTTTTTCTGGGAGTAAAAACTTGACATCCAAATCCTTCTTGCTTTAACATTGAAGTCAATAGGATGTCTCATGAGCAAGGTGAGCAGGACATGGCAAGAGCTTGTTGAAATTCTGAACTTCCAGTTTTCAGGAAAAATTGTCATTTTGAAACGTTCCATGAAGAGGACATTCAAAAATATTTTTCTTCTGAAAACCAGAAACAATGTTTCTGAAAAGAGCTGCTCAGTGAAATTGACATAATTCATGTCAGGCTTACTGCTGCTATTCGCTACTGGGCAGCACTGAATCTCACAAGAATCATTTCAGCAGCTCTTGTGGATCTCAGGGTCCATGCCTCTTGGGCAGCCCAGTCATTCGCACTGCCCCAGGGCCATAGATCCCCTGGATTCCAAACTCCTGGACCAGTGGGCTTACTAGGCCTGTCCAGATTGTGCAACCTGAAAAACCAGCTACCCTGAGAGTTTGGCCTGAGGAGCCCTGAGATCCCTAGCTTACATCAGGTTTCAAAGGGTTTCCAGACATCCTGGTGTGGTGCCTAGATCATGAGAGCCATGGCTTTCAGGCCAGACAGGCTCCTGGAGCCAACAATAGGGAGCTTGAAATCCCTGAGAGCGCTAGTTGGAGCTGGGATTTCTAAAGTTTATAGGCTTCCAGCTGCAGGGCTGGGAGCCAAACCTAGGTTAGAAGCAATATTTTCATGGTTTTCAAGGACTTTTGTGTTTCCAAGAGAACATCTTGAGTTCCACAAATTGGTATTTTCTGACCAGTTCTAGATTTGGCTCTCCTATTACTTTTTTTGTATTAGATTCAGAGACTTTTTGAAAGTAGAAGGGATCACTGGTCATCTGGTCTGTCATCTTTCATAACATAGTCCATAGAATTTCTCCCAGCACTTCCTGCAGTAAAGGGACTTTATTCTCACTTAAGTGAACACTACCAGGCCAAATAAACTGAGGTTTAATTTGAAGTTATAAGTTAATGGCAAAATTACAAACAAGGTGGGTGAGTTAATATCATTTATTGGAACAATGTTGGTTGATGAGAGAGACAAAGTTTTGAGCTTACACAGAACTCTTCTTCAGGTCTAGGAAATGTACTGACAGCTAAATCTGTTCCACCTTGTATTTAGCTGTGACGCTCAGAGTATGTTTACCAGACCTGAAGAAGAGCTCAGTGTAAGCTCAAAAGCTTGTCTTGCTCACCAACAGAAGTTGGTCCAATAAAAGAGATTGCCTCACCCACCTTGTCTCTCTAATATACTGAGATCAACATGGCTACAACAACATGGCATACAAAATTACAAACAAATCATTTGGGACCCAGTCCTGCTTCCAGTGAAACCAATGGACATTTTGGTGCTAGCTTTTGTTTAAATGGCATGGTATTGATAACCATACACAGAAGATGGATTGCCTCTTATGGGCTCAGTGATGAAATCAGTGGGAATATAGCCCAAGTAAGGACTGCAAAATTAGGCTTTGTATTTATAAATGCATAATTAGCTCTCTAAGACAGTAGAATGCTATGTAATAAAATGCATATTTTTAAAATATAGCTAGATTTGTGGTAGTTTACTTCTCTTTTTCTGCCTATACTATGTCAGTAGGTTTCAACCTTTTTCATTTGCGGACCCTTAAAAAATTTTGAATGGAGGGGCGGACCCCTTTGGAAATATTACACATAGTCTGTGAACCCCCAAGGGTTCCACAGACCACAGGCTGAAAACCACTGCTGTATATATTTGTATGCATAGATTAACTATTTTTGCTGTGTGCATGTTTATGCCAGTGTTGTACGTGTATTGATGGACAGTGTGATCTAGTAATCAACATTTTCTATCATGCTAAAATTACATGGGATACCAAAGGTAGAAGGTGAAAAGTTGCTTGTCAGCTCAATTCTACTTCTGTCTTTGTATCTTTCCTCTTTTCACCTGGGCATTCACAGTCTTTCATTATTTTTCTCTCAGCCTTAGTTCTTGTGGGTTTTGTTTCTTTCACTTTCTTTTTCTTTTCTACTCCTTTCTGTTCTCTGTTTCTCTTTTTCATTTCATTTTCCTTCAGTGACTCCAGTGCACTAACAACTGAACAATAAATTGATGAAGGATCCTACTCTGATTAAGTCAATAGCAAAACTCCTATTGACTTCAGCTGCACCATGATTTTACCCCCGAGGTTTCTTGTTGTATTGGTAATGTAGTGAAACTGATTAGCCTTGCATCCAGTGACGGAGTGCAGGAACAGAACACTAGTAGAGTTGTTCAGTTGCCAGTGCCTTTAAGAAGTTCCAATGGTTATGCTGTTCTCTTTTTTTCCACAAGAGAATGTCAATTTCCCCATTTTGGTGCTTATGCTATTTGGTCATCACTGCACTGTTTATTGATTTTTTTGCAGTAAAATAACTCTAACTTCTTGGGGATGTGACTCTAACTTTTAACAGGGTGGTGTTCATGGAAGTCAGAAACTGATATTCTTGCTTAGCATTAGGCATAGTTTGGGATGGTGCTATGAATGTCCCACAACTCAGCTAAGCCACTTAAGCCTTATCCTCCATGACCATTTTTTTTTCTGGTGTTGGAATACACCCATGCAGAAGTAGCCAGTGTGTACATTATTTAAAAACATTATCAACATATCTTGGGTAATTTCTTTTACATTTACCATTGTGACTTGTCTGTCTTTCTCTGTCCTCTAGATCATCAAAATCTCAGGGGTGGGCACTTAGTCTTTTACAATATTAAGCACATTGTCAATCCTATAATAATCACAAGACTCTGTCTAAAGTATTTCACTCGTGCCTTATTAATTCTTTCAGCTTTGAAGCCAGAGCTCCGAAAATGAGAGAGCAACATGACCTTGCTGTGTTACTTACCCCATTATAGGCTTTTTAATTACATCTTCAGTCCAGCGGTGCACTAGTTAAGTCAGTATGTGATTCTGAACTAAATCATAGTGGTTACACAGTTTAACTTCAAAACAATCAGAACGTTAACACAGCATTTCACACTAAATATGCAATTAACTCATGTCATCACTGTGCCATCCATTAGATAAATCATTGTATGTTTATTTTCATGCTGAGATGAATAATAGTTGGCATGAAGGAAATACAGACGTAACAGTGAATCTACATTATCACAGGTTTCCTAGCATCGTGATCTTCAGTAATGGGCATTGGCAATAGAAATCCAACAGGTTTTTAGGCAGCTTGTTAGACATACAGGCACGTCAGTGCTTTTGCATGTTTTCTTAGCTGGAGTCCACATATCTCAAGGAACCACTCCCCCTCACGCTTAAGATCCAGAGAAAAAAATGCAGCTGTAATTTTTTGTTTCCCCCCTCCATAGGACTGAGTTTTTAATCAGATATTTGTTACTTCATGCATTAAACATAAACTGTTGACATTAAATATTTTACTTTTTCTTTTTGTATGTTTGCTTTGGCAGATTTTAGTGACTAACCAAGTGATGACTTTGGAGAATGAGGCCAGCTAAGGACTGAACTGTACTTCTCTAAGATCTTGGATGATGTGGCAACATAATCACAGGTAGACTCTTCTATTTTATAGATCTCTGCATCACCTGCTGGAAACCTGTGCTAAATGAAATTATTCTTTCTAAAACAAATCCATTTAATTTGTGGTTTAAAATGCAATTTTTTTTTCAATTTTGTTTGTATATAAAGTCAAGCCAGTTTTTGCTACATAAAACCAAGAAAGAAGAATCCAGATATTATAGTGTGTTTGGTGCAAGTCTCAAAAGAAATATTCTGTTCAAACCGGAGTCTTGTAAAAATGACCAGTTCTGCTCACAGAATTATATTTACAGATGCCTGTACTGTATGTCATGCATTTCAGACTGTTTCAATTTACATGCAGATTGGAGGAAATGAAAGTCCTTTTACAGCCTGCTCAGTGCCTCTTAAAGGACAAAAATTCATTTTTCTTTTTTTGAGCTTCACTTTTATAATGTTTTTTTCCTCGTAATTGCAGAGTATTACTTTTGTCAAATGAGATGCCTTATTTCAAAGTCATACCTCAGTAAAAGCTCTTTCAGAGAGGAAAAGAAGACAATGTCACAGGCTCCCTCATGTTTATTAATATTAATATGCTACTGTCTAGATCAATTGTGGAATCCAACGCCAAGCTTCTCTTCCTTTATTGATGTCAGGAATCAAATGCTGGGGAATGAGGACCATTGATAATGTTCCATACTTATTTAAAATTCAGACCAGATGGAGGTAGCTGGTTTTAAGCATTGCTGTCATATGTGTGATGGCAGTTATATTATGCACTCTGAAGGTGAAATCAAAATAAATTTGGAGTCTGCATCTCAATCCCCAGGAGATGACAATCAATTTTAGATTAGCCGTTTGGTCTAGTGAACAATTCATTCAGCAAAGAGAGTGAGGGGTGTGTGTGGGGAAGAGTAGTTGAGTTACATTTGTAATGTGGGATATTTGCAGTCATACCACCTTGGTTTGTGCTTCTGTTCAATGTAATGAGGAAAGTAAGATTCAGCCAGGTCAGCATTGGATGGGATATCTTCAAGGAATTCCTACATGAAGAGGGAAGGTTCAATAGGTGTCCGTCTTCCCTCAGAAGCAGTACTATATCGCAGTCTGAGCACAGCGCTGGGGACAGTGTGATGTTGGATGTGCCATCATTTGGATGGGATGCAAAACTAAGGACCTGATGGTTTTGGTAATTAAATAATCCTTGTATTTGTCTTCACAGTAAGATATTTGGCATGGTGGCCTGCCCAAATGCCATATTGCGTAATGCCATTCTGTATGTCTAAACCTCTCGTAGTTGCCATTCGATAGTATGTACTTCACATTCTGTCCTAAAGAGTTGAGTGGTAATGGTGTTACAGATGCCACATTCTGCCACGGAGGCAGCTGCATTTCAATAACTCTTCTGAATGCACAGTATGTAGTATGTGTAATACTTTGAATTCATCAGTGAGTCTGGGCCACACAATTCTGATGAAAAATCTCAAACACTCCAAGTTTGGGACTATCTGGAACCCTGATTTTGGTTCAGCTCTATCTCCATTTAGAATCCTTTGAGAACAGCAATATAATAAAATTGCCATATGTCCCTATGTGTGTCTCCTCATGGGACAGTGTTGTGTATGTCAAATCAAAACAGACCTGGTGATATAATACAGAGGTCCCATACCTTGATAGTTCTCTTTCCTGATGCATAATTTAAGCTTCTGATATTTAGTACCATCAACATCTTGATTAGTTTTTTTGGTAGTTGTGTTCCAGGAGCATGTTGTGCTATTAGCTGTTGAAAATACATTTCCTGCCTCATGAGAATGCCCTAGGTAACTTATTACTGTGTGGTTTACTTTGCTTGCTTAATTTTTTGACAGTGGGATTAGAGTTGGAATTACAAATCATGCCTCTTAGGAAATGTTGGTAGACAACATGGCACTAGACATTTTTCTAGTGCTGTTTGTGTCAAGACTTGACAGTGCATGCTTATCAGGAATCATGATTCATCTACAAAAGATAACAAATATAAAGAACAAATAAGAGAAGGGAAGTGCAGTTGGCTATTTCAGCATGGAGACTGTCAGCACTTATTTGCAAGCAAAACTGAAGTCGTCTTTTCACTAGAGATTTGAATGCTTGTGTACCTCAGTCCCCTTAAGCCTACTAGGAGAAGCGCATCAAATGTGTATATTCATCATAACAAATTTCCAACACTTTTATTCCTAAAATTAGGCTATAAATCAATATGTAACCATTGAAACAAGGTGTCCATTTGTCAGGTATTGAGCACTCACAACTGTCATATCAAAGGGGTGCAGGTGCTCAGCATCCTCGCAAATTCAAGTCACTTATTTAAGTGTACAAATGTAGCTTTTAGATGCCTACATTTAGACAGCTAGGTTTCAAACATTCACAATATGGTATAGGTTAACTTACAGATGTGTATACTCATATAAACATACACAAGCATATAATATGTGTATATGCATTGATATAGGAGTACATATATTTTTGGAGGGATAAGGGGGGTGTGTGTGTGTGCAATTCTAATATTGAAATAATAGTTTAGATCAGTCAGGGCAACAGAAAGATGTTGTGTATAGATGCAGAACATTCAAATGGTCCTTTGGTCACAGAATTCTCTGTTAAGTTTAGGAAAATCAGTACTAGATTTGTGAACTTTTAAGAGCTTTAAATAAAAAAGGCAGGGTGATTTCAGCTCCCACCCACTTACTGCTTTTACAGCTGTAGTAATGTTTGAAAGTTAGCATGACAGGCAGTAATCCAGGTCATCATAATATCACCCACTCTGGGGAGAAACAAACAGAGTAAGCAAACAAGGTAAAATGTAAAATCCTCTTGTTACAATCAAAGAAATATTGCAGAAGAGATGAAGAGGCAGCTCGGCTGTAAGACAACAATCCATAATTTACTTTGCAGATGTCTCTGTAATTTAAGCAGCAGGCGGAACAACCACACAGTTGTAGATGCTCTGGGGAAAGGATACCCAGAGCCTCGTAAATCATGGTGGGGATTAAAAGCAATGAACCTTCATCTTCTTAACCTCGTAAAGCAATATTGCAAAGCCAAGGATTACAACTTAGTGTGCATGTAATCTTTGTTCAGGGATAAAGTGTCAATTTTTTTAAAAGCTTCACTCAATTAGCAGTGGCATGTGCCTTCTGGGAAGAGAGCAGGAAAAATAGTTTTAAAGTTGATTTAATAAGAGTTCCTACCTATTAAAAGAAGACTTAATAAAAGCACTTTCCTTCAAGAAAAAATATATAAAGGAAGTCTGGATAGCTTGATTCCCATTAAGCTGTACTGGTGTTTTCTGTCTTATTTCCTTCTGTGGAAGCTAGATTTAATACACAAGAACTTCAGCAAAAATAGAATTCAAACATTATAGTCCTGGAGTCCTAAATCACCTCTTGTCCTACAGGATTTGTCTTTCCTCTTCACAGGAAAGGTAGAGTTTTAAGGCTTCAAGGCCAAGATTTATAATACCTAATTAGTCTCTTACTTCCCTATTTAGCCACCTACCGTGGCCTCATTTTCAAAAGTACTGAGCACCCAACATCACCCACTGATTTCAAACGTGCCCATTGAAGTCATTGTGCAGCTGGTGCTTGGCTCTTTTGCAAATCAGGTCATATATTTAGGTGCTTAAATATGGGTTTAAAATATAAATGTGGGCACATCTTTTGCAAACTTTGGCCCATGACTGTACATAGCCTCAAATTATTTTGTTTTCATCCATCTTGTTTTCTGAATGGTAAAAACAAATGTGATTTTATTTTTTTAAGTGATCCGTATCCCTTTGCATTTTAAAACTTTTAGCCACTTGAGAAGTTGGATGTCAAATTGTAAAGAAGTCTGACACTACTTAGTCTCATTCTTGCCTCCCCTTCCACCACAGTATCCTCAGCTTTGAAGTTACTATTTATTCATTTTCTTCTCAGGTTTCTAGTGATGTCACTGTAGATAGTTGTGTATGTTCTCTGTCCCCCTCAGAGGTACCCCCAGTCTAAGATGCAGATATATCCATCTCATGTGATCATAACTGGGCTTTTCCCCCCAAGTATTTGGGAGTATTAAGTATTAGATAAACAGGCACATGTGAATAATGCAGTAGTTAGGTTCAGAGGTTTTAATAGTGACTAATACTTGGACCTTTAAAACAGAGTATAACATGCACCCTCACCTATTCCAACACTCCACTCTCAGATCAGAGAACCCATTACCCTATGTTGCATTTCCTCTGCTCAACTTAACTCTTCCTCCAAGATTTTAGATATCTTTTGCCTGGGGAAGTAAACAACCTTCACCTCTGTCTTATCAGATGTCTCCTGGAACTGTATTTCCTCCTCCTCTTTCCCTCAAGTCCTTTAGGAAGGCTGGGTGCCTTTGGGGTCTTTTGAGGTTCCTAGAGTTCTAAGGGAAGTCTTATGGTGCCAGCACTGGCTGTGGGAGCCCTTGTCTGTGTATAAGAAAGGTTGGGTATGGGAGTAAGCAAGTATTGAGGTTATTTATGAGGACATTTATCATTTGGGTTGCACATGCATGTCATTCATATTGTTTGATATTGTTGTTTAAGAAATGATGTTCCCCTGGGAACTTTAAAAGAGATCAAAGACCACTTTGAGAGTAGGAAGGATAAATCTTTGAAAACAGTCATGGATAATCTTATTTCCATAACCTTAAAAATAATTATGCAAAACTTGAAAGACCTCAAACAGTTTGAGCCCAGTGTTTGGATGATGTTAGTTCCTGGTGTATCTCCATTGACTTCACTGGGAATTTGTTAGTGCTCTGCACTTGTGAAAATCTGGCCACTAAAAGCATCTAAATATGGACTCTATAGCCCAACTTTAGGCATCCAGTTGTGAAAATCTTGTCCTATGGGTCTATCTATCAGACAAATGTATTTAAAAAAAAAAAAGTTTGTATCTAAGATAGCATTTTGAGTCTTAGCATAAAGATCAATGCTTTCTATTGTAGTTCATGTGATTTGGTTCAGGTTTATTCAGGGATTTTTTTACTTTTTTACCATTGTGGATTTATGTATATTGAGTCATCTTCTTTTCCCCCTCCCTCCCCAGATCTCAATCTATCTTGAAACTTAATTCATCACTATTATTGTTTATTTAACTGTCTGTGTCTTTGTAATTTGGTATCTGATTTCCAATAAAATGAGTAAAAGGATTAAAATGGCATATTGAAAAGGAACTGGCTACTGCAGCACCACTTCTCTGGTAAGAGGGTATGAGACCTTGATCCTCCAGTTCACTCTTTACCACAAATAATCAATCCACAAAATAACTGATCATTACATTAACTGCAGGTTTATTTAACATTTGTATTGTGGTAGCACTCTCAGGGTGTTCCCTTGAGAATGGGGAATCTTTTCCGTTGGACTCCATACAAACACATAAAAAGGTGTGCTCTCTATTAGAGCTGGTCAAAATTTTGTTTTATTTGTTCCAAAAATTTAGTGAGCACCTTAATTATATTTCCTCTGGCTATGCTGCAGTCAGAGGTGTGGAAGGGATAACTCAGTGGTTTGAGCATTGGCCTGCTAAACCCAGAGTTGTGAGCTCAGGCCTTGAGGAGGCCATTTAGGGATCTGGGGCAAAAATCAGTACTTGGTCCTGCTAGTGAAGGCAGGGAGCTGGACTCTATGACCTTTCAAGGTCCCTTCCAGTTCTAGGAGATAGGTATATCTCCTATCATTATTGTCTCCACATGCTGCATACCCAAGCAAACTTTAATCTACCTAGCTTGGGTACTAATAGCAGGGAAACTGCAGCACTCTGGGCTTCAGAACAGGCTCGCTCACTGCATGTGCACTTAGGGTCCCAGGTGGGCAGCCCAGACCGAATCCTGTAATCTGACAGCTCCATTGCTATTGGTACTCACTCTAGCTAGATTAAAGATTGCTGCCCATGTAGGCGTATCTGCGCTATCACACATACCAATTATAGTAGACATATTTGTTTTTCTCCTCATTCTCTCCCTGTTGTTCTTCCCAATTCTCCTTTTCCTTTTTTCCCTTCATCATTCCTTTTCTTTCCCATTTTGTCCATGAAGAAGTGAGGGAAGGGATATTGGGAAAGGGGAAAAAAAAATCCTCCCTCTCCTGATTGTGGAGTTTTCTTTTAACAAACAAATAAATCACACAACACACCTATAAAGCTGCAATAAATACATCAACAAACAAAATGTTAATAAAATAGAGATGTGTGCAATTCCCAAAGTTTTTACTAGCTCCAATCCTGGCCTTAAAGAACTTGCAGACTAATTTAAGACAATGTATAACAAATGTGTGATGAATAATAGAAGGGGTGGGTGAGTAAAGATATGGGTAATGTCGATTAGTGGTAGTAGTTAGTTGTGTGCACAGCTTGATTCTGAATAAACTGCTGAGCTTCAGTGAAAGAGAATAATGTAAAGTGCTAAAAGCAGCAACATTTTTTTGGGAGGGAGGCAGGGAACAGTGGTGTTTTTCCTAAGCTCCACCTAGAAAGAAACTCTGCTCACTGTATATCGTTAAAATCACATTCTCTTTCCTCTTTCTTGTGTACTTTGATCAGGAGTGAAATAGTCCAGTGCTGACATTTAAAGCGTCATCATCGTTCAACTTCAGAATTAACAATGCATTGAAATGAATAAAGGGTCATTCAAAACTTTCTGGGCTATTGTTTATGCTCTCTTCAGACTCAGGCAGACATCTCTGCATCATTTTAGACTTACTTAACATTTGTTGGTTATTTTTTGCAAAGATTTAATTTGGCGGGGCAGGGCAAAGAAAGAAATCCTAGGGTTTGAAACAGAAGATAATAGTTATCAGTGTTGGTTTGCTGAAATGCTACAAGCCAGCTCAGTTTGAGCCTTGCTCCCTCCCTGCTCCCCCTCCCAAAAAAATTACAAAGCTTAAAAGGCTTCACATAATACCATTTTACCTCATTCATGAGTAATTCTATTCTTTGATAATCCAAACAGATTGCGTATGACTTGCACTTTTTTCCCTGTAATGGAATACCTGTTTTGTTTTGTTTTGTTTTTAAATGACCATTCCTTTGCTTTCTCTGAATACATAGGTTTTAATTTAATTGCCAGTATTCCCCTAGGATACTGATATTTCATTGGGTATCTGACTGATAATAGAAACTGATTAATAATACTTAGTTCTTAATCATCTGAGGGGTAGCAGTGTTAGTCTGGATCTGTAAAAGCAGCAAAGAATCCTGTACCCACTTCTTCAGATGTATCTGAAGAAGTGGGTATTCACCCACGAAAGCTCATGCTCCAAAACGTCTGTTTGTCTATAAGGTGCCACAGGATTCTTTGCTGCTTAGTTCTTAATGCTTTTCATCAGTAGATTACTATTTTACAGAAGGGGAAACAGAGGCACATGGTGGTAAAATGACTTGCCTATGATCACCCAGCAGGCCAGTGACAGAGCCAGGAACAGAACCCATGTGTCTTGAGTCTCAGTCCACTGCTCTATTCACTAGGAAACACTGCCTCTATTTGTGACTTTTTTTTTTTATTCCTTAGTGCATTTAAAACCCTATTTACATTCTGGGATTGATGGGCAGAGCCCCCCAAAGTAGTGGAAGGCTGTCTCATTAGAGGAGGAAGGGAGCACAGTACCAAGACTTAACTAAGTACAGATGAACAATGCATGAACAAACAAGAATGGAGGTTCAAGTCACAAGGACTTTGATGTTGCCCACTGCCTTGAGGAGGAGTCCACGGGATCACTGGACCCTGCCCAGTGAAACTCTGACTGCCTTGGAATGTGGAGTATCCTATTACTGAACACGGACAGTACAGTCAGGGGTTGTGCAAACTCCTCTTAAAATGTGCCACAATCCTGATTTGAAGGAAATGGCTTAGGGATGAGACTATAGTTCAATATTCATTCCATGCCCACAGCCCTTGATCTCTCTGCTGTCATTGCCAATGGGTCCATTTAATTAAGATCTATACTGACACAATCTTGTTTCATACATGCTGTGGAAGAATTATTAGCTGGTGACAGTCCAGGGTTGGACAAGGTTCAAACCAGTGGTACAGGAATGATGGATCCTGGTCTGTCAACATTCCCTTCTAAAACTTTTTTCCTGAAGTATGCATTATCCCTTGCTACAGTTCTTTGTATGCTTTTTAAAAATATATATAACATTGTTGTATAAGTTCTTTAGACCGTGGTCCTAAAAGATATTGATCCATTGAAATCACCCAGTCTGTCTGTACAAAATAACGTAAACTTGTTTCATACACAGCATTTCTAAGTATAGCACAAATAGTCTATTCCCTTTTGGGGTGTGTGAAAGTGTCAGTGGTACTTCTTGTAGTTCTACCACTTTGTATTCACTGAAATAGCCTTGCACATGAGAATTTACCAAGACTGCACTTATTTTAACTGATATTGACAGTTTGTACAATAGGTGGAGGAGCCCTGCATTTGTACTCTTACTCACCTGAGTAATCTTGATTCATGCTTGCTGAGCCCATTGGGATCAAGGGGACTACTCACCAAAAAAATACTTGTTTGCAAGGTCAGGACCTAGCTTTTCAATTACTGTACATTGTGTGCTTTTAAGAGTTATTTAAATAGGCATTACCAAGATGAGCTATTATGAGGATTCAGACTTCTGTGGTTCATTGGGTACATAGTATGTTCTATAAAAATTGTAATAAAATGTTATGGAAGAAAAATAGACAAATGATTATTGTAGAAGATATGGACTATCAATCATCTCTATTATTTTTCTACGTAAAATGTGTATTCATCTCTGAAAGGCCATAAACCAAAAGAGGAAATTAAATACATACAGACTATAATAAGTTGATAGTGTATGTGCCAAAAGCCAAGGACATTCAGAATTGGAAATCAATGGCTGCAAAAACATTGTGCTATATTCACTTTCAAATACCTGGGTGACTAAACCTGCTGTAAGATCTTCAGCTGGTGTAAGTCTATGCATTACACTGGCTGACGATCTAGCTAGCTGAATAAATAGGGAACTTCTGGAAAGTGTTTAGCACCCACCCTCTATAAATTAGGCTCCTTCAGAGTGTGTCAGGTTGAGCACATGAAAACTGAGGTATCCAAAATCACTAGTAATTTCTGAAAATCTTGGTTGTTTACTGTTGCAGTATCCTTAGTTGCACTTCATCTGAAAATTCAGTTAACCTGGCTGCATGTGTTCACATGACTAAGGCCTATTAAAGAAAGAGATACTCATTGTAGTCTGACACACGTGTAATAACAGCACTCATTGTTATACTATGCTTTTATCTCTGCTGACAAGTCACCTATCCTGTGGCATTTTGATAAAATACAGAAATATGAAATTAGGGCCAAAGAAAGTGAAGCTCTGCAATGGAAATGCACAGCACGATGAGTTAAGAATGAAGGGCTTGTGAACTGTGGGCCTGGATATGATATCTGCAGCTTCAGATTTGTATGTTAGGGTGGCTACTCATGCATCCCCAGAATATTGGGTATTCTTGTATTTCTGGGAATGGTGTGGGCCTACTCCTGCTGGCATGACCTTGTAGACACCATGTTGAAGAGCACTCGTCCCACTGGCATGACCTCACATGCACTGTATGTGCAAGGTTGCACTTTATGGAGGAGACCATTTTGAAGAGTGCACCACTCTACTCCTGCCAGTGTGATCACACACGCATTGTGTGTGCAAGGTCACGCTGGTGGAGGCAGAGTGACACACACTTTAGAATGTCATTCCTCCTTCATACCACCAGTTTGGGACATTGATTGTGTATTGATCTCTGCAATTACCCAAATTCTGGATGCTGATATAGACCTATAAGAGCTAACACAGTACTCATGAAAATTCGTAATGTCCTAGCTTTTGTAATTTTAAAATGTAACCTTTTATGCTCCCTTCATCTAGAGATATTGTATCCTTTAATGTTGATTGATTATTGATAGGAAATGTTATCCAAATTGAGAACTGGACACTCTAACTGTGCTATTCAGAGCTCATGGCCTGTTTTTTAAAATTAGTTTCCATGATGGTTTCATGCTAGGCGAGGGCTTGAGAACTTGAATATGTCTCATAGCATATAAAGTACAATCTTTTACAGATGATGCATAAACAATGTAAGGCTTTCCTGACTTCAAGCCTCTATTGTTTGCTGCCTAACTGAAAGGTAATGGGCAGGGAGGAGGAGGCAGACAATGAGGAATGTCAAGATTTGTTCAAAGACTTACTTAGCTATCGGTTTCACTACTTTTCTGTGTTAGAGTTATGTCAAATCATGTTAAAATTTAACACTGTGGTTTTACATTCTTCTTTGTTATAAGGTAATTTTGCTTGAATTACATCAGACACAACTCTAATGTTTATAACACACGTCTTTAGATGCTGCCAATAAAACACTGGTGATGAGCATGTCTTCACAATAGTTATTCAAAAGTGATGGGAGAAGTTTAAACATGTATAAGACATTTCAAAAATAAAATTAAAAAAAGTCATTTTTAAAAGCATTCAGTCCCTCCTTGTAGTATATTGCCTACGTTATGTTTTAATACTGTTTTCACCCCACCACCCTCAGTTAAGGAGCAAATACTGCTGTTCCCTCTCTGTTGGATTTGGCCCCTAGCAATCTGCCATCAGTGGGGGGTAACATATAATTTCACTGTCCAAGGAGCACAGTAGGGAAAGAATTGTAACTCAGTCACAACATACTCTCTGTTTTCCCAATGTTCTATGATATCCCTTTTCCCCGTGCAGCTGTCTGCCTCCCCTATGCCAGCTCAGCTATGTTGGCTGCTTTATTGGGAAGAAGGGATTGCAGTCAAGGATGCATCCACTTCTTGCCTACGTGTCTGTGCAGTGGGGAGAATAGCAGCTTGTATTAGCTGCTCTTCACCCACACTGTGACGTGGTACACGTAACTTATGTTAGGGATTAAGTGGATTTCTCAGGTCCCTGCTTCTCTACAGAGAGGGTCATAGGCCAGCTCATGCGTGTCTGTGGCCCTGAACACCTCATAAATACCACATTTCCACTGTCTGGGAGGCCAGGCAGTGAAATATCTGAACAAGGGAGCCTCAACTCCTGTGTCATAGCAGATGTCTCTGACAACAGTGTGTTGGATTTCGCAGTGATTGGAAGGAGGCCGTTTTTGAGGTATAACTAGTCAGCCTATGCAGAGGTTGGATCAGTGGGGCTACAAACCAGTGAGGAGGGAGGAGAGGGCTATGCCTGTTGTTTTCTCCCTGTATCCGTGGTCTCATGTTGTAGTAATATCCTTGGCCCAACAGTGAAGAGAGCCTGACAGCCCTGCCTCCTATACAGGTTGTGGGAATGATTCCATCCTCCCCTGTCTTCTTCCTACAAGCTACTTCCTTTCAGCTATGCATAGGGCCTTAGAAGGGAGAGCCACAGTATGTCTTAGAAGGAAGCCTATAAAAGCTTGCTTGCTTATTTATTTATTTATTTTTTCCCTGTGCTGGTATCAGATTGAGGATGGGGCAGAGGATGGAAGACAAAGCCAACAGGGCCCTCTCCGTGGATGATTGGGACCCTGGGGCATAGAGCTAATAGAAACCAAACTCCAGTCATGTAGAGCCACACTAACTCCCAGTACAGTCAGGAAACATTTCAGCTCATCCAGGGGACATAGACTTGCAAATGAAGTAGCAGTAATTGGGCAGTATCATTTTGCTCAGTTATTCCCTCTGCACCTTGGTTTGTGGCCTGTGGCTTCGGTTCACAATCTTAAAGCTATACCCTTTCTGTGATCCCATTCCACAGACCAAGCTGATGAAGGAGCACCAAAGGATATTTTGAGGCATATTTATTTTAAATTTTGATAGCTAGTATCTATTTTAAGCATATTTTTAAGTTTTTAGGTTCATAGTTTGTGCAAAATTATGGGTTTCCAATATTTATTTTTATTGATTTTTTTTTTTTACATGTTTATATTTGCAGAAAATTTTTGGGAGGGTCAGACAATTAATTTATTTAATGACAGTAGTCATTGAGATTCTGAAATAATGTGAGATTGAATTTGTCGAAGCCAAATAAAAGGACGTTGAAGTAATTGAGACACAAGACAATGTGAACCTTGACAAGAGTTTTAGCTGTGAATAGGAAAATCTATAGCTTAGAGAAGTTATTCAGAAAATCTTCAAGACGTAGACGTTGTCTGGATATGAAGACTTACAGAGAGGCCCGAGAAGATTTTAACTCTCAACCACCATTAATTTTAATGGCAACAAGACACCTGTTCTGCGGCTTTGACATATTCAGTATCTTTGTTTGTGAAATGTCCTTCTCTGATATCACCTCTGCCTTTTGTAATTCATTCTGTGTGTGTGTGTGTGGTGCCAAAACCCAAGTTGGAGCTTCAGTGCATATTGTTAGATATTATTATATAGTTTATCTTGTCTGATGTATTTAGAGAGTTTGTGTTTATCCGAGTGATCCATTCCCTGTCATTAGGGTTGCCAACCGTCTAATTGTACAAACGCAAACAACCTTGTCCCGCTCCCTGCTCTGAGGCCACACCTCAGCCCAGCTCTGAGGCCCTTTCCCCCACTTGCTCCACCCCCCTCCATTGCAGGAGGGTGTGCAGAGTGTGGACTGTGGAGTTCGGGCTCTGGGAGGGAGTTTGGGTGCAGGATGGGGCTCAGGACTGGGGCAGAGGATTGGGGTGTGGGAGGGGGTGCAGGCTCTGTCTCAAGCTGGGGATGAGGAGTTTGGGGTGTGAGGTGCAGGCTTTAGGAGGGAGTTTGGGTGCAGAAGGGGGCTCAGGGCTGGGGTTTGGGTGCAGGGAGGTGTGAGGGGTGCAAGCTCTGAAAGGGAGTTTGGGTGCGGGAGGGGTTTCAGGGCTGGGGTGGGGGTGCAAGGTGCAGGTTCTGGGAGGGCATTTGGGTGCAGGAGGGGGCTTAGGGATGGAGGGTGCAGACTCTGGCTAGGCGGCACTTACCTCTGGCAGCTTCCACAACGGTGACATGTCCATTGGCTCCTAGGCACAAGCAGGGGTGGCCAAGTGATTTTGCGTGTTGCTCCTGCTTGCAGGCACTACTCTTGCAGCTCCCATTGGCCGCAGTTCCCACCTAGGAGCCATAGGGACATGCTGCCACTTCCGGGAACCATGTGGAGCCAGGGCAGATAGACAGCCTGTCTCAGTCCTGCTGTGCCACCCCCACTGACTGGACTTTTGGCCTGTTAAAATCTCCTGGATTGCTTTCAATAGCAACTGGGAGATTCAGGCCGATTCCGGGAGACTTCTGGCCAATCCGGGAGACTTGGTAACCCTGCCTGTCATCCAGTGCCATCTTCTGGCAATCAGAGATTTAGGGACACCTGAAGCAAGAGGTTGCATGGCTAATAGCCATTAATGGACATAAGTTAAGAGAGAGAATATCTAATTATTTTTTTAATATAGTTATTCTTTTGGCCTTCACAGAGGCCAATGAGTTCCATATTTTGACTGTGTCATGTGAAGAAGTACTTTGTATGTTTGTTTTAAATCTGCTGCTTATTAATTTCATTGGGCAACCCCTAGTTATTGTGTTATATGAAGGAGTAAATAAAACTTCCCTATTCAGTTTTCCAATGTTCCCTATTCAGTTTTCCAATGTTCATTACTTTGACTTTATCAAAACTGTATTTTATCTGCCACTTTCTTGCTTAGTCACCCAATTCTGATGGATTCATAGTCAACTTTGGACTTAGCTATGCTGAGTAATTATATACTGTCTGCAAACTTTGCCACCTCTCTGTTTACCCTTTTTCCAGATCCTTTATGAATGTGTTGAACAACAGTGCTACCGGTACAGATTCTTCTGGGACCCCTCTATTTACCTCTTTCCATTGTGAAAACTGACCATTTACTTTTATCCTTTGTTTATCTATCAGAGTTCAAGTTCTCCCTCTGCCTGAGCAGTAAAACGGAACTCAGCTGGGATCTTTCAACTCTCACATGACAGCCCTAGTCACCGGGTTGTTCCACTGTGGAAAAATAACTTCTAGAAATAATTAGAGCAGAGAAACCAGAGCCTGGGTTACCCATCTGGCAAGTGGGTGCTCTAACCACCAAGCTACAGAGTCAGTTGCATGTTGCTTTTGTACATTTGACCACTAATTTCACAGACTGTAAGTTGCTGAACAACCATCAAATGGGCTTTCTGGACTTTTATGCCCTGGACAAGTGGAATTCAGTGGAATATAATTAGCTGTAGCTCAGTCAGCTTTATTTGACATATGGTGATTTGCATAAGCTCCTGTATTCAGACCTGGGCTGGGAGTTGACTTTGCAGCACAGGGTATCCTGGTTCTCTTTGCTGTTTTGCCATGACTGGAATAGTTTTGTTTCCTACTTGAAAGCTGAAACAGCTGCATCATGCTGAGCAAAGTGTGTGCTTGCAACTGTTTCTCATCTTTGTCAGAAATGATAAACTTTCTTAGTGAGATTTTTGAGTACTGCTTGTATTGTTGTGACACTTTTTTCCATGGTTTCAACTTTTATATCAAATGTGAAGCTCAAACCAGCTTTACCAAAAGTTTACATATTGTTTTATGAATCTGTGCAAAATTTTCGATGGATTTATGGGGCTGGGTGGAAACAATTCATAACTTTGTGACACAGACGGTATCAATCTTTGGTATCTCATCTGTTCTGGCTTAGGGTTTTTTGTTTTGTTTTTTTTGGAATTGGAGTTTATATGGGCCTGAAACTCATAAAAGCCCAGAAGTTGACATCAGAATGGGAAAAATTGTTTGCGTAAACCAAAACCGTTGCTATTCAAGACCTACCTTTTATAAAGTCTATGTTGTGGGAATGCATACACTACATACCTCAATGCAGTGGGGCTCAAATGACTCATAGCGACTGGTTAATGTACTGGGTGATCCTGAAATAAATGAAGGGGGCACTAAAATATCCCTGGGAAATAAAATGTACACATATGTACTATGATAGCATCCAATTATTCTAGAGGTTAACATTAACTGTGAACTCATTATGTTTCCTATACAATAGTTAAATGTATTAATGTACAACCATGAAAGACATTAATGCATTTCATTGTCACATGAGAGACTCTGGTTTCAGACTCAGTTTAGGCTTTCGCCCACTGGCTCAATAAGTGTTCAAAATGCTGTGGAGGGGATAGGTTCTCTCCATCTTTCAAGAGGTCACTGTACTGCTAACCAGCATCCACTATTAGTAATTCCCTATGCACTGCCAGGAGACATGTCACCTTTTCTTCACAACAGAGCTATCTATATGCTGTGTTATAGCTGTTCCTTGTAAAATGAGAGAAAGATTGGGGTGGATTAAAAATCTGTGACTCTTATCCAGACCATTCCGGATTCTTGCCTCAGCTCAGAGTTATCATAACCTTCATATGTGTCCTGGCCCAAGACAAAGGAAAACCCTTTCTCAAGTGCTTACAGACCTACCTAAGTGTAGTTTGTGGGGTGAGGGGGAAAATATAATGGGGATCTCTACACTCAGATTTGAAATCTGATTGCTTATTGTAAGGACAGAAAGGTTACAAAGATTTTTTTTTTCTAAATGGCATTGAACTCTTACACGCATTTTATATGTAAAAGATATGTGGTTGTGGGGATGAGGCGGGAGGCAGAGGAGAGAAGGTGGTAATCCTTTATATTATTAATAGGCTCCCTAGTTATTCTCAAATTATTTAGTTTTCAAAATCTGATTTCAAAGAAAATAATCCTGCAGTACTATGAGCAAGAATAGATATAAGGAGTAAAGCAGTAGGTTAATGATCCTCTGGAAGTAAAATTACATTGTTAATTGGTAAGAAAAATTAAAATTTTGTTCAGTATTTGCCTAAAAATACATTTTCAGAACAAGTATATTAAGTGCTTATATACCAGTGCTAAATGTCTAAATAATAAAATGGGTGAACTAGAGTGCCTCATATTAAATGAGGATACTGATATAATAGGCATCACAGAAACTTGGTGGAATGAGGATAATCAATGGGACACAGTAATACCAGGGTACAAAATATATCGGAAGAACAGAACAGGTTCTGCTGGGGGGGGAGTGGCATTATATGTGAAAAAAAGCATAGCATCAAATGAAGTAAAAATCGTAAATGAATCAAACCATACCATAGAATCTCTATGGCTAGAAATTGCATGCTCTAATAATAAGAATATAGCAGTAGGGATATATTACTGATCACCTGACCAAGATGGCAATAGTGACTGTGAAATGCTCATGGAGATTAGAGAGGCTATTATAATAAAAAACAGCAACAACTCAATAACAACGGGGGATTCAATTATCCCCATATTGACTGGGTACGTGTCACTTTAGGACAGGATGCAGAGATAAAGTTTCTTGACACGTACTTGGAACCAGATGGTCCTGAAACCCACCAGAGGAGAGGCAATTCTTGATTTAGTCCTAAGTGGAGCACAGGATCTGGTCCAATGGTGAATATAGCTGGACCACTTGCTAATAATGACCATAATATAATTAAATTTAATATCCCTGGGGTAGGAAAAACACGATAGCAGCCCAACACTGTAGCATTTAATTTCAGAAAGGGGAACTACACAAAAATGAGGAGGTTAGTTAAACAGAAATTAAAGGGTACAGTGCCAAAAGTGAAATATCTGCAAGCTGCACAAAAGAAGTAAAAGAAGCAGTGAGTGTCAAAAAGGCCTTTAAAAAGTGGAAGTTAAATTCTAGTGAGGGAAATGGAAAGGAGCATAAACACTGGCAAATGAAGTGTAAAAATACAATTAAGAAGGCCAACAAGGAATTTGAGGAACAGTAACCAAAGACTTAAAAAGTAATAGCATTTATTTAAGTACATCAGAAGCAGGAAGCCCGCTAAACAACGAGTGCGGCCACTGGATGATCAAGGTGATAAAGGAGCACTCAAGGACGATAAGGCCATTGCGGAGAAACTAAATGAATTCTTTGCATTGGTCTTCACAGCTGAGGATGTGAGGGAGATTCCCAAACCTGAGCCATTCTTTGTAGGTGACAGATCTGAGGAACTGCCACATATTGAGGTATTATTAGAGGAGGTTTTGGAACAAATTGATAAATTAAAAGCGATAAATCACCAGGACCAGATGCTATTCACCCAAGAGTTCTGAAAGAACTCAAATGTGAAATTGCAGAACTATTAACTGTAGTCTGTAACCTATCATTTAAATCAACTTCTCTACCAGATGACTGGAGGAGAGCTAATGTGAAGCCAATTTTTAAAAAGGACTCCAGAGGTGATCCCATCAATTACAGGCCTGCAAGCCTGACTTCAGTACCAGGCAAACTGGTTGAAACAATAATAAAGAACAATATTGTCAGACATATAGATGAATGTAATTTGTTGAGGAAGAGTCAACATGGTTTTAATAAACAGAAATCATGCCTCACCAATCTACTGGAATTCTTTGAGGGAGGTCAACAAGCATGTGGACCAAGGGGATCCACTGGATATAGTGTGCTTAGATTTTCACAAAGATGTTGGCAAGGTCCCTCACCAATGGTTCTTATGCAAAGTAAGTTGCCACAGGATAAGAGAGAAGGGGCTCTCATGGATTAGTAACTGGTTAAAAGATAAGAAACAAAGAGTAGGTATAAATGGTCAGTTTTCAGAATGCAGAGAGGTAAATAGTGGTGTCCCCCAGGGGTCTGTTCTGGGACCAGTCTGATTCAACATTCATAAATGATCTGGAAAAAGGGGTAAATGGTTAGATGGCAAAATTTGCAGATGATAAAAAATTACTAAAGATCATTAAGACCCTGGCAGACTGCGAAGAGCTACAAAAGAATCTCTCAAAACTGGGTGACTGGGCAACAAAATGGCAGATGAAATTTAATGTTGATAAATGCAAAGTAATGCACATTTGAAAAAATAATCCCAACTATACATATCAAATGATGGGGTCTAAATTAGCTGTTACCACTCAAGAAAATGATATTAGAGTCATTGTAGATAGTTCTCAGAAAACATCTACTCAATGTGCAGCGGCAGTCAAAAAAGTGAACAGAATGCTGGGAATAATTAAGAAAGGGATAGATAATAGGACAGAAAATATCATGTTGCCTCTGTATAAATCCATGGTATGCCCATATCTTGAATACTGTGTGCAGAGTGGTTCGCCTCATCTCAAAAAAGATATACTGGAATTGGAAAAGGTTCAGAAAAGGGCAACAAAAACGATTAGGGGTATGGAACGGCTTCCATATGAGGAGCAATTAATAAGACTGGGACTTTTCAGCTTGGAAAAGAGACGGCTAAAGGGAGATATGATTGAGGTCCATAAAACCATGACTGGTGTAGAGAAAATAGATAAGGAAGTGTTGCTTACTGCTTCTCATAATATAAGAACTAGGGGTCACCAAATGAAATTAATAGGCAACAGATTTAAAACAAATAAAAGGAAGTATTTCTTCACACAACACACAGTCAGCCTGTGGAACTCCTTGCCAGAGGATGTTGTGAAGGCCAAAACCATAATAGGGTTCAAAAAAGAGCTAGATAAATTCATGGAGGATAGGTCCTTCAATGGTTATTAGCCAGGATGGGCAGGAATGGTGTCCCTAGCCTCTGTTTGCCAGAAGCTGGGAATGAGCAACAGTGGATGGATCACTTGATGGTTACCTGTTCTGTTCATTCCCTCTGGGGCACCTGGCACTGACCACTGTTGGAAGACAGGATACTGGGCTAGATTGACCTTTGGTCTGACTAAGTAGGGCCATTCTTATGTTCTTATGTATTAAAATAAAAAGAATCAAATGGTTTGTAGTATTTACTGTCCAAAATTACCATATAGACAAACTGAAATTCTTCATTTTCAGGCAGGTTTTGCTAATTCATTTGTTTGTGATGCAAGGAGAGTAAACAAAACATATGCGTCTAGAGACTTACAATGTAGCTGTTAAAACTAGACCAAAATATAGTTAATGTGTGACATGACCGCGTGTGCTTGGATGTATAAACAGATTCCTTTTGGAAGTGAGGGAAGATGTTTACATTTGATGTATTTCCTCAGTCTGTAGAGGTAATGAAGACCATATGGAGCAGATAACTCAAATGGAATGATGTCCTGGACTTTGAATGAGGCAGTCTGTGTGGTGGGTGGCTAAATTCCCAAGTGTGTGGTGTGGGAAGCTCAAATAAAGATGGCTGGTGGTAGCTCAGTCACCTAATGGTTTATGCAATGTGTCCTTCATTCCCACTCTTTAACATGTACATTGAAACTGCACTGGAAGTTGAGCAAGAGGACCAGCACAAACTGTGAATTAGCACTGGCTCGAAAAACTTACGTGAAATATTTTTTTGACAGAAAATGTAGTTCTGTTTAAATATAAACACTTCAAGAAATGGTGTTGTCATAACTATAAAGGGAAGGGAACAGCCATCCTGTGTACAATACTATAAAATCCCTCATGGCCAAAGACACCAAAATCTTTTTACCTGTAAAGGGTTAAAAAGCTCAGGAAAGCTGGCTGACACCTGATCCAAAGGACCAATAAGGGGACAAGATCCTTTCAAATCTTGGTCGGGGGAAGGCTTTTGTTTGTGCTCTTTGTTTTGGGGGTTGTTCGCTCTTGGGACTGAGAGGGACCAGACATCAATCCAGGCTCTCCAAATCTTTCTGAACCAGTCTCTCATATTTCAAACTAGTAAGTAACAGCCAGGCAAGGCATATTAGTCTTATTTTTGTTCTCTCAACTTGTAAATGTTCCTGTTTGCTGAGAGGATTTTACCTCTGTTTTCTGTAACTTTGAACCTAAGGCTAGAGGGGGTTCCTCTGGGCGATATGAAACTGATTACCCTGTAAAGTATTTTCCATCCTGATTTTACAGAGATGATTTTTACCTTTCTTTCTTTAATTAAAAGCTTTCTTTTTTAGAACCTGATTGATTTTTCCTTGTTTTAAGATCCAAGGGGATTGGATCTGGACTCACCAGAAATTGGTAGGGGAAAGGAGGGGGGTGGTTAAATTCTCCTTGTGTTAAGATCCAAGGGGTTGCATTGGTGTTCACCAGGAACTTGGTGAAAAAGTCTCTCAAGGTCACTCAGGGAGGGGAAGGTTTTGGGAGGAAAGGGGGTGTTCCAGACTGAGGAATCTGGATGGTGGCAGTGAAACCAGATCTAAGCTGGTAGTTAGTTAAGCTTAGAAGTGTTTATGCAGGTCCCCACATCTGTACCTAAAGTTCAGAGTAGGGGAAGAACCTTGACAGGTGTTGAATTTGACAAAATTGTGTGCTGGTCGATGGTGCAAAGTTAGGTCAAGATAACTTCATAGCTCAGAAAAAAATCACACCCTGTGCAATGCAATTAAGCTGATTTAAGCCTTGGTGTAGACACCACTAGGTCAATGGAAAAATTCTTCTGTCGACCTAGCTACTGCATCTCAGACAGATGGATTTACTAAAGCAATGGAAGAACCTCTTCCATTCCTGCAGTAAGTGTCTGTGCTACAGTGGCACAGCAGCAGTGGCACAGCATTTTTAGTGAAGACGCACCTTTCGTTTCATAGAAAAAGGTCTGACAATGCTGAAACACCCCATTTCAACTTTTCCATAACTTTGTATGTTTTTTGTTTTCCAATGCTTTCATTTTTTTTCCAAATTTTGTATTTTATTTTGTATATTATAAAATACAATTTTAAAAAGTGGCAATCAAAACTAAATTTTGTAAGAATTGTCTTTTTCAGAGAATTTAGAGTTTCTTGGATTTTGTTTGTAATAATGAAACCAAATTTTGAAACCTCTGCTCTCTAGGCTGCTCTCCTGTATGTGAGTGTGAGTGTGTGTAATCCAGTGGTTAGGGCACTAGATTGGCAGTTGGGAGACATGCTTAATGCCCTGCTCTGACACAGACTTCCTGTGTGACAATGGACATGTAACCTAGCCTCTGTGTGCCTCAGTTCCTCGTCTGTAAAGCTGGGATAATAGCACTTCCCTATCTCACAAGAGTGTTGTGAAAACAAATACAATAGATTGTGAGATGCTCAGATACTATGTTGATGGGGACCATGCATACATTTTAGATATATAGATAGAAAAGGGTACAAGAGAAGAAATAGGAGTGAAACGCGCATAATGGGCAAAATGAAGCACAATAAGAGGAAGGGATGAGAGTGGAAGAGAGAGAGAGTACAAAAAAGGCAGAGATAGAGGAGTAAAGGGGCACCTGACATCAAAATGTCATTTTTCACATTCACATTTGGAAAGGTTCCACGTCACTGACCTCTAGCATAAAATCGCCTTTTAATAAATACTGTAAATGTAATATAACAGGTACATAATCTCCAAAGGCAAGTGGTCTGCACTGAAACTCATTGCGTACCTTTCATCCAGTGGCAAAAAGAGAGAAGATGAGTCAGGCAAAGAATCCATTAGCAGGTGTTTCAGAGAATTTCCTTCCCTGTGTCTTAGTGCATTTCATCCGTGTCTTCCTGAAGAAACAAACAAGGGACAAAAATGTTCTCCAGGTTCTCTGCTATTCAAACCTCCAGAAAGAAAGGGTAGATTGTTTTAGTTTTGGATGGGGGGGGAACGGCTTAAAAAGCAGATGGGCTTCTATTTTTTTTTTAAATCAGAAGTTAAGAGAATATGCCAAGGGATTTATTAGTGCAGAAATGTTTCAATAACATGCCAATTTGTGAAGATATTTAGAAAGAACTAAGGGGTTAAATTGGTAGTTTAATCCATGACAATATATTCTTTTTATAGTGACAGTGGGGAAAACACTTTAAAAATACAAACTAAAATGAAATTTATTTGGCCTTTGCTATTATTGAAGCTATTTGTCTCCGACCCATCTTGCAGAGAAATCAGCAAACTTGCTTATGGCATCTTTGTCTGTTGTGATGGAAATAATTGTGAAGTCACAAATCCAACAGTATGAATTCAAATCAAGAAAAATGGTATTGGAATAATAATTACAAAATGTACATGGTAGAACAAGGAAGTCAATCCAGTAAGAGGGCGTAATTGCAGATTTAATTATGATCCACAGGGGCAGAGCTACAAAGGACAAATTGTATGTTTTATTCTCAGTAACTCTGTTTTATATGTACATACTAGTGTGTGTGTGTGTATGTATGTTTGTTTAGCTATCTCTGTTACTTTGACTAATATCTGCAGTTTCCCTTTGCTCGAAATGGCTTCTCTCTCTATTAGTGTTCACTATGTTATTTTCATCTTTGGTTTATATCACTCACTGAATAATTCTCTACAAGAAATAGGAACTAAACAAGATTACATTTTGAAAACATTTTAGCATGCACTTCCATATACGATTGTCATGAAAGAGCCGCACAATCTCCCTCTGTCCTCTCTAGAACTGCATAGAAGTCACTTTCTTTCCTCCATTAAAAAGAAATAAAGGCAAACGAAACTGGTCCAATACACAATCAGCACAATAGCATTGCAAGTCTGAAAGGGCTTGGATGTATTCTTTCATTTCTCTCATGAAGCCTATTATCTATCTGTCCATAAAGATCCAACCTATGGAGGAGTTTAACTAAGGCTTGTAAAGCTGTTGCAATAGTAGGCAAAATCTGCTGAGCCACCTTCACCAAAATGATAAAAATGACAATGAGGGAAAAAAGAATTATATTACAAATAACTATTCCGCAAGAGGGTGAGAAAGTTGGATTTCAAAACTCTAGCTTAATTTAAATTTGATTACATTCAGATCTGCACTGCTCTCCCCCATAATGTTTGTATATTTTATTTGAATTTGTATGATACATTTTAAAAGTACCAGTTCTGCTCTCTATGCTCCTTTGAAATCTGCTCAAAGGACAATCCAGGTTCAAACACAAATTAGTTTGGCAGATTCCCCCAAAACAGG
Source organism: Gopherus flavomarginatus (assembly GCF_025201925.1). Taxonomy (NCBI): domain Eukaryota; kingdom Metazoa; phylum Chordata; order Testudines; family Testudinidae; genus Gopherus; species Gopherus flavomarginatus. Next base: position 147,040,836 of record NC_066618.1, on the reverse strand, counting down.
GTAAAAAATAGCCAAAAACAAAATAATAATAATCATTTACCCAATGTGTCCTTCCATGTCCAAAAGATTGGTTTAAGAAACGTGTTTTACATGACGTCCCAAAGGTCCATGGAAGTGGATTATTCTAGACCAGTGGTCTCCAAACTTTTTTGATCACGCACCCCATCAGTAAAAAATTTTGAGCACGTACCCTCTGCTCCTGGCTGAACTGTTGAAGCGAAAAAAAAAAAGGTGCACCTGGGCGACCTGCCAAGGGTGGGAAGCCGCTCGGACTCCCGGCAGAACTGCTGAGGGAGGGGGAAAAAAAGCGGTGCTGCTATGGTGGTGCTCCTCCTGCCGCGCGTCCTGAAGTATCCGTTTGCGCACCCCCTGGGATGTGCACACCCTACTTTGGAGATCACTGTTCTAGACCAAAGAAGAGAAGTGAATTCCAAATGCTTATCTTCTGAACTGAGGATGCCTCAGTTGTAGCAGTTCTACTGATTTCAAATACAGCACTAGGGTACATTGGGGAGCTGTTCATCCAAATTGTACGCATCCATGAAAAGCTTCACAGGATGAGAATATCATCTTAAATTTCTCCTGGAAACTGATAGGTAGGCAGTGCAGATCATGGAAAACTTGCTATATGCTTGTCATAAAAAAAAAATGCCCATAAGGTATAAGCCAATGCATTCAGCACCAGCTTCCATTTCCCTGCAGACTGAGCATTCATACAGTTTAGTCTCAAGATGTGAATCATGGTAGCAAAGTCTGTACCTGCAACTTCCTGATCAGAGATGTAGACTGAAAAAAAATCATCCTAGTTGTTGCTGCAGTGTCGCCCTTTACTAGCAATTGAGGGATCCACCCATGCCCCTAAATAATATTTGTAACCAATGACTGCAACATACCCTCAAGGAAAGTAGCAGATATAATCTCCCAACTCTTCTAGTTATTTTCTCATCCTACCTGTAATACTTCAATCTTATTCCAATTGAAGATGAACCAGCTAGACCTCTTCCATGTCCTACTGTTTACCAAACACTAGCTAAGGAATTCAGTGGCTTTGGCTTGGAGTAATGGTATACAGCTATGGAACTGGGTGTTATCAATGTACTGAAAATACCATAACCCATGTTTACTTATCATCCCTCCTAATGGCTCCTTGGCAGAGTTGCCCCCAGTCCCATATTTCAAGGGATGTCCCTTATTTAAATAGAAAATTGCCTGTCCCGTACTATATCAGTACGGGTCACCTTTTTATCCCATATTTCAGCATATTAAAAATATCATGCAAAGGCAGTTTTATTATTACCTTACCTTCCAATGATACAAAGTTTTTTCAAATTAGGCAATGTAGTAATGCAGAATTGGTCCCATGATTTACTGAAAAAATGTAGCAGAACTAATATTTAGAAATCATATTATTAGCGGCTAGCATTAGCTGCAGCACACTTTTACCACATGGTCAGTGTAAGGGTCTGGTGCTGGGGCTCGTCCCTTTCAGGTGTGGCGGGGAGCCAGGGTGCCTTGCTACACAGCAGCAATCTGTCCAGGGCTCAGACCCTTCAGCAGGGCTGAGCAAACAAACGGTCTCTAAGCAAGTCAGAGTCCCAGCCCTTTAACAGGGGCTGGGCGGACACAGAGTCCGTAAGCCCAGTCCTGGAGCAGGGCAGGACAGCAAACAGTTCAGGCTCAGGCCTTTCAGCAAGGTTGAGCAAATACAGAGTTAAACAGTTCAGAAGGCCTCCTCAGGCCAGGGGGAGAGGGAGTCTGCCACCCTCGGAAGGGTGGCAGGGGGGACGCAGGCCCTCCCACTCCACTGCGTCCCGGCCCAGGGCCCTGGCAGTTGCAAAGATTCGCTGCAGTCAGTGGGGATCCTGGCCACAACACACTGATATTGGTTCGGGGTCCCCTGGAGCCAGACTGGGGTCAGCTACCCCCGGGCCACTTCCAACTCCCCCTCTCTAGATACCTGTCTCTCGCCGGCTTTGTCCAGTGGGTCCCAGACCATGGGCTCCTCAGGATACCGGCCGTAGGGGAGCTCAGGCGACTCCTCTGGATAGCGGGTGTGGGGAAGCTCAGGTAGCTCCTCTGGATAACAGGTACGGGGAAGCTCAGGCAGCTCCTCTGGATACCGGCCATGAGGAAGCTCAGGCCAGCACTCTTCTGGATACCAGGCACAGGGAAGCTCAGGCCAGCGCTCTTCTGGATACCGAGCATGGGGCAGCTCAGGCCAGCGCTCTTCTGGATACTGAGCACGGGGCAGGCTGGGCCTGGCGGGAGCTCGAGCACCAGCGTCTGTCCCCTCCGGCGGCCTGTGCCTAACTGAGCACTGGGGCCGGGCCTTTATACTTCCTGTCCCACCTCTTAACTTCTGGGGGGCGGGAACTGGCAGCAGTGGCTCCACTCACCTCGGCATCTGTTCTGGCTCGTCCCTTTCAGATGCGACGGGGAGCAGGGGCGCCTCGCTACAGTCAGGAAAATGTACAATGCAATTAAGGGCAAAGCAGTGGGAACGCCAGACAGTCCTCCTGAACCTAAACCAAAAAAGAGACAGTGTAAATATAAAAGTCAATGTGAAGAAAAATATGACTGGGTTAAACCTGTCAGTTGTGAGTCTGGTAAAACCTTTTGTACTTTATGCCAGTGTGAATTCACTGTCAGGCATGGAGGCAAAACTGACCTGAGGAAGCACACAGCAACTGATGAACATAAGAAAAACACACAGGCTAAAACTATGATAAATATTAGCAAATTCTTTGTCTCTTCAAACACTGAAAGTGACAGAATTGCAGCATGAGAAATTACAACTGTTTCCCACACACTTAAACACAACCCAAGTTACAACAGTTTGGACTGCGGTAATAAGCTTGCCAGTGAAACGTTTTGTTTAACATATTGCGGAAAATTGTGTTGTGGAAGAACCGAAGCAGAGCTATTAGTGACCAATGTTTTGGTCTCAAATTCTGTGGGGGATTGTTTATGGGATTTATTACCATCGCCCCCAAAACAGCACTTGTATTTCTCTGTAGCAACAGATGCCTCAAATAAGGGGAACAGGAAGACGTTTCCAATGTGCCTATGATATTTCACCATACCAAATGGTGTTCAGTGCAAGTGGCTCAATTTTTATGAAGACAGTGATGAATCTGTAAATGACATTCATCATGCTGTAATGAACTGCCTCGAGAAACACCAGCTTAATGTTAATTGCATTACTGCATACTCTGACGCAAATGTGAACTACGGCAAACACAATTTAGTATATCAGTTATGTCCTGAAAGTGACCCCATTTTGAAGGTGAACTGCCCTGTCATTATACTTGCAAACATGTGAGTGATCAGTTGTCGGTTGACATAGAAACATTTGTGTTGAAAATTTATAGCTATTTTTCTGTGTCTGCAATAAGTGGAGAACAACTCTGAAGTTTTTTTTTTGAGCTTGTTGACATTGTATGGAAAGAAGTACTGAGATCCTTGAGTACAAGATGGCTATCCTTTAACCCAGCAGTTGATCAAGTTTTGAGAAACTAGCAAGCAATCAAAACATCAAGAAATGACATTTCCAAATCTATCAATTAAAAAAAATGGGTGTATGAGCTTCAGAAGTGTGGAAGAAAAAACTTGAAAAACCTGTTCTAAATTATGTTGTTTGTACTTAGTGTACCAGGATCAAATTTGTACAGAGGACTTTTTTCATTAATAGGGAATAAATGGTCTGATGTACGGAATATATGCAACAGAAATTTAATTAAAAGCAACCTCCAAATTTGCATAATCTTCCAGTTATCCTACAAAGATTTCTTTATCTCTGTACAAGATTGGGAGTTGCTGAGTGCTGCAAAAAAAAAAGGCAGCAAGAAATTGGTGAATATTACTTGATTATGAGGATAATAATAATAATTAATATTGGGAGGGGGAAGAGATGATTTGTACAGACTGGTCGTGGGGAGTAGGGCAAAGTGAGCACAGTGGCTTCAGCAGATGTTACTGAGCATGCTCAGTTGGTGTGAGCATGCTCAGTACAAGCCATTCAACAAATCTAGGGGAGCACATGACCCTGCATGCCTCTCCTTCCCCCACCACCCCCAAACACATGTCTCCTCTGGGTAAGGGTGCTAATAAAACAGTCCCATATTTTTGAAATACAAATGTTGGCAACCCTACCTCATGCACATATTGAAGAAGAGAGGGAGAGAGGATGGAATCTTGTCAAACCTTATATGAGAGAGCTCTTGGGGCAGACAAGCAACTAGCGAAAACTAAGCACAACAATAGAAACGAGGCCACAAAAGGGCAGCCACATCTATTTCCACTAGGATTCCATTCCAATCAACAAATCACAAACAGCTGTTGTAAAAGCAGTTCATAAATCTAACACTTGGGATATATGGTTAGATCTTATGCTGAACTGCACACAACATGGATTGGTAGAGTGCAAAGGTGGCATAAAGTTCATCATGGGGCCACTGAATGCAGAACCAATACCTCCAGTCAAAGTTAGAGCAACAATCGGGAACCAAATTTGTAGTCACTTTTAGCTTTTCCCCACAGTTGGACCATGCAACTTGTAAAGGAGAGTGCTGAATAAAGAATTAGTAAAGACCTCTGGATTCTTCTATAATGTTTGTTGTTTTGAGAATGTTAAAAATAAAAATGACAACGTGTTGCCTTATTATCAGGGAGGGAAAAAACACTTCTGACTTCTAATTTTCTCAATATAAACTATCAAAACAGTTTCCAAAGGATTTCAAAATCTAATCTATTCTTCAGCAAGTTGATAAGCAGAAAATGGAAAACAAAGAATTGCAAAGAGAGAGCTTGAAAATAAATCAGAATTAATTATGTGAACGAATGAATGAATTGACTAAATCTAAATGCACAATTATATCACAAATTATGCTGAAAATGCAATTGCCCACTGAAACAGACAGCAACTCTCCTGAGGCCAACTGCATGCTTCTGCACTCTCATTTAAAGTGAAGTTCTACCATGAAAAACAGCAATGTAAAAATGGCTTTGTTTTACTCAATGGATTTGCCTCCTATGTTCATCCAGAGTGAGAGCTGACTACTTTGATGGTATTTATTACACTTTTTACTGCGTCCTGATAGCACTGCAGAGCAGTACCACTCTAGGACAGCGAGCTGGATTCATTTCTCACAAAATTAGCTGGGTATTACCTAAATTCCAATTGTTTGGATGATGTGAGACCTGAAAAGAATTCAGCTTAGCTTTTAGATCCCACGCTTTTACAGAACTGGCAGATAGGAAATTCATTTTTGCATTTGTAAAAAATGAAGTGCTGATCAGGAAATCATTGAAAGATGATAAGCATGGAAACATAAGATGCCATTTTGATAGTTATATGGAAATATACTTTATACAACCGCTTGATTTTAATGGAAGTAGGAGTGAAGCCTGTATAATAAGTATAAAGTATCAGTATTTTTAAAAGAGAAGATTAAAAATGTAAGGATATGGTAAAGTCTTTTCACGCAGAACTCCCATTGACTTGAATTGGACTTATACACATGGAGTGTATGCTGGATCAGACCCATTTTTTTTATGAACAATAAAGATCATACAGGGATAACTTCATGAAATGGCTTGTGATATACAGAAGATCAAACTATATTGTCTAATGGTCTCTTCTTGTCTTAAATTCGATGAATCTCTGAACATCAGTTTTGATGGTGCTAGTGGTAATTGAAGTCTTCTTCAGTGCAGATTAGAATTGTGTAAATAACTGATTTGATTATTTTTTTTTCAGTTTTGTGGCAGTTCTGAATTTTTTTTACAAAATTTGAGGGGTTGGGTTTTTTTAACTTTTTTATTGTTTAATTTTGGCAAATCCAAAATCAGGGAAAAATCTTTTATTGCAAATGAATCATTTAGTTTCTTCTTGGGCATTTTTTTTTAAATAAAGAAAGTGAAAAGTGGTTGGAGTGGCACCAGTGGCACCCTTATAACCTTTAGTAAATGGTTAAAGCACTCACCTTTATACTTAAATAGCTATTGTGCCAGAAAGAGAGTGAGGCTGAATCCATAGCCAGGTGATTAGAGTACTCACTTGGGAGAGGAAACACCGGGGTTTCAGTTCCTGTTCCAATTAATATTATACAGACTGGAACAGCTTCTATGGGAGAGACTGAGAGACCCACAAAAATCTGCATTTTTTGCTTTAAAAGTTTCAGCTAAAAATTCACCCAGCTCTAATGTAGATACAATGGCACTTACCTAGTCACTTGTGTATTAAGAGTGGATGGAGACGTCTATTGTTGCCAAAGTAGCGTATTGTCAAGCAGCAGGACTTCTACATGCTATCTTTGTTGGGTATATCAAATCTCTTGTGGATGACAACTTTACTAAACTGTGCATGTATATATGGTTCCTTGGAAACTGTGACCCTGAATAGTAGCTGGACTGTTATAGTTAAAATTTGTTTTGCGGTTAATTACTAGATCCCTGTAATGTGTTCTTATTATTAAATTTCTGATACATACTCTCAACCTTAACTTCATTTTAACATTTTTTAAAATTTGAACTATACGTGTGTGTACAAATATCTATTCATGTTTAATTCTCACTGTTGCATAGAAATAAAAAAGTCACTTTTGGGGGAGGGCTACCATATTTTGTGATTTGTTATGGAGTACAAGTTAACAAGAAAAAAACCCCCAAACTTGGCAAGAACTATTCTGATGCCATTGATGATGTTGATACACAAATAAGAATGTAAATAAAACAGAACTGTGTTGACTTTGCTGTGTAAGAAACATTGGGAGGGGGTGATACATCAATGACTGCTAGATGAAAAGAAGATAAAACCTATAGGGAAAGAAATATTTTCAAACTTCTGAGGACGATATTATAAATAAAGAAGTGTTAAAATAGAAACCTGAAACTTTTTTAAAAAGTAGTTCAGAATTGTATTATGCCTTGGTGACTAGAAAATCATTGGGTGTGTTATAAGTTAAGGGTCAGCCACTTCCCTGGGCTTAAGGAGTAGCAAACTGTAGTTTACTGTGCTGAGAAGGTAGAGTGTTTGACTGCTAAAAGGTGGGGCCAGGTCAGGAGTCTTGCCTGCAATGATTCTTGCATTGTCTTTCTCTCCCAGGCTGCTTTCTTGCCATATTTTGATGCCAATACTCCTTCAGAGCAAAAGACATGAGGGAAGGGGCATTTGCACAGGAAAGGTATAGAAGGAACAGGGGCCATTTGAGGCAGTTTGAGGCAGTAAGGGATGAAGGTCTGGCAGGGGAAGGTGACAATGGGGCAAACATCAGTTTACGTGGTGAGGGAACCCACATTTGGAGTTCCTCAGGGGATCAGAGGAGGGCTAGGAAGGTCGTATGGTTCACATTAGGATCAGGGGAGGGAGCAGGAGAGAGGTGGAACTCTCTGGAATTGGGAAAATCAGAGAAAACAAATGTGTCAAATATGCTAATTTCACTTCCCTCAAATTAGGATCCTTGAGGCAAGAAAACTCATAGGGAGCTAAATGATAATGGGGAAAATGTTCAAAGGATGCTGAAATTTAAATATTATAATAATAGGACAGTAGTGTATTCAGGCAAGTAATGTCCTGAACCAATTTCCTTGGGAACTTTATTTTGCCGTGTAGAGTATTATAGGATTATAATTGTGAGGGCCAATTCCCCTTTCTCTTTGTTTTCAGCAGTTTATGTGGGCAATTATTTAGTAATGTTTTTTTTTCTGAGCTGTTCATCGTTTGGGGAGGGAGCTCAGAAGCAGCAGACTATTCTTTAAAGGGTCCATTCCTTAGCCATTATGACCAAATTATCTCTGCCAGAATGCTGTACTTTGCCTTTGATGAAGACAGTTCTGCCACAGATCTCTTGCAGTTTTCTTACTCCGGTCTCCAGATCTTCTTGTGGAATGTCTCATACCTCATCTTGTCAATGTCAAATCTGAAGCATGATAGTTTTGAAGAAGGACTCAAAATACAAAGCCCTGGAATCCTGGCACAGGTGAATTAGACATTTATATTTAAAGATTCATAGCAAGAACTCTTTGTGGTACCTGACCAAGAAAATTCTTTGCCTTTACACGAAGGCTAGATTTTAGATATAGCTGAGTGTAGCTAAGGAAGAGACAATGAAAAGAGGTAAGGATGGTGTGGAAGCCAATTACTGGAACCTAATGGGATTATTCCCTTGATTGGAATGTTGAAATCAATGATCAGAACCTATTTTGGAAAGATTGGACGGGCTAAAAAGGAAGGGGAGGGGTGCTCTGTCAAAAATAGTGCTGCCTGGTTCTGAGTCAGTGATAACTGAGAAGAAACTTATCTTGGATGCTCATGAATCAGTGTCCTAACAAATAAAACACATTAGTTGGTGTCTGCTATAGACCATCAATCAAACTAGGGAACAGGATGACCAGTTCCCTACACACCTAACTATAATGTGTAGGGAAAAAATCTCCTGATCAAGGGAAACTTCAGTCTGAGTGACCTATGGTGGAGGTTTCAAGCTCCTGGTACTAAAACATCCTTGGAATTTTACTAACTATTATGGATGACAATTTCCTAATTAAGGAAGTGTTTTCATCCAACTTGGGGGGAATTCTGTATTAGACGTTTTGTGTGTCGTTGTTGTGGTTTCACATCCCTTCAGTTTCACTTAAAATTTCTGTTTCGTTCAGGCAGCTAGGACTCTGGTGAAACTCCATATGAGACCCAACAATTTAAATAACCTCTGAAAGCTGCCTTTTGGTTCCTTTAGTTTCGGTCAGCTTCAGATGATGCTGGAAATAGGACTATGGGGCATCATGGAAAAAAATAATTGAATCTGACTGTAGCAAGGTCTCAGTTGGTCCGCCAAGCCGCTTGGAGGCGGTGGGGAGCTACTGCCTTGCTGAAAGGCTTTGGTCACACCTCTCCATCGACGGGGAATTAGAGGAGAGAGGAGTGCCATCATAATTGGCGTGACACAGGAGTTCTGGCCAGAGTCTGTGACACGCCCCTCAGGCCAGGGAGCACCAGCAAGAGTCCATGGCATGCCCATTGGTCAGAGGAGCACTGATAAGAGTCAGTGGCATGCCCTTCAGGCAGGGGAGTGCCGGCAAGAGTCTGTGACGTGCCCCCTCAGGCTGGGGAGCGCTGGCAAGGGTTAGTAGCATGCCCCTCAGGCAGGGGAGCGCTGGCAAGGGTCAAAGCTCTTTATCAGGATTCTGCCACCCCAAGGTGGGGTGGCAGGGGTAGAGGAACACAAGCCCACCTGATTCTACTGCGTTTCAGCCCAGGGCCCTGACAGTGATGGGAGGAGAGGGTCTCACCACTGCATCAGCAGGGATCCATCCACAACATGCTGATCAAATAGACTCACTGCACTGTGCAGTTCTGCCCCTGGGCTACTTCCTACCCAGTCTCTCGACTGGGTCCCTCTGGTTCCTCCAATTCGTCAGGATATTCAGCCGCCAGTAGCTCCGATAGCTCCAGCTTACCTTCAGTGTCAGGCCCACTCGGGCTCAGGTTGCTGCCTGGCTCCTCCAGTCTCTCAGGATACTCTGCAGCTGGCAGTCCTGGTAGCCCAAGTCCTTCCTCAAGGTCAGGTTTCTCCTGGTCCAGAGCATCCCTTGGTTCGGCAGCAGGCTCTACAGGGAACAGCCGATGGTATGTGTCTGTCTCCCTCCCTGGTGCTGCCCTCACTGGGCTAAGGGACCTGCCTTTTGTACTTCCTGTTCCATCCCTCCCCTTCCGCGGGGTTGAGTAAGCTTGGCCTTGCTCTGCCCACTCAGACTGTGAGAGCGATTCTTTACCCTCTGGTTTGGAGGGAGGCCACCCTGGCTTGCTTCACTGACCTGCTATGCAATCAGTTATATCAGGGATGATGATGAGATGGTATAATGAACCTAGGCAACTTTAGCAGCTGTGGATCTAGGACAGGCTTAGCTTTTTTCCCATCATGATCTTTGTGGTTTCAGTGCTTAATTATTCTGAAAGACATGAGCTAACACAGACATCACACCCACATGCAAACAAACCTAGTCTATGTGCCATATTCAGACATGGCATGAACTTCTGGGATGATAAGGTAATATAATTTACATGCTGAGCAGGGACTCCTCCATCAGTACGTCCCCAGGGTCATACAGAGCCCTAAAAGAAGCAAAGAGCGGCAAGGCAATGGCCCCACCCAACCTTGTCTATTGGCCAACACAGAGCAAGCTGGCTGCACAGAGGGAAGCAGCCGGCACTGTTGTCAATGATACTGCAATCTGCATAGTCCTCCTGTGCTGTGTGCCACTCAGCGAGGGGTTTTATTGCTTGATGTTTTCTTCCTTCTCAAGCTCCCTTGGGGGTGGTGCAGCTTCACACCACTCCTCACATGGTGTGTACATACTCCACCGCCCCTTAGTGCCATAGTTGGGTTTACATTCACAGTATAATGTATTTCCTAAAAGATTTTGCTGTTAAAAAAGCATAAAATACAAAAGGATGCCATTGCTGACTGTGACGGCCCTCACTCAGAGCTGGTTGGTAGGGTAGGATGGCTTATTGGTTGGGGCTTAGGCAGTGACACAAAGAGGACTTGTTGGCAGGGGAGCTCAGGCCCTCCCACTCCACCTGGCTCTGACTAAGTGCCCTTTGACAGCTATCAGTGCTCTGACAGCCAAGGAGGCTTAAGGCAGCCCTCCCTGTGCCATTTCCTACTACCTCCCTGCAACTGTCCAAAGGTCATTGTCTGGGGCATGAGGACAACTTTGTCGTCTTGGGGTATGGCCCAGCCTCCTGGACCAGCTTAGTCCAAGGCTTCCCTCTGCAGGGGTAATCCAAACAAAAATAAAGGGGATAAAGCCAATCCAGAGTTCATATGAGAGGGCAGTGCTTCCCTCTCAGGCAGTCTCTGCAGCTGGCCCTCCTTTCCCTCGGGGAGGGGCCTTTGGGCAGGCAGTTTCAAGAGACATTCTGTCTTCCCCCAACTCTTCTTCCTGGAGCTGTCTGCAGTAGGTCTGCTCTCCTCCCTGGTCTGCCCCCAAATGAGCCATTCTCCTGCCTTTTAGCTCCTTCTCAATTTAGTGCATTCACTTATAGGTGTGGCTGAGCCCAGAGTAGTTCCTTAACCCCTTGTTCCTCACTGTGAGGCTTGTACAGCCCATCACACTGACATTTCACTGAGCAGTTATCTGAACAAGTTGTATATAAAATAAAAGGCTAAGTGACATTCCTCATACAAGAAATATACTCCAATAGCCTGAAAATAGATTATAGGAGGTAATGAATTATAAATTTAAATCCAGATAAGACAAACAGTTCTAGACACTTGCAAAGTATCATTGCCATGGGTGGGTGTCTAGGGCACAACTTCTGATGGGCCACCACTGAGCTCATAAAGGAACCTCTGTGGTCACTCACCAATGGACCTAGTCCAATTGCCCTTATCTCACTGCCTCAGGTTGGAGTACTACCTATATCCACACTTTAAATAATTGATATAATAAGGTTTGGGAGTGTCCAGTTCTGCTCACTTATGCATCTACCTAGTCATAATGATTCCTTTTGTCCTTCAAATCTAGCAATCCAATTGGCACCTTTGGGTCTCAAATGCACCGAGAATTTCTTTGGTGTCATTCCAGCCAGTTATGTAATGTGTTTGGAACTAAAGCTGCCTCCTGAAAGTGACTGAGCAGAAGGAGAGGACAGGGACAGAGGTGTGAATGAGCCAGTCAGAAAGCATTCCTTCTGTTCAGGCTACTGTAGCCATATCAGAATGCATATTAGTATATTAGAAAAGGATATCTGATGACATAGGAGTGTTATCTCATGAATAATTGAGTATTTGTTTTATCATGTTGATGGTTACTTTGAAGGAATTAGAATGTATGCAGGTTACTTAGAAAGTAGATACAAATTACCAACAAAGTGAATCCATTTTACAAGGACAATTAGAGGTAAGTGTTTCATTTTCTTTTTTCTTTTCTTTTCTTTTCTTTCTTTTAAATGTCCTCTAAATTCAACCTCAGTATTTCTAGTTTACATTGCATCAAAAAAATGTCTGGTCAAAAGGATAAACTGTCACTATCTGGGCACAATTCATAAAAATTCTGAATATTCCATCTCATCCTTTGATAAATACATTTTTATTTAATCACTGTTTCTTTAGGCACTAGATTATTTTCAGTATACACAATAACTTGTATCTGGTCAACTGCTAGATGGAAATAGGGAGGCAGGGTGAGTTAGTTGATAGAGCACTGGATCTGGAGTCAGGAGACCTCAGTTCTTCTCCTTGCTCTTCCAGTTACCCAACGTGTGATCTTGAGAAATTCAGTTCACCACTCTGTGCCTCTTTTTTCCCTGTCCATTCTTCTCTATTTAGATTTTAGGCTCCTGGGAGCAGGGCCTTTCTTTCCTTCTGTGCGTGTATAGTGCCTCTCGCAATGTATCCTGATTTTGATTGGAGTCTTTAGGACGCAAATCTTATACAAATAATCAATATTGAACAAATGCTTAGTTGTCCAATTTCTATCACTTTAAAAAAAAACAACACAACATTAACTTAGATTTATTTCAATAGTTTCAAAACAGTTATATTTGCATAATTACAAATAATTCTCATTAAGACCAATAGCAGGCTTAGAAATTCAGCCAACCCTTTCATTATTACACAAAGGAAGATATTTCAAAATCAAGGCAATATTGTTAACACATCTGCACAAAACCTAAATTCTTCAACCCTTTGCACAAACTAAATAGTGCTTATGAACAGCCCCATTAACTTTATTGATTGAGGGCCTAATTCCATGTCCCTTACTGGAGTTGAATTGTAATTTACATGAGTAGCTCAATTGACCCAAATTAGACCTTTCACATAAGTGTGGAAGTGTGAAAAATACAGCCCCTTCTAGAAAATCTATGGAAAGACGTCACCATGAGCACAGGCAACAAATTTTAGGAAAAAACTGTGGAAATCTGCTTAACATATTGTTGTCAGAGGTGGTGTTGTCAGATGCTACTGGTGTGCTCTGCTCTCTCTGTTGGTATCACTCGGCTGCGTGCGTAAGCTCACCCTGTGTGCTGCCCCAGCTCTGCAGATAGCTGATACAGCAGACCCGACGAGAACCCCCAATGATCACAGACTCTAGTAAGGTGCAAAGTCACGTCTGCTAGGTTTATTGCGATCTTGGACACAATGCCAGTTCCCTGTAGGTTTCTTAGCCTAACTTAGGGCATACTATGAGAAAGTGCCTCTTGGCAATGGACCCGGCTCAGTCAGTGGCGGGACGTTCCACTGCCCCCTCGGCCAGACAAAGACATCGCCCCAGGGATACATTTTTATACACAGGTACAAACAAGTTACACATCACTCCTGACGTATTGAGGTGCAGCCCCTCTACGTAGTAAGGTACAACCCCTCTACGTAGTAAAGTGCCGCCTCTCACCTTGTACATGTTGGTTCGATCAAAACAACTCTATCCGTCATATTACCCTTTTGCCCCTGTCATTGGGATGGGTCAGTCTGTTCCTTGTTATCTGTGTGGAATGTGCAAGTATGTGAATGTTCTGATCTCTAGTGTTCAGTACCTTTTAGGTACGTATCTTCTTGCTGCATGAGCCCTTTCCTTGCCAGCTTCTGTGAGCAGGGCCTGCCTCTGGCTCACAGCTTCACCTTGCTTTATGTTAGCAAAGTCTTGGCCATTACTTTAGTTCAGGCCTCAGGCCTCATACTGGGCCTTTATCAGGGCCTTCACTTACTACATATATGTACACACCATGGCTCTGATCCTATCAAGTTGTATACCTATGATGAATTGAGTGAACTGTGAGTAGTCCTATTGAAGTTGCTTGTGTAAGTGTTTGCAAGATTGGAGTTTATTTAAATAGAAATGATCAAATTCTTCATATCTTACATCACAGGGATGATATAAAATAAGTTCACCAAAGAGACATTTTGGTAATGATGTGATCAATGCCTTCAGAAACTATGCTGACACAGAGTTAAAATATTTGGGAAATTAATTTTTCAATATATTAAAAAAAAGATGATTATGTCATTTAATTTAAATATGTCCATCAATCTCCTGGGTATGAATAATAAAAATCATAGAAGGGAAAGTAGATTCTCTTCTTAAATTTCTTTTGACTGCAGCTCATCTCTTTCTTTTGCCTCAGGCTAGAACACTTTAAATATTTAGTTTAATAACATTTTGAATGTTCTTTCGATGTATGAAATTACAAGACTGAAAAACAATTAAAAATATCCATTACTGTATTGTACTATGCAGTTTGGTCTTCTTTTACTAAATATGCAGAATCTAGCAATGATATCACAGTCATGGTATAATCCCCACTCTGAACCTTAGCGACCAAAAAATGGGGTACCAGCATGAATTCCTCTAAGCTCAATTACCAGCTTAGTACCCGTAGCACTGCCACCAACCAGGAATTCCAGTGCCTGGTACACTCTGGTCCCCCCAAAACCTTGCCCGGGGACCCCCAAGACCCAATCCCTCTGGATCTTAACACAAGGAAAGTAAACCCTTTCCTTCACCGTTGCCTCTCCTAGGCTTCCTCTCCCTGGGTTACCCTGGAAGATCACTGAGTGATTCAAACTCCTTGAATCACAAAACAGAGAGGACAATTCACCTTCCTCCCTCCTTCTCTTTCCCCCTCCCAGACTCTTCCTGAGAGAAAGTAATCCTGGCACAGAGAGAAATCAGCCTCTCTCTCCCTCTTCCCTCCTTTCTCCCCACCAATTCCCTGGTGAATCCAGACCCAGTCCCCTGGGGTCTCATCAGAATAAAAAAAAAATTAGGTTCTTAAACAAGAAAAGCTTTTAATTAAAGAATGAAAAAACAGTAAAAATTATCTTTGTAAATTTAAGATGGAATATGTTACAGGGTCTTTCAGCTATAGACACTGAGAACACCCTCCCAGCCTAAGTATACAAGTACAAATTAAAATCTTTTCAGCAAAATACCAATTTGAACTCCTTTCAGCCAAATACACATTTGCAAATAAAGAAAACAAACAGAAGCCTAACTCACTTTATCTACCTCGTACTCACTAGTCTGAACTTATAAGAGCCTGTATTGGAGAGATTGGAGAGAAACCTGGTTGCACGTCTGATCCCTCTGAGCCCCCAGAATGAACAACAACCAAACACTAACGGCACAGCACAAAAACTTCCCTCCCTCAAGATTTGAAAATATCCTGTCCTCTGATTGGTCCTCTGGTCAGGTGACAGCCAGGCTCACTGTTCTTGTTAACCCTTTCCAGGCAAAAGAGATATGAAGCAGTTTTGTTCTATTAACTCTTACTTATCTGTTTATGACAATCACAGAAATAGCTATTTTGACTTTCTTTACTCCCATCTCAAAGACAATGTTTTACTTCTGTAGGATAGCTTGTTGTGCTGACATTAACAGAGATGCCTCATATTCTTTTATTTAATTGCCTATAATTATGTTTTGTGCATCAAACTTATACATGTTGCTTATCATGTATTCACACTGTATTTATTTCCTGTTCAGATTTGTATTATATGACAATAAGTGTCTCTCTTCAGTGATACAATGTGTGTGTGTCCGCCTTTTAAAATTCTAGCAGAGAAAAATCTTAGAGGTTTGAAAAATAATGTTGTTGTGTTGATGGGAGATGGGAACCTGACAGCCTGAGCTTGGTAGACATTAACATAGAAATATTTATATATTTCTTAACCTGCCAAGAGTTCTTTTCAATTTGTAATAAAATAATTGTTCTGTACAGCATTAAAAATTTATCTTTTTTAAAAATAAAATAAAATGATAGGTGACAAAAGGAGAGCCGATGTAAATCAGCATAGCTCTAGTGATGTCAATGGGGCTACACCAAGACGCATTCGCTGAGGATCTGTTCCCATGTCCACAAGCTTATCTTATTGATCAATTGTTCTTGCTTGGGCTTTCCATCCTTTCCCAAAGTCTTGATTCAGCAAAAATGCAATATGTCAGGCCTCTGCCAAAAGAAGTCCTAAAATATGGGCTTTCACAGAAAATGTATGGGCTTGCAGTGAAGGAAGTAGATGTAGTGTCTGTTGGTAGAAGACATGTATAACACAAGATAGAAATCTTCAGGAAAGGTCTATCTACGTATTTGTGGGTAGGGAACTCTGAATACAAAATCCCAAATATATATTAGTCAACTTACTGCCTATGTTTCAAAGAAATAAAGGACAGCTGTATGAAAACTACTCTACAGAGTTTATTTTTACAGGACCGCAACCTAAAATTGCATTCATGTTACATTGTATGTCATTGTATCATTCTGTCCATGATTATTGCTGAAATAGAAGAGACATTGTGTTCTTTATATTGACTTTATATGGGATATGAGGCATCAAACAATAGATTACCCTTACCATAATGTGGATGTGGATCTTCTGTGCTATATCTTCTACTTACCCATTTATTTATAACAGCAAAATGTCATATTTATACAGTACTTTATGTCCAGAAGGATCCCAGAGTGCCTTACAGACTACACTGAGAAGAATCAGTCACTTCCCATGAAAATACAGCTGCATCCAGGGTGAACATAGTACCCAATCTGTAGCAGAAACGAAAAGCTTAAAATAGTAGTGGAGAAAGGTACCAGTGGCCAGCATTTAAAGCAAGGTAGTAGGAGAATTATTGGAGTTGATGCGGGGGAAGGAGTAGTTCAAGAGCTAGGTCACTTGAATAAGGCACTAGGCCAGGACGTATTTCAGGGTAATGGGGACAGGAGAAAAGGAGAGAACTTCGCTCATGGTTGAGGAGAACAGTTGACATGTATGCCTCCTGCATTACCTGTTAGGCTGGTAGTTCCTGGCTTAAGGCCTTAGAACATAGTGTTGCAGCCCCTGGGGTATCTGTTGGCCTGTATCCCAGGTCCTTGGGTAGATGGTTTTGGTCCCAGGATCCTTTTGCAGCCCTTTAATACGTACTGTGAAGCTGGCTTCCCCTCAGCTTCTATAGCCATGTCAGCTCCAAGATGCAGAAGGGGAAGGCAACAGCATGATGTATAACTGGAACTCTCCTTGAACCACTTGCAGAGTCTCTGTGGCTCTCCAGTGCTCCTCTGATCACAATCTGAAAACTATACATATTGGGGGGAAAAGACAACAACAATATTTAACTCTGTCTGAATTTAAATTAGAAGTGGTTGAAAAAATAAGATATTTTTAGGGGAAAAATATGTTCCATTTTTATTGACTTTCTCAAGATTTCAATGAAAATGTTTATCAAAAATAGATACAGATAATTTTGACTGTGCCTCGTTTAAATGCTGGGTTCAATAACAGTCTGTTATGTCCAGATCCCTTAAGCTAAGCAGAGTCTGGTATGACAGGTACATTAATGGTAAATCTCCAAAGAAAGTCCAGGTGCCCCAGGTGAAATGGTATTGTCAATTCAGTTGGTGGCACTCTCCCTTCTCAATCTATATTTAACCAGTTCTCCAACTTCCTATTGGGGGCAATACTCTTCTGGAGGTGCCCTTTATTGTAAAAATGAACCTGGTGTGACCTGAAGATTCTGAATCATGAGCTGAAATTAGCACAGGGTCTGTAAAGTAATTTGATATGTAAGTCATGACACATAGTGTTGTAAGGTATTATGACATTCTACTGTTCTGAACAATGGGTCACATTGGAGGTATCATTTGTAAATATAGGAAAGGAAAAAGACTCTCTCAATAGCTGTGATTTGGCCACGTCATATGGTTGATTGCTGAAAAATAGTTTTACAGTACTAAGGAGATAAAGGTATGGAAAGGAACAGAATTATAGAGACCGCTTCTGCCTCTAGAGAAAGCACGATTCTCTATTGGGGACCTTTTACATTTTGAGATGCAGAACCTTGAACAGATAAGAATTTAATTTTAGTGCTGAGGATACAGTTTAACCTTAGGTCAGTGTTTCCCAAACATCCGCAAGTTCAGCCAATCGCAACTCCCACTGGCCGCAGTTCACTGCTCCAGGCCAATGGGAGCTGCTGGAAGCGACGGCTGGTATGTCTCTCGGACCACGCCACTTTCAGCAGCTCCCATTGGCCTGGAGCAGCGAACTGCAGCCAATGGGAACCGTGATCAGCCGAACCCGTGGACGCGGCAGGTAAACAAACTGGTCTGTCCTGGCCCTCCAGAGACTTTCCCTACACAAGCGGCATCCAAAGTTTGGGAAACGCTGCCTTAGGTAATAATTAAAGCACTAAAGTTAATAATCTCATTGTGTTCAGGCTAAGACATTGTAAAGTGCTGGTAAACTGTTACCTAGATACATCTGTAGTGAAGACAGACTCACCGGTGTGGTGCTGCCTGCTGATTATCCCACAGGCACCAACTTCTGTTGGCACCGGTGGGTGCTCGCGCCTCCTGGCCCCGCCCCCTCCCTCCCCCTATTGGACCTCGCCCCAAATCCCAGCCCCAGCCCCGCCTCTTCCCCAAGTGTGCTGCGTTCCTCCTCCTCCTCCCTCCCTCCCAGGCTTGCAGCGTGAAACAGTTGTTGCCTATGGGTTATCCTGGGAATCAGCTCAATTTCAGCCCACAGTGCCCACTGCTGGCCAGTGGCTCACCTGCCTCAGACCCCCAGTGTCTCTCCAGGACTCTGTGCCCTTTACCTTGGGGTGCTGCCCCAGCAGTACCCACACACGCTGAGACTCCCCTCTCAGGGGAACCCCCAACCCTCTACACCCACCTTGCCTCGGTGGCTACTGCCGGTCATCATCTAGCCTCTGCTAAGTAGGGCAAACTGCAGTCTGTTGGCCACTCATCACTGGCAAAGAGGTTGGATCAGCTGTCTCTGCCTATTGCCAGGCTGCACCCCTGCATCCCCAGTACCTTAGGACTTAACCAAGGCCTTAGCCTGGGGAGTTGCCAGGCTGGAGCTGCCTAGCTCCTTTGCCCTTCCCGAGTACTGCTCAGCCTCAGGTACCCTTGCTCCTTCTGGCAGCTAGGTCCCCCCTTCCCCTCTCTCTCTCACACTCTACAGAGAGAGAGAGAGAGAGAGAGAGAGAGAGAATCTCTTCCAGCTCCCCCTTAGCCCTTATAAAAGGGTCAAGTGTGGCCTGATTGGGCTGTGGCCCCAGCTGTGGCTGCTTCCCTGATCAGCCTAGCTTCTCCTAGCTGCAGTCTTCTCCAGGGCTGCTTTTAACTGCTGGTTTTACTACAACATCAGATTGCCAGTAATGGAGTTTCCTTGAGCCTGAGACTGGTAGTGAAAGAGAGGGAAATCTGAAAAATAAATTAAAATGTCAATGTAAACATCTATGATTTTAACCAGAGGAAAGAAAACACTATGGAGAAGTCCATATTTTCACTAAAAAGATGTCTTTTTATAGGTGCCTACTGACCTTTTTAATGACATTGCATATAATAAATCTAACACTCAGCAATCATACAATGCTTTTCAAACATTAACTAGCTATTCTTCACACCATCTGGAAAAGTACTGTGAGCCTCACAATGCAGATAGGTATCTGAGACAAAGAAATATAGGAGAAAATTTTCAAAAGTGATCTCTAAATTTGGGTGCCCTAGTTCTTCTATTTTCCCAACTTCAGAGACCTTGATTTTCTAAAAAGGAGTACCCACAGTCTTAGGCTCACAAAATTAAAGGTCATTTTTGAAAATTTATTTCTGATGCCCTGATTTTGCAAAGACTTATGTGGATGCTTAGATTTAAGCATATGAGTAGACCGTTGAAGCAGTGGGACTACTCGTGTGCTTAAAGTTAAGCACATGCATAAATCTTTACAGGCTCAGTTTGTATGTGGTTTGTCCAGTATTTCACAAGGGAGAGGTAGAACCAGGATTAAAACTCATCAGTCTGGTCTCCTAATCCAGTGCTAATAGACCACATTGCTTCTCTAGAGTTTCTCTTTAATCCTCCCACCTCAAATGCATACTCCTCATCCTTACCTCAAAGGCTATAAACAGCTCTGTCCTTGCAAATATCTAATATGTGGTGTCACCCCTGTGACTTAAATTCTGCTAATTCCATTTTTATCTCTTCTTCAACAAGTGCCTCTGCATTTGCTTCTTTGTTGCCACCTATGTCTGGACTACCCTCCCTGATCCACTGCAGAGTGCTTTCATCATCTCTTCCTTAAATTTCCGTCAAAACCTCCACATTTCCATAATCTTTCCTGCAAAGAGTAACCCTCCCATGCCAATCAAACACTTAACTTTGTTTTTAAAATGAACTAACATGACACCCTCGTACTGTAGAAAAGAAAACTCATAACCTTATGTTGGGTAAACCTCCATCCTGTCCTCAATCTTGTCTAATGTCATCTGTCCCTGGATAGTATCATGTTGTATTGAGCAAAATGCATCTGTATTTAGGGGGTGTTATACACAAATGTAAATAATCTTTCTATCTAAGAGGTGGTATTACTGAAAGAGGAGTTGAAATATAATTAACAAGTTGTTTGGGAAGAACGGAGTTGAATTTTACGGCATTATCTGTCAGGAAATTCAGTCCTAAGTGATCAGCCATGCAGCCTGTGATCAAATTCTGCACCTTTTGAACTTTGTCCTGCATCAGTATTTGTTGGCACAGATCCCATAGTCTGTGGATTGTTCTCTTGCTAGTTTAATAAAGCTATTTGCATTATAATATTGTGTAGATGTCCTGAATGAGATCAGGGGCCCATTCAGCTAAATATTGTACCAGTATTGACAACCACAAATTTACAGAAATCTCAAGGACTGCCAAGATCATGAAATTGGCTTACAAATCAGGAGATTTAAAATATTGATAAATAACATTGAGTTATCTTTATTTGTCTTCTGCTTTCAGAGGCTTGGATAGAGATGGGATTTTGGGGGATCTGAGGTTGTCTCAGTAGAGATTTGAGATGATTATTATTTGGCGGTAAACGTTTGAGGTATATGGACCATTAATTATATTAATAGTGTGGGTATTTTGATGTTACATGGCTCTTGGAATCAAAGTCTCCCATGTAGTCTCCTGCTTGGACAATACAACTGTGTGTTGCATCTTTACTCTGGTAAAGCCATCGCAGAGCCACATATCAGAGGTATTCATTAATATCATATAGCAAAAGCACCTTTACCCACTTGAGTAGTCTTAGTGACGGGAATGCTCTAAGACCATTCTGTTTGTAGGAGAAGTTACGCTATATTAATATTCAACTTTGTTCTGCAGCAAGATACTTTTGTACTGGAGTCATCCCTTTAGGCCCTGATGGGGAATCATATGCCTTTGTGCTAGACACTGAGTGTACATACATATAATAAAAAGACCCCTCAAAGCTTATAAATATAAATGATTTTGGCATTGGTACCTGGTGATGTCAATCCATTGAATTTTAAATACAGCATTTATACTATTTGTACATTGCCACAGGTGACTGCAGACAAACAGAAAAGAGATGTCCATTCTAAGTGAAATGTAGAATGTAATTTAGACTCTATTTGTTCTGTGTTTGCATAGTGCACTATTTGAAATAGAATCCACCCCTTACTCAACACTTGCCACAGAATTGTGTTCAAAATCTAAATTTTCATTAATATGTATTTCTAGCCCTCCTGGCTACAAAGACAACTTTGAAAATGTAAAGTGAGTCTAAACTAGTACAATATTTGCTTTCTGAGTCTATAGACAGCCTGAAACAGATCTGAGTGATGCACACTGCCCCATTTATTTCAGTGACTTACTGACTCTGAAACCTCAGCATAATAATGCAAATGTCAACATTGACAACTATTTAAAGTGATCATTTTAGAAGACACACCCAACTAATGTGCGTGTTCCACAATTCTAAAATGCTTCCCAGGCCCTCTCAGGTGCTAACACTCTCAACTGTCCTTAGTCAAGTTGCCAACACATCCAGCTTCCACCATAACTACCACAGTTACATGTCATCAATACAAAAATCTGATGCATACTGAAAATAAAAAACATAGAGACAGCATAAAGACAATTTACAATCATAGCAACAATATCATTCACTTTCATATTCCATTTATTCAAAACCTCTTTTTTAAAAAAAAAAACTTACAAGAAACTGCAACAGCACTTCTAGTTTGCAACACCAGAATGATGCAGCATCCACGGACTTTGCAATAAAAAAAAAAAAAGAAAAAAGAAAAAAAAGGAGGCCCAGCTTAATTGGTTTCACTACAATAGAAGCCTATGGTTATGGCTGGTAGCTATTGTATGATGATATATGTGATTGAGGGCAATCTCGTTCAAAAAAGCAAGCTGTTCCATTGTGGAGGTAGCTGCTAGTTCATTGTAGACATTCATTTCAGGTTTTACCAGCTGTAAAGATAAATCCATTGCTAAATAAATGTTAGAAAACCTGTATACACAAGTTCCATTACTACCCTGAACAAGACCATATTTGGTGGCAAAGAATAAACTACAGATGGGTTATGGAAAAAATTACAGAAACAATATGTAAATAATTTGGATTGGATGGTAGACATACATGTGCTGTTTCTTGTACTCTGTCATCAAAATGTCTACAAAGAATGCTCTGATTACAAGTGATGTCTAGTTTACTCTATAAATATTCTATTTTTTTTGCAGAATACTAACTCTTTCATATCCTGAAGAAATTTACAGTGTTTAATTACTGCTTCTCTCATTTCCTCCTGTGCTTTTCATCATTTCTTATTTACAGAATCATGAAGGTATCTCTCAACTATACATTTTCACATCTGTAGGGTTTTTTGACATTAGTATGATTCCAGTGTAGTAGCTAAGTTCACATAAGTTTGTCTTTGATAACAGAAGCCAAAATCACCAACAATAAAGTCAATTAAAATCCATTAAAAGTGATTAAAACGGCTCTGTTGATCTGCTGATCTCTTTCGACAATTAGTACATGTGAAGTATCGAATTTTTATAATTCAAGGGATTATACCAGGGGTAGGCAATCTATGGCATGTGTGCCAAAGGTAGCACGTGAGTTGATTTTCAGTGGCACTTACACTGCCTGGGTCCTGGCCACCAGTCTGGGGGGCTCCGCATTTTAACTAATTTTAAATGAAGCTTCTTAAACATTTTAAAAACCTTATTTACTTTACATACAACAATAGTTTAGTTATATATTATAGACTTATAGAAAGAGACCTTCTAAAAATGTTCAAATGTATGACTGGCACGCAAAACCTTAAATTAGAGTGAATAAATGAAGACTCAACACACCACTTCTGAAAGGTTGCCGACCTCCGGATTATACTATAACCTTGCCAAGACCAATTTCCAGATGAGACAAGTTCAGCAAAGCGTCTACTGGCTTGGTCACCTTTTTATTTACTTGACGGAACTGTTGCTAGAGACCACAAGCCCAACCCTACAAAAGTTTACTGTTGGGTGAGACCTTAGTGCCATGAGCAGTCCTATTGAATGACCCCACCGGAGTCACAATTTGAGTCCTAAGTGAAGTAATGTGAAAGATGCACAAATAGGAAATGCAAACACTGCAAAGGAGACTTCATACAAGGACTGTAGGACCTGGGGTCTGGCATACTAGTTGATAGGCACAACACATCTCCAGCTGTATAATTCAGTAAAAAAAAAAAAAAATATTTACATGTAAGACAATTTCAGCATTTTCATTAATAAAAATATGAATCTGGGAATCTGGATAGTAAATGTTTAACACTTACATTTTCTATTTTATAGTTGCAGGCCTTCACCAGAGCTTCAATTCAGTTATACCTCTGTCTACATTCTTTTTTTTTTTTAATGCAACATCACTGGATTTGTGTTCTTCTAGTTTTAGATGATCAGGTATTAGCATTATACTTCAGACACCTGCAGTTCTGAGCAGAATTGGTCAGGAGATTATTATTTTTTCCCTATGAAAATTTTTGCCAAGGGTTTTTTTTTTTTCCCCAGAAAATCTTTGCTTCAACATTTTTATGAAACCAAACCAAAATATGACAAACAATGACATTTCAAAACAAACATTTTGTCCCCAACCCCTCCCCCCTATTCTATCAGAAAATCTTTTAGCTAGAAACATTTCAACCCTCTCTGGCAAGATTGGAGATGTTTGTGTATAATCTCTAAATTACAATGATTTGAATAAGGCAACTGAATGTACCAAGAACATATACCTCTGAATTGTGAAAGTTGAACATATTGTGTTGAGATAAAGAATACAAACAAAAGGCAACACAGTGGTACTTTACTTTTAGTACAAGCCCTGCTTTTGGTCATTTATTTTTAAAGGGAAATGTTTGTTATAACAGCCTTCAATTGTAATAGGATTTGAAATGCAGTAATGCAGAGACTTCTAAGCTTTTAAACAGTCTGTAACACAGGTTAAAAATAAAATAAATAAAATAACAGATACAGACACAAAAGGGGATTATTCATAGTGAATTTTACTGAAATCACAAGACATACTTAACTTGTTCTTGTTTCTTTTCTATTGTGTTAAAAATCCTCAGAACTAATTAAATACAACACATTAAATGTCAAGTGAACTCTTACTTCTGTTTTGAGGCATTTTGGAATTAAAATAATTGTACTGAACAAAGTAAAACTCTTGTGTACTATGGTTATGTTAATACACCACCTGGTGGTTGTGACAGAATATTATGATGCCAAACCAACTGAACCTGAATAAATAGCTGCTTTACTAGGTTATTCTTGTACCCACAATCAAAGACAGGACACTTGAATTTTGCTCACAGAGAAGTTGTCTTATTTTTGTGGTTTTTATTATTCACAGATACAGCTTCATTCACTAGTCTTCCCTTTTCATCTCTTTCTGCTCCGCAGTTGTCCATGTCCCTAGTAGATTAGGTTGGTGAATTAGAGATTGACTTTCAGCATGAGATTGAGTGAGACTCAAATCTGTGATCTTCATGATTGCAGTTGAGCATCTTAACTATTCAGCCACCTGACCCGTTGGGTCAGGACACTCAACCATGATTCTAGCCACATCACTCCCTTGTGTACTGTTGGTCACGAAACTGATGCACTTTAACCCTCCCTCCTCCAACCTAGTTAGCCATTGGCTAAGGAGAACTTTGACTAGTTGTCAAACCTCAGACACAATAGTTCTCACACTTCCTTACTCTGTAGAACATTTTAAGAGATGAATCATTTGCTTCTTCCAGCTCCTCAGTTCTACTTCCTTCCCCACTGCATTCTCTGTTTTCTCCAATGGTCTGGTGGATCAGTAGAAAGAGCCCCATGGTCCTTTGGTGGTCTGCAGGCTATTGTAAGTTCCTTGAGGCAGGGACCCCGTTTTTCTTTTATTTGTACAGTACCTAGAACAAAGGGAATCTGGTCCTTGATTAGTGCTCCTAGGTGGTATGGTAATACGAATAATAATAGTTTGAGAACACTGCTGTAACACATTATTTTTTTCTGCACTGCTTCACTCTTCATCCATTACCTTTTCTTAATGTTGGAACAAAGGAGAAGGCCAAAACACTCTCTCTCTCTCTCAGTGTTGTATTGCAATCTCCAGGGGAAACTGTGGTATGAATTATCATGGAACCAGAATATCCTGTTGAAATTATATCACTAGAGCTCATTCTTGAAAGATCCATGAGAAAATCCCTAGGGTTGCTTTGTCATGCTAACCTTGAGGGAAAGTATAATAACAATCAAGCAGTGACTGCTGTAATAACACTCCGCAAATTTGATTGAATTTGCCCTGCTCTGAAGATTTTCTGGGGGAATCCATTTATATAGTAATTGACAAATACTGCTATGAGTAAAATTATATCGGTTGCCATAAGGAAAGCTAAATTTGAACTTTTGATGTAGGCCTGTGGGTTCATGCTCATCAAATCTTTTTATTGTATCTACAATAGAACTACCGATTGTGGGACAATGTTGCAATAAGAGATAGGATAACCCCTTATTGTCCTATTTGCTATGGCTGCACTAAGCTTAATGATGGCAAGCATGTTCAGGCTTGCTGTGTAGGATGCAGAGGTATCTCACAAGGAATAAGGGTGTGTTTATATTAAGTCCAGCTAGCTTCAATCAAGCATAAATAATCAAGTGAATGTGCATAAATCAAATCAGCTGACTGAATTGTGAGCTTGATTTCTCCAACATAATATTCCATCATTAACCCTTTCTCGCAGGAATTGCTGTGGCAGATTAGTTCAATAATTTGTCAGTAATGGAAGCCAGCATTGGGTGCTTTAGAGGAAGGTGCAAGAAACCCTACATTAGGCAGCTACAGGGTAACCTGCTGCAGGGAGTTTCCTCCTAATCCCCTTTTAGTGAGAGGTCAGATTATGCCCTGAAGTATGTAGCTGATCAGTGTTGATAACTGTTCATGATTTTATTGAGCCTCCTGTTATTTCATATTTTTTCTTAAAGCCATGGCTGCTAGAATCCAGAGAATGCATGAGCAGCTCAGCTTTCTTTCTTTCTTTTTTTTTTTAAGTACGACTAGGGAGAAAAGTTTGAAAATATGAAATGAGTACACCCTGAAGGCAAATAAAAAGAACTCACACACTTGTTTATGTTTTAAAAAGTCCTCATGATTTTGAAGCTACTCTTATGAGTATTTGGTGCCTGACTCATGAGTTTTGAATGTTTGGGGTTTGCAATATTGGTTTATTTTCCTTCCAAACCATTTTTAAAAAATGGATTTTAATTATGTATTCCTTACTAGTGTAATTCTTTGTTTTTGTTAGTTATGTAAATGTTCAAACCTCTTTTGGATCTTGCTAACCTTTTTGCCTCAGTTGATGCATTGGTCCTGTCCTTGCTATTGGCTCGTCTCTGCCAATGCCAATCCTAAAGTGCAGGGAACTGAGTGGCCACCAGGCATATGGACCACCTGTGGAGACTACAAATTTAGTTCCCTCATAATACAGCTGAATAGTATTGACTACTATGGGCTGGAGCCTATAATGTGAGCAGAGAGGCAATAGACTTCATGTGCTTAAGTAGAGAAAGAGAGAATGATCTCTTACTGGGCACTCCTCCCCTGTATTAAAATCCTCATACAGCCCATCCTGGTCAGCTCCTATGGTAACTGGCGAACCAAAAGACTCCAAGGGCAACTCAGCTGCACAGGGCTCTCCTTCCTCAGGGAAAAGGAAGCAAATTTTCTCCATAATGATGAAAAATAAATGACATTTGATAGTCTGTTCTGTTCTGTTCTGTTATCCAATGAAGCATTTATCCCTTTGGTTGTTTAATTCAGTGAGGAATTCTAGGAATTTAATCAAATGCTTCATTCTCTTTTTTGTTCATTTGACCAAATGCCTAAAAGGACCCAGAAACTGACATGTATGATGCTCTATAAATAATAGACATCTATTACAAGGAAGTAGTCTAGTGTCACCAATTTGTATTTATTTTTATAGTATACTAAACAGCCAAGAGAAAATATTTTGCCAGTGCCATTCTGGATGAAATTCAGACATGTAGCTTTGCAATAAAAGGCAATGCACTTTATTTGCACATATAATAATAATTTATAATAAAACCTATCCCTTACCTAGCACTTTTCATCAGTTGATCTCAAACCTCTTTACTAAAGAGATCAGTACTGCTATCTCCATTTTACAGATGGAGAAACTGAGGAACAGGGGAGTTGAAGTGACTTGCCCAAGATCACCCATCAGGCTAGTGGAATAGTAGCCATGTCTTCTGAATCTCAGTCCACTAGGCTATGCTGCCTAAAAAAATTATCTATTCTAGACTATTGTATCTATTACAATATTATTGTATTGTATTTACTGTAATCTATCTGGAAAGACAATCTATTGTCTGTAATGGAGCTTTTAGAAAAATGGAGGGGGGATGTGTTCATGAAAACTTTCCAAAATTTTCCAACTGGATTAAGTCATTTTAAACCAGCTACATGTGTTTTCATTAAAACTTGTTGAATTTTTCCATGTTTTGATTCTTTTTGGATAAAACTCAAAATTTCTACCAAAACAGAGATGAACTTCTTTGCATTTTTTAAAAATCATCTATTTTTTTAGTCAAAAAAAGAGCTGGTCAAAATATTTGAACAACAATTGAGATGAAGTCACTTTTTGTTTTTTAACCAAGACTAGTTTGCATGAGGATACCATGATGGGAGAGGAGTGAGGGGAAAGGGCTCTGCACAAGTCAGGGACTATCAAAATATACTTTGAAGAATAGCTGTGTGACACTCATCAGTCCACTTAACTGCATTTGGCTGGGTCTTTTTGGTCAGGTCGGTCAGTGGGGCAGCGATTTGGCTGTAGTGTGGTACAAATCGCCTGTAGTACCCGGCCAAGCCTAAGAAGGATTGGACCTGTTTCTTTGACCTTGGGACAGGCCACTTTTGGAAAGCATCCACCTTGGCCTGTAGGGGATTTATGGTTCCTCGACCCACCTGGTGTCCCAGGTAAGTCACTCTGTTTTGGCCTATTTGACACTTTTTGGCCTTAACAGTTAGTCCGGCCTGCCTGATGCGCTCAAAGACCTTTTCCAGGTGTAGTAGGTGTTCGGGCCAGGAGTCCGAAAAAATGGCCACATCATCAAGGTAGGCAACTGCATATTCACCCAGTCCTGCTAGTAGACCATCTACCAGCCTCTGGAAGGTGGCGGGTGCATTTCGCAGCCTGAAAGGAAGGACATTAAATTCATACACTCCCGCATGGGTGACGAATGCTGACCTTTCCTTGGCAGGTTCATCTAGCGGTACTTGCCAGTACCCCTTGGTTAAGTCTATTGTAGAGATGAACTGGGCACGTCCCAACTTCTCCAATAGCTCATCGGTGCGTGGCATTGGATAGTTGTCCGGACGAGTTACCGCATTTAGCTTACGGTAGTCCACGCAAAAGCGTATTTCCCCATCTGGTTTGGGTACCAGAACCTCTGGAGATGCCCATGCACTGGTAGATGAGCGGATTATACCCATCTGTAGCATGTTCTGGATCTCCCATTCTATAGCAGCTTGGGCATGAGGAGACACCCGGTAAGGGGGGGTTCTGATTGGGTGAGCATTACCTGTGTCAATGGAGTGGTATGCCCGTTCAGTCCATCCTGGGGTGGCTGAGAACAATGGGGCGAAGCTAGTGCACAGCTCCTTGATTTGTCGCCGCTGCAGACGTTCCAGGGTGGTTGAGAGGTTCACCTCTTCCACGCCACCGTCTTTTTTCCCGTCGTAGTAGACACCGTCAGGCCACTCAGCATCCTCTCCCTGGACTGTAAACTGACAAACCTGTAAGTCTCTGGAATAGAAAGGCTTGAGAGTATTAACATGGTACACTCTGGGCTCTAGTGAGGAATTGGGAAATGCTATGAGGTAGTTCAAGTTCCCAGGCGCTCTTGGACCGTGAATGGCCCTTCCCATGATGCTTCCATCTTATGAGCCTGTTGCGCCTTCAAGACCATAACCTGGTCTCCTACTTTGAAGGAACGTTCTCTGGTATGTCTGTCATACCAGGCCTTTTGCTCTTCCTGAGCATCCTTTAGGTTTTCTCTAGCAAGGGCTAAAGAGTGTCGGAGGGTGCTTTGTAGGTGGCTCACAAAATCCAGAATGTTAGTTCCTGGAGAAGGCGTAAACCCCTCCCATTGCTGCTTCACCAACTGTAATGGCCCCTTAACCTCGTGACCATACACAAGTTCAAACGGTGAAAACCCTAAACTGGGATGTGGTACAGCCCTGTAGGCAAACAGCGACTGCTGCAACCCTAGGTCTCAATTATTGGAGTGTTCGTTGATGAATTTACGTATCATGGCCCCCAAAGTTCCATTAAACCTTTCCAGCAGGCCATTGGTTTGATGGTGGTATGGGGTGGCAACCAAGTGGTTCACCCCATGAGTTTCCCACAGTTCTGTTATGGTCCCTGCCAGGAAATTAGATCCTGAATCTGTAAGGATGTCGGAGGGCCAACCTACCCTGGCAAAAATGTCTGTTTGGGCCAAGCACACAGTGTTAGCCCTGGTGTTGCCTAGAGCTACTGCTTCCGGCCATCGGGTAGCAAAGTCCATGAAAGTCAGTACGTACTGCTTTCCTCTGGGTGTCTTTTTTGGGAAAGGACCCAGAATATCCACAGCTACTCGCTGAAATGGGACCTCAACTATGGGGAGTGGCTGGAGAGGGGCCTTGACCTGGTCTTGAGGCTTTCCCACTCTTTGGCATACCTCACAAGACCGGACATACTTGGCAACGTCCTTGCCCATCCGCTCCCAGTAGAAGGACTTCCCCAACCGGTCCTTGGTTCTGTTCACCCCAGCATGGCCACTGGGATGATCATGGGCTAAGCTTAAGAGCTTCCCCCGGTACTTAGTTGGAACCACCAACTGTTTTTGCGGCTGCCATTCTTCCCGGTGTCCACCAGAAAGAATCTCCTTGTATTAAAGTCCTTGGTCTATAACAAACCGGGATCGATTAGAAGAGCTGAGAGGCGGTGGGGTGCTCTGTGCCGCCGCCCAAGCTTTCTGAAGGCTGTCATCTGCTTCCTGCTCAGTCTGGAACTGTTCCCTTGAGGCTGAGGTCACCAGTTCTTCCTCAGACTGTGGACTTGGGCTTGGTCCCTCTGGAAGCGATGTAGGTGATGGGGTTGTTTCCGTTGCTGGTGAACCGCTCTCCGCTGGTGCACCTGAGGGTATTTCAGGCTCTGGCTGAGCCTTTTGGGTATGGCTGTCTGTTGATTCTGCCAGTTTTGGCTCGCTGGTGCCCACTGGCGTTGAGATTGAAGATGTGGTTGCAATTGCTGGTGCTGGCTGCTGTTCCAGTTCCAGGCCTGGGACTGGAGGTGCTGTGGCTGTTTCAGTGGTTGGCATGGAATCCGGGTCCACTACCTCTGTCTGGGTCTCTGGTAACACAGACGTGGCCCCTGTGGACGGCTCAGGAAGAGGAATGGGTCTGGAAGCTTGCCTGGTTTGGCTACGTGTAACCATTCCCACTCTCTTGGCCCGTTTCACCTGGTTGGCCAAGTCTTCCCCCAGTAGCATGGAGATGGGATAGTTGTCATAGACTGCAAAAGTCCACATTCCTGACCAGCCTTTGTACTGGACAGGCAGTTTAGCTGTAGGCAAGTCTACAGCTTGTGACATGAAGGGGTAAATTGTCACTTGGGCCTTTGGGTTGATGAATTTGGGGTCTACGAAGGATTGGTGGATAGCTGACACTTGTGCCCCCGTGTCTCTCCACGCAGTAACCTTCTTTCCGCCCACTCTCAAATTTTCCCTTCGCTCCAAGGGTATTTGAGAGGCATCTGGGCCTGGGGATCTTTGGTGTGATGGTGGTGTAATGAACTGCACTCGGTTGGTGGTCTTTGGGCAGTTGGCCTTGATATGTCCCAGTTCCTTACACTTAAAGCATCTTCCATCTGACTGGTCACTGGGTCGAGGTGAGTTACTGGAGACTGGTGAGGTGGAAGAATAGGGCGTCTGTGGCTTTACTTGGGTTGTATGTGGGGTCTTTGGCTGTCCTCGGTTGTAGGGTTTATGGTTGGTGTGCCCCCTGGGGTATTCGTTCCCCTTGACAGTAGCTTTGTTGCTTTCTGCCACTTCCATCCATCTGGCTCCAATCTCCCCCGCCTCGGTGAGATTTTTGGGTTTTCCATCTCGTATGTACCGTGTTATGTCCTCAGGAACACCATCCAAGAACTGCTCCATTTGTATCAGGAGGTGCAGTTCTTTCAAGGATTTAACATTGTGTCCTGATATCCAGGCCTCATAATTTTTCCCAACGTAGTAGGCGTGTTTGGGAAATGACACATCTGGTTTCCACTTTTGGGTTCTGAAATGCCGACGGGCATGATCCGGGGTTATCCCCATTCTGTATCTGGCCTTGGTTTGAAAAAGTTTATAGACGTTAATTTGCTCCTTAGGCATTTCAGTCGCCACCTCTGCTAACGGTCCACTGAGCTGTGGTCTCAATTCTACCATGTACTGGTCTTCAGAGATGCTGTACCCAAGACAGGCTCTTTCAAAATTTTCTAAGAAGGCCTCAGTGTCATCACCTGCCTTGTAGGTGGGAAATTTCCTGTGCTGTGGAACAATCATTGGCGCAGGGTTGTTAGGATTGGCTGTGTTTTGCTTAGCCTTTTCTAATTCCATGGCCTGTCGGTGGGCTTCCCTCTGGAGTTCCAGCTTTTTTTGGTGGTCTGTATCTTTGGCTGCTTGCTCTCTTTTGTAGGCTGCCTCTCTTTCTCTTTCTCTCAGCTCCATCTCTTTTTGTTTTATTTCTAGTTCCTGTATTTTTTTTCCATATCTCGCCTGTGGTCGGCGTCTTTGATTTGTACTTCGGCCTCCATTTTTGTCTTGTTAGGCATGGTTCCTGTTTTCTTGTGTTGAGGTGTCCTCCAGTGCTGATCGTCTGAACTGCAGGTTCTCCGTTGCCTCCTGGGGTCTGCCTAGCAAGAGTGGCTTTTTCCCTTTCTTCCTCTAGCTAATCTTTTAAATGTAAAGTAAACCAGAAAAACCACTTTATTTGCATGTGTATTGCTGGATA
The DNA here is from genome assembly GCF_025201925.1 of Gopherus flavomarginatus. Classification (NCBI taxonomy): domain Eukaryota; kingdom Metazoa; phylum Chordata; order Testudines; family Testudinidae; genus Gopherus; species Gopherus flavomarginatus. The sequence goes on along the minus strand of NC_066618.1, from coordinate 147,008,457 downwards.
CTTGTCTCACAATGGGAGTGCTATTGTGTGACAAAAGACCCCTAATAGTTCCTTAATGGTTCCTTGCTTAATATGCATGTCAAAAACTGCAAGAGAGAGCAGAGAAAAAAAAATTCTCTCTGGTTCCTTTTAAAACCAAACCGTTCCTCTCTGCTTAAAAGCCCCTAGCAGAGAAAAGAAAAATATAATATTTCTACTGGCTTCTGGATTCTATCTTTCCCACAAACGCTGCCACCATGTCATAACATATTTCCCAGATTTGGACCTTAGCGTCCAAAATATGGGTGTTAGCATGAAAACCTCCAAGCTTAATTACCAGCTTGGACCTGGTAAAGCTGCCACCACCCAAAAAATTAGAGTGTTTTGGGGAACTCTGGTCCCCGCAAAAACCTTCCCTGGGGACCCCAAGACCCAAATTCCTTGAGTCTCACAACAAAGGGGAATAAACGATTTCCCTTCCCACTTTTCCCTTCCAGGTGTTCCCTCCCTGGGTTCCTGGAGAGATACACAGAAGCAAGCTCCGTGAATCTAAACAGAGCGATTCCACTCTTCCTATTTCCAGTCCTGGAAAACACAAGTACTGATATAGCTAATCTCTCTTCCATCCCCTCCTTCACCCAGAGGGAATGCAAAGTCAGGCTTGTAAATCTAACACACACAGATTTCCCCCTGACTTCTTCCTCCCACCAATTCCCTGGTGAGTACAGACTCAATTCCCTGGAGTTCCCCACTAAAGAAAAACTCCAACAGGTCTTAAAAAGAAAGCTTTATATAAAAAGAAAGAAAAATACATAAAAATGGTCTCTCTGTATTAAGGTGACAAATACAGGTCAATTGCTTAAAAGAAAAATGAATAAACAGCCTTATTCAAAAAGAATATAATTTAACACATTCCAGCAACTATACCCATGTAAATACAAAAGAAAACAATATAGACCTATGGTCTTCCTATCTTTGTACTTACAACTTGGAAACAGAAGATTAGAAAGGCAGGAGGCAGAAAAATCCTCTCATAGCTGAGAGAGACAGACAGGCACAAGACAAGAACAAAGAACTCAGACACAAACTTCCCTCCACCCAGATTTGAAAAAGTCTTGTTTCCTGATTGGTCCTCTTGTCAGGTGTTTCAGGTTACTCCTTTCCAGGTAAAAGAACATTAACCCTTAGCTATCTGTTTATGACAACTTTGAAGAATAGCTGTGTGGTACTGGGGCAGAATCAGAAACAAAAAATAACAACAAACCAGGAAGCCGTGCAGATGTGCTGTAGGAAAATCCATGGAGAAGATAGGAGTAGAATCTGTAATCAAAGCCTTAAATTTTATTGTCTGTGTTTTCATACTGGGTATTTTAAATGTCCTATGCCTAGAGATTCTTCCCCCCTCCCCACTCCAATACGTCTGTTAGTCTATGAGGTGTGTGATGGGGCAAGGCCAGATGGCTACAGTAAAGTACTGAGAAACAGGTATGTTAGCCCCAGGCTAAACAAATCCCTAGTACCCTAGTAACCAAAAGGCAGTTGCTCCAGGTTAATCGAGCACCTGGGGCCAACTAAGATCTTTCTAGAAGGCAGTGGAGATAGCTACTTTAATTAGAACACCTGCAACCAATCAAAGCAGGCTAATCAGGGCACCTGGGTTTAAAAAGGAGCTCACTCTAGTCAGGCAGGGAGGAGCCAGAGGAGAAGGAGTGTGTGTGAGGAACTGGGAGCAAGAGGGCAAGGAGCTGAGAGTGAGAGTGTGTACTGCTGGAGGATTGAAGAGGATAAGCATTATCAGATACCAGGAGGAAGGTCCTGTGGTGAGGATAAAGAAGGTGTTTGGAGGAGGCCATGGGGAAGTAGCCCAAGGAGTTGTAGCTGTCATGCAGCTGTTGCAGGAGGCACTATAGACAGCTGCGATCTACAGGGCCCTGGGCTGGAACCTGGAGTAGAGGGCTGGCCCGGGTCCCCCCCCAAACCTCCCAACTCCTGATCAGACACAAGAGGAGCTGACCCAGACTGTGGGTTCCACAAGAGGGGAAGATCACTGAGGTGAACAAATCTGCCAATAAGCGCAGGACCCACCAAGGTAGAGGAGGAACTTTGACACAGGTGCCACAGGACTTTGTCACTTTTTACAGATCCAGACTAACATGGCTCTGATACATTTTTTTTTCCTGATTATTTGTGCTTTGCATACAGCTTTTGGAAGTTTCTAGACATTTTATGTTTATGTATAGTGTTTGTATTTTTTAAATAAAAAAAAGAAAGTAGCTTAGAATTGGTCTCACTGGAAAAAAAAACCTGTTCATGAACAATGTCTTTATGCCACATGGAGAGTCTGTTGATTCATTTTTAAAGATGACTGAAAACATGGAACTGATGGGAAACAATCTATTCTAATTCCAATCATGACACAACATGATACTCCTACCATCTCTGTTTGGCACATCAGAATGTTTCAAAATGAAGATTTAAAATTACTTTATAACTGCATGCAAATTTTGTCAAGAATAGTAATGAGAAGGAAACAGGGCAGGTATGTGATAAATCCTCAGACGTGATGAACATTTGTACTCTGCACTGTATTAAAAAATTACTTTTAGATAATCTTGGCTAGGATACAAGGCATGTAAATCTCACATACTCTGCCCTTAAAAAAAAAATTCTGTCTGATGGCCCTGCTGACTAAAGTCTTCTGTTTATCCACATCATTCAAATAGCATGGACAATGCCACTGCAAGATTCAACTGTATTGCCCCACCACTGGGACTATGCCCTGCCCTGGAGACACCAGATATGTGATTCTTCACAGACACCTAAAAGAGAGACGGTAAATACAGAAGTCGGACTTATGTCTACTTTGGCAGAGTTACAGTGCCAGCAGTTACAGTGCTGCTCAGAGAGAGCTGAAGGGAAACTGCTGTTATGTGTTCACATGTCAGCTGCCTGCACAATAGCGTGTTCTCAGTTGCAGTACTTGCATTGGTATTTGGAGTGGTGCACTCTGGGCAGCTATCCCACTGAACCTCTGTTTCTCTTTTGCCACTAAGAGTTGTAGGAAGGTGGAGGGGGTTGAGGGGCATTCTGGGTCCTATCCAAATGGCCCATGATGCATTGATTCACATCCCAGTAATCCCTGTGCTTCTGTCCGCATTTGGTGCCATTTTTTAACAATTTGTGTACTGCACATCCTGCCTCTTCAATCTGCAGGAATGGATCCTGGACTGTTGACCAATATGCTGCTCGCTCTCACTAACACATCACGAGTGGCAGTGGAGTTATTCCTTAAACTGCAAAGGCAAGAGAAGTTTGACATTGATCTTGCCATGCATAGTAGCTACGACACGAAATTGCTTGTAGCATTCATGGAGGTGCAGAACACAATTTAACACCGCTTTTGGGTTCGGAAAACAAGCACTGAGTGGTGGGATCACATCGTCATGCATGTCTGGGATGACGAGCAATGGCTGAAGAACTTTTGAATGAGAAAAGCCACATTCATGGGACAGTGTGATGAGCTCGCCCCAACCCTGTGCCACAAGGACTTGAGAATGAGAGCTACCCTGTCATTGGAGAAGCGTGTGGCAATTGCCCTGTGAAAGCTTGCTATTTCAGACTGCTACCGTTTGGTCACTAACCAGTTCGGAGTGGGAAAGTCAATCGTTGGACGTGTGTTGATGGAAGTGTGCAGGGCCATTAATCACATCCTGCTCCAAAAGACCGTGACTCTGGGTAACGTGTGTGACATTGTGGATGGCTTTGCACAAATGAGCTTCCCTAATTGTAGAGGCACGGTAGATGACACACACATTCCAATTCTGGCACCAAACCATCTAGCCACTGAGTACATTAATTGGAAGGGGTATTTCTCTATGGTTTTCCAGGTGCTTGTGGATCACCATGGGCATTTCATGGACATTAACACAGGTTGTTCCAGAAAGGTGCATGACACATGCATCTTTCAGAACACTGGCCTGGTCAGGAAGCTGCAAACAGGGACTTTCTTCCTGGACCAGAAGATCACCGAAGGGGAAGTCAAAAATGCCCATTGTGATCCTGGGAGACCCTGCCTACCCCTTAATGCCGTGGCTTATGAAGCCATACACAGGGAATCTTGACAGCAGCAAGGAGCAGTTCAACAACAGGCTAAGCAAGTGCAGAATCACTGTTGAGTGTGCTTTTGCCTGTGTAAAGGCTCACTGGCACTGTCTTTATGGGAGGCTGGACCTGGCCAATGACAATATTCCTATGCTTATAGTTGTGTACTGTACACTCCATAATATTTGTGTAGGGAAGGGTGAAAGCTTTATTCAGGGCTGGACTGCTGAGCCTCAGTGGCTGGAGGATGAATTTGAACAGCCAGAGACCAAGGCTATTAGAGGGGCACAACACAGGGCCATAAGCATCGGGGTTGCCTTGAGAAAGCAATTTGAAGCTGAAAGCCACAAATATTTGATGCTGTGTTCGAGCGTGCAGTGCTTCCAATCCTAGGAAGTGATTGTAATTGGTGCAGATGATGCACTGTGAAGGTTTAAGAAAACCGCCTGTTGCTTTGCATGGCTCTGTTTGCTTTCAGTTAATGGAATAAAGATTGCTTTCAAACCAAAACAATTGTTTTATTTAAAAAAAAATAGGAGGAGAGAGACCCCCCCAAAAAAACCAACCAAACCAAAAAAACCAACCCATCAGCACTGTAGGGGCTAGGGAAAGGGAGGAGGGGTCCTGGGATGGTTAAAGATTTGTGTATGTCCAGGTATCATATGAAGCCTTGTCCTTTGGAGTACAGTGCAGTGGGGACTGTACTTCAGCAGGGCTAAACTGCAGAGGGACGGGTGTTTAGTGCAGTGGGTACTGCACCTGGACTGTGACAGGGCAGGGTAGGAGGGGAATGCAGCGAGTAGAGACTGGAGCCAGGAGGTTGATAAAAGTTTTTTAGCGGTGTCTGGGTGGTGCATGGGAAAGAGTTTTGAAACAGCAGCTGCAGGGGAGGGTGGGCATGGAGCTGCTCAGTTTGCAGTGCTAGTAGCATGTGGAGCTTGTCAGCTTGGCACTCCATAACCTTTAAGGGATGCCCTATGGCTTCATTCTTGCATGCCGCATTCTCCTTTTGGTCTTTCTTCTTGCTGTCCCCCCACTCCTTCAATTCTTGTTTTTTCGGCCACGGAGTGCATCATGACCTCACGTAGAAAGTCGTCTTTAGTTCTTTGTGGCTGCTTTCTAATTCTGTGCAGCTGTTCAGCCAGCGATAACAAAGAGGGAGGCTGGGCTCCCAAGGTCATATCTGTGAAGCCAAAATGCCACATTTTACAGAAGCAGTATTGTTTGCAATACACAGACTACTGATCCAGCGATTTTAAAACACAGCCACTATTCACATACCATGTCACTAACTGGCTGACCCCAGGCAAGCACACATGAGCCATGAGACCCCCCGTGCACACACACACTCAAATAGTGCGTAACCACAGGGGCAGGGGAAATCAGTGTTCCAGGACCGTACTGTATTCTGGGCATGTGGCTCTTGGAGAGAGCCAGCACTGGGGGTGGGGGAGCTTATAATCATTCCTGTCCTCACATTTTCCACAAACTGTTTTTATTATGGAAGATATCTTGCTGCTGAGGCTGGGCAGGGAATCAAGGGCGGGTCTTCTCCAAGACTGCGGCTTCTGCACTGGCCCTTATACGGCTTGTCCATGTGCAGCAATGGTTACCCCTTCATTGACGGCACAGTGGTGCTGGAAAGTTACCCTTGATGGGGCAAGAAACAAAGCAGCTTTGCCAAAGAATGTGTGGCAGTGAATTGCCCAGTATCTCTATGAGAGTTTCATGGAGACCTCTGAGGCAGATTCTCGTGAAGTGAGGGAGTCAATCAACAGCCTGTTCCACCGCTCAGACCAGGCATGTGGTGGTAAGCGCATCATACAGACACAAGCTTGCTTTCTGCAACCCTCCTGCCCCCAACAACTCACTTCACTGATTCCCAAAATCAAAGCCACTTACCAGAGGCCTCCTCTCCTGTTTGTGCTTCACCAAGCTCCGACAGCTATGACTGGCTAGCCTCCTCCCGGGAAGAGAAGAGTTCCTGGCTGCATGCATCTCTGACCTCCAAGTCATCCTCTACCTCCACATCCTCGTCCAAGATTTCCTCCTCCTGGCTTAGTCCACCCTCGACCAGCACACAAGCCACTGAAGTATCCACAGTGACCTTCGCAGTGGAGGTGGGGTTGGCACCGAGTATTGCATTCAGCTCTTTGTAGAACCGGCAGCTTGCGGGCGCAGCACCACAGTGGTGGTTTGCCTCCTGTGCCTTGTGGTAGGTGTTCCGCAATTCCTTCATTTTGACCCTTCACTGCAGTGTGTCCCGGTCATGGCCCCTTTCTATCATGAGTCTTGAAATCTGTCCGTAGGTATCATAATTACTATGGCTGGAGCACAGCTGGGACTGGATAGCCTCCTCTCCGCAAATGCTGATGAAGTCCAGCGGCTCGGCATTGCTCCAAGCAAGGGATCTCCTGGTGCATGGAGCAGGCTTAGTCACCTGGAAAGATGTGCTGAAACCACTGCATGGATCACCAAGCAAACAGGAAGGGGACTTTTAAAATGTCCAAGGAATTAAATGGGTGGGGCTCACGGTTGGTCACCTGAGGGTAGGGCAGTAGAGTTCAAACTGATGACCAGAGAGGTAATGACAGGCATTGTGAGACAACTCCCGGAGGAAAATTGCAGCTTTATAATCAACCAGGGTGCCTACACTGACACCGCATCTCTGTAGCCCCAGCACAGAAAGCTGTATGCTTCTTGTGTTTTGTTGGGGTTTTTTGTTGTTTTTTTTTTTACAGCACTGCAATTGCACAGTTTCTTTGCACTAAGTGACTTGGCAGTATGTACACATCGGGAGTTACAACATAGAAAGCTGCTTTACTGAGCAGAAACTTGCCAGAGTAGACAAGCCATAAAATTTGTATAATTTACAGCACCTCCTGGTCCATTAAGCACACAAACTATACTAACTTTGATTCCTATTGACTAACACTCATTTACCTACATGTGTCTTAAACATGGCGATGGTGTAGCGGAGCGGAGCCGGGGCTCAACTCTCCTTGAAGGCAGGGGGGAGCCACACCAGCTTACCGCACTCCGTTGGCCCGGGGCCCGCTCCTTGCTTTGGGGCTGGGCGGCCGCCCACTGTCACTTAGGGCTCGGATGATCTGCGGCAAGGCTGAGCAAACAGACACAGTTAGCAGGTGGCTCGGGCCCTTTGTTGCAGGGCTGAGCAGACAAGCAAACAGTCAACAGGTGGCTCAGGCCCTCTGCTGCAGGGCTGAGCAAACAGGCACAGTTAATAGGGGCTCAGGCCCTTGGTTGCAGGGCTGAGCAAACAGGCAAACAGTTAACAGGGGGCTCAGGCCCTTGGTTGCAGGGCTGAGCCAACAAACACCAGGAATGACCTCCTCAGGCCAGGGAGGAGGGGGAGTCTGCCACCCTTGAAGGGGTGGCAGGGGGAACGCAGGCCCTCCCACTCCACTGCGTTCCAGCCCGGGGCCCTAGTAGCAGTCAACACTGCTGGCGGTCAGTGGGGGATCCTGACCGAAACACACTTACATCGGCTCAGGTGAGTCTGCAGCCTGACTGGAGTTGGCTGCCCCCGGGCCACTTCCAACCTTCCCCTCACTGGGTACCTGCCATCCGCTGGCATCGTCCGGTGGGTCCCAGATCATGGGTTCCTCAGGATACCGAGCGTCGGGAGGTCCAGTCCACTCCTCTGGGGATTGGGCGTTGGGAGGTCCAGTCCACTCCTCCAGGTACTGAGCATTGGGAGGTCCAGTCCACTCCTCTGGGTACGGGGCGTTGGGAGGTTCTGACAGCTCCTCCGAAGGCTGGCCGTTGGGAAGCTCAGGCAACTCGTCTGGGTACCGGGCACGGGGTAGGTCCGGCCAGTACTCTTCCGGGTATCGAGCACAGGGTAGGCTGGGCCCAGCAGGAGCTCGAGCCCCAGCGTCTGCCTTCTCTGGCAGCCTCCTCTCAACTGAGCGCTGGGGCCGGGCTTTTATACTTCCTGTCCCGCCCCTTGACTTTCGGGGGGCAGGGACAGGCGGCGGTGGCCTTAGACTTCCTGTCCCGCCCCTTGACTTTCGGGGGTGTGGGGACAGGCGGCGGTGGCTCCACCCATTGCTGCACCTGTTCTGGCCTATTCCTCTCAGGCGCGGCGGGGAGTGAGGCCCCCTTGCTACAGATGGGAAGATAAGAGAAACAATAGATAGTTAATTCCTTGGTAAATGGTACATGTGTCTTGATAGTTAACACTTTTAAAAATAGCATTTGAGCTCAGTAATTCTGAAATATTTATGGACTCATTTTCTTCTGAGGTTCTTTCAGGGTGTATGAATGCAACAGTTTAAGTAGCTTAAGTAGATTCCAAGATGAGGAAATAAAAACAATTCAGTGACAATAGGCCTCCTGCAAAAATAAATAAATAAATAAAGAAATAAATAAATAAATAAAAAAGAAGAATTAAAAAAAAAAAGCAGTCAAGGTTCCTAACTGACAAAAATATTCTTAACTGTCTCATTATTTACACCACCCAAGCACTCAAAAACAAGGAAATTAATAGTTAAGGAACTCATAAATCTTTACACTCCCACATAATAAACACATTATTCTTATCAAGTGTAGATGAATGTATATTCCATCATAACATAACAATGTTACTTCCAACTAGTTGATGGATTGTTTGTTTCTTTAATGTGTTGTTATTTCCCTTGATTTCAGTATTAAATATTTTTTAATTGGAAATATCAGTTAATATATTATCAATTGACAGTAATATTGTTGGTGGTAAATTTCTTGTAACTGGTTTTTCTCATGGTAATTTAATATGAAAGGTGGATGCCAATATCAATTTGTGGTGAAAGCATATATGCATGCAGCCTGGCATTTGTAGCTGGTCAGTGTTGCACAAGTACATATATAAGTTGTTTCTTTTGGCAGGGTTTTGTGTTGCACTTACTTTACTAATGAAAGAACCATATTTATTTTTGGGTCAGTCAAGTTTTCTGTGTTATGATACAATATTCAAAGCTTTGTATTTGAGAAGAAAGTTTTCATATTCATATTCAAATTGAGTCAAACATCCTAAAATCATGGGACTGGCTAAAATCTTATTGTTTAAAATCTTAATAAATTGTGAGTTCTGTTTATTTGCCTTCTTGTTTTGGAATTTTGAGGATGAATGTTTTAAAATTTTTCCTCTGCAATGATGAGGGCTGGAGATTTTTTTAATTATTTTATTTTAATTTTTTAATGAAAGCTGAAATTCTCATGTAATTATGACTCAGAGAATTTAAGAAAACTACAAAATATTGTGACAATTGGCAGAACTGCTTATATGTATTCATTACAGAACATGGGCAGTATTTAGCAGAATTTAAGGACAGTAGCAAGCTCTATCTGAACTAGAAGGAGAGATTATAAGAAGTCAAAATTACAAGGTAGGATAATTGTTAATGACCTGTAACTCATAAACAGTTTAACAAATGTTCTCCTTACAGTGAAGAACTACTATATTTTTGGCAGTTATCAGGGCAAATGAACTTCCTAAACATTAGTTATAAAGGGTGTGTGTGTGTGTGTGTGTGTGTGTGTGTGTGTGTGTGTGTGTGTGTGTGTAAAAAATAGAGTTTAATAATAGAAGCTGGTCCAAACCTGAACTATGGAGAAGCTACCATCTGTTTATAATATATCCTGTCAAACTAACTTTTTTTTTTTAAAATGAGATGATAACTTTGGTTCATAAATGCAAAGTAAAATGGTAGCTTCTATATGAAATGGTCAACAATCTCAGATAGAATGCATTAAGTGGTTAATAGCTATATATATAATGTAACACAGTGGCATCAATGCAAATACAAAGTATATCAGAAAAGTGGAGGCGACCAATGGGATGTTATAACCACAAGTAAGATGTGACTCACAGTGCAATGATAAGTGAAATTATGCAATGTAACAGCATAGAAGAAAATTAATGACTTAATTTGTGAGGTTGTAATAGCAGATAATCTGCAAGAGTGTACCTAAAGGCTGAGTCAAGAAACAGGAGTGGAGAGGGGAGTGAATGATCAGTGGCAACTGATGAGAGGAGAGTGCAGCTGGAAGCAGCGAGAGATTCTGAAGCCCTGCGGGGTGAAGCCCAGAGCAGTCTTCAGGAGCCTGCGGGCTGGAAGTACGGGAGACAAGAGCAGCTGGAGCGCACTTAAGGGGAGTCTGGGAGCAGCAAGAGGGGAGGGCCCTGAACGTGCAAGCGATGGGAAGGCACGTGGAGAATGGGAGAGACGGCTGAGGGAAGAAACAGGTTGCAGCAGCGGAGATCACTTCAGGGAAGTTGCGGAGCAGCGGGATGAAGACAAATGGAGCAGTGTGATGGTGATCTTCGGTAGGGGAGGGCAGCGGAGACATGGGAGCACGAACACAGGGGATACAGGGAGAGGCAGCAGAGAGGTGTAAGGAAGGACTGGAGGAACACCCAAAAAAAAAAAAAAGGAGAGAAGCGGCAAAGGGTTTGGGAGGTTACACGGGGGAGAAGCAGCAAGGGGTTACAACAGGGAGACACGGGGAAGTACACAGAGGGGAGATTGGAGCGGGGGAAAAACAGACACGGGAAAGTTCAGGGAGAGATTGGGACAGCGGGAAGACGAATTCAAACAGCAAAAACCTTATCTATCGTCTAACTTAATCAAATTTATATAAAATAACACGCAGCTTATACAAAGTAACAAAACAGGTACAGAATACAACCAGGCAATGGCTTTTTTAAATCTATCTTAACCAACGACTAGGCAAAACAACAAATATCACAATTCTAAGCAAACTATAACAAGCAACTATACGGAGCAACAAAACAGCAACTACAGCAAGGCAGGTGAAACTTACAAGCGCTACAGTCTTAGCAAACTATTACTTCTTAAACTAAAAAGCAAAACCTATGGTGCACCTTATGCTATGGGGAGGTCATAGAGGGCAGAGTAATATGTGCCCAGGATACAGCGCCCAAGGCAGCCCCCCAAGGAAGCCAAGGGATGGTGGCTGCAGCAGTGGATATGGCTGAAAGCAGTGAGCCCCGAAGCAAAGCCCACAGGAGCAGAGCTTAGCGGTGGCACAAACTTATACTAGCGGCAAAGCGCCATGGAGTTTAAGAGAGGTTTTAAGACACAGACCAAGGTTTAGCTTGAGTCTGTGTGCTGGGGAAACAGAGCCAGCAGCTAAAATAATAAAATAAAAGTATAGAAAGATTCACAGAGGGATTCCTACCAGTCCCCAAGGTAGCAGCAAAGGCAGAAGCAGCAACATCAGAAGCAGCAAGGAGGGTATGGTCTCTATAATCAGGAGATCTCTCAGGCAGCAATTCGTTCTTCGTGGGGGGGGGGGTTTAAAAAATGGGGGTACGCTCAAAAATAAAACGAGAGCAGAGAAAGGACCCCCCAGAACCCCTGGCTAATCAGACCAGGCAGCAATGCAGGAACCTTTCTGATGTTTGTTTTAAAAATGCCTGTTTTTAAAGGCAGACTCCGGCAGTTTCCCGCCTAATCCTGATAGGCTCCCTCTGTCACAGGGGAGGAGACACAGGGAAAAACTGCAGGTGAGCACAGAGACGTACCTGGGCAGAGTCCTGAACAATAGGTTTGAGTTCACACCTCAGGACTCAAAAGCACATGAGGCCTATGACTCATGCCCAGGATCTTAAAAACACATTAGGTCTTGCAGCTGTGGACATTGCCTACCCTACACAAAGCCCAGGTTTAACAAGGTGATAACAGGACCAACCCTTTGAACAGGGCAGTGGTCCCACTTAGCATGCAGCACAAGTGGCCATCCCTTTGAGAAGGGCAATGGCTCTTGGTAAACAACTTAAGGGGCCCTCCCTTTGAGAAGGGCAGTGGCCCTGGTAAACAACTTAACAGCCAGGGAGGGGTGGCCACAGGAGGAGAACAAAAACAAAATGGAGTATGGGGACAGCTGTAAGAAACAAAATGGAGTAGGGCGATAGCTGTAACAGACAATATTTGCAAATATTATCATACAGTTTAAGGCTAGAAGGGACTACCAAATGATCTAATCTGATCTCTCTGTATAACAGGCCACCAACACCACCCAGCACCTGCTACATTAGATTAGAATATGTGCCACAGGCAGAGAATAGGAGGGACTGAGGTGCACCAATGCCCAAGGACCCTGCAGTGGCAGAGAAATAACACTGCTCTACAGCCAAAATGCTTCTAAAATAAATGTAGTCCAACTTTACTAATTCTGGGTCACTGAGAACGAAAATGATGCTTAAAATTGTTGATTGGCTCTAGTTTTCAAGATATGCTATTGGGTCAGTATATACGACCCTTAACTTGGGAATGGCAGAGGATAAGTGAGTTATAAAGGGAAAGGATCTCAATTTAAACCAGAAATGAGTAAAAAACATCTTTGACTGGATCTATGAATAAATCTATGACTGGGTTTGGACAGTACTTGCTTTTGAGGCAAAACAATGAATGATGCAATCTGAAGCTGGTATTGCATCATACATGATATGAATTGCATCATGTTCTTCCTAGAAGTCATGGATGATGCAATCATAACAAAGCTTACATCACTCTGCTGAACAAATTGCCCTATATCAGCTCTAGAAATCATACAGTGTCGTGCTCTCTTATTTGTCAGTGTTTGATTTTGCAAAGAGACACATTTCTGTTTAGCCAAAGTGAGCAGAGATGCCTCATACTTGTGTGAACAGTGCAGATAACTTCTGCTATGTTTGTGGTGAAGTGACTTTTGCATCACAAAAGCGCAGTCTAATCACTATGGTTAAGAAAGCCTATCACCTTTCTTTTGACTGCAAAATTGGAGATCAGGACAAGAAGTGGGCCCCACACATATGCTGCAACACTTGTGCAACAAATCTTCGCCAGTGGTTGAACAGGAAAAGGAAATCTATGCCTTTTGCAGTGCCAATGATTTGGAGAGAGCCAACAGATCATACCAGCAATTGTTACTTCTGCATGGTGCCTCCAGTTGGGAAAGGTGTGTCAAAGAAGAAAAAGTGGACTGTGCATTATCCAAACATTCCATGAGCTATACGCCCAGTACCCCACGGAGAAGGACTGCCGGTTCCTGATGCACCAGAATCATTCTCACTTGAGTCAGACAAGGAAGAGGAAGAGGATGAAACTTCTGGTCCTGAACCATCAATGTCACAGGACCCACATTTTCTCCCATACTCCTCCTCTGAATCACACCTCATAACACAAGGTGAACTGAATGACCTTGTCAGGGATTTGGAACTACCCAAGAGTAAGGCAGAGCTGTTGGGCTCCAGACTACAGCAGTGGAATCTCCTGGCAGGCTATCAGGGCAAATGGAGCCCATCAATGCTTGCAGACTATTGCTGGACAGTGACAAGAGATGCTCCATTTAATGAATACAAGAGACAAGCCAAGGAGCGCCGAGTAGACACTGAATAGGACTAAACTATGTACATAATAGTTTTTTGCCTTTTGTTTCATAATCAATTTTATTTATATAACCCTTTTGCTGATTTTTAAAGTGTTACATAAACAGGACAGGTGAAATATTATCCTGTAAAGCAACCATAAACACATGAAAAGACCTAGGTTTACAAGTTGTGATTAAAACTCTACTATCTACACAATATACATAGACATAAAATGTAAAAACTTAAATATCTTAGAAACAATAGCCAATCAGTTGTTTTAATTGTCAAATTTGAATTCAGCACATCAAAATACATAATAAATATCACATTTTATCTCTGAAGCAGACGACTTCTCAAAAATTGTAGACCAGTGTAATTGAGATAAATGTCTCTCAGGGATGGTCTAGACAGTATTTGGTCCTTCCATGAGGGCAGAGGACTGCACTCGATGACGTCTCGAGGTCCCTTCCAGTCCTAGAGTCTATGAATACCCAGATAATCCTAACAAGTGACCCCCACTTCAGAGAAAGGTGAAAAAACCCTAAGGTTACTGCCAATCTGACCTTGGGGAAAATGCCAAATGTGGGGTTGGGAAGAAAATCAGTTAGATCTTGAGCATGTGACAGAGAAAGTCAGCCAAGCACTTGAGACAGAGGGAACTTCAATGCCACCTCAGAGCACTGACCCTCCCTGTCCAGTGCCCCATCTCTAGCCATGGCCACTTCTGGTGATTCAGAGGAAGGAAATGGGGAAAAAAGCAATTCTGGGGGAGGGAAAAATCTCTTCTTGATCCCTGCAGGGAAGGAGCCTTTCCTGACCATCTGAAACCCTGAAACAGGATTATTAATAATAAACCTAATAAGCCCTTATTAGAAACGTAAGATGTCAAACAAAACTCAGCCCTTGGGCTGTTGATACCTGCTCCCATCAGATGCAACCCCATCATACAATTGCTCTAATCAATTTGTCCAGATCTCTCTCAAAATTACTTAAGTTGTGTTCCCCAACACCTATCAGGACGCTGTTCCATAACTTCAGAAGGTTAGAAACTTTCTTCTAATTTTCAGGCCAAATTTGTTCAAGACCAGTTTAAATACATTTGTTCTTGGGCCAGTGCTGTCCTTTAACTTAAATAGCTCTTACCCCTTCCTGGTATTTACCCCACAATTTATAGAGATCAATTATATCCCCTCTTAGCTTTCGTTGTTGGTTGGTTTGTTTGTTTGTTCTGTGTAAGCAAGTCAAACTCTTTCAGTCTTCTCTAATAAGATAGGCCCTCCCTTCCTCTCATCATCATAATAGCTTTTCTCTGGACCTGCTCCAGTTTGAATTAATTGTTCTTGAACAAGCATTCCAAATGAGGTCTTACCTTGTACAATGGCATTAATACTTCTGTCTCTCTACTAGAAGTGCCTTGCAGATGCATCCTAGGATTCTATTTGCCTCTTTCCCAAATGCATCACACTGGTGGTGCATAGTCATTCTCTGATTGACCATACACACAAGTCTCTCTTGCCTTCTCTGTCACTTCTACTTGATGTGCTCTCAGCTTGTAGCAGAAATTCTTATTATTAGATCCTATGTGCATGACCTCCCACTTTGTGCTATTGAATTTCATCTCAATTCTGTTACTCTAGCCTTCAGAGAGACAAGGTGGGTGAGGTAATATGTTTTATTGGACTAACATCTGTTACTGAGTGAGATAAGCTTTTGAGCTTACACAGAATTCTTATTCAGATCTGGGAAACTAATTCAAGTATCATTATTAAAAACAAGGTTTAAACACATTTTTTAGCATAAGTTGTTAACACGTATTTCATATTGTGTTTAACTGACACTTTGAGTATGTTTCCCAGACCTTAAGAAGTGCTCTGTGTAAACTTGAAAGCTTGACTCTCTCACCAACAGAAGTTGGTCCAATAAAAGAGATTACCTCAGCCACTTTGTCACTTTAATATCCTGGGTTCAACAAGGCTACAGCTCATCTAGATCTTCCTCCATAGTGTTCCAGTCCTCTTTCGTATTGATGATGCTCCAAACTTTGTATCATCAGTAAATTTCATTAGCACGCTACTATTTTTATGTTAAGACCACTAATCAAATTATTGAAAGATTGGTCCCAAGACCGATCCCTGAAGTAATCCACTAGCAACCTTCCTCCTACCCAATAATTCAGCTGTCAGCACAATCCAGTTCCTTCTCCCCTTAAACTAGTACTTTATCCGCTTTACAATGCCTGTGCTGATAACCATCTTGTCTAATTTAACTAATAATTTCCCATGTGGTATTGTATCAAAAAGTTTACTGAAGTCCAAGTGTATTAGATCCCCTGCACTTATCCTTCTAACAAATCAGTTATTTTTTTTCAAAGAAGGTGATTAGGTTAGTTTGGCATGGTCTACCTTTACCACTTATCTTCAAGAAGTTAATTATTCTTTCCTTCATAATTTATCCTAAAGCTTTGAATATTATTGCGGTCAGACCAGCAGGTCTGTAATTGCCCAGATCATTTCTCCCCCTATTCTTAACTACAAATATGATATTAGCAATTCTCCAGTCATATGGTTCTACCCCAAAATAGATAGATTTATTAAAAATCCTTGCCATTGGACTAGCAACCTCATGAAATGGCAGAGTTCATGATTCTAAGGAATGGTAGGAGGGAAAACAGCACAATAAAGACAATGGATTTTAAGAAGGCAGACTTCAGCAAACTGAGGGAGTTGGTAGGTAAAATTCCATGAGAAGCAAATCTAAGAGGAAAAACAATTGAAGACAATTGGCAGTTTTTCAAACATTATTAAGGGCACAAGAGCAAACTATCCCACTGCGTGGGAAAGATAGAAAGTATGGCAAAAGACGACCCTGGCTTAACCAGGAGATCTTCAATTGTCTAAAACTCAAAAAGAGTCCTACAAAAAGTAGAAATTCGGTCAAATTACAAAGGATGAATATAAACAACACAAGTATGCAGTGACAAAATTAGAAAAGCCAAGGCACAAAACGAGATCAAACTAGCTAGGCACATAAAAGGAAACAAGAAAATATTCTACAAATACATTAGAAGCAAAAGGAAGACCAAGGACAGAGTAGGCCCGTTAATCAATGAGGGGAAAGACAATAATAGAAAATGTGGAAATGGCAGAGATGCTTAATGACTTCTTGGTTTTGGTTTTCACCAAGTAGATTGGTGGCGATGGGACGTCTAAAATAGTGAATGACAGTGAAATTGAGATAGGATCAGAGTCTAAAGTAGAGAAAGAACAAGTTGAAAATCATTTAGACAAGTTAGATGTCTTCAAATCACCAGGGCCTGATGAAATGCATCCTAGAAAACGCAAGGAGCTGATTAAGGAGATATCTGAGCCATTAGCAATTATCTTTGAAAAGTCATGGAAGACAGAAGACATTCCAGAAGACTGGAAAAGGGCAAGTATAATGCCCCTCTATAAAAAGGGAAATAAGGACAACCTGGGGAATTACAGACCAGTCAGTTTATCTTCTGTACCTGGAAAGATAATGGAGCAAATAATTAAGCAATCAATTTGCAAACACCTAGAAGATAATAAGGTGATAAATAACAGTCAGCATGGATTTGCCAAGAACAAATCATGTCAAACCAACCTGATAGCTTTCTTTGACAGGGTTACAAGCCTTGTGGATAGGGCTAGATGTGCTATATCTTAACTTTAGTAAGGCTTTTGATACTATCTCTCATGACCTTCTCTTCAATAAACTAGGGAAATACAGCCTAGATCATACTACTATAAGGTGGGTGCATAACTGGTTGGAAACAATTTCCAGAGAGTAGTTATTGGTTCACAATCATGCTGGAAGGGCAGAACAAGTGGAGTCCCGCAGGGATCAGTTTTGGGTCTGGTTCTGTTCAATATCTTTATCAATGATTTAGATAATGGAGAGTACACTTATAAAGTTTGTGGATAACACCAAACTGGGAGGGGTTGCAAGTGCTTTGGAGGATAGGATTAAAATTCAAAATGATCTGCACAAGTTGGAGAAATGTTTCGAAGTATATAGGATGAAATTCAATAAGGACAAATGCAAAATACTCCACTTGGGAAGGAACAATCAGTTGCATACATACAAAATGGGAAATGACTGACTAGGATGGAGTACTGTGGAAAGTGATCTGGAGGTTATAGTGGATCACAAGCTAAATATGAGTCAACAGCATAACACTGCTGCAAAAAAAAAAAAAAGCGAACATCTTTCTGGGATGTATTTGCAGGAGTATTGTAAGCAAGACATGAGAGGTAATTCTTCCACTCTACTCCACTCTGATTAGGCCTCAGGTGGAGTATTGTGTCCAGTTCTGGGCACCACATTTCAGGAAAGATGTGGACAAATTGGAGAAAGTCCAGAGAAGAGAAACAAAAATGATTAAAAGTCTAGAGAACATGACCTATGAGGGAAGATTGAAAAAATTGCGTTTGTTTAGTTTGGAGAAGAGAATACTGAGAGGGGACATGATTACAATTTTCAAGTACATAAAAGGTTGTTACAAGGAGGAGGGAGAAGAATTGTTCTTAACCTCTGAGCATAAGACAAGAAGCAATGGGCTTAAATTAAAGCAAGGACGGTTTAGGTTGGACATTGGGAAGAAACTTCCTAACTGTCGAAGTTGTTAAGTACTGGAATAAATTGCCTAGAGAAGTGGTGGAATCTCCATCATTGGGGATTTTTAAGAGCAAGTTTGACAAACACCTGTCAGGGATGCTCTACATAATACTTAGCCCTGCCTTGAGTGCAGGGGACTGGACAAGATGACCTCTCGAGGTCTGTTCCAGTCCTATGATTCTATGATTCCTATGTACCAGTTCTCTCAATATTCTGGGATGGCCTATTCCTCCTGATTTGAGTGCATTACATTTTTCTTCCACCTCAGATGGGTAACATCCATTTCTAGATGCTCATTTCTGTTTGCTGTACTGCCTTCATGCACATGTTCCATATTATCATCCTTATTGAAAACCAATGGAAAATATTCATTTAGTTTTGGGTCCATACCTAGATTCTCTCATCTGTTTCCCAGCCACACTGCATAGTAGCCCAACTTTATCCTTCCTTATTCTCTTTTTATAGATATAACTCATACCTCTGTTTATTTTAATTTCCTAGGCAAGAGCTAATCCAGTTTGGCTTTTAGCAATTCTAACTTTATTCCTACATGTTTTAACCTCCATGAAGTAGCATTTCTGGTGATTATTCATCCAGCAAAATCTGGAGCCTACAAATGTTATACCCCTTGTTTGGAATACAGTATTTTGTACAGTTGCTTTGAAGAAATTCCAGGCCTTCTCCATATTTCATCCTTGAATTCTTCAGGGAAGCTAACTTCTTTAACTAATTTTCCAAAGTCTGCCCTTTTTGAAATAAAAAAAAGCATAGTTGACAGCCTGGTTTTGATTATCATTCCATTTAATTTAAACTGAATCAACTCACCATCATTTGATTCAAGCTTATTTCCTATGATATCTCTTCTATGATGCCTTCACTACTTACCATAACCAAGTCTAAAATTACATCACTTCTTGTTGATTCAGTGACAATTTGATAAAGAAAACTGTCATCTATCACACTGAGGAATAACTAGTATTAGTAGCATTTATTCTCCAATCTATATCTGGGAAGTTAGTCTTCCCTAATAAGACAATTTCCAAAAGTATTTGTCATTCTAACAATATTAGAGACTTCTGTCCATATCCAGGTCTGACCATGGGGATCTATAGCTGTCCCCTAACACTATCTCAACAGAACCTTTTTATAATACTTCCCCAAAGTGATTTTGACCCAAATAGAGATTCTGTTTTGTCCATATTATCACTTCTTATTTATTTACAGTTTACTACTTTATTGAGGTTCGACACTACCCCACCACCTTTACCTTTATTTCTCTCTTTCCTAAACAGCACCTATCTTTCAGTACCTGCATTCCAGGCACGAATGCTATTCCACCATGCTCCTGTAATCCCTATAATACATGGGATTATTCAGGATGAAAGTCACTCTATACATGTACAAAATTATTGTTAATATTATGCCTGCAGTCTAACAATGACAGTCAAGTGTTTAAATGACAATTCCTAGTGTGAACAAAGGAGTAGACAGTTCATCAAAGAATGGAAATACATCTCACGTGTACAAGCTGTGGATAAGCTTTGCAGCTGAGCTTGTGTCTATTGTCTTTGAACTGAAAAAGCAGTTCAAAGAATGAACAGACAAAGAATGGGAAAAAAACAGTGAAAGTGTATTGCTCTAAGGATTTCTGTCTCCTTTTGAGAACTGAATGATGTGCTGACTTGTGGGGGAACTACATGTACAGATTCCATGACTTGTCTAGAGTAATTTTGTTCTACTGTATGGTAAGTGACAACTTATGAGCCTTGTGCAAGTGGGACATTGGAGGGGGAAAATATCATGAAATCATATTGATGACTAAAAATTTTTTCACACCAATTCTTAACATCGAAATTATATTATGATTAACTAGCATCCATATTATGTAAAGTGACATCTATTCATACAGGGCCAGTATAAACAGTTTTGTTCACTGTGCAATTTAGTCAGAAGACTATGTAGTGACGTGCTCAATGTACAATGTATGTCACTGAAAAATAATTTTTGAACAAAAAAAAGATATTTCTATAATGTAAAGCAGTCATGAAGTAAAACACACTCAGCTACTTATAAATGATTTTTTCCAGGTGATCTTTGAGAGCAGAAAACTTCTCAATAGTTGTCTTGTTGAAGTCTGCTATCTTTTGGATCACCTGTTTCTCCACTGACAGCATCACTAGTGTATTCAGATTGGAAGGAGGTTTCAAGTAGAGTTCTACAGGGATCTGTTCTGGGTCGGGTGTTATTTAACATCTTTATTAATGACCTGGATGTCAGAAGAGAGAGCATACTGATTAGATCTGCAGATGGCACAAAGCTAGGGTGTGTATGTGTGTATGGGGGTTGCCAACACTTTAGAGGATAGAACTAAATTTCAAAGGGATCTTGATAATTTGGAGAACTAGGCTATAGATAACAAAATGAAATTCAACAAATTCAGATATAAGGTGCTACACTTGGGGAAGAAAATGCAAATGTGCAAATACAGAATGGGGGATAACTGCCGTGGCAACAGCACTGCTGGCAAAGATCTCAGAATTGTGGTGAATCACAACTTCAACATGAGTCAACAATTTCATGCAGTTGCAAAAAAAGGCAATTGCAATTTTGGGTTGCATTAACGGAGGCATAGCATGCAAGTCATAGGAGGTAATAGTACCACTCTACTTGGTACTGGTTAGGCCTCAGCTACAGTAATGTCCAATTTTCGCCAATGCTGTATTAAAAGGAAGTAGAGAAATTGAAAAGGATTCACAAGTGACTGACAAGACGATCCAAGGGATGGAATGCAAGCCATGCGAGCAAAGGCTGAAGGGACTGGCTACGTTTTGTTTGGAAAAGAGGAGATTAAGTAGAGACATGATAGTGGCCTTCAAATACTTGAAAGGCTGCCATAAGAAATATGGAGAAAAAAGTGTTCTTTCTTGCCACAGAGGGCAGGACAAGAGGCAATGTGTTCAAACTGTAGCATAGCAGATTTAGAATAAATCTCAGGAAAAAAAACTTCCTAATTGTAAAACAAAACAAAACAAAACAGTAGGACAGTGGCACAGACTGTCTGGAGAAGTCATGGAATCTCCTACACTAGAGGTATTCAGAAAGAGTCTGTATAGCCATCTGTCTTGGATGGTTTAGACACAACACATCCTGCATCTTGGTGAGAGATGGCTAAATGACACTCACAGTCCCTTCTAACCTTATGGTTTTATGATTAATGGTAAGATTTTGTCACGGATATTTTTAGGAAAAGTCATGGAGAGGTCACAGGCAATAAAGAAAAACTCAAGAAAACCCATGACCAGTCCCTGACTTTAACTAAAAATATCCCTGAGAAAATGGGGAGGGAGGCGGGTTCAGCCCTCACCACTGCTGTGGCTCTGGGGTCTCCTGCTGCAGTGATGAGTGGGAGCTCCGGGTTCCCACCCCTCTTGGAGGCTGAGCAGCTCGGGACGGGGGACCTCTGTGGTGGCAGGGAACACCAGGCCCCTTTCCCATAGCAGGAGAGAGCTCCAGGGGGTACTCCACCTCCTGTGGGAGCTGGGCTGCTGCAGGTTCCCCTCACACACACACCTTGGCTGGGCAGCTGCAGAGGGTCCCCCCGCCACCCACTATGGCTGGGCAGCTGCAGATCCCCAACCCCCAGGGCTGGGAAGCTGTGGGGGGTCCCCTGCCATCCGTCATTTTGCAATAACTATGCACTCACCAGATGTTTTGTTAATACAAAGCTTTCATATACATGAACAATTATATTGTCACAGATATCTTGTGCCTCTTGTTTCATTGTCTTCATTTCAGTTCTACATCTGGGAAACTCAGACTTATTGACATAGGCACTGACTCCTTGGGTGATCCAGGACTGGAATACTGATGGGGAAAAAATAGTGGGTGCAGATCACCCACCAGCAGCCAGCTCCTTCCACTCCCCCCAGTGCTTCCCACCTGCTAGCAGCCCCTCTGATCAGTGCCTTCCCCCCACTTCCAGCACCTCTTACCACCATGATAAGATGTTCCTCAGTGTTTAGGAAGCACTGGGTGGGGAGGATGTGGAGCAAGGATGGGACAAGCTCAGGGGAAGGAAGAGTTGGGGTGGGGTTGGGGCAGGGTGGACAAGGTGAGATGGGGGTGGAAGCTTAGGGGTTGAGGTGGACTGCGGGTGGGGCCTGAGGCAGAGATTAGAAAGTTGGCACTGCTGCTTGTTGAGCAACTTGACACCCCGGATCCTCAATGGATTCCCACGTTTTGTTGATACTGCTCACAAACTCAGTAGTAACTCTCTCACTGTCCTGTTTTTGCAGTTGGCTGTACAGCACATCAACATGGCACATTCTATTGTGGCAGGAGGGAAGGAACTCCCTGATTTCCAGCATTCTAACAAATCCCCATAACAACTGAATTACAATCGACTCAAAAAGTTTGATTGTCTTAAAATATTCAAGAAGATTCTCTTCACACTGAGAGATGACATTAAGTGGCTAAATAATAAAGTTCCATCACATTGCAACCCCTTTCTGAAGCCTTCTAGCCACTGGCATCTGGATCTTCAGTCCTTTTTTGAGAGTATGTAAAAAAGGCTTCAAAGCCAAAGAAAATTCTCCCTTGCAATATTTTACATATTTCTTGCTCCATGTTTAGGTTTAGTTGGTGGGCATAACAATAAACCTAATGTATATTTGAGTTTCTGTCCCTTCCCTTCCTTTGGATTCTGCCAAACTCTTCAAATATTGCACTGGCAGCATCATGTTTTTGAGCAATCAATTTCTGTTTGTCACAGTGCTCAAAGAAAACTGATCAAGAAAAGCTGTAGCATTTGATTCTGCACAAGATTTTTTAAATGTATAAAACCATAAAACCTTTACCCATCTCCATCAGTAAACCAGTACTGTTGATCAGCAGCTTGTTTAGCCACATATTAGGTTCTCAACTGCTGGATAATGAACTCTTTAATCATGTGCAACATACATTCAAGTAGCTCGTTCTGCATAGTTTTTGAAAGACTCTTAAACACTTGTAGTTTTCACATTTCACATTCCATGTCTATACTGGATAGAAAATCTGCTAAACCTCAAAACACTCCTAGATTCAAAGATGATTCTGTTTCATTATGGTCAAATAATGCCAATTCAAAAGCATACACAAACAATTAATTTTGACAGAATACACTGGACATTTCAACTTCGTTGTTATGTTTTCTTATTCCTACATGATAGATTTCATGGAAATGTAGAGCAAGAAAGGACCTCAAGAAGTCATTCAATCCAGCCTCCTATGTTGTGATAGGACCAAGCAAACCTAGACCATCTATGACAGGTGTTTGTCCAACCACTTCTTAAAAAACTTCTAATTATGAGGATTCTACAACCTCCCTGGAAAGCCTGTTCCAAAGCTTAACTACCCTTACAGTTAGAAATTGTTTCCTCAAATCTAACCTAAATCTCCTTTACTGCAAACTAAGCTGATTGCTTCTTGTTTTACCTTCAATGGCCACAGAGAACAATTGATCACTGTCCTCTTTGTAACAGCCCTTAACATAGTTGAAGATTGTCATCAGGTCACCCCTTCAAGACTATTCTTCATTTGTCAAGACTAAACATGCCCAGTTTTTTAACCTTTCCTCCTCAGGTTTTCTAGACCTTTTATTATTTTTATTGTTCTCTTCTGGATTCTCTCTAATTTGTCCAAATTTTTCTTAAAATGTGGTGCCTAGAATTGGACACAATACTCCAGCTGAATCCTCACCAGTTCCTAGTAGAACAGGAAAATTACCTCTCGTGTCTTACATACGACACTCCTGTTAATACCCTAGAATGATGATAGCCTTTTTTGCTGCTGCATCACATTGTTGACATATATTCAATGTTTAATTCATTAAAATGTCCTGATCCTTTTCAGCAGTACTACCACTTAGCCAGTTATTCCCCATTTTGCAGTTGTACATTTGATTCTTCCTATGTGAAGTAATTTAAACTCTTCTTAACTGAATTTCATCTTGTTGACTTCAGACCAATTCTCCAATTTATCAAAGTCATTCTGAATTCTAATACTGTCCTCTAAAGTGCTTGCAACCCCTCTCAATGAGATGTCATCTGCACATTTTATAAATATACTCTTCACTACATTACTCAAGTTATTAATGAAAATATTGACTAGAAGCGGACCCAGGACTGGCCCCCTGTGGGACACCACTAGATACTCCCAGTTTCACAGCATACCATTGAGAACTACTTTTTGAGTACAGTCTTTCAACTAGTTGTGCATCCACCTTACAGTAATTTCATCAAGACCACATTTCCCTAAATTCCTCATGAGAATATCATGTGGGTCTTTGCCAAAATTGTTACTGAAATCAAGATATATCACATCTACTGCTTCGTTCTTATCCACTAGGCCAGTAACCTTACCAAAAACTGGAAACTAGGTTGATTTGGCATGATTTGTTCTTGACAAATTCATGCTCACTATTACTTAAAGCACTACTATATTCCAGATACTTTCAAATTGATTGTTTAATAATTTGTTCCAATATTTTTTCCAGGTATTGATGTTAGGCTGACTTATCTATAATTCCCTGGGACTTCTTTCTTTCCTTTTTTAAAGATAGGTATTACATTTGCTCTTCTCTAATGTTTTGTGACCTCGCTCATCTTCCATGAGTTCTCAAAGATAATTGCTAATAGTTCTGAGATTTCTTAAGCTAGTTCCTTCAGTTCCTTAGGATGACTTTCATCAGGCTCTTCTGACTTTGAATATATGTAACATAAATTCTCTCCAAGGTGCACGGCCGCGCAGCAGCCTATTAAGCACTGTGCATGCGCTCAGGGCTGCTGTGGGGAGAGATACCTCTCCTCTAGCCCCAGGCCTACTGCGGCAGGGAGAGGAGCCCCTCCCTTGGTCCCAACCCCAACCCAGCCTAGAACTGCCAAGGATGGGGGTGGGGTGGGGGAGGAGAGGCACCCCTCCCCCAGCTGCAACACAGGCCTGGCCTAGACCTGCCATTGCTGGGGAGAGAGGTGTCCCTGGGACCTGCCATTGCCGGGGAGAGAGGTGCCCCTCTCCCTGGCCCAATTCAGCCCTGGCCCGGACCTGCCATGATAGGGGGAGAGGCGCCTATCCCCCTCAGCCTTGGTGCTGTTTCAGGGAGATAGAGTTGAGTGGATTCGTCTCTCCCCATTTTAGCCTCAGGCATCCTGCACCTAGAGCCCTGTGCCTCCATCCTCAGTCCCATCCCAGAGCCCACACCCCAGCCAGAGCCCTCACCACAACCCCCGCACCTCTACCCCAGTCCTGCCCATGAGCCCCTCATCCTTGGCCTCACCCCAGACCCTGCACCCTGAGCTGGAGTCCTCATCCCCCCTGCACTCCAACACTCTGCCCCAGCCCTGAGCCCCCTCCCACACTCTGAACCCCTTGGCCCCACCCCATCACATGCATTTTGTTATGTGCACCAATATGGAGGTAATGTGTGACACACATATAATCACCTCCGTATTGGTGCACATAACAAAATTCATTCCGCATATGTCTGGGAAACATTAGCGGGAACACTGTATCTAACATATCTAAATAGTTTTTAAACTGTTTTATTTTCCTCCCTACTTTGGCTTCCATTTCATCCTCCTTGTTGTTAATATTAATTGTTTGAGTATCTGGTCACCATTAACCTTTTTAATGCTTCAGTGAAGACTGAAGCAAAATAGATATTAAACACCTCACCTTTCTTGGTGTCATCAGTTGTTAGCTCTCCTCTGCTAAGTAGAGATTATACACATTCTATTGTATTTCTCTCACTTCTAATGTATTTAAAAAAAACAACCTCTCTTCTTATTGCCTTTTTATGTCCCTTGCTATGTGTAACTAATTTTGTGCCTTAGCCTGTCTGATTTTTGTTCCTATATTTTTTGTAATTCTTAGCAGTTTGTCCATGCTTCCACTTTTTCTGTGATTCCTTTTTCTTTTCAGGTCATTAAAGAGCTCCCGATGGAGGTGCATTGGCCTTTTACTAGTCCTCCTATCTTTTCTTCACATCAGGATAGTTTGCAGTTGTGCCTTTAATATTATGTCCTTGAGAAGATGCCAGCTTTCCTAAAGTATCAGAGGGGTAGCCGTGTTAGTCTGGATCTGTAAAAGCAGCAAAGAATCCTGTGGCACCTTATAGACTAACAGACGTTTTGGAGCATGAGCTTTCGTGGGTGAATACCCACTTCTTCAGATGCATGTGGTGGAAATTTCCAGGGGCAGTATATATATGCTAGCAAGCAAGCTAGAGATAACGAGGTCAGTTCAATCAGGGAGGATGAGGCCCTGTTCTAGCAGTTGAGGTGTGAAAACCAAGAGAGGAGAAACTGGTTCTGTAGTTGGCAAGCCATTTACAGTCTTTGTTCAATCCTGAGCTGATGGTGTCAAATTTTCAGATGAACTGAAGCTCAGCAGTTTCTCTTTCAGCTTTCCTAAACTCCTTTTTCCCCTAGATTTTTTTTCCTGTTAGATTTTTGCCCTGCTCTGTTGCAGTATTTACACTTCCAGATATTGCCAGCTTTATTGAAATGTTGTCACTGTGCCTGAGTCGGTCACAGCTGAGAATACTAGATTCAGGACAAACTGCTGAGAAATACCAAGCCAATAACAGAAGTACACTTCTGTCTCACCACAGTGGCTAGCAAGAAGTCAGAGATGCAGTCTCCTTGGTCACCCCAGGCCTTTTTTCACCACCCAGATACCACCCTTTTTGATGAGTGGTTATTAAAACCAGTTTCATCAAACAAAGGGTTCATCTAATTCCAAGAGATCAGACATGTAGCCTGTCCAATATATAACTCAGATCTTACCCAATAATCATGTTGTTGACAATCTTTTAGTCGCTAATATCTAAAGGTTTATTTGTAAGAGAAAGGAAAGAGGAGAGAGTTAAAATGGTCATGGAAAGCAAATACATAAACTCATTGCAAAGTTCTTGGATCAATATTCATAACTTTAGATACCAAAATGATACATGCATAAAAACAGAATAATCATAATCAGCAAACTTTTCCATTGACACCTTACATGACATACAATGTACAAGATTTGTTTTATTGGGGGGAGGAATAGCTCAGTGTTTGAGCATTGGCCTACTAAACCCAGGGTTATAAGCTCTAATCTTTGAGGGGGCCATTTAGGAATCTGAGGCAAAAATCTGTCTGGGGATTAGTCCTGCTTTGAGCAGGGGGTTGGACTAGATAACCTCCTGAGGTCCCTTCCAACCCTGATATTCAACAATTCAATTGTATAACAGTGGTAGCAAAAATTATATGCATAGTCATAACTTAATCATATGTCACAGATGTCCAAGTCACATTTACATGACTTGTGTTTCTTGATATTTTTGAAAAGATGTTTTAAGTCATTCACTCCAAAAAGCAAGAAGACAAAGCAGAACAATAACTTTCTAAAATCCCATGCCACTATGCTTTTGTTACTCCTATCTTTTTGAGGACTGCTTGAGTTTTAAACAAGGCTGATGAGGTCCTAATATTTTTACCTGAAGTTTCTCTTCATTATACAGTTCCAAGAATAGTTTTGAGAGTAACTGTTCAACTGTATCCTTTGAAAGTGTCCTATTCATGATGCCTATCTAGATATTCTTAATAGAGAAGATACTAAATAGAATAGAACAGTGGTTCTCAACCAGGGATACATGTACCGCTGGGGGTACACAGAGGTATTCCAGGGGCTACATCAATTCATCTAGATATTTGCCTAGTCTTAAAACTAGCTACATAAAAAGCTCTAGAGAAGTCACTACAAATTAAAATTTAATTCAGACAATGACTGCTCTGTATACCATACACTGAAATGTAAGTATAATATTTATATTCCAATTGATTTATTTTATAATTATATCTTAAAAATGAGAAAGTAAGAATTTTTTCAGGAGTAGTGTGTTGTGACACTTTTGTATTTTTATGGCTCATTTTGTAAGCAAGTAGTTTTTAAGTGAGGTGAAACTTGGGGGTACGCAAGAGAAATTAGATTCCTGAAAGGTTGAGACCCACCAGAATATAAGTCATGGAATTGTGTGTGTGTGTGTGTGTGTGTGTGTGTGTGTGTGTGTGTGTGTGTGTATTTACTAATTCTGTTTTTGCAAGCTATTTGGAAGTAGGCACGTAAAAAAAAATCCCATGTACTTCATCTGTTGGTAAACCCACCTACCATATTTGTGTTGTTTGTACAAATCAAATTTTCATATGTTTTTAATGCAGGCTTAGTGTAATCACATTGATGATATCTCTTTAAAAAGGTCACTCAAGCTCCATTTGTGGCTAATATGTATGTCTGACAGCTTTGAAGGAACCCACAAAAACAAACTAAGAATTTAATACCAACATTCTTGCTTTCAGGAAATTGCTTTGTTTATCAACACTTAAAAAACAAACAAAATACCCCACACAAACATTTCCCTGCAGTGTTTGCAACCCAAACATTTCAGCATTTTGGTAGTGCAGGAGAACCAGAAAGTGAAATTTGTGAGCAATCATAAACTAAGATGAAACTGGCAAAAGCTAAGAAAAAATAGAAGAAGTTGAGAAGGGACTACACATTTGATCAAAAAATGATAGATTATTTTAAATTTTAAAAATTTTTCAGTGTCATTAAAAGAGGAAAGAAAACTTTTAAACACAAGGACAAAAAGATACTTGCCTCTTTAAAATACACTCTGCTCTTCTCACTACAGTACAGAATGGTACATAGGTCGCCTTCCGGCATGGGACAAGAGTCTTCTCCTGGCAGATATGGGATACAGAGGATACTCACATTGATTTAAATGAGGTTTAATGTTTAATTTTGTCATGGCTTTGTTGATAGAAATTATCAAAATTGTAAAGAAAGAGCAATTTTCTTTCAAAGTTACTGGATGAAAAGTTAAGAAACTGAATAGCTGAAAGATAAATTTACCACTCTGTCACAATGGTTTATTAGAAAATGTGTTTTTGCTTTGGGTGAGATCCTCATTAGGACACTTGTTAATAAATGAGATAGGTTCTTGGGTGACAAATGATTTGTTGTATGAAATACTTGATCTGCATAGCGAACATCCTAACTGTGCTTCACAGAGTTAAGAATTATCTTGTTCAAGGTATAAGGTGGGCTTTAGTGCATTAATTACAGAACTTTTTAGTCTAGGATCTGGCCTTAAGTTCAAGTTGCTGCTTTATGCAAAATGAGTCAACAGCAAATTGATCAGTCCCAGAGTCTTTATGAAGTCCAAGTGTAACAGATTAATTATGCAACAGTTGATGTTTAATAGTCTCAGGTGACAGCTGTCAAAGAAATGACATATTGTGTGCACCTACATTTTAAAATAGAATTAAAACTATACATCCTTTGAAAGCATAATTCTTTTATTTTTTCATGAGATCCAGTGCACAGCCCAAGAAATTCTGGGAGTTTAAAATCATATGCATATGTGTGCTTATGTACGTACATCCAGCTACTCTAAGCAATGTTAAATTTATAAAATGATCCTGGCAGGAAAAATAAAATTAAACAGACAAAACTCAATTAGGATGACACTCATTTAAGCACACATGTATGTGTGTCTATAGTTATGCCAGTTGAACACCACATCTCAGGAGATGCAATACTTATATGGTTGCTTCCATATTTTACTATCACCATTATCAAAGCAAATCCCAATGGGATGAAATCTCCTTGCAGACTGAGTGCCATCCAGATCATTCATGTTTCACCAGCTTTCTGTAAACAAAATTGAATTGCAAATGAGCTGTAAACAGCATGGAGTTTGCCACCTTCTTCTGCAACAAAAATATTGACAGATCAAAGTGTGGTGTACTTAACAGAAGGAATGATGGCATGTTCAACAAAAATAAATAATAAAAAATAAAAATAATAAAAATAAATAAAATAATAAAAAATAAAAATAATAAAAAAAAATAATACATCAGGGAAAATCCAAAATCAGTTGAGTGTGCTTTAAAATCTGCACTGTCTGTCATTTTATTTTATTTTTTCAAATTCTGGATTTCTTTATGATTCTGCCCTGCCTGCTATCCTTTTTTCTTTGGTTTTCCTATAACGTTTCTGTGAAGTATTTCTTGTTTGCATGAATATGTGAGCAGGTACTTATATTAAGAATAAATATGTGTTTTTCTAGTGCATATGTGAATATTTACATGCAAATGTGAATAGCTGTGCTGGCATAACAATATATGAATTAACCACTGCCCATACTGATTTTGTCTGTTTGTCAATGAGGATGTTAGGATGCAGGGAGAATGTTTTTAAGATCACTGGTTTCTTAAAAAATCTGCATGAGCTGCAGTGAGCAATAGAGGGAAAGACTGAATGAAAGATCCCTTGACTGGAGTGCTTGGAACTTGGTGAAAGCTTAGATCATAGGGAACAACTCCATGGGTGCTCCAGGACTGGAGCATCTACGGGAAAAAATTAGCAGGTGCTTAGCACCAACTGGCAGCCAAGCTCACCCCTTCCCTCCTCCCCTCACTGTCTTCTGCCCCACAGCAGTCCCACTGATCAACTCCTCCCCATCCTTCATAGCGCCTCCTGCGCACCACGAATCAGCTGTTCTGCGGTGTGCAGGAAGCACTGGGAGGGAGAGGGATGGGGTGGAAAGAGGTGGGGACGAGGCAGGGTGGGAAGAGATGGCATGGGGGCCTTGGAGGAAGGGGTGGAGTGGGTGCAAAGCCTGGGGCAGGGTGGGGGTTGAGCAGCCCCTGTGTAGAGAAGAAGTTGATGCTTATGGCTTAGATGTAAAATTAAACCTCTTAGATTCAGTTCATGTACAAAATAGTGGGCCATTTTCTCTGTTGGTGTACAGAGGTGCAGCTCCATGGATGTTAAGAGAGCTGTGTCCATTTATACTCGCTGGGGATCTAGACCAGTATGTTGCATGTGGAATATGACAATACACACCAGCTCCTCAAGTCCCTCTGGCCAGATGCCTGGCACTTGGCGACTGCTCAAACAAAAGATGCGAAAACAAGTGAACACATGCACTGCAGTAAGAGCACATTCACATTTATGTGAATGTGATAAGACAAAATTGAAGTCTGCTAAATAGCTGGTAAATATGATCTCTCTCTCTCTCTCTCTCTCTCTCTCTCTCTCCAGAACAGAATCTAAGTGTTCTTGAACCCGAGTTCATGAAAAAAGCCAAATATTATGATCTTGTGCACAAGGAAACAGAAAAAGATTCAGAATTTCCTAAAGTACTCTACGCGTTCTTATCTCTCTCCTCCCCCCGGCCACATATTTCCTTCCTACTTCGCTATCTGTTGGAAGAATCAAAGAACCAGTGGTTATTTCAGGCAGTCTTGCCATTTGTAAAGTGTTCCTCATATAATAAGGGAGGAGAAATAATGCCATGTGAATTAGGTGACCAGACGACTAGCCTGAATAACAAATTCCAAATGCTTGAATTAAAGATTATCACGAACATTGCTCTAACATTACATTAGTTGAAGTATGCTTGCACACATTTCTGTGTGACTAATACGTTCATAAAAGCTGTGATTTGTTCACCAAAAAACTTAGGAACAGGAAGGAAAGTGAAATTCAATTGATCAGGTTTTGTTTTTCCCCCCCCCCCATAATGAATAAATCAGCTGGTTTTAAATGGGAATATTCTTCAAACTAGTAGATAGAGTTTTACAGTTATCACATGTGCCCAAGGGAAAGATTTGAAAAAGGCAGTTAAGTAGCTGTGTGGATGAGAAATCATATATCAGTCAGGTTTAGTCACTAAATAAGAGCATCGGCCATCAAGCCAGACTGTGAGAGAAGAAAGCCTAAAGGGTGATTTCCATTAACCAAATTCTTATATATAAGCCCTCACAAAAGACAGATTTGTGAAAACTTCCTGTCCTCATGCCTGTCCTTTTCAACCAAAGCAACATTTTAACTTGAACAAAGACATCAAACTAGTAATACAGCACAGAAAGCATGTTATTTATTAATTTGCATTATTAATTAAAAGTAGTGTTTAGAGGCTCCAACCAAAATTGTGGTCCCATGTACTAGGTACTGTACAAACAGAAAGACAGCCCCTGCCCTGAAGGGTCTTATTTAAATAGACAAAACAAAGGAGGGGAGGGGAAACAGAAGTGGCCTGTCCAAGGAAACACAGACAATCAGCAGCAGAGCTGGGAATGGAATCTAAGTATTCTGGCTCCCAGTACAGTGCCCTAGCCATGCTGCCACTCAAAGCTAAGTCTGCAAAGCTATATCCATAGTGTACTGGCGACAGACGCTTGATAGCAGTGGCCAGGATCAAATCTGGGACTTTTGGAACTTAATGCATGAGCCTCTACTGCATGAACTAAAAGACACGTCTCTATTAGCCAAGGCTTATAGCATATTCACTGAACTCTAGCTGGCCTAGTTACCACTAAAGGGGGACAAAATGACACCAACCAGGCATGGGTTGTAATAGCAGCACTGGTATTTCATTACTCTAAGGAATTTTAGCTACTTTTAAAATAATTTTTAAAAGAGTTTGCTGTGTGATGAAGGTTCAGGATTGTCATTCAGCAGAATCTAGCACAAAATGAGACTATTCCATCATATTATTATTTTTTAAATACCACTTAGTTCTGAAAAAAAAAAAAGTTTGATCACACTCAAATTATTTACATTCTCCTTCTGACAGCACCTAGTAGTGGTCAGTGAATGCGCTATCCTCCCACCTTTTATATAAGACAGGGGAAAATAATGCTTGTAGCATCCTTGCAGAAATAATGTGTTTAGATTTTTTCCTTGTTCTCACTAATACATCAGGTCTGCCTCCTTTTCCTTTATCTGTTTTATTAATTCATGTTATCAGTGTTTGTTCTTTTTGAAACAAAAGTTATCAAGGGTTATTTTTCATGATCACTAGCACCAGGGCCTGTTCTCTGTGTTCTTCTTGGCTTTAAAATCTCCCAAGAGATTTAGAAGCCTAAACCAATCTTTTGGTATGTAATCACTCATTATGAAGGGTCACTGATTGTTGTATTCCTGCAATCCCATGTTGTTCAAAGGAACAGTCCCTCATGCAGCATGTTATTTACATCTTGCTTTAGGGGTTCTCCAATTTTTCCATACTGCAGGCCATCTCACTGAACCATTCTGCTTTCCCATTAGCAATTATATAACATCCTTTTGGTAACTAAACCAATTGCTTACATGGAACAGTAATATTAGGAAAGTATTGTTGAGTTGTAGCTGATTTAGCAGAAACAAGGAACTAGAACTAGCAAGCAGGCAGCTGGCTCTGCCTAGATCACCAGCAAGCCTTCTACATAGCACAGTTTGAGACCCTCTGATCTAATCTGTGCCTTTAAAGGAATTTTCATTTGTCTCTGCAGGATGTCAGAGCTCACTATATGAGGTGCTCATAAGTATCTGAAATGAAAGACTGCTCTTTTTGTACCATATCAAGTTTTACTTTCAAATTACTTACAGATTATCTTTCCTTGAGTCATTTCCAGTTGTGCATTCTCCATCAGTTTAGTCACACATCTCTGCCTGAATCTTTCTTCAAGCAATCCTGGCTGCTTTTCGAACTACCTCTTGCAAAGAGCAATATATCCTTTTAACCCTTGGACACAGAATGAAAAGGGAGTGTGGCATGATAAAGTCAAGAGTAACCTTTCTTGTTAGCAATTCGGTTTTCCTCGGAGCAATGGGGTAGTTAACCAAATTAAAAACATAAACAAAAAGGCCCAAACACCAATCTATTATCACTTGTGATCTAACCTTTAAATAACTCTTAAATCAACCCCTGCACTAGAATGTAATGACATGGCTGTAACTCTCTGGGATGAAAGCTATTGAAGTGCTATTGTGGTGTTATCCATTAGACCTGTGAACCTGTTCACTGTCAAAGGCAAGATTAGAAGAATTAAAGTTATTTCACAAGAAGTAGCAAAGCAAACACGATTTATATGCTTCGCTGACCCTGTGCTTTGTGGAATCTTCAAAAAGCTGTAAGAGCTGTAAAGAAAAAAGAACAAAGACAAACTGTATGAAATATATTTAGAATACATTTCTCCTTCATTTTACTGAAATTATATAGAATATGTGTTTATTTAAAATACACAAAAAGAGTCTATGGAACATTTAGAAACAAAAGATCCTATGATTGAAGGAGGAACTTGCCCTAATCATACCATCTCCAAATTCTCAAGTAGTTAGAGTAGGAGATAGTCTAGTGTGGTGTATGTAACTATGAAACTGGATTACCTTTGTGTTGTGTATATTGTGTCTTTTACACTTCTATAAATGAATTGTGAAGATCAGTGGCCATTTTTCCTCTCATATTTGCTACAACCTCTGCAGAGGAGAAATACACTACTCTTTCTCATGAAGAATTTACCTTTTTCCTTTCTTATTACTAATTCCAAACAAGTCCTTCAGAGTGAGAATGTCTGTCTGATCTTTGTGTGTGTATTACTGCAAACATCATGAATCCCAAGTTTTATTCCTGGCTCTCTCTGATCTTCTGCAGATCAGCTAATTTCTTTGTACCTCCATTTTCCTATCTGTAAAACTGGTGTAAAACTGTTACTCATAAGAGTAAGATTTAAATATAAGGCTTGTAAAATGATGTGAGACTCTCAAATAGAAGGTGCTACTATTGGTAGGGCAAACCCTTCTCCTCTGATCATATCAAAATGTTATGATGTTGCATTTTATGTAAAAAGTAAGAGTTTGCTTCCATGTTGAGGAATCCAGTGCTCACTAAACAGAAAGCAAGTAAACAAATAAAACTGCAAAGGAAAAGATTAAGAACAGTAAGGAAGCATCTTTTTGCTCTGCGTGCCTGAGTATACAAGTTGGGTATTGGAAAAATCTTTCTCTTGTGCCACACTCTTTCTTCACAGTGGTTTGCAGCTCATAATCTTCTAGCTGCTGCTGTAGCAGACAAGGTGTGCTTTTCCTTGTGTGCTGGTGAAGTGATACGGAAGGTTAATGACTGGGGTTATAGTGTAGATGCCTCATGATTTTATTACAGTGTCATGGTATTTTCCTGAAAACCCCTTCAGGTTATTACTTGAGAATCTCATCTTTCCTTTAAACAACATATGTTTCTATCCCTCACAGTTGTGGATAAAAGCTTGAAATCCTGAATCGTAAATGCACCAACAGCACAAGCCAATTATAAAACAAACAAACAAACAAAAAACCGTGAAATTGATTATTTTTAAAATCCCATGATTTTTTAGATCCTGACTCCTGCATTTTGAATGCTTATGGCTGGCAATACAGGGGTTTGGAGAGGTGCATGGAGTGGTCAAGTATTGGAGATGGGAAGTCTGGATTATACCCATTGTGAGTGTCATACTATATGCAGCCACAAACCTCTTTTAAAAATAGATCTCTGTTAGGGAGAACATCAATAAGGTACTAGTAAAATAGACTGGCTTCCATCTTTGCATCCAAAGACACACACCTGTTCCTGGAATTTACAATATGGCATGGAGACATCTAGTGGCTAAAGAGTACATCTACAAGTAAATATCATCACAGTGGGACCTTGCTGACCAGGTTCCTCAAACACATTTTTACATCCAATTATCTGTACCATATACTTAGACAAATGGCTAGATTTTGTCTATAGTAAATATCAGAAAAATGTCAATTTGTTTTAGGGTTCTATCCTGAAATTATATGCCCGCATCACACACTGTCATCCGTATCAACTGCTGTCTTACTCAGTAAGGATTGCTTGCTTTGTCCCATTTGTCCCGGGGTTCTTCATCATTTCCTCTTTGTGCATGACTTTGTAAGAAAAGATCTTCTAATAGTCCTTTCTTCAACCCACTTTCCACACATCATTCTCTTTCTCTTGGGGTTCTGTGGCCCACAAAAAAAAAAAAGTCTCTCTAGGCACTGGCGGATCTTCGTTTTAGAACCACTAAGATGTCAATATTTTGCTCTCAAAGAAGTGGACAGATTGTGTCATAACATTTTTCTGCATCCTGTAGCTGGTGAAATACAGTAACTGCTGTTACCGGACCGTGAGACCAATATCCTGCCAATCAGGTCACATAAGAAGACAAATGTCTGGTACGCAGAGTTAGTCTCATATTTTTTGTCAGTAAACCTTTCTCTACAGACATTACAGAGTCATTATGGTTAATGGGAAATAGTAGAATATAGATTTTCCCCCTCATTATAATTGTTTATCTGTGACTGTCGAATATGGATGGAATCCCTTAAAAATGATGGAATATTTGCAGTTTTAAAGGCTTTCTGGTTGTAAATCAATGTTAAGTTGAGGTATACGTCATGTGTTTGACAACCACCACCAGGGACTATTTAACATCAACTGTTTCATAATTGATCCATTAAGCTTAGATTTCATGATGGCTCTTGGGAGGGGTATGCATTTATGCATTTGCCATTCACTCACTCAAATTTTTGTCCTGTTGGGAATTTAGTGTGTTTTATTGTCTAGGTAGCTGTTTGTAGTCAGTGAAAAGCTGAGCTGCCTAGGTTGGGATGCTGGCTTCTTTTCACTCCAATGTGTCTTTTGGCTAAGAAAAAAACACAGAAGAAGTGCATTAATTTTCTTTCAGAATGTGATCAGTACTGGTTATGGACTGCCACCTGGGGGAAGATGTACTGAACTTTCAACATTGATATAAGCCCAGAACTTTTTCAAATTTGGGTTGTCTCATCAGCTCACCTCCTTCCCCATTCCAAAGTATCTTCTACCACGTAAATGCCAGAGTCCTTTCCACATGTTTACTGATTTTATGCGAGATCAGTAGTGGGAACTTGATACAGATGGACCCAAACCAAAGCCCTCATCAAACACTTCAGAATTTTGGCAAAGTTTGGAGCCAGATCCAAATTTCATGTTTGAAACCTAAGTCTGGGTCTTAAAAGGCCTGGCAGCTTCTACAGGGCCAGATGCTCTCTTTGCAGCCTGGGTAGTGAATGTGGTACTGGTTGATTAAAGAAAAGAAAAAAAAATAGAGAGCGAGATTGATGAGTGATCATAGAAATTATAATCTAATGATGCTTAACTCATCAACAGGGAAAAAATGCTAGGTGAGAAAATAATTAGCTATTACAAATATAACAGCTATTCAGCGATAGCAGCAAAGCAACATGACATTTGAAAGAGTACACATTATTCCTCTCTAATGTATTGGCATTTTTTGAACTTGTTAACAAAATAGTGTGTAGTAAAAACAAAGAAAATAAGAAAGTTTGTTTACACTTCAAAAAGGCTTCTGAGGAAATAACTCAACTGGAACTTATAAATAGACAGATTTTCAAAGGCCAGAAAGGTCCATTATGATCTTCTGATCTGAACTCCTGCATAACACAGGCCATAGAACTTCACTGTGTAATTCCTGCAGCAATACTGTAACTTTTTGGTATGGTAAAAATTATATTCTAGAAAAATATCTAATTTTGAGTTAAAATCTTAAAATAATGGAAGAATGTACCACATCCCTACATGTGTTGTTCCAAAGGTTAATCTCTCCCCCTTCCCCTGTCACCATGCACACTGTTGTTTTAAAGTACCATATTTCTAGTATGCATTTTACTATCTTCAGATTCTCGCCACTGGATCGTATGATGACTTTGTTAGCTGAATTAAAGAGCCCTGTACTATGAGAAATATTCTTCTCATGTAGTGACAGGTTTCAGAGTGGTAGCCGTGTTAGTCTGGATATATTCATGTACTGTGTATATATACCTATGTATTTTGCACTCCATACATCTGAGTAAGTGGGTTTCAGCCCAGGAAAGCTTATGCCCAAATTAATGCGTTAGTCTCTAAGGTGGCACAAATGCTCCTCGTTGTTTCTTCTCATATAAGTACTTTCAGACTGATGTGTCTCTTGGATGAGGTAAATATATGGAGTTTCTTTAGCCTCTTACTACATGATAGGGTTACCGGACCTCTAGTTATTCTTGTATCTCTTTTTTTGAGCCTTTGTAATTTTTAAGGATCCTTTTTTAGATGTGGACCCAAGATCTGAATTCACCATTGTTATAATGATCTCACTACTACTGAACACAGAAGTGATGCCACCTCCTTACTTATTCTTGATATTCTCCTACTTATAAGACTAAGGATTGTGTTAGCTCTTTCAGTCACTGATTTGCACTGGGAGCTCATATTCGGTTGATTGTCCGCCAGGACTCCCATTAAATCCTTTTCAGAATCACTGCTTGTGATGTGTGACCTACATTCTTGATTCCTACATGTATGGCCTCGAATTTGGCTGTATTAAAACACATGTTCAAATGAACTTGGCTTACCAAGTGATCCAGATCACTCAGTAAACTGACCTCTCCTTATAAGTATTTGCCAATCCATCCATTTTTGTGTCATTTGCAAATTTAATCAACAATAATTTATATTTTCATAAACATCATTGATAAAAATATTGAATAGCATTGGGCAGATCCCCATGGGATTCCACTAGAAACCCCTAGCCTTGTCATATATTAAAAAAAAAAATGGTTCAGCAACAGTAAACTCTGCCAAATAAGGTGATTCTTACTTTTGTATTCATCAGTTAGATACAATGGTACTTGGTACTTTAGTAAAGCTCAGACAAACAGTATACGTATATACTCGTTCATAAGCCTTTTTTTTTTAGTAAAAAAGGGAAGCACCAGAGACGGGGGTTGGCTTATGAACGGGTATAGAGAAGGAGATGTGAGACACAGCCCCTCCCCTCAACAGAGGGACCAAGGAGAAGCAGCACAGCCAGCAGAGACAGAAGGGAAGAGGTGGGGCCAGAGTCTCTCCGCTTCTGGCCACACTGCTTTCCCCCCAGCCTCCGAAGCAGCTGCAGCTCCGGGGCTGGCAGGCTGCAGCCATGCCGCTCAGCCCCGCCCCCGAGAACAGGCTGTGGCCACACTGCTGGAGCACACTGCACCGTGCCGCCCGGCCCAACCCGCTGGAACATGCTGTGTCCACGCTGCCCAGCCTGCCGGAGCAGTTCCAGCCAGGCCAGAGACATCCTCCCCTGGCCCTCCTGAGATAAGGTGGGAAGGGATGGGATTGGGAGAGTGTGAGGGTCCTGGGCTAGGGGTGGGGTCATGTGGGAGGTGGTCACAGGGGTTACTACCCTGACCTCCAGCTTCTCCCCCCAAAACATTTCCCCACCAGTTGCTGTCCCGGCCCATCATGGTAAGCAGCTGGCATGTCGGGACATTTTGTTTACTTAGGTTTATCTCTGTGCCTGCGGAGGCTCAAGGTAAACAAAGCATCTCAGCCCACCATGGCTTATCCTGATGGCTCAGGAGCCAAAGTTTGCTGACTCCTGAATTATAGGGTCGGCTTATGAATGAGTCATAACATTTTTCCATTTTTACTTATCCATCTTGGGGGGGTCGTCTTATAAACAAACCGGCTTATGATCAAGTATATACGGTATATATATTTTTGTATATGTGAAAAGGTGGGTTACTAGCATTCTGCACATGCTGATGCTGAAGATCTGAGCTGCACAAAAAGCATAGAAAGATGATGATGGTTTTCCCTCAAACCCACACTCACACCAACACTCCTGCTTTTCTGTAGTAAATAGAATATAATAGGTGTAGCTAATAGGTAAATAAACCAGTTTTCAAAGGTGGAACAAGGATATAGCACTATTATTGTCCTTTCCACTCTCACCATCTGAGATCTGGTGCAGTAATTCCATGTTGTTCCACGGAAACTAAAGGACCTACTTCAGTTTATCCCAGCTGAGGGTCTGGCCTAGTGGCTTCACTTAAAGTGCTAGCCTTACACCAATACTTTTTTTTCTTTTATTTGAACAAGCCCTCTCCCACTCCTTACAAGAAGTAGTCATGAGAGGTTCTGTAATCTGTTTGTTTGCACCATAAGGCTCCAGTGATCACCATTATCACGTAGGCGCTGCAAATGTTAACGCCTTGAATGGCTTCCTTTACTATTAAATTTCTGGAGCATGCACAAAGCTGCCTCAGGATAGAAGCTGGAATTACCAACTATGGGCTAATTTAGCGGAAAATTGATCACCACCACCAGAGGTGTCAGTACCATTTTGTAATTACTGGGTGGGGAAGTGGGGGAGGGAAGAGGGCCACAATAATATATACAATGAAATATGAAAGATTAAGAGGTGTTATTGATCATAATATTGGCTAGTTAGTCACAGCACCAAATTAGTTTGGCTGAGCTATCCTCTAACTGCTGTCATCAAACTCAACTCTCATCAGTCTCCGTTAGCCCTCTCTTGTCTCATTAAGTTATTGGCTGCAAGCTGACAATGGGAAAAGAATGCTGCACTGCAGTATAAGACTCCTTTGTACAGCTGGCATCATAAGCTGTTTGCTAATCTAAAGTGAGCTCTTCCAGTGCCCTAATGTTTTTAGATCGTCAGTGGCCCTGACATGATGCAGGTGAATAGGGCTTAAGAGAGATCAAAACACGTAAATGTGACAAGCTCCAGTGATGACTAAAGCTGAAAATAACCATTGCAGTTAACTGTATACTGTCCTCTAAATTCAGCAGCGATTACCAGAAAGCATAGCTGACCTCACAGAGAATTTGTATGTGCTTGCAAAAAGCCAGCTAATTAGAAGTAGCCTGTTTTAAGTAAGTCAAATATCCCTTTGCTTATAATGTCAGTAATTAGAGCAGGGAAGAAGACTTTAAAATGAAAATCCAACTGTCAGTCACAGTCTCACAACTGTTGGCCTCTTGCCCACAAATCTATTACTGACTGCAGTTTTACACTCCTGTGTAATTCCTATGAGGCACAGAGTTGTGCAATTAAGGCAGAGTCTTGAATGTAAAATATAGCACATTTTTGCTAACAAAGTACCCTGGATGTACAGTTTAGCAAATTAAAAAGACTAAAGATGCCTTGATATTACCCACTGGCCATCAAACACTTGCAGACTTCATGTTTTTAATCAGAGTGGATAAACCCCCATAGTTTGCTGTCTGCTCCAGCATTTTAAATTTAGAACTCACCCCTGCCGTCTTCATTCAAGTATAACTCCCCATTGATTTCAGTGGGAATTTGGCACACTTAAAGATTGCAGGATCAGGTAATTAGTAAGTCTGATAGATAACAATAACTAAGTTGTAATATTGTATTTTCCAGGAGGGCAAGGGCATTGTTGTCTATTTTTGGAAACATGCCAAGAGGCAGACATGTTGAGAAATTAAAATGGTTATGGCTTGCAGCAATCCCCAGAATTCCTTACCGTTGAATATTGAGCTGTCCAGCCATCACTGTCAGCCTGCCCTTTATGCTCTCAGTTTTGCCTTTCTACTCTTGTCTGATACCACTGGACTGCTGTTTACATGCTATTCTGATCCTGCTGACTTGCTGTGATAATGCTTTTGATTGTTCTTTTTCTACATAAATATCCTCAGATGATGTACTACAAAACTAATTGAACTATAGTAGAAAACAACTGCTTCTCTAAGTGGGCTATGTGGATTCAATATATTAAAATTATGTCTTTTCATAGAATCATAGACTTTAAGGTCAGAAGGGACCATTATGATCATCTAGTCTGACCTCCTGCACAATGTAAGCCACAGAATCTCACCCACTCACTCCTGTGTCTGAGCCATTGAAGTCCTCAGATCATGGTTTAAAGACTTCAAGGTGCAGAGAATCTTCCAGCAAATGACCCATGCCCCACGCTGCAGAGGAAGGCGAAACCTCCCCAGGGCTTCTGCCAATCTGCCCTGGAGGAAAATTCCTTCCCAATCCCAAATATGGTGATCAGCTAAACCCTGAGCATGTGGGCAAGACTCACCAGCCAGACACCCAGGAAAGAATTATCTGTAGTAACTCATATCCCACCCTATCTAGTGTCCCATCACAGGCCATTGGGCATATTTACTGCTAATAGTCAAAAATCAATTAATTGCCAAAATTAGGCTATCACATCATGATCATTATGAGCTGTATACAGACTGTGGTTATGAATTTATGTATATAGAAAATTGTGCTCATAACCCATACTACATCTT
Organism: Gopherus flavomarginatus; assembly: GCF_025201925.1. Lineage (NCBI taxonomy): Eukaryota > Metazoa > Chordata > Testudines > Testudinidae > Gopherus > Gopherus flavomarginatus. The sequence continues at coordinate 146,966,368 of NC_066618.1, read as the reverse complement.
CAACTACACCTCACAATAGGTAGGAGCACCTCCCAAACCGTGAAAACCAGTTCCAAATAATCACCCACTGTCCAACTCAAGAAAAGACAATAATGGACCATTAAAGTTAATGGGAAGACAGTGAGACACTTTGGCTATCAAGTCAAGAGGAAATTTACCCACTCTAAATAACTGAGAGTCACCATGGAAAGAGATTGGGAGGTGGGGGTGGAGGCAAGAAGAGAAGGAAAAAACATTTTTAAAAGCAGACCTGGGCCTGTGGGCATTTTAAACACATCTAATATGTAAAGATGCAGAAATTGATCCTATAGCCCTGTTGTCTGTTGGATACTAAACTGAGTAGATTGTTCACCTTATCAAAAACTTTAATAGAGGTTTCCATTTAGGCCTAAACAATTAGGTTGACCCAGCTACGTTGTTCAGGAGTCTGAAAAATTCATAACCCTGAGGGGCATAGTCGGGTTGCTCTAGGGATTTTGCCACCCCAAGCACAGCAGGCAGGCTGCCTCCAGCAGTTTGCCTGTGAGAGGTCCACCGAAGCCGCGGGACCAGCAGACCCTCCGCAGGCAAGCCGCCGAGGGCAGCCTGCCTGCCACCCTCGCGGTGCCGACAGAGCGTCCCCTGCGTCTTGCCGCCCCAAGCACACGCTTGGCGTGCTGGGGCCTAGAGCCGCACCTGGGCATAGTTAAGCCGACCTAACCTCCAGTGTAGGCAGTTCTAGGTTGTGGAAGAATTCTTGTGTTGACCTAGCTACTGCCTGTCATGGAAGTGAATTAGCTACTCCATTGGGAGAACCCCTCCCCTCAGCACAGGCAATGTCTACCCTGAAGTGCTACAGCAGCTCAGCTGCAGTAGACAAGCCCTTAGTCTTAACTAAAACCTATATTTGTGGCTATGAATAGCATTTTTTTAAGTGCAGGTCCAAAGCAAGCCTTGGTGATAGTAATTATTACTTATTATTTTTTCTTGCATAGACATAGTGCTTTTTATTGTAGAATCTGTACTTTCCCTACCACACAAGTGCAGCTACTTCTGGGGTGGTATATGGAAGGTGTTAAACAGTGCATGCTGTAATACTGCACAACATTTTAAGACAGGAAGTGAACAAGAATATCATCTAAGTGGAAATGTGAGAAGAAACTGGAAAATACACCATGCAAACCAATATCTTGTAGATTTGTTTTTGTTCATTTTTGTTTGTTCATTTTAGGAAACGAAAAGCAGGATTATTTGTATTTTTTTTAAAGGAGCAGGTCATGCAGACCTTACTCAGTTTTATGTCATTCTCCAGGGTAATTCTCCCTTAGTGAGGACTGTAGAATGTGATCTATCTTCTGTATATAATATCTCTTGCAGACAGAGAAATATTGTATACGATCCACTCTTCTCAGTCTAAAGATATTTCTTCTACCTACCATTCTCCAGTAGATCCAGGGGTAAGCCAGCATGAGAGGGCAACCTTTTTCACATGAGGTTCTGAGTGCCATCTTTCCTCTGACTTGTTTCTCCTCTTTGCTTAGCTCAGTTTCTTTCTTTTCTTACAGAAGGACGAGTGGTAGCTATGTCATCTTTGAACAGGAGACTATGCCTGTTAATTGTTAGAGCTGATTGGAAAATGAGAATTTTTTTTTCAGTTTTTTTTTCAAAAATATATTTCCTCCTTCTGTTGAAATTCAAAACTTAGATAAAATATTTCATAACCCCCCTCTCCAACAAACAAAAAAACCCACCAAAATTGGGACCAGCTTTATTAGTTAGGCAGGTTCATAATTTGTAGAGCTTGTTAGATCACCAGCTGCTTTTGGATATCCAGGTGGCAACAGTGGCCATTTTTTCACCATCTAGGCTAAACTAGAAGGTAACAGTAGCAGCTATTTCTTTTGGATGTGGACCTCACTATGGCTAGCCATGCCTTCCTCACCTAGGGTTAAATCCTGGCACTATTGAAGTCAATGGCAAAACTCCCATTGACTCCAATGGAGGGAGAGTTCATCCCCGGGGTGGATCTTCAGCTGGTGTAAATGGTCATAGCTCCATTAATTTCACTGGATTTTCCATAGTGGGAATGCTGTCTATGTGAACTACACTTGCAAACCACTTAGAAACTTCAGACAGTGTGGAATGTGGCTGCCTGTTAGCCAAGCAGTGAGCCCTGTGGGCCAGATTGTATTCCACCTTGGTCCCATGGCCCACCAGGGATTTTAGTTGGCAGCTTCATCATGGAGCCATGAGCAAAGGTGTGTACCTGGCACAGTTCACCCCTATCCGCGATGCCTTTTCCTTTTGTGGCATGAGGGAAACCCTGGCACATGAGGGAGATCTCTTAGACTTGCTTTTGCTTTTTCTCCCCCCACCTTCTTGTTTATGTACACCCCATTCATGGCCCCAAGAAGTCACAGGACCTCCTCGTCAACTTCCTCTTAGTGATGGCCAAAGTGGCCATCTATAACACCAGGGAGAGGATATTGGCCGAGGAGGTTCTCTGCGACTGTGGGGCCTCTTTCTGTTCCTCTCTCCATTCACGTATCTGGGTAGAGTTCTTCTGGGCCATGTCTGCTGGTTCCCTTAACACTTTTGAGCAGCAGTGGGTGCTGTCCGGGGTTCTCTGCTTTGTGTCTCCTTCAAGTTCCCTACTTTTGACCTTTTCACCCTCACACATATCCTGTTTTTTTTTTCTTTTGTTGTTCTCCATATTTAATTGAGTCCCACACTCAGTGGTTCCTCCTCTTAGGCTGGGGGAGGGACCTTTAGCCATGAGCGGGCTTATACCCACCCACTTCCCAGAATCCAACAAGAATCAAGCAGTGAACACCATAGACCCAAGCTCCATCATCTGCACCAGGTTCCAGTTCATCTCTACATGCACTTTGAAGTGTTGGTTTGGGGCCCATGAAAATTTAAGGCCTAGTCTGCTTAGCAGCTACCTCTCTCTCATAGGGTGGAGCACAGCACTTGGGGTCAGCTGAGCCAATCAAGGTTGCACCCAGTTGGTTTAAATGGAGAGAGGGAGTAGGGCATTTTCATGAGTGTCTTTTGACTGTGGAACTCAGTTCCTTCTAGTCAATGGAAACTTGAGTCCGCTGAGCTTCAGAATACACCACATACACAAGAGCAAAGCTCCTGTTGAGATGGGAGTGGTCTGAGAGCATTTATGGGGACAGGTTACTGATCATTTTGATATAGCATCCTCTTGAGTTAATAGGACAGTGAAGAATCTATAGTTTTCTGTTATTTTAGAGTTATTAGTAATTGGTACATGAGCCTAGAGCATTTGGCTAGATGCACCATAAAAACATGTTAATAACTAATTACTTAAAAATTTTGCACAAAGAAGAGCAAATGTTTCCTAACATAAGATACTTGCTTATTTATGAATAGGCAGAAAGGCTACAGATAGTAGGTACTTTACATGCAATAAATACTTGTATAACAAATTATTTCTGACCTTCTTTTTCTTTAAAAATAATTGAAAATTTTCTTATCAGCTCAGAGTTGTGATTTTTCTGGTTTTCTGGTTCTCTCCAAATGGGAGGTTTGGAGAGAAAGTCAAACAATTTATGAGTTCTACAAAGTCCTGATTTCAAAATAGATTTTGCTTGTTTTGATGCTTTATCTCTGATTTGCAAACACTGATTGCCTAGTACTATTCATATTACTTATAGGAATTCCATTGTAATATACACGTAAAAGAATTAATCATTATTGTAAAGGGTTTCCATATTTTTAAACTTCTCAGCATTTCTTTACCAGATGATGCAGATGGCTGTCCCTTGAATATACATGCTCCAGTTTATATCAGCAAAGAAACAATAAACTTAGCTTGATTTTAGCTTTTTACTCAGAAAATTACCCTTTTAGATTACCCTTTAAATTTTGTCTGCACTTAAAAATCAGAAGAGCAGAAAAAATACATTCTTTGGTTTTGCTTTAGAGTGTAAATTAGCGTTTAGAGTGTACATATATTCCTCCATAGTTTAAAACTCCCCAAATAGTAGCATTTCACATAATTTCACCTACTGATTTACAGTGTTGAAAAAGGGACAGCAGTCCTGTTCTTCAGCAGAGGCCATTCTGAAAGCAATCAACAGCCTATCTTTGTCAGAATCCACTACTGGAGGACCTGGAATGTTGTGTAGAAATGTGTAATGTGTAATGCAGCATCTTTCAGTGTAAACAGGAATTAAACTTTGACATATTGAGCATGTTAATCATTATCCAAATGGTGGTGTCACAGTAATGCAGCTGGAAGAGGCTGAAGAAAGAGAGGTCCATCTGCCATTAAAGTGTTTATTGATTTGAAGGTTAATGTTGTGTGTCTAAAAGATCACTCTGCGTCTTTCTAATAATCAGATAAGTAGAGAATGGAATGACTGACTAAAGTGCTTGGGTGGATGTCCACTTTATTCAATATAGGATATCAGCATTGATTGTTCAGGGTAATATCCACAGAGTCTAAAAAGATTTTATTCCTAAACCTTCACAGCTGCCTGTTGACTGGAAATGTCCATATATACTCCAACCTACCAGATGGACATTAACATTTACTTACGTTGTCCATTTTTAATTTGTATTTTTATTTCCTGTTAAAGTTCTCATAAGATTTCATCCAAAAACAGGAGATTTGGGCCATTTTTTTCTTGTGCTGAGAGTCACTTGGCAAAGAAGAGGGAGGGACCCATCAGGAAACACGTTATACTTCCCTGATTCTTGTGATGCTTCTGTGCTGGCCCAAGCCTCTCGGTATAAGTCAGCGAGGTTCCTTAATGGCTCTAACATATGCCAGGTGGTTGTAGACTCTGTGGGAGTATGTAGTGGTTGTGAACTGGTACAGTGCAGGAACACACTGGCTTAACCTCAATGTCACCTCTTAATACCCACCTACCAGAAGAGGGGGCATTTGGTATAGGAGTTATCTACCTCACTTTATAACTTCTGTGAGCTCCTTTATGCTGGTAAATTCTTTGCTGGCCAGTTTTTGCCCCTGTTGACATGCTCAGATGTCACATAGTGGCTGGAACAGGACAAGATAATCTGGGCCTTTATATTTAAGAAGGGTCAAGCAAGTTTCTAGAAAAGGCTGTTTATTCCTGTCATAAGTACAACCTCTGTCAATAGTAGTGCACAACCTACTCACTGATGGTGATTCAGGAAGATTGAACTACAAGTCAATTTGGCCCTGGAGGAGTAGCATGCATGGAGAGGAGGCTAAATACATGCTTCTATAGTGATCTCTCTATGACTGATTGGCAGAAGCAGAAGCTTTTTCAGATAGCCGCAGATTGTGTACCTCCCAATAGGCTGCTTTTCTTCCAATCTTTCTCTCTGACTCTGTGTGATTTTTTTTTCTTGTTGTGGAAGACAGGCCTGAAGCTGAACACCAGATCTAGCCCTTTCGCCGTCCCAAAATATGGGGATAATTAAATTTGGATCCAGATGCTTCAACTCTTTCATAGACTGAAAGCTCCAAACTCTCTCAAATAGTCCGAACTAGAGCACTAGATCATGATGCAAACTTCATGGCTTTGGCCCATTTCTTTGCAAAATGTATGGAAAAGAGCTCTATGTCTCACAAATGTTTTAATGATCTGGTTATTTAATGGTGGTTGCTGTGATGAATCTTTCCTAGAGAATGGAGAAGGCATGCTAAGAAAACTGATTTTGAAAGAGCAGTTTTAAGTGTGCTTTTCTCTTTCTTGTGTTGCCCTGAGTTTGAATGGCTTTCCTGGCTGCATTTTGAACTGAATACTAAAACAAAAACACAAAACAATGTCACAGCATACAGGTGACTCCCCATTATCTTTCTCTCTCTTTCCTCACCCTTGATGTGAGTAACAGGCAATGTCTAGTTGGTGTGATGTGGATTTCATCAACTCTATACATTTTGATGAGTTTAATATTTAGTGATCTATAAATTATGCTATGTAACAGTTAGCTTGTCTGAACAAAGTTCTATTTCCATTTGCATGATAATTAAACCTTCTCTTGGAAGATGTCGCAGACAATCAACAAGCTAATGAGACTTTCTGAATGACCCCAGACTACACATTAGCCATGCCATTTTGATCAAATGTAACCAGTGGAAACAGTAGAAAAGCTTTAACTGAAGGTAAATATTTCAAAATAAAAAAAATAGATAAGAAACTAGTATACATCAACAAGAAAGGAGAAAAAAGGATTGAATGAAAGATACACTAATCAAGCTGGTTGTTTAAGAGGAAGAAATTATGGTATTGCTAAGTACTGACTCAGGAGCAATGATGTTTCTCCACAGTTGTGAACTGAGCTAAATAAAGACCCTGAATGTATTCTACACTGCATCTGTAGGTGGGTATCCAATCCTGAGTCCAAGGACTTGTGTCAGTGTGCCTTGTTCTAGCCTGCTAAAATAGCTGAGTAGATGTTGCTTTGGAATCCAGGCTCAAGAACCTGAGCTGCAATGTCTACACATCCAATTTTTATTGCTTGCAATGCTTGCTAGCAAAGTTTGTGGACCCAGGCAGGGAAGCTTGCTCTCAGATGCAGTGTAGACATTACCCTCAGATGTACATCAGAATAGCAGGACAACTCCTAACAAAACAGCCACTTGAGAAACTTCCCTCTTTATAAAAAGAACAGGAGTACTTGTGGCACCTTAGAGACTAACAAATTTATTTGAGCATAAGCTTTCGTGGGCGACAGCCCACTTCATCGGATGCATAGAATGGAACATATAGTGAGGAGAGATATATACACATACAGAGAACATGAAAAGGTGAGAGATGTCCTACCAAATCTAAAAGGCTAATTAATTAAGAGAAAAAACTTTTGTAGTGATCATTAAGATGGCCTATTTCAGACAGTTTGACAAGAGGTGTGAGAATACTTAATATGGGGAAATAGATTCAATGTGTGTAACAGTTCAGCCATTCCCAGTCTCTATTCAAGCCTAAATTGATAGTGTCTAATTTGCATATTAATTCAAGTTCAGCAGTTTCTAATTGGAGTCTGTTTTTCCAGCTTTTCTTTTGCAAAATTGCCACCTTTAGGTCTTTTACTGAGTGGCCAGAGAGGTTGAAGTGTTCTCCTACTGGTTTTTGAACGTTATGATTCCTGATGTCAGATTTGTGTCCATTTATTCTTTTGTGTAGAGACCATCTGGTTTGGCCAATTTATTTGGCAGAGGGGCATTGCTGGCACATGATGGCATATATCACATTGGCAGATGTGCAGGTGAACGAGCCCCTGATGGCATGGCTGATGTGATTAGGTCCTATGATGATGTCACTTGAATAGATATGTGGACAGAGTTGGCATCAGGCTTTGTTGCAAGGATAGGTTCCTGGGTTAGTGTTTTTGTTCTGTGGTGTGTAGTTGCTGGTGAGTATTTGCTTCAGGTTAGGGGACTGTCTGTAAGCGAGGACAGGTCTGTCTCCCAAGATCTGTGAGAGTGAGGGATCATCTTTCAGGACAGGTTGTAGATCCTTGATGATGCTCTAGAGAGGTTTCAGTTGGGGGCTGAAGGTGACGGCTAGTGGTGTTCTGTTATTTTCTTTGTTGGGCCTGTCTTGTAGTAGGTGACTTCTGGATACTCTTCTTTATTTGTTTTCATCGGTAATTAGATACAGCTGTCCTGTCTCCATTTCCTGAAGCAACTGCAGGAACTCTCTGGTTCCTAGTGTACTGCTGCCTAAGCAAGTTTTACTTCATTTTGTTAAGGAAGGTGGGATATGTGGACATCTTGCCCACGGGGGCCACTTCTTCTCAAAAAGTATGTCTCTTCATTCAGTGTCAATGTGAAAATAAGTTAAATATGCATAAATGGCACTCTATTATTTGGGCAATAGTAAACATTATTGTTAAAGACTGAGTAAAGTTTTCAAAAGTGACTTAGGAGCCACTTTTAAAAATTAAACTTAGGCTCCTCAGTCACTTAGGGTTTGTCTACACAGGGAAGCTAACTTGGAATAACAGCTAATTAATAGACTTGATCTTCCTGATTACCACTCTCTGTGAATGCTTTTATATTGGAATAAGAGCATATTAGGGCTTGTCTACAGCAACGTTTAGTTTGTGGCAAGCTGAGGGTGTAAATGTATCCCACATTAGCCTGCCACTGCATGTGGATCTGTTGAATTAATTTAGATGGCCTATATGGACCCAAAAAGTCAAAGGTGTTCTCACGATCCTGTAACTGTCCAACTTTAAAGAGTTTTAAGCAAGGTTTGGAATTTGGTATACAGAAACCTTTGCCTGCTTAGTACCATGGCAAACACACCAAACATCTTACATGCATTAAACATATTTAAAACCTTTGTAAATGTAAATGATTAAGGATTTCGTAAAATTTTCATTTTAACAATGTTTTGTTCCCTTTCCCTTTTGCTGTACAGAATGTTGATACGGAAAAACTCCTTGTTTGAGAGTCTTACTGGTGGTATTAAAGATGGCAGTAACTGTCCTTTACTAGGAAAAGAGAAGTTAGCTGAGATGGGCTGGAGCTCTTGTGGCTTCTGCTGTTGAAGTTCAGTCCTATTTTCTAGAAGATTAAACAAGACAAACACACACACCAGGCCGGTGCTACCATTAAGGCGAAGTAGGCGGTTGCCTAGGGTGCCAAGATTTGGGGGTGCCAAAAAACGGTGCCCCCAATTTTTTTTTTACAGCAGTTCCTCCCCTGCGTGCAGTCGCTGCTCCACTTCTCCTGCCTCCCAGGCTTGCGGCACCAATCAGCTGTTTGGCGCCGCAAGCCTGGGAGGAGAATTAGAGCAGGGCTGCATGCTCGAGGAGGACGCGGAGTAGAGGTGAGCTGGGGTGGGGAGGTGCTGCACGGCGGGGGAGGGAGCCTCAGGGCAGGGGGGGAGCTGCTGCGGGGGTGGGCGTGCCTCAGGGTGGAGGGGGAGCAGGGAGCTGTCGCAGGATGGGGGGGGCACAAGGTGGAAGTTTCGCCTAAGGCACGAAACTTCCTTGCACCGACCCTGACACACACATACACACACACACACACACACACACACACACACACACACACACGAACGCACACGCATGCACATGGGCAAAGAAAAGAAGAGCAAAGATAGAAAAGGCAGCTTCTATTCTGGTTTTCACATTCTCTTGTTGCAACCTCACTGCTTTTGTTTTTATCATTTGTCGTCACCCATATTTACTTGGGATATGGGTCTGGTAGCTTCTCCCCTTTTGTTGGGGGGAAGGGCTTTTAGATATAGGCAGGACTTGTGCCTACCCTTTCCCAGATTCTCAATAGGTGCAACCTCACTGCTGGGAACAAAACATAGGCACAGCACACAATCTAGGACATGACAAATTTGTACCAGCGTCAGGCTGTTTAGGGCATTGCTTTTGATCTGCATCTTTCTGGGGAGAGGTTCACAGTGTGGCAGAATGTGCAGTCTTGGCTGCCTGAGACAAATTCTTATCAGGCAGGAGGATAGGAAAGAGAGGGAATAAATTGAGGAAAGAAAAGACATGCTGCGTGTGTGTGCTCATGAATGTATGTGCAAAGTCTGACATCCCTGGTGGTGTTCAAGATTTTGCTGGTGGAGGTGGTGATGTTATTGTCATCTGGCTTCCCCTCTCTGGCCTGGTCTGGTCAGAACATCTCTCAGGATCAGGACAACAAAGGGTATGTCTACACTATGGGATTATTCTGATTTTACAGAAACCATTTTTTTAAAACAGATTGCATAAAGTCAAGTGCACATGGCCACACTAAGTACATTAATTTGGTGGTGTGTGTCCATGTACTGAGGCTAGCATCAATTTCCAGAGCATTGCACTGTGGGTAGCTATCCCATAGCTATCCCATAGTTCCTGCAGTCTCCCCAGCCCATTGGAATTCTGGGTTGAGATACCAATGCATGATGGGGCAAAAACAGCGTCGCGGGTGATTCTGGGTAAATGTCGTCAGACAATCCTCCCTCCATGAAAGCAACGGCAGACAATCATTTTGCACCCTTTTCTCTGGATTGCCCGGGCAAACGCTATACCACGGCAACCATGGAGCCCGTTCAGCCTTTTTTCACTGTCACCGTATGTCTACTGGATGTTGCTAACAGATGTGGTACTGCAGCGCTACTGTACCATCTGCTGCTTTGCAAGTTGACAATGACAGTGACCAGTCATACTGTACCGTCTACTGCTGTCATGGGTACTCCTGGCCGGCCTCGGTGAGGTCGGCTGGGGGCGCATGGACAAAAATGGGAATGACTCCCCAGGTCATTCTCTTCTTTAAGTTTTGTCTAAAGGGAGAGTCAGTCCTGCCTAGAATATCAGGCAAGCCTACTAAAGAACGAGAAAGGCAAACAGCCGCTCCAGGTCAGAGCCCCAGACATGCCATTCTAGGGGGTGCCCCTGTAACAACCCCACCCGTTGCTTCCCTCACCCCTCCTGGGCTACCGTGGCAGTTATCCCCCCATTTGTGTGGTGAAGTAATAAAGAATGCAGGAATAAGAAACAACACTGACTTTATTGCCTCTGCAAGCAGAGATCAAAGAGGGGAGGGAAGGGCAGCCTCCAGCCGCTATGATATTCCAGGCAGGAGTGAATCTCCAGGAGACAAAGCTTAAAGAAGAAAATGACTGGGAGTCATTCCCATTTTTGCCCAGGCGCCCCTGGCTGCCCTCACCAAGGCCAGCCAGGAGAACTCACGACGATGATGGATATCAGTCATACTGCATCGTCTGCAATCTACAAGGCAAGGCAAGGCAAGGGGATGCTGCTGTGTAGCGCTGCAGCACCGTGTCTGCCAGCAGCATCCAGTAGACATACGATGACATTGAAAAAAGGTGAGAAACGATTTTTTCCCCTTTGGTTTCGCGGTGGATGGGGTAGGGTTGATGACATATACTCTGAACCACCTGTGACAATGTTTTTGACCCTTCAGGCTTTGGGATCTCAGCCAAGAATTCATATGGTTTTCAGAGAGTGTGGGAACTGTGGGATAGCTACAGTCGTCAGTCGCCCCTCCCTCCGTGAGCATCCATTTCATTCTTTGGCTTTCTGGTACGCTTGTCTCAGCTCCTTAAGTTTCACACAGCACTGTGTTGAGTCCATCATAGCCTTGGAGATTTTTTCAAATATTTTGGCATTTTGTCTATTGAAACGGAGTTCTGATAGAACAGATTCATCTCCCCATACAGAGATCGGATTCTATATCTCCCGTACGGTCCATGCTGGAGCTCTTTTTTGATTCTGGGACTGCATGGTCACCTGTGCTGATCAGCGCTCCACGCTGGGGAAACAGGAAATGAAATTCAAAAGTTCGCGGAGCTTTTCCTGTCTTCCTGGCCAATGCATCTGAATTCAGATTGCTGTCCAGAGCGGTCACAATGATGCACTGTGGGACAGCCCCCGGAGGCCAATACCGTCAAATTGCGGCCACGCTAACCCTAATCCCAAATGGCAATACCGATTTCAGCACTACTCCCCTCATAGGGGAGGAGTACAGATATCGATATTAAGAGCCCTTTATATCAAAATCAAGGGCTTCATTGTGTGGACAGGTGCAACATTAATTCAGTTTAATGCTGCTAAATTCGAAATAAACTCGTAGTGTAGACCAGGCCTAAGATACAGGGGTGTAATGCTGGATCCTTGGGTCCCAGGGTACTGTGAGGATGACCATAATGAGAGTGAAGCTTGCTCCTTCCTTCTTTCAGTCAGCCAGCTTTCTCATCCCTGCGTCCACTTGCCAAATTTCCCTCCAGAGTTTTTTTGAGGTCCCCAAAAGTCAAGTGGCAGGTGGCATAGTCCAGCCTCTCATTATTGTGCCCATGAATTAGGCCTATTCTGGTTAATTACAGTCCACTGCCACACTTGTTTACCAGACATGACCTTAACCCAGTCTTTGAATTACCGCATTAAGCTTTTTTTTCAGACTAATACAGTCTTCCTGTCTTCCTTTTTCTCTTCAGTGTTTGTTTTTTATAGGTTATTGTGACATTTTGTGAACTCTCATTCACTTTTTCACAGTTGAGCTCACAATAAGGGTAAATTTGTAGGCTCAATTATCACAGCAGACCCCGCTGATGCACACTAATGGTTTCCTAGTTTGCTTTGATCTACCCCACTTTGAAACAAGAATAGATCAAAGAGCACTAAGGAATAATTGGCATGCATCAGCAGGGTCCACGATGACAGTGCGTATCAGGCTAGATTCACATCCCAACTTGCTGTGAACTAAATGTCAATATGGACAAGCCTTATTCTGAATTAGCTTAATCCATTTTGCAAGTGGATTAAACTAATTTGGAGTAAGGCACTCTTATTCTGGGATATGTCTACACTACGAAATTAAGTCGAATTTACTGAAGTCGATTTTTAGGAAGTGATTTTATACTGTTGATTGTGTGTGTCCCCACTAAGCACATTAAGTCGGTGGAGTGTGTCCACAGTACCGTGGCTAGCATTGACTTTCAGAGCATTGCACTGTGGGTAGGTATCCCACAGTTCCCGCAGTCTCCACCGCCCATTGGAATTCTGGGTTGAGCTCCCAATGCCCAGTGGGGCAAAAACATTGTCATGGATGGTTTTGGGTACATGTTGTCAGTCGCCCCTCTGTCTGTGAAAGCAACGGCAGATAATCATTTCGCCCCTTTTTTCCATGCAGGCGCCATACTGCTTTCAGCAGATGGTACAGTAGGACTGCTAACCATAGTCATCGAACGACTGCTTCCGCTGCCACCTTGCTCTCCTGCTCTCCTGGTGCCATGAATCCACCTCACAGGTCCTCTCGTCATTATAAATAAATATCTATTCTTGTGGCATCTGCTGCATCTCTGCTCTCCTGCTCTTGTCTTGCCATACCATGGCAAGCGTGCAGCCCGCTCAGCTAATGGACACCACCACTGTTGTGTCCTGGTGTTACTGGCAGCAGACGGTGCAATAGGTCAGCAAAACTGGCCATCCAACTACCATATCTGCTGCCACTCTGCTCTCCTGCTCTCCTGGTGCCATGAATCCACCTCGCAGGTCCTCTATATGACTGTCATCATCCACCGCTTCCGCTGCAACTCTGCTCTCCTGCTCTTGTCTCGCCATACCATGGCAAGCATGCAGCCTGCTCAGCTTAGCTAATGGGCACCATCACTGTTGTGTCCTTGCAGAAGATGGTGAAGTAGGTCTGCAAAACTGATCTTCCAACAACCGCTTCCACTGCCACTCTGCTCTCCTGCTCTTGTCTCGATGGATAGCGAATATCTCCATGTTGGCTGTCATGGGCTTCCTCTTCCGCTGCAAATCTGCTTTCCTGCTCTCATGAATCCACCTCACAGGTCCTCTCATCATTCTCTATAAATATCTATTCTTGTGGCATTTCTATATAAATATCTATTCCGTCATCCATCGCTTCTGCTGCAACTCTGGTCTCCTGCCCTCCTGCAGACGCCATACTATGGCAAGCATGGAGCCCGCTCAGATCACCGTGGCAGTTATGAACATTGTAAACACCTCACGCATTATCCTGCAGCATGTGCAGCACCAGAACCTGCAAAAGCAGGCGAGGAGGTGATGGCAGCGCGGTATTGAGAGTGATGAGTATATGGACATAGACCTCTCGCAAAGTACAGGCCCCGGAAATTTGGATATCCTGGTGGTAATGGGGCAGGCTGATGCCATGGAATGCTGATTCTGGGTCTGGGAAACAAGCACAGACTGGTGGGACTGCATAGTGTTACAGGTCTGGGATGATTCCCAGTTGCTGTGAAACTTTTGCATGCGTAAGGGCACTTTCATGGAAGTTTGTGACTTCCTTTCCCCGGCCCTGAAGCGCCAGAATACCAAGATGAGAGCAGCCCTCACAGTTCACAAGCGAGTGGTGATATCCCTCTGGAAACTTGAAACGCCAGACAGCTACCGGTCAGTCAGGAATCAATTTGGAGTGGGAAAATCTACTGTGGGGCTGCTGTAATCCAAGTAGCCAAGGCAATCAAAGAGCTGCTGATATCAAGGGTAGTGACTCTGGGAAATGTGCAGGGCATAGTGGATGGCATTGCTGCAATGGGATTCCCTAACTGTGGTGGGGCAATAGATGGAACACATATTCCTATCTTGGGACCGAACCACCTTGTCAGCCAGTACATAAATCGAAAGGGGTACTTTTAAATAGTGCTGCAAGCACTGGTGGATCACAAGGGACGTTTCACCAACATCAACATGGGATCGCCGGGAAAGGTACATGATGCTCACATCTTCAGGAACTCTGGTCTATCTGAACAGCTGCAGAAAGGGACTTACTTTCTAGACCAAAAAATAACCATTGGGGATGTTGAAATGCCTATAGTTATCCTTGGGGACGCAGCCTACCCCTTAAAGCCATGGCTCAGGAAGCCATACACAGGCACCCTGGACAGTAATTAGGAACTGTTCAACTATAGGCTGAGCAAGCGCAGAATGGTGATAGAATGTGCATTTGGACATTTAAAAGTGTGCTGGCACAGTTTACTGACTCACTTATACCTCAGTGAAACTATATTCCCATTATTATTACTGCTTGCTGTGTACTCCACAATATCAATGAGAATAAGGGGGAGACATTTATCAAAGGATGGGAGGTTGAGGCAAATTGCCTGGCCACTGATTATGCTCAGCCAGACACCAGGGTGGTTAGAAGAGCACAGCAGGGCACGCTGCACATCAGAGAAGCTTGGAAAACCAGTTTCATTACTGACCAGGCTACGGTGTGAAAGTTCTGTTTGTTTCCTCTTGATGAAAACCCTCCCCCTTGGGTCACTCTACTTCCCTGTAAGCCAACCAAGATCTCCCCCCTTCGATCACCGCTTGCAGATGCAATAAAGTCATTGTTGTTTCAAATTAATGCATTCTTTATTAATTTGTCACACAAATAGGGAGATAAATGCCAAAGTAGCCTAGGTGGAGTGGGAGAGGAGGGAAGCACTGGGTGGGGTGTGGGAGGAGAAGAGGAAGGAAGGACAAGGCCAAACTGCACTTCAAAACTTATTGAATGCCAGCCTTCTGTTGCTTGCGCAGTCCTCTGGGGTGGAGTGGTTGGGTGCCCGGAGGCCCCTCCCCCCGCGTTCTTGGGCGTCTGGGTGAGGAGGCTATGGAACTTGGGGAGGAAGGCGGTTGGTTACACAGTGGCTGCAGCTGCAGTCTGTGCTCCTGCTGCTTTTCCTGCAGCTCAGCCATATGCCGGAGCATATCAGTTTGATCTTCCAGTAGCCTCAGCATTGCATCCTGCCTCCTCTCATCATGCTGCGGTCACCTGTCATCTTGCTCCCGCCTCTCACATGTCCCTCCTGTCCTCACATTCATTTTTGTGCTTTCTTGGACTCTGACATTGTCTGCCTTCACAGATTCTGCGGGGCTCTTTCAGTGCAGGAAACCTGAATGAGCTCAGAGAACATTTCATCACAAGTGATTTTTTTTGCCTTCTTATCTGCGCTAGCATCTGGGATGGAGATAAATAGGGGGAATGTTGAAACATTTGCAGCTGCAGGAGGGAAAAAAAGGGGAGAGTAGTATTTAAAAAGACACATTTTTTTAGAGAACAATGGGTAGACTCCTTAATGGTGAACCAAGCTGTTAACATTACGTAGCACATGTGCTTTCGGTACAAAGTCGCATATTGCCTCTGAATGTCCCCTTAATAAAATTCCCCTATTTCAACCAGATGACCGTGAATCATATCACTCTCCTGAGGATAACACAGAGAGATAAAGATGTTGCTTGAATGCATTCCAGTAGCTGTACTGTCCATGAATGCATCCCAAGTCGTAAGGGCAAATTAATCATTAAACATGCTTGCTTTTAAACCAGGTATTATATTTACAAAGGTACAATCACCAGAGGTGCCTTCTCCGCCTTCAAGGTCTGAGAGCCTACCTTGGGAGGGTTGGGAGGAAATTGTCTTTGGGGTGATAAACAATTCCTGGCTGTTGGGGAGAACACTTTCTCTGCTTGCCTGCTGTGCGCTACCCTCCTCCTCATCATCATAATCATCTTCCTCGTCCCCAAATTTCTCATCCCTTACAGGATTCCGTGAACAGTGGTGGGGTAGTGGTGGGGGCACCCCCTAGAATTGCATGCAGCTCATCACAGAAGCAGCATATCTAGGGGTCTGACCCGGAGCGGCCGTTTGCCTCTTTGGTTTTTTGGTAGGCTTGCCACAGCTCCTTAAGTTTCACATGGCACTGCTGTGGGTCCCTGTTACAGTCTCTGTCTTTCATGCCCTTGGACATTTTTTTTTCAAATATTTTGGCATTTCATTTTTTGGAACGGAGTTCTGATAGCATGGATCTGTCTCCCCAAACAGCGATCAGATCCCGTACCTCCCATTCAGTCCATACTGGAGCTCTTTTGCAATTCTGGGACTCCATGGTCACCTGTGCTGATCAGCTCGCCACGCTGGCCAAACAGGAAATTAAATTCAAAAGTTTGTGAGGCTTTTCCTGTCTACCTGGCCAGTGCATCTGAGTTGAGAGCGCTGTCCAGAGCGATCACAATAGAGCACTCTGGGATAGGTCCCAGAGGCCAATTCCGTTGAATTGAGTCCACACTACCCCAAATTCAACCTGGCGATGTTGATTTCAGTGCTAATCCCCTCATCGGGGAGGAGTACACAGATAGATTTTAAGAGCCCTTTAAGTCAACAAAAATGGCTTCGTTGTGTGGACGGGTGCAGGATTAAATTAACCTAACGCTACTAAATTCGAACTAAACTTGTAGTGTAGACCAGGACCTAGAAGACGAGCATCCACATCAGGATTTAATCAGGAATAGCTGTACTGGAATAATTCCCATCTTCAAAATCCCTTAGGTCCTTTCAAAAATTGTTTCATATCACAATGGGGTTCTGGTCCATGACTCCTAGATACTAATATAAATAAATAAATAAAAATGCATAGACATAATGGACTAGAGGTTTGTTAACTTTAACTTCCATATTTCCTGACTTTCATGCCTTTAAACTTGTAATTTTAATATTAATGCCACTTTGTACTTTAACACGGTGTTTAAATGCTTTTATGGTACAGTATGTTGTTATCTGTGTTGTGATAACACTGAGAAACCCTGCCCAGGATCAGGACTCCATTGTATCAGGTAATGTACAAAGAAATGATCCATACCCCGAGGAGGTTGTAATCTATAGTGACCTACTTCTTGTTGCTGAGACTGACTGTTTCTAGTATAAACATGTCTCAGCCAAGGATAAAGTCAATTTGTATCAGATGCAGGAAAAATATCCACTGAGTTCTTTTAGGCTATAAGGATGTAAGTAAATAAATAAATAACTAGTCACGTTATTTGTTAATGTCATTTTTTTTAAGGAAATTTCATGCAGATTTCTAGCATCAGCCATAACCACTCACAGGCACAGTTTAAACATTAGACTCCTGGTATTTTATACATAGAAGCTTCTTCCTGCTAAATATATGTTTTGATTGTGTTTTTGTGGGGGTTTTTTGCACAACAATGTGTTACTTACTCATTTCTCAAGATACTGTAGCATATAATGTATCAAGCTAAGGGCCTAGTCATTACCTTGATACATGAGATTCATTTGAGTGGTTGCAAATGGTGTGGCTGGTACAGTGGCATGAATCAAATGCAGATTTTAGGCAAGAACATAAAAGGACATTTTTAAAAAAAATACATTAAAGTTATCCAGTGGCAATTTGTGTGTGTTCTTGAATACAGTTGCTAAATGTGCAATGCATGCTGGAAAGTAGAACAAAAATTTAATCTGTTTTTTTCCCCCAGTAAATTACAGAACTCTCCAGTAGGCTACATACAAGGGCATCTTTTCAGTAGCAGTTTTATTCTCAATAGAGAAAATTCCCTTCTTTAAGCTGCATCTTTCTTGCATGGTTTATACTTGCTCTGTGTATAAGACGCCCATTATATGCCAGTGGAATTTTCTCTGATGAAATTAGTGCAGGCTCTATTTCACCCATCTTTCTCTGCTATGTTCAGTGCAAACTGTGCACAAGAAAATTAGGGGCTTAGTTTGTGGTCTCTGTTATGACTACAGGCAGCAAGAGCAGAACAGAGTGACAACTTTGAAAAGGCTCATTAGTATGGGATTAAAAGACAATGTGAGCTTCAAAATGTAGAGGTAGTTGGAAAAAATAAAGGAACAAATTTCTGTGGTATAATGCATTTGTATCAAAATGGAAATATTTTCATGGGAACATGATTTTGTTGAGATTTTCAAAAGGAAAAAGTCAAAACAAATAGTTTTGACGTGTTCATTTAATTTCAATAATGTCTAAACATTTTATTGAGAAAAGGTAAACACATTTTGTTCTGTCTATTAATTTTATTGAAACTAATAGTAATATTTTCATGTAATGCAAATAATTTAATACTAAATCTATGTACACTCTTGTATAATGTTTGACATAATTGAAATAAAATGGTTCAATTTTATTAACACAAAATATGTAGATGTTTCCTAATTGAATATTTTTTGGAATTTCCATTCTACAAAAATCTTTTCATGTTGAACATGGTTTTTTTGTTTGTTTGTTTGTTTGTTGTTCTGAAAGATCAATATTTCCCATGAAATGGAAATTCTGTTTTCCAACCAGCTGTATTATAAAGCTACAAAGTAACATCCTGATTTGTTGATAACTAAGGGGGATGCTTTTTTCTATTACCAATGAAATAAACACTGCTTTCTCTCCTTCCCTAGTGAAGCATGTGTGTTAGTTTTTGTTGTTGTTGTTTTGTTTTGTTTTTTGTTGGCAGCTTTTCTGAAGCTATTGTAGATAAACAGCAATTCCACCTTTTGGTTCAATCAGGTCCTCCTTCACGCTGCTTTCATCTTATACTCCCCTGGTTATTAAGAGTCACTATGAGTAATGAGCTAAAACACAAGTAGGTCAATAAACATATATGTATGTGATTAAATAAGAACCTGCTGTGAATACAAACCTGATTAGGAGCATAAAGGTTAAGAGTCCATAAGTACTTTATTGACACTACTACTGTATAAGCTATTATGTGTATTTCTTGGTTTTGGGCTTTCCTGCATGTTGTTATAGATGCTATTGAAATATGTGTAAGAGCACACAGAAGCCATGGAATAGATGATTGAAAAATATATGAGAGAACAAAGATAAAAGGAAATGTACATCACCCAGACCTGCCCAGTGCTGAAATCAAAGGAATTGCTAACAGATCACATAAAAATATAACTCTGAAGTGGGTAGGAGATCTCATTTCTGTATTAATAATGTGTTATTCCAAGGTGTATTGCACCTTATAACAGCTGTAGGTGGTCTTGTAAGAAATAAATCTAGGTACTGAGAAAACTATCTGGATTAGTTCATAAATTATCAACTAATTATTAGCTTTTATTAATAGATAGCTTTTACCAGTGGGCTTGCAGATATTTAAACAGGTAAGTACATATGCCATCTCGGATCCTGCAAGTGTATATTTTGTTGCTATATTTAAATCTGTTCTAGCATTGGCCCTGATTTAGCAAAGCTCTTAAGTATGCACTTACCTTCCTGCAAGAGAGTAGACCCATTAGCCTGCTTAAAGTTAAGCAATCATTTAAGGGCCTGATCCAAAGCCCAGTGAAGTCAGTGGGAGTCTTTCAATTGATTTCAATGGACTTTGGATCATGCCCCAAGTCCTTTGCTAGACTTTCAAACTCCTTGTGGAGCTCTTAAGCTTCCTTTTTCCTCTGCACCCCTCTAAGCATCATAAGGGGAGATGATCATGAAAGTAAAGGAGATGAGAGAAGAGGAAACAAGAGAAAATGAGTAGACTGGCAGGTGAGAGGAAGAAGGAAATATTGAGAAGACAGGGTTACCGCTAACATATAATATTCTTGCTGGGAGGCTTTGTTTTGCTGACAAATTGTCTGTGTGTGTGTGGTGTTTGTTTTTTTTCCAACACCAGTCCTGTTCTGTCTAGCTGATTTTATTATCATCAAAAGTATTTGGGGAAAGATCTCAATATATTTAATTAAATGGGGATGGGGAATGCCAGGACAAAAGAGATTTATAATTTGTGATATATGGGGACAGGACAATGAACCATATGAAAGAAAGAAAGATTAGTAAGTTCCTGTGAGCTGTAAGTACAAATGAATAACAATGATGAATATTGTACAGGAGGTATGAATGGAGAGTGAGCCTTCTTGAAATTCTAATACTGAACTCTTTCACGATCCAACTGGATTTTTCTTCTTTACTGAGAATATTGCTTAGTAATGTCTAAGCAGTTTAGTGAAACAGGAATGTATAGATGGGTATCCCCTTATTTGGAACTGTCTGCACTTTTTAACATTAGCTTGCCTGTATTGAAACATTGTTTTTGCCTCATTCATTTTTTAACAGTACCAAATATATAAGGTTATGCAAAATTTTAGTAAACCTAGCCCTTAAAATGCTAAAATAAGATTCCATCTCACAGCCTGTCATTTACAACTTTTATCTTACCATGTTAATGAGTCTCAGGCAAAGATAATACACCTAGAGGATGTTGGTCTCAAAAGCCCAAATGCATCATAAAGGAAACAGACATTTGTTTGAGGCTTAGAACATGCTCATGGGACACTTGCAGGTATAAGCTTGCCTATAAATTGACAAGCAACCTTGTTTGCCCTTGGGCTGTCTGATATGAGAAGAGATGTTTAAAATGTTTGGGGGGAAAAAACACTTAATGGATTGCCATTTGTTTAAACTCCAGCTGTGGTATTGTGTTTTGTGTACATACTTTTCATGGTCATGGCATAAAAGATAAATCTAAGCCTGCTGGCTATAGACTTTCATAGCAAGTCGACCATGCTTCTACAATCCCCAGTATTGACTAATTTGCATAAAAAAGTTACCAGGACAACTATTTTAAAGAGATGCCAATAAACAAACATGCAAAATGTTTGCCAAAACGAACATAATATTTGGTTGTTTCAATATTCCTCTAACATCTGTGTCTGCTATGCTGCACTTCCCATGGTTCGAAGAGAGCCAGCTTTTTAAGGCTGGCTAGGCTGTGTACAATGAGGCTGAAATAAGATGTTCCAATTGCGGATGGGAAATAGGATACAGCAAGTTCTAAACCGTCTAATTTTGTTGTCTGTTTTTGAAAAAAAGGAATGCAAGAGAAAGTAGCATGAAGGGGTTTTTTGGTGTAGTGGTGATTTGGATGGTGGGGCTAGGGTTTGTGTGTTGGGGATTTCTGTTTTATTTTTCTTCTTTTTTCTTTCATAACTCATGAGTAGTTAAAAACATTACCAAGTATTTTGCTTAAGGTTAGCTATTGTTTGATAGTCATGTGGACTGAGTTTACAGGAGCAAACAATACACATGGAAAGCATAATCCTCTCCATGCCACCCCTTCCTCAAACTTACCAGCTTCCTAGTTCTTTTTCTAACAACTTTGAGTGCATCTTTATCTTCTGTTAGAAACACATCAGAAGCAATTTCTGTTGACAAATAAGTCAGATGGTATATTAACGAAGTAACGCAGAATCGATGGGAAATGCAGGTGAATTTAGTGTTACTATTCAACTAACTATGACTTGCTTGTCAGATTGGATCTTCTGTATTTTTTATAGGGAGGCATCATAGTGCAATGGATAGTGCACAAGAGAGGCAATTTCTTCCACTGACTTCCTCTATGGCCTTGA
This sequence comes from Gopherus flavomarginatus, assembly GCF_025201925.1. Lineage (NCBI taxonomy): Eukaryota > Metazoa > Chordata > Testudines > Testudinidae > Gopherus > Gopherus flavomarginatus. The sequence goes on along the minus strand of NC_066618.1, from coordinate 146,944,767 downwards.
GCCAGTCACTTATCCTCTATTATTTAATACATGGATATTTTCATTTAACCTTCTTTGCTGAGATCAGTGTATGAAAAGTACTATATAGATTCTTAGTATTATTATTTTTAGATTCTATTATGCACACTACCCTGGAAACAACTATGTTGCTTTCAAGTACTGTATTTCAGAAAATAGGACAGCATTTTAATATTGGAGATGGTCAGGGCTGGCTTGAGCGTTTTTGTCATCCCAAGCGGTGGGAAAAAAAAAAGCCACGATTGGCAGCACTTCAGTGGCAGCTCTACCCCGCCGCTTCCGTCTTTGGAGGCAATTCAGTGGCAGGTCCTCCCTCAAACAGGGACTGAGCGACCCACCGCCGAATTGCTGCCAAAGAGCTGGACATGCCGACCCTTTCCGTTGGCAGCCTCAAGCACCTGCTTGCTATCCTGGTGCCTGGAGCTGGCCCTGAAGATGGTTAATTAGGATCATTATAAGCGTGCTTACTAAAAACATTGAGGACCTAATTGTGCTGCATTTGTTAGACCCCCATCATGTAGTTTGCCCAGCCCTACAAAATTGCGTGTGTTTGGTAGTTTGAGGTATATGGAGATGACATGGATTGGCCATTTTGTTTGTGTGCATGTGTATATGCTTCCAGTTATCAGGTACTATAAATAGATACATCTGCAGTATAGTTACAGAACAATGTTTGAAAAAAATAATTGCTTTTGTGCAAATAAAATGAGAAGTCAAGTGCAGGCAATATTTAAATTCTACTCAAACAAATGATTAAATAGGAATATTTGTTTACATAAATACGTCTAACTTCAAACACAGAGATGGAGGGATTATTAAAACTTTCTTAGCTTGTGTATAAGGCATTAGAATGGGACTCAAAAGATCTGAGTTTGGTTCTTGACTCTGCCACAGAATTTCCTTGTAGAACTGGGCAAATTTATTTGGCTGAAACTTTTTTAGGTAAAAAATGCAGATTCTGTGACATCAGAGCATTTCATGAATTATGTGAGTGTCACTGAACTGTTCATGTAAAAAACACCTAATAATAAGTCTCAAAAAAGTCAAAATTTTATTGGACATTTTTTAAACGAAGCAATCAATTTTTTATTGAAAATTACTTTTTGTTTAGAAATTTCTTTCAATTTTGTTTAAAAAATGTTTAAAATGCTCAGAATTGAAATGAAGCATTTTTTTCAACCCAAACCATGTTTTATACATTTTGAGTCACTGAAAATTAAAAAAAAAAAAAGAAAAAAATCATTTTGAGGTTAACCTGAAACAATTTTTTTTGGAATTGTCAGTTAACTGAGAAATCTGTTATTTGCACAACTCTTATTTCTGGGTGACTTTGGTAAGTTGCTTTATCATTCTTTGCCTTAGTTTCCGATCTATAAAATGGCAGTAATGGTATTTTCTTTGTACCTTCTTATTTTGTCTTTTCTATTTAAATTGTAAACTTTTTTGTTGCAGGGACTGTCTTACTCTATTTACTCTATTATTTTTTTTTTTGGTGGTACAGTACCAAGTACAATGAGCCCTCTTCATGGTTGGGATCTCTGAGTGCTGCCATAAATAATTATAATACTAATATTTTTTCTCACGGTTTTTCAGAAATTTGCCTCAACTACATAGATTGAAAGAGTGCGAAAATGAAAACTACAACAACTTAGTAACACGTTCAAACCTCAGAAAAGTTTGGTTATCTGGTTCAGTCTGACCTTTGAGCAGGTTGGTTCTTATTTCATCCATGCCATTTCACCCATGGCTCCTTTGAACACGGGTGTAGAATATGGGCATTTTTTCAAAGACAATGGAAGTTTGCTTTGTTCTGTGTGCTTTACATAGTATTCAGCTCCAAGGAATTTTCTTCATAACGATGCACTGTGCACAAGTGGTTAATAGGCATGAACTAGTTGGGGTAACAGGAATTGGATGGTAGAACTGCCTCAAAAGACTCCTGCTGAATGCTCTTTAGGCAGCTACTTCAGATGCTTGGAAAGCTTTAGCCTCCAGAGCCTTTGCTGCTGGCACTAATGAACTCTTTGAGTGGGACTGAACTTGCAATAATAAAAATAGTTTGGAGTTATACACCTTGAAATTACTCATAGTTCTGTATTAATCCAATACTTAATAGACTAAAAATAGAGAAGAGACTGTAAATTGCTTCTTTAGGCCTCTTCATCCTCACTGTAATTCCTCTCGCTTCTTATAGACATTTATAGTGTGCCCTTTAAATGATTCCAATCTCAACTGCTATCGCTAAGGGCCTTATTCACCCTTGACTTGTTCTGGTTTTAAACCAGTGTAATTCTTTTGAAATCAGTGGAGTTACATCAGGGTAAAAGCAGAGTAACCCTGTGGTGAATTGGGTCCCAAGTTGTCAGAAGGAAAATACTGTCTTTAAGTCATTTGAAAAGAGGTGTGCTGTACCTCTTTCTTGTTCAGAGTCTGCCCAACTCCAGCATAAACGTGAGTGGAGTTGTCATAAACAGATAGCTAAGGGTTAATGTTCTTTTACCTGGAAAGGAGTAACCTGAAACACCTGACGAGAGGACCAATCAGGAAACAAGATTTTTTCAAATCTGGGTGGAGGGAAGTTTTGGGTGTGAGTTCTTTGTGCTTGTCTTGTGTCTGTACTCTCTCTTGGCTATGAGAGGATTTCTGTCTCCTGCTTTCTAATCTTCTGTTTCCCAGTTGTAAGTACAGAAAGGACAGTGGTTTATATGTTTTTTTTTTGTATTTACATGTGTGTAGTTGCTGGAGTGTTTTGAATTGTATTCTTTTTAAATAAGGCTGTTTATTCATATTTCTTTTAAGCAATTGACCCTGTATTTGTCACCTTAATACAGAAAGACCATTTTTTATGTATTTTTTCTTTCTTTTTATATAAAGGTTTCTTTTTAAGACCTGTTGAAATTTTTCTTTGGTAGCTCACCAGGGAATTGGTGGGAGGAAGAAGTCAGGGGGAAATCTGTGTGTGTTAGATTTTCTAGCCTGACTTTGCATTCCCTCTGGGTGAAGGTGGGGGGTGGGGAGCTTGGCTCTCTCTCGGTGCTTGTGTTTTCCAGGACTGGAAATAGAGAGGGTGGAATCCCTCTGTTTAGAGTCACGGAGCTTGCTTCTGTGTATCTCTCCAGGAACCCAGGGAGGGAACACCTGGAAGGGAGAAAGGAAGGGAAATGGTTTATTCCCCTTTGTTGTGAGACTCAAGGAATTTGGGTCTTGGGGTCCCCAGGGAAGGTTTTTGGGGGGACCAGAGTGCCCCAAAACACTCTAATTTTTTGGGTGGTGGCAGCTTTACCAGGTCCAAGCTGGTAACTAAGCTTGGAGGTTTTCATGCTAAGCCCCATATTTTGGACGCTAAGGTCCAAATCTGGGAATAGGTTATGACAGGAGTAGAGGCTACCGCAAAGCAATGAGGATAGATGTGATGCCAACCACCAAATCACATTCTGTATTCTGATACAAAGATTGATGGCTTTTTTTCCTATTCAGATGAGCAAGTCACAATTAGTCTTTATTATCCTGAGAAAAAACAAATGGTGAATCATAGCTTCACATCCTAGGGCGTTTGTTATATAATACCTATTGAATTTCATTTGCATAGTTTATGAATATATTTATTGTGCTGAAAGCTGCTTAAACTGTTTCTTCTAAAGTCTTTCAAGGCACTAAGCCAGACCTTCCCAAAGTTTTCAAGCATATTGCTTTTGACAGTCAGGAGAGTTTGAGATTTCTGTATTAATTACTCTGTTTACAGAATAATGGGCTTTATGTCATTTGTGCATTCCTATTATACATATTTTAGAACTTATAGAGTAATTACACCAATTGCTAAAGCCGTATGTGGTACATAATTTAATTTAACAAGACACGGCTACATCATTTTTCACGTATCTAAAACTAGGCATATGAGATAGTGAAGTCATAACAAACTGTTAAATAAAAGATTATTTGAAGAGTTTTTAAAATATTGTATGTCAACTTTATGATGATTACTTTTATCATGAAAAATATAGGTATATTTTCACCACATGTAATATACAAAATATGCAAATAGATTTCCAGCCACTGCTTACTATCCTTCATAATATACAATCGAAGTGTTTTTTTTTCTTTAGTTCATTACACTTGCTTGTTGCAGTTCCATAACTTTAGCTGCAGTTTGTGGTAGTGCGTTTTAGTAAGCTTGCAGTGATGGTCATTTATCAGATTGGACACTGCCTCTAACGCATATAATGTGGAGGATGCTTTCTTGAATGTCTAAGTGAAGATGGTTTAAACATTACAACTCACCAACATTTTGATTCATTTGAGGTTCACTGACCTCTAAGTAACTGCCACTGTGAGAGTTTTCAATTTAAATATTACTCCAAGTAAGTGATATTTTTTTTCTTTTTATTGTTTACAACAGATGAGCAAACAGTAGGATGCTTGACCCTCGTAAGAATGAATGCGTAACCCACAAATGTACCATCTATTTGTGTATGTAATCAGAACCACTCTCTGACATGATATATTGCCACAGGATATGGTATACTCAAGAATAATGTTGCAATTTGTTAGCCAGTAGAAGGTTCTGTGAAGTGGTGATATCATTCCTGTAACTGTTACTTAGAGAGGTGGATTCTTGAATAGTGACATTATTCAAGACCTGACCACACTGTTTAGGAGGGCAGGTTGTACAGCTAAGTACTTGCAAAATAAGGATGACAGGCTGTGCTGTGTCTGGAGGATGCCTGAGTTATGATAGCCAGTCCCTAGCTGCCAATGAGCAGCAGCTCTGCCCAGAATCTCAGCAGCAATATGTGCTTCATCTCCACCTCCTCCACCTTTCTTTCACCCCGAGTCCTGCCTCTGGCAAACCGCGTATGCCAGGGTATGTGACACGGGGATTAACTCAGGTGAGCCTGGATGGGCCATGGCCCATTCCATTAGCACCCAGGCACATTCAAATTTGAGCTTGTGTGAATTCCAAGTGCCACACACTTCTCCTGGCCCTGGTCAACTTCACTGAGAACCAGGTCCCATGCAGCTGCTGACCACTCCTCCACCCAGCTCAACCAGTGCTTGCCCCTGAGTCTGTGGGGATCTCCCATTTCTGCTGAACATTTCTTGTCCCCACTATAAGTCAGGGTCCTTCAAAATTTCAACTCTAGCTACATCAGTGTAATTAGAAAACAGCCAGCAGCTGTCTGTCTCAGCTCCTGTGGTGGAAGAATAAACTTCTAAAAAAATACAGTCCAGGTGTTTTGTTTTGTTTTTTCCTTCCGAAACTCAAAAACATTGTTTTCCTTTTTTCAGCTTTTGGGTTTTATTTTTGTCCCTTTTCTCCTCCTTTTGTCTTCATCCACACTTCATTATATTGGTAAAATGAAAGAAAAATAATAAACTGAAAACTTTTGACCAAACAAACAAACAAAAACTTAAAAAAAAAGTTTTTGAAAGTTATGTTGGAAACTTTACATGAAAAATTCACTCTTTTTCAATTTTTGACCCATAGTCATATGCGTTATTCCAGCTTTACAGCTGAAGAAACCAATACATAGTGATTGTCCTGAAGCGTAGTGCTTATGAGTGAATTAAGCATGGGCCATACCAGACAAGAGACTCGGGCTCTAATCCAGGTAGTGACACTGACTTGGTTCACGATTTTGGATATATCACTAACTTTTCTGAGCCTCAGTTTCACTGACATTATTCCTAGTGTGTTAAATAGGGGAAATTTATTTTGTCCTTGTCATCTAACTAAATAAAAGACTGTCCAGTGGTATAAAACCAGGCAGTAACAAAAGTGGGACTAAAGCTCAGAGCTCATCTGGGCTGTGTGATCTGGAGGGAAGCACCGCCATGACTGTTTGTTCCTCATGATCAAATTTGAGCATGAAAAGGGCTTTTACAACTTTCACTTCCTTTACTGCACATAATTATTCCAAAACGGTGCTTACACTCCACCCAAATGTTGTCAGAAATTTTAAAAAAAGAAAAAATTAATTTCCTTAACATCTCTAATGTTTCCCTGTGCGATACCCTCAGAGTAAACTGGATTACCCTGGTTTAAATGGGAGCTGTTATTATGGTGTTTTCTGTGAGGTTTCTTTGGCTCTAGAATTTGCTCCCCTTTGCCAGACCTCAGAGTTGTTAATCCTCTAGCATTTGGGAGAGATGTGGATGGGCCTGCAGACAGTGTGTTGCTTTAGCTGGAGTCTTGGGAGTTTGGTGTGTGGTTTTATCATCTTTATTGGTCATTGAGGTTACTGGATAATTGAATAACTGAACATTTTAAATTTTGCTTTGTAGATTAAAAAATGTGGTAATGTATTTTAAATAATGTTAAGTGTCCAGAGCTTGGTACAGGACCCAGATTATAAAAATATGTCAATAAAAAATAAATACTAATAAAATGAAATACTAGTATAGTTTTTTTAATAATAACCTTCTGGAAAAAAAAACATATTCACCTTCATTATAATATCATTTAGATGCTTAAAGGAGGGGACATGCAAGAAAAGCAATGATTTTAAAATAATTTATTTTTAAGCATAAGTCACCACTTTAAAAATAATGAGTACCAAATGTAAAATATAATTGCCATTTAAAGGTTTAATGAATGAATCACCAATTAGAATATACAGAATTGCTGTACACCAAATGTGCGCAACATTTTTGCAGCTACATAATGAACATGGTTTTACTTATCAAAACTGTTTTTGCTATTTATGTCTGCTGTAGTTGAGTTATCACACTGCTTCTTCAGTTAATGGTAGCATCGAAAGACATTCATCATTAACCAAACTAAACAATATTGCATAAATATTAGGAATGGAATAGTTTCTAGGCAGGCTGAAGTAATATGTTTGATATATCTCTGCAAGGGAAAATATATGAATTTTAGGAATGAGGAAAGGTCCTTCAGCTTCTTGTCTCCCAGTACATTAATGCATTTTGTCTTGAATTTTAATAACTTCTTGAACAGCAACACGTTCAATTTGAAAATTCTGTGGGTTTAATGTTGTCCACTGAAACTCATAGAATAAGTCAAGGGATGTGATGGTTTAACAGCAATCCTCATGATACAATAATTCAAAATTAAATCACGTTTGGTGTTTGACTGTCCTCAAAAAATCAAAAACCAAATTGCATTAATCTTGAATGTCAGCTCTTCTCAACTGTAAGAAAAGTGGTGCCTCAAGAAAAGTTTGCACAAGGGTGAGACGAGTCTCTAAGCAACATTAAGTTGTTTCACAACTGGAGTTCTAGGTAATTTGATGCTTCGTCTTATTAAATTGCTGTACACGATGGATCTTCAATTGCTATGCATCAAGCATACACAATGAAGAGAGGGTGGAGAGGAGAGAGAGAGAGACAATAAAATAAATGGAAAAGGAAAGCGTGATTTATTAAAGGTAGATATTTTTCATATGCAAATATTCCAAACTGCCACAATGGTAAATTATTGAAGTAAACTGAAATGTTTTAAGTATTAAATAAATGTATGTACAAATATATATTTGCTATTTCTAATTATTAAGGCACTTCATTCCTGCCAGATCTTCAAGGCATGCCACTAGCTTTTCATGGTTTACTGTATTAAAAGCATCTGAGAGGTTTCATCAGTATAACAATAAATATTTGCCCATTGTCCATTGCAAATTATCTTCTCCTAGCATGAGCAGGCTCATTTCTGTGTCATATCTCAGTTCTAAGCCTGAAATGAAACAGTCAGGCTGTTTGGAGAAATCAGCTGTAGATGGAGATGGTTCTTTATCACCTTCTCAATCACTTTGCTCAGGAAGACAATATTAGACTCTAGGTGACAGTGAGATCACTGTGGAGATACAGGAAGAAGAGGACACACATCAGGGCCCAAATGGGGCTCTGGGTGATCACTGCTTCCCACCACCCAACACAGATGTAATGAGATTAAGTGGTGTCTGCATAAAGAAATGAAAACTACTGATTATTCCTCAAGAAAGGCTTTTAATGACTTACAGCTGTAAATGCAACACAGAAGACAAGCCCAAGTACAAGTAAACTTTTACTACTATTTTTAATACTGCAGCATTAATATTATCTGATATCAAATTATCCCAACACTACCATTCTTAATACTATAATGTCAGTACAAATTGAGATCAAAACAGCTCGAGCAACCCAGACATCTTTACTCTGTTACATTATTTTGCATGCAACCAGATTATTTTACTTTAAAACCTTACCCTGCTAGAATATGCTACCTTTTAGTTGACCACTCTTTGCATTGGCCAGGTGCAGATAGTCGGTGCAGTTCAGGTTTCCTCGGTTCAGGGGATGCAGGTCAGACCAATCAAAGAAAATAAATTCTTAGACCAAGACACACACAGACCAATCAAAGAGAATAAATTCTGAGACCAAGACACACACACACACACACACACACACACACACACACACACACACACACACACACACACACACACACACACACACACACACACACACACACACACACCCCTGAGGGTGTACAATCTCATCTGCCTGCTATGTTTTGAAGCAGGTCAACCAAATTTAGTGTTATCACTTTGGCTATATAATTCATGCTTACTTATTTTTTTTGTAGTCAATTATTGTTTTAGTTTATAAGTTATGTTTAAGGAGATAGCTTACTTCTATATAGCCCACTGTCTTGACTGTGGTTTTCCTTAGTTCTCTAGGTAACTTACCTCTAAATGGGCTATTGGCTTGATTGTGGGTAAGATTATCTTGATGACCTAGGCCTAAAGGCCTAGCCCATCAAACCTACATAGGAATCAGTTTTTTGGCTGCAGCGTTTTTTAACCACAGGTTTCAAAGGTGGTTTCAATAAGCCATACCCGAGGGCATGACCTATTATACCATATAGGAGTCAGCATAAAATGTTGTCTGGTTGCAGGCGTCTTTTGACCACAAGTTGCAGCTTAATTTTGCAAAGATTGCTGTTTTAAAGATAATTTTGCGAAGCTCATTTTATAAGGCTTCCGGAAGTTTTAGGCCTAACACTGGCAATACTGTTGTTCATCTTAAGCTTGACAAAGCTCTTGCTCAAATTAATCACAATCAGTTGCACTGAGTTATGGTTTCTTGATCACTGGTAGGGATATTGTGTATTTTAGAGTGGTTGGAAGACTGCTGCCTTCAAAAGTTATTGAGTCTGTAAGCTAGCAAAGGGCTTATAAATATTTTTTTACCAGAGTATAGATCCAAATGGCATCTGATGGTTCTCTTTCCTTCACTGTCTCCAAAACTACTTGTTGTCTGAGAAGGATGACATGTTAGTGGACCTGTGCATAATCTCTGTTTTAAGTATTCAAGAAACTGGGTCCCAGATTTTCTCTGAACAAGACTGGCAGCTAATGATACCTCACAGTGAGCAATGCTGGAGCCTGATATTGAGAGGAGGCATGTTGAGAGGACCAAATGAATCTCAGATCTCCATAGCTGTGATAGGGTCTCACTAGAGTGGAACTGGGGACACCCAAACCATAAGCCTATGGATTCCCAAATTGATTTGAAAAAAGTTGGTCTCATCTGCATTTGTTTATAGCTTCCAATATTAAACACAGCATGACTGTGGCTTCTGGTTATGTTTCTATTCCCTACAGGAATGCAGCTATTCTTTCAAAACTCTCTGATGCCTTTTTACACTGATTCCTCTACTCTTCGACTCTTGAGTTCCCTGGTATTTGTTAGCCTGCCCCTTTCTCCTATTTTTCCCTAGGTGTATTTTACTGGAACAAATGTGTGGTGCCATCTGCTATTGTTTGCCACCTCTCTGATTTTCAAAAAGGAGAAACTACCCTGCAGTCTGCTCTATTGGAAACGGTCCACAAAAATACCCAAGTTATAAGCAAAACACTAGTTAGTGGGCTCAGTACAGGAGTAGCTGAATGAAATTCTGTGGCCTATGTTATATAGCAGGTCAGACTAGATCAAGGGTTCTCAAACTGGGGGTTGTGACCTACGTTCCCTGTAAGCCGCACAGCAGGCTCTGAAGGACTGTACAGGCAGGCAGGGAGAGGGGTGCCTCCCTCAGCCCAGGTCCAGCCTATCGGAGCTGCCACAAAGAGGATCCCCTCCCTCAGGCTGGCCCAGGCCCGCCGGAGCTGCCGTGGCCAGGGAGAGGCGCTTTTCACCCAGCCCCAAGCTGCTACAGCAACAGAGGGCTTGGGAGAGTCCTCTCTCCCCACCACAGCCCCAGAGAAGCCTTCATTCCAAACCCTTCACCTTGGCCCCACCCCAGAGCCTTCACCGCTAGCTGGAGCCTGCACCGCTCCTCCCTCACACTTCAAGCCTCTGCCTCAGCCCTGAGCCCCCTCCTGCATCCCAAACTCCTCATCCCCAGCCCGCCTCAGAGTCTTCACTCCTAGCCAGAGCCCTCACCCCCTGCACCAAACCCTATGCCCAAGCCCTGAGCCCCCTCCTGAATCCCTAACCCCTCATCCCCATCCCCACCCCAAAGCCAACACCTCCAGCCCTAGCCCTCATCCTCCCACACCCCAACCCTAGCTCTGAGTCCCCTCCCACATCCCAATTGCTTCATCCTCAGCCCCACCCCAGAGTCTCCACCCCTAGCCAGAGCCCTCACACCCCCACATCCCAACACTCTTCCCCAGCCCTGAGCCCCGTTCCACACTCTGAACCCCTCAACCCTACCCCAACCATATTAATTTTGTTATGTGCACCAATATAAAGGTGATGTATCACACATCTCCTCCATATTGGTGCAACTAACAAAATTCATTCTGCACCTGGATGTAAAAAATTAGAGGGGACACTGATTGTGACCCTTCATGGAGTCATGAGCTGTCAGCCACCACTCCAAATCCTGCTTCACCTCCAGCATTTATAATAGTGCTAAATATAAAAAAAATGTTTTTAATTTGTATGGGGCAGGGGTCGCACTCAGAGGCTTGCTATGTGAAAGGGGTCACCAATACAAAAGTTTGAGAACCACTGGACTAGCTGATCTAATGGTCCCTTCTGGCCATAAAATCCAAGAAATCTATGAAATAATCCTATCCAAGGAGACTTTTAAAATTACATGTAAATGAAACTTAAAAGAAAACCATTAAAAAATCAATTCTTTTTCTCTCCCATCAGCAAAGCCTTGGGTTCTGTTCCTGCACTCAGACTTCTATTATGCTGCTCAGTAACAGAACTAACAGACCAAAAGATGTCTTCCTCATGAGATGGAAAGTCAACATTTTCAGTGGTTGCCTGTAACAGTTGCTGTTTGACTTAACCCTGTTGCTTTTCTATATTTGAATTGCTTGTCTTTAGTTCTCAAAGAGTAACAGTCTGGGTTAATTTCTTATGTTAGAAGTTCATAAGAAGAAACCATTAACGTTTTAACTTTATTTTAAAAAAAGATGACACCCCTTCAGCCCTTTTAGCAGTGAAAGTACTATGTTATGTTATATAAGTTGATTTAATGAGTTTTCTAGCAAGGACTTGAGTTCAGGATTCTGTGTTTCACCTTTGACTGCTGAGAACACCACTTACAACTAATGCAATATAAATAATACAGCCTCCTGCTCTGTTTTAGGTAGTGTTGGTGTCAAATGTTGTCCTTGGAAAAAGTACCTGTAGCTCAGATCTTAACTGATAAAAAGCCTTTCAGCTTAACCTTTTAAGTAGGGGAGCTTTCTTCTGGCACCTCATATATAAGCTAAAGTTTTGTAAATCAAATTTAGTAGATATGTGAGAGATGCTGAAGGGAGTTTCATTTTCTTTTTTAAAATGAAATTGGCACTTTCACCACTGCCTTCCAATACATGATCTGTTGCTCTTTAAGAATTAGAGAAGAGTGATTCAATAGTAACAAAGAAAGGTAGAGCAAATACAGTGTATAGCAATGTGGCAGTGCAGGGGTAACCCCACTCCCCTTTAAAGCCCTGCCAAATGCTGGCTGCAGTCTGCTCTCTGGCCAGGAGGCCAGGGTAGAGACAAAGGTATTCAGGAGGGAGCCCAGCTGCACACCCTAATCAGGGCTGGCTCAGAGGAACCTGCTGAGCTGAGTGCTGACAGCTGGGCTGAGGCATGGGAGGGCTATAAAAAACCCTGAACAAACCTCAGTGAGGAGGCTAGACTGGGAGGAGACAGGAGGGTAGTATTGCTGTCTCCTTACCAAAGAGGGGAGCCTTAAAGGCAGGAGACCGTGGGAAGGGTCTGTGGGGCGCTAGCTGTGGGGAAACTGGGGAACTGCACAAATGTTGTAAATAAAGACACTTGGGTGATCTAGCAAAAGAAGGCATGGAAGGCTTTTTATTATACCAGCCTAAACACAGAGTTTAGGCACAAAAGTGGGAGAACCTGCACCGACCCTGCGTCAAGCAACCAACAATGACAAGGTTTTCCTGTGTGATAACAACTCCTAATATTTCTTCCCTGAGTAATAAATCCTGAGTCCAGTTGTTAGTATGCATAACAGGGCAGATGGGATTGTAGCCAGGAGGTCTACACCCCACCCAGGCTGTGAAATGACTGGGATAGCCTTTACAGTTCTTTACGTGCTCTGCATCCCCCAATATGTGTGCCACACTCTCCTGAGACAGTGGTGACTATATCCCAGCCTTCTATTCCCTAACCCTCCCAAGTCCAACCCCTCCTGAAACCTACAAGCTGCCAAGCAGATCTCTCATAGACCAAGTGAACACCCTTTGTGTGCCACTCATGCACCAACGCCCCCTGTAGCACAGTGGAGCCACATCATTTTCACTGTGAAGCGGCCAGCCACAGAGTAGGTGGCTGGATGTGCCCCTTTGTGCTGTGATCATAGGTTACAGGATCGATGCAAAGGGTGCGTGATACATTATACCTAATGGATTTAGCAGTGCCTTCAGGCACAGCTGAACTGCCCCTTAGGCTCTGGGGAACTGCTCTTTAGCGTAGTGGAATTCCCTTCTGACATCACAGATGGACACCAGTCAGTGCTGCAAAGCCGCACTTGTTTGATAATATTCTTGCTGCTCAGTAAGAGTCTTATGATCCTCATCTATTCCAAAAGACCTAGAGAAGGGCTTCTCAAACTGGGGGGCGGAACCCCTCAGGAGGTCGTGAGGTCATTACATGAGGGGATGCGAGCTGTCAACCTCCACCCCAAACCCTGCTTGCCTCCAGCATTTATAATGGTGTTAAATATATTTTAAAGTGTGTTTAATTTACTATGGCGGTTGCACTAAGAGGCTTGCGATGTGAAAGGGGTCACCAGTAAAAAAGTTTGAAACTCACTGACCTAGAAACAGCTAAAAGAACAATGTGTGATTGCATGGGTGATGAAAACTTAGATGTCTGTCTTATAGAGAGTGAAAATACACAATTTGCAGAATAATGTATGTACACAAACAGTTTTGCAACAAGTAACTGACTGACACAACGTTCATGTTCTCACTGATCTGGTATCTTGAAATGTGATGTATTCATTCATTATGTGCCACAGAGTAAAGAAGAAAATCCCACATTTGAAATTTGACCTTTTCTTCTTCTTTTGGAGTATGGTTTCTGAAGGCATAAAGAGTGAATTAGATGCTAGGTAAAAGATGTAGCCCCTCTACATCAGCAGCAGCACCAGAAGATGTCAAGCACATCCATCCATCTTTAAGATCATAAGAGAGCATTTGATAACCAAATGGCACAATGTTTGTTCTTGAGCTCCACAGGGGCAGAATGGGGAGCTCAAGAAGCCCTGACTGTAAAAATGAAAGTTAAACTGTCCATGACCACAATGTATCCTATTCTAACAAAGATGCATCTTTTGGTTCATAAGGTTGTTCTGAGGGACATGCAACAGCTGATCCAGAGAGGCAGGGGATGCAGATCTGAGCTGTCCATCTGCTAAGAAATGCACCATTGACCCAAAGTATAGTCCTGCATCATCTGTTGCTGCTGCTGTTCCTTAGAAAAGTCATGTCTGATGAATTGTCTAAGACGGTCAACTATTTCAAGGAAGAGACATCTTTACTTCAGCAAATAATTTGTGTGTTTGAGATGAAATTGTGAAGTAAGATATCTTGATTGTCTGAATGCAGTAAGGAGGCCAGGGCCCTGCCTTTACACCTAATCGTCAGGGGACCAATGCCAACCGGGACCAGAAGGCTGGAGACCGGAGTTGTCCAGGTCACACCAGTGAGGATGTGAAGGGTAGAGTTGATCATTGTAACAATGACAACTGGAGCTCCATGATGCTGAACGGAGGGCGTTGGTAGATGTCCATAAGTTTGTGGCATTGGTGCTTCATGAGTTGCCAATAAAATGCAAAGAAGTGGATTCTCAAATAGATTTTAGCATATCTTCTAGGTTTATGGTTGAAAGGAGAAACAGTAGCCATGCTTCATCCCCAGATAAATTGGGTAGGGTTAAAAAATGATGGACTGATTATTTCGAAGGAACTGCAGTTGTTGATGAGCTAACCAGCTACTGTGATGTAAACAAGATGAAACAGTTTTTAGTGCATTTAGTTTAAGTCGCCACTTCAAAAAGTACTTGGTCAGTACATCAAAGTCAGATGAGAGGCAGGACTCCAGCTCTACAGAGCTTTTCTGGCTATTGCCAGGCAGTTGTCCTCAGAGTACACAAACTCAATTGTTGAGATGAGCACCCGATCAGTTGTATTTATATCAAAGAGCATGAAAGCGAGTACAGCCCCTGGGGAAGTCATTGGTTCATACAGCCTTGAACCATCTCTACACTTGATAGCACTATTCTTTCAGAAATCATCTGCATAAAAAACTCTACAAGTTTCTTGTCTGGGACCAAGGAATATGATTTTAAGACTATTTCATGGTGCCAAACTTTGTAGTATGCTGAAGAAAGGTTAACAAAAACAGTGCCAACCTGCTCTCCTGCCTCAAAGGCATCCTCAATAAACACTTCATCCTCAGTACTACAAGCTGTTTGAAACCATACCTGGTGATGAGGTAATTGTGGGTTGATTAAAGGCAAGAGTCATTTAAGTACCAGATTTTTAAGGTGATTAAAAGTGACACTGATCAGAGTGATTAGGCTAAAGTCCTTTGGGTCATCCGTCTTCCTTCCAGGCTTTAGAAGTGCCACTAAGTGTGACTTCTGCAAGATCTTTGGAACAGTACTGCATTCCAGATAAATATTATAGCATCTTAACAGAAGGTTGCAACAGGATGAGCTCCTATGATACAGGAACTCCCCATGGATGTTGACTAGCTCAGGAGCCTTGTAAGATTTTAAGAATGAAATCAGAGTTCCTGCCTAGTGAATGTCTGAGAGAAGCTAGAGTTGGCTGAGGGGGTAGATCAAAACTTTGTGAGTGGCAATACCTTACAGTCATATTCTCTATTTGAAATTAGTGGTCAGCTGTTGGCCACAGGTTGGGCTGCCACCGCATTTGTTGAGATGTGTAGGGCATCTAGGGGTTTCCTTTGCCCAAAAGTGACAAAGAAGGTCCCAAACCCTATGCCCTGAGCACATGAAGTCTAGACGTTCAAAACATTCATGCTAACTTTCTTGCCTCTTAACACTAAGACATTCCATATTAGTGGCTTTTGTGTGTGTGTGTGTCCGGTGAAGCAGACTGTATCTCTTTTTGATAGAAGTTGTCATTGACATCATCACAGCCTGGGATATATGCCCTATGAAAACATGTCAACTTTCTAGCCACACTTAATAAAGTCTCAGAGAAGACCTTGTAAGCCAGTTCATATCATCAGCTATATGCTATAATTTCCTAACTATGAGGAGTCCCTGTGTATTTCTTGTCTGAAGTGTTCCCAACTAGCACATCAGAAGTTCCATCTCTTTTATGTGTTGACCTGAGCCGGTGCAATCTCTAGACTTGCTATCTCTGTTAAAAGGGGGTGATGCTATGAGTGTGGAAAGTTTCCAAATGTATGCTGTGAGATTGAAAATGGAGTATCTGCAGAAGTAAAAAAATGAGCTCTGGTATCCCAAAAAACTGAGTGGTGAGTATGAAACTGTTTTAACTCATAAAGGCAGGATAGTTTGACAGCAATTGCCCAATCAAAGGGCATCAGGTGGCTGGCAATTGTGTAGAGGTGAAATGAAGTCTCCGCATACCACTGCAGTATTTGAAACAAAAGGCAGGGGAGGATGTTGCTACTGTTCCAAAGGGGCGGGGTGGAAGGTGGTAAATAGTCGGCATATTTACTCCATTGGCAAGTATAAAGTGCCAGGTGATGATGTTGCCTTCCTCAGATTCTCCAAGTACTTGAAACTTAAGTTCAAGTTTCACACAGCTGCAGATTCTGAACTGTTGATGATGAGTGGCAACTTCAAGCTGATAAACCCTGATTTGTAATTGAGATTCCTTGGTGGAATGGGTTTCTTGAAAAATTATCACATTAGCAGCTAGCTAATGTGAACATCTGAGGCACAGAAATCTCCTTTGCATCCTGCTGTAAAGTTGTTAGAATGCCAATGGCCATGTTGTCAAGATTATTTCCTCCCATCCTGTAGGGTTAATGGAGACACCAACACGAAAGCTCTGATATGTCCACCTTTTCATCATAGGACACCAAAATGTAAACAGTTGTTTTTATTGGATTTCAACCATCTGAGTGCACTTACATGCACCTCAGAGGTCACTGTTTACAGAAATCCATTAAATTTATTTTAAGAAGTTGGTTATGCAGTTTGGAGAAATGGAGGTCACTTTTGGGACTATGTGTATTTATCAGTACAAAAATGTACATAAATATATTTATAAGGAAGGTAATTTGAAAAATTGCAGGAATTTTACATGCTGCGATCTAGGAGATGATGTATTTGACCATGGCTAGTTGTAAGGTGCAGCAGGTCATGTTTAGTCACAGGTTCATATTCTAGAACCCTCCTTTTCAACAGAAATGACACTTCCTTGAGTATATATTGAGCCAGATTTTCTCTTGTGCCTATATGTGCAAAGTGCAGAGGTGGTTTAGGGGTTTGAGTGACCCTGGCCAGAGCAAGTGGGTTTCTCTCCCCACCCCTTACACCTGCAGTTCCCCTACTGCCCCCAGTGCTCCTGCCAGGGAGCGGGTTTGGGGCGCAGTGACTTCCCCTGCTCCCAGCAGGAGTTCCAGGTGGGTGGAACGGGACAAGCCCCTATGCCCTGATGCTGCTCCCTGGTGGTAGGGGCAGAGGCACCCATTTTTCTGGGTGCACCCAGGCACGGGCCTCATTGACCCAGTGGCTAATCTGCCACTGGCTTAGCACAGGAGAAAGGAATGAGACATCAGCATGCCAACTACAGCTCCGATTCCTTTCCCTGCTCAACACTAGCCCCATTGCTTGGCATAGATCAGAGCATTATATGTCATCTGGACCATCCACCAACAGAGAACTGGCATTGGTGATTGACGATCCAGCCACATGCACCCTTCTGCTTCCCAGTGTTATGAATGCCATGAAAAAATCCTGCACCAGGAAACCATTTGCACTGTACAATGCAACACATTTTATTGATCCTAGAAAACCCAGGAATTGTGCTAAATATTCTGAGTGTCACTGTAGCGATTCCTCACTTGCACCAGGTAGCAGTACTCGGCTCAGGTCTTGCTGGTTGGCCAGAGCAGTAAGCCGCTCATAGCCCCCAGCAGGGGTAAACAATCATTATCAGTCTGGAGTTCTAGCTCCTTCTAGGTCAGTGGTGGGCAACCTGCAGCCCATCAGGGTAATCCACTGGTGGGCCACGAGACAGTTTGTTTCATTGCATGGCTGCCCACAGCTCCCAGTGGCCACAGTTCATCATTCCTGGCCAATGGGAGCTTCGAAAAAGTGGCGTGGGTCACATGGACATGCTGGCCACTGCTTCCCGCTGTTCCCATTGGCTGGGAGCTGTGAACTGCGGCCACTGGGAGCTGCGGGTGGCCATGCAAATGTAAACAAACTGGCGCCCCACCAGCAGATTACCCTGATGGGCTGTGTGTGGATTGGGGGCTGTAGGTTTTCCACAACTCCTCTAGGCTGTGCAGAGCACAAGCAGTCTGTAGCCCATAACCTCCTGGCAGGGGCAGACAGCACTTAACATTCTATCAGGGAAGCACTGTCCCTCTGGGCGGGGCAGTGCAGGGAGTAGGCTTTTTCCTAAGCCTCATGGCTAAAGCAGATTGCAAGCAAACAGACTGTGGCCCATAATCTCCTGGCTGGGGAAGACCACAAGCAAAGCATAGGCTTTCTGGTCTAGGGGTGAATAGGCCACCATCCCAGGGTAGGGTTGGTGGCAAGGGGTAGAGGGACCAGGCCCACCCATCTCCACCAGGTCTCAACTCACCCCAGTATTTCCAGTGAGGGGAGCAGGTCAGGTTTGGCTCCACCCACCAGAGGGAGAGTTGTGGTCCCTTGCTCTCAAGTATAGAAGGAGGCCACTCCACCTCACTACTGCCATCTACTGGAACCTTATCTACTAACAAACTGTTTATGAACATTCAGGTCTCTTTCATATATATATATGTTTCTCCTGTACCACCCGTCAAGTCAGGATCTGTGATGGAGGGTGACATAAGAGCCAGCTACACAAACTTTCTGCCAGCTGAGAGCTCCTTTCCTGACCAGGGGAAATTTGATCTTCCCAAATAAAGGCAGTATCCATTTCTTTTGTGCCATCTAAGCAGTGTAAAGTGGCAAGGCCACTAGATAGACTGACCTACTGATTCTTCCAAAACTTGTTATTTGAATGATGGCTTTGGACCAAGCCCCTAGTGATATGTCTGTAACTCCCATTGATTTCATTGCAACATGCCCCTCTGATGCTGGGAGCAGTTTGACCTCTATGATAACTTTGATCTTGCATTCTGCTCTCTATATTTAATAAGTAACTACATCATGCTACCTAAAAATAAAACCTTTTTTTATGTTTTAATTAGTTGGTGTGTTTTTGATGCATCATTATTAATTTTCCATTTGGAAACAATGACAAAAATCCCAATCTAGTTTCCAAGTCAATGAGCTTCTTTTTTTTTGATGCCGGCATGGAGGAACAGATGGATCTGTAGTTTCTGGAGAACTTTCTGAACATTTTTATTTCAGTGGGGGTCAGGTCAAACCCAATGTTAAGTTTGCGAAAGCACTGTTCTCTAGCACACACCTCCAGCTGTGGTATAAGAGAAATATCCTTTTGTGACATGGAGATTTTCCCCATCACATGAAATGCCTAATCTCAGAACAATGAAAGAAATGTTGAGTGCACTGCTGTTTAATTCTTCTCCTAGCTGCTATCCAATTTTCCCATTAAAATAAATCAATTCTTGCTGTTTTTAAGTCGTAAGATGTTTTGCAGCAAATGAAGTATGCAATGAGAGGACAGCTGTGTATCCCCCACCATATTCCCAGCTCAATGATTCTATCTATCCATAGGTATTTACATTTAATGTCCACTATCATGGTATCTGAGCAACTCACAATTTCTAATGTACGTATTCTCACAACACCCCTATACATCCCCACATGTTTTTAATTCCCCGGTGTCTGGGAAAAGCTGGGTCTCGGTTCTTAGCTCTAGTCCTCTAAGGTAAACTCCTGTGGCAGACCGCTTGTCTGCCACCCTTCCTTCGGATGTAGGGCTCCATAACTGGCTCCCTGAAACTCTCAAACACAGTGCCTTAGCCCTCCTGAGCCCTCAGTTGCTTATACTTACTGCTTCAGAGTTCCAGCTCATTATGGGTACTCTGATTGTCTCAGTTAACACCTTCTGGGATAACATGGCAGGCAAGCAAGGAATACTCTCATAGCAAAATAAATATTTAATTGCAGGCACTTTTGCTCTGAAGACAGCACTAAAGAGTCACATGTATTTTCAAAATAACAAATAGTCTTTAGATGCAGCCACCTCTCTTATATGGTCTCATCCCTTCTGTAAGTGTGATATCTAGTCAACATTTCAGACAAAGCATAGTCCTTCCTGTTTTTCCTCTGTCTCCAGCATGGTGTTCTGGCATGTTATGATGGATGGTCCCATATAGCACAGGACGGTCCCCTGAGGCACTTTTAATTAACTGAATCTCAAGTTATTTTCTTTAGATTTCTTTTAGATTGGTTGACCAATGGCACCTTTTAAAATGGTTTCTAATAAAAATGTAACATAAAGTAGGTTTAAAACAGCTTCCATGGTTTCTGGTTTGCACCTTTCTATACCTGCAAATAGAGAAGGGAGGTTCCTCACATGTGGAGATCTACACCATTCTTCCCCTGCCGTCCACCTTGGCCCTGATCAAAGAGGTGTATCAGGGTCAGATTAGGACTAGATGGGAGTGGGGAGAAAGAAAGAGTGGGCATGGCTGGGGCACAATGCTGGCACAAGTGAGAGAAGCCAGGACCAGAATTAGATAGGCACAAGGGTGGGTTACAGCCTTTGCTCCCTTTTTTCCCCTCTGGTCCTGCACTAAGCTCAGAATCAGACCCATCATTCCTGGTGTCTCCAATTCTTGCTTAATTAAATAAGCATAATTTAGAGTCAGTGACAATTTGGACCTCCAGCTAACAGCTTGTCAATATTCAAACAGTTGTCAACTATGGCTGAACATAAAAATACTAAAATATAACTAACACAAGTAATCTTGTTTAATTGGCAGTAGCTGCAACCGTGTACATATAGGATTGTCTCTCTAGAGAATAATGGCTCTCTTACTACTTAGTTATTCCTGTGATTTTTCTCCTTTGTTCTCTATTATTCTTGTTGTTTATATATCTGCTATAATTTGTGTATTAGAGTCTCTGTTCCACAGCCTCCCTATTTTCTGTAGGAGAAGAGCTAGAAACATTTTAATAGACTTTCAAAGAAAATAATTACAAGTAACATAATTGCCAGTAAATAATTCCCCTTCAGTAAAAATCTTTTCTCTGCAGGGACTGAAGGAATCCCATTAGCCAGAGTAAATGTAATAGAGTTGATGATAAATATGTGCTATATTATACTGCACATAGTGACCAGGGTAGGCGTTGATAAAGTAATTGGTAACAAACTGTAATTCAGATCTATTTAATAATTAGATTAGCAGCTGTAAATTAGAATTTCTAGGTTCCACTCTTGGCTTTCTGGATGATGTTGGGCAAATCACTTGATCTCTCCCTACATATGTTTACTAATTTGTAGAACTAATATAATATTTGAGCAATTTACTGGGTATCAAGAAGCTTACCTAATTAATGTTAATAAAGTCCTTTGATGAAAGCTATTACATAACCATCAAATGTTGTTATCACGTACAAAGTCACAGAGTAATCATGTTATCTACTACAGGTAATTTATTTTAACCCAGGAGAGAGTGGTCACAATTTTCAAAAGTGGCTAGTGAGTTTGAGTACCCAAATTGAGACTCCTTAAAAGAGGCCTGATTTTCAAAGGCAGGTGTCTAGCACTTTCTGAAAATTGGGCTTTTTTGAAATAGCAAATTGAGGCATCCAAAAATTGCAAGTTATATGTAAAAACTTGGCCAATACCTTTGCCTTGATGAAAGTCTGTGTGTTTTGTTTGTATGGCTATATTTACCTTGTTAGGCCCTGTCTTTTTAATTCTCAAAGTGCTGTGACCCTGACCCCTGAATTGCAGAATTCCAGGATTGTTTTCCTCATCCATTTGTCACTCTACCATTAAAGTGGAGGTGCACTGACTGCATGCTTGAAAATGAACAAGTCAAGAGGTCTAATTTTGCAACATTTGAATTATATGTGGAATACGATTTGCAGGGCCACCCAGGGTGGGGGCAAGTGGGGCAATTTGCCCCAGGCGCCAGGCTCTGCAGGGGCCCCCACGAGCATGGCTAAGGCTCCCTCCCTTCCCCTCTTCTGGAGCCTCAGATCATCCAGCAGCGTCCCACACAGCTGCAACATGGCTCCGGCAGGGCCCTGAGCCCCCGCCCTGCTCAGAGTTGTGTGGTCAGGGGGCGGGGCTGCTAGCTCCAGGCTGAGCGGAGGGAGGGGCTCAGGCCCCACTACACGCTGCCTCTGTCGAGCAAAGCTCCTGAATCCGCTGAGGCTCCGGGTGAGAGGGGAGCTGAAGGTAAGGGGCCAGGGCTGGGGGGGGTTGGCTAATGGGCAGGGAGGGGGCAGAGGTTGAGGGGGCAGTCAGGGGACAGAGAGCAGGGGTGGGGTCCTGGGGTGGTGGTGGGGTGTCTCTGGGGGATGGTGAGGGGACAAGGAGCAGGATGGGTAGGGGATTCTGAGGGGGGCGGGCAGTTGGGGGGCAGGAAGTGGGTAGGGGTCAGATAGGGGTCAGGGCCAGGCAATTTGGGAGGCACAGCCTTCCCTACCCTAAAGCTCATTCAGCGGTTTGAGGCTTGCAGAAGAGCCAAGCTGTTAGCTTTTCCATTAGGGCTACCATCCCTTTCACTTCTCAAATGCCAAATTATAGTCTATGTTTAATCTCAGTGCCACAGAGAGATTCATGTCAGGGGAGGGTAGCTTCATTTAAAATTAGCCACTGGGGGAGGGATCACATGAGAAGAGCAATATCCTTCCCAATCCTACCAAGGGAGACCCTCCTCCCCTACATTCTCCGAGGGGATAATTCAGTGGTTCTCAAACTTGGTGACCCCTTTCACATAGCAAACCTGTGAGTGTGACCCCCCCCTTATAAATTTAAAAACACTTTTTAATATATTTAACACTATTATAAATGCTGGAGGCAAAGCAGGGTTTGAGGCGGAGGCTGACAGCTCGCAGCCCCCAGTAACAACCTTGTGACCCCCTGAGGGGTCCCAACTCCCAGTTTGAGAACCCTTGGGGTAATTTAATTCACATGCATGTGCTATTTTGAGCATTTCAGTTTTCACAGCATAGGCTCATCCCAGATTTGGAACAAGCTCAAATGCTCAGTTTGTGGAGTATGTACATAAGCTATACTAAAGACAAACCCACAGTAAACGTCTCCAGTTTGTGAGGGACCCCATGGAGCCAGTCTCTAGGAAGCAGATAAATGCATGGAGGTTAAGTCCATTAATGGCTATTAGCCAGGATGGGTAAGGAATGGTGTCCCTAGCCTCTGTTTGTCAGAGGGTGGAGATGGATGGCAGGAGAGAGATCACTTGATCATTACCTGTTAGGTTCACTCCCTCTGGGGCACTTGGCATTGGCCATTGTTGGTAAACAGGATACTGGGCTATATGGACCTTTGGTTTTACCCAGTATGGCTGTTCTTATATTCTAACCTAAATGAACCCAAAGTTATGGAGACAGATATGAGTCAAGAAAGCCAGCAGAGTATCGGAAACCTGGAAAAATCTCTGACTGGATGGGCTCAGGCGTTTGGTCACAAGCTGAGGTGGTTTAAAAAGTTTTGGATATTTTTTTAAGCAGAATTTTTTTATTATTTCTTTAAACAATCAAACACAGCGAGCAGCAGATATTTGGCCACACATTTCTGAAGCCCCAAACCATATTCAGGTTATCGCAGACTAATTTCAGCTTTTCAATTAAAAAAACCACAACAAATTTTGAAGGAAAGCAGATGTTGACTGTGATTTTTTTCTGCTTTTTAAAAACCCCTAGTTTTTGATCCAGAAACAGTTTTGACGGCACATATTTGTCCAACCCTTTTAATGAGCTTTAGTGCCTTTTAGCAGTAGCTGATGCTGAGAACCAGTGATACCTTGTAAAGAAGTTTTCTCAAAACTGGATTTGTGCCGAGATGCAGGAGGTTTATTTTTCCCAGGGCTGCCCATTGGGGGGGGGAGCAAGTGGGGCAATTTGCACCGGGCCCCACAGGGGCTCCCACGAGAATATAGTATTGTAATTTTTCTTTTTTATGGAAGGGGCCCCTGAAATTGCTTTGCCCCAGGCCCCCTGAATCCTCTGTGGCCCTGATGATTTGCATGATTTTAGAAGCAAACCAGTTCTGCATTTGTTAACAGTGCTGTTTACCTATGGGCCAATGCTGAGACAGTAGTAAATGATGGGTAACAGTTGAATGATGAGAGGGAGAAAACAGACACTCTTTCATATCATTTTGATTTGATTCTGTGTTGAATTATAACCCAGTGAATATTCTATGATCACTTGGACACTATTCCCAATGCAGTTTTGCACATACTCAAAGTTTACCAGATTCAAACATTAGATAGACTACATAGAGCATAGACACATTTTTGAATTACTATCTAGGACACTAGGAAGATATTCTACCACTGTTAGTATCTGGACGGATGACTTCTGTTGCTCAGACTATATAATGTTTCTTTGACCCATAAATGGTTGCTCTTAATGATTTTATGTTAATATTTTTTTCAAATATTTCATATCTTTTTTTCAAATGTTATACTTGTACATGTGGCCTGATTTTCAGAAGTGCTAAGTAGCAGGACCTGTGAATTGTCAGCACATCTGTAAATCAGGCCATTTATGTCTTGTCTGCTAGCCTATTGATGCTAGTCTGCAGTTTTATGTGGGAGACCTGGGTTTGCATTTTGATGATGTAGTGTTGACTGCCATCTTGGCTGACACCTGGGATTGAACAGAGGACCTCAAGAACTAAAAGCATGAGCCTCTACAATTTGAGCTAAAGTGTAAGATCTTGTACCTGGGCTGGAACCTGTATCATATTTGTATCCTTTGTGAATTGAGGACACATAATAAAAGAAACAGTGGATTTTATTTGCCTGAACATGGTTTACTTTTGGCAGGGAATGACTAACCGGTAGCCAAAATATCCATGGGGTATAATTAAATGTTGTGGGGGGGAATGAATGTTGTCATGGAGGTGAGTGTACATTTAGTGTTAGTAAGTGTTACAGTAGGTTATAGTAGTGGTAATGTTTAGCATATGTTTGACTATATTTAGCATATATCTGCTTAAAGATGTGAAATAGATTATGAAGAATTCCAAGAAAGACTGCAAGTGGTCATCTTTGGACAACCTTATTTTCACAAAAGTTATTCCCGCAAAGCTTTCTCACACTTTTAAAACTTTTAAAATTGGCTTCTACTATTAACATTGATTCTTAAATTAAATGTTTGCTATATTTTAACTGAGAGGCAGTGTTGTCCAATGGCAACTTCACTGGACTGGGAGTCAGCAAGTCTGATTGCCATTTGTGGCTCTGCCACTGACCTGTTGTGTGGCCTTGTTCAAATCACTTCACCTTTCTGTGCCTCTGCTTTGGCATGTATATAATGGGAATAATAATGCTTGTCTTCCTCAAACCTCTTTGAGACATCAGATGAAAAGTGCTATGTAAGACCTGTGTGTAATTTTTATTTTAATTAAAATGAATCCAGCTGTAACTCTAAAAGAAACAATTCCTTAATCACAATTAAAGTTCCTGCCTTAAAAAAATAAAGTTAAAAAATAGTTGTTTACTTGTAGTATCTTTGCTTTTATTTCTCTACCCATGTACTTATCTTTTTGGAGAACATGGGTTTTCATTTCAGTGTTGGTCAAACAGCTCGATTTTCATTGTCTTCAGTTCCTGTAAGTCATTACTGATATTGATGGAACCTTCTCATATAATATAACCGCTGTGGGGAACTTTCCTCATTGCCCCATTCAACTCCTATTAAAACCAATGGAAAGACTTACACTGACTTCGATGGGAGTTGCATTGAGCCTTTCACAAGCACTGAAGACATGTTCCACACAGAGAATATTCATGGACGCCTACATCACCAATCTATTATGTTGGTCCCACACAATGTTTGATAACAGAAACTGGATCAGTCACGATTACAGAGATGGAAGGCCTCATGTAATTAATATCATTACAGAATTAATTCTGACTTAATATTAGCCAAATGCCCCATTTACTTAGTCAATTTATGCACAATGAAGTATAGACACTGCATTTTTGAGGGGATTTGAAGCATATATTAACTGTAAAAATGTGTGGGCTAAATTGCATTGTATAAATACACATATAAATTACATTAATTGCTGCAACATTTTGGCTGTCATACTTAGGTGTCCCTGAAATGTATAATAAAGTATGTCAATTATAATATGTATGGAACAGGTCACTGGAGAATGGGACATTGATCCCTCTCCTATTTTTTAAATATTTTCTTTTTCAGTGAATGGTGATTTCAGGATTCCTTGAGATTGTATGGTACATTTTTGCCATGGGAAATTGCCTGAGACTGCAGTTAAATAAAAAAGACAATCTAAAGTTTAATGCAAAGGAAATCTGAGCCATGTTTATGTCAGATACATTAATATGATGGGAGGAAATATGTACCATGTCTAGAGGCTAGGGATTAGTGGAAAAAAATCCCAAGCATCAGTACTCTAAATATTTACAAAGTGCATAATAGGCTAAATCCTGAAGTCTGAACTGAGGGCCAGAGTCTCAGCTGGTATAAACTAGTATAGCTCCACTGAAGTTAGCAGAGATACATTGATTTACAAAAGCTGTGAAACTGTCTGTGTATAAGAGCTTCAGGATTTGGCCAATTATTTTTTTCTTAATCTGCCAAGCACTTTACAAACATTAATTCATTAAAAAATATATTATACACCATAGTTTTCCCATTGGATATTTTAGGATCTTATTGGTACATAGGAGACAGACGCACTACCCTGTGTATTTGAACCAGAATACCCAACTTATGGTCAAAAGGGAGAGAAGTTCTGTATTTTTCCGGCTGCAGCTCATAGGTATTATACAGAGAAGTCTAATGAATCTTCTCATCCAGAGAAGCAGACAGTGAAAAGGTTCTATCCTGTGACAGCCTAACCATTAACAGCATCCAAAACTTGATTTTATTTCTTCAGTTTTTTGGTGGAAAACACTATGGCTAAGATTTATTATGCCATAGTCATCTCTTCCTCTTTTCTCTCTCATCTGTATTCTTTATAGAGCTCATAAACATGGGCTGTCAGCAGGCTAAACTTGTCAGATTTCTACTGTTTTTCCTCCTGCTTGTCTGATATCTGTGCTGCCCGAGAAAGAAGCCTACACATTGCATCCTTAGTATGATTTTCATCATCACATCTCATTCATCACTGACTCCAAACACTGTTCAACATATTAGAAAAAAGGGTCAGGGAGATGAAAGGAAAAGAGAAATAAACAACCACCCAACCAAACTGGCTGAGCTGAAGGAGGCTTTGGGAGGTAATATCGGAGCCAGTTTCTCTGCCAGGAGCTGTAATGGGCATAGAGTACTTGTTACACAAGTTCTGTGTATTTTAAGCTGCAGGGCTGTGTAGGGGTATAACGATGCAGTTCTGGCGGGACCCAACTGAGTGCCAATTCAGGACAAATCACTTAAAACAGGGCAGTTACAGCCCAAGGCTCGGGATTTTCCACCTCTAAGGAAAACCAAACCAGCCAGACAAGGAGGACTTTGGTCTCACCCCACTGGCTAACCACAAGTCATGCAAGCAATTTCCTTAGACACTCCAGTTTCCCAGTATCACCACCAATGCCATTTGTCCTGGGGATGAATGGTTATGAAAACCAACACCCCAATACAGGAAAAAGTTTCTCTCAATCCCAAAGAATCAAGCCCCAGACCCAGTTCAATATACAAATCAGATCTTACCCACAAATCACGCTGTTGCCAATCCTTTAGAATCTAAAATCTAAAGGTTTGTTCATAAAAGGAAAAAGATATAGATGAGCGCTAGAATTGGTTACATGGAATCAATTAATACAGCAATGGCAAAGTTCTTGGTTCAGGCTTGTAGCAGTGGTAAAATAAACTGCAGGTTTAAATCAAGTCCCTGGAGTACATCCCCTGCTGGGATGGGTCATTCAGTCCTTTGTTCAGAGCTTCAGTTTGTAGCAAAGTCCCTCCAGAGGTAAGAAGCAGGACTGAAGACAAGATGGAGATGAGGCATCAGCCTTTAATAGTTTTTTCCAGGTGTAAGAGCCTCTTTGTTCTTACTGTGGAAAATTACAGCAAAATGGAGTCTGGAGTCACATGGACAAGTTCCTGCATACTTCGCTGAATACAAGGTGTATCTGCCTTCTCTCAGTGGGTCAGTTGTATAGCTGATGGTCCTTAATGGACCATCAAGCAGGCTAGGTAGAGCTAACACAAACTTGTCTGGGATGTCACCCAGAAGCGTAGCATAAGTTTGAAGTACAGACAGTACAGAGCCAATATTCATAACTTCAACTAAAAAATGATACATGCATACAGACAGTGTAATCATAACCAGCAACTCATAACCTGGTCTTAGACACCTTATATGACCCCCTTTACATAAGATTTGGTGCCATTACAGGACTTTGTTTGCAACCATGTTCTGTATGGTCCCAGATTATATCAATAACATCACAAGGGGTAAACTCTATTTTTCCCAACGCTATCGCATAATGTAGGGTCCAGAGAACCAAAAAGAAAGATCCTAAAATTTTTCATAATTGGAATAAAAATATAAGATTGGCTGCTGAGTGAAGAGGGAGCAAATAGCATCCAAGAATTGGGCTCTGAGTTCAAAAACCATATTCTTGAAATGATCAGAGAAAAAAAAACCAAAAAAAACCCCCAAAAACACCTTGGGTTGATTTAGGAGCCAAAATATTAAGAGGGGTACTTGGGGGAAAGTTTTGCATGGGGGAAAGTGGAATAAGCCTACATGAAGTAGGCAATATGTCTTTAACTGGGAGCTTTTGTACACTTCACTTCACCTGAAATACCTGCTCAGTATAACATTATTCTTTGCATTATACACATTGCAATGTAGTTTGGAGAAGTTAGGCCAAAAATATTTAGCCAAGCTTAATTGGGCTAGTGCTATCCTTGTTTTTGTTATTGTTTGGGGTGGTGTTTTCCCCATCATCAAAGATCTTTTTGATTCAGTATTAATCAAATACGTGGGATTTTTCTAAATACCACAAGAAGTGGTGTTGTGTCACACACAACAGAAGTCTTCTTTTGACATTTTCACAAGCTCAGAACAAACGAAAACCTCCTGGGACTTTCCATCATAAACAGAAAGCAGTTGACCATCGTAAAGCAGAGTGTATCATTAAATAATAGGTTATGTGACAAATAGTTCAGAATTTGATGATATGCAATCTGATTTTATAATATTTCCTCCAGAAAGCATGGTGACCTTTGGTCAAGTGCTTGATTAAGTGAATGTCAGTGCCAAATGGCAATCTTAAGCAGAAATGACTGACTGTGCTTTATGTAAAGAGGTGACTTTCTCTAACAGATTCTGCCTATGCTGAATTTTTGATACTGTTCCATGCAGAAAGTATTTATTATTTTCTGTCAATGCCAATTTTCTCAAAAATGGGTGTTTTAAATTTGGCTCCTAAAGCCAAAGTTGGGCACCTGTGCAAGCAGGCTGATTTTCAAAATTGCTGAGCAATGCAAATACTGAGTGCTCAGCAATTTTGGAAATTTGTTCCTTTATTTAGGTGCTCAGCTATAGACATAAGAGTCTGACTTTAGGCACTTGTTTTTGAAGGTCTGGTTTTCAGTCAGTGCTCTCCACCATGGTATACGGGGAATGAGGATGACTGCTGGCTAAGGCCAAATTCTGTTACACTTAAGTTGAGGAGCATGTTACACCACAAATAGTTCAATTAACTTTAGTGCAGCTACTTAAGGGGTAAGGTACTCTATCCCATTCCACAACACCCATGAGAATTTTCTCAAGAAGGTAATGAGAACCTATTTTCCCCTGCCCCCTGTGCTGTGAATCCCACACATCACCCGTCTCAAAGGGTGGCTTCAGAGAAGCAGACGGTGGAAATAACATAACAACACTGACCAGGAAGGAGCATGTTGTCACAAAGAAGTAAAGTGAACAAGTAGCAAATTGGAGGACTGCCCTATCCTGGGTGTCTGTGTCTATCAAGTAGAGAATAATTATGAGGGAATGATTTTAGTTTGTTTGTTTCAAAATGCAAAACTGAAAAAAGCTGTGTGGGTTGAACAAAATATTTTCAGTGTGAATCAAAATGACATTTTCTAAATGAAATGTGGCTTCAAATTGACGTTTTGTTTTAAATATGTTGTTTTGAATTGATTATTTATTTATTTCATTTTATTCAGATGAAACTATTTACAGAATTCTACGCCAATTTGCAAATAGTTGTGGTGTGCTAAAAAAAACCACTTGTTGGTAAATTTATTACTCACTCAAAAAACCTCAAAAAACTGCCCATCCCTGTTGCCAAACATGGCAACATTTTCCTGCCTAACTCAGGTTATATGCAGATCTGATGGATCTTGCATTTGTGCATTCAACATGGAGGCATCTCTCCCCCTCTCTACTTCTTCCTCTCTCCCACACAGAACAATAGAATGGAAATTCTTTGTGTTCAACTTGCTGAATTTCCTAGTTTCCTGTTTGGGTACTTCCCACAAAGGGGATTAGTCCCCAGACTTTTGCAGTGTCCAGCTTTTGTGACTATAAAACCTCCACTGCAACACTGCATTAACAAAGTTGATGCATTTATCTAGATTGTGCATAAATGGAGGGAAAAAAGACATGTACAATTTGAACACATGGGGTTAAGATACTCAGAAATCAGACAACACTAAGTCAAGCTGAGAATAAGACAAATTCTAGATTAATGCAAAGAGTGGGGAATGAAACAGAGTGTCTCTTGAGAATGAGAATCAGGAATGAAAGCACATTAGAAAAGGGAAGAGTATTTAGGCATATGCAACTTTCTGTATGCTGTCAAGTATAAATGCAGCCCTGTGACAGTTCAGAGCTCAAGTACTATCTTGAGTCCACTAGCCCTAATGTGAAATGAATCACATATTCCAAAATAAGACAACAAAGCACATTAGAAATTTCACTGAATCAAGAAGCAGAAGCTTTGAAAGACATACTATGCTAAGCCATAAAAGAAAAATATAGCCATGATACAATTAGGAAATAAATGTGATTGAGTCTTCATGAAGTAAATTGAACTGTAGCAGTCACAGCAGCAATGGTAGTATGAAAATGACAATCCTATTAAGGCACAAAAAAAATAAAAGTGAGGAAGAGAAAGAAAATAAATCCTGGGAAACAAATAGGAATATTTTGGAAAATAAAAAGTATCTAATAGAAATCTTTAAAAGGGGCTTAATTTGTAAAATAATAATAAACATCCTGCAATAAGGTGATAGGATACCAGCAGCAATAACAACAACCTCATGGAGGAGAAAAAAAAAGAGAGGGGGAGGAGGTATGGTCCAGGACCCAGAGCTTCCCCTCCTATGGAGATACCAGTGAGTTGAGGTTTGCAAGGAGGAAAACTCTCAGCAGGAGCCTCAACTAGTGTCAGTCAGCTGCCCTCTACTGAAGTTAATGGAGTTATGCATTTGATGCCCTCTGAGGATGAGGCCCTCAGTGAAGATCTCCTGCATAATTTCCCTGCATGGAGGAGGTTAATGGGAAAGGTCATACAGTCTGAAGTTCTGTTACCATTTCCTAGATGTCTACACAGGACTGATGTGGGGGTAGGGGGGCAGGTAATGCAAGGATTCTTCCAAAACAAACAGATTTCAAAGCTACTCAAAGGAGCCTATGCCATGTACAAAGTGAAATCATGCAGTTCTTCCTCAGGGAAAACCGCATTTGTGCTGAGCCTCAACAGTAGTGCTGTATATTGGATTTAATGAGAGTCTTGTCTCACAAAGGACAGCCAGACTTGGACCATAACTTGTCAGCTACTATCATAGTGCGGCAAAGTGCTTTGAGAAACTCATATAATGGTTGTTATATCAGGACAAATAATTATTATATACAAATGAGAATGATGAGTCTGGCAAGACCCTCAAATCTACAGTCACAAGTCCTTTCTAAATTCCTTAAAAGAATATCGCACACTCACTTCCCTGAATATACAGCAGAGCTTTTGTTATATGATGCACTCCTCTATATACATTCTATCTGCTGTTTGATTATAAATTTTGTTTAGGAGGTTGCAGTCGGCTATGAAAATTGGATTTTGGTTGACACTTGAAATGTGACCATTTTTAAGTTACACGACTGAGCAGTAGAAAGGAACATGTGAATGTGATCTATTTAATGTGGTTTTCTCGCTTCAGAGAGCTAAAATATATCTATGATGGTGAATGATTGTTCTGTGACATAGTCTAGTTGTTTTTGGTAATTTGGAGAAATAAAAAGCAGATTTAAAATCCCTGAGCTACAAAATTGTAGATGTCACTAGTGCAAATATGAAGTATTTTTCCCCAATAAGTATTTCATGAGGATTATTTTTGGCACATGGACTTCATTTTACATGCTTGGCAGCTCAATTGACTCAAATCAATAGTGCATAGACTAAGAAGGATTTGCAAAATGGCTCCCTTTGTTAGAGTCTGTCAGATTAAAAAGCCACTTTTAAAATATATGGCATAATTTAGATTTGTATGATATACCCAAAGGTCTTCCTGGTTAAGAGGGAAGCACAGCAACCTGATTCCCCACATCGTATAGTTCAGTCTTATATATAGGATATGCCACCATCCCATAGAGTGTTTGGAGGGCACTCAAGAGTCAAGAGGGCACTCAGGGGAAAAGGCACAGCACTTTTTCTGACTTTCATGAGCACTCAGCTCAATTCAAGTCTTCTCAGGCTTGTGAAAATATCTGTTCCTCACTGGGCACACTCAAAGGTTTATCACGGGAATTGGCATAGTCACGTTGTACTTATCCTCAGGGCAACCACTATGTTATGCTCTCTTTTTTTCTTTTGATTGTTTTGTTCCTCTTGAAGAGCAGTTAGGTGTCTTGTCTCTCACCCTAATCCATTCAGGAATCCTCTTCTGAGAGCATCTGGTGAAGTAATTGTACTACTCTAAGCACTATGCTACCTGATTAAATGAAAAGTGTGTGGATTCATAGCCAAATACACAGGGCCCACACAATTTTAGGCCCACACAAGAAGACTCACACAATTTTAGGCCTTCTGTGGGCCAAATTTACCCTCTCCATAGGGTAAATTTGATCTTGCATGTGCAAGATTAGATATTGGATGGTATGTCCCCTTTACAATGGCATGTGGATTATCATTATCTTTTTAGTTATGCTGTTTCCTTTAATTTATTTTTTCTTCAAAAATAATTTCAAATAAGGTCAGTATCTTTAAAATGTGTTACATCTGTTCGAATTCAGAAAAAAAAGTGTATTCTCTTTTGTATTATTATTGAGTTTCTTTTATTTTAAATGAACAACTCTAGATTGTAAAGTGGTTGGAATGCTTTGAAATCATTGATCCAGGCTGAAATAGAGTAGGAAGTACTAAATGTATTCCATTTCCAACTACCATATGCTGCCATACTTAAAAAAAAAAAAAAGACATGAATTACAGTGCCAGCCCTCAGAGTCAATTTATTTCCTGCAAGTGCTAGCCTATATTGCTTTTGAAGGATGCTATCAATGGTGGGGGCCTTGTTTTTTTATGTGATATACATAACTCAGAAAGTGGGATTTTTTAAATAAAAGCATTATCGTTTTCATATAAAACTCATTCCAATTACTTAAAATTGTGAAATTATGCAGTGGAATAGAGCACAGAATACATAAAACTTTTTTTTTAAATCCCAACTCTTTATAGCTATAATCTTACAAAAAGCTTGCAAGGCAACTGAAATGCAAACTATTCACTACATTATGCATTATATTCATTATTGGTACCATAGTAGATAAGTTCCCGGCATTGTTTTGCATATTACAATAATAGGATATGATACTCCTTTTTTTTTTTAATGCAGCAGGTGTTCAGAGTGAATTATGCAGGATTTCGCAGGCAACATTGGAACCTAGTCAATGCTGAGGCACGTTTTCTGATAGCTGAACATGCTCAACTCCCTTGTGTCACACTCCTGACACTGCTGTGCCAGAAGGGAGATCTTACTCAAACGCGGCGGTATATCCCCAGTTCTGGGCACACAGAGGATGAATGTGTTTAAAGTGAACCATTTAGTTCCCTGAGGGGAGAGTCCCAGCTACTGTATGTCTTGGCTGGAACTCTTCATAAGCGAATATCCACAAGGCAGCATGGGCATGATCTCCCGGGGGAGTTACCATCCCTCTCTTTTCCATCATCAGTAATTAAGATGCACATATGATGATGCCTGCCTGAAAAAGACAAAGCATATTTGTTAGTTGTCACAGTACAGGCCCATGAAAGCTTATGCTCAAAGACATTTGTTAGTCTCTAAGATAACACAAGTACTTCTCATTCTTTTTACAGTACAACAATGTGAGCACTAATTCCCCTTTTGTTTGTGCTACGCTTTGTAATTGAGCCCTCCCTTTTCTCTTTGTGCTATGCTTTGAAAATGAGCTCTGTTTTTGCTTGGAGAAAGCAGCCTCATCTCCCCAAATCAAAATAGACTATGGGCCATTGGCTAAGGAAGATTGTCTTTTTAATTAAAAATTCTATCAGCCCATAAGAAGTGATACAATTTCTGCTTTAATTGCAAAGGCCAGGAATCAATTTTTGATGCATCATGTTGACATGGCGCTCATTATCCCTAGCCAGGTTTCATGAGCTATTACATTGGCCACTCTTGCTCTACCTCCAGTGTAAGTGCAGTGACAAAGCAACTTGACCTGATGTGACACCAATTAGAGGCTTCCGCTGTAGTAAATTCTTTATGTCAACCAAGCAAGTCCTTTTTTTGTTTTTTTGCAAGGTTCCTTATGGTCTAAAAAAGAGAGTGATGTTGTTGTTAATGAAATGAGAAATAACTGCCATGAAATGCAATAATTACCAAGAAATGGCTTGTTTTGGATAAACTTTCCTCGGGTCTTATGTCTCGGTGCTGCTGCTCTTTGCTACTGTCTACAAGTGTTAACTAAACATTAAGGATCAAGGATTTTTCTTCATTTGGAACCGTGTTCTGGAGGCCATTCCTAGGCCAGCACTGATAGCAGGTCTTAGAGTGAAATCTAATGACCTCCAAGTGGGCTGTACAGCACTTCTTCAGCACATTAGAGTGGGTCTGCTCTAAAAGGTGATTATGAAATGGAAACTTTTTGCCCCACATATTTTTTTTTCTGATGTATTCAAGGTCAGTGATTTTAAAGAATATTTTTTTTCCTTTTCTGCTTTTTAGCCTGTGTAATCAACACAGCTAAGACACAGTGAACAGGATTCTGTTTCTTGTTGTCCATCATAAGTGGAACTATTTACTAACTTCTGATCAGGTCCATATGTCCAAACCTATTGAATAAATGGGTATTTTTCCACAAACGTCAGTGAGGACTAGAGCTGATTGAATTTCCATCCCTCGAATCAGGGTGAAAAGTCAAAATTTCATCTTTTTTCCCCATAGAAGGGAAATTCTAAAAAAAAAAAAATAATAATAAAAAAAAAAATTAGAAACATCAAAGTGACCATACTGAAATGTTTTGAGACTTTCAAAATATAAAACAAAATATTAAATATAATTCATATGAATACAAAATGGAACATTAAAATTCATATTTTATAATTTGATGTAAACTTTGAAATGAAACAAGAAAGTAACAAGAAAACAAGAAAGTCAGAATGAAATGTGAAAATCAGAGGAAAATACCCCATTTGGATTTTGAATTGCTTCAAAAATGTTCCACCAAAAGTCATCATGCTCCTGTGAAACATCATCAAAAATATTGAAATCAGCCCTATTGACATGGGCAGTGAATAACATAGGCAGGGAAAGGCTGTGCTTCCCCAAACAGACCCACGTGGCCCTGCCCACATTCTACCTTGAGGCCCCCTTCTCCTTGCTGCTAGTTGGCCCCATCCCAGGGAGGCTGCTTCTCTTCCAGGATCCAGCTGAGCCTAAGACTAGGGTGGCTGGGGCCACCCAGAGCTCCAGGGCTGGGGGATGCCACATGCAACCCAGTGCTCTGGGGCCGAGGTGGGGCTGCCTGCTGCCCACATGCTGCTTTGAGGCTCAGGTAGCTCAGGGCTGGGGGCAATTTGGCAGCTGCAGGAGGTGTGGGGTTTGGACTTCCATGGGGGAAGAGGTGTGGGAGGGGCAGGGCCTCAGGCAGAAGGGGTGAGCCAGGCCAGGAGCTAACCTCCCCAAGTCTGTAGTTCACCCACCCCCTGCCTGTGCCTATTGATGACATAATTTGAGGATAGTGGGTTGCACATCTATAGCTGAGGATCTTATCTGGTCTGCAGAGTCTTTACTGGTGAATGTGTGAAAGGAAAAGAACCCATTTTGAGTGAGACCCTAGGCCAGGGATCGGCAACCTTTCAGAAGAGGTATGCCAAATCTTCATTTATTCACTCTAATTTAAGGTTTCGCATGCCAGTAATACACTTTAACATTTTTAGAAGGTCTCTTTCTATAACTTTATAATATATAACTGAACTATTGTTGTATGTAAAGTAAATAACATTTTTAAAATGTTTAAGAAGCCTCATTTAAAATTAAATTAAAATGCAGAGCTTCCTGGACTGATGGCCAGGACCTGGACAGTGTGAGTGCCACTGAAAATCAGCTCGCATGCCACCTTTGGCATGTGTGCCATAGGTTGCCTACCCCGCCCTAGGCTGAGCTTTGATTTGCAACCTGGAAATATTTTAAGTTTAAATTACTGAAAAAACAATAACCATGTAATCTCATAAAATTGCCTTTACAGTGGGGTTGGCAGAGGAAAAAATATTTTTTAACCAGAGCTTGTTGGAAAAACAATTTAAAAATAGTTCTTTCCCCATTTTTGTTAAAAATTTCAAGTGCCATAGAAATACAAAAATAAAATCCAATCAGATGATGTAAAAGTGAAGGGAGGAGATTTATGAAAATTCCATTAAAAATTTCCTTGTTTAGTCACAATTTTGACAATTTTTGTTTGACTTTTTGAAATGTATAAAATGTATAATTTTCAGTGGTATACAAGCTGTTGTGTAGGCCCTTCTGTACTAGGTTCAACAGTGTGCTGTGGGACCATCTCTGTCTATGTGCCATGTTAAACTGAAATTCTACCTACATAAATGCAAGACATTCCCCACATAACTCCTTTGATTTCTAACAGTTCTATCTCAATCAGATAAGAGGGTGACATTTTTTTCTTCCTTGTTTATTTATTTTCATTTCCCTCTTTTCTAGTTGGCATCCTTTAATCCTTCTTTCCCCTGAAATCTGAACAATAAGGGTCTCTTGATAATTTTCTTATTTTTACGTGGACTTGAGCCCATACCAAATCTTTGAACACAGTGGATGCTTGGATCCAGATCCAAACTGTGTGACTTAGGCTAATCTCTTTTTCAATTGATTTCTTTTAGCTTCTCTCTCTACTTTATCTTTACTACTTCTTTGTGTTGTTCTTTGTCTTTCAGTGATTTTGTGCCAGTATAATTTCAGTTGCCCCTAATCAAAGAATCACATTGGCATCAGACATACGTTTTTCTTTCTTTGCTTGGAGGATATTGTACAATGATGCACTCATTGGCCTCATGTTCATAAAAAGAGATGCATGAAAGTACCCAAAACAATCTGCAGCTGAGAAAACACACTATCCTATTGTACCTTGAACAGAACAGCAGTTATTTGGTTGAAACTATTTCTCTAGCATTTTTTTCTTCTACTCTATTTCATTGCAGCAAAGAATCCTGTGGCACCTTATAGACTAACAGAGGTTTTGGAGCATGAGCTTTCGTGGGTGAATACCCACTTCCTCAGATGCATGTAATGGAAATATCCAGGGGCAGGTATATATATGTGTGCTAGCAAGCAAGCT
Source organism: Gopherus flavomarginatus (assembly GCF_025201925.1). NCBI lineage: Eukaryota > Metazoa > Chordata > Testudines > Testudinidae > Gopherus > Gopherus flavomarginatus. The sequence continues at coordinate 146,907,203 of NC_066618.1, read as the reverse complement.
AGAGATAACGAGGTCAGTTCAATCAGGGAGGATGAGGCCCTGTTCTAGCAGTTGAGGTGTGAAAACCAAGAGAGGAGAAACTGGTTCTGTAATTGGCAAGCCATTCACAGTCTTTGTTCAATCCTGAGCTGATGGTGTCAAATTTGCAGATGAACTGAAGCTCAGCAGTTTCTCTTTGAAGTCTGGTCCTGAAGTTTTTTTGCTGCAGGATGGCCACCTTAAGGTCTGCTATAGTGTGGCCAGGGAGGTTGAAGTGCTCTCCTACAGGTTTTTGTATATTGCCATTCCTAATGTCTGAACTCTTTTAGGTTGCATTTATGCCTGCCTTTATCCTCCTGGTAGGACAGGTATCCAAGCTGTGAAAGCTAGTAGGATCATGGTCAGAGTAACCTGTGTTTTATTCACGCCTTGCTTCCTGCACATGAGAGAGATGTCTGATATCATGAAGTGGCGCCTTCTTGTCTCAGTTTATTGCACACATTGGGTTCCATCTCAGCATCCCGATTCAGTTCCAGTTCCCCTAGAAATTGGCACTTTGTACCTAGCAGTGGTGGGGCACTGACCTAGGACTTGAAAGTCCTGAGTTCAACTACCCTTATCTAGTATGTAGCTCTATGGTAGGGAGGGAGGGTGTGATGCTGTATGGAATATGGGTGACTATTTATAATATTATGGATACCAATATTACAAAATTGCAGTGAATCTTACAAGTTACGCCATGTAAGGTATGAGTGGAAAAGAGTATGATAACCTTCTTTATATGTATGTATCATCTTTGTATTGTGAGTTATAAATATGCATGGTATATTAATATTTCAGCCTTGTGCTGTGTGTATCTTGGTGACACCCCAGAAAGATTAGCATCAGCACTATCCAGCCTGCTTGATGGCCCATCAAGGTCAATCAGCTGTACAATGAAGCCATTGAGGGAAGCCAGGAGCTATGCCTATGAGTCAGCAGGACATGCAGGGACATGCCTATGGACAGAGGACTCCAAATACTTTTCCATGCCCATTTCCTGTGAGCTTATGTATGTGACAAAGGATGTATAAGTCACGTGGCAAAGAATATAAAAAGGTAGCTGCATCTTCTCCATTTTGTCTTCAATCCTGCTTCTCACTTGTGGAGTAGTTTCTCTATTAACTGAAGCTTTGAACAAAGAACTGATAGACCCATCCATGCTTTGGGTGTATTCCAGGGAGACTTTGCAAGCTAGCAAAACTCACCAACGCTGCTGAGAACCTGATATATGAACTATGAAGTCATATGTATATATCTGATTGCTTTGACCATTTAACAAATTTATTCTTTTTCCTTTTGTTTTATAATAAACCTTTGGTTTTAGATACTAACGGATTGGCTGGAAACATAGTATTTTTGGTAAGATCCAAACTAATGTTGCTCTAGTAATGTGGCTGGCCCTTTGGGTATCAGAATAATATGTTGTGTAGTGAATAGACTTTTAAATAACTTCTCACTTTACTACACTTATTTGAGGATTGGGAGGCTGAGACTGAAATGTAATATAGGGGGCTGTGTGATTTCTTTCTTTCTTTTTTTTTTTTTTAGCTTTTTGATAACCAGTGTGGGGGATCGGGACACAGTTTGTGACTGGTTGGTGAATATATCTATAATGTTAACCCCCAGTTTTGGGAGAATCTGCTCTCCTTTTTGCAGACTGCCCTGATCTTGGGATTTTCAGTACAGGATACCCTTGGGGTACATTGGGCCACAGAGGAGGAAGACATTCATCCATTCTGCAGTTGAATGCAAAATAAATTAATTAGATAGGAAGGATGGTTCAGTGGTGAGGGCACTAGCCAAGGATTTGGGAGACCTGGGTTAAGTCCCTGTTCTACCACAGACTTTGTGTGAGCTTGAGCAGCTCACTTAGACTCTTGTGCCTCTGTGCCCCATCTGTAAAATGGGTATAATAGCACTTCCCCACCTCAAAGAGGTGTTGTGAGATAAATTAAAGTTTCTGAGGTGCTCAGATACTATATCAATGGGGTCATATGCATATCTGTGGACAGAATTGGATAGCTGGGCATCTTACTGCCTTTCTGGTCTTTGAAAATCCCAGTCAATCTCTCATTGAAAACCAGCTAGTGGCAAATTCTCATAAGCACTTTTGAAAATCTCAACCTAAATAACAAAATAATTGTTCCTGTTTCACACAAGAGAGTGTATGTGACTTTTATTTTCCTGATCCAACTTCATAATATGTCACACAGGCATTGAGAAATAGCTCTATTTTCCTAGTTTCAGAATAAATTTAAAATGCCACTCTCACTTGATTGGACGAGGAGCAGATGAAAAAAGATATTGTGGAGGATGGCAGACATTTTGAATAACAAAACTACTGAGTGATTCATACATCTTTCCACCATCCTCGCATACTGTAGTCAATAAGTAGGCACTTTAAGTTTGGAATTACTAAGGGAAGACAGAGTTTGAAACCTGGCGGTTGGTTTATTTGTACTTCTCACTATAATACCAGTAATTAACTTGTTTTGGTAGACTTAAGTGCCTTCATATAAATGAACATATGGGATTTGCACATTATATAATGTGCTTGGAGGCCTGAGGTCCTCTACTGCTGATACAACCTACAGCTTTCTGATTAAGTCAGAGAAAAAGAGAGATGGTAGTGGATGAGAGGCAGAGTAGCATCTAAGAGAAATAGTCTTATGCAAGATGCAAGAAATCACTGAGTAACACAGTTCAGCAGTTATCTGCCAAGTCTTCAACGGGCTACCTACAAACAACCATCCAGGCTAAACAATTGTTGATGTAAATGTTCCTGAATTAAGTTTTTATTTTATTTTACGAGATAAATAATATTGGATAAAATGAAAGAAATCAGAAAGAAGAGCTCAAAGGAAATAAATGAGAGAGAAAAATTGTGTCTGGCATTGGCCTCTATTTTTTTGCTTAACCCATTTGCAAAATGTTAGATTGAAACAATGCAATTTCCTGAACTATATTTTACAAAATGAGTTTTCATTTATTATTACTTATGCAATCAAAGTTTTTCCTGAATTTTACTAAATATAAAAAGGAATGGCTTTAATCAAGTCAGCCTTTATTATTTAAGATTATCAGTCCATTTGGGAACAGTGAAGATCAGTGAAGTGTGCCTTACATAAGTTCTGTTCTGAAGTTCAGGAGCTTCATTCAGTTTATTGTGAGAGTACGTACTAGCTCTGTCTATGGGAATGTCATACTACAGTTATTTAAATACTGTTGAATAAAGCTCAGTGGATTTACCTATATGAAATTAAACCAATGAGGTGCTGAATATTCTGGCTTGGATCCAGAAAAGCACTTAAACACATGCTTAACTTTCAGAGCATGAGTAGTCCTACTAAAGTCAAAGATTATTGGAAATGCTGATGAATTGAGGCCAGCATCCTCAGTCCCTAGCAGGATTGGATCCTTTAACAACATAGACAGAATATGAAAAATAACCCCACACTGGTCTGGTAGTCCCCTCATATAGCCCGGTATATCATCTTAACCATAATGATATAATCATAGAGCCATATCAACTTCAAAATGCTAAACACAAAACTATGTCAGCTTAATATATCTGTAATGTTTTTTAAATGATGATTGAAAGAGAAATAATAACACACCTTTCAACACCTCCATTTGTATCCACATATAGGGCTTGATCCAAAGCCTGTTGAAGTCTATGGGAAGACTTCCAGTGACTTCACTGGGCTTCAAATCAAGCCCATAATGACTGAAGCTGGATTATTCAGACATTATTGTAAAAAAAGACTTTTCTCTCATCCTCCCATCCCATTTATATATTTAACAATGAAGGAAAACCAAACCAGGCTTTACAATGCAGAACTACTTAAAATTTGAAAACTATTTAACTTTGATGTTTTATGCATCACTGCGTATCTGCAGTGTTCTGGTATAGTATACATTTCATGAATGTAATAAATCATTATGACATTGCTGATCAGCTGTAAATACTCAGTGTATCACCACAAACAATTCTTCTGCATGGAAGTAATGGCTTTTATTACCTGACGGGTTACCTTGCAATTTTCAGTGAGAGGGAAGTGCCAAGTATGTAGCATGGTTGTGCTTGTGCTCTTGAGATGATTGATAAGTTTTTAATTATAAATCAAATTTAATTCAGTTGCTCTGTTCACCAAAGTATAATTTATAAAATGTAATGTATAAAATATTAATATGAGTTCTAATTGAGTTTGTGTGGTGGATCCCATTGCTCAGAGTGCAGAATAGCTATCTTCAGAATTATTAGTTTTGTAACCTGAGGTCTGATCCTACAAAAACTCATGTGAATGGCCCTTCCTTCATGGGATTACTCGCAAGAATAAAGCATATAAAAGTTGACATGATTGGGCCTTTGTCAGATGCATAGGTCCCACAAGAATATAACCAAAGTGTGTAAATAGCAAAGTATAGATTTCACTAGACCAGTGTAGCAGTTGGTGTGGAATGGAATGTAAATTTTAACTTGCCTTGGGCAAATAATTCCAAAATATACAGCAGATGAAGCAACATTTTTTGTATTTAAAAATATGCATAAACACACAAGAACAGGGAAACCTAAAGCTAAGGAAAAAGTGTTCTGGCACAAAGGTCTTTAGTCCTGTTGCGTTGCTGTTGTGATCTTGCAGATGTCTAATAACAGTATTTAGAGGTATTGTGGGCCTGAGTCTCCCCTCACACAGTAGTAAATCAACAGTAACTAAAACTGTAATTTAAGTGAGAGAGGAATCAGGAAGTCTATAGGCTGTCCAAGGCAGCAGACTTTGAGTTTCCTTATCAACATAAAGGAACAGTCTCTCCTCTCGCCTATGCCAGTTTTAAGCCCTGATCCTGCAAACACTTATACACATGCTTAACTTTACTACTGGAGCAGTCCCCACTGAAGTCACAATAATCAAGTTAGGCACATACCTAAGTGTCTGCAGGATCAGAGCCATAGACTGGTGATTTCAGTGGAATTACTCTTGATTTGCACTAGAGTAACTGAGACCAGAATGAGGCCCCAAATTAGCATATATTTTGATATCATTTAACATTTTCTTTGTTCATTTTGTATAATATTGACATTTTTGAAATAATACATAGAAATATTCTTAAAGGAATGTGTGAAAATTCAGACATGAGATCTTTGATATTGTAACCTATGGTACGAATAATTATTTAAATTCTAAAATATGTTTTTACCCTATTGATCGTAATAAACTAATAATGCAAAAGAGTCATTTTACTCTATAAAGTGTTTAATGTGTACTACAGTATATGCTCAGTAAACATGATTGGCTCTTTTGAATCCAATACGGAGTATTTTAATATTGTATTTTGGAATAAAATGTGCAATGCTGTTCTATAGAAGGAATGATGTCCAGTGAGTTTCAATGCATACCAGAAAAGTGACCATGTAATTGTTACTTTGTCACTCATTATTTGTTCCCTCTCAATGACTTGCTTATCAAATTTAATCAGCATAGAAAGGATGGTTTCCTTAACTTTCAGTCCAGCAGACTGGCAAGAATTGGGTCCAAACTTTGTTCACCATATACATGTACATTATATTTAAAAGCTAATTGGAGACTGAAAATGTTCATAAAATTGGACATCACAAAATTGTAGTAGGTACGGCACATAAATTAATGCATTAAAACATCAATGATAGTGTACATAACAAACGTCTACAGTGAGCCTATTGCTATCTTTCAAATAGATTGAATTATGTCATACAGTGTTATAGGTACATACTACGCTGTAGCAACCCTGAGATCTCTAGAGAAATTGCTGATTTTTCTTTTTTTCAGCCATCATAAAAAGGAATATGGTGGGGGGAACTCACAAAGAACCCTTTTGAGGCATGACTTATCTGATACAAAGTGCTTTTACCAGTGTAAGCATGGATCTTTGTTGATTGAGGGATAAAAATGATTCAGATAACCAGTCATTCGTAAGATTGATATTCATAAAACAAGGGTCTACTGTAGTGCCGTTGATAGTTCCATACACCACAAGTAAGGAAGGAGTCTAAGTTTAGGTAAATTTATTGTTCAGGGCTGGGTTGGCATTTTGCAATTAACCCTAAACTAGGCTGTCTTGGGAGCAGAGTCACAATTCACTCCCTGCTTCCCCTTTCTTGCTCCATAGGGGCAGTGTGCTGAGCCAGCCTATTTCTTGATACAGCTTACTTCATCCTCTGTGCCTGCCAGCTCAGCTGCACTGGCTAGCACATGGGGTCGAAGCCAGAGTTGCCCACGCACCACCCTGGGAATCAGTAGCTGGGTTGTGACTGCTCTCCATCTCACTGCTGCAAGCTGCAACATGGGTAGCCTCTGCAGGCTGGTAATTATACCCTCCCCACATCTCCCAATTCCCCTTCTTTGAACAGTAGTCAGGGTTGTAATCTATCTGGTTTCCTCCTACCCCTTTCACCTTCCCAATACAAACCTACAGTGTTTGGCTCATTGAATGATTTGTATGTCCTTTTCCTGCCTCCTTGAATGCTGGTGGTGAATCAGCCGGATCAAATTGTTACACATTAGTGTATCTCAACCCTTTCAGGTTGGCATCCCATTATTTGAAGTCAAGAATTTTCAAAATAGCCTAACATTTTTCACTCTTACTTTGATAGTAAATGTATCTGTGATTGTCATAAACAGATAGCTAAGGGTTAATGTCTCTTTCACCTGAAGCACCTGACCAGAGGACCAATCAGGAAACCGGATTTTTTCAACTTTGGGTGGAGGGATTTGAGTGTCTTTGTCTTTGTTTCTGGCTGCCTGCTTTCTCTGAGCTTTGGAGAAGTAGTTCTACTTTCTAGTCTTCTGTTTCTAAGTGTAAGGACAAAGAGATCAGATAGTAAGTTATATGGTTTCTTTTCTTTGGGATTTGCATGAATATAAGTGCTGGAGTGCTTTAATTTGAATTCTTTTTGAATAAGGCTGTTTATTCAATATTCTTTTAAGCAATTGACCCTGTGTTGTATCATCTTAATACAGAGAGAACATTTGTACTTATTTTTCTTTCTTTTTATATAAAGCTTTCTTTTAAGACCTGTTGGAGTTTTCTTTACTTCAGGGAAATTGAGTCTGTACTCACCAGGGAATTGGTGGGAGGAAGAAATCAAGGGGAGAGTTGTGTGTTGGATTGCTAGCCTGACTTTGCATTCCCTCTGGGGGAATAGGAAAGTACTTTTTGTTTCCAGGATTGGGAACAGAGAGGGAGATTCACTCTGTTTGGATTCACAGAACTTGTGTCTGTGTATCTCTCCAGGAGCACCTGGAGGGGGGAAGGGAAAAAGGATTATTTCCCTTTGTTGTAAGACTCAAGGGATTTGGGTCTTGGGGTCCCCAGGAAAGGTTTTTCAGGGGGACCAGAGTGCCCCAAAACACTCTAATTTTTTGGGTGGTGGCAGCAGGTACCAGGTCCAAGCTGGTAACTAAGCTTGGAGGTTTTCATGCTAACCCCCATATTTTGGACGCTAAGGTCCAAATCTGGGACTAAGGTTATTACATGAGTGGCAGCTGGTGGGAGATAGACAGAACCCAGAAGCCAGTAGAAATATTATATTTTTCTTTTCTCTGCTAAGGGCTTTTTAGCAGAGAGAAGCAGTTGGTTTTAAAAGGGAACCAGAGAGAATTTTTTTTTCTGCTCTCTCTCGCAGTTTGTGGCTTGCATGTTAAGGGTCTTTTGTCATGCAATAGCCCTCCCATTAGGAGGCAAGTACCGGCACTTGTATGCATGCAAATAAAGTGGTTTTTCTGGTTTCCCTTCATTGAACATTAGCTAGAGAGAGAAAAGGAAAAAAGCACTGTTGCTAGGCAGACTCCAGGAGGCAACAGAACCTGCAGTTCAGAAGATAAACACCGGAGGGCACCCCAACACAAGAAAACAGGAACCATGACTTCTAAGGCAAAAATTGACGCCGAAGAACAAATCAAAGAAGCTGAACACAGGCGACAACTGGAAATAAAACAAAAAGAGATGGAGATGAAAGAAAGAGAAGAACAGATCAAAGAGGCAGCCTACCAAAGAGAACAGGCAGCCAAAGAGGCAGCCTACCAAAGAGAACAGGCAGCCAAAGAGGCAGCCAAAGAGGCAGCACACAAAAGAAAACTAGAAGAAGAAGAGGTGGCCTACCGAAGGAAACAAGCAGAAGAAGAGTTGGCCCACAGAAGGAAGCAAGAAGAAGAAGAGGCGGCCCACCACCGAAAAATGGAAAAACAACAAAAAGAGAATGAAGAGAGGGAAAAACAGAGAAAACATGAACTGGAGTTGGCAAAAGCTGGGCTGCCTGTGCCAGCCAACCCTAACAACCCGGCGCCAAATATTGCTCCACAGCCCAGGAAATTTCCCACCTACAAGGCAGGTGATGACACCGAGGCCTTCTTGGAAAATTTTGAAAGAGCCTGTCTTGGGTACAGCATTCCCGAAGACCAGTACATGGTAGAATTAAGGTCACAGCTCAGTGGACCTTTAGCAGAGGTGGCAGCTGAAATGCCTAAGCACCAAATGAATGACTATAAACTTTTTCTAACCAAGGCCAGATACAGGATGGGGATAACCCCAGATCATGCCCGTCGGCGCTTCAGAACCCAAAAGTGGAAACCAGAGGTGTCATTTCCCAAACACGCCTACTACATTGCAAAAAACTATGAGGCCTGGCTAACAGGAAACAACATTCAAACCTTGGAAGAACTGAACCTCCTCATACAAATGGAGCAGTTCTTGGATGGTGTTCCTGAAGACATCACACGGTACATACAAGATGGAAACCCCAAGAATATCGCTGAGGCGGGGGAGATTGGAGCCAAATGGATGGAACTGGCAGAAAGCAAGAAAGCTACTGTCAAGGGGAACGATTACCCCAGGGGGCACACAGACCATAAACCCTACAACCGAGGACAGCCAAAGACCCCACATACCACCCAAATAAAGCCACAGATACCCTACCCTTCAACCTCACCAGTCTCCAGTAACTCACCTCGGCCCAGTGACCCCTCAGATGGAAAATGCTTTAAGTGTAATGAACTGGGACATATCAAGGCCAAGTGTCCCAAGAACACCATGCGAGTGCAATTCATTACACCACCATCACACCAAAGATCCCCTGGCCCGGATGCCTCTCAAATACCCTTGGAGCGAAGGGAAAATTTGAGAGTGGGCGGAAAGAAGGTTACTGCGTGGAGAGACACGGGGGCACAAGTGTCAGCTATCCACCAATCCTTCGTTGACCCCAAATTCATCAACCCAAAGGCCAAAGTTACAATTTACCCCTTCATGTCACAAGCTGTAGACTTGCCTACAGCTCAACTGCCTGTCCAGTACAAAGGCTGGTCAGGAATGTGGACTTTTGCAGTCTATGACAATTATCCTATCCCCATGCTACTGGGGGAAGACTTGGCCAACCAGGTGAGGCGGGCCAAGAGAGTGGGAATGGTTACACGTAGCCAAACCAGGCAAGCTTCCAGACCCATTCCTGTTCCTGAACCGTCCACAGAGGCCCCGTCTGTGTTACCAGAGACCCAGACAGAGGTAGTGGACCCAAATTCCATGCCTACCACTGAAACAGCCACAGCATCTCCAGTCCCAGGCCCGGAACTGGAACAGCAACCAGCACCAACAAGTGCAACTACATCTTCAAACTCAACGCCAGAGGGCGCCAGCGAGCCAAAACTGGCAGAAGCCACAAACAGCCATACCCAAAAGGCTCGGCCAGAGCCTGAAATACCCTCAGGTGCACCAGCGGAAAGCGGTTCACCAGCAACGGAAACAACCCCATCACCTACATCGCTTCCAGAGGGACCAAGCCCAAGTCCACAGTCTAAGGAAGAACTGGTGACCCCAGCCTCAAGGGAACAGTTCCAGACTGAGCAGGAAGCAGATGACAGCCTTCAGAAAGCTTGGGCGGTGGCCCGGAGCACCCCACCGCCTCTCAGCTCTTCTAATCGATCCCGGTTTGTTATAGACCAAGGACTTTTATACAAGGAAATTCTTTCTGGTGGACACCGGGAAGAATGGCAGCCGCAAAAACAGTTGGTGGTTCCAACTAAGTACCGGGAGAAGCTCTTAAGCTTAGCCCATGATCATCCCAGTGGCCATGCTGGGGTGAACAGAACCAAGGACCGGTTGGGGAAGTCCTTCCACTGGGAGGGGATGGGCAAGGATGTTGCCAAGTATGTCCGGTCTTGTGAGGTATGCCAAAGAGTGGGAAAGCCTCAAGACCAGGTCAAGGCCCCTCTCCAGCCACTCCCCATAATTGAGGTCCCATTTCAGCGAGTAGCTGTGGATATTCTGGGCCCTTTCCCAAAAAAGACGCCCAGAGGAAAGCAGTACGTACTGACTTTAGTGGACTTTGCTACCCGATGGCCGGAAGCAGTAGCTCTAGGCAACACCAGGGCTAACACTGTGTGCCTGGCCCTAACAGACATCTTTGCCAGGGTAGGTTGGCCCTCCGACATCCTTACAGATTCAGGGTCTAATTTCCTGGCAGGGACCATGGAAAAACTGTGGGAAACTCATGGGGTGAATCACTTGGTTGCCACCCCATACCACCATCAAACCAATGGCCTGGTGGAAAGGTTCAATGAAACTTTGGGGGCCATGATACGAAAATTCATCAACGAATTCTCCAATAATTGGGACCTAGTGTTGCAGCAGTTGCTGTTTGCCTACAGGGCTGTACCACATCCCAGTTTAGGGTTTTCACCATTTGAACTTGTGTATGGTCACGAGGTTAAGGGGCCATTACAGTTGGTGAAGCAGCAATGGGAGGGGTTTACACCTTCTCCAGGAACTAACATTCTGGACTTTGTAAGCAACCTACAAAGCACCCTCCGACACTCTTTAGCCCTTGCTAAAGAGAACCTAAAGGATGCTCAAGAAGAGCAAAAGGCCTGGTATAACAGACATGCCAGAGAACGTTCCTTCAAGGTAGGAGACCAGGTTATGGTCTTAAAGGCGCAACAGGCCCATAAGATGGAAGCATCATGGAAAGGGCCATTCACGGTCCAAAAGCGCCTGGGAGCCGTAAACTACCTCATAGCATTTCCCAATTCCTCACTAAAGCCTAAAGTGTACCATGTTAATTCTCTCAAGCCTTTCTATTCCAGAGACTTACAGGTTTGTCAGTTTACAGTCCAGGGAGATGATGCTGAGTGGCCTAACGGTGTCTACTACAACGGAAAAAAAGACGGTGGCGTGGAAGAGGTGAACCTCTCAACCACCCTGGAACGTCTGCAGCGGCAACAAATCAAGGAGCTGTGCACTAGCTTCGCCCCATTGTTCTCAGCCACCCCAGGACGGACTGAACGGGCATACCACTCCATTGATACAGGTAATGCTCACCCAATCAGAACCCCACCTTACCGAGTGTCTCCTCATGCCCAAGCTGCTATAAAACGGAAAATCCAAAACATGCTACAGATGGGTGTAATCCGCCCATCTACCAGTGCATGGGCATCTCCAGTGGTTCTGGTACCCAAACCAGATGGGAAAATACGCTTTTGCGTAAACTACCGTAAGCTAAATGCTGTAACTCGTCCGAACAACTATCCAATGCCACGTACCGATAAGCTATTAAAAAAGTTGGAACGTGCCCAGTTCATCTCTACAATAGACTTAACCAAGGGGTACTGGCAAGTACCGCTAAATAAACCTGCCAAGAAGAGGTCAGCATTCGTCACCCATGCGGGGGTGTATAAATTCAATGTCCTTCCTTTCGGCCTTCAAAATGCACCCGCCACCTTCCAGAGGCTGGTAGATGGTCTACTAGCTGGACTGGGAAAATTTGCAGTTGCCTACCTCAATAATGTGGCCATTTTTTCAGACTCCTGGCCCAAACACCTACTACACCTGGAAAAGGTCTTTAAGCGCATCAGGCAGGCAGAACTAACTGTTAAGGCCAAAAAGTGTCAAATAGGCCAAAACAGAGTAACTTACCTGGGGCACCAGGTGGGTCGAGAAACCATAAACCCCCTACAGGCCAAGGTGGATGCTATCCAAAAGTGGCCTGTCCCACGGTCCAAGAAGCAGGTCCAATCCTTCTTAGGCTTGGCCGAATACTACAGGCGATTTGTACCCCACTACAGCCAAATCGCTGCCCCATTAACCGACCTAACCAAAAAGACCCAGCCAAATGCCGTTAAGTGAACTGATGAGTGTCAAAAGGCCTTTACCCAACTTAAGGCAACGCTCATGTCTGACCCTGTGCTCAGGGCCCCGGATTTTAACAAGCCATTCCTAGTAACCACAAATGCATCTAAGCGTGGTATAGAAGCAGTGCTCATGCAAAAAGCAACAGATCACAACTTCCATCCTGTCGTGTTTCTCAGCAAAAAACTGTCTAAAAGAAAAAGTCACTGGTCAGTCAGTAAAAAGAAATGCTATGCCATTGTGTACGCCCTGAAAAAGCTACACCCATATGTTTGGGGACGGCGGTTCCAACTACAAACTGACCATGCTGCACTAAAGTGGCTTCATACTGCCAAGGGAAACAACAAAAAACTTCTTCGTTGAAGTTTAGCTCTCCAAAATTTTAATTTTAAAATTCAACACATCAAAGGAGCTTCTAATAAAGTTGCTAATGCACTCTCCCGTAAAAGTTTCCCAAAATTCAGTAGTTAAAAAGTGTTCTTAAAATGTAAAAGTCTGTTAGTTATATACTTAGTAGTATATGTAAAGGTGTATGTGTTGTATTAATCTGTTTATTTTCAAGTTCTAAAAGAAAATCGCTGCCAGTGAGCTTCCCCACTGTCTGCAATTTGGGGGGCGTGTCATAAACAGATAGCTAAGGGTTAATGTCTCTTTCACCTGAAGCACCTGACCAGAGGACCAATCAGGAAACCGGATTTTTTCAACTTTGGGTGGAGGGATTTGAGTGTCTTTGTCTTTGTTTCTGGCTGCCTGCTTTCTCTGAGCTTTGGAGAAGTAGTTCTACTTTCTAGTCTTCTGTTTCTAAGTGTAAGGACAAAGAGATCAGATAGTAAGTTATATGGTTTCTTTTCTTTGGGATTTGCATGAATATAAGTGCTGGAGTGCTTTAATTTGAATTGGGATTTGCATGAATATAAGTGCTGGAGTGCTTTAATTTGAATTCTTTTTGAATAAGGCTGTTTATTCAATATTCTTTTAAGCAATTGACCCTGTGTTGTATCATCTTAATACAGAGAGAACATTTGTACTTATTTTTCTTTCTTTTTATATAAAGCTTTCTTTTAAGACCTGTTGGAGTTTTCTTTACTTCAGGGAAATTGAGTCTGTACTCACCAGGGAATTGGTGGGAGGAAGAAATCAAGGGAAGAGTTGTGTGTTGGATTGCTAGCCTGACTTTGCATTCCCTCTGGGGGAATAGGAAAGTACTTTTTGTTTCCAGGATTGGGAACAGAAAGGGAGATTCACTCTGTTTGGATTCACAGAACTTGTGTCTGTGTATCTCTCCAGGAGCACCTGGAGGGGGGAAGGGAAAAAGGATTATTTCCCTTTGTTGTAAGACTCAAGGGATTTGGGTCTTGGGGTCCCCAGGAAAGGTTTTTCAGGGGGACCAGAGTGCCCCAAAACACTCTAATTTTTTGGGTGGTGGCAGCAGGTACCAGGTCCAAGCTGGTAACTAAGCTTGGAGGTTTTCATGCTAACCCCCATATTTTGGACGCTAAGGTCCAAATCTGGGACTAAGGTTATTACAGTGATAAGCCTATATAATTTGTGTAATATTTTGAGAGGTTGGTAGAGAATACTGGACCTTCAAGGATAAGGGTGAGTAGTGAATGGAGGATAAGATTTTCTTTGCTTTGATTGTAATAAAACTGTCAACAGCTTACAAGCTCCCAGATGTCTTTTGTGATAACCCCCTTGGGGGTCGGGGGGGCGGGGAGGGGAAGAGGAGCTGTGACCTAGTAGTTGAGAAATACTATTATGGACAAAAGGAACAGAGATCTAGCCATTACATTAGATGAAGGAATATTCTATGTTGACTTGAAATAAGAATTGTTCCTTCTTGTTCTTTTTCTTTTTTTCTTGGGGAGGGGGGGTAGATGGGAGCAAAAGGTTTTCCCCCAGTAGTATCACCAGTTGTTTGCACATCTGAGGTGTCATCTCTAGCATTTTGCACTGCTCTTCCCCCGGTGGGTCTGTCTAATCACAAGATTGCATTCAGGATCCTCTTCATCACCATTTAGGCCACTGCCAGTTTGTTGGATATTCCTCGTGCCTATGCAGGATTTCTGGGAAACTGCAGCAGTATCTTCTCGGCTCTGCATGTGTTGGAAAACACGGTTCACAACAGCAGGAGGTGCCATGCTGAGCTTGATAGGTTTTATTGAGTCTTTTGAACACGTGGCTAGTAGTTTATTTCCAGTCTTGTTTCAGTTATTGGCAAGTAATGTTGTATTGTTGTAGATTTTACAGATGGGTAAGAAACTTGCTCTTCCAGCCCAGCTCGTTCAATGGAGTCTGCAAGGGACTTGAGTTTGGATTTCTTGCTTTGGAGAGAATAACAATAAGTCAATGTCACTTTCTGCTCCTTATATTGGAAGAATCTAGACATCATGGATGATGATTCAAGTGCTGGTTTACATATAGTTTTATTACCTTCTGTACATGAATATTTTTGAAACTCTCCATCACACTGAGTAGCTCCTATGATGTTTCATCTTTATTTGTTCACAAAACCATAATAACTAGTGTTTTGTGTTTGCTTTTATATATGTGTAGTGTACATAATGAACCAGGGGCATAGACTTCATACCCGGGGCCAGCTCTTCAGTCACCACCTCTAGACTTATATTGGCAATAACCTGTATATACCTGTTTGTATACAGACCTCAGGTAACTGCACAACCAACTACATGCTTTATGTGCACAAATGTAGAAGCTGTGCTCACAAATATATAGGCTGGCTGAAATGTGGTTCTCTGTGTGCTTGTTTGGAATAAACCTCATGTGAGTGAGTGAGTGGGTTTGTGCTCAAAATAAACACAACATTGGATGTCAACCCCAAATTAAATTAAAAGAGATAATGTCATGACTAGGTACTAGTATGACCCCCATTACAGTACTTTCTGAGCACCTCACAATTTTTAATTTACCAATGACAATGAAGATATGATAATAACTGTGGCTGCTAGATAGCACCTAGCACAATGGGGCTCTGATTCTTGGCTGGGGGAAATTTAGGAGCTTCTCTAATACAAATAATAAATTAAAATGTGTTATACAGGAGATCAGACTATATGCTCACAATGGTACTGTTTGAATTTGAAATCTATTAATTATAATAATACTAATAAGGGCTTAATACTGAACAATTTAGTTGTCTTTTAACTTTTGTGTATAGGTAAACCAGATCTGTAATGGGTGTCCAAGATAACCTGTGTTTTAAAATAAGAATAGGTGATAATTCTGCAGAATGAAACATCCAGAAAAGGGCAGGTTTTTACTTCAAAGTGTATTCCTATGTATTTTCTAAATGTGTTTACTGAGCGCTGGATTCCACCTCTGTGCCCATCCGAGATCATCTCTTTCGTTTTCAACCCAAATATAAAGACTGACCTGATGGGTTATGTTTCAAAAATAATCAACAATGAATGTGACCTGCAAGCCCATGGTGGAAACAGCCCATCTGTGAAATTATTCATTGGAATATTTACCGTGTTTCTATTGTTTAGCAAATGTTGCTACACAGATTAAAAAAATGTTATTTTGATGACCTTTCAAACAAGGAGAAATGTTGCACATGACACTTAGGCTGACAAAACATGTAGAGCCCAATTCAGTAAGGCACTGGACATGGTCAAAGGGATATTGAGTGCCTCACACTCCTGAGATGTGCTGCACCTCACAGAATTGGACCTTTAAGAATTTAAAGCTAGCCCTATGTACGGAGAGGAGCTGTACTGCCTGGAGAGCAGAAAGGCAAAGAACTCTACATCTTGGTGGCACAATACCCCATCTTCTTTCCCTCTGCACAGAGGGAAAGAGGGCCAGTATCAAATTATGGCCACTCTCCATGACAGTTCAATGTGTTGGCCAGCACACTGGAGGGTAGACTTAAGATGCCACACATTCCCTACTCCTCTCTGCCCACTCCCTGTTTGCCTGGGAGGCGGGGCGACTCTAGACATTTTGCCGCCCCAAGCAAGAAGGGTCTGCCGGTCCCGCGGCTTCAGCGGACCTCCCTCTGGCGTGCCTGCGGGAGGTCCACTGAAGCCGCGGGACCAGCGGACCCTCCACGGGCATGCCTGCGGGAGGTCCACCAAAGCTGCAGGACCAGTGGACCCTCCGCAGGCAAGCCGCTGAAGGCACCCTGCCTACTGCCCTAGCGGCGACTGGCAGAGCACCCCCCACGGCTTGCCGCCCCAGGCACGCGCTTGGAGCGCTGGTGCCTGGAGCCACCCCTACCGGGAGGATGGAAAGTATCAGTCACATAGCATCCCTTTCATTCCTATTTATGTCCTTGTAGAACCATGCTATGGTCTGGCCTATGGAATTAACTTTGAAAGCAAAGTGCTTTGTCTGTTTTACTTTGTTGTCCCAAATAAACCACTAATTGTGTTAGTTAATTCCGGTTTCTGTCTGTAGTGCTCTCATTTGCTCCACTTCTCATTTACCTGGAATTAAAGGAGTAATTTATGGGAATGTATTTACCCAGAGAATTATGGTTTGGTCCCTGGGCTGTGAGGATGATTGGAGGCATTTGGCATAGAGCCAGGCTCTGTGGATTGTGGCTGCCTATTCTTGTTGTGTAGGTTGCCAATTGTCATTTATAGTATGTGAGGAGCAGCTAATCTTTCCTTAGTGTAAGGAACAGAGCTGGGTTGCTATATACTCATGCCAGCCAGAAAGATTGCTAGACGCTCTGGGAGCTCCTTTCATGACAGTAAGGACTTTTTACTTAGTTTCTATATGTCTGTTTTTCCTGATTATCTGTTAGAGACAGGTTGTAAAAGCTCTAAGAAAATTAAATGAATAAATGAAACAGGAGTCCAGCGAGGATTTGTTTTCCCCAGAGACATAGCATTGATCTACAATGGAGTCTCACCCGACCTCGCATCTAGCCCAGAACCACATCCTGTAGAAGGATGTTACTACTGCAGACATAAGATATTTCCTTTTACAAAATCACTCTTTGGACAAAATAATCTTTATTTAGGTGATAAATTATGAATTTGGAAGGAAAAATGGAGGTATCTAAAATAAAATTGAAAGATGTTTGGGGAAACACAACTGTCAATTTAGAGGCAATCATACTGGTTTACAGCGGGGTACATTTTAGCAGTGATTATCTAGGAAAATTTAACTTTACCTATAAAACAGAGTACAGAAAATGTTATGAAAAGTGTGACTCTATCATTCTAGTTTTGTTCACATTTCTTTTAAATCTGTAGTAAAATTTTGAGTTCATGAAAGATGATGGATTACACTGATCTACAATTTTTGAGAAGTCGTCTGCTTCAGAGATAAAATGTGATACTTATTATGTATTTTGATGTGCTGAATTCAAATATGACAATTAAAACAACTGATTGGCTACTGTTTCTAAGATATTTAAGTTTTTACATTTTATGTCTATGTATATTGTGTAGATAGTAGAGTTTTAATCATACATTGTAAACCTAGGTCTTTTCATGTGTTTATGGTTGCTTTACAGGATAATATTTCACCTGTCCTGTTTATGTAACACTTTAAAAATCAGCAAAAGGGTTATATGAATAAAATTGATTATGAAACAAAAGGCAAAAAGCTATTCTGTATATAGTTTAGTCCTATTCAGTGTCTACTCGGCGCATCTTGGCTTGTCTCTTGTATTCATTAAATGGAGCATCTCTTGTCACTGTCCAGCAAAAGTCTGCAAGCATTGATGGGCTCCATTTTCCCCGATAGCCTGCCAGGAGATTCCACTGCTGTAGTCTGGAGCCCAACAGCTCTGCCTTACTCTTGGGTAGTTCCAAATCCCTGACAAGGTCATTCAGTTCACCTTGTATTATGAGGTGTGGTTCAGAGGAGGAGGATGGGAGAAAATGTGGGTCCTGTGACATTGATGGTTCTGGACCAGAAGTTTCATCCTCTTCCTCTTCCTCATCTGACTCAAGTGAGAATGATTCTGGTGCATCAGGAACCGGCAGTCCTTCTCCGTGGGGTACTGGGCGGATAGCTGATGGAATGTTTGGATAATGCACAGTCCACTTTTTCTTCTTTGACACACCTTTCCCAACTGAAGGCACCATGCAGAAGTAACAATTGCTGGTATGATCTGTTGGCTCTCTCCAAATCATTGGCACTGCAAAAGGCAAAGATTTCCTTTTCCTGTTCAACCACTGGCGAAGATTTGTTGCACAAGTATTGCAGCATATGTGTGGGGCCCACCTCTTGTCCTGATCTCCAATTTTGCAGCCAAAATAAAAGTGACAGGCTTTCTTAACCATAGTGGTTAGACTGCGCTTTTGTGATGCAAAAGTCACTTCACCACAAACATAGCAGAAGTTATCTGCACTGTTCACACAAGTACGAGGCATCTCTACTCACTTTGGCTAAACAGAAATGTGTCTCTTTGCAAAATCAAACACTGACAAAATAAGAGAGCACGACACTGTATGATTTCTGGAGCTGATATAGGGCAATTTGTTCAGCCGAGTGATGTAAGCTTCGTTATGATTGCATCATCCATGACTTCTAGGAAGAACATGATGCAATTCATATCATGTATGACGCAATACCAGCTTCAAATTGCATCATTCATTGTTTTGCCTCAAAAGCAAGTACTGTCCAAACCCAGTCATAGATTTATTCATAGATCCAGTCAAAGATGTATTTTAGTCATTTCTGGTTTAAATTGAGATCCCTTCCCTTTATAACTCACTTATCCTCCGCCATTCCCAAGTCAAGGGTCGTATATACTGACCCAATAGCATATCTTGAAAACTAGAGCCAATCAACAATTTTAAGCATCATTTTCATTCTCAGTGACCCAGAATTAGTAAAGTTGAACTACATTTATTTCAGAAGCATTTTGGCTGTAGAGCAGTGTTATTAACTCAGGATACCAAATTCCTTAGTTTATCCATGTACATGCAGAAAGTACATCATCCAAAGTGTCTTCATTCCCCTTCTATGTGCTTTGAATCTGTTTGGAGGGAGAGCAGATCTAGATGTGAATGAGGTAATTGAGATTGAATTCATGCTAATTAAATCCTTGCCTCTCAGCTGAGACTGCCAACATGATTATTGGTCTTCTTATTGTTATGAAGACTCAGGACCCAAGGAAAACAATCTTAGGGGGGGGAAAGCAGAAAAGGGTAGGTATTGCTCTTGCGATAGAGCGAGTGAGAGTTTCTGAAGTATTAGAAAGAAAAATAATGGGCTGATGTAAATTGAGGTAGTTTAATTTTCTTCAATGGGAGTAAGGCCTGCTTACATCACTGAGTATCTGGACAAAGAAGCTTAATTTTAATACCTTAATACCTTTATTTTTCTAGAGCTTTAAGTCTAGGAACACAATATGTGTCTATCTATCTATTATACCTCAGAACAGTCAGGTTGGTCCTGAAGCAGCAGGCATCGCATGTATGCAAACACTTTTATTTTTCATTTATAGTTTCAATTCATCAAGCCATATTTGGAATTTTGTAACCACCTGATTCAGCATTCAAAATAAAATAAAAGTCTATTCGGTTTAGTAACTCTAACTTGTACAGTAAATCATTGTTAATGGTTCTGTGAGTGTTTTTTCACTCTGCATAACAGATAGGCTGGTGGTGTGCAGAGACCACTGTCTATCATGCAGACCAATATTGTCCCATTATTACCTTGCACTCCCCTATTTGTCTGGCTATATGCATCTGTTGTCTCTTGTTTTATACTTAGATTGTGAGCTTCTTTGGGGCAGGGACTGTCTTTTTGTTCTGCGTTTGCACAGTGCCCAGTGGGGTCCTGGTCCGTGATTGGTGATCCTAGGTGCTACTGTAATAAAAATAAATAATAACTAGCATTTTTCTGCTTAATTTCATACAATAATAGAGTATTTTAAAGTTGCTGAATCAAATTCAGTGAGAGTTGTGCTTTCTTTCATCAGAGCCGAATTTGACATGCAAAATATAAACAAACAATATTTGCTTTAAGAAAAAAAAACAGTTTAGTATGCAGGGCTTAGCATGCACTCCAAAGTCAGGAGATGCCAAAGGTGATTGTGGCATGTGTAACTCAAACCAAGAGAATCAAGTTTTTTGCCCTCCGCTAATGGCAAGTCCACATAAGAGATTAATGAATCTGCTGCTGCTGCCAGGTAAGGCTCTTTAAGTAGAGACTCGTGCTTGCAATGCAACCTTAACTTTTCACTCATACAATTCTCATCGTCATCTATTACAATTACAACGGTAAGGACAACCTATGGAGTCGCTGCTGGAAACACTGCTTTTCTGTTCAAAGGGGGTCTATCTGTATAATAATGATTCATTAGTGTAGGTCAGCAGTCTGGTAGTACCACAGGGTGAATGAGTCTAGAAGGCAATTCTGTGTCTGTACTTTTCTAGATATGGCAGGAGTCTGATAGCATGAACTAATAACTTTTCTGCCTCTCAGGATTGTGAACCAATCTATTATACCATTAGTGTACAAGTTCTGGAAATTCAAGTCAGGGAACCTCTTTTAGTATGTTACCTTCAGCGGTCAATATGTTCTTATCACACTGAGAATATTATTTCAGTTTTTTGGCAAGGGGGATTAACTAGTTTGCATAAATAAAGTTCTATTGGTTTTTTCCTCTATCTTTTCCCTACAGAAAGAATATTCTCCTGCATGTTCCACCACTGAAAGCTATCATTTTAGGTTCACGGTTTGAAGCGATTGAAGTGCTTCCAACCTGAAACTGGAGTATTCATGTTGAAATTATACATACAATGAAATACTTACCCATTGAATGATAAATTTGTGTGAAGGGGAGACTGCTACTTTTAAAACGAAAGGGAAACCTTTGATATTCTATGACTTCTATGTGCTCTCCTGCTGCCTAATGCAGTTCTGTCCATTCTACATCAGAATAGTTACATGATTGTTAAAACATTTAACATGATCAATGGTTCATTAAAACCTCTCACAGCAGTCACTCAGATTAACTTTACTGTGGTGTTAAATTTTGGCCACTCTTTGTGTGTATGTGTCTATTTAAACAAATTAGTTTGAGAATATTTACTTTTAAAATGCACTATTTTATTCCTCTTTTTACTGCTAGTTACAATCTTATAATTCAATTGCATGACATTTTGCCTGAACAAACAGATTCCTTGGCTATTTGTTACATGGCATTACAGTCCTATATCCATTTATGGTTTTCCTTTCTTTTCTCATTAAGATCCAAGAGCGCAATTGAAGAAAGAAGCTAAGCATGTATTTAAATCCTTCCCTGATCAGCACAGCATTTAAGCACATGACTGTAAAGGGGCTTAAGCAACTGCTTAAAATTTAACACACGTTTAAATGCTAGGGATGTTTTTCTAATCTTGTTCACTTTTAAATAATGGAGTTCATCTGTAAAAGCACACAGTCAAGAAAGTAAGGTTAAAACTGATTCCACAACACAAATCATTTTGTCTTTTCCTGCTCGACTGTCTTTTCTCAGGTCCCTTGTCTGAGATGTTTCTATCTTTTAAAGGTTAGTCGGTGTCCTGAATTTGGTCTTAGGTTGGTTAAAATATGGTCTGTTAACAGGAAGATTCATCCAAAGGGAATTGTCCCTTTAAAAACAAACAAACAAAAACAACCACAAAACAGAACATAAGGTCAGAAAGGGACTGGGTACTACTGATGTTATGGTTGCCTTGCCAACAGTAAGGTGTATTATGATTCTGAATAGCTGAAAGCTGTCCTTCAAATCAACATTTTCTGAGTCCTAGTTGAAGGAAATAATAGGCATAAATAATTTCCCTGGTGTTACACTAATAAAATAATACCAACAGGATCTCATAAGAGGGATAAGACAAAATGCTGTGTTTACTGTAAATACAGAGAAAGAGAGAGAAATCAGGATATGCAGTTCAATATTATTTCACTACTATTCCTTATTCATTCACACACTCATTCATACAAATTCTGCAGAGTTGCTATAGTTACCAGCCTAGAGGTTGCTCGTGGCAGAGTACTGGCCAGGTAGCCTGCACACCAGAGTGGAGCTGAGTCAGAGGCGCATCCGATGTTCCTGGAGAGTGCTTACAGAACCAGACTCAAAGTCCCTGAGTTTTTGGTTCTGTTCTTATAGGATTTTATCCTTATACAAGTCTGTGGGAATCGCTTCATCATGCTGATGTTTGTTTGAAGTGATTATCAATCAGCAAGTGGCATGTCACTGATGGCTGGCTTGTTCTTCGAGTCTTCAGCCCTCCATGGGGCAGGGAGGGGCACTTGGGTGGATTCTG
This sequence comes from Gopherus flavomarginatus, assembly GCF_025201925.1. NCBI lineage: Eukaryota > Metazoa > Chordata > Testudines > Testudinidae > Gopherus > Gopherus flavomarginatus. The sequence goes on along the minus strand of NC_066618.1, from coordinate 146,884,782 downwards.
GCTTGCCTTGCAGGTCATCCGGTTACCTCCGTGCTACGCATTCTTCAGCCATGGGAGATCACAGTTATAACTCTTAGGCTGGCACCTTTGATTTGCTAGTTATTTATTTGCATCACACACATTCAATCACATTCATCCTTTATCTTTAAGTCATATATTACACTATTGTTTTACTACCTCCTCTTCCTCGACATTCTTATTTTACAATTCTGTTTTCCAGATGTGACAGACTTTCGTCAGTCTATTTAACCTTTTTAATACAATAGCAGAAAACAAGCAGGATAATAAGTGAAGGGGGTATGGGATTTCTGCAAGACTAATTTCAGAGCACAGTTGTTTTTACAACAACTCTTATCACCTCCTCAAACAGACTCTTTGTCTGTGGATGTGTAACTTTTCACATAGAGATGCAGAGAGGATAGTTTTAATTAGCTTGTCCTTGGTTCTCGAGCTTCTGTATTCGTTTCTGTTGGCTTGATTTGGTTTGAGGCCTAAAAGGGGATATATCTATACCTATGAAATTACAAAACCATGTGTATATAAAACTATCAATTTAATGCCGGCCACCTACTTTAAAATAGTGTTTCCGGGTTGTTTTGTTTTTGTTTTTGGTGGTTTTTTTGGGGTGGTGGGTTTGGAATCATAAAAGCTAAAGAAAGCAGATAATATGTGTTACCTGCTCAGTGTTGTATTTGGGACAGTGGGAAGGACAGACACTGCTGTAGTAAAGGTTGCATAATGGTTGCTGTTGTAACCTCCTAGTTTCAGACACTGATACTTTTCAGAAATTAAAAAGTATAATGTTGTGCACCACTGGAGAAATAATATCACCATCTAGTTAGAGACTGTGTTGTAGTTTACACACACAATAAAAGTAAGATATTGATAAGACATAAAAGATTCTGGTCTGATTCTAATCTTACTTTAAATTGGTGTTGCTACACTAAGCCCTCGTCCAGACTAACCCGCGGCATCGGCGGGTTAAAATCGATTGCTCGGGGATCGATATATCGCGTCTAGTCTGGACGCGGTGTATTGATCCCCGAGCGCGCTTACATCGATTCCGGAACTCCATCAATCCGAACGGAGTTCCGGAATCGACACGGAGAGCCGCGGACATCGATGCCGCGCCGTCCAGACTGGTGAGTACCTCGATTTTAGAAATTCGACTTCAGCTACGTTATTCACGTAGCTGAAGTTGCGTATCTAAAATCGATTTTAATTCCTAGTCTGGACGTGGCCTAAGTTAGTGTATTTACTCTTGATTTATATGGATGTGAACGAGAGCAAGATCTAGCTCAGTATGTATAAGTAGTGGTAAAGAAATGGTAAAGTATCCAAAATATTGATGACAAAGTAAGTTGCCCATATAAGACATCCAAATCTTTCTTGGCTTGTTAATGACATATTTAATACTGTATTGCTTCATAATCTACATTCTCCCTTCTTATCAATGAGTATGCTAATGTAATATGAAACAGATGTCTCAATTACTTTTCTATTGGGACTTTATTTTGGAGAAAAGCATGCAAACTGCTGCTGTTAACTGCATCTTCCAGATAATCCTCTAGCACCAGCTCGAAAGAAGAGAAATAATATGTTTTCCATAATAAAATACAAATGTTTCACTCCACAGCAGTCACAGAATATGGGGATACAAAATGAGGCACTGAAGTTCCCCACCATTCCGAAGAAGAACTACAGCTGAGTCTTCTTCAACAAGTGATGTGCAATGCCCACTGTTTCTATGGTAAAAATGAAAGCTCTCCAACCCGATGCTTCCAACCTTTACTGAGTAACGTTTTACTGCACAAGGGAACCCAGTGATTGCTGATACTACTCAGCATAATTAGGCATAGTTTCTGACAACACTGCTTCGTGGTTTTTGGCTTTATTTCATCCAATCATTTATATCTTATTTGACTTGAAACTCTGTAAGAGAGATGATTATAACTAGGAACCCTGTTTACTAGGACACCTATCAAACCTTTGTGTTTGAATGGTTTTTGCTGTATGCATTCTCTTTTATCTTTTTTAATCTTTGTACTGTGTAATGAAATACATTCTTTCTACTTCAGCTGCCAGACTAAATGGATTGTATGCTGAGAAAAATATACGTTTTGTTCTTCCCCATTGAATGTCTGTCGATTGGAGACAGAAAATTCTTGCAAAAAAGTTAGCATACCATTAATTTTAACTGTAATTTGTGTGCCAGTGTCCTGTGAAAATTATATTTGCTGTTCAGTGGCAACCAGCAGATTAAAATATTTATGGATATGAGATCATGGCTCTCTGAATTTAGGGAAACTGGAACATACTTTTTGTGATGAAATGTGGGGAAAGGAGATATGGCTATTCAGCATTATTACATTGCATGAACTTTCTGTATCACCAGGTATAACAGAGCAGTGCTTGGCCTACCTTTGAAAGGGTTAGGAAAAACATAAGTAGTTTCATTCCACCTTGCCACTTTCTTATAAAGGGGTCTTCCAGGAGCCAAACTGGCTCTTGGCACAATTTAAAAAGCCACATAGATGCTGCTCTACCTTGTATCAGCAGATAACAGTCCTCAGGAGGTTGCTGCACAGGTTGTGATCAACAAGTAACCCCTGTACTGGATGCAAGTAAGGGGTCAGAAGAGACAGGTACACATATGGTTACAGCAGCTCAGGATTCCCCTATGCCTTGGGAATCATCAGCTGCTGCTGTAAGGCAGCTGTATGTCTCTTTTAAGAGGGACCAAATATAAGTCCCTGAATCTATTTACTGGTGGTGTATGCTAAAGCTCTAAGTTATTTGTAGCTTTGTGAATCATTCATACAGATTATGTAGAATTTACAGCCAACATCATGTGTAAGTAAAACATGAAGACGCTCAAGCGGTGTCTTCACTAGGAAAAAAGATATGATCTTCATTCAAGTTTACTAATACAAGTTAAAATCCCAGCAAAGACAAGGCAGTTTGAATTTTTCACTTGACTCATCAGGTCAAGTTAAAGAATATGAGGACGCCTAGGGTTTACCTCAATCTTCTAATTTATATGAAAATTCAAACTGCCTTGTCTTCACTAGAATTTTACCCTGTGTAAGTTAACAACACACCTTCCCCTCACACCACCCGGGAAGACAAGACTGTTAGTTCTTTTTTTTTTTTTTTTTTTTTTTTTTTTTAACAAATTTGGCTTTTGGTGGTGATTCTGAATTTCAGACAATGACCTTGTATATGCCATGGAGCATACAAATATTACTTATCATCCTCTGAATATGATTCCCTTTCTTCTTGGGTAATAGTCAGTGTGTGGATCAGTATGTGGGCTGTCAATATACAGCTAAGAATCCTTCCTGTGTTTTAAAACATTTAGTGCTTGATATTTAAAAGGAATCATTCATCCTAATAATACAAGAATAGATTTCAGTTAGTAGATAGGATCAAATGTTTGTACTTGGTCCTGTTGATCTCCCTTCCCCCATCCCCCTTTATTAGAATCTACCTTCTCCGTTTCTTTCAAAGCTTGGATATGGTTCTCACTTTTCCCAAACATTGGGAGTAGCCTGGATCTAGATTTGGAGTTAGTCTTTACAGAGATTAACCAGATTTTCAAACAGGTGTGCATCTAAAGGTCTGCCTAGACCATATTTTAGAACATTTTCATTGAAATGTTTCATGAAAAGATATCAGTTTTCATTAAACTTCTGTCAGAGGCTTTTGGGGGAGAGACTACTGACTGACTCTATGACTGGTACTGATCTGGGATGTTGGAGACCAGATTTAAATCCCTGTGGAGAACTTGGGTCTCCCACATCTCAGACCAGTCTCCTAACAACCCAGAGAAAGACATATGCATGTGTTTTTGCAGAAGCATTGAATAGATTTTGTTTTCATTCCAGTGCAGAACAAAAACAAACTCTGAAACCACTAAAGTTGCTACAAAAAGGAATCCTCATCTTCCAGTCAGCTTTAGGTCTGAGCCAATTCCATTAACTTAAATGGACTTTGGAATAGGACCCAAGTGTGTGTGTGTGTGTGTGTGTTTTGTGCTCCCAGCTTGGACGTACATATCCCTTGTGTGTGTACATGACTTGGATTTGCATGCGTACATGTATATATGCATACACACAATGTGACTTGCTTGCACATGTTGGGGAATTGGAAGCCCTATGTCAGATCTTCAAAAACATCCTGCTGACTGAAAATGAGGGCTATAGAGACTAGCTATTAATTCAGATCTTGATCTGGTTCTGTACTCTTTCAGATTTTAATGTACTATTATTTACATTACTGTACCATTTAGTGGTCCCATCTGATGTCAAGGCCCCATTGTCCTGGGTGCTGTACAAATACACAATAATAAACAGTCCCACCCCTAAAGAGATTGCATACTATACAGATGAGGAGAAAAGAGGGTGAAAGAAACCGTAATTGTCCCTATTTTGCAAATTAGGAACTGAGGCAGAGAAGGATCAAGCTCACACCAGATGTCTGTGGGACAGATGAGAATCAGAAGCAGTTCTCAGGAGTCCAGCCCATTATCTTATCTACATGACTATCCTTCCTCAGTGTACAAAGCTGTTCAAATTCTGAATTTTGATTTGACCCTTTGTCATGCTCAGTGTCTAACTAGCATCATGTTTGGGGTCGGAAAGGAATTTTTCCCCAGGTCAGATTAGCAGAGACCCTGGGGATTTTTTGTTTTTGTTTTTTGTTTTGCCTTCCTCTGAAGTATGGGCATGGGTCACTTGCAGGTTTAAATTAGTGTAAATGGTGAATTCTCTATAACTTGAAGTCTTTAAACCATGATTTGAGGATTACAGTAACTCAAGCAGAAGTTAGGCGTTTATTACAGGAGCGAGTTGGTGAGGTTCTGTAGCCTGCAATGTGCAGGAGGTCATACTAGATGATCATTATGGCCCCTTCTGACCTTAAAGTCTATGAGTCTGAGTTATGTAAAAAGGACAATTTGTCACCAAACTAGAGGTTATAGTTGAGACCTGCATATTTTAAGTTCATGGTTTTATTAAGCAGTTCTATTTGGGCATGACTTACGGCTGTCTTTTAGAGGACATATTTTTCATAATTCAATTACTTATACAGCTCTCGGTAATTAAAATTCCCTCATAAATCACAGCAAAAACTTTTTACAGGACACAGTAAGTTGAAACATGCAATTGGATATTGATCTTTGGCTATATAGAAAACATATAAATGTAAAGCCTCCACTTAATTTAGACAGAATAAAAAAATAACATCAATGGACCCATTACAATTCCCCCCAGACTATGTTGGGAAATATAATACAATTTTCATGCTGTCCGGTGATGGTTCTGGTTAATAGAATAACCTCCTCACCTTTTTCCCTTTCTTATTCATATGCAGAGAGCTACATAAATATCATCTGTCCTTCCCCAGGGGTGTAGACCATTAAGCTAACCTGCTTTCTTCAAGGGCCAATATATTGTGGTCACAGTTTCTGTCTGATGTATTGATTGTTTTAAAATAACCTGTTATTTTAGGCACATAAAGACCAAATTCACATCTACTCTTAGATTGTGTTGGAGGGTGCAGCTATCTGAAGTCAGAGGTATGGCATTTATGCCAAGAGTGAATCAGGCTCATAAGCAAAATTATTGGTTCTTCAATCATCTTTCCCTTTTACATTTCCTCTTTCTTATCATCCTGTTTCTTTCTTTTGGAGTGCTTAGTGTGATGACTTGAGGGCCCCGTCTTTGTACAAATGATGAATTCCAGTCTGATTTTTTTGAAGTCTTTGTATGTTTATGCCTCTTGGCTGTCATTTGCTGAAGACTTGCATCACATTTCATGTATTAAGAAGAGGGGCAGGGGAATAGTGCTTGGGTGTCTCTCTGTCTGACATGGTTGTTAAGTACCATCAACAATTGAATAGGCCCTTCCCTAGCAGAACAATGGTTAACCAGTTTTTTCAAGACTGGAGTCCAGGTAGGCAGTAACCATGCAACCACCTCAGAGGGGACCTTGATCACCTGGGTGAGGAGGCAGGGGGAGGGAAAGGGTGACAGGGAACTTGAGGTTGACCAGGAGGGTTAGGTCTTCTTGGAGCAGTGTGTTCTCACTAACTAGCGAACAGGGGACCGCAAACAGGGGAGTTTCAGAGAGGGCGAGGGAGATCCCCCTGCCAAACAAACAAGGTGTGAGTACTAACCTTGGGGTGAGTGAGTTTGTTTTGCTGTTTGTGTTTTTCTTTCAGGTTATTTCAGTTACTGGGTCAGTTGGGATTGTGTGTTTGGGGACAGTTTGATCTTTTGTTTCCTTGATTATCTTGGATCAGCCTCAGTCAGGCTTGTGATCCTCCTTCTCTTGTGTGATTAGCAAGGCGTAGGACTGACCTAGGATGGAAGGCCTTAAAGCCAGAAGCTAATCGACCAAGGGGAGCTAGCGAACAGGGAGTTTGAGAGAGGGAATTTGTTGGAGGGAGTCATAATATAATTATGGTTAGGAAGGGCTGCATAGCCTCTGCCAACACTGCTGCTGTCTCCTCCACCTGCACCTGTATCCAGGCAGGGAACCTAACTATGGATGCCTTTACCCAGATCCTGGTGTGGAATTGCAGACTGTGGCCTGCATTTCCCACTCACAGAAAACCAGGCTGGGGAGACCATCCAGTGTGAGAAGTGCCTACTGGTGGAATCTCTCAGGAAGCAGGTGGGAGCACTACAGAAGGAGGTGGCTAGGCTGAGGAGCACATAAATAATTCATTGACAGTATTCATATGGAGACTTCCAAGGCTAAGAACGCTAGCCAGCTAGAGAGGATTACTGTCATGCCACTGGGGGAGGAGGATAAGGCACTGGTACAGGGAAGACACTGGCTGCTGGTTACTTTCAGCGGCAGGCAGTGCTCCACCCCTACTCCCAACCCACCCCCCATGGTGATAGAGAACTGTTATGCTGCCCTATCAATGAGTGATGAAGAATTACCCCCAAAGGTTGAAGAGGAGAAACCATGTACCCCAAAAACTGGGAGGATCACAGTCACCACTCCGAGGAGGAAATGTAGGATGGTCATGTTTGGAGACTCTTCTGAGGGGAACAGAGGCACCTATCTGTCACCCTGATGTGGCATCCCAGGAAGTATGCTGCCTGTCGGGGCCAGTATCTGAGATGTTATGGAGGGATTTCTGAGGATGATCCAGCCCTCTTACTACTGCGCCATGCTACTCTTCCATGTGGGCACTAATGATACTGTGAGGTATGACCCTCAACAGATCAGAAGTGACTACAGGGCTCTAGGAGTAAGGGTGAGGGGATTGGGAGTGCAGGCGGTGTTCTCTTCAATCCTTTCAGTCAAGGGTAGGGGCCTTGGCAGAGACAGACGCATCCTGGTGATGAATGCCTGGCTGCAAGGATGGAGTCACTAGAAGGGCTTCAGTGTCCTTGACCACAGGATGCTGTTCCAGGAAGAAGGACTGCTAAGCAGAGATGGGGTCCACCTATTGAGAAAGGGGAAGAGCATATTTGGCTACAGACTGACTAACCTAGTGAGGAGGGCCTTAAGCTAGGTTCAATGAGGGAAGGTGACCAAAGCCCACAGGTAAGTCAAAAATATGGAAACCTGGGAGAAGGGTTGGAATCTGGGGGGAGCATGGGCTGTTAATGAAGAAATAAGGGAGTACAAGACAGAAGTGAGAGGGGGGGATCAAATCAGAACTGGGAGGGGGGCAGATGTCTGTATACTAATGCAAGAAGTATGGTGAATAAGCAGGAAGAAATAAACACAATTGTGACATAGCTGGCTTCATGGAGACTTGGTGGGATAATATGCATGACTGGAATATTGGTATAAAGGATACAGTTTGCTCAGGAAGAACTGGCAGGGAAAAAGGGAGGAGTTGTTACCTTATATATTAAAAATGTATACACTTGGACTGAGGTTGAGATAGAAATAAGAGAGAGACTTGTTAAAAATCTCTGGGTAAGGATAAAAGGGATAAAACACAAGGATGATGTCATGGTAGGGGTCTACTACAGACAACCAAACCAGGAAGAAGAGGTAGATGAGGTTGTTTTTTAAACAACTAACAAAATCATCCAAAACACAGGACTTGGTGGTGATGAGGGACTTCAACTAACCAGACATCTGTTGGGAAAATAACACAGCAGGGCACAGATTAGCCAACAAATTCTTGGAATGTATTGGAGACAATTTTTTATTCCAGAAGGTGGAGAAAGCTACTAGAGGGGAGGCTATTCTAGATTTGATTTTGACAAATAGGGAGGAACTGGTTAAGAAAGTGGAAGGCAACTTGGGTGAAGGTGATCATGAAATGGTAGAATTCATGATTCTAAGGAATGGTAAGAGGGAGAATAGCACAATGAAGACAACGGATTTCAAGGGAGTTGGTAAGTAAAATCCCATGGGAAGGAAGTCTAAGGGGAAAAACAATCAGACAGTTGGCAGTTTTTCAAAGAGACATTATTAAGGGCACAAGAGCAAACTATCCCACTGCGTAAGAAAGACAGGAAGTATGACAAGAGACCATCCTGGCTTAACCAGGAGATCTTCAATGATCTAAGGGCATGGCTACACTTGCAGATGTAGAGCACTGTGAGTTAAACCCACCTTCATAGAGCACAGTAGGGACAGGGCTGCAGTCTGTCCACAAAGTTTGTAGATGATACTAAGCTGGGAGGGGTTGCAAGTGCTTTGGAGGACAGGATTAACATTCAAAATGATCTGGACAAGCTGTAGAAATGGTCTGAGTAAATAGGACCAAATTCAATAAGGACAAATGCAAAGTACTCCACGTATGAAGGAACAATCAGTTGCACCCATACAAAAAGAGAAATAACTGTCTAGGAAGGAGTACTGTGGAAAGGGATTGGAGGGGTCATAGTGGATCATAAGCTAAATATGAGTCAACAGCGTAATGCTGTTGCAAAAAAAGCAACATCATTTTGGGATGTATTAGCAGGAGTATTGTAAGCAAGACATGATAAGTAATTCTTCTGCTCTACACTGTGCTGATTAGGCCTCAACAGATGTATTGTGTCCAGTTTTGGATGCCACTTTTCAGGAAAGATGTGGACAAATTGGAGAGAGTTCAGAAGAGTGACAAAAATGATTAAAGGTTTAGGATATTGGTTCTCAAACTTGGGTCGCTGCTTGTCCAGAGAAAGCCCCTGGCAGGCTGGAACAGTTTGTTTACCTGCTGCGTCCACAGGTTCAGCCGATCGCGGCTCCCACTGGCCACAGTTCGCTACTCCAGGCCAATGGGGGCTGCAGGAAGGGCGATCAGCACATCCCTCAGCCCACACCACTTCCTGCAGCCACAGGGGCCTGGAGCAGCGAACCGTGGCCAATGGGAGACGCGATCGGCCGAACCTGCAGACGTGGCAGGTAAACACACCGGCTCGGCCTGCGAGGGGCTTTCCCTGAACAAGCGGTGGCCCAAATTTGAGAACCACTGGTCTAGAAAACACTCCCTATGAGGGAAGATTGAAAAAAAACTGGGTTTGTTTAATCTGGAGAAGAGAAGACTGAGAGGGGACATGATAACAGTTTTCAAGTATATAAAAGGTTGTTACAAGGAGGAGGGAATAAAATTAACCTCTGAAGATAGGACAAGAACCTCTGAAGACAGGAGAAGAATGGGCTCTAAATTTCTAACTGTCAGAGTGGTTAAGCACTGGAATAAATTGCCTAGAGATGTTGTGGAATCTCCATCATTGGAGATTTTTAAGAGCAGGTTGGACAAACATCTGTCAGTAATGGTCTAGATAATACTTAGTCCTGCCTTGAGTGCAGGGCACTGGATTAGATGACTTTTTGAAGTCCCTTCCAGTTCTATGATTCTATGAAAATGAAAAGAGAAGCTTGTGCTGGAGAAGTAAAGTCTAGGAAAGGGGTCCTAGAGCCCTGAAATGACACTGACTAAATCCTAAAGAATGCTCGGTACTGAGGAAACTGAGTCAGGAAATAGTGTACAGGTTTTGCTTATTTCCACATATCTTTATATCTTTCATGCTGTGTAAAAGTAGAAATAAAGAGTGATTCGTTTAGAAATCCCTCTGCAAAGTCTTTGTTTTATTTGATTCAACTTCTTCATGTCCCCAAAGGGTTAAACTATAAATAGTTGTTCCAACTAGGGTGGAACTGTGGAGAACGTATGCTTAAGCTACTGAGAATCTTGGAAGCACTAGTTTGGGACCTAGGGCATTTGGCCAGAGGGGGTCTTACTTCAGAGAAGGGATCCTATTGGGAGTGTTTGTGGCCAGGGATGATCCTAGAGGCCAAAGAAAGAAACAGCCTACTCAGGCATAGGGGAGCTTAAAGCACATGTACCCAGAAAACATGTGAGTGTCCAGCAGGGTGCACACACCCGGCACTGTGACATATAGACATGCACATATTGCATGAGGTGACAGTAGAGTTGGTACATCTCCAGCCGCGTCGGAGCAGTGTTAGGGGAGGCAACATGATGAGTTTGGGCTAAATCTAGAGGATTCTCTTAGTGGGGAGGACAGGGAGCAAAAGATGATATAAGACTGCTGCCTGTTGGTGGACAGTGCTTCTGCAGTCGAGAATGTTGTTTGTGAGGTGGGTGTTAATTTCTTGTTCTGGTCCCAATAGAACCTGGAAGCTGCCCTCCATCTCTCTGCAGAGATTTTATTTTTTTCCAAATCATCGAAATCCAGGGTTTTTCTAGTAATAGTAAGAGGGAGGGATTCTACACTTCGCATTGCAGCCTAAGAAACAAGTCTCACTTGCATATTGATTCATTGGGCTAGCTAATGTGTAAAAAGATAGGGTTCACTTTGTGCTTCTGTGTTATCAGTAAAGATAGAGTAGGCAAACCTTCAGACAGACCTGCAGTGACCAGAGTGTTACCAGATAACTATTGTCAGGGTATTTCAGCACTGTCAGGGGTGAGTAGCTGCTGATGCATGCAGTGTATAAAATAAAGTGTATTGCTGTAGTTCTATGCACAGTCTCAGATATTTGTGTGATGCATAGTAGTACAGAAGAGAGGAGAAAGGAAAGAAAATGGATTACCAAGGTCTTTTCTGCATGATTTACGAAGGAAGCAATATCTAGAAGATTGAGCATGTGTTTAGGAGCCAGGAGCTCATGTGTTCTAATTCTGGCTTGACTACTAACTCTGGGCTTGATCCTGAAAGTACTCAGCATTCTGCCCCCAATCCATAAACGTACTTGACTATATCCATGGTCCCGCTAATTTCAGTGTGCCTGGGACTAGTTACTTATAACCTTTTTTTCAGAGGTACCGAACAACTCCAGCACCTATTGACTTCAATAGAAATTGTAGGCGCTCATCTCTTCTAAAAATTAGGCCACTTATATGTGTCTGTGTGTCAAATTCAGCCCTGGAGGCAAATCAGTGGTGTGAGACTCATACACTGACTGAATATGTCCCTCTGTTTCTCATTTACTTCCCATCTGTAAAATCTGTTTGGGGATCTCTGAGGATTAATTAGTTGCATAGTCCTTCAAAAATTCAAAATTGTGTGTATATAAGTGCTGCAGTGGTCACCATAACAGTCTTTATCTTTGTAAATTATTAAAATTGCTGTGCTTAACAGCACCATGTAACACTACCTACAGTACTTGCAAATGCAACATTGTAAAGATTATAATGTTGACAATTGTAAGTTTTATGATGATTAGATTCTTTGCCCTATCTCATAGGAATTCAGTGTGTATGGCAGAATGTATTAAATACATGAAGTGCTAACTTTTCCTCCACATTCATAACAAAGGATATTAGGTTGGTAAGGATGCCTGACCCTGCAAGTGCTCTGCATGCTGAACTGGAATGTAATGAATGGAGCACATTCAAGACTGGACCCAGGAGCCTAGGAAAATAACCATAATCTAGAAAGACAACTATATACAGACATCCTTTCTATTTTTTTTAAAGCAAACACAATTAGAGACCACCTAATAGACTCAGATTCTCAGCTGGGGTAAAATGGCATAAAATGACTTCGATGAATCTCTTCTGATTAAAACCAGCTGAGGATCTAGCCCTGAAATTCGTTACCCTGCATGGCCTAAGTTGTGAAAGCAAAACTAGAGGTGTGAAATGGTTCTGGAGAGTGAGGGAGAGATGTCCAGTGCTGGGGATAAGGAGATGCTAGAACTGCAGGAGGCATAGGGCTGGAAGCAGATACAATGCCTGCTCTAACTGTAGGTTGCACAGAGGAGCAAGGTATTGTATTAGTTTGAAAGAGTGTGCCACATGAATTCCACTTTGTGTATAACCATTGACCTCCGTCTTCCTACCTCCTCTGAAGAGGCTGTTGTCAGCAATACCACTCGCTGAGCTTTCACCCAGGTTTAAAGGACTTTGTGTCAGCTCCCATCACTACATAAGCTGAGCACTGATTGTGTGTGTGTGTGTGTGTGTGTGTGTGTGTGTGTGTGTGTGTGTGTGAGAGAGAGAGAGAGAGAGAGGGTAGGGGGGTGCACCTTAGTGGTCAGATAGGCATGCTGATACTCCCTCTATGCATTATATAAAAAGTTTTTATGCTGGGCCCACACAGACTAATACAGAAGGCCACATTGAGGATAAGGACATGCTAAGCTGTGGTAGTACCCCAATACTCCATGCAACTCACATAGAGGTTCTACAGCCTCTATTGCAGACTAAAGGCTGATAGCAACAAGTACAGATGGGTTGGTGAGAGGCTGACTGCACAGTAGCTCGATATCCTGACCCTGGCTGGGTTGGAGCTGGTTATCACTTCCCCTACTACTCCTCGTTTCACCCACATAACACCTAAATGTGTTGGCTCTATATAGGTGCAGTATGCTTCACCCCCTAAGCACACACAAACACTGCCAGTACACCTACATCCTGCAAGGGGCTGAAAAGTGTCAAGGAAAGCCTCTTTATTCCTCAACATTTTGTGCACCCACACAGTGGTCAGATGCACAATCATGCCCAGGCTATTCAGTAATCAAGAAATCCTTAGTACCCATCCCACCAATTTCCACCTCTGGATTTCTAACTAGAGAAGAAGAAAGCAACCCCCAGATTAGATGTTGGACTCACAGATTTCTCCAAGTTATTCACAAACAAATATTTACAATTGTTCTGTTTGTTCATTAGACTTGAGTTCCAAAAGCGTTTGGAAGAGTCTGACTTTATAGTGCATAGCTGAAACAGATAATTTCTAGTTTAATGTTATCTTCCTGATTGCATTTACTTTTCATTTTCTTTGTCTTCCACTTGGCATAAGGTTGACTTTCCAAAATGTGGTGTGGCAAATAAATTTTCATTATGCAGTATAACATTCTAAAGAATTTGAATCTCTGAGTTTTATAACTTGCTTAATAAATGTTGCATCTGTGTTTCTTTTGTTTACTTACCTAGCCATACACAAAAAAACCCATGTTTTGCTGTACTAGTCATGCAACATCTTTAAAATTCAGTATAGAATGTATTCATGAATTTTTTGTGTGTTTTCAGTCTGCGTGAGTTCACAGGCTCTGAAATTTCAGAGGCTCTAGTTCATTTAAAAAAACAGTACTTTTTCCTTGTCACATCCCATTATGATGCCATAGGCAATGATTATTTTTGATGGCTTTGCTTACATTTGTATGAGTTTTCATCAGTTCACACAGACTATCATAGGTTCACAGGATCACTGGGAGTGGGATCAGTTTCCATATTGGAAAATACCATACAAGTTACCCAATGTGATCTTTCCAAAAGAATATAATTTTCACTTGAATTGCACTGATTGAGGAGGCTAAAAATGTTTTTAGATTCCAAAATAAAGCCATATAGTTTGCAATGAGCTTTGATTAAAAGTTTGTAGGCCTGGACAAAACACACATGAACTCCTACAGATTTAGAACTGTAGGTGGAATTTGAACCAAGTCTAATTTCAGGTACATTTAGATTTGAGTTGAATACTTTACACTCTATTACTGTACTGTCTTCTCAGTCTCTAGAAAGAGCAGCTTAATCCTAGTGAATCACACAAGTATCAAAGGTTCTTAGAATATAAAATAAGCTAGTAACACACATAGCTGAAATATATATATATACTGAAGGACTGCTTTAAAAGGGATAGGGTCCAATCCCAGGATACTTACAGTGGTTACCATTAAAGAGTCGTTTACAGTTACCTCACTGTGGCATCTTGAGATTTATTTTCTCTTTTTTCTTTGTCTCTGTCTCTTCCATGCGCCAGTCACCATGATACAGAACCTAGGCACAACTGTTTCCCATTCTCAGTATACAAAGCATTATCTCACGTACCATTTTGTGGCAACTATTGATGAATGTTGATTTTTAATGGAAATCACTGTAGAGTAGAAGCCATTAAAGAGTATATCCAGTTCTAAGTAGAGAGCAATACTGTCTTAGTTGCAAATACTATCACATGTCAACTATTGGTGAAGGCTGGCTTTTTACTATAATCTCTATATGGGTGAGCAGAAGGGCCAAAAACACCTTAAAAGCTGCATATCTGCTGCAGGAGAAGCTAAAGCAGTTGAAACCACACTAAGAGACCTTTGCAGCAGATCACAAATTTCACCATGTGGGGTGTTTGTGTGTGAGTGTCAGTGGCCTAACTAATGGGTCCAGGCACAGCATAGATGAACGTGGCCATAGACTTGCAAAGGAGGTGCAGACACTCTTGTTTGCTACTCCTTCCACCCACATGCACAGCAATGACTGGAGGTAGTTTTCCTGCACTGGACTTGTATAATTTTAATGGGAATTAGGCATCCAACTCTCTTAGTGGCTTTGAAAACGTCAGCCTTAATCATCAGGGGATGTAAGCAAAATAAGTGGTTGATCGATAATCAAATACATAGTTTAAGATATGTAGTGCTAAGATCATTCTGATTATTAACAAACAACAACAACACCTCTTCCAAATAAAACTAACCAACTGTCCAGGCATCAGGGTTAACACAAATTACTTTTTACTGACTCATCTTTTTTCAGTTGACACTGCTGTAATGATGCTGGCTTTGGTGGGACCCAACTGAGAGTACCAATTCAGGACAAATTGCTTAAAGCAGGGCAGTTACAGCCCAAGGCTGGGGTTCCTTTGCACATCAAAGCAAACCAAATCAAACCAGCCAAACAGAGAAGATTTCAGTTTTACTCCACTGGCTAACCATAGGTCACACAAGCAATTCCCTTAGACTCTTAGACACTCCAGTTTACCAGTATCACCAGCAGTGCCACTCATTATAGGTATGAATGGTTATGAAAAACAATGCCCCAGTAAAGAAAAAAGGTTCTCTCGATCCCAAAGGACCAAGCCCCAAACCTAAGTCAATGGGATCAATTACATACAGTAATAGCAAAGTTCTTGGTTCAGGCTTGTAGAAGTGATAGAATAAACTGCAGGTTTAAATCAAGTCTCTTGAGTACATCCACAGCTGGGTGGGTCATCAGTCCTGTGTTCAGAGCTTCAGTTTGTAGCAAGGTTCCTCCAGAATTAAGTAGTAGGATTGAAGACAAGATGGAGGAGCTGCAGCAGCCTTTTATAGTCTCTTGTCATGTGGCCTTCCTTTCTTTGTTCCAAAGACAAGCATTCCAGCACATGGCATGAAAAAACCTTAGAGTTCTGTCCTTAGGCATGTCCCTGCATGCCTTGCTGAGTCACAAGGTGTATCTGCCTTCTTTCAATGGGTCAGTTGTATAGCTGATGGTCCTTAATGTGCCATCAAGCAGGCTAGGCAGTGCTGTTGCCAAACTGTCTCGGGTGTCATCCAGAAGCATAGCAGAAGTTTGAAATACAGATAGTATAAAGCCAATACTTATAGCTTTAAATACAAAAATGATACATGCATACAGATAGCATAATCATAACCAGCAAACCGTAATCTTGTCTTGGACACCTTATTTGACCATCTTTATACAAGATTTGGTGCCACTACAGGACCTTGGTTGCACCAATGATCTATACGGTCCCAGTTCATGTCAATAACATCACAAACTGCAGATGTGATTGGCATCTTTATTTTTCGATCTATGGTGAAAGATCCCAGGGCATGCCAGATAATCACAGAGTGAGCATTGTGTAAAAAATGCATTAAGAGATTTTTTTGTCATTGCTGAAAGTGTAATGTGGCATGAGCTCCTGAAAGCCTTCAGTAATAAAGCATGTTTGAGATCTGGGAAAAAGAAATTATTTATATATATAATTTCAATTATGTGATAATATAAATTAGGGGCTTTCTTCCTCTATGTATGTGGAGCTGGTTTGGGATTTATTTATTTATTAAAGAAAAGTATCTGGTTTAAGTGTCCTGTTTATAGCATACTATCTGGTAAGAAAATGCTCCCATGATAAACATATTTTGAACAATATATGAAAGGAAAGAAATTAACACCTCACATACTGCATTACCTGTTCAGATTTAATTGTTTGGGAAAGCTCTGCAAAAGTTACCAAAGATTCCTACACCATTTGTAGTTTCATGTATAATTATTATATTCAAGCATAAGTTCAAAGTATTTCAATGCTGTTTCTAGGCCATTTATCAGTGTTTGTATGGCTAGTGCTCTTTTTTATTTTGTAGCTTGGGAATCTTCCTCTTTCTTGGTTGTCTCATTTAAGTACTTCTATTGTAGTCTTTCCTTTTTTACTGTAAAATGTCATCATCATGGAAACACAAGTTGGAAAAAACCTGGGACTAGGAAATTAAGAGTTATTTAAACAGTGTGTATTTCATTTTAGAAATATTACTATTTTTTAAATATAAGTTACAGTTATACACATTAATTTACAAATTAATTAATCCATTGTAAAAAGTAGCAGTACTTCTTATATGTCACCTCACTGAGCAGTAGATAAAAATTAAGCACAGCTAAATCTAGTTCTAATCCTGTCTGAGCTCTAAACCCAGCCCCAACCCCAGACTAAATCTACTGAGTCCAAACTCTCTACCTTCTTCACTCATCTCTAGTCCTAGCTGAGACAACCCTTCCAAGGTAGGTATCACTGGGGTAATATAATTAAACCCTTATCAAAATAGAGCAACAGCTTGGAGTTTTGCAAAAAAGATGAGTAACATTAATCAAACAAATTTAAGGGGTATAAACAACTACCTAATGGAGACCCGTAGATGCACTTTATCTTGAACAGCAAAGTGTCTGTCATGAGAAGTGGATAAGCAACATAGGCAGAAACAAAGATATGCATACTCTGGCCTAGTTGCTTTATCTAGCTACCTATCAATAGCACCATAACCTACTATAAGAAGGCATGCAGAGGATAGAGCAATCAATACAGAGAACATGATTAGAATTGATTGAAAAACAAGTAATTTTTTGAAAATAATTACTAGTGGTTCAAAAAATATATAAAACAAAGTTGAAAGATTTTTAATTATCAAAAAAATGACCAGGTCTATAGCTCTTTGAAGAAATCCAGAAATGTTTGACACTTTTTAATTGAAAATTCATTTTTTTCAACAAAAACAGTTTAATCAAAAACTGAACACTCATGAAATTTCAACCAGCCCCTTGAATCATAATATAGGATTGTGTAATGTTTTAATATGTGGATTTGAAATGTATAACCTTTCATGTGAAATAAAGGAACATACCTGATAAAGGGGAAGGGATAGCTCAGTGGTTTGAGCATTGGCTTGCTAAACCCAGGGTTGTGAGCTGAATGCTTGAGGGGCCACTTAGGGATCTGGGGCAAAATAAGTACTTGGTCCTGCTAGTGAAGGCAGGGGACTGGACTCAACCTTTTTCAGGGTCCCTTCCAGCTCTATGAAATAAGTATATCTCCATATATATATATATATATATATATATTTTATATTATCACTTTCATGATCATATATCTAGCACAATTAAATAAATAGCTTACTAGTACCAAGAAAGTTGTGACAGGTGGCTTGATAGGTTCAGGCAATAGGAATTGGAGCAGTAGTTATGTGGCTTGTTAGTTGTACTGCTGCCTCTGCTATGGAACTGATGTTGTGTTTATTCATACACCTTTTTTGCCTTCTAGCTGGAAGTCTTCTCAAATCAGGGGGCAAGTGGGAAGGGATTAAGGAAACTGGGAAATTTCGATCACCTCCTGACAGTCTAGCTGGATGTGGACTTCATTGGGCTGCTGATGCTTAGCCTCATTACCCTATCCTCAGATTACTCCAGTAGTAAGGAGAAACTCCACATTTGAAAGGAAGAAGGAAACAGTTTCTCTGACAGGCTGCCAAAAATATTGCAGGTTTTGAAGATGCTAAATTGTTTGGAAAGCCAGAAATAATATGAACATGGATGGATTAGTGGAAAGATTTAAAGTTTACTTGTAGAGTAACCTAAATCTCTGTGGGAGTGAGTCACCTTGCCTCCAAAACCCCTTGCATTCTGGGAAATGTCCCCTATCTATGCTCTAAATCTTTGTTTAGTGGGTAAACCATGTCAGAATTATCTTGATAAACTGGAAAATTGATCTGAAATCAATAAGATGAAATTTGAGCTGCTGATGCTTAGCCTCATTACCCTATCTTGCATCCGATGAAGTGGATATTCACCCACGAAAGCTCATGCACCGCAGTGTCTGTTAGTCTATAAGATGCCACAGGATTCTTTGCTGCTTTTACAGATCCAGACTAACACGGCTACCACTCTGAAAGATGAAATTTACTACCGTCAAATAGAAAGTACTACACTTAAGGAAGGACAAATCAAATTTATCAATAGAAATGGGAATAACTGACCAGGTAACAGTAGAACAATATTTTGTGGAGGTTATAGAGGATCACAAATTGAATATAAGTCAACATGTGATGTTAGCATGAAAAAGGCAAATGTCATTCTAAGGTGCATTAACAGCAGTGTTATATGTCAGATACAGGAGGTAATTTTCTTCTATACACAGATCTGGTGAGGCCTCAGCTGGAGTACAGGGTCAGTTTGGGACTCTGCACTTTAAGAAAGATGTGAACAAACTGAAGAGAGTCCAGAGAGAGCAACACAAATAAAAGGTTTCAAAACATGGCTTATGGGGAAGGGTTGAAAGAACTAGGCATTTTTTCACCTTGAGAAGAGGCTGAGGGAGACATAAGTCTTAAAATATATAAAGATGGTTACAAAGAGAATGGTCATCAGTTGTTCTCCATGTCTACCAAGGACAGGGCAAAATCTCATCATACTTTTCAGCAAGGGAGATTCAGGTTAGATATTGGGAAAAGCTTTCCAACTATAAGGATAATTAAGCACTGGAACAGGTTACTGAGGGAGATTGTAGAATGCCCATCATTGGAGTTTTTTAAGAACAGGTTACACGAATACCTGTCAGGGATGGTCTAGATATACTTAATCCTTCCTCAGCCCAAGGGAATGGACTAGATGACTTTTTGAGGTCTCTTCCAGACCTACGTTTATATGGTTCTATCTTCGGGTTCCACAACTTAATGTCCTTGCCTCTGGAGGAGAACAAAGACTTTCTCCACATCTCACACTCATGTTGCATTACAGGTAGCTCCTCCCCTTCATCATTTTTGAGTTTCTGGGTTCTGGGTTACTGTGGGGCCAAAACAGGCTCCAGAACAGCCTTTACCAATCTGCCTGTTAGCTGCACTATAGCTGTGAATCTTCAGAAAACTGAGCATCTAGGAACCAGAACAGCACCCAAAATTAGCTTTGAATTATGTAAAAATTGACAGAAATTATGTCTCGGTCAATGTTTATGATCACCTATCCTCTTAAATTTCTTGGGAAGGATACAACATTGGGTTGTAGTGGTTCTTCAAGAGCAAATTTATCTTTCATTTTCAAAGTCTTCAGATTTCAGTCTTTGATAGGAAAGACCATTGTGCCAGAGCCTCCTTCCAAAAAGCAAGAGTACATAAAGGCTGGATGTGAAGCAATTATATGTTTCACTGTGGCAGTGCACTTTATCAGTTTTAACCTTGATTTGTCAACTAAGAAAACAAGAGATAGAATACAGTAAGATTCCCCTTTTTATTGGGGAAAAAGAAATCATAATAATATATGTGCACTCTATGAATAGAAATTTTCTGTTCAAGTAGCTAATAACTGAATAGCATGAAATAATACAGTTTAAATCAGTTTTTCTTCATCAATAGGCCTATTGCTTACCTGACGTCTCTTATCCATGAGTAATTTCAGGTTGGAAGGGGAGGGTATTTAGGAGATGCTAAATTTAAACAGACCATTAGTTCATCTTGTCTGGCATAGTGGCCACTACCAGGTGCTTTAAAGGAAGGCATAAAACCTCAGTGATGCATCTAATTTTACAATACCGTGGGAGTAAATATTTCCCTGACTCTTGTTGCTTATTGGCTTGCACTTTGACACATGAGCATTGATCATGTAACCCACTGTTCGGTGTATGTTATGTATCCCCACTCTGTAACTGAGGCACAGAGGAGGTTGCTACTATTTTAGTCTGTAGGTGGTTGTTTGTAACCTAGAAGGTAATGTTGAAGGACCATATAGTCTCATCCTGAAATGTATCTTCTTAAGCAAGTGTTTTTGTACAGGAATTTTATATTAAAGTTTAATATTGTCTATTACTCACTGAAAACAATTTCTTGTCACTAATAATGAAAAGGCTCTGTTGCTGCATTATAAACTCTGATTTTGAGCAGGTTATTGTTCATCACATCAGGTTTAATGTTGTTAAGTAGCACATTGTCATCTTAGAATTGTGATTTATTTTCCCTGATAAAAAGGCTCAAAGATTTAAATCTTTTTTTTAAATAAGTTGGCTTATTCTAGATGTATTTTTTAACATTCTTTCACTTTAAAATCTGACATCTTGTAGGAATTTTATTCTGTTATGTAGTTGAAAGCAGCCCAAAGAATATTTAAGTGTCAAATATTACTTTTATAGTGGATTGCTTTATGCTATTTCTTTAAATAAGTTTAGATATAAACAAATAGATTTAAATAACAATTATATTAATAGCCTGGATCATTCCCCCTGCATGTGAGGCTCAGATGTTTTCGCAGCACGCTCCCTTTCTACATATGGGCTTCACAAAGGGTGCTCCAGGGGTCTGGAGCCTGTTCAAGTGGAGAGTATAAACACTGGACCAGTAGGAGAGGCAAAGTCAATGAATAGGTTGAATGTGTGTAGGATGAGGGCTCATGTTGCTTCCCCTCAAGTCCTGGAGAACTGTTCAAGAAAGTGTAATAACCTAAAGAAATATCATATATTCAGTTGTAGTCTCTCCACACTGGGTTTCCTTTGAGGAGGTCACTGGTAGTAGAAGTTCAATGGAAACTCATTATGAGACTCATTAATTTCACATTAATAATTCTTACTGAGGACAGTACGTTCATTAGCTTCAGTGGGACTATGTACGGGGTAAATAATTGCTCACGTGAGTAAAAGTTCCAGAATTGAAATTAGGCAAAGTCATCCCCTCCCCTGTACCACTCTGGTCCCAGGGTCAGTGTAGATCAGTCATGTCTCCTACAAGAAATAAAACACAATGGGTAATTTAAGGAGAAAGTGACCATTAATATAAATATTCTAACACACTGGAGATTTTTATTTTGATGTGCTGCTTATTTTGAAGAAAGATTAATATTGGGCAATCCAAGACCGTCACATCCCTCAATGGATATATAGCAGTGGTGGGCAACCTGCGGCTCACGGGCCGCACACAGCCCATCAGGGTAATCCACTGGCAGGCTGCCAGTCAGTTTGTTTACATGTGCATGGCTGCCTGCAGCTCCCAGTGGTCGCAGTTCACCATTCTCAGCCAATGGGATATGTGGGAAGCAGTAGTCAGCACACCCCTGAGGCCCTCACCTCTTCCCACAGCTCCCATTGCTGGAGATGGCAAACTGCAGCCACTGGGAGCTGCGGGTGGCTGTGCAAATGTAAACAAACTGTCTCACGGCCTGCCAGCCACAGGTTACCCACCACTGATATACAGCCCGTGTTCTGAATAGCAACATGCGGCAGCCCTATTGAGATTCCAGCTTTCAGGTGAGAGAGCACTTGTGGTCATTAGAGATTCTATTGTACTTTTCCAAAGAGAAGAGAGACTAACCACCCTCACCTAACCGAATTCACACTTTTAACCTTTCTATGTAAATAATAACTAGCTATTCTTCAAGTGATGGCCGATATGGGCATTTCACATGTGGGTATGCATGCACCCCATGCACCCAATTCCAGAGATTTTAACAATTTGGATTGCACATGCAGTAGATCTCCTGATCCTCCCAAGCAAGGGTATAAGGGCAGTGAAGATAGAAGCTCCCTGAGTTTCTTCTTACAGCTGAATGGCCTGAGTCGAAATCCAGTGTCCTTTCTTGCTTCAGCCTTTCAAAAAACCTGTAAATAAGATTGCAAATAGTTATTTTTTTAGCTTAGTTTAGTTTGTTTTTAGTATAGTTAGTGAAGTTTGTTTCCCTGGATTGGGGACTCCCTCCCCATGGTCAGAGACTATGGCAAGAGTCCCAGGCTTCAAGAATTGCTTCTCCTGCCTTTTATAGTGTTTCACAAGGAGAAAGTATCCCTTCACCTTCATCCTAAATTGCTACATAAGGTTGTCTCTGAATTCCATCTTAACCACTGTATTCACATACTATTCTCTTTCTGAAACACTATGCTTCTCCTGAAGACAAGAGACTTCACTCCCTCAATGTCAGGCAGGCACTGGCTTTTTACCTGCAAAGAACCAAGGTTTATCAGAAAGTCTGTTAGACTCTTCATTGCAATAGCAGAGAGATCCTGTGGTCAAGCTAAATCCACTCAGTGAATGTCTAAGTGGGTTTCTGGCTGCGTTATCAAATGCTAGACTTGCTTGCATCCTGCCTGTATAATAGCCCACTCTACGGGAACACAGGCTGCCACAGTAGCATCTCTGCAGGAGATCCCGATACAGGACATATGCAGAGCAGACACCAGGAGCACCATACACACATTTGATAATCATTATGCACTAGTCCATACATCTAGTGCAGATGCAGCAATGGAATCTGTGGCACTGCATGCATCTTTATTGCTGGTTTCCTTCAATCTAAGTACTGCTTGTCAATCTCTCGCATGTGGAACCCACATAAAGGTCAGCATTTGAAAAAGAAGTGAATATTATTTACTATAGTCCACTAACTGTCCTCCATCCCCTCTGCTTCAGATCTGATTGAATTTACGGTAAGAAGAGGAACTGAGCAGAGGTCAACCTGCAGGAGTATGTGGAGATCTACTGCATATGTGTGGGCCAACAGATATTGCTTGTTAAAATCTCCAGACTCAGGCTCATGGTGTGCATGCATACCAATGTATGGAATACAGATAGGAACCACACATTTCTAATAACTTCCAGTTACATTAAGTGACCTCCACTTTTGATTTCCTGTCTGTAACAGGGTCCACTCACTGCTATGACACCTCATCCTGTCTGCTCTGGGGATTAGCTCTTTACAGGTCCAACACCCCCTTCTGTTGTTTATTCACACACCCTGCCACTTCTCTCTCTCTCTCTCTCTCTCTCTCTCTCTCTCTCTCCAACACAGGGTGCTCTCCCTTCATGGCTTGCTCTTTCTCCATTGCTTGGCCCTCCGGCCAGGTCACTATAATCTTCCCCTTCCAATGTACCAAAGTCCTATTGGATAACAGCCCTAGGCAGTCTTCTACTCCACAGCCTGCTCTGTGCCACTTCCCCAGAACCCAGGCCTGCCCACTACTCTAGGTTTCAGCCCAGAGACCCTATAACCAGCAGTCATGTTGTGCACAGTCCCTGGGCTGCTCCTACTTAGCCTCTATCAGGCTCTTGCCCCACCCATCTCTGAGCACACCCTTCCCTCAGGGCCTTGATTCAAAGAGCTCTGTTCCCCCTCTCATTTCCTCCTTTCCCATTCTACAGCTAGGGAGTGACGGCTGGACTCTACATTGCAGCCCTTTTCTGATGGCTTTATCCTAACCCTATCTTTTCCTTCTCAGATAGGTTCTATTCTCAGTCCAGGGTTGCTTATCCAGCCTCATTTCCTTCACATGTAGCCTCTCAAGTTAATTTGGCTCCCTTTTCAGCCTCATTAATCCTTTCAGGGCTAGTGTGGGGGAAACATCTCCATCACACAGTCCTAAAGTGCTTTAGAGGGATGCTATGTTTTTGTTTTTTTTAAACTACAATATTCTTCCCCAGTTGCGGCTGTGTTTCAGTGATTAATGTGGCAACAAGCTTCCACTACAAACCTTTTATGGCCTTATAACTATTTATGAGTATTTGTAGCACCTTAATTTATCTATTTCAGATAGATTATCTGTTTTAGTATCCCTGTAACTTTGACTTGGCATGTCCATTTGGCCTAAAAAATGGCATATTTACCCAGAAGGCAAAGGGAAATATTTCTGCAATGTTTGAAGAAAAATGCTAAAGCTGCTTTCAAAGGACAGGTCATTAAAAGGCCAACCTGGTTTGAAATTTTGACTTTTCATCTGAGGGGTCTTGGCAATGAGCATAATCCATCCCTTCTTACCAATAGACCCAGCACCTGTGAGAGGCATCCATGGCAAAATACACACAGTATACCTAAACATGTTTTACCATAATATTTCTCTTTATGATTTTCAATTATCTACTAGAAAGATAAGTGAGGCTCAATTCTCCCCTGCATCTGATCTCCACTTGTCACAAGTTGATGACTGATGGGGAATATCAGGGAGAATGTTACGTCTCCCTGATTCAGTGTCACCCTGGCCCTGATGTTAGTTAAAGCCACCAATCGGAGAATCAGCATTTTGGACTATTGTGTTCCCTGTCCCTTTCTGCAGCACCTCCTTTCTCCTTCACATGATCCTCTGCACCAGGACAGAGTCAGACCGCTGATGCCATTCCTAGTTCTGACAGCTTTATGCCAATGCACAGTTCCCCTCTGCAAAGGGTCCTCTCAGCCAGTTTGTCTGAAATCCATGCACATTGTGCTGCTTGAGTGGATTGTACTGGGAAATTTAGACCAGCCAAATCTTGCCCTGTGTTGAGCTAAAGAGAACGGCTTGTTGGAAACTTCTTTCTCCCTCTATTGAATTAGGTATTACACTTACGCACAAGCACACACACACACACATGCACACACCAACCTCTTCATAGTTATAAAGGGATGTGCTGAAGCTCCAGTTATTTTCCTGAAGTCTGCAGCAAGTCCCAGTTAGAGGCATGCATTGTTTTCTTTTAAAGCAGCAGCATGTGCCTTATCATATATTGCCCCTCGAGCCATCCTGCTTTGGTGATAGGAGAGCTCTGGGGAACTTATAATATCCTCAGATACAGCTCTGCCCCCAACCCTCATTTGCAGCGCTGGGATTCAGTTTACAGGGTGGATTACTACGTATTGTTTCAAGGAACAGCATTATCAATTATGTTATACGGCACCTGAATAATATCTCTAGAAATCCCTCACTTGTGACTTTCAAAATTCAGTCTGGATATTCACTTTGGTTTTAACTTTCAACAGAGTACTTATAATTCACCCCAAATTATTGCATGTCAGAGTCATTTACAATAGTTGCAAACTAATGCAAAACTATCAACCCATGAAGAAAGAGGTGGGGTCTGGTGATTGAATGCGTTGGCCTTGGTGTGCAGGAAGCCAGCAATCTAGTTAGCAGTCGAAAAATTCACTGCTCACTATCATTCATCTGAAATGAATCTCTACCTACAGTATATTATGATATCAATTATACATCTGTGCTAGGCATTTATAATTAAAGGGCTTTTTTCATGTTAAGACTAGCTACAAATCTGCTGAATGTTTGTAGGGAAATGGATTATTATTTTTTTCAGATATAGGGCTGTATGAGCAGAATTCTTACATGAGTCATCAAAGCATTCAAGCATGTGAGCAATTCCATCCCCATTCAGCAAAGCAATTAAGCACATTACTTAAGTCTCATTCACTTAAGCACATCCGTGAAGTTAAGAATTTGATTATGTGTTTTGATGAATCAGGGACTTAATTGTTTATAAGCAAATTATAAGCCTGAGTTTAAGTGGTGAACTCTTATTATAGCACACTAAGCCTGGGCTCTGACTCAGTTTGGAGTTCAAGACCCCTGTCCAGCCATACACAAATCAGTCATACTCAGGCCAGCAAATACCAAGGACTCAAGGCCTAGGACCGCTGTGGAGTGAGAGGGTCATAGCCCAAGTCCTACTGTAACTCGGGCGGGCCCATGTCCTGTCATTTTGCAGTGTGGGCTCAACTCAAGGCTCAGAAGTGTGCAGAGTGCCGTACTGATGTTTTAGCATGGCTATGAGACGCAGGTCCAGCAATTGTAAGTGCAGGTTTACAGTGCAGTTTTGGATGCTCAATGGGCTTGGAAACACTGAGTCCACAAGCCTGGATCCCACTGAAGTGGGTTTACAATGTAGTGTAGACATACCCTTAGGAAAGTGGGGAGGGTCCCAGAGCTCAGGCTCCTGCCCGAGCCCAAATATCTACACCGCAAGTAACCAGCCCCTTAGCCCAAACCCTGGGAACCTGAGTCAGCTAATATGGACCCGCTGCCATTTTTAGTTGTACTGTAGACATACCCTTAGAAGCCCCAAATGAGATCAGGGCTCCATTGTGCTAGGAGCTGTATAAACATAGATGAAGAAAGACAGTGCCTGCCCCCAAAGAGCTTATGATGTATATGCATGAGGCAGACAAGGATCAGGAGAAAAGGAGTGGTATTATCTGCATTTTTAGATGGGTAGCTGAGGGGCAGAGAGTTGGTGACTTTCCCTAGGTCACACAGGATGTCAGGAATGGAACCCCAGTGTCCACAATCCCAGTCCTGTGGTTTAACTACGAACCTATGCTAAACCCATGCATTGCTACAGGCTGGGGACCGATTGACTAAGCGGCAGGTCTGCAGAAAAAGGGCCTGGGGATTGCAGTGGACAAGAATCTGGATATGAGTCAACAATGTGCCCTTGTCTCCAAGAAGGCTAATGGCACATTGGGATGCATTAGTAGGAGCATTGCCAGCAGATCAAGGGAAGTGATTATTCCCCTCTGTTCAGCACTGATGAGGCCACATTTGGAGTATTGTGTCCAGTTTTGGGCCCCTCACTGCAAAAAGGATGTGGACAAATTGGAGAGAGTCCAGCAGAGAGCAATGAAAATGATTAGGGCACTGGAGCACATGCCTTATGAGGAGAGGCTGCAGAAGGGAAAAGTGAGGGGGGATTTGATAGCAGCCTTCAACTACCTGAAGGGGGGGTTCAAAAGAGGATATAGCCAGGCTGTTTTTCAATGGTGACAGAACAAGGAACAATGGTCTCAAGTTGCAGTGTGGAAGGTTTAGGTTGGGTATTAGGAAAAACTATTTCACTAGGAGGATGGTGAAGCACTGGAATGGGTTACCAAGGGAGGTGGTAGAATCTCCATCCTTAGAGGTTTTTAAGGTTTAGCTTGACAAAGCCCTGGCTGGGATGATTTAGTTGGGGTTGATCCTGCTTTGAGCAGGGATTTGGAGTAGATGACCTCCTGATGTCTCTTCTAACCCTATTCTTCTATGACTCTATGATTCTATCCCTCCTCTCTGCAGCTAACTTTCCAAAAGGAACTATGACCAATATATTTGTTTCTTTAAATTAGCAGACAGCTAAAAGACCCAGGAAGCTTTTCAAAAAGAGGGACTTTGCTAGATTTGTTGCATTGCCTATTGTTGGAAGATTGGCATTGGTTGTGCTCATGGGAACTAAATGTTAAAATCCACATTCAGTCTTAAGGCCATTAAAATATGTCTCATTTTCTATTCCCTCAACAAGATTCTCAAAATTCACTCCTCAGGTGTCTGAATAGATAGAATTTATGGCCAGTGTCTGTCTGTTTCCTTACACTGATGTTTGTATTTTTGCTTCTAATTGAATGCCACCTGCAGGAAGGGCAAGACTAGGAGAACTCTGTCTTTTCTGCAGTGTCTGCCTGCTGACAGAAGATTGTTTAATTAGCAGCCTGTCCTGCTTAGTGTTGGATTAGATTATGTAAACCATCTCCAGCCTCCTCTTATTGCTGTCTCTACTCCCTAAGGGCAACAGCCTTCTCTGTCTCTGAAGAAAGGGGATGGTTTTCAGTCTGTTCTCTTCTTGCCTCAGATTCTGATTGCACTTACTTGAATTTGACATTTCTTTCATTTCCTGATTTGGTCTGTTCTGAATACAGCTGCTTTGGAGCAATAGCAAACATACACCCATATTCTAACTTCCCAGCAGCCAGCTCCATATGCTTCTCTCCTTACTCTGACTAAAACACATGACTTTTATTCATAATGGGCTAGATTTCTGTCTCACACCAGAGAATCTCCACTGACTTCAGAGGAGTCACTCCAGATTTATCCCAGTATAGGAGAAGAATCAGGCCCACAAATTGCAATAGTACAAGAAATGTTTCCCCATGCTTTTATATTTTCAATACCAGACGTATGAATTCCACTTCCAGTCCTGTACTTGATTTTTCCAGAGTTACTCCAGTACACATCAGTAGAAGCAGTATTCATCTCTGAGGTTACTCCAGCTTCCCAATCACATGCTGATTCTAAGCAGTGGTTCTGTTTTGTTTTTAATTAACTGGTTGCTTGGCTTTGTGACCTCTCGAAGTGGCACTGCTGATCGAAATGCATGCTGTATGCTGGATGTCATTTTGTGGAATGAATTTAAAAACAAAAAGAGGGAGAAAAGCATGTTTCCTATAAATAAATATACAAAGTTCTGTGTATGCTGTGTTTTTTTTCTAATACACCTGACTACAAATCAATCAAATTTAATCTTACAGAAAACAGACGAATATCAAGAAAATGCATGCTGCACTGGTTTATTTAAATAAAAGTGTAATGACAACAGTTGTAATTGCATCTTATAGGATAATAATAATTTACAGAAATATATTGTGATGTTGCACTCTATATGATTTTATGAAAGTCTGCTGATGAGTATGAATATAATGTAACTGGAATATGCTTCATGAAAAAGGTTTCTTGTAAGGTATCATTACAAAGCTTATAATCTACTGAGTGTGGCCATCCTATCTGTGTAAATGTACCACACTTGTATCTTAAACTAGAAATATAAAATATTACTCTGAAGGCCTATTGTAATCATGCAAAGTGTGGGCCATTAATGACGGTTTGGAATCTTGATGGCTCCCATTAACCAGGACAATTATCTGTAGATGACTCTGTGTTACTTGTAAGTCTTCCTGTATACGTGTGTGCTGGCAAGTGGGGAATGAAATCTTACAGTGACATGTGATCATGTCACCTGAACTGGAATCCATCTTTAACCTGGTGCTTTTCCATTGAGAAGTAGGGGTGGGAACCCAGAAAGGGACAAAGGATTCCCCCCTTATGTAAAGATATATAAATGAGTGGAACAGAACAATGGGGCAACCATCATGAGAAGTCCCCTAGCTACCACCTGAACTGGAACAAGGACTATACCAGGGGAAAGGATTGTGCCTAGACTAGAAAGGCATCCAGTCTGTGAAAGAAACTTATTGAAACATCTCTGAGGGTGAGATTTGAATCTGTATTCAGCTTTATTACTGTATTAGGCTTAGATTTGCGTGTTTTATTTTACTTGGTAATTCACTTTGTTCTGTCTGTTACTACTTGGAACCACTTAAATCCTACTTTCTGTATTTAATAAAATCACTTTTTACTCTTTATTTAACCCCGAGTATGTATTAATACCTTGGGGGGCCAACAGCTGTGCATATCTCTCTATCAGAGTTATAGAGGGCGGAAAATTTATGAGTTTACCCGGCATAAGCTTTATACAGAGTAAAATGGATTTTTTGGGGGTCTGGACCCCAGTGGGAGTTGGGCATCTGAGTGTTAAAGACAGGAACTCTTCTTAAGCTGCTTTCAGTTAAGTCTGCAGCTTTGGGGCATGTGGTTCAGACACTAGGTCTGTGTTGGAGCAGGTTAGCATGTCTGGCTCAGCAAGACAGGGTGCCGAATCCCAAGCTGGCAGGGAAAGCAGAGGCAGAAGTAGTCTTGGCACATCAGTTGACAGCTCCAGGGGGTTTCTGTGATCCAACCTGTCACTTATATGTTAACTTGAATATGCAGAAGTTTTTACACAAATCTGAAAGTTGACCTTTAACTACAGTTATCAGAATCAACTTGTATTGCATTCAACCCTCAAATGTTCCTGTGGAACCCAGTGAGACCCAAGTTCCATAGTGATGAATCTGAAGTAATTTCATTCTGGATTTAAGTGAACTGGAGACAAGATTGAGTCTGTCAGATCTTATTTTACGTGAAGGGGAGAACTCAAATTACTTTCCCACCCCAGCAGTGCTTACTTTTATTTATTTATTTATTACACTTGATTTTCCTCTTGACACAGTTTTCCATTCTTTCAAATGTTTCATTTATTCAGGTGCAACTGCCACCTTGGAAAAATGGCTGAGATTCAGTAACAAAGAGTGACCTAGGTCTAAACTCTATTAACGTGTTGCTAGTTTTTAAAACTAATTTTCCATTGTAATAGAAAATAGAAACACATTTTCTGCCAACATGGATTAGTGTTTTGATCAGTGCCTCCCGTTAAACCTGTTGCCACAGCTGCCTCTCCAGGAGCCTATAAGCTGGAACTATTGTTTAAACAGTTTTACATGGAGTATGTAGCTTGTCTACGGAAATAATGGAAAGCTCGTTTCAAGAAAGAGAAGGTCTAGGCAGCATTTTTTTCAACTGTTGCAAACTCTTAGATGGACAAAGCTGAGTTTAGTTTTCCCAATTGTCTTGAAATGTTTTATTACATTTAAATATGATATTTTCTAATTAATGTTTCAGTATATGCTTCATTTATTTTTCATGCCCCAAATTGCTCCCAGGCTTCGAAGTGATTGTTTTTCATCTTGGGCATGAAGGCAAGGTGTGCACTGTAGAAACAGGGCCCACGGATCTTACTTATCTTGGTACTGAGTGCCATGGAGACTGATTGCCAGGGCTACATCCCAGCTTTATTGTACCACATGTTCTCATCACTTTTTTTGCCTTGACTTCTGTTCCTTTCCCTCTGACAACCACTGTTATGGCTCTGCACATTGAACCAAAACAGCTTGATAGGCAATTAATACCTAAGCTGCTGCAACATAAGAGACTCCAGCTCTTGGCCAGGCATACTCTCGCTCTAAGGCCCCAGTTCTGCAATGAGCTCAGCATGGGCTCAGCCCTGTTGGCTCCATGTTGTGGTATGTTCTGCACCAATAGCTAGCTCCACATCTTAGATTGGTGATAAGAGTGAGTGCAGCTGCAAAGGGGGGGAAAAAAACCCTTATTTTACTCATACTTTGTCACAGTACCTCTATTGACTTTGATGGAGCTAATATTGATTTTTCACTGTGATAATCTGCTGGGGCTATCTAGAGCTGTGAGACATTGTACTACCTCTCTCAGCAAGTGGGAGATTTGCTGCAGCTATGCTCTGTGACAACTCCCTGACACACCAGCTTGTCTGTCTTGCCAGAAATCATCAGTGAACTCCCTGACCTCCTTGGTGATTCTTCTCTGTAGTGCACAACTTCTACCACTGTACATTCACAGAAGATATTTGCAGAAGTCTGCTGCTCCTTTAAAGAGATAGAAACAGATTATTATCTTGACTGGATTAACAAGCATTTCAATTCAATCAAAAGCACTTGGTTGATTTAAATAAGAATTAAAACAAGTTTATTTAATCAAAGAGAGTTAAGTGAGCTCAAGCATAAGGGATAAAGTTAGTTATGCATGTCCAGTAATTGAATAACCCTTGATCAAAGCGTGTGTTAATGTAAGAGTGTATTCAGGTGTTAGAACTTCTTGAAAATGGATGAAATATTGGCTGTATTGTTTTCACTTTTCTACTCATATTATAATATAATGGCAGGTATTTACATTATGTATATCCCTGGGACTAAATAAGTCATTGAATGCAAATGAAGAAGAGTGCTATATTAAAAGCAATTGGCCATTGTGTAGGTCCAGGCACTTGTCAGATTGTTGTCCATGAAAAAAAGCTATCAATACTAATTCAAAGAGATGCTTTATCTCTGGACTGTTTGGACTCTAACAAGTTAGAATAACTGAAAAGAAGATGGAGGTCCCCAGAGTTATTCTGGGTAGCCCTGAAAAGAATTTTGGGAAACTGTCAGACTGTTACATCTCTGCATTTATTTTGGACTTACAAATTATGACTCACCTATTAATGTATTTTACCTGCTTCAACCTCTCAGTAACTCTCATTTCTTTTTAGTTTACTATAGAAAAGGCTGCCAGCATTGTCTTTGGTGTAAAGTCTGGAGTATTAACTGGGATGGAGTAAGTGGCTAGTCCTTTGGGACTGGGAACAACCTGATGTAGTGTGATTTTTGGTTTTAATAACCTTCTATCACAAAGTTCAGTTTACCTAGGTGGCAAGATATGCCGGAGATGGTAAGGGGACTATCTGCACTCCATGGTAAGACTGATAGTGATCTGGGAGTTCACATTTGTTATCTGGCTTGGCTAAATCTAATTGTAGAATATACCAGCAGTTTGGGGAGTCTGCCCTATTTTCTGAGAGTCTGACCTAAGATTCAGACTCATAGCTGTGAGCCACTCCAGAGAGCATGACACTAAGTTTTAATTTAACAAGCTACAGTCTTTATTCAAGGTAGTTGCCTCACCAATCTTCATTTCCCGGTAATGGCTGACAAGCTTTTAGTTAGGATCCCCACAGAGTCCAAGATGCTGGTTTTCCTTTTTCCTCAGGTGAAGGATAACTTAAAGGTTCTCCCCCACTCTCTTTATAGTCCAGTAAACCTTTGAAATGTATTCTTCTGAAATGTATAGCCAGATGAAGTTCCTTTTCACTGCTGGGTGTGGACATCACACTTAGCGTAGAATCCATGCTGTCTTCTTCCCTACTGGGGATTTTGACAAAGCACATGATCTCTTCCTACAGCCTCTAGTACAAATGAATAACTCCTTGAATTTGGCCATACCTGGTTTGAAGTGTTGGCCTCTTCGTCTTAAGAAAACCCGTTAATCAACTCCCCTGATTGCCTGGTGTTATCAAGTTTTTACCATACCTTCATAATCCTTTGTAGGTTGACCATACATACATCATGCACACATATTAATGATCAGTGCATTATTAGTTTTCCAATTATATATTATTACATGAAACCTCTTTAGATATAGATTATAACAATAGTAAATTGGGATACACTGAACTGGTCAGGTTAGCTGAAACTTGCTGTTACCTATCAGAGACCCACTTGCTTGGCATAGGAGTGCTATTAGGGTCACAGGTACCCTAGGGTATAACTTATATTATCAGGATCAGAACCATTCTCACCCCGCCCCACCCTTCTGTGTCAGTTATCCAATTTGTAAAACAGTGGAAAACTGAACATCTTGTGTGTGTTTGGTTGGTTTGGTTTTGTGCAGAATTTGATTTAAAAAAAAAAAAGTTCCACCAGACTGTGGAAAAGTAACCTCACAAATATACGAGTTTAAGATAAAAGCCATTTAGTGACACTCTCTCTGCCCACCTAATAAATGCAGAAAAAGTGCCTCAGAAACAATTAAACTCACATACAGTCAATGCATTTATTTAAAGTTACTGGGAAGCAATTGTCTATCTCTGTTTCCATCTTATTCAAGAGCCACTTATACGTAGTGTTTTGATAGGCTGTAGATTTTGCTACAGTCTCAAAAGCGTCAACACAGATAAGTAGCTTGTTTATGCACAAAACTCAGAATAGGCTTTGGAACCTATTTCTGCTCACCATGATTTATTTAGCTAATCAATAAGATAACTAAAAAAAGCAACTGAAGAAAATAACTATTAATTGACCAGTCACTTTCTTTTATCTAATCTCCTCACCCCTTGATGCCCGATGACTGACTTTATTCCAAGAACCCACTTGGATGTCTGTTTTCTCCGAAGGTTGTTTTATTTAAATTTAGGCTGTGATCTTTCCCACCTTTGGAATTTCTTGGCAGGATTTGCCATAACCCTTTCACTGGCATAGGGCCTGGATTTTAAATTCTTCGATAAAAAGTATGGTTCTTCCAGGCTTCCATTGCAGATGCACACTGGTCATTCCTCCTAGATTTTCAGAGCATATAAAAAGGAATTTAAGTCCTAACAGTTAAATAACAGAAAAGGTTGATCTTGTGGTTAAGACTAGCATTTCCAACTTTCTATTTTCAGAAAACTGGACACCCTTGCCCTGCCCTGCCCCTTCTTGAGGTCATGCCCTTGCCCCATCCCTTCTCTGAGGCACTGCCTCCTGCTCACTCCATTCCCCCTTCCCTCTGTCACTCACTCTGCCCCCCGCCTGACTCACTCGCTCATTTTCATCAGGTTGGGGCAGGGCATTGGGGTGCGAGGGGAGTGAGGTCTCTGTCTGGGGGTGCAGACTCTGTGGGGAGCTGGAGATGAGGAGTTTGGGGTCTGGGAGGGGGTTCCAGGCTGAAGGTTCAGAGCTCCAGAGTTGGGCAGGTGGTTGGGGTGTAGGAGGAGGTATAGGTTCTGGGCTGGAGGTGCAGGCTCTGGAGTGAGGCCAGAAATGAGGAGTTTTAGGCTACGTCTACACTACAGCATAAAATCGAAATAACTAAAACCGGTTTTATAAAACTGATATTATAAAATCGATTTTATGCATCCACCCTAGGGCACATTAATTTGGTGGTGTGCGTCCATGGTCCGAGGCTAGCGTCGATTTCTGGAGCGGTGCACTGTGGGTAGCTACTGTAAAATGATGAGGCCAATAACTTCGATTACTGTCCACACTAACCCTAAATCGATATAGTAATATCGATTTTAGCGTTACTCCTCTCATTGGGGAGGAGTACAGAAATCGATTTTAAGAGCCCTTAAAATCGATTTAAAGTGTGTTGTAGTGTGGACGGGTACAGCGTTAAATCGATTTAACGCTGTTTAAATCGATTTAACTGCATAGTGTGGACCAGGCCTAAGAGTGTGGAAGGGGGGTCCAGGATGGGTCAGGAGGTTGGTATGGGAGGGGATTCAGGGTGTGGGTTCTAGGTGGCGCTCACCTCAGGTGACTCCTGGAAGTGGCAACATCTCCCTCTGGCTCCTAGGTGGAGGCGTGACCAGGGGGATCTGTGTGCTGCCTCTGCCTGCAGGTGCCACGCCCATCTGCAGGCACCACTCTCATCTGCAGGCACCACCCCGTAGCTCCCATTGACTGCATTTCCCGGCCAATGGGAGCTGCAGAGCCGATGCTCAGGGCAGGAGCAGCATACGAAGCCCTTGTGGCTGCCCCTATGCCTAGGAGACAGAAGGAGATGCCGGCAGTTCCCTGAGAACTGTGTGGAGGGAACCTGCCTCCTCACTGTGGTTGGCCAACTGGACTTTTAAGGGCCCAGTCAGCAGTGGTGACTGGAGCTGCCAGAGTCCATTTTTGACTGGGCGTTCCGGTTGAAAACAGGATGCCTGGCAACCCTAGTTAAGACCTTGGCCTGGGATTTAGGAGACCTAGTTTTGGTTCCCAGGTCTACTACAGACTTTCTATGTGACCTTGGGCAAGTTATTCCCCTCCATCAGTTCCCCATCTATAGAATGGGGTAGATAATATGTTCCTGCTTCACAGGAGTTCAATAAGAATATATTCCTTAATGTTTGTGAGGTGCTCAGATATATGGTAATGAAGGCCACATCAGCATCTACATGGACTGAAGGCTGAATCACTGCAGACAACAAGAACACACAAAAATGTATAGGTTCTGTATATACAGAAGCAATTTGCAGCAGCAGATAAGGATCATACAGGACTCTTTTTCAAAGCAGTGTAGGCAAACCCTGCTCTGCTTACTATCAAAGAGCCTCCCTAATTCAATAGACTCATTCTCTCAGCACTGTATGAACTGGGCAGCAATCTTGCAGAGTACAATTCATGCACAAATGAAGTGAAGAAAGAGTTTCATCCTAAAGGTAGCCTATATTGTCTCTCTTTTCTAATCCTTGGTAACTCTGGTTTTCATTATAACAAGTAATGTAATTAGGTGGCAGCTATCGTGTATTGAACTGAGCACACAGGGCTGGGAATTAAGGCATGTACTTTTTCCTCTCTCTTTCTACAACTGACTTGCTGTGTCACCTTGGGCAAGTCACTTAACCTCTCTGTGGCTCTGTTACAATAGAGCTAAAATGATTACCCTTGGCTAAGTATTATGATAAGTGTAGTAGTGATTCCAATTATTTAAGAGGCAGGTTAGGGAAATGTTGATATTATATCCCTTATTCCAGCATGACTCAGGTCAAGTCATTCTCAAAGCCACCAGTGCTGTTCCATGTACAGCACAGATTTGCCAGAAATCATCAGTGCAACATTATTCATTTGTGTATGCCAGAGTGAATTACTGATTGAATAAAATTCTGAGCTCTATTACCCATACAGAAAAACAATACATTCTCCCTGAATGTACTGTATATTATACAAAATGTATTGCACGTACTCCATGTTTAAATGCATTTGACAGTGAATAAATACAATTTACTGGAAACCTTCTATTTTGAAGTATATTCCCCCCCTTCCGCTCCCACCGAATTTCACCTGAGGCAGGCTATCACTGTGGCTTTGATGCACTGCCCACTGCAGTCAATGGAA
Source organism: Gopherus flavomarginatus (assembly GCF_025201925.1). Taxonomy (NCBI): domain Eukaryota; kingdom Metazoa; phylum Chordata; order Testudines; family Testudinidae; genus Gopherus; species Gopherus flavomarginatus. The sequence goes on along the minus strand of NC_066618.1, from coordinate 146,848,211 downwards.
AGACTCCCATGGGTTTCAATGGACAGAGCCTAAAACCAGAAGCATGATTGTTTCCATGCATAGCTAATCTGGGACTTCCATCCAGCATCATTATAAATGGAGCTTGACTATGTCACTATCAATAGAGTCTATGGTATACTGATATTAACAATACCATGATAATGGCCAATGTTTATGTACAAAAATAATTTCCAATATGTATTTGTGTAGCTTGAGATTTTCAGAGGTGCAAATGGGAGTTGGGTGCCTACCTGCCTTTTATGTCTCCTTTTGCATATGCAGTTGGTCCTACAAGATGTGGATACTATTGTACCTCTTAATACCTGAGTCCACAGCATTAGAGAGGAAGGATGGTGTAGTGGTTAGGGTGCTAGCCTGGCATACTGGAGATGTGGATTCAGTTCCTTCCTTTCTGGACAAACACAGGCTCCCTATGCCTCAGTTCCTCATCTTTAAAATGAGGATAATAGTACTGCCCTACCCAGGGTTGGATTAACCCCTAGGAAAAACATCCTCATATCTGTCCCCCAGTGCTCCACATCACCCGTCCCCTGTGTGGTCACTCACCACAGCTCATACTTGAAGCAAGACTTGAGGCTGTCACTGAGGAAGTCCTGTGGGCAGACAGTGGGGACGTGGGCTGCTGGAAGTGGGGTGAAGCTGGATATGCCCAGGGGTGTGGAGCCCTGGTGCAGGAGCCAACTCCACGGTGAAGAGAAGCACTGTTGGCCACCCCATGGCCTGCTCAGGTTTGATCTCATAGCCCTCCCTCATGACTGGCCTGCTGCCACTCCTTGCCATTGCCATTGGGCCAACTCCTGCACCAGTATGTGAACCAGACTAGCTGGACTTCAGGTTGGTCTGCCCAAGAAGTGAGCCCTAAGCACATCCCTGTCTTTCCTATGTCTTAGTCTGGCCTTGGCCCTACTTTATAGGGATGTTTTGTGTTTACATATGTTAAAGGTTGTGAGGTGCTCAGATACAACAGTAATTAAGGTTTATAAGTATTGGATGTTAGAGGCACAGGTATCTGAATTGCACCCACAAAAACACAAGCTTTAAAGGCACTTATTGTGCATGCAAAAAGGAGGTCATCATTTGAAACTTTTCTCCGATATTGCTTGAATACTGGCAAATTTACCACAATATTTTGATATACGTCTTAAATATATTTTCAGTAAATTAGTTTATAGAATACTTGGCATACATATGTGATGCATTGGCACTACGTTTGGAAGTTTAAAAAAAAACACACATCAAACGTGTTTTTCAAATGTGTTTAGGCACATACAGTAAACGGCATTTAAAATGTAAATGCCAGTTTTGCCTTTACTTTGTGTTTTATTCTGCAGGAAATGAGCTTGATACTGACAAAAGCAAAATACAGTAACTCCTCATTTAAAATCGTCTCAGTTAACGTTGTTTTGTTATTACATTGCAGATCAATTAGAGAACATGCTTGTTTAAAGTTGAGCAATGCTCCCTTATAATGTAGTTTTGCATCTGCCTGCTTTGTCCACTGCTTGCAGGAAGAAGAGACTGTTGGAGCTAGCTGGTGGGGGCTTGGAACCAGGGTGGACTGGCAGCCCCCCTTCAGCTCCCTGCTCTCCTAAGTTCCCTGTGCAGCAGCAGCCCAGCAGGCTATTAATTGCTGGCAGTTCAGTTGTCCCTCCCCCCACTGCCAGGTGCTGCTCCTGCCCTCTGCCTTGGAGCTGCTCCCAGGAGCCTCCTGCTTGCTGGGCGGGGGGCGGGTGACTAATGTCAGGGTGTCCCCCCCTTGCTCCTGCCCCCACTTACCCATCTCCATAGAGCGGGGGGGAGTAGGGGAGAACCAGGACAGGACTCAGGATGGAGGGAGTCTCCTGCCAGCAGCTTCTGTCTCAACTTGCTGATCTACTTAAAAAGGTACTTAGAGTGGTGTCAGCATACTTAAAGGGGCAATGCACATCTCTCTCTCACACACAGGGTGTGTCTCTGTCTCTGTCTGCCATGCTGTCTCCCCTCCCTCCATTCATGCTGCCTTGTATAATGTGAGGCTACATTAACAACAGTGGGTTAACCCTTGAGGGCTCAGCCAATTGCTAGTTCATCATTTAGCAGTAAGGCATTCCCTGGGAAATATCCCACCTTCTTCTCCCTCTGACTTCACCACCTCAACCAAGCTTCACAGTCATCATTGCTGTGTACCAGTATTAAATTATTTCTTTGAAACTTATAGTGTGTGTGTGTGTGCGTGCACACACGCGTGCCCGGTGAAAAAAATTTCCCTGGAACCTAACCCTCCCTATTTACATTAATTCTTATGGGGAAATTGGACTTGCTTAAAGTCACATTTTTCAAGAACATAACTACAAAGTTAAGTGAGGAGCTACTGTACCAACTAGGGTTGGTCAATATTTTCTGTTAAAATATTTTCCCTTGGAATTTTTTTTTCCGAATTGAAACTTTATCATGAATTTTCTTTAAATATTTTGTTTTTGTTTTTCAATTAAAACCAAAACATTCTTTTTGAAAACTAATTTATTGTGTTTTGGTTTGTTTAAACTACCCCCAATCTTTTGCTATTTCCTTTTCACTGTTGGAAAAGGGGAAGTAGGAGCCATACAGGACAAAGGAAGGTCAGGGAGAGAGGGAGAGAAAGAGAAAAAAAACTGAAACAAATCAGTTTTCCATTTTAATTTTTTCCTTTGAAATTTTGAAAAAAAAATTGTACAAAATTTTGAGGAAAAAAATATTTTTCAAAATATCCTCCCTGAAAAACAAACAAACATGAAAGTATAATGTAAACAGACAAAACCTGTTAAAATAAAACAAGGACTGAGACGATGTTGGAGTATCTTACCTGGATGAGCTAGAGAAATTAATGCTCAGGAGAAGGTCTCTCTGTTTGTCCATCTGGCCAAGCTCCAAAGGTCTAAAACAATGCTAACTTGATAGAATTGCAATTTACTATGCCTATTATATTTTCACCTGCATTGGTCACACACACAAATATTACTGGCATCATATAACATGACACCATTAAAGTGTCTCACTACTGCTCTCCAGACAGGTGTGATTTACCTTTCCAGAAGTATAGCAAAGTTGCATTGTCTGCAGGAACACCAGTTCTTTCTCAGTCTGATGCATAAATTCCTCTGAAGTCATGCAGTTACCAGCAAATCATCCCACACAAATTCCCTGCTACGGTGAAGCAAACCCCTCAAGGAACTCATCTGAGTTTTTGACACTAATATTAAGTTCTAACATGGGCCAGCTCTCTTGTGAAGACAAGAAACCTCTGTCCACTTAATGTAAAAAATAAGAACCAGTCTTAGGTTTGCCACCAGCAAAGACTGCCCAAGTGTATTATGTATGTAATGATAAGATTATCATTAAACTCATTCACAGTTATCTGAGAGCTTGTATTCCACAGTTTTTGTCTTGATGTAAGTGTATCGGATTAGAAACAGAAACGGTTAAATTGTGGCAAACCCTTAAGGTAGATGCAGTTCTGTCTGCATAAAGGTGCTTATATCCGTGTAGCCATGAATTTACAGAATTAAGCCATACTGATATAAACACTTGCTTTATAAACATGGTTTATAAGCTAATGTAATTAAATTGGTACAACTGTGGCCATGTCCACACTACAGAACTTATGGCAACATAGCTATGACAGCAGAGCCCCAAGTGTAGATGCAGTATATGCCAACAGAAGGAGTTCTTCTGCTGACAGAGTAACACCACCACTCTGAGTAACTGTATCTAAATCACAGAAACTATCTTATGTCATCAAAGCTGTATCTTCACAGAAGTTTTTGCCAGCATAGCTATGTTGGCTGTGCAGGTTTTTTTCTTTTTTTCTTTTTTTGTTCTCAGTCCCCTGACTAACAAAGCATCAAATTCATGATTCAAATAGGTGAGTGCAAAACTGTTTAAGTTAGTGGAAGTGGACCAGTGATGAATTTGGCCCAAGAACTGCCTAAGGGAGAAGTAATCATCCATTTGGATCCCCAAGTCCTCTGTTTTATTTGAAAGTACACAAGCAGTAATGCAGAGTTTAGGCTGATGAGACTAAATTCATTCCTTGGGTAACTCCATGAAAATCAATGATGTTGCATCAGGGATGAACCTGGTCCACCATTTTTAGTTTTAAATTGGTAAATCTCTATTTTGATTGATACTTGCACCACTCAAAATGGCAGAATCAATTTGTCTAAAAACTGGTAAAACAAATTTGCCTTGGGCTATGACCTTATATGCCAAGATTCAGCCCAGACCAAATTTTTGTGGTTGAAATATAAACCTCTGAAGAGCAGTTTTTATTACAGAAATGCTGACACAACCTTAACTCAAGTGGTGTGAATGGTGTGCATATAATTTTGTTAAACAGTAGATATGGGTATCTGTGGCTGTTAACAGCTAATATATCTTGAATAATAAATGCTGACCAGAGAAAAGTTGAAGACAAAAGTGCAGTGAAGAGCTGTAAGTAAGTAATTAATGCTCAGAACTAATAGAAGGGAATTGATCAGCAGTTGATGAAAGCTGAAGGAGAAACAATTTTATCAGTTATTAAATCAGTTGATTGGAACGTACTGGATACGGAAGAGGTGCATGTGTGTTTGCACAAGAAAATAATGCAAACCAGATTATGATGCAGAGATATATGAATGTCAAAAGGTTCTGTGGAAACTGTGTATTACAAGGCTGTCTCAGTTCTGTCAAGAAGTGACACATCACATTATTCTAACTTTGTAATACACAATTCAATTTTTCCAGAAGGCATTAGAGGCATTTATTATAGTTACTTCTGACCTGACTTAAAGCAGAACTTGAGCATTACTTTATTGTGCAGTACACTATTTCTGCACTTGACTAAACTTGTTCTGTCTATTTCTGGGGGATGGGTTGAAACTGGAGGAACAATTTACGTGGGCGGTGAACTGAAATAGAAAATATTTGACTAAGACATAAAGCTATTCACAATGGGTCAGATCCTAAATTCTATTCTTAGGCAAAACTCCCATTAGGTTACATTCTGCCCAATTTCTGCCAAGGAAAGAGGGCTTGCATGGATATAACTCAGAGCAGAATTTGGCCCATTGATTTCAGGGGACTTTTGGACAAATAAAGGCTTCAGAAATAGGCCAGTAAGTATTTTTTATTTCTCTCCCTCTCAAAATTAACTTATTAAAAAGCAAACACTAATTATTGTAAGCTGTTGGCTAATGATTCATACTTCCTTGTAGATGCTTAAGACATTTTTATCTGCTAGAGAGATGCTTTAGTGGGTTTGTATCCACAGCTTATGGCATAGATGCTGGAACTGTGGGTGCTGCAGGTGCTGCCACACCCCCTGGCTTGAAGTGGTTTCCACCATATACAAGATTTACAGTTTGGGTCAATGGCTTGCAGCAGCACCACTACCCAAATTATCCCAGCAGCCCGAGCTGATGGAAGCAAGTCTTTCATCCCTGGTGGACAAAATTGTGTTAGCTCAAACTAGCACACCAAAAGTAGCAATGTGGACATTCCTGCTCAGGCTAGTACTCAGACTCTGAAATCTAGGGAGGGGTTTGGGCTTCACAGCAAATGCCTACACAGTAATTTTTAGCCCACTAGCTCGAGCCCCACTAGCAAGAATTTGTCAACTTGGGCTGTGAGGTTCACTCCCAACAGTTGTATCAAACATGCCAATCAAATAAATTATCAATAAACCAGATGTATACACACATGGATAATTGTAAATACTGTATCAGGTCTACTCCTGACATAAGTGGGGCCAATAGGGTTGCTGCTTCTTTTGATGGGTTTGCACTTTGCACTTCAAATTGAATTTAAAAGGGATTAGGGACATTTAAATATTGCTTTCTTCCCAACAGACACACACATTTGACTAAGCTCTCTGTCTCATCTGACTTTGATCAACTCAATGGGTGTGACAGCTGGTGAATATTCAAGGGACATGAATTACTGGGTGCAATGTTAATGATTTAAATATGAGCATGTATATCACTGTTGCTACTACTGTTATACAAATGCAACAAATCTTGTACAAAATATGTCATGTAAGGTATCAATGGAAAACTTATGATTTGCTGAATATGATTATCCTGTTTGGATGCATATATCATTTTTTGTCTGAAGCTAACAATTTTGACTATGCACCTGTATTTCAAAAGTGTTTGCTCCTGTGATAATACCCACAAGGTAGTTAATTTACATCAAGTCTCTCCAGCATGGACTATTCAAGTTGATGACTCATTGAAGGACACTTAGCGTACACAATAGAAGATGCATATTCCCACCCCATGAGTCTTCCTGAGGACAGTTCAGCCAGAATATGGGTAATGGCTCCTCCTATGACTCATCAAAACATGAAAGGGCATGTGACTTGCTCATGTGACCCTGGACTCCATCTTGTATGTGTACTTTTCCACAAACTAAGACTAAGAGCTTTCCCTCCACATGGGAGAAAATATAAAAGGCTATGGAAGCATCTCCATTTTGCCTTTTTCCGGCTCTGATCTCTGAATTATGGACTTACATTAACAGGAGCATTACAACCAATGGACTGTGGACCTTCCAATTTTTGGAAGTTACCAGAGACATTATAAGCCAGTAGTTTATTCCATTGCTTCTTCAAGCCTGATACAGGAACTTTGCCATGAGTGTATGTATTTGATTCCTTTGACCATTTTAATTCTCTCCTCTTTCTTTTCTCTTACAAATACGCCTTTAGATATTAGATATAAAGGATTGGCAAAAGCATGATAATTGGATAGGATCTGAGTTATATATTGGCCTGGCTATATGGCTTATCTCTTGGAATTAGAAGAACCCTTTGTTTGATGAAATTGGTTTTAAATAACCACTCATCAAAAAGTCTAGTGGCTGAGTAGTGAAACAAGGGCTGAGATACCTTAGGAGGCTACATTTTTGATATACTATTAACTAGTGTGGTGAGACAGAAGTTTACTTTTGTTGCTAGGTTGTTATATCTTATGGAAGAATAGCCACTAGTTGGAGTTGGTCTGTCCCATTTCTTAGCAGTTTGTCCTGAATCTGGTATTCTCAGTTGTCACCCATGGAGGTACATTGACACTGCGTGGTTATAGTTATCCTTAAAGAAAAATTCAATTATTTCAGAGTACACCCATAGAAAATATATGTATCACTTTGATATCCGTATGTCAAATGCCTGTAAAGGTACATAAAAAGTTAAGCTTGATTACTTTTAAAAACTTTGCCAGACTGTTGCATTGACTAAGATCTCATAGCTCTAGGAGAAAAGAACATATAACTACAATCTCCCCATTTCTTTGGCTTCTGCATGAGCTGAAAATAATATCTTAAATGAAGGTAAAATCCTGGCCACACTGAAGTCAGTGGCAACGCTACTAGTCAGTGGGGCAGGACTTCCCTCATGAACTTCAAATCTCTCCTTTTGTGCAGTACTAGACAGGATGAGACATTTTACAACCAGCCTAATTTGCACTTTTCATTTCAAGGCAGATTTAGAAAAAAAATCATGTTAACACTTAGAAATAGATAAACTATCTCTATTGTAATAAAATTATTACACTTTTGCTCTGTTCCAACAATCTGCCAAGCCAAGCCATGTAGGGTCTTCAACCACTAATCAGTATGCATTTTGTATTAGTAATTTGCCTGAATTCAGATCTGAGGTTCTACAACCAGGTCAATCTGAAAGACTAATCCCAGCAACCTGAGGCTTTCTTAATCACACTTGAATAACTGGCACTTCTAGGCAAATTTTAGATATAGATATAAAAATATGGAGGATGTCATTAGCTGGCAGCATATGGGAGGAACACCTTTGTGAATTCTAAAATATTCAACAACAAGCTGATGTCAAGAGTGAGATCAAATGAAAAACAAAACATATTGTAGATGCCTTTAAGAAAATATACTGTTGCTTGAAAACAGGAATGGTTGGGGGGAAAACCTACCTTCCTTTACTCACTGGAACTGTGCCCATTCCTACAACTTGAACCTTCTGAAAAGTTGGTTAAACCTTCATTCCTTTTTTTTATAATGTTCAGGCGTGTTTGTGGTATGTGTGTGTGTGTGTGTGTGTGTGTGTGTGTGTGATGTTTTCTGTAAGCTCCTTGACATATGGAACAATGTCTACATGAATTATAATTCCTTGATCCCCTTTTTACACACCCATGTTCCCTTCATATTCTCCTCTAGCCTATCAGGGTGGCTACACTTATGCCATTTCCAATGCTACTTATCTTTGTGGACCCTTGCAATAAATCCGCAGTGTTCTTTTGTCCAAGCCTCATTGGCAGCTTTTTCATCAATATGCTTCAATTCTCTTTTAGTGGGTCTCCTGGCTCCCTTTAATTTTCCTCTGAGTCTTCTGGTCTTCATGTCAGCTTTGTACAGCAGGACATTCCCACACCTTGTTAACTTGTTCTGTCTCTAAAGACCACTGAATGTGCAAAAAAGGTTAGTCCTAGAATTGGAATTGCTTCCCAAGACCCTATGCTAGTGATACATACAAATTAACAGATCTTTGCAATTAGTTTTCAAGACCCATTGGTATGAGAAGAGAGTACCCTACAGCATATAACTATTACCTTGGAGTTTCATCAGCTCCAGTGGATTCTGTGCTTGAGGCAGTTTGAAACATTGTCAGCTCAGCAACATATTGTTTGACTTGCTTTTCAGTGCAAGTCTAATGGGGGATTAATGGCAGTGAACTCAAGAGCATTCAGGGGCTTGTTCGCCACATTTTGACTCCATTGAATAGTTCACTTCAGTTTGAAAGAAAATGGCACCATTTTAGGGTTATCTTAGCATCTCAACATTCAATTACTAACAGATACATCCTTTAGCAAATCCAACATTGTGGTGTGAGGTTACTTTGTAAACAAAATCAAGGTGCTTTATTGGAATGACTTCTTATGGTACTGATAGGAAACACTGTCTCATATACTAAGTGGTATGCTTGCAAATTCTGCCACAACCCTGGCAGTACTGCAGTACAATCCAAATAGGGCCCCAAACATAAAATATACACTTGGGCTGCAGTCTGCAAATATTTGTTAGTGGGGCTAGTTGAAAAACTTGGAATTAAACATGTCAGAAAATTGGGTTCTGTCGAAAGTTATTTTTTTCCCTCAGAAAAGATTGATTGTGAGAGAATTTTCTATTGAGTTCTCAGGATGGGAATGGGAACATGAGGGGACCTTAGCTACAATTCCCATGAGGCACTATAGCAGCTCAGGCAGAACATGAAAAGGGTTGACATTGCTGTATCTAATTTTTTTTTAACTTTCCATTTGACAAAACTTGTGATATTTTGGCTTTTCATCCTGATTTGGGACAAAAAAATGAAACATTTATGTCAGTTCATGGCAACTGCACCTGCATTCTCTTCTCACCATGGCTTAGCAAGATCTTCCACTCTGAGGTGCCTCACACCCAGCTGTCCCTTCTATTAGGTGGAGACCCACACCTCTCTCCTATTTGACCAGAGTATTTCATGCTGCACAGCTCCCTGCCTCCACTGTGAATTCCCCAGCAAAATCAGACCGCCCAAGCAGGCCTCCTCTGCTTTCTCTTTGAAGGCTATGACCAGAGTAATTGCCACTGTTATAGTTTACCACACAGCTCTTTCTAAGCAAGCACATTTATTCTTAATGTAGAAACATTACAGAGAAAACATATTAAAAAAACAAAAGTACCTGCATGCATACTAATAAGCTTATGAGAGATCATGCCCTGATTCAACACGGCCTCTGATTGGTGACCAGTTCATCATACTCCAGCAAAAGCAGCAAAGAATCCTGTGGCACCTTATAGACTAACAGACGTTTTGGAGCATGAGCTTTCGTGGGTGAATACCCACTTCCTCAGATGCATGCACCCACGAAAGCTCATGCTCCAAAACGTCTGTTAGTCTATAAGGTGCCACAGGATTCTTTGCTGCTTTTACAGATCCAGACTAACACGGCTACCCTCTGTTGGATACTATACTCCAACAAAGGATTTTTCTGTAGTCACAAGTTCAGAACAAGCATCCCCAACAATCTGCAAGTCACTGTTTTGTAGTTTTGTGTCCTTGATCTGCAGAGACCATAAATATGTAATCAGCCAGACAATGAATTTCTCCTCCTAACTTCAAAAGGATGTGTCCAGTGGTGGAAATTTGCATTCCCCTTCTCCCAGGTATATCCTAGGAATCTCACTTGACTAAAAACTCAGTCTTATCTGGCCCATTATTTTAAAAGAACCCTTTGAAGTTCACAGCATTTCCCAGAGTTTATGTCAGTCCTGCCTCCCTTTAAAGATAGGAACTACGTTAGCAATTCTCCAGTCGTACGGTACAACCCCTGAGTTTACCGATTCATTAAAAATTCTCGCTAACGGGCTTGCAATTTCATGCGCCAGTTCCTTTAATATTCTCGGATGAAGATTGTCCGGGCCCTCCGATTTTGTCCCATTAAGCTGTTCAAGTATGGCTTCTACCTCAGATGGAATAATATCCATCTCTATGGTAATATCCACCTCCATATCCTCATTCCCGTTTGTCATCCTTCCATTACCCCTAAGCTCCCCATTAACCTTACTAAAGACTGAGGCAAAGTACTTATTTAGATATTGGGCCATGCCTAGGTTATCCTTAACCTCCTTTCCATCCTCAGTGTGTAGCGGTCCCACTTCTTCTTTCTTTGTTTTCTTCTTATTTATATGGCTATAGAACCTTTTACTATTGGTTTTAATTCCCTTTGCAAGGTTCAACTCTACTTGGCTTTTAGCCTTTCTCACTTTATCCCTACATGTTCTGACCTCACTAAGATAGCTTTCCTTGCTAATCCCACCCTTCTTCCACTCCTTGTAGGCCTTCTGCTTTTTCTTAATCACCTCTCTGAGATGCTTGCTCATCCAGCTTGGTCTACAATTCTTGCCTATGGTTTTTCCCCCCTTTCTTGGGATGCAGGCTTCTGATAGTTTCTGCAGCTGCGACTTAAAGTAATTCCAGGCCTCTTCCGCATTTAGATCCACAAGTTCTTCAGTCCAATCCACTTCCCTAACTAATTTCCTTAATTCTTTAAAGTTAGCCCTTTTGAAATCAAAAACCCTAGTCCCACATCTATTTTTGTTTATCCTTCCATCTAGTTTGAACTGAATTAGCTCATGATCACTCGAACGAAGGTTGTCCCCTACAACCATTTCTTCTATGAGATCCTCATTGCTCACCAAAACAAAATCTAAAATGGCATCCCCTCTTGTCGGTTCTTCAACTACTTGGTGAAGGAATCCATCAGCTATCACATCCAGAGAAATCTGAGCCCTACTATTCTTGCTAGCACTTGTACTCCAGTCTATATCTGGGAAGTTAAAGTCTCCCATGATCACACATTTCCCATTAGTTTTTACTTCCTTAAAAACGTTAAAGAGGTCTCTATCCATATCCAGATCAGATCCCGGCGGTCTGTAGCACACCCCAAGCACTATCTCAGGGGAGGCTCTAGTAGCTTTCTTTCCCAGTGTGATTTTTGCCCAGACAGACTGTCTTGTCCATTCCATCACTTCTTATTTCTTTACAGTTAACCTCCTCATTGATGTACAATGCTACTCCACCACCTTTGCCTTTATTTCTATCTTTCCTAAACAGCACATAGCCTTCAATACCTGTACTCCAGTCATGACTACTATTCCACCACGTTTCTGTTATCCCTATATTATCTGGTTTCACTTCCTGCACCAGTAGCTCTAGTTCCTCCATTTTGTTCCCTAGGCTCCTCGTATTAGTGTACAGACATCTTAATTTTTGCCGTTTGGCTTCACTCACATTCGGTACCCTGTTAGGCACAGACATTCTACCACCAACATCACCTGTTAGTCTGTTATCTACACTACCCTTCCTTCTTATGCCAATTCTTCTGTCCACGGCTGTATCCCTTCTTACTTTGTTTACTTCCCTCTCAAGGTTAAATTCCGGCGTGGAGATCTCCCGAATATCTCCCCTAAATTTCTAGTTTAAAGCTCTCTTAATCAGGTCGGCAAGCCTCCATCCTAGAAGTCTATTTCCCTCCTTGCTCAGGTGAAGTCCATCCCGAGAGAACAGTCTTCTGTCCGTAAATGCTTCCCAATGGCCGTACATCCCAAAGCCCTCCTTATAGCACCACTGCCTGAGCCATCTGTTGATCGCCATAATCTTGTCACACCTTTGTTGCCCTTCTCTAGGAACCAGCAGAATCCCACTGAAGATCATCTGAGCCTCTATTTCCTTAAGCGTCTTCCCCAGTTTGGCATCGTCTCCCTTGATACATTCCAGAGAGTATCTAGCCATATCATTCATTCCCACATGAAGGACAATCAACGGATTCTTCCCCACTCCCGCTAGTATCCTTTTCAGCCTCAGGTCCATATCCTGTATCTTAGCACCCAGCATACAGCACACCCTTCTGTTCTCCTGATCAGCTCTAGTCACAGGCCTGTCTACTCTTCTCAGTAAGGAGTCTCCAATCACGTAGACCTGCCTTTTCCTGGTGACAGTGTGCTTCTCCGGTCTATCTCCCGTAGCCACCGGCTGCAAGTCCTCTCGATTCCTATTCCCCCTTGCAATCCTCCTGGGGCTCATATTTGGTGTTGCCTCCATTGATTCCTCCCCTCCTCTTGCAGGACTATCAGCTCTTCTCTTTTTCCTTGCCCTCTCTCCTTCAGCGACCACCTGCTGTGCCCCTTCTTCATTTTCCAACTCTGTAAACCTGTTCTTGAGTTCTATTTCTCCTTCACTGGCCCGTCTTTTCCTCTGCCTGGTTCTCTTAGTCACATGCTTTCACCGTCCACTTTCCTCCCCCAGCAGTCTCTCCTCTGAATTCTTTGGTCCTGCTTCCATCTGCACATCTGGGCTTATCCCTTCAGCCCCCTCGTGTCCATGCTCCATCATCTGCTCAAATCCCCTTCTGAACTCAACCAGAGTTTGCACCTGCATCTCCAGTCCTCGGATCTTCTCTTCCATCAGCTCTATCAGGTGGCACTTCATGCAGACAAAGCTCTTTTCAGGCGCCCCCTCCAGGATCATGTACATGCCGCAGCTTCCACATCCAGTCATCCTCATTGTGTCTTTCACTGCTGCCTCTGTAGCAGTCATGGCCTTCCCACCTGACGCCTGGTAGCCAACACAACACAAACCCCCAGCAGGCACCAGACCACCACCCTATCCCTTAACTATCTTGTCAGTTCCTCTGTCTTAGTCTCCCCTGCAACCTCTCCCTGGAAACTCCCACTGAAACTCCCCTGTTTACAGCTCTGTTGGCTGGCTCCTGTGCTGCTGCCTGACTGGCTGGCTGGCTCCTTATATAGGATCCCTAATCAGGTAAGCCCCGCCCCCTAATCAGGGCTCCGCTGCTTTCCCAGCACACTGCCCCAGCAGCCTCCACACACACACTACACAATACAATCCACACACTACAAACTACACAAACCTGCTCCTCCAACAGAACTGCCACTGAAACTCCCCTGTTTACAGCTCTGTTTGCTGGCTCCTGTGCTGCTGCAGCTGTCTGTGCTGCTGCCTGACTGGCTCCTTATATAGGACCCCATATCAGGTAAGCCCCTCCCCCTAATCAGGGCTCCTCTGCTCTCCCAGCACACTGCCCCTAGCAGCCTCCACACACACTACACACTACACAATACAAACTACAGAAATCTGCTCCTCCAACAGAACTCCCACTGAAACTCCCCTGTTTACAGCTCTGTTTGCTGGCTCCTGTGCTGCTGCAGCATATCATGCTTTAATAGCTGTGACCCAAACAAAGAGAGAAACAAGGTCTCTCCTAGACAGGAGGGAATGTCACAGCTATCTGTTTGTACCCAGAGAAATTAAGCAAGGTGTCATCAAAAATGATGGATGCTCCATTTACACAGAAATCATCAGAGGGATGAGAAAGCCACAGGAAGGGAAGATAGCATGAGAACATACTGCTTCTTGAAGCAAGTTCAATGAACTTTGAGAGAGATGCTTTTCAAATGTTAATTAAACATTAACTAAACTATAAAGGGAAGGGCAGAGAACCCCTAAGTTATCCAAAATTAAACAGATACAAGGAAACCAAGTTACTGGAACCTGAGAAAGCTGGGTCCTTCAACTGGGGTGGGGACAGATAGGATGAAGTCTCTGGGAACTGAATATAGGTGAGTAACCTGCTTAGGCAAAGATCTTTCACCTAGGAAGACAAGGGAAGCCAGCATCTTGTACTTCTGTGAAAGGTCCTGACTGAGGGAAATCAGTCATTGTTGGAAAGAATTATTACTAGTGAGAGAAACCACCTCTGAACAAAGCCTTTGCTTTGTTATATTAAGTGTTTTCATGTGTATTTCCTTCTGACCCTTTCTAACTTTATTTTTTTTAATTGGCATCACTTAACCTATCTCCTATTGTTAATAAATTTGTTTTATTTTTTTTACTATAAACCAACTCATTTTGTGTTCAAAGGAAAGGGTGTATTTACTCCAATTCAGTTAATAAGCTGTTATGCGCTTTCATCTCTTTAAACAAACAGACCTTATTATTTCCCTGAACTGTCCAGGAGAGGGCTAGACATTGCAGAGCACATGATTTTGGAAAAAATCAGGACTAGGAGAGTGTTGGAGTCACCTGGCTGATTGTGACCAAGGGTGGTGGAAGCCAGAATGGAGTTGTGGGGCTTTAAACAGGCTGGTGAACCTGGGCTGTCTAGCACACAGACACTTAGGGTATGACCTGTGTGCTTGTAAGCATCTCAGGCAGAAAGCTACTGTACCAAAGCATTGTAAGGTTCCCAGGGTTGAAGGGCAAGTGATGACACAACTCCTCATGGGTAACAGTCAGATGCTGGAACTGCACATGCTGTATATGGGGGGAAAAAACAACAATAGGCTAGGAGTATTCATTGTGTTAGCTAGAGGGGCAGCACAAAAAGCCCTGGCTGATAGGACAATAGGAGTTGATAGTCAACTTCCAGCAATGGAAGTGAACATTGGAGTAGACATGATTTAATTAATTAAAAGCTTATAAAAGCAACTACAGAGAAGACACATCCTAGTATTTCAGGAAAATACACTTATGCAACAAACATAATCAGGGTATCTGATTACTCTCCTTTGGACCTTTAAAAATAAGTCAGTAACATGTATGTTATTTATCTAAAAGGAGTCCTAAGTATGCTATCATTTATTTAAAAATGTATAATGGCTTATATTTTGGAGAAAAATCCATTGGAGCAGTAGCCCCTTCTTAAACTTAAAATTCTTATTTATTTATGAATTTTTTTTTCATTTTATTTTATTTATAAATGATCAGGTAATTTAAGGAACTGATCTCTGACCAAATTTCATTTTTTTGAACTAAATTATATATTTGCACTCATTTTACTCTAAAAACTAAGTTGCTATCATGGAGAGGAAAAGTTCAAATTGGATCACAATACAATAATGTTTAAGTACATTGCTCAATTGGCGTTCTCTTGTATATAAGCTGGGAAGTCATCAGTTGGAAATGGCAGAGAAGCAGAAAAATCAGGGCATATTTGTTGATCATAGGATGAGTATGAGCCACCAATGTGATGTGGTCATGAAAAAGACAAATTCAATCCCATGATGTATCAGGTGAGATTTCCAGTAAAGATAAAGGAAGTATTCGTGCTGTCGTATAAGCTACTGGTAAAACCTCATTTGGAATACTGTGTGCAATTCCAGTCACGCATTTCAAGAAAGAAAGTTTAGGGGAATGGAGAGCCTAAAGAGAGCTTGACTTCCTTAGTCTAGCAAAATAAATGCTGAGAGGAAACATGAGTGCTGACTATAAATATATCAGGGGCAGGGGGAAGCCATTTAAGCTAAAAGACAATGTTGACACAGGAACAAATGGATATAAACTGGTCACGAATAAACATAGGCTAGAAATTAGAAGAAGTTTCTTACCATCAGAGGAGTGGTATTCTAGAACAGCCTCCCAGTAGGAGTAGTGGTAGCAAAAAACCTAACTAGTTTTAAGATGAAGCTTGATACATTTTATTAATGGATTGTATGATGGGGTTGCCTATGATAGCCAGGGATTGGACTCCTTCCAGTCTTATGTCACATGGTAATAGTGATGATTCCTCATGAATGGGTCAAATTCTGTCTTCCTCTAAAGTGCTAGAGCATTGTCTAATAAGAAGAGATGCAACACCTTGGCCAGTAACAGTAATTTTTGGTGCCTTGACTACTTGGATATCTAGTTGTGTTGCGGAATCCAAAAAGTCCCTAAGGATATGAACCTACTTAACAAGTTAGCACCAAGCACCCTTGGATGGGGTTATAGATGATGAAGTTCTATAGACTGCTTCTTCCTCCTCATTAGCATCACCTCAGTCTTGGTTGAACATTACCTAACTAGTCATCATAAAGATTCAGATTTTGGTTGGCCATTGAGAAATCAGGAATTTGGGGCTGTTTGCATTTGAACTTGAGATGTAGAGAAGGATATTATCTGCATACAGCTGGCACTTTGGCCTGTATTTCACAAGCTCTCCCAATGACTTCAGTTGGGTGCCAGGTAGAGAGGATTGAGTCTTGTGGTACTTTCTTTGTAAGTAAGGGCTCTGTAGGTGGATGAACTGTTACCATAACAATCATAGACCAATTCCTTAAGAGGAAGGAGTTGGGACTATTCAGGGTATTTACATTCACCTCTGAAGCATCTCAGGGGAAGGATAGTAGTAATTTGTGCTCCATCATTTCAAGTACCACATAGAGGCTCAGCTGGATGAATGTGGATGTACTCCCTCAACAGTATATAGTATAGTGGCCTAATGTATATGACCATGGTGTCCTCCAGTGGCTAGTCCCAATGACTACATAGCCTACTACTATCTCACAACTAACGGAGTTTCTCTTTACCTCAGTTGGAAGGGGCCTATGCTTTTTGTGTTGAAAGCTCTGAATTCAGTCCCAGTTGATAATCATTGTGTTTGTATGTGTATTCAGCCATGGTTAATTAATGTGAAGAGCAGACAAGATCCAGGATTCTGGCATCTGACATGTCATCAGACTATTTTTTGATAATTTCTCAATTAGTTGGGTTAGTACTACAGTCCTTACTCAGGCACAACTTCCAGAAAGAGGAGAGGAACAGAGATCACACCTACACAGGAAGGACAAGAGAAAAAGAGCAAGAAATTATCCAGAAGTCAGAGTTAATGTATTGGAAATTGATTGCAATTAAGCTTGTTTGAAGTGAGGCAATGAATAAAAGATGAAAATGTAAGTGTTTGAACAAAAATGCTCCAGTATTAGAAAAGATAAAATAAACTGATATAATTAAATTATTCAAAACATATCACATATGAGATTTCTAAGAAATTCCATTACAGGAATAGTTTTAGTTATTTTAAATTAATTTATCAGACATTTTATGTTAGTTATCACCGTAAATGATAGTATGTTTACATGTTATTACAAAAGGACTAATGGTTCATAAGTTCTTTAAATTTGATGTTTCTGGTTGAGGGAGCCTAGCTGGATAAATAATGAATTTTGTTTTATATACATCTGGAGTATGGAGCTGGAATTAAACAAGTGAAATTATAAAGCAAACAGTTAAATCAGCCTTTTTCTTATGTTAATATAGTTATAAATCTTATTTGAGATGTGCAAATATTATGAATAATCTTGAAGGGTCCAGCACTAATGAATTATTGAGACTATTTAATGAAATACATTTCATATACACATGCACACCCTGTAACTCATCTTTTTTTCCCAGCTTCACCATATAACACAAGCCCACCGACATCACTGAATAACGAAGTTCCCTTCAAAGGAAACCGGGACAGCCTTATTTAAAGACGCTTAGAGGACAATTAGTTCCTCAGGCTATGTGCCTCTTTTGAAAGGTACAGAGGAGAATATATAGGCATCAGCAGCATATGTGAAATTATGAAATGGGGAATCTGATTTAATCTTTATTTGAAACACAAATTAGTCATTCTGCAACTACATCTTGCAGTATAAATTTACCATTTCAACTGGTGTCACGTACAGAATTGTTTTTCCATTTAATCCAGAAGCCAAGTGGCAGTGTCTCAAGGGTGCCTTTTCTTGTTAAAAGTATCTGTTTCCAGATTAACAAAGAAGACATTTCTTTTGAAATACCCTGTCTGAATCTTAAAGAGGAGTTTGGGGCAGAAAATTGACTGTAAAAATAGCCTTCCATAGTCAACAGATCTGAGTCCAATCTGCATACACTATTGACTGATACAGGATTTAACTAGTTATTCCTGTTCACACGGCAGAGCCAACATGGCTGTGGGAGTGTTAGTGAGATTCTGTAGGCAGTGCTCAGAGCACTGGAGAGCTCCCTTTATGTATGGGACTAAACAGAGTAGATAAACAAACTAAGGGCCTTGTTTGCCACTTTGCAGGTTTTTCCCATGTAGGGAGCAGGAAACTTCATTCATGTTGGCTTATGTAGATGCTGACCAACTGTTCCACTGGAGGTGGTTGACTTCTGCCCCTCCAAAACAGGCAAGGGCTTCATCCCTGGATATCCTGATTCGCAAGGGATGACTTTTTAATGGTGTGAATATATACTGTATATGGTGAATAAATTATGTTCTCTGTTAAAATTACAGAAGATACAACCTCCTGAGGTCCCTTCCAACCCTAATAGTCTATGATTCTATGATTCTATGAAACCTACAAGGTGATGGTCACCTCTGTGAATTGTTGGGCAACCTTGATTCCTGTTGATGTCAATCGGGCCTGAGATTGCTCAGCATTTTCCAGGATTAGCCTAAAACTAGTAATCAAATGCACTAATGCCTAATTGTATTTATAAATGGGGAGTTATTAATGGAAACATGGATACCCTCTTAATTATGTAGCTACCAGGGCACTGATATCAGAAGTCTACCCAGTAAGTATTCTAATGCCCTTCTTGTGACTCTGTGGAATATTTTTTCTCTGCTTTTATATTTCATTCACTATGGATTATTTCCAAACACTGGTGACCCCGGAGGTGACAGCTTCAATCTAATCAAACTGACTAAGGCTTGCTTAGCTTCACTTATGCAATGATACCCTCTGAGCAACGGAAAGTAAAATGACAGCTGCACCATCTTTTGTTTCATTACCACTGGAATGAAGAACATTCCTTTTCCAATTGAAACTATTTTAATAAGTCCATCTCTGCTTGTGAAAATCTCTTTGTACTTGGGTTCTGAAATAAAAATGTTGTCATTAAAAACTTAATCCAAAATAGAAAATGTGTGACACCCTATAGTGAAATGACCTACAGTACCAAAAAAAAAAAAAAAAGATGTTTTCCTTTAAATAAACTGCTCTCTTTGGTCTTGACAGAAATATATTGTATTCTTATGTACACTTGAGTGAGATTTACTCATTCCTAAAACACCATATCTCTGCCCTTAAAAAATATCTTGGAGTCAGTTAACCACAACTTTAAAAATCTTTATTGATTTATTTTTTTCTCTTTTCTACAGTCTGTTTTTTCTTTAAAGTGCTCTGATGAGCATTAAGCTCCATTTAAAGAACACATTTTCAATAGTAAGGTATTTTCAATAGTAAGGTAGCTCAGTTTTTTTTTCATTACTGCGTTCAGAGAGTTTTTGTGTATTATATGATACGTCTGTGATTTGTCTGAGGTAGTGCTGACTTCATTAACTGAGAATTTGGATTGCTTTTGCATGGCATATTACAGCATTCAAAATACATTAATCAAGCCAGAGCTATCTAACAGTAACAAAACTCCAGGATGCGAATGCATATAAACTGGCATGTTGCCCACTTGGGGGCAGACTGTGCTTCATTTACTCACTTTACATAGTACCTTACTTCTTGAGTAGCATCACTGTTTTCATTAATTACTCAAAAAATATAAAATAAAAAAGTACTGCTTAAGATGAGAAAAGATAGCAGAATCTAGTCTTTGGCTGCCAAAGTCTTGTTTGCTCTAAAAGAGGCAATCAGTAAGAACCATAATAATTTATTTGTTCAACTTGAATGTTCCTCCTATGATAATTAAAATATGATATTTCCTGTAGTCTGTAAGGGGAAGAGAAGCATTATTTAAGATTGTTTTATATTGTTAAAATAAATTTCAACTGGAAAATAGAACTGTACTGTGAGATTTAGACATGCATTCAGAAAATACTTAGAATAATTCCATGCAGACTGTAACAGATCATTATGACAGGAATTAACATTGATCAGGACACACAGGCGAATAAAAGAAAGAGAGATGGATTTAAGTGCCAACAGGCTACAACTTTATTAACAATGGTGAGGGACACTATCCATCCCCTTCTCACATACCAGGTATTTAATTGAGTTCCAAGTCTCCCACCATACAACCAATAACTCAGGGCAGACCTAGAGTCTAACAGGTAGGAATCAGCCCACTGCTGATTAATCTTGCCCTCCTACTGGCAAGAAGGTAGAAGATACTTAAAGAGGAACCTCAGCCTGCAAAGACTTGAGGTATCCCATTTGTCTTACAGGCAAAAGGTCCTTCAGCCAAATCCCAGCGCTCACTTATAATCTGAGTGGTGGCCCTTTTCGCCTTTATCCACCCTGTACACCAGCAACAAGTTGTGATGAACTGAACATACCTACATTCCTTCTAGCACTAAGATTCCTATTCTCAGTCCTTTTAACCTAAACTCTGTCTCAACAATGCTGCGAGAAAGATAACTCCACCCCTCTCACAAGACCCCTGCCAGTTTGGCCCAATAGGAAAAAAAATCCTTCCTTATCCAAAAAGCAAGTGATCAGTCAGATGTCTCAATTACACAGAGAGAGGATGGGGCAGCAATACAGCAAGATGGCTCTCAGTTGCTTGGGGAAACTTTAAATTGAGGGGAGGGGACTGCGAGAACCAATGAGCTTCTATTATCCCCCCCCAAACTGGCCGATGGGAGGCAGAGAAGCCCCATCCCCAGGCATAATCCAACATATTGCACTTTGAGGCACAAAGAGGGGCTCAGCTTGAGTATATCTGGATAGGAGCTCTCCCCTCCACCTCCCAAGGTTTGGCCATTCCCGTTCTAGTCGAACCAAACTTCCTTCCTACTGAGACAGAGAGGGGCATTCTCTGGCAAACATTCATATTCTGCACATATTCAGTATTATTGCATGGATCAAAAATAGTTTATCAGGGCACCCATGCTGAAAACACAACAGGGCAGATTTTCAGCCAGCGTAAATTGGTGGATTTCTATTGAAGTCAATGAGGCTATGCCAGTTTACACCCGTTGAAAATCTGATCCATATATTATTTTGTTATAGGCAGGCATTCAGTATATTATTTTGGTGTATATTTAAGTTTCACACCTCAGGCAATTCAAATATAAGTAGTTTATCTCTGGGCTGTACTGACCATACTTGGTTGAATATTCCACAAATTTGCACCGGAAGAAAATTTCCTCTCATAATTAACCAATATTCAATATAAATCCAGAACATGTCTCTTTGGAACTTTTGAATTACATAGTAAGACTCACCAAAGTATTCCCTTGTCCTCTACTTGACTCTGTCTAATATTTATCTCAACTCAAGAATCCTGGAAGGTTTTAATAGTACAAGAAACAAATCTCCTAACTGCCTTACACATGACCGATATTGCACATTTCATTTATAAACTCTGTATAAACTGATTAGTTATACTCCCTTACATACACTCAGACACCCTTACACTCAATGAGATTACATGCATAAGTGAATGTAAGGGATCAAAGTTAGCGTAAATGACATGCCAAGGAGTCAGAGGATGGTATATGTTTAAATATGGGTTGGCCTAATTTGGCTGACACTTTCTTGCACCCTCCTGTTAGTTGCTTTTTATGCGATTGCCCCACCCTCCACATTCTGGACTCTGAGCTTCTGAGTAATACCAACTCATATTCTGACAGATTCAGAGTTGGTAAATGGGCACAAAGTTACATGTTGTGAAGTCAATGTTTGTCTGAGGGAGTCTAAAGAATGTGATATTGATGTAGTGTATGTACGCTGTTGGGGCAGCAGAAGGTATAAATTATATCTACTTCACTCCCTTTATACTTACACTCACCTCTGACTGTAGCCCTTTATTTCTAAACCAGAATTCCCTTTTCCAGTTGATATCACTAAGTGAATACATTTGTATCCTTCTCTGACATATTAATACATTTTAATAAACTAGAAGCCCTATATTTTGTTATTAATACATTTTCATAAATTAGAATCCCGAGGTCCTCCCATCATCCCATTTAAGAGTTTGAGTCTGCACTGAGCAGGTGCAAAATGTTTCATTTGTATGTGTACAACTAAGAGTGCAAAATGCAGGAGCAGGAAGAGACCCCAATCTTTTATTAATGAGCTCAAAGCAAGTAATTCCAGCCTATAAGCATGTATAGAAACATACACCTCTAAGCACCTTATCTGCATTCTGAGAATCACACTTAGGCTGTGTCTTCAGACATGCACATTCTCTTCCCACATCTTGTCAACTTTTACCTTGTGCTCTTAAGAGTTTAAGATTGAGATTGATTTCTACTCACCATACACAGGGACAACTCCTTTGAGGTGCTCAGCATGCTTAACTCTCCCTGACGTCATTTAAAGTTGAGGCTGCTCAGCTCCTTGCAGTTCTAGTACTTAAACTGATGTGTGGCCATATATAGTTTTTGCTTGCACCTGTACTGTAATGCAACAACCTTGCACTCCACTCTACAAAAGACAGAGGATCACAGCAAAAATAAATGTCATATTAAGGGCTTTGTCCAGAGACGACCCAGGCCTGTTGATAGTGGGGAGGGGGGGCAGAGTGAGGGCAGCTGGCTTCAGCAGTGTTACTGAGCTTGCTCAGTCCCTGTGAGCATACTCAGTACAAACCAAACAGCAAATCTGGGAGTGGGGGAGAATGTGACTCCCCATTTCTCCCCCTCATGCGTCACCTTTGGCTTTGCCTATCCTCAGCTTTTCAACAGCTCTGTTATCCTAATTTTCTTTTTGCCATTATTTTGCCTTTCACGTTTCTATGAGTCATTGGAAAGACTCCCGTTTTTTTGGGCGGGGGGAACAAATGTACTTGACCAAAATGATAAGTCTTCAAGCTCTGTGCTGTCATTGGGGGAGGGATAGCTCAGTGGTTTGAGCATTGGCCTGCTAAACGCAGGTTGTGAGTTCAGTCTTTGAGGGGGCCATTTAGGGATCTGGGTCAATAATCTGTTTGGGGAGGAGTCCTGCTTTGAGCAGTGGGTTAGATTAGATGACCTCCTGAGGTCCTTTCCAACCCTGATATTCTATAATTCATCTCTCCATGTTAATATTCTTGTAAAACCTCCACATGATGCTGTTGGTATCACTGTTTGTAAGAGATGGGTTTGATTTGAATTGACTATTTTCAAAATTCTTATGAGCATGCAGGAGGAAAGAAAACAAAATACCAACCTGGCTATTACATTGAAAATATTAGTGTGATCCAATAATCTGGGTATGGTCTCTGTTCAGAGTACATCTTCAGATACATAGCGTGACTGCCTGGGTAAATCAGATTAGCTGTGTCTAATTGAGCAAAACTTTGAATGCAACCTCTCACTCAGATTTGTACCTGACATCATCAAAGAGGAATCCACAGCTTGTGACTATAATGCACTCATTTAAAAGACCTTAATTTTTGTAGCTACCTCAGATTTTAGGTTAACAAATTGAGACATTGTAATGAAGACCTATTTTCAGAAGGAAGATTCCCAATACTTTTTGTGAAAATCAGGCTCCTTCAAGGAATCTCAAGTAGAGTCAGTTGGGAATTTTTCAATAACATTTCCACCCTCACCCCCAAAAATGCAAATTAATCACCACCACCAACTTGTTTATGAAATGGTCAAGTTCGACAAAACATCAAATTCAAAATATTTGGTTTTTAAAAACGTTTTGAGATTGTAGAGTCAAAATGAGTTTTCATTTCAAAATTTTAATAAATTGACACTAATTTTTTTTAAATGGAGATAACATAAAAAATGAAATAAAACATTTTGATTGGCTAGAACTGATTTTTCCCCCCAAACTTTTGATTTGTGAAATTATTTGGGATTTCAACTTTTCCATCTGTTTCTAGATGGATTTTTTTTTTCAAATGTCAAAAATTCTTAGATGGAAAAATTGCTTCCCACCCAGCTCTAATTTCGTGATGGGTATTTTAAATCACTGGTCATTTCTAAAAAAAATAAATAAAAAAATTAGATCCCATAACAATTTTAGGCATATAAGAATATGTCTGCAGTGCAATTAAACATCTCCAGCTGGCCCATGTCTGCTGACCCAGACTCACTGCTGGTGTTTAACTGCAGTGTAGAGGTTTGGGTTTGGGATGGAGTCCAAGCTCTGGGATCCTGCATGGAGGGAGGGTCCCAGAGCTCAGGCTTCAGCCCAAGCCTGAATGTCTACACTGCAGTTTTACAGCCCCAGAGCCCAAAGCCCATGAATGTGAGTCAACTGACATGGGAGAGTTGTGGGTGTTTAATTATAGTGTAGATACACCCTGAGTGTAGTTTAAATTTGAGGAGCTATTACTGTTAATACTTGTAGATCTGAGTTTTCGCCAAAATTTTAGAAGCAAACATTTTACTCTGTGATGACAAAGATTTATTTATTTTTTTCCCTAAGGCTATGTGAACAGCATATGTGCAAAGTATGAATGTCACTAAAGCTCTCACTAATTTAATCTTACAACTTTTGCAGTTCAGATATTCCCTCCCACTGGAAAACCTATGGGAGATTGTCAAGAGAGGAGGAAATATCAGCAAAGTTCTCTGTGTGGATTGTTTTCTAAATTCTATTGTTATGAAGAGGGCTTTGCCCCTCACCATACCCCCATAAAGAAACAGAGGGTTTGACACCTATAACATCCAGTTTCCCCCAAACTCTGCTGGAAGCTCTAGAGCCTCTTGTATCAACTGGCTTCATGGTAGACCACCACTGCCTGTGGCTGTCCCAGAGAAGCTCTTTGTTGGGTTGCCGGAGTTTGATTAAGTTTCCCTTTTCACTGGTGTTGATGTGTGTATGTGCAGTGGGAGAACAAAATATTATCTTCATCTCTCCACTAGAACTAGAGTGCCTTGTGATAAAGGAGGATATTGATATAATAGGCATCACAGAAACCTGGTGGACTGAGAGCAAGCAATGGAACACAATCATTCCGGGGTACAAAATATATCAGAAGGACAGAACAAGTCATGCAGGGGGAGGAATGACACTATATGTGAAAGAAAATGTAGATTCAAATGAAGTAAAAATCTTACGCGAATCCACATGTTCCATAGAATCTCTATGGATAGAAATTTCATGCTCTAATTAAAATATAACATTAGGGATCTATTATCGAGCACCTGACCAGGATAGTAATAGTGATGATGAAATGCTAAGGGAAATAAGAGAGGCTATCAAAATTAAGAACCCAATAATAGTGGAGGATTTCAATTATCCCCATATTGACTGGGAACATTTCACTTCAGGACGAAATGCAGAGATAAAATTTCTCGATACTTTAAGTGACTGCTTCATGGAGCAGCTGGTACGGGAACCCACAAGGGGAGAGGTAACTCTAGATTTAATCCTGAGTGGAGCGCAGGAGCTGGTCCAAGAGGTAACTATAGCAGGACCGCTTGGAAATAGTGACCATAATACAATAGCATTCAACATCCCTGTGGGGGGAAGAACACCTCAACAGCCCAACACTGTGGCATTTAATTTCAAAAGGGGGAACTATACAAAAATGAGAGGGTTAGTTAAACAAAAGTTAAAAGGTACAGTGACTAAAGTGAAATCCCTGCAAGTTGCATGGGCCCTTTTTAAAGACACTCTAATAGAGGCCCAACTTCAATGTATACCCCAAATTAAGAAACACAGTAACAGAACTAAAAAAGAGCCACCGTGACTTAATAACCATGTAAAGAAGCAGTGAAAGATAAAAAGACTTCCTTTAAAAAGTGGAAATCAAATCCTAGTGAGGCAAATAGAAAGGAGCACAAATACTGCCAGCTTAAGTGCAAGAGTGTAATAAGAAAAGCCAAAGAGGAGTTTGAAGAACGGCTAGCCAAAAACTCCAAAGATAATAACAAAATGTTTTTTAAGTACATCAGAAGCAGGAAGCCTGCTAAACAACCAGTGGGGCCCCTTGACGATCAAAATACAAAAGGAGTGCTTAAAGACGATAAAGTCATTGCGGAGCAACTAAATGGATTCTTTGCTTCAGTCTTCACAGCTGAGGATGTTAGGGAGATTCCCAAACCTGAGCCGACTTTTGTAGGTGACAAATCTGAGGAATTGTCACAGATTGAAGTGTCACTAGAGGAGGTTTTGGAATTAATTGATAAACTCAACATTAACAAGTCACCGGGACCAGATAGCATTCACCCAAGAGTCCTGAAAGAACTCAAATGTGAAGTTGCAGAACTATTAACTAAGGTTAGTAACCTGTCCTTTAAATTGGCTTCTGTACCCAGTGACTGGAAGTTAGCTAATGTAACGCCAATATTTAAAAAGGGCTCTAGAAGTGATTCCAGCAATTACAGACTGGTAAATCTAACATCAGTACCGGGCAAATTAGTCAAAACAATAGTTAAGAATAAAATTGTCAGACACATAGAAAAACATAAACTGTTGAGCAACAGTCAACATGGTTTCTATAAAGGGAAATCGTGTTTTACTAATCTATTAGAGTTCTTTGAAGCGGTCAACAAACTTGTGGACAAGGGGGATTCAGTGGACATAGTGTACTTAGATTTCCGAAAAGCCTTTGACCAGGTCCCTCACCAAAGGCTCTTACATAAATTAAGCTGTCATGGGATAAAATGGAAGGTCCTTTCATGGATTGAGAACTGGTTAAAAGACAGGGAACAAAGGGCAGGAATAAATGGTAATTTTTCAGAATGGAGAGTGGTAACTAGTGGTGTTCCCCAAGGGTCAGTCCTAGAAGCAATCCTATTCAATTTATTCATAAATGATCTGGAGAAAGGGATAAACAGTGAGGTGGCAAAGTTTGCAGATGATACTAAACTACTCAAGGTAGTTAAGACCAAAGTAGATTGTGAAGAACTTCAAAAAGATCTCACAAAACTAAGTGATTGGGCAACAAAATGGCAAATGAAATTTAATGTGGATAAATGTAAAGTAATGCACATTGGAAAAAATAACCCCAACTATACATACAATATGATGGGGACTAATTTAGCTATGAGTCAGGAAAAAGATCTTGGCGTCATCGTGGATAGTTCTCTGAAGATGTCCACGCAGTGTGCAGAGGCAGTCAAAAAAGCAAACAGGATATTAGGAATCATTAAAAAGGTGATAGAGAATAAGACTGAGAATATATTATTGCCCTTATATAAATCCATGGTACGTCCACATCTTGAATATTATGTACAGATGTGGTCTCCTCACCTCAAAAAAGATATTCTAGCACTAGAAAAAGTTCAGAAAAGGGCAACTAAAATGATTAGGGATTTGGAGAGGGTCCCATACAAGGAAAGATTAAAGAGGCTAGGCCTCTTCAGCTTGGAAAAGAGGAGACTAAGGGGGGATATTATAGAGGTATATAAAATCATGAGTGATATGGAGAAAGTGGATAAGGAAAAGTTATTTACTTATTCCCATAATACAAGAACTAGGGGTCACCAAATGAAATTAATAGGTAGCAGGTTTAAAACAAATAAAAGGAAGTTCTTCTTCACACAGCGCATAGTCAACTTGTGGAACTCCTTACCTGAGGAGGTTGTGAAGGCTGAGACTATAACAATGTTTAAAAGGGAACTGGATAAATTCATGGTGGCTAAGTCCATAAATGGCTATTAACCAGGAAGGGTAAAGAATGGTGTCTCTAGCCTCTGTTCACCAGAGGATGGAGATGGATGGCAGGAGAGAGATCACTTGATCATTGCCTGTTAGCTTCACTCCCTCTGGGGCACCTGGCATTGGCCACTGTCGGTAGACAGATACTGGACTAGATGGACCTTTGGTCTGACCCAGTATGGCCGTTCTTATGTTCTTATGTTCTTATTCATTGATGGGTCCTGGACCACATGAAGAGCCATCAGTGTAGATCCTGAGAAAGAGGGTGATCACAGTTGGCTGACTTTTTTCTCATCTGTGTGTGGGCCTGTGAGGAACAAATGTATGTTAATTTTGTAATTGTTCTAGTCTGTCTTGAATTACAGCTGACTCCGTGAAGTCATTTTAATGGAAAAATCATGGTACAAAGAAATTTGAGAGGCACTTAACTCTTCAAATGTTAATTAGCCAGAAGGGGAATTCTATTGCAATTATATAAAAGATTGCACCCCTTTTAAGATTACTGTTTGTGTAGCTGGATTAATGTTTACACTTAAAATAACACTCTGCCTAAGACTTCACAAATAATTTAAACAAAGCCACCAATAAGTTGGGAAGGTCACTGTGACAGATATGGCAGTTTCCTGCAATATCCTTGAAAGACCTTATTGCATTTCGTTTATATATTATTTTGATCTAGGATTATATGTAACTTTTCTGGGAGATGACGTGACATATGTAAGACCTGGCAGTTCAATATACTATATTGAAAAAGTTCCTTGCAAGCTTGGACTTTTGGAACAAAAAATGCGAGATAGATTTTCTGGCGAGTCCCAACGGGGAGGTTCATGGAAATTACCCAACTTCAGTGATGAAAAACTCAGACTTTTGAATCTAGTCCCTGAATAAAAGGGTCCCTGTCTTCTGATAACCTTTTATAGAAGGATAATTTCAAAGGCCCACGCTGTATAAAGAAATTGTTGCTTTTGCCCAGCTTTTATTCTGGTTCTGGATCTAAGTTGGATATGAGCTTCTAACCATGGGAAAACCCAGTTGTGAATTTTGAAATACTAAAACCTACCAGAGCAGAATGTTGGAGTTGTGGGTGACTTCTGGTAAGCTTTTTTAGTGCATGTGTACGTTCCTTTATTGTTTTAATAAATTTTCTCTTTTATGATTTTACCTTAAGAATAAATGTGCTTGAGTGTGTTAACTTGTAACTTCTTGCAATTCACTGGTTGTAGCCCTTGGAGACAAGGCAAAATGCAGGCACTGTTTACACAATCTGGCTTGTTGGTTGTATCATAGCATAAGGTATGAAGCCTTAAAACCCCCAGTCAAGAGGGAAAGAGATATGAGTGTTTGCCCAAGAGAGGAGATGGTTAGAAGTCAGAAACATTTATATGGGTGCCCTTAAGTGACCAAGGAGGGAGAATAAAGGTGTAGTTACCCTGGAATTGTGACAGTTACTATAGAAACAGATTCCTGAAAAATCAGTAGATCACTGTGGAAAAATTTCAGGTGATCACGTGGTCTGGAAATAAAGCAGTTTGATATTGAAATTCTATCTTATACGTATGTCCCTAGGGACATAGGAAGAGGTACTTATCCATAAATTGTTAAGATGATACCTCAATAAATTTCCTGAAATTAATCAAGAAGGTGTCGATAGTCTGTCTGTCAGAAGATTGGCTATTTTCCTATGCAGTGAACTTGAAAAGGGAGTTAGCATTTAAAAAATTAAACTCCAGAGTCCAAAGGAACAGATTGCATTTTAACATAATAGGATAAAACTTTGTCTGTACAATCTCCTGCATAATATCCAGGCCACATTTCTTACACATTTTCTTACTTAATATATTTGTTCTTTAACCTACATTTTTGCTAGTTTGCAAATTCGTGCAATGCATTTACTTCAAACAGTTAATATTTCTTTTGCAAACATTGCTATGAGACATTGTTCTTATTAACAAAAATATATTATTAATTAATCATTTCCCATGGACTTCATCTTGAGGTAGCAGGAAGGTGTTCATGCCCCCATGACACTAGGAGCTATGCTGGTGGGAGTGTAGTCCCTTGGTGGGAGACTGGCAAAGGAGAGAAGCAGTGGTGAAGGGCCATATGTCTACATGGCATAGAGAGACATAAGAGAGAGATATCATTAATAAAGAGAAAAGATAGTGAGGCTTACAGATTTGTTCAGACTCTGAATATTATCCAAAATATTATGACAAAAAGTAGCCATGCCTTTCTATAAATAGCAACGAATAATGTCTCCCTTATATTAGCTCTCTATATATCAATAGATTTCAAAGCATTTTACAAAGGAAGTCAGCATTGTTATCCCCATTTTACAGAAGGGGAAACTGAGGCTTTAAGAAGTGAAGAGACTTGCCCCAGGTCTTCGATAAGGCCTGTTGCAGAGCCAGGAATAGAATCTAGATTTCTTGAGCGCTAGTCCAGTGCACAAATCATATACCTTTTTCCTTAGACAACACATCACACAATTCAGTTTTCCATTTATTAAGTGAAATGATGGTAGCGAACATTCATTCTGAGGAGAGCTGGTCAGGAATTTTCCATTGGGATGATTTTCTGACAGAAAATGCAATCTCTGTAGAAAAATCAAAATTCTATTTTCTGTCAGGAAAATCTATATAAAATATTTCATTTGGGGTCTGCTAGACCTGACTTGGAATATTTTGGGTATTTTAACTGACTCAAAACAGTTTCAAGTTAGTTCAACAAAAAAATTAAATAGCATTTTCCTTTGTAGTGCAATGCCTTCTGAGAGTTGCAGTTCAGGTTCCCATTCTCTCCTATAGCCTGGACTTCCTGGAGGACTACATAAGGACTACAGGTATGTGGGTCATGCTCAGGCCACGCAATGTGGAGATTGCTTGAGTTCTCTCTTCCTGCTCACCTTTGCGGGGTTCATTCATAGTCTGGCTCAAATGAGTTTGTATTTGAATATTAAAATAATGAAGTCAAAGAGTATGAATTTCCAGCTCATTTCAAATGCTGCAGAACACATCCTGCATAGACTGGGTAGCATTCAGGTGTAAAGGAGATCAGTGACCTAGAAGGTCCCCTGAACAAAGTACAAAGTTCTTCAGGCAAGCTTAGTCACTGATGGTCTGTGGAAATGTTTATGAGGCACAATGTAAGATTATCTCCAAAGCTTTTATTTCTCCATTACTTTAAGTGTGGATCATCCATTGCTTTGGTGCAGCCTTTACATTAGCAGGTACTTAATGCAAGTTTGTAACTTATTCAATAATAATGTGTCTGCTTCTCTGTTTATTGAGCCATCAGTGATGTGTACAAGGTTGCAGTGATCTTCTTTTGTTTCCTCTCTCTCTTTCTTTATACTTTATGAACAATCTTAGGGCTTCTGAAAGGTACCAGATTGTCAGCCATGGAAACCAAAGCCCTCTGTGTTATCCACAGAACAGATACTACAGAAATAGTGTCAGTGCAGCTTTCCCACACTGCCTTGCCTATATCCAAAACCCCGATCTGGCAGAAGCACCTCTGGAAGTAAAACGATGGTTAAGTCTTCATGCCTATTCAGTCCTTAGTCTCCTTGCTGAGACTGTCGAAAGGTGTGAAGGACCATTTCCTGTCAAGCACCTACCACACTGTGGGTAATAAATAATAGTATGCCAACATAATGCCAATTGCAATATTAATGCTTAGTTACAGTAGTAAATATTAATGTTTAGAGTAGCATTAACTTTTGTACTGATAACCATTAGGATATTTCTTGAGGCTTTGAGAGCAGATTGCTGTGATTTTCAGCTGCTTCTGTCATCTCCCTTCCAGACACTCCTTGTTCCTGATCCAGGAAGCCTTGAACCAATAGAATTGTACAGTCTTCTTCTGGTTGGTTGGGGAAAGAATTTCATGGAGCCACAGATCATCCCCCTCATGAAGTTTTGGCTCCTCTTTCTTGATTTTATTGAAGGTGAAATACAAGGTCTTCTGCAATTAACATGATACCTAATGAAGCTTAGGTCACAGTGTTTTCCTTAAGATCACATGAGAGGGGATGGGGAAATTGGTCCATCTTAAACATAGGGGCTAAGTAAGGAAGTGAAATAAACAAACAAAAGTGTATGCTAATGAGCCTGGTGGAAAATTAAAACTATGTAATTAAAACCAAAGACCATTTTGCAGTGCTATTAATGGAACAAACAGTTTGGTGGCTATGGACACTTCTGTTATTTTGAAAATTACCTTATCTCGCAAGCTTTTTGATTCTGTGGAAGTGACAGCAAGATAACACAGAACAAAATTCAAGGAAGCTGCTACAGATTTTCTGTTTCCTCTTAGAACTAATGACTTTCAGAGTATATCAAGAGAGTCCAGACAGCATCCTGTCTTTGTCTCTACTTATGTAGCTGTTACAAACCTCAAACCCTTCTGTATTCAAATGCTAGTGTGCTTGCCATTTTTGCAATGTTATTGAAAATGTCACTCTGTCATTTCTTGCTGATGCCGAAAACCCACACTATCGAATGATTTACTTCAAGTACTGATCCTGGGAATTAACTGGAAATATCTTTAAATTTCATCATTCAGATCCCAGATATTATGTGCTGAATATATGGTGTTTTAATTTTGTGACACAGCCTACATTTTATGGGTATATGGAAAC
The DNA here is from genome assembly GCF_025201925.1 of Gopherus flavomarginatus. Taxonomy (NCBI): domain Eukaryota; kingdom Metazoa; phylum Chordata; order Testudines; family Testudinidae; genus Gopherus; species Gopherus flavomarginatus. The sequence continues at coordinate 146,815,732 of NC_066618.1, read as the reverse complement.
TAAATTTCATAGTTTCATATTATTATACATGGCAGTATTTTAAAGCGTACATTTATTGTATGCCTTTTGGTCAGTCTTGCCTAGAATATTTTTTTGTAATTATTTTACTACTTCATTAGAAATACAAGTATGAGAAACACATTTAGTGTGCATCATTTTCATTGGTCCAAAATGTGTGGTCTTTCAACAGACAAAAATCTCACTAAATCAGATGAACTCAATAGGATCGTTGCCTGAGCAAGAGCTAAGAAAAATTACAGTATTTTGGCTCACTGCAACATGCTGAGCCATTCTAGTGAAGAGATGAATGTCATTAACTCCTGTCCACTCCAAAGTCAGTAGGACTTGGGAGTAGAACTGGTGATGTTTTGGTTAATTTATAATTCCATGAAGTATAACGAAAAAATAATAAAAAAAAATCTTGTGTCAAACTGAAAACAACAAAAATGGAAAATTTTGGCAAATTGAAAAGTTTTTACAAATTGCATTATTGGATGAAATAAAATGTTTTGCTTGAACCAAAATAAACATATTTTAATGGTTTTGAATTTTTAAAAATAAAGTGAAAGGAACTTTTAAAACAAAAATTTGTTTCAGAGTAAAAAAAAATCAAAATACCCCCCCCCCCCAAAAAACACAATTCAGTGAAACTAACATGATTTCACAAAAACATTTTGGTGTTGCCAAGTCTGAATTTTTTGTTGGGGCGGCAGGGGGGAACAGATAAAAATTTTACCCAACTTCATTTGATTTTGGGGGAGTTGAGAATGGTTTGGATTTTATTGGAAGTACTCAGCACCTCTAATTATAATGCTGATGGATGAATTTCATGTTTCCATATATCACAGAGTTATATTTCTAAAGCAATTCAAAGACAAAGCTATTATTTTATTTCCTCTCTGTATACCAGAGTGTTAGGCTTTTGTATCTTTTTGTTGTTGCAAAGGATCTTTCATAAATAGCATACATGGTTTAGGTCCTGCTCCTGATATCACTTACTCTAATATTACACTGATGTAAGTTGATTGATTACAGTTCATCCTAATTTACACAGTTGAAAGTGAAAAGAAAATCAGCTTTCTCTGTTTACATCTCTAGGGAAAATAAATGAAAATGTAGGTTCTAGGGTTACATTTTACTTTTGCAATTGCAATATACCCACACAGAAAGCGTATGTATTGTATTTTAAAATAGAGTGCATGATATTTGTGTTTCTCCTGTGTGGCATTGTAACGATGCTTAGTATCTCTTAAAATTTAATTTAATAACCATTATTCACTATTCTGAAATGAATGTTGGGAGATTGTGGTTCACACCCATTAAATTAAAAAGAAAGAGATTCATTAGAATAAATCAAATGGAATTACCCTTTCATAATCTGTAACTTATTGGTGTTTATTAATGCTGCAGAAATATAGCACAAAATGCTTTGTTAAAATAATAGCAACAGTATGCTGAGATTATTTCATACTTCTCTAGTACATACCTGTCTGTCTAATATGTGTGCACTATGACAGATGGGTAGATTAGATGTAATGATTGTTAAGAGGTGTGCTATTTCCTATTTTAAATTTATACATAAACTCTACGTGCATTTTATTCAGTCTGAAAACAAGAAGATTGAAACTGGGAATGGTCTAGAGATTAACATTTTTAAATTGCAATAGGATTGGTTCTGTTTGTACAATTTCCAATTATCATTACAATCATTATCATGAGAGTGGATTCATGTAGTTACATATTCTGTTCTCATTACAATATTTTTACACAGAACAATGCTATACACTGTGACAAAAACAGTAAACTATGCTAATCTGACCTTTGCCATGTGACTAAAAAATCACTGTTGCCTTCACAGCTTTTACAACGTTAGTTGCCAGCTAAAGTAGAAAACATTTAAATGGATGCACAGTAGCATTGTGTACTTCTATTTTTCATGCATTTTGTAGGCATTAGATATGTCTAATAAGACAATTCTATTTCTCACGTAACTCCATTGATTTAATTGACCCAATTTCCCATTCTTATGCTGGTTTAAAAAGAAAAAAAAGTAAAAGAAGAGAGAAAGAAAATGGCATAAGGCAGTGTTTCCCAAACTTGAGATGCCGCTTGTTTAGGGAAAGCCCCTGGCGGGCCAGGCTGGTTTGTTTACCTGCTGTGTCAGTAGATCCAGCCAATCGCGGCTCCCACTGTCCGCAATTCACTGCTCCAGGCCAATGGGAGCTGCTGGAAGCAGTGGCCATTATATGATTGATTGAAATATAATGATGAGACTAAGATTGCATAAATAGGTTATAGCATTTTATGTGGCATGTCTCAGCATCTCCAGTACAGAAGAATGTCTGTCCTATCAGCTTTATAGGAGCACTCCTGATATGTGCTTCACATTAGGATGTCAGCTTATTATATGGGAGTGTGGCTGTCGTTTCCTCAGTGAAAAGAGCTACTCTATTTCATGTGAAAGCATGGTTTCTGTCACAGTCCTTTATAGATGAAGAAATGGACCTCTAGTTATTTTTACCTACTGTCTCCAGCTGGCCACTATCAATTTCCTCACAAGCTCTTTGTTACAGCACAGCCTTGTGTTGTACCCAGTTTTGGGAAGGGCTATACTGAGTATGGTTACACAGTTTTGAAGACAAGGCATTTACAGAATAAAATTGGAAATGTTCCCTTGTTGCCTCAAAGAGCAGAGATGCTATATTTACACCCGCAATTCACATGGATCTCTTGTGAGTAAAGTAACAATACTTACTGTGATAGACCCAAGCCAGTTGGGAACAGCAGAGTAGTAGAAGGGAGATATAGTGACCACTGGATAAGCAGTTTTCTGTTCCCTGAGAGACTAGAGCAGGGGTTGCTCCAGGCTAATGAAAACACCTGACTCCAATTAACCTGCTTAGAGTCAGGTGAGGCTGTTAAGCACCTGACCTTAATTAAGGTCCCTCTGATGCTGTAAAAGGGCTCACACCAGTCAGGCCAAAGGGATCCAGAAGAGAGGAAGTGCATGTGAGGAACTGGGAGCAAGAGGCGTGCAAGAAGCTGAGAGTGAGTAAGTGTACTGCTGGAGGACTGAGGAGTACAAGTGTTATCAGACATCAGGAGGAAGGTCTGGTGGTGAGGACAAAGAAGGTGTTGGGAGGAAGCTATGGGAAGTTAGCCCAGGGAGTTGTAGCTGTTGCACAGCAGTACCAGGAGGCACTTTAGACAGCTGCAGTCCACAGGGCCCTGGACTGGAACCCGGAGTAGAGAGCGGGCCTGGGTTCCCCCCAAACCTCCCAACTCCTGATCAAACACAGGGGGAACTGACCTGAACTGTGGCCCTTATCAGAAGGGAATATGTGTGGGCTGTTTCCCGACCCACAGGGTGAATCTGTGTGGCGAGCATATCTGCCAAGGTAGAGGAGGAACTTTGTCACACTACTTATAACAAAGGCTGTCAGAAAATTGTAGGCCATGGTTTTGTTATGGAAACTTCAACTTTTAACACACACTGAAACATTTTATAGTTGTTGCATATTTGAATATTTTTGTGATCTTATGTGTCATGTTATAGTCCCACTCACATTTGGCCTAGCTGCCCCTCTGTCATGATGGAAAGTTGGCTGAACCAAATCTGAGTGAGTGACATTGTGACCTGGTACACAGTCACAACACCATTCAAATTTGGCCAGGCCACCCCTCCGTTATTCTTGACTTTGAGAGCCAAGTAGGACATATGCTTCTCTTTTGTACTGCTTCCCTACTATGGCAGGTAGGACTGAATGCCTTGGAGGAAGGTGCTTTAGTACTGATGTGTGGGTGTGTGCCCAGGGCTGCTGCTTCTTGTGGAGACTATGGAAAGGAGAGAGGTCTTAATTTCTCATCAGGAAAAAAGTGGAGAGGAAACCTGAGACTAGACCACCTGGGGAGTGTCTGCCTAGTGCCATGCTGACCTGCTGATGTCTGACCACACCAAAACAGCAACTTGAACAAACTGTCTGCAACTTTTGAACCAAAAAATCATGATTTTCTTGCAGTCTTACCTATAATTGTTTCTTTTCCCCCACACAACATTGTCAAAAATGACAGGTTATTCCTGTGACAAAACTTCAAAATCAGCCTGATATTGGGAACAAGAAAACCTTACTTATTTTCTGAATGTGTGCATGTTCTCTTCCTTCTGGCTATACCCATACCATTTAGCTTTCTCTTACCTTGGACTTACAGCAGGGTGTCTGTACGTTGGCAGTGTGCTTCATGGCTAATTAGAGGCAGAACTCCCATTACAGTGGGAGTTGAGTGGCTAATTTCTAGAGTATTGTACTGAAAATTTACCTCATAATAAAACAATATCCATGGAAGAAGAGTTAAGGAGTAGTAAAATGGTATCTTTGATTTAAGATAAAATCAGTTTACATATTCTTTCTAATCTAGAGCACACATGGAAAGTTTTTACACACAGCTTAAAATGTTAGACCTGGGCAAAACTGTAGAAATTGTTTTTGCAAACTATCAAATATTTGTGTAATTTTACAAAGGATAAAAATGGTCAACCTGGGCACACAAACTAATTTCCACTCGCATGGCAGAAAGATCTTACAAATGTATTTACATCTGAGCACAAACTCATTGAAGATTAAAAATAAAACAAAATAAATTAAAGTCACTCTTTGGAATACCACAAATCGCTTGTGTATGACATTGACTAACTGCGTGAGCTTGGGCAAGTCACTTCGGCCACCAATTCCAGACCTGTTTGCCTAAAGGTGGTGACCTAAAGCACCATCTAGGCACCTAAATAAAAGTAATTGTATTTTCAGAGCTGCTGACATCTACAAATTCTATGGACTTCAGTGGGACACAGGGGCACTGAAACAATTTATATAGTGCAGATGCTGAGAGCCATTGAACTGTAAATCCTGTATATAATGGAATCCATTTCAAGCAAGGGGATGTGGCAACACACCCAACACCTCCAGCACCTATGGTGGAACATAAAGGTACTCAACAGCTCTGAAAATGAGACAGTTTATTTAGATGCCTAAATATAGATTTAGGTGTCTAATCATAGGAAAACAAGTCAGGACATGTTGCCCTTAGTCTATTTGATCCAAGGTTCCCCATCTATAAAATGGGCGTAAAATATATGTGAGTCTAAGGTTGTTACATGAATCTCAATTCAGTAATTTTTGTACAGAGTTTTGGGGTCCTGAGTGAGCACAGCTATGGATAGTACTTTTATTATTTTTAGCTATTGGTTCTTCAGACAAAGTTTGTTCAGGCTAGAACAGCAATGGATGATGGGAACTGTAGTGTAATGCCCTTCAGTTTAACATCTGGCATAACAACATGTGAAAGGACACTGTGGAATGCCCAGGTATTCATTCAGGCAGCCAAGCTTGGCAAGCAAGGAGAACAAAGCACACTAGAAATAAGGGTGGGGTTTTTTTGGTTAATTTTATTTTATTATAAATGTTATATTTTTTGTGTCCACACAGTTGGAGGAAGCCTACAAAGACTGAGTCTTATGTAGTTTTAATAACAATATGAAGTGTTCATTGGTGTAAAAACATTTTTAATTGTGAACACTTCTGTGAGACCCTGAAGTGCAGTTCCATACATTTTGCACCCAAAGTAGTACTTTCAAAAAATTCAAAAATGTGTTGGTTCCACATTGAGAGCCAAATTCAGTGAAAATCTTTGCTCCCATGAATAGTCACAGGTTAAGTCATTGTTACAACGCACACAATCTGATTCTTAGTTGCCCAGCATTGTGTGTAGTCATTTACAGCAGTGAAAAGTGGAAATAAAAGCCTACTGCAGTAGAATGTATCATTTTCCTTCGACTCTGTGCTGATGTAGAAGGCTATGCAAGGTGTAGCATTATGAAGAATCTGTGCTCAGGTGTGTATAGATGTTTTATCAAGAGGAGAATAGTAATTTTCAGGTTCTAACATTATTTTTGATCTCTTGCAGATATTAACCTAATAAAATGCTATACTTCATGAAGAGTTTAAGCAAATTATGTGCCACAATTTGAGTACACACTGGTAGTTTCATTAAAATCTCTGCTCATTAGTTATTCACTTGCATATGTTTTTCTGGGTCAGGCTCTAAGTAAAGGGTCGGCAACCTCTGGCATGCGGCTCACCAGGGTAAGCACCCTGGCAGGCCAGGCCAGTTTGTTTACTGGTCGCATTGGCAGGTTCAGTAGATCGCGGCTCCCACTACCCGCAGTTCGCCGTACCAAGCCAATGTGGGCGACGGGAAGTGAGTGGGCAAGGGATATGCTGGTCGCGGCTGCCTGGCGCTCTCATTGGCCTGGAGTGGCGAACTGCGGCCAGTGGGAGCCGCGGTCCTCCAAACCTGCTGACTCAGCAGGTAAACAAACTGGCCCAGCCCACCAGAGTGCTTACCCTGGTGAGCCGCGTGACAGAGGATGCCAACCCCTGGTTTATAATGTATTGAGAGTGTACATTCTGCTTTGCATTGTACAAAAATGGGATATAATCCTTGTTCTAAGAACCCAGTGGTCTGGGGGCTTGACTTTGCAGACACATACTGTCAGGTGTAGAGCTTACTACCAGTCATTGCAACTATGCCTAGTATTAAGTGTTTGGAGGATCAGCCTTGTCATGGTATAATTCCCCACTCTGAACCTTAGTGTCCAAAAAGATAGGGTACTAGCATGAATTCCTCTAAGCTCAATTACCAGCTTAGTACTTGTAGCGCTGCCACCAACCAGAAATTCCAGTGCCTGGTACACTCTGGTCCCCCCAAAACTTTGTCTGGGGACCCCCAAGACCAAGTCCCTCTGGATCTTAACAAAAGGAAAGTAAACCCTTTCCCTCACCGTTGCCTCTCCCAGACTTCTCCTCCCTGGATTACCCTGGAAGATTACTGTGATTCAAACTCCTTGAATCTTAAAACACAGAGGAAAATTCACCTTCCCCTCTCCTTCTCTCTCCCCCTCCCAGACTCTCCCTGAGAGAGAAAGTAATCCTAACACAGAGAGAAAATTAACCTTTCTCTCCCCCTTCCCTCCTTTCTCCCCACCAATTTCCTGGTGGATCCAGACCCAGTCCCTTGGGGTCTCACTAGAATAAAAAACCAATCAGATTCTTAAACAGGAAAAGCTTTTAATTAAAGAAAGAAAAAACAGTAAAAATTATCTTTGTAAATTTAAGATGGAATATGTTACAGGGTTTTTCAGCTTATAGACACTGGGAATACCCTCCCAGCCTAAGTATACAAGTACAAATTAAAATCCTTTCAGCAAAATACAAATTTGAACTCCTTCCAGCCAAATACACATTTGAACTCCCCCCAGCCAAATACACATTTGCAAATAAAGAAAACAAACATAAGCCTGTCTCGCCTTATCTACCTAATACTTACTATTCTGAACTTATAAGAGCCTGTATCGGAGAGATTGGAGAGAAACTTGGTTGCACGTCTGGTCCCTCTGAGCCCCCAGAATGAACAACAACCAAAATCTAACAGCACACACAAACTTCCCTCCCTCAAGATTTGACAATATCCTGTCCCCTGATTGGTCCTCTGGTCAGGTGACAGCCAGGCTCACTGAACTTGTTAACCCTTTACAGGAAAAAGAGACATGAAGTACTCCTGTTCTATTAACCATTAACTATTTGTTCATGACAAGCATCTAATTAAGAACCAGGCAAAACGGCTCAGGCACGTAATAAAGCAAATGACATTATGAGATTGAAAGGTCCAGGTCTCATGATTGGAAAGCTATATGGAAGAAATGTATTTTGAACAAAAGGTATTTGAAGGAGGAGAAAGGTATTTGGGGGGACATGAGAGGGGGAAAGTGATTTATCTTTTGTGGAAGCCTAGGTGAAGGTATTAATCCAAGAGTGGAAGAAGGTTGTAAAGGGTATGAGTTGGATGAAAACATAGGGGAAAGAAAGGGAGCAAGAAGGAGAATACAAAGTAAGTAGATCAGTTAAAGGCCACATGCACAAGTAACTGAAGCAGGGCCTGTTTGTAAAGATCTTTGAGATTCTTTGGAATGACAGATGCTATGCAAATTCAAGTTAATGTTAGAGTTGGGTATAACTTGAAAACTCTGGCTCTGGATCCGTAACTATATTCAGATCCAGGGTTTTGTTCTGATCCATCTCTAGTTAATTTCCTTAACAATACTTTTGCTAATAATGTCTCTGATTAAAGAAAGTATTGATTTCAATCGGGCTCAAGCAAAGGCTTAATGATAAGCGCATGCTTAAATGCTTTCCGATCAAGGAATGTTTTCCTGAATTGGAGCCTGTAATAATATAAGGATTAATGTGTGTTTGTATTGTTTGACTGACTTCCTTCAGGTTCTCTTTCCTGTCTTTTATTGCTGATTTTAGACTTTGAGGTTCTTTTGTCAGTCAAGAATTTTGTCTGTGAAAAATAATGACACTTTCATTTTGAAGGTGCAACTCAGTTTTAAGGTATGGTATAGTATGTTAATTCAAAATTACAATATAGTTCTCATGCAGATGTTTACATAGGGGTTGTTATGAAAGCATTGTTCTGAGATTTGTATTTTACCAACGCTTACAAGGACAGAAAATCCTTTTTCACATATGTGGTTATATGTAGAATTATTTTCTAAATTATTTTAGAGAAATCTAATCCTGCTGTTCTGGTCTTGAAGAGGTCAGCATTATTTATTATTTATACTGCATTTTCTTGAAGAAATTAATATTTTATTATTAATATTCATCATAAATAAGTAATTTGTATCTTTTATATCATTAATGACATTGGACAAATAGACTTTCACTTGATTGGAAATGTGCTGCTATGCAAATGCCAGTTGTGATAGAATTAGTTTACTTTATTCCATTTGTGTAGTTTTAATTACGTAATAAAAAAAAGCATCGAAAATAATTATGTACTGTATTGTGGAAGAAGAGTATAAAGCCAAACCATATGGAAACATAAAGATGCTAAAAATAATAGTGACACTTTCATACTAGCTCAAAATAACCTCCAATACTTGAAAGTGTTGGCATCAGCAACATTCAGATCATATTAACAAATGTTAATTAAATATGTGCTGATAACAGTGGTTTAATTGCAGGTACCAAAGTCTGAGGACCAGCAAACACCTATATGAAAGGCTATCCACTGAGCTCTAGATAAATAGCATTATGCTACATGACACTGATTTTTTGGGTGTAGATTTGAAGCTCAATTAAGTTGTCAGTAACAACCTTGTGAGAGACATCATTCCAAAATTTCATAAATTTATGAATAAAACATAAAGCTAATTTCACAAAAATTACAAAACTCTTCCCAGTTACTTCATACTGATAGTTCATATCTTAAAATGGCTTTTTGTGCTGATATTGTTTTGCTAATGCAAATACTGCTAAAATGACACTAAAAAATACCTTATTATACAAGTAGCTTTTATTATATTAAAGGCATAGCAGCTGAGACAGGCCTTATTTCTCCAGTGCCTTAACAACTGGACTAAAGACTATAATTAGAGCTGTCTATTAATTGCAGTTAACTCATGCGATTAACTAAAAAAAAAAAACACGATTAATTGCAGTTTTAATTGCACCATTAAACAATAGAATGCCAATTGAAATTTATTAAATCGTTTGGATGTTTTTTCTATATTTTCATATATATTGTATTCTGTGTTGTAATTGAAATCAAAGTGTATATTATTTGATTACAAATATTTGCATTGTAAAAATGATAAACAAAAGAAATAGTATTTTTTAATTCACCTCATACAAGTGCTGTAGAGCAATCTCTTTGTCATGAAAGTGCAACTTACAAATGTAGATTTTTCTTTTACGTAACTTCACTGAAAAACAAAACAATGTAAAACTTCAGAGCCTATAAGCCCACTCAGTCCTACTTCCTGTTCAGCCAATCACTAAGACAAACAAGTTTGTTTACATTTACAGGAGATAATGCTGCCCTCTTCTTATTTACAATGTCATTAGAAAGTGAGAACAGGCATTTGCATGGCACTTTTGTAGCCGGTATTGCAAGGTATTTACGTTTGTATGCCCCTTCATGCTTTGGCCATCATTCCAGAGGACATGCTTCCGTGCTGATGGCGCTCATTAAAAAAATGTGTTAATTAAATTTGTGACTGAACTCCTTGAGAGAGAATTGTATGTCCCCTGCTCTGTTTTATCTGCATTCTGCCATATATTTCATGTGATAGCAGTCTCAGATGATGATCCAGCACATGTTGTTCATTTTAAGAACACTTTCACTGCAGATTTCACAAAATGCAAAGAAGGCACCAATGTGAGATTTCTAAAGATAGTTACAGCACTACCCAAGATTTAAGAATCTGAAGTGTCTTCCAAAATCTGATATAAAAAATATCTTGTGCTGCTAGCTACAACAGTGGCACAAGAACGCCTGTTCTCACTTTCAAGTGACATTGTAAACAAGAAGTGGGCAGCATTATCTCCTGCAAATGGAAACAAACTTGTTTGTCTGAGCGATTGTCTGAATAAGAAGTAGGACTAAGTGGACTTGCAGGCTCTAAAATTTTACATTTTTTGTTTTTTAATGTAGTTTTTTTAACATAATTCTACATTCGTAAGATAAACTTTCATGATAAAGAGATTACACTACAGTACTTGTATTAGGTGAATTGAAAAATACTATTTATTTTGGGTTTTTTTACAATGCAAATACTTGTAATAAAAATAAATATCAAGTGAGCACTGTACACTTTGTATTCTATGTTGTAATTGAAATCAATATATTTGAAAATGTAGAAAAAATGCAAAAATATTTAAATAAATGGTATTCTCTTATTAACAGTGCGATTAATCATGATTTGTTTTTTTAATTGCTTGACAGCCCTAATTATAGCATAGGAGGCCTTCACCTCCTTCCCCCTCAACCCTCCCGCCCCTATTCTACATGGAGATTGGCTTGATCTGAACACACCTACTGGATTAGGCCCCTCAGGTGGGATAGCTGTTCCCCCATCTATTTTCCCCTTGTTTGAGAATCACATGGGGTTCAGGTGTGGTTATAGATATCCAGACACCTGCCTAAGGCATCAGTGCATATGCCCAGAGGCAGAAATTTAGGTGCCTACTGGGCTTTTACAGAGGAAATTTAGTCACCAAGTTAAGTTGCCTACAGGGTTAAGGTTTTTTGATGTTCCCTATCCACAGGAAAATTTGAAATTTCTACTTTTCATTCTAAAACAGAATTATTATTTTTATTGGCATTTTCCACAGAAGGGAAATTCTGAATTTTGACCAGCTCTGTTCAATAGCTCATCCATATGTTCTCTCTCCAGTTCTTTTTCATATCTCCTTTCCAGCATCCACAGTCCAAATATTTCCACCCTTATCCTTTACGGTCAGTTTACAGCCTTAACTGCAGCTATCTACACATAACTCGTCAGTGACTGTACGAAACTTTATGGAAAACAAAGCCCAAACACTGACAAGTAGAGTTAGTCAAAAAATGGGAATCAGGAGGTTTTAAGTTTGTAGTGACCTGGGAAGGAGAATTTGAGGGGAAAAGAGTGTCATTTTGAGGGATCACCACTTTATTTTTTATGAGTGGAAAATAGTCTATAAAATGTTCAGACTATTTTCTAATACAGTAGTGCTGTTTTTATTTCCATCTACCTAAAGTGTCAGGTACTCTGCCTATGGCAACCCAATGTTCCAGGCAGTGGGACATGGAAATTAACACAATATTGCAATTTTAAGAAAAATCTGAAGTATCTTTTCAGTTCAGTGTGGCATAAGTAAAAATCCATGATGATGTGATAAAGTATAAAGGTTGTATTAACACTTGTTCGTAATGACTGCCGTAACTCACACTGAGTAACGTGGTAATGTCAAACTCAAGACAATCCAAACTTTATTCCACACCATCAAGTGTTCTTTCACTTTCAAGTCTGACTTTCACCTTTCTACAGGTCAGCTGCTTAAAAATAGTAAGGAAAACAACTATATTAAAAATATTATTTTCAGAATTGTTTTTCTTCTATTTGAGTGTCTTACTTAAAAAAAAAAACCCACCCCAAAAAAACCCAAGGAAAAACTGAACTGCTTTCTCTAATAATGGAATAGTCAAGGCAAAACATTGCACTCATCAACTCCCCACCCTCTCTCCACACAAGATACAAAATAGCTGCAGAATATTCCCCAGGCCCCTGTCTCCGCCCTGTCTCCCTTCAATCACACTCCGTATTACATCTTTATAGGCCTTATCTCCCTTCAGTAACAACCAACATGTAAAGTTACCCAGAATGCAGCCATTCATATTGAGATGGAAGCCTTTGAAAATCAGCATCTTTGTATTGGACACTTGTGCTGCTAACCTTCCTACTCTGTGAGTTCCATTAATATAGTCATTACTAGGGTGACCTGATGTCCCATTTTAAAGGGACAGTCCTGTATGTAAGCCCTCCTGCAGGTGTCTCGACTTTTTCTTAAAAACTGGCAAATTGTCCCCTATTTTCTGTCTCTTCCCCCTACCCCCCGCCAATCAGTACTGGCAGTCCTGCTTCTGGCCAGATCCCTGCTTGCCACCCACCAGCGGTGAGTGTGTATGGGGGGTACAGTGGCCAGCAGCCCCAAATTTGTCTCTGTTTCAATTCAATGAATATAATCAAACCAGAATCTCTAACAATAACAAAAGATGTGTCTCTTCTATATATATATATATATATACACCCATCAAAATTTTAAATTCCTTGGTTTCTGAAATGTTATCACTTGGTTTCTAGCATGAAGCCATATTCTGTAACCTAATTTTCCACAAGGCATTGTGCTATACAGAGTAGTAAGTGTTAGCAGGGTTGGACACTATTTTATTAGAAGCTATGGAGTAATTTAAAAAGAAGAAAAAACAAAACAAAATCTTCTTTTCATATAACTCTTGGTCCACCAAAGACAAAAGTGTGTGAATAGTGGATTACTCATGTGAGTAAAGTTAAACACATGTGTTGGCTTTGCTGGATTTGGCTGTAATGAATATGACATTATATATTCCAGTTTGCTGGCAGATATTTTATATTTTTCACCCCATATCAGACCAAACCAGGCAGAGCAGGGATTTGAACCTGTCTCTCACACACCCCAAGCCAGTGCTCTGGTGGCCATAAATGTTCTGACTAGCTCAACTTAAACTCTCATACAATAACACAACCCCATTTACCCAAAGTGTGTGTGTGCATGCGCGCAGCCAAAATCATCTTATTAAATTGGGGTATGTCTAGTAAAGCAGCGAGTGATTGTTGAGGCAGTCAGTTAGGAGACAGTGAGACACCCCACTGTGATCTGAATTAAAGGGAAATGTGTATTCTGAAAAAAAATATCTGAGTGGAATAGCTGCAGTTTTAAATTGTTATTTGAGATTCTGCCTCTGGAAAACTTTTTTTTAGGCCTTTGGTTTCATACAGCCTGACTTGAGAGCTGAACCAAAGCCCACTGACTTTGGATGAACCCCCCTGAAGAGGAACAGGATCTGGGTACAAAAGTTCTAGTCATTCAGCATAAGTTGTCTTCACAGTATATTATGTAGTTTGTATGTTCAATTAATTCAGTGTCTAGGAAATGAAGCCCACCATCAAATGGAATGCCAAATCAATTAGAAGGAATTTCCCAACTTCCTGACTTAAATTTTGTTCTCAGGATGTATTTTAAGATTCTTGTGGTACCTAAGAACAGATAGCATTTTGTTTACAAATGTTGCAGAAGTGTGCTTTTCTTAAAATATACATTTAATTTGTCATTTCCATATTTTTATTTGTTCAGACTTTGAAATACTGAGCAACTGCATAATGCATAATATAGTTGGCACTGCCTGGCCTCCAGTGACAAGTTAAACTCCTCACTTGAGATGCAGGACTATTTGCTGAAACATCACCATAATTGTCCCACCCACCTTCATTTCTTACTAGTTAAATACATCTTTTCCTTTGTTACTTTCGTCCATCATTCCCTTTGTGGTCTTGGGCAAGTCACTTAACCTCTCTGCTAAAGCTTTCCCATCTGTAAAATGGGAACAAGAGGGGCTGTAAAGATTAATTAGCGAGTTAGTATTTGAAAAGCACTTTAAAGATTAAAAGCACTAGATAAAGGCCACGTAGTGTAATTATTATTCTCAAAAGTGTTCCCTTAAATAGGAAAGGGAAATAAGTAAGACTGGGGTTTCTAATGATTCATTCTGATTAGGACCCTCTGAAAATTGCAATTTCGCAGACTGCATGGAAGTTGTGAAATTTTTCAATACTTCAGTTTTTCCTACAGCATCCACACAGACTCGTCTCATGCCCAGTGTGCTTTGTAGCACCCAACAACAGTTCATGAGGACTTCTTATCAGTTTTATGTGAAACCCCAAACTGCTCCTCCAATATGATGCTGTTGTGGACTATGAACCACAGTGAGTATGTGACCAGGGCATGGGGAAGCCTGCTTCAGCCTCCCTGCTGTTTGAAAAATCTCAGCAGTTCAGTTGGGATTCAGAGGTGAGTTTTATACAAAGAAATTCAGCTGCGACTTTTCACTCACTGCATTCTGTGCCTATTCAGTAAAATTTGCTAGTTTACCCATGACACCGCTGTGAATTTTCTTTTAAAAAAAAGAAAAGAAAAGAAAGAGAGAAATAAAACAACAACAAAAAATCTGTGATTTTCACAGGACCTTAGCTAAATGAAGCTTTGCACAATATACTTGATTTGGGAGATGGGAAAATATGAGTAATAACAATACCTAGCTTTTACGTAGTGGTCTTATCGGTAAATATTAAAGCATGTTACAAAGGAGGTCAGTATCATTATCCTCATTTTACAGATGGAGAAACTGAGGCACAGAGCAGGAAGTGACTTGCCCCAGGCAATCCATTAGTTGGTAGCTGACCTGGGAACAGAACCCAGGTCTTCTGAGTCTCAGTGTAGCCACTAGGTACCACTACAAGTACGTATATGTTCTGGGTGGCATTCTTTATTCAGGCTAATATACACAATACAGCTTATTGGTAATTTTTAATATAATCTGAATCCTGTCCTTAGAAGATTTCATTTCATACCACTCAGTATCTATAAAACAAAGAGAGAAAAACTGTGACCCACTGAAGGGGGGAACAAGGCCAATAAATTCTAAAATGTGGCTTTGACTACATTTTTTGTTTTTAATCTGATCCCACATATATGTATTTTAAATGTAGGTGCTTCATTCTGAATGCAAGTGGAACTGTGAGAGATATTGGGAATAAGTATTTTAAAGTAATATTATAGAGTCTGTGCATTGTATTCTGATTATGCTGTATCCTTCCTCCACCATCCCCAATTGGAGGTAATTCCATAATGCTATAATTAAAGTATCTTTCATTCTTCAGTGACCAGGACAAGGGGAAAGAGAGGCTAATGGCCCAATTTGGATATCATCACATAATAATAATGCCTGTTCAGAAGAAGGTATTATTATGAACATGAAGATTATTTTAAACATATTATAAATGATTCATTTGTCTTCTGCAGCCGGAGCATTCCATAAGGCACAACCAGTGGTATTTATCTACTCACCCTGGTCTTGGGTGGGGAAAAACCAGTCACCCTTTAGGTGACCATGATTGTGCCTCATAGAAGTGCAGTCCCAACATGAAGAGGGGCTGCATGCCCTGTACCATCCCTTATGATAATACAGCCTGTTCCTCAGGACGTTGTGGATGGAGATTGAAATCCTACATACCCTGCCAGCCTCCTCTGTGTACATTCCTTAAAGGCACACTGAGGAAAGCAGTCTGTGGAGGGACTGCAACTGTGACAAGGCCTTCAGAACATAAGAATAGCCATACCGGGTTAGACCAATGGTCCATCCAGGCCAGTTTCCTGTCTGCTGACAATGGCCAGATGCTTCAAAGGGAATGAACAGAACAGGTCAATTATTAAGTGATCCACCACCTCTCTTCTAGTCTCAGTTTCTGGCAGTCAGAAGTTTATGGACACCCAGAGACTGGGTTGCATTCCTGACCATTGCGGCTAATAGTCATTGATGGACCAATCCTCCATGAACTTATCCTAACTTTTTTGGTCTTCACAACATCCTATGGCAATGAGTTCCACAGGTTAAATTTGCATCGTGTGAAGAAGTACTTCCTTATGTTTCTTTTAAACCTGCTGCCTATGGGCCTTGGATGGGCTGCACAAGGGAAGGAAGCTCCATGCCCACTCCCTGCCTCCCTTAGCTCACACCCACGCAATGGCCTGTCACAATATGGCCCTAGTTTTTTTCTGAAATTTTAAGCATTTCTATTCATAAATGTATAGGTCTCACAAGAAACCATGTTTGCGTAGATGAGAAATTGGAAAAAAATACTTTTCATCTATAGGTACCTTCTTGCCACTTAGTCTAATTACCAGATGATTGCAAATGCTTGGCGACTTGGGTTTGGATTGGAATTTACTCTATTGAAGATCACTTGGTGCCTCCAGTACAGATACTCCTTCCAGTGCAGGGAAGCAATAGGATAATGAAGGTAGGCATTAGTTACAGAAACAGTTTGGGGACTTGTGCAGAAGGTTGAGAGAGGACAGACAACCTAATCAAAGCAGCATGAACAGTTACCTAGTAGGGTGCTACTAGATGACACTATTTGAAACAGGACAGACTTAAGGGGATTAATGTGGGAGATGAAGATAAGCAAGATTAACAAAAATAAAGCTACACAGACTCAGGCATAACTGAACAGCTGCTGTCTCTAGTTACCAAGATTGATAACTTCATGATTCCTTGGCATCAAAGGATACCATAAGGGAGCCGTAGAATTCAAGATGAGAGTCCCACAGCCGATTAAATTCTTGCAGAGAATGTAGCCGTTGTAGAAGTAATGGCTTGTATGAGGACTCACAGAGCCCATCACATTGTAATAATCTGGATTGTGTCTCCTTAAAGGCTCTGAAAATTCTGCACTATTCAGGCCGCTTAGAAGGAGATCTCTGCCGTATCTCCTTTTCCAGCATCACCCTCCAGTGTTACAGTGTGAGTATTCTGACAGCTGGAAGTGAACTAGATACTAGCCTGCCACTGCAAACCTTTAAGAGGATGTGTAGAAGCTAATGGACAGCTCAGCTTGTGGCCAATGTTCCCATCAACCCATCAGTTCATCTGCCTTGTCCACTATAATTCAAACCAAAATAACACAATAGGGTATACTGTCTCCTCTGTTTATGTGTTATACAGAAGTAAGCTGCTCTTTCTAGCTGGAGAGCTACTGTCGCTCTCAGAGGGAAATCAGTTTTAATGGGTTGAATGGGGAGACAGAAATACACATGCATAGAGCTTCACAGTCAAACTAACAGAGAAAAGTCCAGCCCATTTCGGCAACAGACAAATCTTCCAGTTCCTGTTGGTTGGGTCCTGCTGAAGACGAGCTGAGGGAGTGCTGCAAAGGAGCTGAGGGAGTGAGAATGCATCTTGCCAAACTTCCTCCTCTTCCTCAGAAAGGGGTGCTGCATACCTGTGGAATGAATGCGGTACAGATCTCCTCTCCCCTGCCTCTCCTCCACACAGCTTCCACCCAAGACAGAGAGAGACGGGGAAAGAATCCTTTGAGTAGAAGACTAAGGGTTGTTTATGGATACAGGGGAAATTGCATTATGGGAGAATGGTGGGAAAAAAAGAGATGAGGAGAGATTTGGACAGAAAGCAGATTAGAGAGATAAACAAGATGGAAAAAGAAAATACCAGAAGGATAAAAAAATGTGTTGAAGAAAGATTGCCGAGGGTTTTAGAGGAAAGAAAAATAAATAAATGATGAGATATTATATAAAATAAGTCTGAGGGAAGAAAAGACACCTTATGATACAAAAGAAAATTGTTGAGGGTTGGAAGTGAGAAAAGGTTGGGGGATGAAAAATACCTACTGACATGGAGCACCATTGTACAATATTTATTTGTTAGGAAGTTTGCTGTACTTGAGGTTTTGAATCTATTATCCAATAGTGGTTTGACTCTTTACACAAACCAAACAATACCTGAAATATTCTTACCCTTAAGTCAGGGAGAGGTGCTCTCCCGTCCCAAGACATGACCCTCTTTGCATGCTATAGAATGCTGAACATCCTAGATTTTCCTCTGAAAAAAAAATGGACTGGCATGATAGTTTATGACTCTTAAAATGTGGCCCTTAAAATGTGTTTGATTTAATATATTATTCTCAGGAAGTAGCAGAGCTGGCTTTGATTATAAAAATGCCTAGGAGAATCCTAGGAGAAAATTGTAACTTGGACTTCACACTCATGCAAGGGAGCAAGAAATCCCTCTTACATGAGTTACCTGGCAAAAATTTCCCTCCTCTCTCCCCCTCTTCATAAAACACAAAATTCCACCTGCCTGCAGAGGGTGCATTCCACTGGCTAACACTGAGTTCCTGTATAAGGCTTTCTCTCTCTAGCAGAGAGGATAGTATGTTTCACCAAAGCTGCCTTCTATAATATCCTGCTGTAAATAGTACTCCAGGCATGTAACATAGTCAAATAATTGTCTATTGTTTGTATTGGTTTTGTCACTATCTGCCATTTAATTGATGGTTTGAACCAGCACTGTAAAAATCTTTTACGATACACAATGGATGAATTTCCCATAACAAAAATAAAAATGAACCTAAGGCAATAGCAACCTACTTTAGTCTGAAAATGAGTAAATGCTATTAGCTGGGGAGGGTTTTATCCCTAGCCCAATAGAGAGATCCATTGCTGATTGTCCAATCCCTCTATGTCTGACCTGGAGAACTAAGAACATTGGTAATACACTTCCCCCCATCCCATAGAGAAAATATTTGCTGCCTTTAGGTTCTCAGCACTCCTTCCCAGCTTCAGTTGACCAAAAGATTTCCTATATCCGCCAACCCTGGGATTAAAGTAGATTTTTCCTCCTTTCTCTTTCTGATTTTCTGCCAAGGAAATACAAGAAAAGCAATGTAAATACATGAATAATTAAATTAACTCCTCCCCATGCACCCACAATATTTGCTACCCTTAACAGTGTGTGGTTTTCTTTTTCCATTTTTGTTTCCCACTTTCATCATCATCATTTTCTCTTTCTTCATGGATGGCTTTTTTGGCTATCTCCTTCTTATTATAGGTTTCTGTCCCATTCTTACCTCTTCTCCTTTCATCTTTTCCTCTTTACAGCCTCCCGACACTTCTGCCACTCAGTCTTTTTTTCTCCATCCTCTCCTGATGCCTCCTTCTCTCTCTCCTTTCTTTCTGTTATTGAGTCCTCCTCTCTCTCTTTCTACTTTTTGAACTGGTTTCCATCGTATACAGGATTTACAAGTTGGTTCAATAGCTCTCAGCACCCAGACTATAGAAATTGTTCCAGCCCTGCTGCTCCAGTCCCTCCATCCTTCGTTTCCTTTCACTCCCTATTCCTTTCATGCTTCCCTGTTTCTCTTGAGTCTCCTCTCATTGACTGTGCTCCAAAACCTGACTCAACCTGGAGCGCTGGGTGTTCCAGCCACCATTTGCCTTCCGACATCAGCTTCACTTCAAGATCTGTCCTACTCTGAGGTTTCGTGCTTTAGCATCTGCAAAGTGTTCTCTCCGTGCAGCTCATGGAACTTTTCTTAAATCCCTGCTGAGTCTCTTCCCTTTGGAGGTCTCCAACATTGTGGGCCAACCCCCAGCGAATTAAAGCAAGGGCATCAGAACTGGTATGGTTCAGTATATCACCCTGCTTAGCAAACGTGTGCCAGTTCAATTCACGTCATGAAATAAAATAATTCGATAAGTCTTGCAGCAATTGTTTGTACAACTACCCTTATTTTTAGAAGCCTGGCCTAGGTAAAGAAGGATGTTAGTGAGGATTGTTCCTGGATTGTGTTCAGGAGCAGTAGGCAGATAAGGACAAGTGTGTTTTGGAGTTAACAAGATTCCTATAGCTACCAGCAGGGAAAAGTGGATGAGTCAAGCAGTTTCAACTGAGTGTGGCTAGAAGCCAGATGCTCCCTTCCAACTAGGTAATATCTTTAACTGAACCTCAACAGCTTGTTGGACAAGGAGATGAATTAAAGTGCTGAATGTTTATGCTGACAGTGTTGCTAGATACAAAAGAAGCTTCCCGTGATGGCTGTACATCATGAAGTCCAGGCAGTTTGAAAAGGAGGCTATAAAATGGGCTACATCAAAAACTAGAAACTTTTGCAAGGGGTGCTGATGTATGGAGTCCAGCAGAATATATGGTGCTATCTCGTAAGAAGTTGCTGCAGTCCTAGGGTCAGATCCTCATCTAGCGTAAAATGTGTACTGATGTCAATGCAGCTATACTATTTTATGCTTGCTGAGGTTGTGGGGTTTAATCCTGTACTATTGAAGTCAATTAGAGCTTTATGTTGATGTTAATATGAATAGGATTAGGCACTTGGCCCCCAGAGTTACAAATACCAGCAAGAGGAGTTTCCAGGTGTTGCTGATAGGTAGCCAGCCTGGCAGCTCCCAACTCTCATGGAAAAGTTTGGGTGCTGAATTTCCCAAAAATAGGAAGATTGTTTGTCTTCAGTAATGCTTGGGCAGTTTATTGGGAAGTTTAATAGGTTTGTTATAGTTATGTTTTACTTTGGGGAAGTGAAAGACAAGGAGGTTCCCCTCCCCATTTCTCCTATTAAGCCCTGAGGTTACTTCACTTTAAGATGGTTGTCATAAACAGATAGCTAAGGGTTAATGTCTCTTTCATCTGGAAAGAAGTAACCTGAAACACCTGACCAGAAGACCAATCAGGAAACAGGACTTTTTAAAATCTGGGTGGAGGGAAGTTTGTGTCTGAGTTCTTTGTCTTCTGCCTGTCTCTCTCTCGGCTATGAGAGGATTTCTGTTTCCTGCTTTCTAATCTTCTGTTTAAAAGTTGTGAGTACAGAGATCATAAAACAATAGGGGTTATTTTTTTTTCTTTTGTATTTACATAGTGTACTTGCTGGAATGTGTTAAATTGTGTTCTTTTGAATAAGGCTGTTTATTCATATTTCTTTTAAGCAATTGACCCTGTATTTGTCACCTTAATACAGAGAGACCATTTTTATGTATTTTTTCTTTCTTTTTATATAAAGCTTTCTTTTAAGACCTGTTGGAGTTTTTCTTTATTGGGGAACTCCAGGGAACTGAGTCTGTGCTCACCAGGGAATTGGTGGGAGGAAGAAGTCAGGGGGAAATCTGTGTGTGTTAGATTTACTAGCCTGACTTTGCATTCCCTCTGGGTGAAGGAGGGGGGTGGGGGAGAGATTAGCTCTCTCTCCTTGTGTTTCCAGGACTGGAAATAGAGAGGGTGGAGTCCCTCTGTTTAGATTCACGGAGCTTGCTTCTGTGTATCTCTCCAGGAACCCAGGGAAGGGAAATGGTTTATTCCCCTTTGTTGTGAGACTCAAGGAATTTGGGTCTTGGGGTCCCCAGGGAAGGTTTTTGCGGGGACCAGAGTGCCCCAAAACACTCTAATTTTTTGAGTGGTGGCAGCTTTACCAGGTCCAAGCTGGTAACTAAACTTGGAGGTCTTCATGCTCACCCCCATATTTTGGACGCTAAGGTCCAAATCTGGGAATAGGTTATGACATGATGTGCAGTGGTGAGATACATAGAATCCAGAAGCCAGTAGGAATATTATATTTTTCTTTTCTCTGCTAGGGGCTTTTAAGCAGAGAGAAACAGTTTGGTTTTAAAAGGAACCAGAGAGAATTTTTTTTCCTGCTCTCTCTGGCAGTTGTGGCTTGCATATTAAGCAAGGAACCGTTAAGAAGCTATTAAGGGTCTTTTGTGACAATAGCACTCCCATTGAGAGTCATTACCAGCACAATACACATGCAAATAAAGTGTTTTTTCTGGTTTACTTTACATTGAAAAGATTAGCTAGAGGAAGAAAGGGAAAAAGGCACTGTTGCTAGGCAGACCCCAGGAGGCAACAAAGAACCCGCAGTTCAGAGGATAAACACCGGAGGGCACCCCAACACAAGAAAACAGGAACCATGCCTAACAAGACAAAAATGGAGGCCGAAGTACAAATCAAAGACGCCGAGCACAGGTGAGAGATGGAAAAAAAAATACAGGAACTAGAAATAAAACAAAAAGAAATGGAGCTGAGAGAAAGAGAAAGAGAGGCAGCCTACAAAAGAGAGCAAGCAGCCAAAATGCAGACCACCAAAAACAGCTGGAACTCCAGAGGGAAGCCCACCGACAGGCCATGGAATTAGAAAAGGCTAAGCAAAACACAGCCAATCCTAACAACCCTGCACCAATGATTGTTCCACATCACAGGAAATTTCCCACCTACAAGGCAGGTGATGACACCGAGGCCTTCTTGGAAAATTTTGAAAGAGCCTATCTTGGGTACCGCATCTCTGAAGACCAGTACATGGTAGAATTGAGGCCACAGCTCAGTGGACCTTTAGCAGAGGTGGCAGCTGAAATGCCTAAGGAGAACATGAATGACTATAAACTTTTTCAAACCAAGGCCAGATACAGAATGGGGATAACCCTGGATCATGCCCGTCGGCGTTTCAGAACCCAAAAGTGGAAACCAGATGTGTCATTTCCCAAACACGCCTACTACGTTGGGAAAAATTATGAAGCCTGGATATCAGGATACAATGTTAAATCCTTGGAAGAACTGCACCTCCTCATACAAATGGAGCAGTTCTTGGATGGTGTTCCTGAGGACGTAACACGGTACATACAAGATGGAAAACCCAAAAATCTCACCGAGGCGGGGGAGATTGGAGTCAGATGGATGGAAGTGGCAGAAAGCAAGAAAGCTACTGTCAAGGGGAACGAATACCCCAGAGGGCACACCGACCATAAACCCTACAACCGAGGACAACCAAAGACCCCACATACAACCCAAGTAAAGCCACAGATGCCCTATTCTTCCACCTCACCAGTCTCCAGTAACTCACCTCGACCCAGTGACCAGTCAGATGGAAGATGCTTCAAGTGTAATGAACTGGGACATATCAAGGCCAACTGCCCAAAGACCGCCAACCGAGTGCAGTTCATTACACCACCATCACACCAAAGATCCCCAGGCCCAGCTGCCTCTCAAATACCCTTGGAGCGAAGGGAAAATTTGAGAGTGGGCGGAAAGAAGGTTACTGCGTTGAGAGACACGGGGGCACAAGTGTCAGCTATCCACCAATCCTTCGTAGACCCCAAATTCATCAACCCAAAGGCCCAAGTGACAATTTACCCCTTCATGTCACAAGCTGTAGACTTGCCTACAGCTAAACTGCCTGTCCAGTACAAAGGCTGGTCAGGAATGTGGACTTTTGCAGTCTATGACAATTATCCCATCCCCATGCTACTGGGGGAAGACTTGGCCAACCAGGTGAAGCGGGCCAAGCGAGTGGGAATGGTTACACGCAGCCAAACCAGGCAAGCTTGCAGACCCATTCCTGTTCCTGAGCCGTCCACAGGCGCCCCGTCTGTGTTACCAGAGACCCAGACAGAGGTAGTGGACCCAGATTCCATGCCAACCACTGAAAGAGCCACAGCATCTCCAGTCCCAGGCCCAGAACTGGAACAGCAACCAGCACCAGCAATTGCAACCACATCTTCAAACTCAACGCCAGTGAGCCAGAACTGGCAGAAGCAACAGACAGCCATACCCAAAAGGCTCAGCCAGAGCCTGAAATACCCTCAGGTGCACCAGCGGAGAGCGGTTCACCATCAATGGAAACAATCCCATCACCTACATCGCTTCCAGAGGGACCAAGTCCAAGTCCCCAGTCTGAGGAAGAACTGGTAACGCCAGCCTCAAGGGAACAGTTCCAGACTGAGCAGGAAGCAGATGACAGTCTTCAGAAAGCTTGGGCGGCGGCACGGAGCACCCCGCCGCCTCTCAGCTCTTCTAATCGATCCCGGTTTGTTATAGACCAAGGACTTTTATACAAGGAGATTCTTTCTGGTGGACACCGGGAACAATGGCAGCCGCAAAAACAGTTGGTGGTTCCAACTAAGTACCGGGGGAAGCTCTTAAGCTTAGCCCATGATCATCCCAGTGGCCATGCTGGGGTGAACAGAACCAAGGACCGGTTGGGGAAGTCCTTCCACTGGGAGGGGATGGGCAAGGACGTTGCCAAGTATGTCCGGTCTTGTGAGGTATGCCAAAGAGTGGGAAAGCCTCAAGACGAGGTCAAGGCCCCTCTCCAGCCACTCCCCATAATTGAGGTCCCATTTCAGCGAGTAGCTGTGGATATTCTGGGTCCTTTCCCAAAAAAGACGCCCGGAGGAAAGCAGTACGTACTAACTTTCCAGCATGAAGACCTCTAAGCTTAGTTACCAGCTTGGACCTGGTAAAGCTGCCACCACTCAAAAAATTAGAGTGTTTTGGGGCACTCTGGTCCCCGCAAAAACCTTCCCTGGGGACCCCAAGACCCAAATTCCTTGAGTCTCACAACAAAGGGGAATAAACCATTTCCCTTCCCTGGGTTCCTGGAGAGATACACAGAAGCAAGCTCCGTGAATCTAAACAGAGGGACTCCACCCTCTCTATTTCCAGTCCTGGAAACACAAGGAGAGAGAGCTAATCTCTCCCCCACCCCCCTCCTTCACCCAGAGGGAATGCAAAGTCAGGCTAGTAAATCTAACACACACAGATTTCCCCCTGACTTCTTCCTCCCACCAATTCCCTGGTGAGCACAGACTCAGTTCCCTGGAGTTCCCCAATAAAGAAAAACTCCAACAGGTCTTAAAAGAAAGCTTTATATAAAAAGAAAGAAAAAATACATAAAAATGGTCTCTCTGTATTAAGGTGACAAATACAGGGTCAATTGCTTAAAAGAAATATGAATAAACAGCCTTATTCAAAAAAACACAATTTAACACATTCCAGCAAGTACACTATGTAAATACAAAAGAAAAAAAATAACCCCTATTGTTTTATGATCTCTGTACTCACAACTTTTAAACAGAAGATTAGAAAGCAGGAAACAGAAATCCTCTCATAGCCGAGAGAGAGACAGGCAGAAGACAAAGAACTCAGACACAAACTTCCCTCCACCCAGATTTTAAAAAGTCCTGTTTCCTGACTGGTCCTCTGGTCAGGTGTTTCAGGTTACTTCTTTCCATGTGAAAGAGACATTAACCCTTAGCTATCTGTTTATGACAATGGTGTTGCAGGTTGCAGGTCCAAGTGAACAAGATGTTAATCCCATCTGACCTTTGCCCTTTCCATGCACAGGGAAAGGCTAAAAGAATGACTACTTGGAAGATAAAAAGAGAAGAATACCCTTGAAAAGGGAGGACTCCACGTCCAGGGGTTACAGGACTGGCTTGAAGCGCAAGCTGAAGGATATTTTCTTTTTATTTTCTGATTTACACTAACCTTTGAGAAAAAGAGCTTGTTGACTAAAACTGTTTTGTTTTGTTTTGTTTGTTATATTTTTATTCGAGGTCACTCCTTCAGGTAACACATGGTCACCATCCTTCTAGCCAAGATGGACTAGACAATACCCACTTTGGAGTCCCTCTGTGAGTCATTCAGCCTGCTGTCAAGTGTTTAGTGTACCCCATCCATCATACTCCTCACCCCTCTTAGCTAAGGAGGAAGAAATCTGCAAATTGAAAATAGGTTTCCCAAATGGAAGTGCAGTACACTCCCACCAGGCCAGCCCATCATTGCTGTATTTATTCTGACATCACATCTGCTCTTCCCATCCAAACAAATGTCTGTCTTAAGAATATTCATCAACATTTATCACTTATCTGATGAAATGCTGTAGCCATAATAATCAAAGTAATTTTTAATGAAAAATGAATACCTAATAGCCTCTGACTGTGAGTTCTGTAACCTGAACAGTGATATAGTGGTTTGCTTTGAAGCTTTACTATTAATAAATCAAAGTACTAAAGCACAGTAGTAGGCCAGGTTATTTTCTAAGACAATAATGATTGCTACTAAAAGTCAACATCAAGGGTATCTGAAATAGGAATTGGGGAATTACCATACTGAGCCAGACCAGTGGTCCATCCTCTCTGGCATTCTGCTTCTGACAGTGGCCAATATCAGATGCTTCAGAAAAAAGTGCAATAAATCTTGTAATTGGAATTATGGAATCACTCGCCCAAAAATGATTTTTCCCCCTAACTTCTCGCTGTTAATAATTGGCTTATACCCTTAAGCGTGAGAGCATATAACTTCACATAACGCAAGAACTAGGAATCACCCAATGAAACTTATAGGCAACAGGTTTAAAACAAATATAAGGAAGTACTTCACACAATGCAGTTAAACTTGGAAAGTTGTTACCAGAGGATGCTGTGAAGGACTAAAGTATAACTGGGTTCAAAAAAGGATTAAATAACTCCATGGTGAGTAGGTCCCTCAATGGCTAGTAGCTGAAATGGTCAGGGATGCAACCCAATGCTCTGAGTGTTCCTAAGCCTCTGATGGCCAGAAGTGGGGACTGGACAGGAGAGGATGATTACTCAATAATTGCCCTTCTCTGTTCATTCCCTCTGAAGCAGCTAGATCTGGCAGTGTTGGAAGACAGGATAGTGGGCTAGGGGGGCCACTGGTCTGACTCAGTATGGCCATTCTTATGTTATAGACTTATATCCTTTATATATTTTAATGCTAATATAAATATTTTCACTAACCATATTTTCACTAATCCTTTTTTTTTTTTTGAGTTCTGCTAAATTCTTGGCCTCAATGATATCTTTTGGCAGAGTTCTAAAGATTAATTATGGATTGTGAAAAAAAAAATTTCCTTTTCTCTTTCTATAATTGTTACCTTTAATTTTCATTTAATGTCCTATTGTTTTCGTAGTACAAAGAAGGGTAAAAAGGAATATCCATTTTTTATCTATACCATTTATTATGCTATATATTTATACTCTCTACTCCTGTGGAAGTCTTTCCTCTCTTCTGATCATTTTTGTCCCTGGGGTCTATTTCTACATTTTTTTTTGTTTGTTTGCTTTTTGTGATGGGTGACCAGAAATGAACCTAGTATTTCAGGTGAAGGTGTGTCATTAATTACATATAATGACTTTAGACAATTTTCACTATTATTTTTCATACCATTCTTTATACATCCAAATACGTTGTCTCTTCTTTTGAACAAAACTGCACTGAATTTATTGAGCTGTTCACAATGCTGCCATTGGACCTTTTTACTTGAGTGGTTATAGTTAGTTTACTACTACTACTACGAAGCATTTCTTATGTGCTTGTCATGCATAAACCTCAAAGTCATGTACAAAGAAGGATACATTACACTTCCTCTTAATACAGATGAGAAACCAGAGGATGAGACAGAGAAAGATGAAGTAACTTGTCCGCATACCAGATTAGTGGCAGATGCAAGAATAGAACCCAAATCTGCTGGCTTCCAGTCTTGTGATCTGTACTCTGAATCCCTAAAAGATTTAGATCTCAGCCATTTGTCCAAGTGGTTCAGATTTATTCCTTCTAATGTGCATTACCTTATGTTTGTCAGCAATGAATTTAATGACATTTAGGCTGCCCTACTTAACAATAAGTCCCAGTGCAGTTTCTCACAGTCTTCTTTAATTATGACTAACTTAAATATTTTAGTCATTTCAAATTTTACCACTTCACTGATCATCCCTTTTCCAGAACAATATTACTATTCCAGGCCTCTACTTACCAGATAATGATACCGACTTCCTTTATCCATAGAGTTATTTCTATATGGTGTTCCCTCATCAGGCAGCCAGTGCTAATGAAGATGTTCTTTGAACTCATCTCTTTTTAGTGACCAGGTGCTTCCAAAGATAACACCCAGGGGGAAATCTTGTTAGTTGACTAGTGACAGATAGGTCATCCAAGGAGCAGGCACTTAGCAGGTGACTATGGTCGCCAAAGTTCTCATATCTGAAACAAAGTGACTGACCGCCACAATCTGTTCAATTTCTGTCCAGCATTCTAGTTTTGTTTAACTGGTGTTATTAAATATACCAGTAGAGTTTTGTGTATTAAGAACAATACAATAATGGGCCTGATTCTTCTTACAATGGTTTTCCACCTATTTAAAACCATACATTTTCATAGATTCATAGATTTCCAAGGCCAGAAAATGAATGGAATCATCTACTCTGACCACCTGTATAACACAGACTGTAGAACTTCCAGAAAATGATTCCATTCAATCTTGATTTTAAAATTGCCAATGATGGATAATCCACCATGACCATCAGTAAATTGTTCCAATGGCTAATTACCTTCATTGTTAAAAATGTTTGTGTTATTTCCAGTCTGAATTTGTCTAGCTTCAACTTCCACACATTAGATCATGTTATACCTTTGTATGCAAAGAGCCCTGTATTATATATTATTCCCCATGCAGGTATTTATAGACTGCAATCAAGTCATCCCATAAGCATCTCTTTGTTCAGCTAAATAGATTAAGCTCCTTGAGCCTATTCCTATAAGGTCATTCATCTAATTGTTTAATCATTTTCATGGCTCTTCTCTGAACTGTCTCAAATTTATCAACATCCATCTTGAATTTTGGACACCAGAACTGATCACAGTACTCCAGCAGCAGTCACACTAGTGCCAAATACAGAGGAAAAATAACCCGTCTACTCCAACTCAAGATTCCCCTGTTTATGTATCCAAGGATTGTATTAGCCCTTTTGGCCACATATTCCGCTGATTGTCCCCTACAATACCAAAATCTTTTTCAGAATCACTACGTTTCATGATAGCATTCCCCATCATGTAACTATAGTCTGCATTCGCTATTCCTAGTTACATATATTTACAATTAGCCACATTAAAAATTGTATTATCCAGATTGCTCTGTGTCAGTGACCTGTCCTCTTCATTAGTTATTATTCCCTGAATTCTTGTGTCACCTGAAAACTTTATTGGTTATGATTTTATTTCTCTTCCAGGTCATTGGTAAAAATATGAAATAGTGTAGTGTAATTTACAATGATATTTTGAGATCTGTAAGTTAGACAGCTTTTATTCCATTTAATGTGATTAGTTTTTTAGTCAAAACATTGTGGGGTACTAAGTCAAATGCTTTACAGAACTCTATGCATATTATATCAGCACCATTACCTTTATCAACCAAATTTGTAATCTCATCAAAAAAAGATATCAAGTTAGCCTGACAGGATGTAATTTCCATAAACCCATGTTGATTGCTATTAATTATGTTACCCTTCTTTAATTCTTTATGAATGTAGTCCCATGTGAGCTGTTGCATTATCTGTCCCAGGACTGATGTCAGACTGACCTGGCTGCAATTACCCAGGTCATCCCGTTTACCCTTTTTGAATATTGGCACATTAGCTTTCTTGGGACATCCTCAGTGTTCCAAGAGTTATTGAAAAACAGTATTAATGATCCATGAGCTTGTCATCCAGTTCTTCTAAAACTCTTGGATGCAAGGTATTTGGATTTGCAGTTTAGTCTGACTTTTGTAGCTCCTGTTTAGTATCCTCCTGTGGTATACCTCTACCGCAATATAATGTGACCCGGTATAACATGAGTCTGGATATAATGTGGTAAAGCAGTTCTTGTGGGGGTGGGGTTTGTGTGCTCTAACAGATCAAAGCAAATTCGATATAATGTGGTTTCACCTATAATGCAGTAAGATTTTTTGGCTCCCAAGTACAGTGTTGTATTGGGGTAGAGGTGTAGTAGTGGAATGGCAAAAGTGTTATCATAACTGCATAATGCATGACTGCATAATCTCTTTTTTCCGCAAATGCAAATCAGAAATATTTATTGACCACTTCTGCCTTTTCTGCATTATTACTGATAATTCTACCATTTCCATCTAGTAATACACAAATTCTACTGTTAGGATTTTTTGTTTGTTTCTAATACACTTTAAAAACTTTTTTTTACATGTGTATGTCCTTTACTCTGCTAGCCATAAATTTCTCCTCATGTCGCTTTGTTTCCATTATAAATTTTCTATCACTTCTGATTTATATTCATTACTATCATCCTCCTCTTTGTTCCATTTGTTATATATAGATACATATTTTGTATAGCTGCCCTCATCTCCACTCTAAACCAGGTTGTTTTTAACCAATACTTGATTTACAGTGGTGTGGGAGGCAAATCAAGCCCTGTAAAGTTTAGTTGCTTTATATTATGTTTGCTTCTTAAATTATTCTGCACATTGCTTCTTTGAAGGGGCCCTTCTGTAATGAAATAATAATTCAGCGTTCTTAATCTGTTTTATTTAAGCTATCAAATATGATTATTTACTATGTCTAGCCTGCTTTTTTTTTAACATAGACAAGTCTGGGGGCTAACACAAGCCCATCAAACTCATTTCATCTATTCTAGGCTGGAACTGAGCTCTGTTTTCCAGGGTCATAGGCAAGTGTATGAATCTATTTTATCTCTCAGATTACAGAACATTACATACAGTGAGCCTCATATTACAAAACAGCTACATCGGTCTCTAATTACTCAGATGTACCTTATGTTGAATGATGATGCAGCTTGAGAAACAGCATGCAAAAGCATATTTGTTTAAGTCCTTAGACAGTTAACATTGTGCATAACCTCCTCACAAATTACAGCCTCAGCTGCAGCATATCCATTAGGCTGAAAGAGAAAAGATTCCCAAGCGGCCCTGGTGCCTTTCCAAATTCCCTTGCAACTCACCAATCCTCTCAATGCTTTCTCTGCATGTGGGGAGTGTTCAGTGCTAATCAGGTCAATGATCATCCCACAGCTCCCGGGACATGACAGGAGCCTATCACAGCAGTTACATGATCTTCCAGACCTGAGCACATTTGCTGAGAATCTCATGTTAAGAAACAGTGCTTTGGTACTCTTTCTCTCACTCACTGGGAACCTCTGTGGATTTCAGCTTCTCTCTCTCTCTCTCTTTTAGACAGTGAGGAGTTCAACAGAAACGAAAAAAGGCAGTACAGTATGCGGCTACCTGGAGGGTGTTGATTGAAAACTTAGATTGCCCCCAAATCACTGCTGATTTGACTGATGCCTCAGCTCTATCAGAGAAAGGATTTCAATTAAGGTAAGTGCTGCTTTATCTGGGGGGACTGCATCATGCTGAATTTCTGTATTGAAAGTTCTAACTGAGTAAACTGACATTCTGCACTGCAGCAAGACAGTCCGTTTGTTATGTCAGTAAAAGCCTTAGTTTAGAGATAAGTGTCCCATAATGGAACTATTGTTTTAAGAGAATAAGATTGTTAGACAGATTCATTTGAACCGTTGGAAATATTTCTGATCAGATGGTCTTCTGAATCTTGCAAAAATAATTAGAAATAAGAAGGGGTGGGAAAGAAGGGGGAAAACACACTATCTTTCTTCTTTGCCCTTAATATATTTAAAGGAGTCTGCAAGGCAAAGATAACTTAATTTTGATTAAAGAGGTTTTGTTCATGCTAAAGTGGAAAGTTATGGTCTAAAGGCTTCAAAGTTCCACGGTATTTAAATGAGAAAGGGGTATTTCAAATGTGAGTTGAGAATATGTGTGCAGCTTCCCAGTTTAGCAATGGCATTGAGGAGTCTGAGATATTATACTAAGCATCTGACATGTTTTTGAACAGTTTCCAGTGCAGGACTAGCAGCTAGGCTGGGGAGGATGGCTGTTTCTTATGTGAGTGGTCAGAGAATTAAATCTATAGCTTTCAGCGAAAAAGTAGTCTGACATGAATCATTGTTTTGATTGAAAGGATGGGGACTGAACCTTCATAGAGTGATGGAAGCAGCATGGCATGTTGAAAGAAAGAAAGAAACTGATGATTAAGATGTTTATTTGTAAAAGAACAGAGAGCAGGTAAAAGAAGATGTCTCAAAAGATTAAATGTATTCTTAAGAAAAAGTCAGGGATGTTTACAGTAACTGCTGTTAGCCTGCCAGCCTAATGTGTCTAAAGTGAGTTGAATTTGATGGTCTCAACTCAGTCCATACTTAATGTCCACGTAGTCAGGAGCTAGATGTGAGAAGCTGGTTAAACTGTCCAAACTTTGTAATCCAGCGAGAGACCCAAAGTAAGATCTGTTGTATTAAGAATGTTACTTGGGAGAGCAATAAAAAGAAGAAAATAGGAAACATAAAATGTTCATTTAAAATTCTATCATAATAAAGAGAAAAATCCCTGTGAGATCAATGGAAAGCTAATTGATTTCATATCTTACTTTCATATGAACATATATTCATATGAAAGTAAGTAGTTTTTAAAAGTGTGATTAAATGTCCTTATTTTTCAGCCAATAGTGTTGTAAATATCATTAAAATCATTTTAGCAGGCATCAATATATATATCCATATATAATTTATCAGGTACCATTATTTTCAATAGCATTAATAGCATTTTGTCATACATTAAATATGTAAACACACTTTTGGAGAGATTTTCTTAATCTCCCCACCCCCTGAAACAAAAGTTGTTCAGGAAAATTTCAGTTATCTACAAGTTTACTGCTTGTCCCATCAGCTTTTCATGGCTGGAGCTGGTGAAAAGTTTCCTTTCTTCCATCCTGCTTTCATAAATGTAAGCGTATGTGAAACTGAACTATGGTTTTGGGGAATGTACTGAAAGCCCTGAAAATCTTAATTGGCTGTCAATATGGTCTCGTTCTTGAAAATACTAATTTCCATAGGCAGTGTATCTGAGACTAGTGTCACCGTGTAACTGTTGTATTCTTGGGAATGGAGTTGCTTTTGGAGGTAGGTACAGGCATTGACATCTAGTTTGATTTGCCACATCGGCCCATTTCTCAGCCCTTATAGTAGTGAAGAGATATTTACTCAGGCGTGTGCTGCTTCTCCCCAGAGAGGATATTTTGTCTTGACCAGGGCTGGGAGAGGATTTATTAGGATAAATCGAGCTCCTACTCTAGCTATCTGCACTGAACTGTGTTTCATGAGTAATCAATGGCTCCTCGACATAATTAGTATTAATATACATGAGTCAAAACATCTATCCAAAATTTAATCAAAAGAAAACACCCTATTACTTTACAGGAAAAAGTTCCCTAGCTTTGAGATTAAGTATTCCTTACACAGCTGCTGATTTGTGTGCTCATATGCAAACAGCAACAACTTCCTGTCTGGTTTTTTGCAAGGGCTAACTATAAACACTGTTTGACATGATGGGTTTTATTGCATTTCCATCAAAGACACTGAAGTAGATAAAAAGAAAAGCATCGCATTTAGTTTCATCACGTCTGTGGCTCTCTAAAACCATATGCACTTGTATTTCACTTATTAGAATATTTAAAAACCAAACCAAATCCAGATGCACCTTCTGTTTTTAAGTGAAGAGACCTTTTTAATTTGCTGGGATCATATATAAGGATGTTTCTCCAAACACCTGCAGATTCCACCGCTACAATCTTCTTCACATTATGAAAAAATAAAAGACGATACTAATTATTTTGAGCAACCATCTGTCTGAGGATTTCAAAGCATTTTATAAGCATTTCCCTTTCAATGTTATATCAGGGATGAAGGAGAGTATAATTATTCCCATTAAACACAGTACATAGGGAAACTGAGACACACATCTGTTGTGTGATATACTCATGGAAGAAGCCAGTGGTGGAGCTGGGAACAGAGCCCAGGTCTTCTGCCTTTGAGGCCTTTGTTTTGACCATAAGGTCATAGCAAGTAACATTAGGAGTTATATATAGGTTTCAGCTCTATTTCAGTTCTTTCTAGGTCTTTGAATGAGGCCAGTGTTCAAATCTTTGCCTCAAGCCGACTTTCATACTCGTGACAGAAGATGGAGCTTGCTATCTAGCTCATCTCAGTTGAAATGAGTATCTGATACTAACACTTTCATATCTGGGGCTTCTTTAAAGAAAGCTTGACAACCAGTGAAGTTAAAATAACACAGGTAAAAGCAATGAGCTCTGTCTACAGGCAGACAGAAATATACCTATTGTAGAGCAACAAGGCACACTTCTGATCCAAGTGTGATGATAGTGTGGGAGAAAAAAAAAGGAAATTCTTGTTAATGGCTAAAGTTAACAATTCCATGCCAGGGAATGAAAAGGGTAACTATATAATTTTAGATGGGCATGAGAAAAGACAAATAAGACTATGTTGGAGATGCTATGTGGCACCGAGTTCCAGCAGCTTCCCTTCTCTGAGCTCACAGACCATAAAGGCTCAGGACTAGTGAGAGAGAGGCTCTGAGGGCAGCTTTAAAGCTCCAGCCCCCTAGAACTCCTTACAGGAGCAGCAACAGCATCTCCAGCAGGACTTCACATGTCCAGCAGCCTCCCGCTGTCACTGAAACCTTTGAAACTGAAATCATGTCACTTTCATGTTTTGTTTCCTGGATATTCATTCATGTCTCTCTGTGGCTACCAAATTCCCTCCGATATAGCACCTCATTCCCCATCCTGACCATGCTCCTTCTCATCCTTCCACTCACAGCATCTCCTCTTTCCCCCCTTTCTTTCCCTTCCCTCCATCTCCCATATCTTTCTACTCTATCTGTCCCCATTTCCTCCTATCCATCCTTTCCTCCACTCCTTTGCTTCTTTAAATACGCCTCTTCCTTACCGTTCTACTTGCTACCACTACTCTGTCAGTGTCCTCTCCTTGAAAAATGAACTCTACAAAAATAAATAAATAAAACAAAACCCAGTATTGAAACTAACAGGACACCTGTTCTCCAACACTCTGATCATGTTGCTTGTGGACCTGATTGTGAAAACTGCTGTTTTCTGCCTCAGATATACTGGATACTCTCAGTTCACATTAACTTCACTCAGAGTGAAGATTGCCTAACACCTTTCAGGAAGTGCCCAGAACCTCACAAGACTGAGTCCTTCAAATCTAAAGTTGATGTACTCAGTGGAAGATCCTCTAAAGAAGATTGTTAGGAACAATGAATTAAAGGGAACTCTGCACTAGGTTTCTGTTTCCAGTGTTAGACTGGATTTATGACTGATCACAAACTCATTAAATCACTGATAATGTTACCACTCTGCCCAACACACCAAACATATTGACAATACAATAGTAAGTGACTCTCGATAAATAGTATTTTATTTATTTACTCATTATAATAGCTCTGGAGCCCAAAATCCTCTTCCCCCCCCCCTTCAGGTAGAGATTCATAAGACATCTGTTTTGACCTGACCCTTCCAATATGTTTTGACCCTGATCCCTAAGACCCACCAATTGGACTGACAGGTCATTGAGAATCTGTGATTATTCATTTCTTAGCCATTCTTTCAAGACTGCCAGCAAGTACCAGTCTTAATTGTAGTATTGGTGAGGTGGAATGCTTCCCACCAAAAACTGGCCTGAAACATTGACTCATTTCACAAAGGCCACTGTACAGACATTGGACCATAGCCTTTCTTTTTTTTTTTTAAATCACTACCTGTCTTTGCTCAGCTTGAAACAGTGCTCTGTGTTCTGTATCCCTCTCTCAACATTTTGAGATATCCAGCCTTCTCAGATTAATTTATTTTAAAGTGTGCAAAGCTTCTGGGCATTCTTGAAATGGTAGTTTGAGTAACTCTGTTAAGCGCCTATATGGAGACTGCGGGGTATATTTGCTAAGAAGAATCTACTTGGCATTTCTATCTTTGTACATAATGAGTCTGTTTGTGCATGTTACAGTCTTTCATATATCTATTTTGTATTTAGTTCGATATCTGTGTTCCAGGATGTGATCTAAAATATGTCTTGGTCGCAAGTTTCATTCACTTTTCCCATTTTTGAAAATAAAGCAAACAAAAAAGAATATTGGTGAATGGAATGCATGTATCAAGTAGTACAATTTAATGGTGGTGTTCTAAGAATATTTGTAGCAACTGGAGTGGAGGGAGAATAAGACTAATACATTTGACTGGGTTTCCATTGGTCTGAATAGCGAGAGTATAATTCTTTAATTTAGTATGCATGTTAAGGATTTTTATGACCAAAGCATTTCACAGATTATATTTTCAACCGGCTTTCATTTAAAGCAGCATTTTAGACATTTAACTGAGGTGCTCATTAACCAGCAAAAGCTAAAAGCCTTTTCATAGCCGTTCAAAAGAATATGTGAATGTTTTGCTTATTGCACTTAATGGTTATTGCACTTATAACTAAAATGCTAATACAAATATTAAGTTCTTTTACTAGCTGGTTACAGTAAATCTAATTTTAAATCTTTAACTACTGGTAACTTGGTAAATATAACAAGAACTCATTGCACTCTCTTTCAAAAATAGCATTTCTTACTCCATTGTCTGATAAACATGTGTGCCTGAGAACAGATAATGGACCTATTCAGTGTGAAGTTACCTCAGTGCAAGCCTATTGGCTTCACTGGAGTTACTTCTGAATTACTTTTATGATCAGAACCAGACCCTCTGCCTTTAACTGGACATTCATCATTGTACTGACTAACGATATGCATGTCTTCAAAAGTTCAGCTTTGCTTCTGATTCCCACCCTGAAGTTGAATGCTTAGGCAAACCTCCTAGGCCTACACAATTGGGCAGGACTTTACATGAGAACAGTTTTTCTTTCAGTGTTTTGACCTTTCTGCCTTTGAAACTGGGTGCTACCTTGAGGAGTAGCTGTGTACAGAAAGTGCGAGAGTGGAGGAGTTTGGGTAAGGGGAGGGAGATGTAGTTAACTAAACTTAACCACAATATGATAAGGTTAATGTCAAAAAAGATCTGCTTTTCTCTTATAGCAACTCATCTATGTCTGCAAATCAAAGGTTTGCTGAGACTAGACAATAACTAACTTCGTGTGCTTTTTTATGTTCAGTCCTTAAAATTCATCCCAGGTAAACTTTTCCATCTTGATATTTAGCACTCACTGCACATCTGTGCAGATTTGGCATTAAGAATCTTGCACTTTGTTTTGTGGGACAACTATTTTCTTATATAACATGGCTGCTTTCTTTTAGAAAGTTGTGGTCCCTTTATCTAGTTTACAGAATGAGTGAGCTTTCAAGACCATCATCAGTGCCACTTTGAATTAGCCATCATACGCTACACTGATGTAGCAATTACCTGTTACTCTCTCTAACCCTGAGACCCCAAGTGTGTCAAGTCAATGACACATCTGAGCTGCACCAGCCCATAAAATGAGGAACCTTAGGTTGGGTTCAAATGAGGTGTCCTGTGTGACAGAATAAAGCATAGCCATCAGTCCAACCATCTGAACATATTAATAGGTCAAGTTAAAAAAAGACTAAGAGAGTACTCCAAAGAAATATATTTTCCTGTTTAAAAACAAACAAAAACATAGAATCCCACATTTTTTTCTAAGCTTGTTATTTAAACTATTCAGTTGAACCCAGTCTGGAATTCCCTGGAGCACTATCTTCTAACAAACAGTAGACATTTTTTGCAAATGCTTTTTAAAGATCGCCTATTTTAATCAACTCACTTTTCTCTGTAATAACTGTGTGACATTTTTTTGCCCTATTTCTGATCAATGAGCATGCATATTTTAAATTAGAAATTCATGCACTTTGGTATCTTTCAGAAATTCTCTGTTGGACTAAAAGAGGGCTTGATCCTCGGGGGGTGCTGAATGCCCAGAACTGCCATTGATTATACAGGGTTTTGCAGGTGTTCAGATCTTTTCAGGATTATATTCCCAGGTGTATTAGCTGGGATTACTGTGTACCAGATGCAACTAGATGATTAAATTCAGTGTGCTTGGATTTTTCTTGAATACAGAAACCAGTCATTGTGTTTGTGGGGGGGGGGAGGGGGCGGGGAGGCACATGTCAAAATTGGGTTCATCATGCCCAAATAGTTAGTAGTATGCTATAATTTAAACTAAAATCCAAGATGTAACGAATTCATTTTAATGTAAGTCTTCCTCTGATACGTAACAGACAGAACTGGTCCTCTGTAGCTTACTTCAGTTGCCAGTTTCAGTGCAGAGTCACACATGGCATACAAGGCATAACACAAAGTTTGTCTATTCTGTCTATCTAGGTCCTTATATTGTCCCCGTCATCGCAGTAACTGAGTTCTCAGCTTCCCCCCTCTTTACCAGGAACTTATTTTGAATCTTTGACATCTTATTGGGACAAATGCTGTATTAGAGGATGGATTTGCAATTAATTTATCCTAAGAGTCTCTCCCTATGTTTATGTAAATAATTGATGCAATAACATAAAAACAATACATTTTGCATACTGCCTAAAAATACAAAATATTGTATACATGTAAGCTGCATCTGTATGTGGTATGGCCTTTGGATCATTCTTCTTTTCCTAAACTTTATTTTGAGAAATAATTATACCATTATCTCTGATATATCTATAATTAAGTTGTCTTTTTATGACTTGTTCTTATACATTTTCTCTTATGGCATGTTCTAAAAATCAATAAAAAAGTAAATTAATGTTTTTTAAAGTATTTCTATCACAGATATTTAACAATAATAGTCCCAAATGGTAATTGCAATTGTTGGAGAAAAATAAACTTGGGTCAGATGGCTCTAGGTCTCTCTCTGTATATTTAAAAAGATCAATTTGCAAGGCAAAAATGTGCTGTTTTAAATTGTGTTTTTTAGGAGAAAGAAGTGATTTTTTAATGCAGATCCACCAAAGACAATGCATTTTAGTAGTTTCAGTACCCCTGGAGGCAAACATTTGAAAAAGGAGAGAGAACCATAACACTAAGATAAATGTTGTAACTAGGATCTAAGAAGAAACATAATACAAAAATAATAGCTTACCACTCTTGTCAGAAGAGTGGTAAGCATGTTTATTGTTCTAGGAGTCTAAGTCCTTTCAGAAGTCTAATTAGATATCTTGCTTTTCCTTTATTATATTATTTCCTCTTCCTTTAGATATATTTTTTACAAAACAAGTACAGAGCTATACAATTATTTTTATCTTGACAAGGACTAGGATTACAGATGCAAAGATAAGCAGTTGTAAGATATATTAATAAATAACTACAGAGATGTTTTAGAAGATAAGAAATTATAACAAAAACCAAAGTTACTAAAACATAAATGTACAGAAAAGGAAATGAATGCAAAACAACCATTTGATGCATCAACATATTATGCTTTGAAGTTATATAGCTATAAAAAAGTTGGGTTTTACTAGTTTAAATTCTAAAACTTTCCAAAGTGTCCAAGGAGTTAAATGTTCTTTGATAATAAGTGTGAGATTTATTGATACCTCTTTGTTACAATATATACACTTCTGTGCAGGTATAAAGGGAACCATACTGCAGTAAGATTGTTGTCCAACACTCTCATCCAGGCAAAGAGGGATCTGTCTTTTTCATGAAAATAGATTTTGTGTCCACCAACAAAAAGTTGGAAAGAAGTTACCAAGTATTTTTAATTGTCCAGTGCCGTGTTCCTAAAGAGATCCTTAAGGCAGCAGATGGAACTTGGGGAAATCTTGGTCAGAAGATGAAAATTAGAAGGCT
This sequence comes from Gopherus flavomarginatus, assembly GCF_025201925.1. Classification (NCBI taxonomy): domain Eukaryota; kingdom Metazoa; phylum Chordata; order Testudines; family Testudinidae; genus Gopherus; species Gopherus flavomarginatus. Next base: position 146,776,388 of record NC_066618.1, on the reverse strand, counting down.
AATGTTTGTACCATAGAGGCAAAAAAAAAAAAAAAAAATTTGGGAGCGATCAAACCTGAGTTAAAATGCAATGAAACTCCCACTAAAGTCAATAGAAAGAGTCCTGTTGTCTTCAGTAGTAGCTGTATCAAGCCCTTTATGCAAGGCATTATGAGAAGATGATGAATAAACTATAAAAACCCAGTTCTATAGATAAATTTGATAGATATCCACAGAGACTCAAAGCTCCTGAGATTCACATATTTTTATCTAAACATATCCATAGCAACTGAGCTACTTTCTTATTAACCTTTAAAATGATATTTTATAACTGCAGTGGATAGCTTTTGATTGCTAGCATATGCTTCTGCCTGGGGTGGGATGGTGGGTCACAGTCCAGGATGCTATGATATGATCATGCTTCCTCTCTGGTGCGCACGCCAGCTACCCTGCTTGTCCCCAATACTACTGTAGGCAGAAACCCACCTTGTATGCTGGGTGGATTGTACTGAGAGATGAGACTGCTGCATACAGCTGAGTGACATTGCTGCTTACAGGGCATTACTACTGTGACTCGTTTGAGCTATCCTCAATCTGGTCATTGTCCCAGGGTCAATGTTTACAAAAGTTTACTGGTGCTGAAATAATTTCAGTGGTCTGTCTAAGTGTTCCTCTGCCTTGGGAAGTCAGTGTCTTAGGTCTTAAAATGTATGTCCCCTCCTTGCTTATTGGGCTATTTTAGTCCAATAGGTTTATTGTCATTAAAGTTAATTATTCAGAACTTCAGTTGTTTCATAAAACTGATTGAAAAGTGCATATGTATCCCTTGGCTGTGGCTGGTTCCTTCTCCTGGCAAAGTCTGAGTGGCTTGTAACCCTGAGGATTAATCTGTTGGTCTGTATAAAATGTTTTTTTGATAAATTTAAGTATTTAATGTAATAGGCTTATAAATTTATAATGCAATAGCTGTAATGCAAGAAACCTACAGGTCAAACATCCTGTATGACGCTAAGGCAACTTCAGCACATTTTGGGACCCTTATTCAGAGAAGTGATAATAAGACAAAATACCTACTCAGATATCTGGAGACCTTTAACTGAACCAATAACAGTAAAGGGTGGAAAAAGGGGATTTTTGCCCACAAATCCAACAAGTACACCACAAATGCATATATACCTGTCATTCATACGCACCCAAATGTTAACCTATGAGGCAGGTGTACCCTAACTTTTCCGTGGGGGAAAGATGAAATTTGGGCATAGGAGGAAGGATTTCCAACCAATGCTCTATAAAAAGGTGAGACAGCTCACCATCAGGGAGGCGATACATCCATCTATCTGCTCCTGTCTACTCTTCATCGCCTCCACCCTCATCTACATATCGATGCTACCCATCTACGATGGCTATTAACTATTAATAGTCTGTAGTATTATTTCTTTTCAAAACAGTAAGTAAAAAGGGATTTAATCTCCCTTATATTTCATTTTAGTTTTAGCATTTAGTGTATATATATAGAGTTAAAATAGAACGCAAACCATCTTGAAATAACTTCCTTTGCCAGAGGTGTGAAACCGCCCAAGAGGTGCTGCAACACCAAAGTGAGTATTCAAGTTTGCATAAATCATAAATCTATATCTTAAACCGATATTTTGTAACTTTGTAATCTTAAACTGTTTTAACATTTGTTTATTGCTTCATTGATTTTATTAAAAGGTCTTTATGACTATGTCTGTCTCAGTGTAAGCTCCTGTCATATACCCCGAAGTTCCTTTTATAAACTCTGTGAAGCCTGATTCAGGGTGAACTTTATCTTCTAATCAAATATATTGGCAAGCCAAACCCATACTAATTAATATCCAATAATTATTATTATTATTATGAATTAATTAAAAATTAATTAATAAAGTAAAATAAAATTAAGTGGATAGATTACAGCAACCCTACTAACCCACCCTAAATCAGGCTACAGGCTGTTTGACTCCCATGCTGCTTATAGCACGACCTCACAAGCAATTCCCGTTTCCGCATCCAAGAAGTGCTGCAACAGCCCCACCTGGAGTTCAGTGGATGTCATTATTTCCATTCCCATCCAATATTTTCTACTTTGTTGACCAGGTGTAGCACATTGGTACAACCATTGATGGAAGGAAGGAGAACTTGTCCCCTTCCCCAGCTTTTTTACCATTCTATTTATATCCTTCTTAAGGTGACTATGCTGGAATGACGCATTCTCACTCCTGGGGACTGCCATCCCAACTTTTTTAATGTGGTTGTGTGAGGACCACTAACTTGTCCAAGACCAGGTATTGAAGGTGGGGTGGCCATAAAAAAAAGCATAAGCCTCTATAGCTTGAACTAAATGACCAGGTCTGATAGCTATTTAAACAGCCTCTTAGACTTTGCGGCAGGAATGAATTGCAGCCTCTTGGAGCACAAATTAACCTACCCTTAATTTTGTTTGTGAAATTACTCAGGTTTTAAATAATTTATATTGAAAAATAATAAAAAATGTTAGGGCGAAATAATAGATGAACTCCCACTCATTATTTAAAATAGGATAATTCTAATTACTATGTTGCTTTCTCCTCACACTTCAATTCCAGTATTACTTTCACAGCCAATATTTTTACCAACTCCTAGAGCTAGATATTAATGCTTTATGCTACTTGAAAGCTATCTGAGAGTATTCAGCATTAGTTCCAGCTCTAACAGCTCGCAAGGTACAAGATGTTTAAAATCAAGTTGGAAAGAAAGTGGGAGAAAAAGGTCCAGAAGGTAATAACAATGTGATTTTGAAATCTGATATGTTACAAACTACCAAGACTAGGAACAATTATCATTAATTGAGTGAGATTCCCGGTTGTCCAATGGCATATAGTTTACTAACCCTTTTAGTTGGGTCAGCAGCTGGGACTGAAGCTGGATGATTTTTTTTTTTCAGACAACTCTGTTAATTATACAGCTGTGCCTGGGACTTGTAGCTCCAAAGAATAGACCCTCAATCACACAAGCTAAAGGAACTTTAACTGGGGAGCAGTAACAGTCACCAGTGTATCAACTGTGTTACAGTAGCATCAGTTTATAATCCCTAGTGATTCATGAGATACCATGCCTTGAAGTATTACTTTTTTAATAGAACAGGCAAAAAAATCACAAGTCATTTCCCACATATACCATGATGTTTTAAGCATCCTGAGCCAGTCCAGGCCTGACACTGGTAAGGTTTTCTTTAGCCAAAGAAGCATTTTTTCCCTTTTAAAATTGTTCCATTTATGTAGGAAAAAGTTGTCCATACTTCCCTATTTATTTGACATCATTTTTGGAGTTCTTGGAATCTCTACAATGATATTAGTAGAGATAACTTCAAGTTGCAAAAATATGTCTGTATTTTCATAAAGTTTAAGCCTATTGAGATCTGGGATTTTATATTGGGTCTCTCTCTATATATCAAATATTATATACTTAGGCTTGGCAGAATGTAATTTATATTTTTTTTTAAAAATTGACAGATAATGTCAATATTTATTTTTAAGCATTCTATATGTGTACTGATTTTAAATGTTCTCAGTTGCAGGAACTTATGGGTATGTGCAGATACTAAGAGGATGAGACAATATTTATTTAACAACAGTAGATGCTGAGATTCAAAAAGTTATAGCTTTGTAATTGTTAAAATACAAATTGCCAACATCACATGTCAAAATTCACAAAATAAATACGCTTAAATCAAATGCTAATAAGTTCTCAAGTAGCATTTTTCCGATTTTGCCTACCTCTAAATGTGTTTTTATCGATGGCAGGTATTGATAAACAAACAAGTATTTGTGTGTTTGTGTATGATAAAATCTATGTTGATCAGCATCAAATCCTTCCAAGTCTTAGTATAATCTATTAGTGGGAGAGATGAAAGGGCAAGATACATAAACAGAACAGAAAAAGTAAAGGTTTGGATGGTTTTCATGGAAAATATTTAAAATTATGAATAGTTTCTGTTTCTTAGAAATTCCTGCATTTCCTTTTAACCTGGCCTCCCCAATTTGTATTGCCCTGCAGTCTCTGACAAAATATTCTATAGTATTCCATGTTAATAGTTTATGTATCTAAGCAGACAATATATTTTTGGACTACTGGAATGGCCTATCTTACATCCATCATTGTTAAAAGGGGCTCTTTACCTCGATATTTTCAGGGGTTGGGAGGCAAGGGGGAACTTGAAGACATTCTCAGCTGCAGATGATATATTTTAATTTTCCAGCTTAAGTTAAAGTTGAGGTTAAACTGTAAGAAATAAACAGTTCTGGCCATCATACAACACATCTATAAATATTTGATACATGTCCAGGTGTTTTAAAGGAGTTTAATAAAATATATTGTGCTACGATAATAGAAGTTGTAAAAAAAAAAAAAGGGTGACTCTAACGGTACCAGATTTTCACCCAAGGTTTCTTTAGGTCTATATTGCTGAAGGGATTGTCACATGTGGTCCAGTCTGGTAGGTTTCTTAATGCTTCTTGAGTGATGCTGAATGCCAAGATCTGAATTAGTTCCAGGAAAAAATCAAGTAACCCTGTTAGGGCCTGATGCCGTATTCCTTATTCAAACAAAACTTCCATTAAATTTAATTTGATTTTCAATCCAATACTATGGATAACATGTCTGCCTTTGTCCACACTTTAAGAGCTACTTAAATAACAAAGACCAGACTTCCTATATGGTGACGTGAACCAAAGGTCTGGAGTCCCAGAGTCAGCCATCAGAAAGAGCACATATCACACAACCTTATTCTGATGCCCTGTGCTTTATAAAAGCAATGTGTAGATTGTGTGAAGTGTGTATCTCTTATATAAATGTACCATATTTTTTTACTTATCGAGAAGAAAGTTTTAAAGTAAAATGCTACACTTGCCAGAAACATACATTAGCAACCCTGCCAGAAACATTCTTTAGAAACCATAAACATACATTAGCAATCAGAAACTATCTGCTGTAGTTATAAAGCATCATGATAAACAGTAAAAGGTTAAAATAGCTCAACTGCTGTGGATTTAACATTTTCAGATGGAAATATCTGAGTTCAGGAGCTGATCTGGGCTCTGAGGACGTGTTTAGAAGCATATCTCAGACAGATCTGGGACACGTGTGCATGTGCACACACTCACATGATGTATATGAGTGACTGATGAACCTTAAAGAGTTCATTCATGTAAATTTATCATCCAAAGTATACAAGGTTTGGAATGGCATCTACACCTATGTATCGGATGGACATTTTCCTGACTTCATTCAGTTCTCTAAAGGTTTCCCTTACACCACCTCCTCTCTTCACCGATCTGTCCTCCAAATAAGACTCCCTGCTATTGTCTGCTAATACTGAAATCATCATTTTACCCGGACAGACTTCCCAAGTAGCTTGCTGTTTCTTCTCCCCTCAGCTGTTTTCCCTTGCTGGAAAGTAACTCCCACTGTCCACCAACTTAGAACAGACATCAAGTCAGATGGATATTAGTCCATGTTAACCAGCTTCCTCTGTATCATGCACCCATGTGCATTGAAATGCTTTATATTAGAAAAATCACAGAGTGGAAAGTCTTTCTATGAAATTGTTCAGGGACAACCCATGCAAAAGACAAATTGATCGGAAGACAAACTCAATCAAAAGTGCTTATTGTACCACTGTAAGATTGCTGTCCACCAATCCTCTTTAAAGCCATTTTATTATAATTATCATCCTCAAAATAATTTACTACTCCACTGGTTAGAAGGCTGATAAGGGTACAGGTCACAAAGAAATAAGAAGGGATCAACACCATAATTCCAGAAAAAAAGTATAATGATACAATATGAAGATTAAGTGTGAAAGTAATCATGTTAGTTTTCTAATTATTCAAATCTTAATTACAACTGTGTTGGCCCAATTAGTTCAGAACACAAGGCTAATGTTAGGGTTGGGTGGATACTCAGCATCTGTGCACAAGTGAGAGGCATCTGTTGCCAAGTGGTGGAGTGATGGAAAGTGTCAACTTACCAGCTGTGAAGTCAGCAAAGCTCTTACAAAAACAAATTTGAGCCAATACAATGATTTAGCACACTTAGGGGGTTGTAAAGCTTACTGCACATGTATACTTTAACTAGCAATTGTCACGTAGTGGGATTGAAGATCTAGAGCAGCATTGCATATTTAAGTCTTTGCCTGCTTCTCTAACAACGCCCTGCCTGACAAGGATCTGTGGTGAGGAAGCTGACAGTAACATCTATGCTTCAGAAGGCTGATTTTGCTTTTTGTTGAACAAACTGCAGAGCAGAATATGCCAAAGTACTAAGGTGGTGACAGATACCTTAGAAATGCCATATATAGACAGACAAAAGAGGGTATGTTATAAAAACAAAACAAAGGATTTTAAGTGGAATTATTTATGATTTTCTAACACTGCTTTCTTCCTTCTATGCAGTTCTGCAGAGAAAGGGATGAATATATTAATTATGAATTGCACCATAACTATTGTTTATAGCTATCAATTTCAGAGTAACAGGGTTTTTATGATTCTGACAATTGACACTGATCTTGGTAACTTCTAATATTACCTACCAAGATTGAGGGTATTAATAGTGTTGCTAAGTTTACAATGATGTGCTTAATATTTATGCATTATTAACATTTAATGATAACATGTAAACTTTACTAAAAGGTAATCAATTGGCAGCAAGAACAAAAGAAGAAAGAGAACATTAAAATCTCAGATGGAATTATATCGAGCACTAATGCATTCATTTTTGACCTACTTCTGAATTTGTACAGCTTTTTTGTCAGCACCTTCATCTGCATTACTTTCAAGTTTTTATTTATTCACGTTTCAGAACTTAGAGATGGAGGAGTGTTTATATTCATTGTAGTCTGATAATGTTAATTTACATGAAATGCATAGACTGTTTGGTGTTGTACTATAATGTAATGGAAAATGAGCACAACTTTCAACACTGGCTCCACAGATTTTTCAGTTACATTAAAACAAAATTAAAACAGAGTTAGAGGAGCACTTCTAGCATTCCAGATCTGAGCGTACTTATTTGCAAATAACAATAAGGCAGCTTTTGATTTCTCTGCTGTTTGAGCAAATCGCCCTCCTCAGTTGGACTTTAATAGGGATATTTCTACTTCAGAAGAATTGCTCTGCACTATTACTGCCATTGATACTTCATATTAAAGCAGCACCCTGCCTGTGTTGCTGAAGTTAAGCATCCTAGACCACCTCTATATTTTTTATAGAGGTTATATATATAAAACTGCTTCTGAGCAAAGTGTAGTGAAGTATTAACTTTCATGGCTGAAAACTAAGGATTTCAGTGACTTGTTTTTTGTTTGTTTTGAAGTGTTCAGCAACTACAGTTTATACTCAGAAAGCAATTTCAGCACTGCTGCAAGTTCTGCCATAATCTATGTGCATGTATTTGTGTGGTGATTTAATGATGCAAGTGACAGTTCATCAGACTTACCTAAGATTATCAGACCCATTTTACTTATGTCTCTGTGAAAGACTTTAGCAAAAGCTCCCAAATGATCTGAAGCTGGTACCATCACCACTCACCACCAGCATCTCAAACCACAAGTCTAACTGTAAACTGCCCATAAATGCAGAGAAAAGTTTAGTGAGACACATAGCAATTAATTATAGATGGTTTAATGTTTTGAGTTCCATTTTCCTATGACTGTTGCAGCTGTATTTCACCTGCAAAATGCCTCTTTCCCTTTAAATTATATTGACAATGTGAATAGCACATGTATACTTTAACTAAACAACTTACCAATTCAAGTGGGCTGCCTCAGCTGTAAGACATGAACTCAGAAGTGATAAAGCATGGCACTGCTTCAGTAAAATGGAATAAGAAATCATTTTGACAGAGCCTAGATCTCGGTCTGGGCTGCTGAATGCTTTTTTTTCCCTTCCCTTTCCTTTCAAGGTCGATGTTCCTTATTTCATGTGGAGTACATCTTATATGACAACACAGGAAGAAATGTGGGCAGGCTGGGTTAATGCATTTGGGGTCAAAATGGACTCTCAAATGGAGAAGCTTGTCTCCTTGAGAGATGGTACTGACACCACCCATTAAAGGGGAATGGTGGTCAAAGTTCAGTTGTTTAGGGTGCAAGCTGTGATCCTGAGATAGTACTGATTATGCATGATCTTGAAAGTAAAGATTCCCATTGTTTTAATAAATGAAATAAATCTCTCTTTATTTCCTTGACCACATGGAATTAGTTGAATACAGATAGGAGTTGTTACTCTACAGCCAATACCAGTGTTTCTCATTTATTGGGTTACACAGTGACTATAAAGTGGCAGATACATTTAGGCATATGCAATTTGAAATTAATTTCTTTTCCTCAGCCACACCCCCTTACCAAGAGTGCTATCACAAATATGCCAAGTAGATTTACCTTTCCTAAAATAATTCTAAGTATGGGGTCAGGAAAGCAAGTTATAGAACTGCCTAAAAATATTTGATAGTCATGGAAATTATTGTTTGGGAATGATTGCTGGACTATTGCTGGTGGGCCTGGCATAGGTGCTGGAATTAGGGGTGTGGTCCATCATTTACAGGTTTACAGTCTGGTTCTGTAGCTGAGATAAGTTCCCCGGGATGCCCCTCTTAACTCTCTCCAGCCTGGGCTGTCTCTCACACAGGGCCGGCTCCAGGCACCAGCTTACCAAGCAGGTGCTTGGGTTGGCAACTCCGGAGGGGGGCAGCACTTTAAGGTATTCGGTGGCAATTCGGCGGAGGGTCCCTCACTCCCACTCAGAGCGAAGGACCTCCTGCCGGATTGCCGCAGATCATGATCACGGCTTTTTTTTTTTTTTTTGGCTGCTTGGGGCGGCAAAACCCCTGGAGCCGGCCATGCTCTCACATTGCCTTGCTAGTGACAAGCAGCAAACCCCTCCAAGTGCTGTTATCACTCAGCACAACCCCATGTAGAGACCCACACCCATTTAGATTGCAAGAATGCTCCCAGAGCCACTCATGAATCGCACAGGGAAAGGCACCAGCCAGCTTCTAGCACAGTACCTCAGGAATATGCCATTTTACACTGCTCAAGATAAGCAGTACAAATGTATTAATTGGTTCACCACTTCATCAATGGAAAGTGGACATACACTAGCCTTTGCAAACCTGAGCAGTTTTGCCACACACTTAATACAAACTCACTGGTAAAGATAAACAGTAAAACAAATTTGACTACAAAAGATAGGTAAAGTCAGACTTAGTTACTAAAATAAAATATAAGCATGCAGTCTGACCTCTCACCTCTATTAAACTAGGCAATATCTAGATTAAGCAGTTTTTTTTCACTCCACTGGATATTGCAGTTCATAGTACACAGATTTCACCCTTAAAATTCGGGCCAGTCCCCTCAGTTGGAGTCTTCAGAGTGTCCTAGTTGCTTGCAGTGTACGTGGGTGAAGGAGAAAGGCCCAGCCTGGGGTGCCTGTGATCTGTTTTATATCCTCAGTTCCATGTGCTTGGGGAACACATAAGTCAAGACATGTCTGGGGGGCATTGCTGAGTCTCCAGGCAAGGTTGAGCAATTCCTCTGGTGTGTCCTCATGCAGCTGAGTCATTGAATTGTAACTCCCATGCTGGACAACAGTTGCTGATGAGTTGTTTGACACACCACTTGGGCATTGGTTACTTTCTTTGCTGCCTTCTCTGGGGAGCTAATATCTGGCTGATTCCCCAACTTACGGCATGTTTTAATTACAACCATACAATATGGTTCTCATAGCTTCAGATGCATCAATGATATACATATATGGAAGGAAAATTACTTTCAGCAGATCATAACCTTTCCCCTGATATCTCACATGCAAGATCACAATTACACACCCACCCACACACACACACACACACACACACAGATGAGGAATATGGGGGTTACAAGATGCTCCCTCAAGGTATAAAATGTCACACCCTTACTGTAGAAATTGTTCTGGCACCCCTGGGATCTCTGCCCCTTTAATGGGAGCGAGGTCCAGCCCACCTGTGACTAATTAGCACCTCCTGTCCAACCTCATGTAAGATAGCTAGCCTCTCTAAAGGTCAGAGGGAAGCCCGGTGGAGAAGACGTGAGGGAAAGCTGCCAGAGGCTGGAAAGGGTCTGGTAAGAATTCAGGTTGGGCAAGAAAGAAAGCTAGCTAGCTAACTAACTAACTAACTGTGGGCTTTCTGAGAAGAGAGCTTGCTGAGAATCCTGGATAATGCCACAGAAAATCCAGGTAGGGCAAATGATTTTCTGTTTACTATGAGGACCCGATGTAAAGCTGTATAAAGTTCTGGTGGGATGAAGGGTTGCTTTAAGAACTTAGTATAAAGCTATATCGAACCCATGTGAGGTAGAAACTGTTTTGTATCTAATAACTCTGATGGAGAAAATAAAAAAATAAAATTTGGAAGGGAAAGGGGCCTGATTTGAATCTTGAATCACAGAATACCAGGGTTGGAAGGGACCTCAGAAGGTCATCTATTCCAACCCCCTGCTCAAACAGGACCAGTCCCCAGCTAAATCATTCCAGCCAGAGCTTTGTCAAGCCTGACCTTAAAAACTTCTAAGGAAGGAGATTCCACCACCTCCTTAGGTAACCCATTCCAGTGCTTCACTACCCTCTTAGTGAAAAAGTTTGTCCTAATATTCAACCTAAAATGCCTCCACTGCAACTTGAGACCATTACTCCTTGTTCTTGTTGGAAAGAAGTGGGTTGGCAGCCAGGCAGGAGTGTTTGGAAGGCAGTGACTCTGTGACATCAACATATTCCTATATATAAATATATTTTAAATATACAAAATAATGGGTGGTGGTGGTGGAAAGGGGAAAATCCATTCTTTTTTGTTCCCATTTCACAAAGGATAAAACTGCGTGGTTTGAGGAGGCAGGAATTCACCACTCAAACCATGGGGCAGTATAATCCCTCTATGGCTGCAGTTCCATCCTACTGTCTGAAATAGTGATCACTGTCCTATATGTAAGGAGGCTACCGTATGTGTGTAAGTTGGACTCCAGTGCTTCCTCCTTTATCTCTCCTTCTTAGCACCAACTGGAGTGGGTTGGAATTTTGTGGAGTGAAAAGAGTTTTCATCGAAAAATGGCCTTTTGCCCCCAAACTGAACTATTTGGAGGAAACTCAGGGATTTGTTTACTTTTTTTCTTTGATTTTTTTTTTTTTTTTGGTAAGATTTCTTTCCTTTCAAGTGAAAATTTTTGCAGGAAATAAAAAATGTTGATCCCTTCAAAAATGTTTTCAATATAAATTTAAAACAAAGAAAACATTAAAAACTCCTGCAGAAAATTGAGTCAATTTCAAAAAACACTTTAAAATAAAAGCTTAATTCCCCCTCCCACCTCAAAAATAGCTATTTGTCCTTTGAGCAGCTCCAGTACCAACCAACGTGATTGGCGCAGTGCACATGGGTGCACAGAGCTTGGCATTATTCCCTCATTGTGCACCAAAAACTCATTTTGAAGATGGTCAGAGTTTTTTGGTTGCATGAGTACTGCAAAATCTAGTTGTTTGGCAGCTGAACTCAGTCTCCTGTACTGCAGAAGTGATTGATTATATATGCTCTTATATGTCATACATAGGTCTGATTCTTAAAATGCCTAAACCTGACCTTAAATTATGCAGGCTCAGGTTTGCTGCTGAAAACTACTTAATTTACATATTTGACCACCTGATCTGTGAGCACAAAACTGTGCAGGCAAAATTGGAGTTTGTATTTCCAAATCAGACCCCTTACATTTCCATTTTAAATTTCCTTTTACTTAGACTTTTGCAAATCTTTTAAAATCCATGTTTCAGCTTCAACTGATGAGAGAAAGTGGAGTACACAGCACATTTAAGTTAACCGTTTCAGGTAATCATGATGCTGCTCCTTTAATTCCTTTGTTCCAAAAGATGCTGGCTCACCTCTTTACGCCAGATGTTCAAGGTATCAGTCCTTCCAAGGGCTTCTCCTTAAGGAAGACCAAGGTCACGGTTAGCATTTGCAGTTTGAAAACACACTAAAACTTTATGCAGCTTGTAGACGGCTCTCTGCAGTTGACACAATGGGACGGATTCTGATCTCTGTTTTATTGACTTAACCCCAATGACTTCAGTAATGTTATTTCAGATTGACGTTGGTGTAACTGAGATCGGAATCTAGCTCATCTGTGCCTGTTCAGCCCAGTTATGACACAACAGATTCAGGTTTGTTTTTTGTGCTTTGGTATTTGAGATGAAATTGCTAGTGGTAGTGCACATGAAAAAAATGCAATATGTATTTGAAATCTAATAAAAATCTTTGTCATTATTTATATCTCACCACTAAAAGCTTGGTCCGGTTCTCATTGAGGTCAATGGCAAAACACTTCCTGGGCCAGACCCACAGCTGGTGTAAATGGATTTAGCTCCATTGACTTCACTACAGCTATGCCAATTTTTCATCAGCTGCAGATCTATTCTTCTGACTTCATTGGAGTTTTTCAAGGAAGAAAGGAGACGGAGCTAAGTCTTTAAAACTTGAGAAGAGCTGGCCTTGAAATGCGTCTTGTCTCCTCCTCGCACAAATTCATCAGTGTGGTTGCTGCTTTCAACAGCAAGCAACCCTAAAAATTAAAAAAAAAAATCAAAAAAGAAAGCATAGCTATAGATTATTGAAACTCTGATGTGACTCATTTAGTCAATATCGGGAGGCTGCATCTGCTCCCAATTTCATGACAATTATTTGACATTGTTACTGTGAGTTTGAATTTCCCAGCAAAGACCTTGAGTTACTGGCACACTGAAGCAGAGAGCAGAGTGTTAAGACAGCGTGCAAGTCTTAACATGAAATATCAATTTCAAGGGAGAAAACAAAGTGAGGCTGACCATGACAGAGCAATATGCTCCTGAGTTAATCACTGTAAACTCTTTTAAAGTCAATTAATTTGAACCTTTGCAATGTGTAATCACTAAGAAGAAAACAATTTGTTTCACAATTTTGTTTTGAAGTTCAGCAGGAACATAATTCATAAAAGAAAATAAACCATGCATTAAAATTTGGGGGTGGATATAACACAGTATGAATCAGGTCATGGCATTTCACAGAGCCATCCCACCACACTGGTAATTCAGTGAGGGATTATGCCTCAAGGAGTCACACTCTCAACCTTTTCCCTAGCTCTCTGATTCACAGTGAAATATGCACCCTTGGGATGTCACAGTCTGCTCCCCTTTCTGCCCCAACCCAGTTTCACAGGGTGATGAAGTAAAGTGTCTTCCTCTGAGGCGGATTGTGGTGCCAGGGCACAGTGAAGGGAGCAGACACTATGCTCCTCTTAATAAAGGGACCACAATTGTTCCAAGAAGGGAGAGTAGGGGGAGGATTTAATGCCCCTTGTATGCTCCCATGACCCCACATAAATGACCCTGAGATGAGACATCCCTCTATCTACAGTACTGCTATAACATTCATGTATAATTGAACTAGTTTGTTTTAGCTATGTAGAGTTGTTGTAAGAAAATTGTGAAATCTTCTCTTTTACTTTTTTTTCCCCTCTCAAATAATCCATTCCCTAAAATTAACACATCACTGGGCATTAATCTATTTATCTCAGGCTTTTATAAAGCTGGTGTGCAGTTAATTCCAGTATTGACAGAGATCATTGGTACTGCAAATGAAAGGCTCCATATCATGCTTCCTTTAGAATTTTTCTCTTGTCTTCTCCATGTTGGTCTTAGCTCAAATTGCTAACTACTCTTAGCTGCTCTCCCTATTTCCCTTTCTATTTAGTGGAGTGGCCTTGATTGTAAAAAATGCTGAAAAGAGGCTACTTAGCTGCAAATGATACTGGTTCTAATTATTCCATACTGATTGAGCTTCTGTTCATGTCATAAACTGAACAGGCAGGGAAATTAAAGTAGCAGCTGGATTTTTCTGGTGTGAATTTAGTGTCTAATTCAACACCCATTGATAGAATTGGGGTCTTCCTATTGACTTCAATGAAAGTTGTGTTGAACCTTTAGGCCATCCTTTTCTCCCAAGTTCTTTAACAGCTACTGTTGTAAGCATTAAGAACAAAACCTCAGTTCGGCTGTTAGCCACTTATCAGAAGTAGAGAGTGAAATCACAGGTATGTCATTAAAGAGGAATACAAGGTATCACTCCCAATCCAAAAGTAAATATCAAATGTACTTTATCTGAGTAAACTAGTAATACAGAAGTGCATATAAAATTAGTGCCAAAATAATACTTTACACAAATTTAATCGGCTATCAGGGTATATATCAAAGTAAGTAATCAAGGTACAGATCAGTGCTCTTAATACTCAGCTTTAAATCTTTTTCTAGGATAAACAGCTGTTGACCTACACAAAAATTCTCTGGTTTTGTTACAATGGAAACTCACTGTCATCCTCGTAATCCCTTTTGACGGTGAAGCTGTCTCTCTGCTTTATTAGACTGAGAGACGAAAATAGAGGGGAATACAGTTTCATAGTGAAATGTTCAGATGTCCCCTCTCTGCCTCCTCCTGTCCCCCAATTCCTGCAGCAGGGTGAGAGCTACTGAGAATATCATCGCCATTGAAACAAGAGAGTTGAAGTGAGTTGAGAAATCTGTCAGAGCACACAGGCCAAGGTAATAGGGGAAAGGGGCTGAATGGGAGACTAGGTTAGTTTTGGCAGCATCAGGCCTACTGCACTGGCATCGGAGTTCTATGCTCGCACCAGTGAGAACTGCTAGCATGCACTTAACTATGATGATATTTGCCTTGAAAACAGGGTAGCACAAACAAGGAACAGTACCCAGAACCATCTAATCTTTAGAGAATTCAGTTTAAGGGAGAGTTCACTGGCTTTCTCTCTCAAACAATAGCAATCAGAAACAGAGCCTTAAGGTTTAAGGTAAGCCTTCGATAAAGCTCTTTAGACCAGTGTTTTTTCAAAGTTCGGGTTGTGACCCAGTACTGGGTCGCAGCATGTAAGGCACTTGGTCGCTCTGGTCAGCGCATTAAAAGTCCCGTCGGCAGTGCTGCACAGCTAAGGCAGGCTAGTGCCTACCTGTTCTGACACCACGCTGTGCCCGGAAGTGGCCAGCAATGGGTCTGGCTTGTAGGCGGGGGGCCATGGGTGTCCATGCTCTGCCCCCACCCTGAACATCAGCTCTGCACTCCCAGTGGCTGGTTCCCGGCCAATGGGAGCTGGACAGGATGGTGCCTGCAGGCGAGAGCCGCATGGAGCCGCTTGCATGCCGCTGCCTAGGAGACAGACCTGCTGCTGGTCACTTCAGGTGCAGAACAATCAAGAGTGCCAGGACAGATGGGAAGCCTGACTCTGCACCCTGGCTATGCCGCTGACTGGGAGCCACCAGCAGTAAATCCGTGTGCCAACCCTTCACCTCAATCCCCTGCCTCAGTCCTGACCCCACCCCAACCCTGGAACCCCTTCCTTCAACCCAAACACCTCATCCCTGGCCCCATCTCAGAGCCTGCACCCCCAGCCCAGAGACCTGACCCCCTCCTGGACCCCAAACCCTGCCCCAGCCCAGATCCTCCTCCCACACCTTGAACCCCTCATTCCCAGCCCCACCCTGCAAGCCTCACCTCCATCCCCAACCCTCTGCTCCAGCCCTGAGCCTCTCCCACACCCCAGACCCCTCATCCCCTGCTCCGTTGGGTCACGGGCATCAACTAATGTCTTCAACTGGGCCCCCAGAAAATAACTTTGAAAGCTACTGCTATAGACTGTATTTTAGGGACAGTGGGGTGATATATTTTTACAGGCAGTCTGAATCATTTAATAACAATATTTAGCATTTACATCTTATTTTACATTACCAACATGATGTGCAGACATTAACTGATTAACATCATAGCATTGAGGTCTGACGCTTAGCCTTTAACCTTACTGAAAGCCAGGCCCATATCAAACAAACAAACAACGAAAAAACAAACAAAATCCCAACTTCCTGGAGAAAAATATTCTAGGATTTTACCTAGGTGAAACACTGAGGGCTGTGTTTTCTCTCTCTCTCTCACTCTCACACTCACACTCACACTCACACACGATCCATATGCAAAAGAAGTACCTTGGCAAAAGGCAGTGATAAAAATATGTATTCAGGTCATATCATAACCTGTCAATGAGAGGATTAGGAGGTGTTGAGGCCATCCTTAGGTGCTGGGTCTTTCACCAAGTCCCATCTGTAAGGATAAGTACCGTGTTACCAGTAGTGGAATGACAATAGCTAACTTAAAGAAGGAAAGTTTTGTCCCCTGCCAAAGCCTGGTTGACATAATTCTGCTACTACTTCTAGCTAAAGTACTTAGTCCTTTAATGCAAGGACTAGAGGCTCATGATATTAGTGCTGAAGGTCCCAGTTTCAAGCCTTACTATTAGCCCAAGCAGTGATCGGTTATAAAGGGGGCACACTAACATCCGGGACTTGAACTGAGTGGAGCTCAGATGTTTGAGACAAGTTTCCTCAGTCAGGATCAGTATGTAAAGCAAACTAGGAATTGCCTTCCATGATTGATTTAAGGAGGAGGATCAATATAGTGAAGACTAGCAGAACCTGGAGGTAGAGAATGCTTTAACATATGCCTTTTCTAATAACTGCATCTTATATGCAATTTTTAGTAGTTGTGAGATTTTTGGAGGGATGATCTGGGGCTCTCGAAAAGCTATGGCAAAGGGAGGCTTTATACAATCTCATGAAAGGCACCATTTCTATGAGGAATGGCTTTTCTAAATGAGAGGCACCTGGCTGCACTGTGCTTTTTCCCTGAAAGCAAATTAGAAGGTCAAATAGACTGAGCCCAACTGGGATCTCTAAGATTGCCTTCAACAATGGTTCAAAGCCCCACAAAGGGAACAGAGAGAACTAAGCTCAGTGGACTGCACTACTTCACCCTAAATCCACCAGTTACAGGAATTTATTTGTGATGTTCTGATGCTTTCATCAACAGATGAAAGCTATACTAGTGAGAAAGCTTGCTGAGTGAAGAGGGGCAGGAGGCAAAATCCCAATCTTTACTCTGTGTGAGACTCAAAACTAAGGATCTTGGGAGGAGAGAGGCAGTGCTTAGATGAAAGAAGCAGAGAAACACACCCCACATAAATAGGTTGTCTTTATAGTACTGCTTACCTGTATATACACATGGTGTCGCAGATTACCTGCTGACCCTCTATTTTGTATAGTCAATATTTCAGCTACAATAACATCATTCTTGAAATAATTGTTTTTCAGAAGCAGGATGTCCAAGCAAGGAATTGGGTTCAGGAACAAATTATTATGGGGTGGATGCTTAGAATGATGGTTGCAGAAGTTCATAGAAAACTTGTATTTGACTTTTGTTCACATGTACTACTTTCTCTGAGTTTCACTTTGAGTTTCAGATTTAAAATTGTACAAAAAAGCAAGGCCAAACTCAACCCAAACTGCCTGTGGGCTGTGTTTCAAACTTGTAAAGAAGTGAGGGACCAGATACGTTTTCGCTTGAGTTTGGGTTTCATACCTAAAGTTTTATTGAGCTCTAATGGAAGTGCAACTAGTAAAATTCCCATACAGTCCATATGTTCAGCCAAGCACAGAATAACTCAAGCCATTGCAACACCTCTAACCCCAGAAATTTTGTGTTAACTTTCAAAAAATCAACGCATGGATTAATCAGCAGGCAGCAATTTCTATCAGAGGTTTAATAGTTATTAGTAGCAATGAAGAAACAATTTATAGTCAAGTTTTATTACCTTGTGATGAGAGATACTGAACTTTTTCCATTAATATCAATAGTGTGTGTGTGTGTGAATAGTGAAAGAGACTTGGGATACGTTAGTGTTGCAGTCTAGTGTTTTGAGCTATAGAACTATGTACAGGGTCTACAAAGTTGGGCTCATGTATAAAACTGAGAATTATTAATATGAGGAATAATTTTATGGCATAACTTCCATAATCAGCAGGTCTATAAAGGCAGCCAGACAATGGCAGAGGAGAAGGAGCACAGGAGCCAGCAAACACAACTGAAAATGAAGACGTCTGAGTGTCTGTTTCTAAAAGGGATTTTGTGGGCAGGCGAGTGTGGAATTTTTGTCAGGTAGTGTGTATGTGCTTGCACATGTGTGATTTTTTTTATTTTTAAAGAAAGAGTGTTTAAGGTCATAGAGAACAGGAAAATCATACACAAAGATTTGGCCAACGTTGAAAATTGGAGTTAGAAGTGGGATGAAATTCAATAATGTAAAGTGCAATGTCATTCAGTTAGGGACTAACAATAAGAATTTTTGCTATACCTTAGGAATGTATCAGTTGGAAGCAATAGAGAAGAAGAAATACCTGGGGTGTATTGGTCAATCATAGGATGAATGAGAACTTCCAGTGTGATATGGCCATGAAAAAGGATAATGGAATTCAAGGATGCATCAGGCAAGGTATTTACAAAAGAGATAGGAAAATTTTATTACCGTTATCTGGAATACTTGTGTGCAATTCTGGTCTCTCATGTTTAAGAAAGATTAATTCAAACTGGAACAGATGCAGAGAATGGCAACTAGGACTATCAGAGGAATGGAGAACCTACCTCATGAGAGGATACTTAAGGACATTTGCTTGTTTAGCCTAAGAAAAATGAAGCCTGAGGCGAGATATGATTGCTCTCTATAAATACCTCTGAGGGATAAACGCCAAGGAAGGTGTGACAGTACCTCCCATAAGGCTTTATGGAAATATGCTTAGAATGTGTTTTATGGAAATATGCCATGTAACATACCTCCGTAAAGATTATGATCTACTGAATGTATTAACCCTATTTGTATGCATGTATCATTTTTGTATTTGAAGTTATGAATATTATGAATGTTGGCTGTGAACTGGCTTGATTTCTAAATAACCTTAGCGGAGCATTTGGTCAGTTCCTGGAGAAAGGAACGTTGAAGTTAAGTACCTAATCAAGAAACACTTAAAGGACAATGGATCTTGGAATGCTCCAATCCACATAAGAAGTCTATGTGAGGACATTCAAGGTAGCATGTAAACAATGGATGCTACCTGTAAAAAGTGTGAGTCATGCACGGACATGTGACTTGCCCAGGTGACTCCTAAACTCCATCTTGGAGCTGGACTTTGCATAGGAGTGAGGAGGAGGTCTCCACCCACAAGACAAAGTCTATTTAAATCTCTGGGAGACCCCTCTATTTGGTCTTCAGTGGCTAAAGAGAAGGCCTTTTCACCCCTAAAGATACTTGAAAGAAACTGGAACAAAGAACAGTGTGCAAGGGGTGTGAGTGATTGCTGGACCCAGGCTAAAAGGAGATTAATCTGTAAAAGGGAGCATTCTGGAACTGGTGAGGATCTTATCTGTATTCAGTTTGATTAGACATAGATTTGCACATTTTATTTTATTTTGCTTGTTGACTTACTTTGTTCTGTCTGTTACTTCTTGGAACCACTTAAATCCTACTATCTGTATTTAATAAAATCACTTTTTACTTATTAATTAAGTCAGAGTATGTATTAATACCTGGGGGAGCAAACAACTGTGCATATCTCTCTATCAGTGTTAGAGAGGGCGAACAATTTATGAGTTTACCCTGCATAAGTTTTATACAGGGTAAAACGTATTTATTTGGGTTTAGACCCCATTGGGAGTTGGGCATCTGAGTGTTAAAGACAGGAACACTTCTGTTAGCTGCTTTCAGGTATACCTGCAGCTTTGGGGCAAGTAATTCAGACCCTGGGTCTGTGCTGGAGCAGACAGTAGTGTCTGGCTCAGCAAGACATGGTGCTGGAGTCCCGAGCTGGCAGGGAAAGCAGGGCTAGAAGTAGTTTTGTCACATCAGGTGGTGGCTCCCAAGAGGGTTTCTTTGATCCAACCCGTCACAGAGGGACAGGAGTTCTTTAAGTTAAGGATCATTGTTAAAAGAACAGGGTAAAAGGACAAATGGATATAAACTGGACGTCAATAGGTTTAGGCTTGAAATTAGACACAGGTTTCTAACCATCAGAAGAGTGATGTTCTTGTCCAACCTTCCAACGGTGGTAGTGGGGATGAAAAAAACTAGCTTGTTTTAAGCTTGATAAGTTTATGGAGGGAATGGAATAATGAGGTCACTTACAATGGCATATGGCCTATCTGCAACTGCTATTAGAGAATGTCCCCAAAGAGATGCTACATGGGGTGGGCTCTGAGCTACTACAGAAAATTCTTTCCAAGTGTCTGGCTAGTGAGTCTTGTGCACATACTCAGAGTCTATCTGATAATTATATATGAGATTGGGAAGGAATTTTCCTTCTAGTCAGATTGGTAGAGACCCTGTTTGTTTTTGTTTGTTTGTTTTGTTTGCCTTTCTCTTCAGCATGCTGGTTTGAATTAAAGTAAATGGTGGATTCTCTGTAACTTCAAGTCTTTAAATCAACATTTGAGGACTTCAGTAACACAGCGAGAGGTTATGGGCCTATTACATGTTGGGGTAACTGAGTTTCTACGGTCTAGGATGTGCAGGAGGTCAGACTAGATGACCTTGATTGTCCATTCTGGCCTTAGACTCATAGAGTTTATCTATTATTTCATCTGAAACTGCCAGAACATTTTCCACATCTTTAACAGAGATTTTCAATAATAATAAATATAACATTTATATTGAAGTTTACAAATGTTATCTGATCAGTCCTTGAATGATCACAGTTAAGATAGTGAGATGTAGAAATTTAAGATAAGAGATTGCATGCATGTTAATCTAGCACAGCTTTTAAGTATGTGCTTATAGTTAAGCAGACACAAGTAGTCACATTTAATTTAATGAGACTACTCACATACTTAAATTTAAATTAATTCTTAAGTGATTTGCTGGTTTGAGGCCATATACCATGGAAAGATTCTGTAAGAAATTATTAGTTTCTGATTTGGTGTTCTCAACTCAGACCACACCCAGACATTCTTTCTGCCTTAAAATGTGAAAATCTTGGGGTGTAAATGATGCCTTCAGAGCCTGATTCTGAAAGGTGCTGAGCATCTGCAGCTCCCACAGAAAGCATCTGTTGGAATTGTGGGTGCTCGACATTTCTTAGCATTAGCACATATTTTGTAACATATTTCTTCCCTCTGCTACAGTCATATTTAAAAAAAAATCAACATCTGGAAAATAGATTTAAGGTTCAGGACAAAAATAATTTCACAATTACACATACCAGATTGTTTTCTTAGCTCCAGCTTTTAATAGGAATTTCCATATTGCCATATCAGATCAAGGAAGAGTCCTTATTTTGACAATGTATGCACAACGTATAACATGAAATTTTGATCAAGACACTGGGGCAGATAATTAATCTTGCAACGAGTGCAACTGGACAAAAGGTAGTGTGTCTAGGACCATCTGCAAACGTTCATGCACAGTTATGTATCTAGATTTCTTGAGCAATTACTGCTATATTGCACATGCAGACAGGGCCGGTGCAAGGATGTTTCATGCCCTAGGTGAAACTTCCACCTTGCGCCCTCCCCCCACGTGTCCCCACCCTAAGGCGCCCCCCCGTGGCAGCTCCTCCCCCCCTCCACCCTGAGGCGCCCCCTTGCGGCAGCTCCCCACTCCCCACCCTCCACCCTGAGGCCCCCCCCCGCCCCAGCTCACCCCTGCTCCACGCACGAGCACCCCGAGCACGCTGTGGCCTCTTCACTTCTCCTGCCTCCCAGGCTTGCGGCGCCTAAGCTGATTGGCGCCGCAAGCCTGGGAGATGGGTGAAGTGAAGCAGTTCACCCCTGCCCCGCCTCCTCCCCGAGCACACTGTCACCGCTTCAATTCTCTCACCTCCCAGGCTTGCGGTGCCAATCAGCTTAGGCGCCACAAGCCTGGGAGGCGGGAGAAGTGAAGCAGCCACGGTGAGCTCGGGGAGGAGGCGGGGCAGGGGTGAGCTGGGGTGAGGAGTTCCCCTGCATGCCGCCCCCCCCCTTACTTGCTGCAGGTGGCCCTCCCCGTGCTCCCCTGCCCCAGTTCCCTCTGCCTAAATGCTGGCGGTGACTGGGGCAGCCGAAGATCCGGCCGCCGTGGTCGCTGCCGAAGAAAATGGTGCCCCCCAAATCCTAGTGCCCTAGGCAACCGCCTAGGTTGCCTAAATGGTTGCACCCACTCTGCATGCAGATTGGGTATTTGCATTCACATTTGTGGTAACATTTTTGGCACATTAGCCCACCAATTGTGGATATAAGTGCTTTTAAATCTCTGACTAATGAGGCCTTTAACCTCCATAAACATTAGAAAATCAGTCAAGACTTCGATTTCTTTTTATAAAGGTTTAGTTCACAAGACCTACCTCCACACAGAAAACTGTGTGGCACTTATTTGTTCTGCCTCAGAAATACAAAACTCTAAGAGAACGCTCCTACCATTTGAACCTTGTTTAGATAATGTGGTTAATCCATGACTATTGAGCTGTCCCCCAACAGTGAAAGGAATGGACTAGATCTGGTCAAAGGATTAAGAGCAGTTTACTCAGCAAATTTAGCCCTCCTCCTGCATTTCTTTCATGATTTTGTTTGGTATTCTAAATTGTTCATGGAATGTTTTTGGTCAGTAAATGCTAGTCGATGGATTACTTGTGAATTGTGATAAATGTGAATATTCCCTTTTTTATACAATAATTGAAATTCACTAGTCAAACCGTGTGGGTGTGTTACTGGTTTGTTTTCTTTCTCTTATTGGATGACATAGCCAATACAGCCAGTGTTAAAAAAAATAATACATAGGTTGGGAAAAGTGGGTCTGTACATCTGGGTATAGTGCTTAGATTATCCACAAATATAAAGTTAATGTTTAAAAGTCATGTGATACATAGAGCATATAATCAGCAATAACCCAAATTTAGGTGAATTGATTTAACAATAAAGTTTAGAAATTAGAATCTGAATACTCTGGTACATCACTCATGAAAGGTTGTACAGAGATTTGATTGTGGAAAGCAAAATATCTCAGTGAGTCAAGATTGTCCCTCAGTAATTGAGAATTAGGTTGGCTGTCCATTTAGAAAATACAATCCATGAGGAAAGTATTTGTTACTTTCCTGACTGTGCTTCTCATTGGCAGTCCAGCTCATACCTTCTGGTATTGCTGATGTCCAGTGATGTGTTCTGTGTAGATGTCCCTTAACCACCTGATGGTGTCTGACACCATGAGTTGCCACATCAGCCGAGCATAGCATTGACTGATTCCACATTCTCTCAGCACTTGCTCATTACTGGGGTCCCATGCATCTAAGGCTCTGACAATCGGTGCATGCGTCTGGACCTGGTAACTCTTAGCTCTCAAAGTATTGGCCAGAGGGGCATATTTCTCTACCTTTCGAGCTCAGGCATTGTGGAAAGTCAGGTCTTCTCGAACAGCACTGTGACTTCCACCATGATGATCTTCTTCCACCCTGATGATCTTCTTCTGGTCCTCATTGGTGATGATGATATCCGGTTGAAGTTGGCTGTTGGTTCCAAGGATGGCAGAGTTTATGGCAACCTTCCCCATGGGTGGTGGGATGGCTCTGGCCAAGTGATCTTGAATGGGGTTGTGTCACAGCTTCCAAGCTCTCAAATGGGGCTCGCACTATACAGGACGTGGGTTAGTGTCTCATTGGCATAGACGCACTACCTGCATTGCTTGTCCCAATTCCTGTGGTGGATAGCTCCTTTCAATGGGACACAGTTGAGCTGGGCCCTGTGGATGAACCTCCAGCTGACAAATCAGATGAAGTTGCCCCCGGGAAGGAAGCTGTTGCTGGCTTCCCACTTGCACATCACTTAGAAGGCTTTGCCCTGGTCCGGAATATGTTTCAGGTTTTCCACATATTGACAGTGGATGGTATCCTTCAGGGTCCTCTCCGGCATGGTTCTATCTCCTGGAGTGATGATAGTGTGATCTGTATTCTTCATCTGTGGCACCAGGACTCCAAGCTCCTTGCATTCCTCACACCATGTCCAGTGGCAGCCGATATGTTTCTCCAATTGTGGCATTATATTAGTGGTTCGTTTTCTTTCTCTTACTGGATGACATAGCCAATACAAACGACTACCACTCTTGCCCCCAGAGAGTTCCATTTTCATTTTCTGACTCCTTAAAGTTAGTAGTTGGACTTGATTTTTATTTTCTGCAAATACTTATATTTTTTTTATAGTCATGGTAGTGCCGGAAGGCTGAAGCTTCACAATTCAAACACAAAAGATGTTCCCTGCCTTAAAGAGCTTATATTCTTTCCTCACAAAATTTGTCTGTCTGTAAATAAACAGGGTGGAAACTTGACATAAAATTTTCTTTCATTCCAGGGCATCTTGGCAGTCATGAGGAGTAATACAGAATCACTATTCATTCCCAGCCATGCTTGTTCCTCCATTAAGCACGACCTGGCCATGTCCCTAAGTATGATGTCCCACCACCTAGTTGGTGGGCAACTTCTGGGTTAGACTGACTTTTATTGTGCTTGCATTATTTTCTTTGGCAACCTATCAGCTTCATCCATTTTTCAATGGGGAAAAAAGGAGAGGGAAGAGAGAGAAAGTAGCTCCCCCACCACTGCTCTCCAACATAGATATAAAAATATGCTTCAAACCCATGCTGATGTCTATGCCACAGAAGGTCTTCAAAAGCTTCATCGAAAAAAGGTAGCTCGTCTCTATCTAGATATAGACATCCTTAACTAGCATCCTTCCAAAGAGTTAAAGATATATATCGTTTGAGTATGGCCTCTGCCCTCTCCATCCCACTTGTCAGGAAACTAGATATTTTAAAAACAAGTGGTAACAGCTTACCAGCCAGTCTTTTGGCAAGACTGACTGTCAGCTCCCAAAAATTGCTTCTGCGGGAGCAAAACACCATATTTTTTTTTAATCTTCTGAGTCAGAAAATTCAGCAGAGCAGGTTTTTAGCATCAGCTCTGCTTCCTAACAGCTCTCTGTGGGAAGTTCCTGTACATCATCACCAAAATACTTACATGGCTTGGTATACTTTTCTTCTGAATAATTCTGTGAGTGGAAGCCAGATCAGTAAATCTCAGCAGGTTTCACATCATTTTTTTTCAGAGCAGAATAAGGACCTGACATTCTCTTAATTCTCAGTATCCTTGCATCTTCCAATATTTAAATGAAAAGATGGTGACAAACCAAGCAGATTAATTAAATGGTTTATCTCCAGGGAAGCCTTAATTTCTATGTGAATTTTTAGAGCTTTTCTGGGATATAGTTAATTCTTTTTAAATCGGATGAAGAATTTACCAGTTAGGCAAGCAAAAGACTAAGAGCGTGGCAGAAAGTGGGCAGTTCTTTGTCAGCCAGGATAGGTACTCAGATACTATGGTGGGTGGGTACAGTATGAAAACTCAGTTTGGATAGAATAGTATGATCCTGAGCAGAAATTGACAGATGTGCAGCGTTTGCTTTAAAATGCACAATGGTTTTGAGTTGTGAACAAACCCCAACTAGAAAGTACACTGTAACCTTTGGGTTCATTTCTTTGGTGGACTTGAATCTGGATCATCAGAGATGAAAGATGAATGTATTTACTAAACATGCAATCTCATATCTATTGGGATCATCTTGTTAAGACGTATCACAATGAGTCCTTTGACTCTAATTAAGATAAAATTAATGTGAGGGCACTGTTTTGTTTACATTCAAGCTTATTTGTCCCTCAGTCTAATGTGAATAAGGTGTTTGCTTCAAAAGCTCTAGGCTCTTTGTATACATTTAGGTTAGTAAACTGAAATATGGTTCCCTTTAAAATGTTTTTAACAATTTCTCATTTTAATGCCTTCATAAATCAAGGAAACTGTATGTAATGTTAACATTTTAATTGCTAGTTATTTTCTCAATATCACCAGTGTTAAATTGCATAGCTCCACAATCCAATTTTCTCTTCTTTACAATAACTTCTGCAAAATTCGTTAAACATGCTAGCATGAATAAATAGCTCAAAAGGAAATTATTTTATTACTCTACAACAGGTGCAATGTGAATCTCAGCATTGATTTTTATATAAATATTATCACATGAAGAAGTCAGTAGTGTAATATGTTGTCTTCTTTAAAAAATACTTAATCTTCACCAGACTGAAAAAAAAATGTGTGTACTCCACTTCTTTTGCTCATTGCACCACTTATGGTCCAGGGAGAAAATGGTGTTGAAGGCAAAGAAAACAATTAGATCTGTGTGAGAGAAGGGAAATATGAGAGCCATGTGATAAATTGCAAAGATGTGATAAATTGCATTAATCATGCACTTTTGGCCACTTCAGCTGGACTCTGCTCATGAATCCAGATCTGCTGGAGCGGTGGGGCACAAGAGAGATACTTCCTTCACCAGAACACACACATGTTGATTATACCCAAAATATGACTGGGTGGGGAGGAGTGCAGAGCAATGCTTACTCATGCGCTATTGGCAGGATAAACTTCTGACATCTCATGTGTAATGAAGCCTGGAAACTGAAGCTTTGCATACCAATGAAAGGGAACATCCCCACCTTTCCAATAGGATGGCATTTTTTTTTCTAATTGGGGAGGGGGCGCAAAATATCAGCCCTTAAAATTGAAGCATTGTGTATTTTAGGTCCTATTTTTGTGTGTGTGTGTTTTACAAAAATAATAACAAGTAGATATTTTTAAAACTCTCTAAGCCACTTATAAAAAAAAATCTCATACCTGTGGCATATACAAGTATATCTAATGGCATGGTGTGGTATGCAGATTATATGGACCTTTGTTAGGGAAGACCTGCATAACCCACTCATGGCTTCACCCTACCTTCTGGCCTCACAGGACCCTGAAGTTACAATAGAACAGCCTGAAAGTGTTGTGAGTTGGATTTGTTAAAACTAAGTGTGGCAAAGTAGTCTGCTCCCTTAAGGGAAATGGTACCTGGAATCAGCCTACCCCATTCACATTTCATTACCCTTTAAGATTCCAGAAGATCTGTTATATTCAAGGACTTAGGTGATATTGATAGAGATGAAGCTGTCCTGGGAATAAGTAGTATTTGGGGAGAAATCTTCTTACTGTTTCTTTAACAGTCCAGGACCAAGAAGTGTGCAGAGTGGGTAGGACACAGCTCATCTGTCTCCCAGCTAACGGGGATGAGCTTTAGGTAGGCAACCAGCATACATTCTGCCTTCTACCACATAGCAGTAGAGACACCAGTAGGAGAAAGTTGGCCTGCTGAACCCTCTGAGCCTGAAGAATAATTAGTGAAAAAAAAGCCAGCTGATAGAGAAGTTGGCTAAGGCCCTACAGCTGGACTGAGTTCCACCCAAGTTCCAAGGAGAAGAGTTGGGGGACTTATAATCAGACATGACAACTCTCACAAATTTATCGCCAGAGACATGGTTTCTAAGTAAAAGTTAAGCTCTATTCATGGTCTCATGATAGTACTCTTGAATGTCAGGATTTTTTTTTTTCAGCCGTGACTGGAAAAAAAAAAATCCTGACATTTGAGAGTTCTATCCTGAGATCATGAATGAGGCTTACTTTTACTTAGAAATTCCTGTCAGCCCAGGTTGGCTGGTGGTCTCACTGTCAGCTTCCACTGTCCTTTCTTTGCAGGCTGAAAGCAGGAGCCCCTCTTCATGAGCTCTGGCTGTCATCCCTGGGCAGCCAGCTTCAGCTCTCAGCCTTAGAAGTGAGGGACTGGATATCACTGAAGCCCCCACAGGCCTTTGTGGGTGAAGATCCCTAAGAGGAGCAGAGGTGAGGCTGGGAGAGCTGAACTGTGGCCTTGGGGCTGCAAGGGAGCTAAAATGAGGAGGGTGGGCCCTGATGGGATGGAGGGGCTGTAGTGATGGTGGATTCTGAGTAGATAGCGTGAGAGCTGGGTGGGTGAACTGAGGGAGGGAGGGGGGTCGATGGGGTTGGGGGACTGAACTGAGAAAGGGCTGAACTGAAGTGGGGTTGGGTGGGGACAGAACTGATGGGAGACTGGAGAACAGGATTAATTGCTGGGCAGGAGACTGACAGATGTTGGGGTGAGAACTCCAGTACCAAGGCCCAAAATCATATTATACAATACATTTGGGAGAGTGGTCGACATTAATTGTCAAATGCTCATATTCTGGGGATGGGCAGGGGGAATTCAAAGTCAAGAGATTGACCTAAAAAAACCCCCATAATATAATCCTTTACAAAATATCTCTTGATTTGTGGGGATCTGACTCATGATTTTTGATCTATTGAAGATGACAATACTGTGTAATGATCAGTGGAGACAGCACCTATCAAGAGATTGTGTTTTATCTTTAGCTTAGTGTTAAGTTGTTGTCTTGTGTGTCCTTGTGGTGTTGTATCTGATCCAGGGAATTAGCAAAAAATTCAGTCCTGCCTATGTGTGTTGGAGTTGTTACTTGCAATGTTCCAGTAGTTCCCTATGATTCTATAAGTGAATATTTAAGACTCCTGTCTTCAGGAGAGACACAAGGACTGTCTAAATCAGGGGTTGGCAACCTCTGGCCCGCGCCTCACCAGGGTAAGCACCTTGTCGGACCAGGCCAGTTTGTTTACCTGCCGTGTCAGCAGGTTCGGCTGATCGTGGTTCCCATTGACTGCTGTTTGCCTTTCCAGGCCAATGGGGGCAGCGGGAAACCGCAACCAGCTCATCCCTCAGCCTGCGCCACGTCCCGCCGCCCCTATTGGCCTGGGATGGTGAACTGCGGCCAGAGGGAACCATGATTAGCCAAACCTGCCGACACGGCAGGTAAACAAATTGGCCCGGCCCACCAGGGTAAGGCTGTGTGCCAGAGGTTGCCAACCCCTGGTTTAAATAATAGTCCACAGCTTCAAGGAGGAGCTGGGGACTCTCGTGTCTTGAGTGACTGATTGTATTTCATGGAGATTAAGTTGTGTTTCAAAACAATCTCAGGTCCAGTAATGGAGTTGTGGGGTTAAGGGGACTTCTTGAAATGGAGCAAGAAAAATCTACCATAGAGTCCTAGACACAGTTACATGGACTCAGAATGGATGTGAACTTGGATGACTAAAGAAGTGAGTTATTTTCTATAGAGTTAATGAACTCAACCCTGACAAAAAGATTATGTGTTTTGAATTAATCTGGCCCGGGTGATTGACTGGAAGAGCATGAGTGAGTACTGTGAGCAGCACGCTTGCAGGGCCAGGATGGGCCACAAGTGGATGCTCTGAAGATCACCATCCCATGGTACCAGGAGTAACAACTTAACATCATACTAGGGTTGGGAGGAGAAATTTTGAAGGGGGCATCAGGGAAAAATACATGGTTCTAATCCTTCAGTTGGCTCTGCATGAGGTGCACACACACTTGAGCAAAGACCTGTGGACTTCAAATGCACATGTAAATGGCATGTCCAAATTCACACACCCTTTCTGAAAATCTGGCCCTTAACATTAGAGACTTAAGTGATCTCTAGAATGCTTCCACTGCTTAATATATTCTATAAATCATAATAAATGTAAGTTTTTGTTGTCATTTGGGAAGATATTCCCCATGCATCTGAGGGAAAATCTGAACTGTATGAAGTGGGTTCGGGAGAATGATCTCCATTACAAGAGAGACGTAGTGGCATATGTACACTTTGGTGTAGGAGTGTTTTTCTCCTCCACTCATTGAGACTGATAGCAATTCTCAAATAGAGGTCAGTGGCATAAAGAAATATGTCCTCCATTGAGTTCTTTTTTTAATATATATATATCTCACTCTGTATACTGTGTTTGGGTGCTATTTATGTAGCATTTCTAAATGATTTCCCTTGATGGTTGTTCTGTGAACAAATGTCTTTACTGAGCTTAATGTCAGGTTACTGAGAGGGTAAAAGGTGATCAAAATTTTGAAGTGTCACGAGAACTAGATGTTAGCTGACCCGTGTTTTAATAAACAAAATCAAAGTCTCTTATATAATAGAAACAGTGGCAGCTGCAAGACATTGGTACCATGGGGTCAGGGTTGAATCTTGCTTATCACATTCAGTGCTCGGTCCCCAGTAGTTTACTGTTACAAAGTCATTCCAAGTCCCTGAGGCTTTTTTTCCTTCACCCGGGGATAAATACCCTGTGAATGTTAGTCAAGGGTAACATTCTGACATGCTTCTGTTTAAAATTATTGGCCTGGCTAGAGCCCTTGCAATATAAAGTGAAAACCTCAAATGCGTTGACTCACCAGCTGCACATACATTGTACAATATTATGTGTGGCCTACACTGATTAAAATGGGTCTCATCTAAACAAATTAAGGGGCCTGATCTCTCATCCGTAATTCATGGGGTAATTCTCATTAGTGTTAATAGAAGACATGTGTATACGTGGATGGGAGAACAGACGTCTCAGAGACGTTGACTTTTCCATTGTAGTTTGGTTTATTTCTAGCAATGGCAACAAAACATTCCTTGTTAAGTGTTTTACCAATTTGGAGAAAGAACAAAAGGGAGAAGGGTCAATATTGTAATATTTCTTCTGCCTTACAGTAGTCAATAGATAAGTAGGATATAAATCTTATTTCTATTGAGCTGGAAGGCTAGTAGCACATTTTAGTAGAAATTGGCTTTTTATGGTGTCCACTAATGAATTCAGATTTATTTTCCTGTGTCTTGCGGAAGAAAAAAGAAAACACCCAAGACTGAATTCTAGCAGGTTCATACATTCAAGAGAGTGAAAACATTGTTTTATATTGAATCTCTTAATGTCATCTTTATAATTTTATGAACTATAAATATCCATTTGCGGTATTTGAGCATGTGTCTGTGCTACAGCTAATCCACTGGAATGGCATCAGAAAAACTTATGTGATTTTAGGTACTTGCAATTCAGTTAAATGTTCTTAGAACACAGTCTGTCAAAACATTTTAAGTATTTGTATAAAGCTATAAAAAATAGTGTAGTGCATATGATATCAGACAGTGTAGGCTCCAGTAAGGTTCCTAACATCCTTAACCATGCTCGGAAAAGGAAGGAAGTGCACCACACAAGTGGTGGTGCCACGGGGAATATGTTTTTGCAAATACTGTGCTTCTGAAAAGCGCAATTTATTCTGGGACTGTGGGATCACTGAAGGAAAGGTCTCCTGATCATGTAAATTGTTGGCTGCACTGGAAAGAGCACTGGCTGCGTTGTGACACACAGAGGGAGCAGGATGGTGGCAGTAATGTGACCCCTCTGGCAGCACAGGTGTTCCCCCTTGCATTATGGATTGCTGGGAGTCAGGTTATCCTGGGACCTCACGTTTCCTTTGGTATTGCACCCACATAAGGGAAGGAATAATTTTGCCCTGACATTATATTATCTTGGAAAACCTACTTTTAAACTTATTTGGTGATAAATGTATTGTCCATAGGTAGTACCTGGTGTAGCTGCTCCCCTTTCCCCTCTTTTCTGGACTGAAATGTTTAGTTTTGCTCTATGGCCTTGATGTTAACCATATTAAAAAAAGAACTTAAACTCACATCAAATTTACAGTTCTAATAGAAGTTAAAAGAACTCTTTCCCTCAACCCCAATATTCTATATTGATTCTGATCCTTCTGACTTCTTATAAAATATTTTGGACACTTCTGAAAGTAATTTGTTTACATGGATTACTTGGACTGCAATTAAAATGTTTTGTTTAGATTTTTTTTAAAAATACATTATTCTATACCTGTGAAGCATCTACTAGTACAGAGTTTTCCTCTGTTTTTACCACATGAATGCCATCTTATAAAACATACTACTTACTGAGTGTGTAATATTGAGCAATAATATTATTTTTGGGCATATGTAGGACACCTAAATTCTCACCTACATTAGCTTTGTATTTGATGGCCTCCATCCCTGAATACAGAAAGGTTGTTGCAAACATTTGAAATAAAATCTATACATCATAAGTGCAGACAAACAATATTGAAGTAATCAATAGAGCTGGTCAGAAAGTTAAGTTTATTATTATTATTATTTTATTTTATTGTTTATTTTTTTTTAATTTTTGGTTTGATTTTTTCATGGAAAATTTAGATTATTTTTATTGCAAAAAATAAACCAAAAAGGTTGACCAATTTTTTTTTAATTTAAAATATATATAGAAAGCAATCACTTTTTGCAAAATATTGAGTTTAGACAAACCACTGAAAAACAGTTTTTTGATGATTGTTTTTTGATCGGCCCTAATATTATTTAAAAAAAAAAAGTTTTAATGTACTCACCTTAAATTGACCTCATTGGGAAATATTGGATACTCAGCATATTTTCTAAAATCCAGGAAATTTATTTTGGTAATAAAAAGGGTTTAGGATCGACGTGGTATAAAAAAATCAATGAAAGATGAGGTTTCATTGAAAACAGTCCTTCATGGAGGAAAAAATATTTTGTTGAATTTCTATCACTGCACCACACACAATTTCCTCACACCCCAAAAAATGGACAATTTTTTAAATGTTTTTTGAAATTGTGGACAGAAAAAAAATCATTTTCTCTCCATTTTTTGTTTTTACTTTTTTGTGCTATATTTTTCCTAATGGGGAAAAGTGATAGTGTAAAAAATATAAAACTTATTCCTCACCATTTCCAAATAAAAAAGTTTTAAAACTTTTCATTACAAAACAAAAGAAAATCCTGAAAAAATGTCAAATGGAATGAAAATGCTTCATTTTTCCAGATTTTCACAAAACATTTTTTTCTACTAGCTGTCTTTTTATTAACAATAGTTTAGGCACCTTCCTTTATATATTCCTTTTGAAATAATTTCATTATTTTGTTTTTATAATTCTACTGCTAAGGCTGATTTATTTTTGATTAAACAGATTTGTCTCTAAAAGTATCTTATTTTCCATTACAAACTGAAGAACAAAAAGCTTCGTTTTCTTTTTTTCCTGGGATGTAGGGACTGTTAACAAAAAAAATTTAAAATTTTCTGAAGTGGGTAGGAGAACATTTCTCGGCCAGCTCTACTTACTGCGCTTCCACAAACTGTACTATAGCTAAAGTTTAGAGTGTGTCCTACAGTATGAGTGGGTCTAAGGACTATTTCAGAGTCCCCTGGTGGATATGAGGTCCTGACTGGATTAGTCTGTCAGACTCCTGTGGAGATCTAAAAAATGTAATTGTCATTTGTATTGAAACCTTCCAAGATGATGTACTTTGGCAACTTAAGTGCTGAGTTTGATAGTAGCTCTGTTAGTTCTAATAAAAGGCCAGTATAAGTTTAGGGTACTAGGATTCCCATGCGGGTCCTGTCTCTGGATTTGCATCTCATCTAAACTCATGTTGATTAATTTGCCTTTGGGGTGAGGTATCTTCTGCATCTCTGGTGAGAGGATATATGGTGACCCATGATATCACCCTTACCTTCTCTGACTTGTGGTCTAGCACATAAGTTAAGAGTAACCTCTACTACACAGGACCATTAGAATCATCTGGACATGTAGGGTTTCAGAGTGGTAGCTGTGTTATCCTGTATTAGCAAAAACAACAAGGAGTCCTTCTGGCACCTTAGAGACTAATGAGCATAAGCTTTTGTGGGCTAGAACCAACTTCATCGGATGCATGGAGTAGAAAATACAGTAGCAGGTATATTTATATATAGTACATGAAAAGATGGGAGTTGCCTTACCAGGTGGGGGGTCAATAAAACAAGACAATTCAATTCACACTAAAATACCAAGGGAGGAAAAATCACTTTTGAAGTGGTAGTGAGGATGGCCCATTTCAAGTAGTTGACAAAAAGGTGTGAGTAACAGTAGGGGAAATTAGTATGGTAAAATTAGGTTTTGTAATGACTCATCCACTCCCAGTCTTTATTCAGGCCTAATTTGATGGTATCCAGTTTGCAAATTAATTCCAATTTTGCAGTTTCGCATTGGAGTCTGATTTTGAAGTTTTTTTTGTTGAAGAATAGGCACTTTTAAGTCCATTATTGAGTAACCACAGGGGTTGAAGTGTTCTCCTACTGGTTTTTGAATGTTGTAATTCCTGATGTCAGATTTGTGCCCATTTATTCTTTTTCATAGAGA
Organism: Gopherus flavomarginatus; assembly: GCF_025201925.1. Taxonomy (NCBI): domain Eukaryota; kingdom Metazoa; phylum Chordata; order Testudines; family Testudinidae; genus Gopherus; species Gopherus flavomarginatus. The sequence continues at coordinate 146,742,446 of NC_066618.1, read as the reverse complement.
CTGTTCAGTTTGGCCAATGTACATGGCAGAGGGGCACTGCTGGCACATGATGGCATATATCACATTGGTAGATGTGCAGGTGAATGAGCCCCTGATGGTGTGGCTGATGTGGTTAGGTTCTATGATGGTGTTCCTTGAACAGATATGCAGACAGAGTTGGCACTGGTGTTTGTTGCAGGGTTTAGTTCCTGGGTTAGTGTTTTTGTTGTGTGGTGAGTATTTGCTTCAGGTTAGGGGGCTGTCTGTAAGCAAGGACTGGCCTGTCTCCCAAGTTCTGTGAGAGTAAGGGATTTTCCTTCAGGATAGGTTGTAGCTCCTTGATGATGCACTGAAGAGGTTTTAATTGGGGGCTGTAGGTGACAGCTAGCAGCGTTCTGTTACTTCCTTTGTTGGGCCTGTCTTGTAATAGGTGACTTCTCTGTACCTTTCTGGCTCTGTCAATCTGTTTCTTAATTTCACCAGGTGGGTACTGTAGTTTTAAGAATTCTTGATAGAGACCCTGTAGGTGTTTGTCTCTGAGGGATTGGAGCAAATGTAGTTGTATCGTAGACCTTGGTTGTAGACAATGGATTATGTGATGTTGTCTGGATGAAAGCTGGAGGCATGTAGGTCAGAATAGCCATCAGTAGGTTTCCAGTATAGGGTGGTGTTTATGTGACCATCACTTATTAGCACTGTAGTGTCTAGGAAGTGGATCTCTTGTGTGGAATGGTCCAGGCTGAGGTTGATGGTGGGCTGGAAATTATTGAAATCCTGGTGGAATTCCTCAAGGGCCTCCTCCTCATGGGTCCAGATGCTGAAGATGTCATCAATTTAGCGCAAATAGAGTAGGGATGTTAGGGGATGAGAGCTGAGGAAGCATTGCATGGGAACTTCATTGCTTTATTTAAGATTAGGTTGAGGAAAATGCCCGTGTTAGTACTCTTGCATTTGGTTAAAAAATTGGATATATATGTTAAAGTTAATAGTAGTAATGCAGGCTTGCCAGTGTAAGAACAGAGGCCTTAAAATGCAGTTCTGGTCATTCAGCAGCTTCAGTATCAACCTTTTTCATTTAGAAAGTAAAATGATGCTGTTGTACTTAACCTGGCCAGCCATGCAAACTAACACTGAAGTCTGAAGGTCAAGCTGTTTTCTTTCATGCACTATTGCCAGTAACTGTATCCCACCTGAAGTGTATTATCGGTATAGTTAAGGTGTACGTCTGCACAGCATGAGGTAAAAAGTCTGTATTTGGAACATAGTTAACAGGTTTCTTGGTGCCTGAACCAAAAAAGAATCCAGATCACTCTCCCATAGCTGTTTAGGGTCTGTTTTGCCATTTAGAAATAGTGTAGGAAAAGCGTTTTTTTCTCACTGAAGAAAACTGAGATAGCTGTAAATTCACACAGTGAGCACATCTGTGCAGTGAACAGGTATTTATTTTACATAGTCACTTTCTGACCAGCATAATCAAAGATCAGTATTCACATTAGGATGGCTAAAGAATCAGTGCTCTCTTTTTTTTTTTTTCTTTTTTTTTTAAGGGTGCGGACAAAAAGTGCACATGGAATTCTTATTTACACAAACAATAGGGCACAATTTTCCTCTTAACTAAAGTAGACAAACGGAAGTTGGGTCAAAATATGTTCTCTGGTTAATAGGTTAAGTGACAAAGCCATCAATAAACAGTTTTATAGTTAAAAACTGAAATGAAATGGAGCTTGTTAGGAGGCCCAACACTTTGGATAGCTACTCACATGATGAGGTGATCTGATGTTGGGGAAGATAATTTTTTCTAACCAAAGCCAAAAGAATGTACATAAATAAAGCAGATCAGATTCACAGATTCTTGACAGATACATGTCCTCTTTGGTGTCTGTGGGTTTCAAACTGAACCAGAGACCATTACATTGTCTAAATTACTCCAAAAACTGGAATGAAGCCGTTAAATATAGAGTGACATGGTTTTGAAATATAACAGACAGCTCCAAGAGGTGAACCAATATGACTGACTTTCTTCTTGAAACAGAATGCCAAAGCAATCAAAGCAAAAGGAGTAAATAGAATGGGCATTTGCAGAAATTATTTATGATGGAGAAGGGAGACGAGGCACTTAACGTTTGTTTTGTGAACAAGAGATGCTCTGTGCATCAAAGTCTTCAGGCATATGCAATGATTCACTCTGCCCTTTGGACATCTCAGGAGCATTTAGTCTGATTAAACATATATACCATAGTGGTATGTCAGTGGCTCATTACTCTGCCTACGTTAGGTCCAGATTAAGCTAGGTCTGGCCTTGTGCTAATGTATTCCTGGGGGCTCTGTGTAGCCAATTTATGTATATTTGCATGTGTGCCTACATCCAGGTTGTTTGGACTGTGACAACTCTAAATAAGTGTGCAGGTTTGGTTTCTGCTGCCTATACCTGACTGCAAAGCAAGCCATTATAGTTTGCGGATAATGATTACTATTTTGTTTGCGTGAAAATTAGTTGTCATTGTACAGCTTACATCACTTATTGCAACTCTGCCCTCAAACAATTAGAAACAAACAAATATATTCTAGAAACATGGCTTTGCCCATGAATTTGGGTCAGGCTAAATTGTGCAGGTATTGTAAATTGAGGAGAAGAATTCCAATTCACATCCAGATACTCAAAGAATATAACATATAACCCAGCAAGCAATCTTATCTTTGAAGCTAAATAAAGCAAATCTGTACACTTCTCTAACTGACTACTACAAATTAGAGAGGAGAATTTAGCATTCACAATTTTCCTTTAATAAAGAGAGAGGACAAACAAAGAAGGAGTGAGAGAGGTTTATGCAGGAGATCATACATTGATTTTTGAGATACTGCACAAAGTTTGCATTGTTCAGGGCTGGCTCATCTGAGTATTTCTACTAGTACAAAGAAGACTGCTGCCAACAAGATGAGTTGCAGAATATTCTGTAGTCATTCTTTTTAGTACTTGGCATTTCTGTTGGTAATAATGTAGAGGTGGGAGGAGTAGAGTGGGTGGTGAAAGTAATATGACAGGGCAAGATTATTGATATTCATGGATTCAGATGGATATGTCATGGGAGGATATGTGATGTTTAATGCTGTTGGGCATGATAAAAGAATGGTGGACATATAGTTTGTTATATAGAAATTCAACAGAATTAGTACTTGGATAGAACATTTTGCAGATTAGGCCAACCATGAATACAGAAGTGAGGAATGACGGGGAATTTTCTCTAGAGTAGGGTTTCTCGCTAGATGGGTTATGGATAGTTGCCAGAATGATTGAAAGGATTGTGGGGCAGGCTGGGTTCAGCTCCCCGCTTCAGGCATTGCAACTTGTTGCTCAGGGTCACAGCACCATTCAATTTTAGCCCAACCATCTTTCTATCATGATGATGAGGGACTAGCCAGGCCAAATTTGAGGAGAAGGTGTTTTGACTCTGTGTACTATTCAGACGTTTGTCCTGGCTGGTGCATCTTAAGGGATCTGGGTCAACCCTGAATGGTACTGCAACCCGTGAGGTAACAATGCCTGGAGCGGGAAGCCCAGCCCAGCCAGCCCCGCGAGGCAGGAGTCAGGAGGAAGTGCTTGATGTATGTTTGCACTGGACACAGCAGGTTGCTGTGGGATACTCACGGGAGGGTGGCCTTGGGGTGGGGGGTTGCTTGCCCTTACCTGCCCCTTCGTCCCACAGGGGAAGACCAGTCTCGGATAAGTACCACCTTCCTCCCCACAACCAGGTAACATCCCATCTTCTATGTCCCCTGTTCTGCCCCCAAACTTCCCTAGAATGGGTGCCCCAATGTATACCTTCCCCATTCCACATGACTGCTCCTGTGTCATACCACCATTCCTTGATCTCCCCAGCCCTCCCCTACTTTACCCTCTGGACCCCAAGCCCCTATCCCTTTACACTTTGTCCCCCACCCCCATAGGCTGTGTGAGAGGCTGACTGTTTTTTTGGAAGATGATCTGGCTCACTGCCCCTTCACAGATCGCTCTGCCCCATATCCTTCCCCTACTCTGCCACTGCTCCCTCATACTACTCTTCCCCCAGTTCTTCCTCCAGCACCCCCATACTTCCCAGTCCTTCCTCACTACTTGCGCACACACATCTCAACCTCCCTATTTCACTTTCAGGACCCCCAAATCTCCCCAACCCTTACCCTCTGTCCTCCATGGCCTGTGAGTTGGAGGGTTGTGAATTTTTTAGGGGGTTTATTAGCTCACCATGCCTCCTTCCATTTGTTGGAGGACGGTCCCCAGCTGTTAACATCTGCCTGGAATATCTGGAATCTTAGTTCTGAGTTCCTCACCAACCCCCCTTCTCCCCTGCCCCCTGGACCCTTGTGCATGAGGGGGATCAGGTCTGGGGTGCCTCAAGGAAGTCTCTGAGTTGTGATGGGCCATCAAGTTTTACAAATGGGTCCTGAGCTGAAAAAGGTTCAGAACCATATGAAGTTTATCTTTATTGGTTTACATTTATATTCTGTGACCCTATTTTCTTATCCCAGTCTAACATTTTAACTTCAGTCCTGAAATCAGAACCAACCCTTGTGCCCATATGAAGCCACATTAACTTCATTCAGACTTCATGCAGGTGTAAGGGTCTGTTCATGCACACTCAGTTGTAGGATTGTGTCCTTTAATTTTAATATCATTCTGTAAGGCAGAGAGTAAAGACATACTCTTTTTCTTACATATGGGTGTCCATCTTGCCCTTTAAGTGATATTAGGTTAGACTAAACAAATCTTTGAGCCCAAAGCAGACCTACTGCCAAGGGACAAATGGGACTTTGGAGGGAATGCTGAGGCAAAGGGACTGTGTTGACTCCCAGGTACTCAAGCATATGTCAGAAAAGTGATTTTGTAATATGAGTTGTCTGCTACTTTTACAATGGGGATGGGCTAAGTGGACACTCTCAATGGAATCATGGAAAGCAAACTCATGTAAGTTCCTCTCATTGCCTTCCTATAGAATAATAGGAATCTTTGATGCTGAGCCTGCAACTGACAGCATGTAAGCACACCTCATGACCAGCATGCAGTCAACTGGAGAATTCAGGCCTCAGTTTTGCAAAACATAGAATCATATGATTCTATGTTTTGTATAGAATCATAGAATATCAGGGTTGGAAGGGACCTCAGGAGGTCATCTAGTTCAATCCCCTGCTCAAAGCAGGACTAATTCCCAACTAAATCATCCCAGCCAGGGCTTTGTCAAGCCTGACCTTGAAAACCTCTAAGGAAGGAGATTCCACCACCTCCCTAGCTAACCCATTCCAGTACTTCACCACCCTCCTTGTTAAAAAGTTTTTCCTAATATCCAACCTAAACCTCCCGCACTGCAACTTGAGACCGTTATTCCTTGTTCTGTCATCAGGTACCAATGAGAACAGTCTAGATCCATCCTCTTTGGAACCCCCTTTCAGGTAGCTGAAAGCAGCTATCAAATCCCCCTTCCTTCTTCTCTTCTGCAGACTAAACAATTCCAGTTCCCTCAGCCTCTCCTCGTAGGTCATGTGCTCCAGCCCCCTAATCATTTTTGTTGCCCTCAGCTGGACTCTTTCCAATTTTTCCACATCCTTCTTGTAGTGTGGGGCCCAAAACTGGACACAGTACTCCAGAGGAGGCCTCATCAATGTCGAATACAGAGGTATGATCACATCCTTCAATCTGCTGGCAATACCCCTACTTATAAAGCCTAAAATGCCGTTTGCCTTCTTGACAACAAGAGCGCACTGTTGACTCATATCCAGCTTCTCGTCCTCTGTAACCCCTAGGTCCTTTTCTGCAGAACTGCTTCCTAGCCATTCGGTCCCTAGTCTGTAACAGTGAATGGTGATTCTTCCGTCCTAAGTGCAGGACTCTGCACTTGTCCTTATTGAACCTCATCAGGTTTCTTTTGGCCTGGTGCTCTAATTTGTCTAGGTCCCTCTGTATCCTATTGCTACCCACCGGCGTATCTACCACTCCTCACAGTTTAGTGTCATCTGCAAACTTGCTGAGTGCAGTCCATGCTGTCCTCCAGATCATTAATGAAGACATTCAACAAAACCGGCCCCAGAACCGACCTTTGGGCACTCCGCTTGAAACTGGCTGCCAACTAGACATGGAGCTGTTGATCGCTACCCATTAAGCCCAATGATCTAGCCAGCTTTCTATCCACCATATAGTCCATTCATCCAGCCCATACTTCTTTAACTTGCCAGCAAGAATACTGTGGGAGACTGTATCAAAAGCTTTGCTAAAGTCAAGGAATAACACATCCACTGCTTTCCCCTCATGGATGTGTATGCTTAATTTTACTAATGTGCTAGTGCTGCTCATTGTAGTAAAGTTAAGCGCATACATGTTTGCAATACTGAGGCCTTAGTTTGGTATATAAAATAACCTAATAAACATCTGCAGTGTACAAAACTCAAAACTCTGCAGAAGGACTAGTTGGTGTACAGCAACCATTAAAACCATACTTAAAAAGTGTTCCAAATTATAATCTGAACACTTCAATAATAAATATTGATCAACAATGGAACTAAAATGATATTGCCTCTTTTTTGGTATTATTTATCACTGAGTGTTTATGTCAGCGGGACTTATTTTATATTTATGCAATAATTTACAATGAACATACTGAATCCGTATCTATTTGTGGTGACAAAAATTAAAAATAAACACTGCAAAATGGCCAATGACAATGGCTCTTTAAACTATATTTTTCTACTGTGTCCTCACTGATTTTTCCCATCCACAAGTAATAAATGTTTGCTTAACTAAAATGCTTATTTGAACAGAAATGTGTTGCACCATATCTTAAATGGTTTCCTTCTGGTTATGGCAATAGTTATGACTGTGTAGTAATATACACCCTTCATATATGAGTTTTTAATTTATTTTAAATGTTTAACTTTTCTAAATGTTGTATTAAACATGCAATTTCCCATCCTATTGATGGAGGATTTAGATAATTCATAATGATGCTTTTTGTTGTTTATCTTGAGATGTTTCATGTCGAGTTGCATGGGGGCTGGGAAATATCTTAACATGGCTATGCCATGACAGAACTTGCATGATGCTATGTAGTGCTATTTATATATTGTGACCTTCCTAAATACTGCTTCTTCAATTAGTATTATTCCATTAACTCTAAAATAGGTAGCCTGTCAACACAAATGTAGCAGGAACACTAAAAGGAAGGACAGTCTTGTATTGATGTACTGGACTGGGAATTGGGAAATCTGTGCTCTACTCCAAGCCCTACCAGAGACTTCCTTTATCTAGGTTAAATCACTTGGCCTATATTTTTTTTAATGGCCTCTTATTTTGGATGCCTCAGTTGAGGTAGATGTTTAAAATTAGTCACCCAATATGAGAAGCCTCTTCTAAAAAAAAATGGGGCTAAGTCTGTCTGCTTCAGTTTCTCCATTTGACAAATGGGGATACAAGTACTTCCCTATATCAGAAGGTTTCTTTGGAAGTATATTAATGTTTGAGAAATGATTTGACAGAAGGCACTATAAAAGTGCAAAATATTGTTAGCATAATATTGAGCACAGAATTTTGAAAGAGATAATACAACAAACTCACAAAAAACATGAGGGATATTTTATTGAACTAGAAACAAGGTTCAGTCTTTTGAATGGTGAAAAAATGGTTTGTTTTGGCATTGCATGGTAGTAGAAGCTGATCAATGATGGAATACACTCTGGAAGCAGTAAGTGAACAACTAGTGCCATTCCCTGAAAATTCTTGCTTACGAGGGCGTTTCTTTCAGAATCTTTGCTGTCAGAGAGGGACAGAGAACTACCTGATCCCACAGACAATTCCCTTTGGATAATTTTTTGTCTCACTATCTGACTTTTGGCAAAAATTTCAAAGACAGATTATTGTTTGTGTTCCATTTTCAAGTTTATGCTGGGTTGGTAGACATTTATTTATTTACTTACTTACTTACTTACTTACTTTAACTGGGTTATTAAGTAAGTATCTCCTGGCATTTCTTCACAATTCCTGATTGGTTAAGCCTAGCACAAGCCATTTTGATTTTGTTTTTCAGGACTGTGTAAGAGGGAGGTTGGGATTACAATCCCAAAATACACCAAAAGAGGAGCAAACTAGCCATATGAAAAGACACCAGGTAAATTAAGCAGGTTACATATCCCCTTGAAGACAACACTGGATAGGAGCTATTGTGGGAGATAGTGGCTAGAGGTTGTCACAGGGCTTTTTAGTGGGAGGAAGAAGTGCTGAGACTGTTTGTTTGGACTGCAAATGTTGGGAGAGTTTAGTTATACAGTCTATGTTCACATGTTTATCTGACCCAAATTCTGAAACTGTTGTCATTTCCTCATCAGTATTTTTATTTGTATTTTACCATGACTAACAGTGGTTTGCTATGTGCGCATCTTATTTTGTTTTTAAATGAAATTTTGTAATGCTGAGGCTGCATTTACACATGGTTTTGTAATAGGGAGTCTGGTTTACTTCATGCGTTTCTCTTTGGTTTTACTACTGTAACTATAGATCTGCACACCTCTATTTCATTTTGGTCTGACCCCCTACAGGTTGTTTGTGTCTCTGATGAAGGAGACAACCCCAGTTTCAATTCCATAGTCTTTACCTCGGCACCGTGTCTGTGTGATCTGCTTCTCTCAAGCCCTCAACTGGCAACAGAGTAGTATCAGCATAGATATTCTCTATCATGTGGATATTATTTATCTGGAAGTGACCCTATGCTTGGTATAATATAAAAAATGAAGACAGTTGTGCCCTGTAGTGAGGCGCCCTGGCTCTCCATCGCGCCTGAAAGGGACGAGCCAGAACAGACGCCGAGGTGGGCGGAGCCACCGCTGCCAGTCCCCGCCCCCCAGAAGTTAAGGAGTGGGACAGGAAGCATAAAGGCCCGGCCCCAGCGCTCAGTTAGGCACAGGCCACCGGAGGGGACAGACTCTGGTGCTCGAGCTCCCGCCAGGCCCAGCCTGCCCCATGCTCGGTATCCAGAAAAGTGCTGGCCTGAGCTTCCCCGTGCCTGGTATCCAGAAGAGCGCTGGCCTGAGCTTCCTCGTGGCCGGTATCCAGAGGAGCTGCCTGAGCTTCCCCGTACCTGTTATCCAGAGGAGCTACCTGAGCTTCCCCCCAGCCACTATCCAGAGGAGTCGCCTGAGCTCCCCTACAGCCGGTATCCTGAGGAGCCCATGGTCTGGGACCCACTGGACAAAGCCGGCGAGAGACAGGTATCTAGAGAGGGGGAGTTGGAAGTGGCCCAGGGGTAGCTGACTCCAGTCAGGCTCCAGGGGACCCCGAACCAATGTCAGTGTGTTGCAGCCAGGATCCCCACTGATTGCAGCGAATCTTTGCCGCTGCCAGGGCCCTGGGCCGGGACGCAGTGGAGTGGGAGGGCCTGCGTCCCCCCTGCCACCCTTCCGAGGGTGGCAGACTCCCCCTCCCCCTGGCCTGAGGAGGCCTTCTGTACTGTTTAACTCTGTATTTGCTCAACCTTGCTGAAAGGCCAGAGCCTGAACTGTTTGCTGCCCCGCCCTGCTCCAGGGCCGGGCTTACGGACTCTGTGTCTGCCCAGCCCCTGTTAAAGGACTGGGACTCTGATTGCTTAGAGATGGTTTGTTTGCTTAGCCCCGCTGAAGGATCTGAGCCCTGCACAGATTGCTGCTGTGTAGCGAGCCGCCCTGACTCCCCGCCGTGCCTGAAAGGGACAAGCCCCAGCACCGGACCCTTATATGTCCCAAAAAAGTATGATTTAAAAGATACACATGGAAGATAAGGGCATTGGGAAAAAGAGAACTGTGCAGGTTTTTTTTCATTTTTTCCCCTCCAAACTCCAGCATAATCTAAATTATTTTTTGTGGACACTGTGGAAAAAGTGACATTTTGGATGTCTTTGAACAAGGGTGAGTGGTGAAAGTGGTAAACTGGGGATTTGGGGAGGTGATTCTATCCATAGAGAGTCAGATTTGCCCCTCTGTCTGAGCAATATGCCAAGGGCATGAGGGAGCTGATTATGACTTCCTGGCCCTTAGGGCCAGCCTCAGCCACAGTCAAGGCCAGCTCCAGGCACCAGTGAAGGTAGCAGGTGTTTGGGGCAGCAGTGCGTCCGTTGTCGGGGTGGCATGTCCAGATCAGTGGCAATTTGGCGGCAGGTCCTTGGCTTGCTGTCATCCTCTTTGGCGGCAGCTCGATTGGGTTTTTTTTTTCCTTGCCACTTGGGGCAGCAAAAAAGCTGGAGCCGGCACCGGCTCCAGTGATACTTATTGCTGCTGCCAGCCAGTTCTAAATTGCATTTCCATTTGGCCCCATGCCAGTGGAGGAAAGGAGTAGTAGAGCAGAGCTCAATCACACTCCCTCCATGTCCCCAGTACTCCCTTTTCACCATGTGGGTGAGAACACAGGCACAAATATACCACAGGCTAAAAGTTAGACATGTGCTTAAGTATCTTGCTGAACTGAAGGCTTAGTGCAATGATTTATATTTGTTAAACATGTTCCTATTTTTCATAGTGCTCTTTATGTCATTTTCAGTTTATTTATTCATGATTGTGGACCCATACCACCGGGCTAAATATCCTTCATAACATACTTTTCTTTAGTGGAAGCATGTGTTTGAGGCACAGTTGCATTAAGAATGGCCACTTTGTTGTGACGTAGATGTCATAGATCAAATATAGGACTTCACTGGAAAACTAGAGGAAATTAAGTTTTGAATGACTTATTGCACTACCTGAAACTCCAAATAGTCCAGGAGGATTTCAAGTCATACTGTTCAAATGGCCATATAGTATACAAGTTAAATGTAATCCCTTTTTAAATGACTTTGCTTTGTCAGAATGCAGAAGTTTTTAAGACAAAAGGTTTTCATTTATTTTTTATCTCCCTGCATTAGAAAAGGCACTTAGGACTTCAATGTATTGTTATTGCACCAACAAATCTAAAGTGAGAATCTCATTTTTAGGAAAGAGAGAGTAAGTAATTTGAGTGCAAGAGTCTAATAAAAGAAATCTACATCTGGAGATCCTCAGATGGCAGGCACAAAAGTGCACAATATTTTTATATATTACAATTTGCAATGCATATATTTCAAAAGATCTTCTGTAAAGTAAGCTATAAACCATGTGGATTTTCATACGTGCCCCAATTGTCCCATTGGTTATTATTCTGAAGTGTTCATGTCTGAGAGTATGCTATGCATTAATAAAGCCTTCCCTTTCTCTCTGAAGGTCTTTGTTATGAGGTGCCAATGTGGAGTGGGTGTTCCATCATGATAGCATTCTCTGATAAGAGCTGGGAGTCCCACTGGCTGTCAGCATTTTCTTATCAATAATGACAATCTCAGTACAGAACTATGTGTCAAGTAGGATCCAGCGATCCATGGCTCTAGGGAAGAATGAGTGACAGTTAACTTTAGATTTTTAAGACCAACTAGACAGTTTTGTATACTTCTTGTGTGTGAATTTTATACCACCGGAAAGAATAGAGGTGATGACAGTAGAGGAAGGAAAGCATATTTCAAGCAGCTGTTGGCAGAGCTGAATGGGCAATCTGACAGTGCACTGCCTATTTCTTTCTATTAAGGCCTAACTGGACATTGCCAATTATGCTAAATTGATTGGTGGCTTTGATTGCTTTGGATTTTGTAATTAAAGTTGTAGTGTTTAGTTTTCTGTAATTATTCAAAATTAATGTGCATTATAGCACTATCACACTGCACAGCAATGGAAAAGAGGGAATCCTGTGTGGCTGAAAAGGAGAAGTGTCAGCTCTCGGGCTGGCTAAATGTGTTGTGGAATTTGTAATATGGACTAAACAGAATATTCAGCTTCAGCAGGTTAATTGAACAGAGTCTGCTTCAAAAAGTAGAGGGAATTAAATAAAATAACCATTATCATCATGATTTGAACATCTCCATGCATATGTAATTTTCATTTCCTTCTAGCTGGTATGGTTGTTCAGTGGTTCTCTCTTTCGAGTTCCTTCTCATAATGCTGTTCTCATTCTACATCTTCCTTTTCCTTTTATTTGTTTTTTGTCATCTGAGGGTTTTTCTAAGGCTTCAATGTCTTTTAATGGAGCATTGTTACCTCTTTTTTAATATGCACTAACTTTTGGGATGTAAATTCTGGCTCCATTAAAGCCAGTGGTGAAACTCCCATTGACTTAAGAAAGGTCAGGATTTCACTCATTGTGTTTAGCTTCTTAATACAAGTTATTGATATCAAAAGTGGAATATGACAATTTCTGCTCTACTGTGCTAGTAGTTACTATAGTGGTCACCATTATAAATACAATATTAACCAACAGTTAACATAGTAATTTACCCTCCCCCCCACAAGTATGGGGGAAGTCAGTGGTATCTCAGATGCTATTAGTCAGGGTCTATGGGTAGGTTGCTCCTTCCAAGGCCCTTTTCCAGTTCCACGCATACAACTCTTGAGTGACAGGACCGTTTCCACTTCTTTTTGGAATGGGATCCCAGGATCCAGTTACTCTCTGACTGGGTCTCTGGGTTGCTCCCTCATGGTTGCCAAATGTGATAGCTAGCAGGCCTAATAGGAAGAATTTCCCATTGAAAATCTGTGGCCAGTAACACTATGCAGTGTCAGAGAAACAGCTTTTTCAAACCAAAGTATGATTTGTTTTGCTAAATGGTTCGCAGCACTCAGAGAAATGGATTTAAAACAACCAAGACCTGTACATGTCATACTTACATTTGGCATTCCCCTCCTGTCCTTGGAGGCATGACATTGTGCCCCTAATCTCTTGGAGACTAAATTACAGCCTGCTTGTGGAAGACCTCTGGCTCTTAGTCAGTCTGTGTCAGCCTGCAGCAGCTGACAACTTCCCCACTCCCTCTCTGTAGGGCAAGTCCTTTAAAAGACCGGTGTCTTTGGATCTACAGATTCTCAGCCTTGGCAAAACAGCTGTCATAACGGCTGGATCCAAGGAGTTGTCTTAGCAGAGATATAAACATGGTTGTTGTGTTTGCTAGAATGCCTCTCATCTAGGTCATTGTTTCACCTAGGGGCGGCTCTACACATTTTGCTGCCCCAAGCATGGCGGCATGCCGCGGGGGGCGCTCTGTGGGTCGCTGGTCCCGCCGCTCCGGTGGACCTCCTGCAGGAATGCCTGCGAAGGGTCCACTAGTCCCACGACTCCACCGAAGCCGCGGGACCAGCAGACCCTCTGCAGGCATGCTGCCAAAGGCACCCTGCCTGCCGCTCTCCCAACGACCGGCAGAGCGCCCCCCGCGGCATGCCATCCCAAGCACACGCTTGGTGTGCTAGGGCCTTGAGCCACCCCTGGTTTCCCCTTTCCTGCTTGGTTCCTTTAAGCTTTTTTTTCCAAAAAAAAAAATCAAAATCCATAACAAGTAACTGACACAGCTGCAGTGGCACAGGAGCCAGCAGACAGAGCTGTAAACAGAGGAGTTTGAGTGGGAGTTCTGTTGGAGGAGAAGGCATTTGTAGAGGCTGCACTTAGATGGTAAGGCTATGACAGATACAGAGGAAGCAGTGGTAGTGGTTAGTGATCCAAGCAGTGGAAGACACAATGAAGATGACTGGATGTGGAAGCTGCGGTATGTATATGATCCTGGAGTGGGTACCTGAGTTTCGTCTTCATGAAGTGTTGCCTGATAGAGCTGATGGAAGAAAAGATTTGAGGACTGGAGATGCAGGTGGAAACTCTGGTTGAGTTTCAAAGGGTGTTCAAGGAGATGATGGAGCAAAGACATGAGGAGGGTCAGGGGCGGCTCTAGGCATTTTGCCACCCCAAGCATGGTAGGCAGGCTGCCTTCGGCGGCTTGCCTGCGGAGGATCTGCTGGTCCGAAGAGCACCCCCAGTGGCTTGCCACCCCAAGCACGCACTTGGCGTGAGGGGCCTGGAGGCGCCCCTGGAGGCTGAAGGAAAAATCTCAGACTTGCAGAGGGAATCAGGACCAAAGAACTCTGAGGGGAGACTGCTGGGTGAAGAAAGCAGACAGTGGAAGGATGAGACTAAGAGAACCAGGCAGAGGAAAAGATGGGATAGTGAAGAAGAAAGAGCTCAGGAACAGCTCTGCGAAGTTGGAAAATGAAAAAGGGGCAAAGCAGGTATTCACTGAAGGTGGGAGGGCAAGGAAGAAGAGAAGAGCAGCTAGTTCTCCAGGAAGAGGAGAAGAGTCAATGGGAGACAACAACAGCAAATATGAGCCCTAGGAGGATACTGGATGTTTTGCAGAGAACTGCAAGGGAGAATAGGAATTGAGAGGACTTGCAGCCAGAGGGAACAGGGGATAGACTGGAGAATCACACTGTCACCAGGAAAAGGCAGGTCTACATGATCAGGGACTCCTTACTGAGAAGAACAGACAAGCCTGTAACTAGAGCTGATCCAGAGAACAGAAGGGTGTGCTGTCTGCTGGGTGCTAAGATACGGGATGTGGACCTGAGTCTGAAGAGGATATTAACAGAAGCGGGAAAGAATCTAATGATTGTCCTTCATGTGGGAACGAATGATACGGCTAGATTCTCACTGGAACGTATCAAGAGAGACTTTGCCAGGCTGGGGAAGATGCTCAAGGAAATCAAGGCTCAGGTGATCTTCAGTGGGATTCTACCTGTTCCTAGAGAAGGGCAACAATGGTGTGACAAGATTATGCTGATCAACAGATGGCTCAGGCAGTGGTGCTATAAGGAGGGCTTTGGGATGTATAACCACTGGGAAGAATTCATGGACATAGGACTGTTCTCTCGGGATGGACTTCACTTGAGTAAGAAGGGAAATAGACTTCTAGGATGGAGGCTGGCACAATTGATTAAGAGAGCTTTAAACTAGGAATTTAGGGGAGATGGTTGGGAGATGTCCAGGTAATCTCCACACCAGATTTAAACATTGAGAGGGAAGAAAACGAAGTAAGAAAGGATACAGCCATGGGTAGGAGAATGGACATGAGGAGGAAGGGTAGTGTAGATACCAGTCTAATAGGTGATACTGGCAGTAGAATGTCTGGGCCTAATGGGGTAAAGAATGTGAGTGAAGCCAAAAGCAAAAATTAATATGTTTGTACACCAATGTGAAGAGCCTAGGTAACAAAATGCAGGAACTAGAGTTACTGGTGCAGGAAGTGAAACTAGGTATTATAGGGATAACAGAAACATGATGGAATAATAGTCATGACTGGAGTACAGGTATTGAAGGCTATGTGCTGTTTAGGAAAGACAGAAATAAAGGCAAAGGTGGTGGAGTAGCGTTGTATATCAATGATGAGGTAGACTTTAAAGAAATAGGAAGTGATGGAATGGATAAGACAGGGTCTGGGTAAAAATCACATCGGGGAAGAAAGCTACTAATGTCCCTTGGGATAGTGCTTGAGGTGTGCTATAGACCACCGGGATCTAATTCGGATATGGATAGAGACCTCTCTAATGTTTTTAAGAAAGTAAATAGTAATGGGAATTGTGGGATCATGGGAGACTTTAACTTCCCAGATATAGACTGGAGAACAAGTGGTAGTAATAACAATAGGGCTCAGATTTTCCTGGATGCAACAGCTGATGGATTCCTTCATCAAGTAGTTGCTGAACCAACAAGATTTGTTTTTGGTGAGTAGTGAAGGCCTCATAGAAGAAATGGTTGTAGGAGACAACCTTGGTTCAAGCAATCATGAGCTAATTCAGTTCAAACTAAATGGAAGGATAAACAAAAAGATCTGGGACTAGGGTTTTTTATTTCAAAAGGGCTAACTTTAAAGAATTAAGGAAATTAGTTAGGGAAGTGGATTGGACTGAAGAACTTATGGATCTAAAGGCAGAGGGGGCCTGGAATTGCTTCAAGTCAAAGTTACAGAAACTATCAGAAGCCTGCAACCCCAAGAAAGGGGGAAAAAATCATAGGCAGGAGTTGTAGACCAAGCTGGATGAGCAAGCATCTCAGAGAAAAACCAGAAAGGCTATAAGGAGTGGAAGATGGGAGGGATCAGCAAGGAAAGCTACCTTAATGAAGTCAGAACATGTAAGGATAAAGTGAGAAAGGCAAAAAGTGATGTAGAGTTGAACCTTGCAAAGGGAATTAAAACCAATAGTAAAAGGTTCTATAGCCATATAAATAAGAAGAAAACAAAGAAAGAAGAAGTGGGACCGCTAAACACTGAGGATGGAGTGGAGGTTAGGGATAATCTAGGCATGGCCCAATATCTAAACAAATACTTTGCCTCAGTCTTTAATAAGGCTAATGAGGAGCTTAGGGATAATGGCAGGATGACAAATGGAAATGAGAATATAGAGGTAGCTACTACCACATCCAAGATAGAAGCCAAACTCGAACAGCTTAATGGGACGAAATTGGGGTGCCCAGATAATCCTCATCCAAGAATATTAAAGGAACTGGCACATGAAATTGCAAGCCGATTAGCAAGAATATTTAATGAATCAGTAAACTCAGAAGTTGTACAATATGACTGGAGAATTGCTAACATAGTTCCTATTTTTAAGAAAGGGGAAAAAAGGTGATCTGGATAACTGCAGGCCTGTCAGTTTGACATCTGTAGTATGCAAGGTCTTTGGAAAAATTTTGAAGGAGAAAGTAGTTAAGGACATTGAGGTCAATGGTAATTGGGACAAATTACAACATGGTTTTACAAAAGGTAGATCATGCCAAACCAACCTGATCTCCTTCTTTGAGAAGGTAACAGAATTTTTAGATAAAGGTCTGTGGATCTAATTTACCTCAATTTCAGTAAGGCGTTTGATACGGTTCCATATGGGGAATTATTAGTTAAATTGGAAAAGATGGGGATCAATATGAAAATGGAAAGGTAGATAAGGAACTCGTTAAAGGGGAGACTACAGTGGGTCATACTGAAAGTGAACTGTCAGGCTGGAGGGAGGTTACTAGTGGAGTTTCTCAGGGGTCGGTTTTGGGACCAATTTTATTTAATCTTTCTATTACTGACCTTCGCACAAAAAGTGGGAGTGTGCTAATAAAGTTTGCAGATGACACAAAACTGGAAGGTATTGCCAATACAGGGAAGGACCAGGATATCATACAGGAAGATCTGGATGAGCTTGTAAGCTGGAGTAATAGTAATAGGATGAAATTTAATAGTGAAAAGTGTAAGGTCATGCATTTAGAGATTAATAACAAGAATTTTTGTTATAAGCTGGGAACTCATCAGTTAGAAGTAACAGAGGAGGAGAAGGACCTCGGAGAACTGGCTGATCACAGGATGACTATGAGCCATCAATGTGAGTTGGCCGTGAAAAAAGTGAATGCAGTCTTGGTATGCCTTAGGCGAGGTATTTCCAATAGCGATAAGGAGGTGTTAGTACATTATACAAGGCACTGATGAGACCTCATTTGGAATACTGTGTACAGTTCTGGTCTCCCATGTTTAAGAAGGATGAATTCAAACTGGAACAGGCACAGAGAAGGGCTACTAGGATGATCTGAGGAATGCAAAACCTGCCTTATGAAAGGAGACTCAAAGAGCTTAGCTTGTTTAGACTAACCAAAAGAAGGCTGAGGGGAGACATGATTGCTCTCTATAAATATATCAGAGGAATAAATACCAGTGAGGGAGAGAAATTATTTAAGCTCAGTACCAATGTGGACACAAGAACAAATGGATATAAACTGGCCATCAGGAAGTTTAGACTTGAAATTAGTTGAAGGTTTCTAACCATCAGAGGATTGAAGTTCTGGAACAACCTTCCAAGGGGCATAGTGGGGGGCAAAAGACATATCTGGCTTCAAGACTAAGCATGATTAATTTATGGAGGGGATGGTATGATGGAATAGCCTAATTTTGGCAATTAATTGATCTTTGACAATTAGCAATAACTATGCCCAATGGCCTGTGATGGGATATTAGATGAGGTGGGATCTGAGTTACTACAGAGAATTCTTTGCTGGGTGTCTGACTGGTGAGTCTTGCCCACATGCTCAGGGTTTAGCTGATCACCCTATTTGAGGTCAGGAAGGAATTTTCCTCCAGGGCAGATTGGCAGAGGCCCTGTTTTTTTTTTCTTTTAGCCTTCCTCTGCAGCATGGAGCACGAGTCACTTGCTGGAGGATTCTTTGCACCTTGAAGTCTTTAAACCATGAAGTCTTAGACATAGGTTAGGGCAGGGATTGGCAACCCTTGATATGAGGTTCATCAGGGTAAGCACCCTGGAGGGCCGAGCCTGTTTGTTTACCTGCCCCGTCCACAGTTTTGGCTGATTGCAGCTCCCACTGGCTGCGGTTCACTGCTCCAGGCCAATGAGGGTGGCAGGAAGCAGTGGCCAGCACATCCCTTGGCCCACACCGCTTCCCGCAGCCCCTATTGGCCTGGGATGGTGAACCGCAGTCACAGGGAGCTGCAATCAGCCGAACCTGTGGCCGCGGCAGGTAAACAAACTGGCCTGGCCTGCCAGGGTACTTACTCTGGCAAGCCGCATGCCAAAGGTTGCTAATCCTTGGGTTAAGGGTTTGTTGTGGGAGTGGATGGGTGAGATTCTGAGGCCTGCATTGTGCAGGAGGTCAGACTAGACAATCATAATGGTCCCTTCTGATGTTAACGTCTATGACTATAATAAACAAACATATCAAAGCATGTACAATAATACAGATACAGTAATGGTGAAAACTGACACGTATTGTAGTCTTTAGAAATATTGACTTTTTTTATATTCATACTTGACCACAGTACGTGATCCTATGGGAGGTCTTCCAGGACCAGTTTTTATCACTGCAGATCGAGTACCTACTGGGAAAAATCACCCCTTCACTTAGTTGCTCCACAGGTTTACTATCTTGTAATAGCCACAAAATTCATCTAGACTTTCATCTGCAGATGCATTACTGGAAAGTGAAACCTAGTGTGCGGCCCACCTTTATTGGGATGGGTGTCTGTATCAGGGAGTCCACTTCTCCTTTCGAGATGAGTCTCATTCTTGCTGCTCAGCAGGAAAATGCCAGAGTAAGTCAAGACCCTTATGAGGAGATTGTAGTCAAGAAATAAGACCTGGCTCCTCATTGCATCTTAGCCAGATGAGCTACCACACTTCAGTATTGAACATACAGATGGATAGATGTGACCTGTTCTTGGGCTGGATGAGGGCAAGAACATAAGGTGAGATGTAGTTCGACTGATATATGAGAACACATAGAAGATGCTTCTCCTAGAATGATGTGTATTATTATATTACAGTTATAGTTACCAAAAATCAGACTTTTAGGTGGCATTTTCAATAAAGCATTCTAACTACAGCTGGCCAAAAATGTTTTCACAATTTTTTGGGCAGGGACAAAAATGGCTTCTTTACTGAAAAGAATTTTTTGTGATTTTTTTTGTTTTTGTTTTGTTTTTCTTTTAAGTAACTTTTTCCCAATTTTCTTTTTTTTTTCCCCCGGGAGTCCCCCTCTTTTTTTACTTCTCTTTTCTTCCATTGGAAGAGGGAAATAAATAAATAACCCCTTAAATGTGTATGGGACAGGAAATGGGACTGGAAAATTCCACTAAAACGTTGAAACACAACAAAAATATTTTTTTCATTTGAAATCTTTTTTAGAAACTATATATCAGTTTTCAACTAGTTATGCCATTTATATTAGTATTCTGGCATATTCTAAAGCTTTAAACCTCTTAACTGATTCAGAAAATGTGAAAGCAGTCCAGTAGATGACTTTTCATGTAAAATTTTTCAACTGCTTAAGTCCTTACTCCCTCTTTCTCTGTGTGTTACACTTACCTCTACCTCCTTATTACATGTTGGGGACTGACTAGCACAGGGAGCTGTGGGGTACAGACCTAAAGCTGTGGAAGAAGGTAGGTCAGTCTAATACAGAAACAGATGTGGAAATGGAGAAAAAGGACTGCACTCAGGGGGACTGTATAGCTGAGCAAGGTATATAGGATAAGCCAAATACTCAGGAAACTCCTTGAGCTGCAACTTTGAATTTTCTGGCTTTTGTCCAGGTCTGACTCTTAATGTAGTTTCAGCAGTTTGCAGTTGTTTCAGGTTGTCTGGTTTACAATCACTTGACAAAATACAAATCAGACAAGGGACACTTTCTGTATGCTAGAACATCACCCTGCTTGTACATCTGCAATCGCACATACTTTAAAGAGCCTACTGTTTCCTTGAGTGTTTGTAACAAATTCAGTTATATTCTATAATTAAGATTATGGACTGATACAAAAGTGGATGATTTTAAATGTCTATTTACGCATTGGAACATACCAGCATTGTGCACTACAGGTAGCAGATTGAAAGAGAGGAGTTTTAGGGATGTGATCTGTAATAGTGATTTCTTTAGAACCACAATATGGATCTTTATTACGAAGAGATGAGAGAGAGAAGCAGTATGGTTTGGTGAACTGAGAGCTAGGAAACTGGGGTCTGTTCCTCACTCTGACACTGACCTGTTTGTGAGCTTGGGGAAAGTCACTTTTTCTCTATGTGGCACTTTTTCTCCTTCAGCCTTTTGTCCATTTTATCTATTTTTAGATAATCAGGAAGAGTGTACAATCTTTTACTGTGTCTGTAAAAAGCCTCACACAAGGAGATTAGGGTTGGTTGGAAAATGGGGTCTCTTTCCCCATGGAAAATGTTGAGTTTTTTGGGGTGCGGAGAAATCAAACCTGAAAATATTTGTGGCTGAAAACTGAAGTAATTTGAATCAGAAATATGCTGTGGTGCCTCACAAGAGCTGCAGTTTGAGTAACTCATGTTCCCATTCTTCTCTATAGTCCAACTCCCTGATCAGACTATAGTTCATGATGCACAATGGTTTTCTCTCTTGGTGAGGGTAGGTGGTGCATCATGGTAATTGCATGGCTATGATGCATCATGAGATAAAGTCTAGCTTGGGAGGCCAGCCCATAGAGGAGAGTGGGAGAATGGGTACTTCAAACACATGTCTCAGAGAAACATTAGAGATAATTCAGTATCTATTTTGCTATGAAGAATTTTTGCTACAAAATATCAGCTATATCTTTTTTTTCCCGTTGCTACACATTTTATCCATTCCCCCGCCCAAAGTTATGTGCCTCAGAGCAAGAATCTTGTGTAAATCCTCATCTAGAAAGAAATCTTAATAAAAGTTGCCTGTTTTTCAATTTTTGACACCTACAACTCTATCCTAATGTCACAGGACCTCTGAAAATGAAGTTATTTAGGTTTCTAAATAAGATTTTAGGAATCCAACTCGAGGTATCCACATTTGGCTTTGGGACACAGGAAGTTCACTGTTTTCTATGAAACAGAATGGTGGCTTTGTGATGGGGACACAACTCTACTGTGCAATAGGCTGAGGCCACAAAATAATTTTCAAATGGGTTTTAAGGCAGTTTTCACATTATTTCTAGGTGATTTCTTTACTTAACCCACAGTGTCACTAATAACTCTATCCCTACTGTACATTTCCTGGGACCAAACATATAAAGGGAGATGTGTTAGCTTTGTGGCAAACATGAAACAAACCTGTGTGTGTGTATGTGTGCACGCATGCGTGCTAGAAATTTAAAAATGAAGGCAATAAAGTTTTTTTGTGACCAAAATAATTTCTGTAGTGAGAATTTAAAAAGCAAAAATAGTGCTTTGGTTTTCTGTAACAACTTCCATCTGATGATTTCTAAAGGTTTTTTTTTTATAAACATTTGGTGAACTGAGCCTCCTAACAGAATACCTTGTGAGGTAGAAAAGCACTATCCTGAAAAAGATACAGTTATTGTATCTGTTTCATCTGTAGTGTATTCCTATCTGTTTAATGTCACCCAACTCAAACAGCTCAAAGAAAATTACCTTTAGCTCTATGGTTAGAGTTGTGACTTGATGGACAAAGTAGGGTTGAGAAGGGTTAATGCCCAGTAAAATTAGATAATGCGTGCACGTGCACACAGG
Organism: Gopherus flavomarginatus; assembly: GCF_025201925.1. Taxonomy (NCBI): domain Eukaryota; kingdom Metazoa; phylum Chordata; order Testudines; family Testudinidae; genus Gopherus; species Gopherus flavomarginatus. The sequence goes on along the minus strand of NC_066618.1, from coordinate 146,720,585 downwards.
CACGCACACACACCAAGAAAATAATTAAGAAGACTCTTGTAGGAGAGACTACCCAGACATAATTAAATCCCTATGTCCAAGCAGTCTTTATAATGAAGAAATGAAGTTTGGTAGAGCTATTGTGAATTGAAGAATATATTCCCAGCATTTGTTCCTTCTTCACAGACCAGGATGCTGGTATTTTTGTGATGGCTGCCATTTTCACTGGCACTGGAGATTGAACCATAGAACCAAAGCAAGAGTCTCTGCAGTTTGAGCTTAAGAACCAGCTTCTGTAGGAGATTGCTGTAGCAGGTCCACATCCTCTCTGTGGATGGAGCATAGAGGGGAAATCCATAACACACACTGTCAGTGAATTGCATTGTTCATCTGAACAGAGGCAGTTCATCCCAAGCATCTAAGGTGCAAGGGAATTTGTATCTTAGCTGAACCCTCGTCCCCCCACTTGGCCAATACATTATGGATTGAACTGGGGTCCAAAAGCATTAAAGTCTTAAGCTTGAATTAAAGATTCATGACCTGGGATTCTTGTACTCTTTGGATCAGGCAAAGGAGGGAGTGTGTCGTATACACAGACCGACTGGTTACATTTTCACAGAGAAGACTCAATTTAAAAAAATCATGCCATTATGGTATATGCTTGTACTCATATATTCCTTCAAAGCTGAAATGAAATTACTTGCTAGTTGATTTCACTATCAACTAAAACCTGCAATTGATCTCATTTTTGCTCTCATCCTACATTGGAGGGTATATCTATACTGCAGCTAAACACTCATGACTGGCCCATGTCAGCTGACTTGGGCTCATGGGCTTGTGATCAGGGGTTGTTTAATTGTGATGTAGATATTGGGACTCACGCTGGAGCCTGAGCTCTGGTATCCTGCCCCGTCGCAGGATACCAGAGCCCTGGCTGTAGCCCAAGCCCAAACATGTATACCACAATTAAACAGCCTCTTAGCCCAATACCCATGAGCCCAAGTCAACTGACATGGACCGATCATGGGAGTTTAGCTGAAGAGTAGACATACTCAGACACATCTTCCAGGGGCCAGGAGCCTTTGGACCAGGCCCTGGGCAGCCACATTTCTCTCTCTATCCCAAGGGGCCCTTTAGTGAAAAAAGGTCTCAAGAGGTTTAAACTGCAAAACATCACTTCTCATTTAAAGACACTGGACCACTAATATAAGACACAAATGTCACTGACCTTCCTCTTTGTTTTGTATTATTCTCAGACTCCTCCACAACATCTTCACCCTTTCTCATAGCACAAACCAAAAGAAATGCCCATGTGAGTCAAGTAGTTCTTCTGCACCTTCATATTCAGCACCCTCTTCCCCCCAACTCCAAGAAATTCTAACTTTTTAGTTAATTTTTGAATTATTGCAAATTGTAGGGTCCTTTTATGTGTGGAAAGAAAACAAACATGAATACAGAGAACAGTTGCAGCTGGGGTGTGTGTGTGTGTGTATGTGTGTGTGTGTGTGTGTGTCATAACATATTCCCAGATTTGGACCTTAGCGTCCAAAATATGGGTGTTAGCATGAAAACCTCCAAGCTTAGTTACCAGCTTGGACCTGGTAAAGCTGCCACCACCCAAAAAATTAGAGTGCTTTGGGGCACTCTGGTCCCCCCAACAACCTTCCCTGGGGACCCCAAGACCCAAATTCCTTGAGTTTTACCACAAAGGGGAATAAACCATTTCCCTTCCCCCTCCTCCTTCCCAGGTGTTCCCTCCCTGGGTTCCTGGAGAGATACACAGAAGCAAGCTCCGTGAATCTAAACAGAGGGACTCCACCCTCCCGGTTTCCAGTCCTGGAAAACACAAGCCCCGAGAGAGAGAGCCAAGCTCTCCCCCTCACCCCCCTCCTTCACCCAGAGGGAATGCAAAGTCAGGCTAGTAAATCTAACACACACAGATTTTCCCCTGACTTCTTCCTCCCACCAATTCCCTGGTGAGCAACAGACTCAATTCCCTGGAGTTCCCCACTAAATAAAAACTCCAACAGGTCTTAAAAAGAAAACTTTATGTAAAAAGAAAGCAAAATACATAAAAATGGTCTCTCTGTATTAAGGTGACAAATACAGGGTCAATTGCTTAAAAGAAATATGAATAAACAGCCTTATTCAAAAGAACACAATTCAAAACACTCCAGCAACTACACACATGTAAATACAAAAGAAAAAAAAACCAATAACCCCTATTGTTTTATGATCTTTGTACTCACAACTTGGAAACAGAAGATTAGAAAGCAGGAGAGAGAAAAATCCTTCTCATAGCCGAGAGGGACAGACTCAAGAACAAAGGACTCACACACAAACTTCCCTCCACCCAGATTTGAAAAAGTCTTGCTTCCTGATTGGTCCTCTGGTCAGGTGTTTCAGGTTACTCCTTTCCAGGTAAAAGAACATTAACCCTTAGCTATCTGTTTATGACAGTGTGTGTGTGTGTATTGTGACAAAGTTCCTTCTCTGCCTTGCTGGGTCCTGTGCTTTCTGGCGGATTTGCTCACCTCAGAGGTTCATGGCAGCCTTCAGTTTGGCTGCTTTTGCTAGAGGCTCCAACCTCCATTCACTCAGCTAACCTCATCACTGGCCAGCATGGGGGCAACGAAGAACAATCTCCGCAGTCTCTGTTGTCTCACTTAGTGGGTTGGGGACTGGCCATATCCCTTTCCATATTAGACCTTCCCCTCTGGTGTGTCTCTCAGGCCAGGACAACTCCTCCTGTATCAGATAGGGAAATGGGGAGGGACCCAGGCCCACCCTTTACACTGGGTTCCAGCCCAGGGCCCTGTGGATCACAGCTGTCTACAACATCTCCTGTATTAGCTGAGTGACAGTTACAACTCCCTGGGCTACTTGCCCATGGCCTCCCCCAGCACCTCCTTTATCCTCATCACAGGACCTTCCTCCTGAAGCCTGATAACACTTGCACTCTTCAGTCCTCCAGCTGCATAACTTCTTACTCCCCACTCCTTGCATGCCCCTCACTAACTGATGGGAGGTCCTTTTTTAAATCAGGTGTCCTAATTAGCCTGCCTGCCATAATTTAGTCTAGTAAGTTCTTAATTGGCTCCAGGTATCTTAATTAGCTTGCCTGTCTTAATTAGTTCTAGCAGGTTCCTGATTGCTCTAGGGCAGCCCCTGTTCTGAGGTCACTCAGGGAACAGAAAACTATTCATTCAGTGATCAGTATATTTTCCCTCTGCCAGACTCCTGCACCCAACTGGTTTGGGACTTTCTCATAGACTTGAAGGTCAGAAGGGACCATCATGATCTTGTAGTCTGACCTCCTGTACATTGCAGGCCATAGAACCTCACCTACCCTCTCCTATTAGAGACCCTAACCTCAAATCATGGTTTAAAGATTCCAAATTACAAAGAATCCACCAGTGCTTTAATTTGTAATGAAAGAGGTGTCAGGGCTCAAGCAATTAACTGTCGGGGCTGAAGCAATATTTTCACTTTCATAACTGACGTGGCAAGCCCAGAGGTGCTGGGGCTGTGAACTTCCAAGCCTAGAGGTGCTGGAGCTCAGCCCTGACACAAATTAAGCACTGGAATCCACTATTTCCACCATTTCCTAGGAGAACAGAATTATACTGTATAAGAGAATGGTACCGATTTCCAGGTGATATTAAAGGATTGGTTGTTGCAGTTCTTTAGTGTGAGTATTTTTCCCCCAATTTTTGCCACACAGAAATCTTTTAACTCATTTTTGTTTCTTCTTCAGCTTCTATCAAAAGCAGACATTTGCATCTTGCTGAAGGCCATTTACAAGCCTTTGAGAATAAAACTGTCTTAAAAAAGCATTAGGTGTGAGATGAATTGTGAGGTACTATTTATAAAATTATATATTTATATAACAAATCATCCCAAATGATGAGGATGGGGAATCTTGCCAAGTAACCACTTACTGTCATATATGGAATCGTTAGCAGTCAATTTGAAGTTTTGGTTGGGATGAGTTGCTAAATAGTTGGGTGGATACATGAAGCTTTCCTGATCTTATCCAAACTCATTCTGCTTGGGAGAGAAATTGGAAGAATGGCTTTCTGATGAGACTTCCTGAAAGCATTGTTGTATAAGGTTAGAGCTGAGTCAGGAGACTTGGATTATATTTCTGGCTCTATAAATGATTTCCTGTATGACCATGTGCAAGTCACTTAACCTTGCTATGCTTCCATTACTTCAGCTGTAAAATGGGGAAATAATGCTTACTCGTTTTTGAAAGCCTCATGTGAGCTGTTGTTATAATAGCTAGTATTCCATTGATTTGGAAGTCATGGTCATCTAAATTGCATAGCATTGTTTCTATTCCCCAACAGGATTACTTAAACTTCATAAACTTCTTCCATATTTCCCAAAATGAATTCTGATCCCTGAAATGAGCCCAAAACGCACCTTTCAGCAAACATTCCAAGAAAACCTTGCTCATATAGGGATACTTGAAAACTGCACATAGTAAAGGATGTAAAATGGCTGAATATAAAACCTTTCTCTAATTCAGAGGCCTGTCTGTGCGCAAGTTTTTTTTTTAAAACGATATTACCATATCTAGAGATAACCAGAAGATATATTAGAGAAAATATATATTGTAGGGAATGTTGCGTTCAAAAGGGAAGATGGACTGAATAATTGAATAAATCTTTCTCATTAGTAATCTCATACATAATTCTATTAAATCTAAGTGAACTACATAATTTAATTAACATTAGGATTATTTGAAGCCTGACTCTCTGCATCAGGGTTTCTGACATTCTGGGAAGGCACTGGTGGCCTCTTCCTGGTATCATCAATAGAGAGCTGGATTACCTCTTCCTCCCCCAAAATGCCATATTAATAAAGGGTCCCCCTTCTGGATAGTCCCAAAGCATGTTATGGGGTATCTGCTCCAGAGCGATGTAAATGTCCTAGATACCTAGCAGCAGTGGGACAAGAGAGACGTTTCTTGATGTCACAGCTGCAAGGAAAAATAATGAAGACCCTTCATCAAAAAATACAAACTAGATCTTGAGGGAGAACAGACATATTGGCTACTTTCCCTAAAGCAGAGTCAGTCAAACAACTGTCTTTTGAATCCTCAGGAGTTGGAAGGGAAAGGTCAACCAGTTTGTCCAGGGAGTTCAGATGGGATGAAAAGTTACAGCCCTTCTTGCTTCCAGCAAGAAAACCTCTCAAAGAACAGATGGGGACTAAGAAATATTGTCTAAGAGGGATTTATTATTGGGAGGAATGGTTCCGAGCCAGCCAAGGTTTTCTTTGAGATTTTCTTGATCGTCCTGAGAGTTTAATCTGATTAAGGATTTAAATATGAAAGGTTTTTATAGCTGCAATGAAAATCATTTACTTATACAGAATAACTGAAGGAATAAAGTTTAACAAACATTTTTGCTAAATGCTATATTTATTACTTCTGCTTAAAACTTTTATTGGCATTTAAAATGGATGTGGTGTTTGGATACCACAAAGCACCTTAGAAATACTTGATAGATTGTTTTATTATTCAAAAATGGATCCTATTATTTGATCAGCATGTAGCTCTCCTATTAATGGTAATACTATACTATTCAATAACTTAATTTAACCAGTTCATCTTTACAATGATTAATAAAGCATCAAAAGAGACAAAAGAATAAAGTTCACTAAATTATCACATCTATTAAAAACAAAAGTGAAGGTACAGGATGATTATACATTATAGTTCAGTAATGACAGGCTATATCCAGTGACTCTTCAAAGTGCTGTTAAACCTTAACTGTTGTAAGCAGAGGTGTTATGGGAGCGAATCACTCACTACTTTCAGGAAAGAGAGGAGTTCAGCAATATTTTTGTTATAGTTCATTTGCATAACCCACAAAGCTTAATGCCATCTAACAGGTATAACTCCCCTCCTCTAAGACATAACACGATGAACAGCATAAAGGACAAATCAGCACGTCCAGTGAAATAGTTATATCTTTGACATTGTTATTAGTCCAGTAAGTTCAAACACAAAGTTTACCTTGTTTAGAAAAAGAAACTCTCCCTATAAATCTTAACCTCATCCGTGCTGGTTCTGGTTCTTGTATAGCTTCTATGCTGTCATGGAATATGGTGCTGTCATTCTAAGATGCCCTGGTTCCATAGAAATATTGGTGCCTCAAAGTTACATTCCTGATAGATGACAGTATATGCTGTTCATTTTGCTCAATGTACCTGGAAAATCTTGCAGCATGCCAGCAGTTAACATGACAGATAATTCAGTTTCAGTAATTCTGCCTCAGAAGTCTAAATTCAACATTTACACCTACAGATCACGTGGCTGTAAATGCTACCAACTATAAATGCATTTTTGTGCCCACCAGATTAGAAGGTCACATTGCTTTTAAAATGACCTCTAAACTCAAACTTTTCATCTGTATTTCCAAGAATAAGGAAGGACTGCCAAGTGGTTAAAATATTGGACTGGAATTCAGCACACATCAGTGCTAATCCCAGCTCTGTGATAATCATACTGGCCCAGACAGACTTAAATCATATATTATCTGTGTCAGTTTCTCTTTCTGTAAAATGAATTTCCTGATATTCATGTTCCTGATAGGCCTGGTGTAATGCTTTTATTCACGAATGTTTTTCTCATAAAGTGCTATGAGATCTTCAGATAAACAGTTATTAATGAAAATATATGGGTGCATGGATGTACAGACAGATAGCACTATATACATTGGATAGAAATACTTTTATGGCCATTGAATATGACCATATTATAGTTGTAACCCTTCGGCCAGGTGGAGTTGGCAGCAAACAGGGTTGGGTTCAATATCTAGCGGTTTCTTTACAACAATACAATGCAGAACCTGCTTGAGCCCCACCCAGTAATCTGGGAAAATTACACACCAACTCTGAGTGCCTCTAAGAGGCAACACTTCCCCTCTCACAAGCACAGAATCTGAATGTAAAAAAGAAACTTTTAATGAAAGGAGGGAAATCACCTAGCATTAATTAGGGAAAACACAGTAAGCAGGATTCATAAACATAAAACCATGAGCAAAACATCCACCCCAGAATATGTTGGCCAGTGTCTTTTGCCTCAGCTTCATGAGTTCTACAACCAGAAGCTCCTTTAAGGTGCCCCTCTCTTCTCCCTCACCATACCCCACTCACAATGGTTGTCCTTAGTCAGTAAAGACCCAGAGTTCAAAGGTGCATCTGTGTGAGTTCACCTCCCACTGGAGTGAGGGAGCAGAAGCAGGGGTGGCTCTAGGAATTTTGCTGCCCCAAGCACGGCAGGCAGGCTGCCTTCCACAGCTTGCCTGCGGGAGCTCCGCCGAAGCCGCGGGACCAGCGGACCCTCCGCAGGCAAGCTGCCAAGGACAGCCTGCCTGCTGCCCTCGTGGTGCCAGCAAAGCGTCCCCCGCGGTTTGCCGCCTCAAGCATGCGCTTGGCATGCTGGGGCCTGGAGCCGCCCCTGAACAGAAAGAACCTTGCTTGCTCTGGCATCACCACCCTGCCAGGCAGCCACTGCTCCGCTGGCCATCCCACTAGCCACTCACTGCTCCACTGGCCTCCACACCAGCTGTTCTCACACTGTTACCTTCTGCTGCCACCTGCTTCTCTACCATGACCTCTATGGGTCAGCCTCTTTGGGTTCCATCCAGCTCTTAGTGATGTTCAGCTCTCAGTGACTGTCAGCAATTAGTGGGGGAACTTCATTGCTGGAGCAGGCTAGGAAGAAACACTTTCCCAAGTGGTGATTTCAGCTCTAGTTGTCACTTAACAAAAAACTCTTGATAGAGCCTTAATTAGCTCTATCTTTGAATAGCAGGGAGGGGCAGGTTAAACCATGCCATCTTAGGCAGAGTCCAACCTCCAGGCAGGGACATCTCCTCTTACCGTTTACAAGGGTCTGGCATCCGAGCCTTTTGCTTAAAGAGTTCATTTCAGTTGAGGGTAACCCCCTCAAAAAGGGCACGCTAAGCAGAGTTCTGCTGCCTGTTACTCATACAGTAAGGACAACAACATTTCATTAGCGCTGCATTCAAACTGATTTGTAACTCAGTACCAACCAATGTTGATCATTTTGGCAATATAGCTCTGTCTGCTGGATACCTAGGCAGAGTGGGTGTGTTCATATAACTACAGTCTGGTACTGAAGCCTTTTCCCTTCCCCAGCTAGCTGTCAGGTGAAAGCGCATTCAGACCCTGCTTACATAATGAATTGAGTTATGCTTGGAATGGCTAATAATTGTATCTATATAAACAACTTTTTAGCTATTCATATGTTTCTCTATTTAATATACTGCACAAATACTCCTCAAACTACTTTCTAAGTAACTATAATAATAAATTGTGAAGTTCTTGTTATGTCTACATCAGATTTTGGTCCATTAACAGTTTTTTTTCCCTCAGGGCAGAAGGAAGAGATAAAGGGCTGCAGGTGATGTTTACTTGTAATATTTTTTTCAATATTTAGTATTCAAAACAGATATCATGTTTGTCAGAGACTGTTTTTCTGTTTTTGTTTGTTTGTTGTTTTTTGCTGGACAGTTCCCTAATACTAACAGCAACAGAGAACTTATTAACATCATGGCTATAGCGTTATCTGATGTTCTAGACTTTGCAGAACATATGTGTATAAGGATGAGTGTAGAAATGACACAAACACACTATTGCAATTTAAACTTTTTTAGTTTATTTCCCAGTTAAGTATGAGATGACCTCCATTTCTGATCATTGGTATACTGAAGAGATACACATCCACCAAAATACACATTAGAACACACAAAACAAAGAGATAACCCAATGTCTTAATAATATTTGAATAAAATCTATATACTGACAACGCTGAGTGCATTTAGGTTATAATACTGTGCGTTTTTCAGACTTTTGTTTTGTTTTGTTCCTCAAACTACAAAATAGCTGAAAAATTACCACAGCCTGTCATTCTTTGTGGGTATGAAAAGTTGTGGGATTAGGGTCACTTGACAATTTTTCAGTTGTTTTATGGGTTGTATATAAAAAAAAATTGAGTGTGTGGAAGAGGCTTCTCCCTCACCTTTGACTCTACATCGATCTGAAGAACACTGGGTCCAGGGGTTGGAAAATGCTGGTTCATGAGACTGTGAAGCTGGATCCTCAGGTGAATGCTGGGTAAATGTTTAAAGAATGAGTGAGGAGTTGCTCTTGAATTGAGGGGCAGGTGAAAGTAGCAGCAGAAGGACAAGTGGGAAAGCAGTTGCCTAGTGACTCAGGGATTTTGCAGTTCTCAGCCACTCTGTGTAACTCATTGGGACCTCTATTGTGCCTCTAGCTGAGAAGCATTGTTTACAGTAGATAGAATAGCGTAATGTGTATAGAGTGGAAGCGTGCAGAAACCACAGTGTTTATACGAGGGCTGTCATGGAAGTCACTGAGTTTTTAGGACAAATTCAATTCTCATGACAGATTTTATGAAAGATTTGCCAGTGTTCATAGGTTTCTTCAGGTGACCAATTGTCTACAAACAAACTTGGTTGATATATTAATTTTCATTGAAATTATGCAAAATTTGCAATTTTTATGGGAAAAGTTAGTTCAATTTGCAGCGCTGAGTGGCTATCGTGTCTCCCTGTGTGTTTGTACAGCATGTAATATAATGGAAATCCCAGGCTGATTTTGGGAACTTGTGGTGCTGCCCAAGAAGTGAATAGAGTACTTTACAGTGGTTTTACATAATAGTACTTTTTACTGGATGTTGCCATCTTTTGCTTAGGAATCTAAGTTTCTCTGAGGTGAGTAAATCTTCCAATAAGCGCAGTACCCACCAAGGTAGAGGAGGAACTTCGTCACACTATTTTATGCTTCCTTCCTTCTATCTTTCTTCCATGCTGTGGTGTGTGTGGACTCAGATTTTGCACTTTTCACACATATATATCCTTTGAATGTTAAATATCAGTTGCTAGATTCTGATCTCAGTTATGCTGGTGTAAATCTGGAGTAACCACACTATAATCAATGGAGTTCATTTGCATTTATATCTGTGTAACTGAGGTGAGGATTTTTTTTCCTTTTTTTTGTAAGGCTTGCTCGTCTTCAAAATACAGTGGGCAAATAGCTGTATACCTATAAGCTTGTGCAGGAAAGTTTTCCAGTCTCTGACAGTCAGTTCTAAATAATGGAGTATCAAGTCTGCTGTTGCTTATAAGGAGAGTAAAGAGTGTTATAAAGAAATAAACACGTTCTTAACTTTTAAGGGACAAACATTTAGTAGGATAATAAGTGCAAAGGTCTCAGAGAAAACCATATATGGGAGGAAGCAATGACAAACACAACTAAAGCTTTTGACAAGACATTATGAAAGTGAAGTGAGTGAGGACAGAGACACTTCTTTTTATGATGTTCCATTCTCCATACTATTTATTTTTTTCTCCATCCTCCAACTGCTTGTGTAAAGATCAAAGGTGCATTCCCCGAGATAATTCTATTTCAAACAATGTTACAACCCACCCAGTCTCCCAAAGTGACACACACAGAAGAAAGACCTTCTTTCCCACCTCCTAAAAAATATTCAATGATGGAAGGGATGTGTTTGGCTCTTCTGAGTGACTTCTGCTCAGCCAAGCTAATTCCATTATCCATTAGTCATGTTTACAGCAAGCTAACAGCTAATAACTCATGTGGAACTCCGTAACCATTTTTAATCTTGCTCTTCATCCAAGTCAATGCTCAAGGAGCCTTGCTTTCTCTGATTATTAAAGATGATGTGCAAGTATCCTGTCAGCTTTCAGTTCATGGAATCTAAATGAGCATGAGGTCAGGCTTTTCAAACTGGCTGTGTGGATTGGCATATGATAATTGCAGGTACCTCTCCTCAAAAACAGTAGAACTGATTATCTAAGACAGGGCTTCAGCAGATATTAACACCACATCCAGTCTCTCACAACCCACAAAATGACTGAATTTTCACTTCTAAAAAGGATGTGGATAAAAAATGTTGAATGATGAAAATTCTCCTGTCAGTTCTGTGGAACCGTGTAAATCTTTTTGGTAGGAAAATGATCTTACAAATGATTTCTGAATCCCAACAGACAGACAGAGGCAAAGAACCAAGTCAGACTGAAGTAAAGGATGCCTGATTATTTTGAAAAGATCACCTCCTAATACACTTCTGACTGATTTACTTACATCACTCAAAATGACTTCAGTAATAGAAAGCAATAATTATTTTGTCATCGTAAAATGGTGAAAATTGTGTGCATTGTTATATACATATAGGACTGTTGAAAAACATCTGTATGTACAACATAATAATATTCACTGTAGTCATATAGAAAAAAATTGAGCCTCCCCCCCCAAGAAAAACAAAACAAGCCCTAAGAACCCAAACTTCTGTTCTCCAAAGGCTCCAAAATTTGGAGCATTAGCCTGCATTATTTTTCCAGATTATGGGAATTTTGAGTACACAATAACTGCAGGATAAGGACCTTGACGAAGAATCTATGGCATGATCTTGACCGTGCCAACCACTTAAACTTTTAGTTTTGTCATTTTTTTGCAAAAATCCGTGATCTTACCATACAAGCCTAACTGTCATGAACAAAGACTAAATACCAAATCTCAGACTCACAATGATGATCTGTGTTATGCAGGAGATCAGGATCAGAATGGTCTCTCCTTCACTTAAAACTGATTAATCTAAAAAAACCCTTATTTAATAGTACCCTATTTATAGAAAAATGAAATAAAAATTTAGACAGACTAGTAAAGGGGAAAAATCCTTGGTAACAAGATCTATTAGTTTGTGGATTAGTCTCTCAAGTGACATTGTTGAGAGATGTCAATTGTCACAGGACAATGTACCAGGTACTATACTTTAGGTAACAGCCCTGAACTGATAGTGGGTGAATATAATTACCGTCAAGATCTTTTCTGTCACTAACTTCTATTTGTCATGTAGCTAAAATATATAAAGAAAATTCACCGCCTCCTTGCTTTTTGTTGGAGAGGAAAGGCAAAAGTATTCTGTTTTTCAGAAAAATGTATATTCATGTAGATCTTCGTGAAGACTGGTGAAAAATGCTTGTGGATGAGAGTCTGATAACTATTCCTATGTAAATCTAGAAATACTTAGAATCTTGTTCAAAAAAAAAAGTAAGTACCTTGGATATATGGAGCAGACACTTTATTCATTGCACTTCAGAGTTGTTGGTTAGCAGCTATGGGAATGTGCAGGTATTGTTTTAGGTTCAAAACTATTGTGAATGAATAGACATTTTATTTTTTTGGGAAAAAAAAAGAAGAAATAAGTGTTAGGGCTAGGTTCTGATCTCACTTAGAGCCATATCAAATTAAGACTAACTACATGGATTTCAGTGGAGTTACTCTAGTTTTACGTGAATCTAACTATCATCAGAATCTGACTCTATAATTTTTCTGTTCATTTTTAAAATTTAATTTAATTGAAATATAATGGATAAAAGATCTGCTTTTTTTCAAAAGGACTGAGGTTAAATCCTGTTGAAATTGTAATCTTATAAAACATTATTCATATCATTCAGTGTGCAAAGGCATGCTACATTTTTAGCACATTTTTAAAATCGTCCTTTTACCTGACTTGATAGAGAAGCTTCCTATGGATCAGGAGTGCCAGACATTGATGGAATGCATTGAAGTCAATGGAAGAAATTTCATTTACTTCCATGAAGTTTGGCACACACCTAAAGTCTGTTTTGTTACTTCAAGTAATACTGATAAAAAGAGAAGTGTGCATGTGTAGGGAGACAATGTGGGAAAGCAGAAGCTGAGCTGATGGGCTCTTTAAGATGGCTACTGGCCTCCATGTTATTAGCAGGTGCAACTTGCCAAGAGGGAAGCTGCAGTTGTGATTGGCAGCATGCAACTGGAGAAAGCTTTGTGCTTATCAGCTCTGAGGAAGGTGAGTGTTTCATGCAGTGCATTTTGGGTAATATGAAAGGAGTCGATGGTTGTAAAATTAAATTGGCCATTTATTAAGACAACTATTTACAGAGATGCTGCATCTGCAGCTAGTTATATGACATAGACTGAATTCCTGGTGCCTCCTGTAATCTGTGCTCTCCCCTCTCCCCCCAGTTTCTTTTTAACAATTTTGTTATGTCTTTAGTGACTGTATTTGTTGGCTTATGGGGGTCAGATGTTACTAGTATGTTGCCTACCTTAGGGACATTGCTTTAACACCATCCCATTGCAGCCTCTTAGGACTCATGTCCTTCAAGTGTCCTGGTCTTCAAATGAGTCTGCCATTTTTTGTTTGTGTTGTTGGGAGATCAGTTTCTACATTGTTGATCCCTTCAGTCAGTAGGTTGGTATTCTGATGGTCCTCTGCGGTTCTCATGTACCTTGTTTCTTCTGACTCTCCTACATTGGACCAGCTGATGGCTGAGTCTCTTTCTATGTCATCCAGGTCCTGGCTCTGGCCCCGTCTGCCCAGATGCATCAGCTATCTGCCACTACTCTACACTTATCTTCAGTTTCATCTCCACTGCTGTCCTGACCCTGAGTCTGTAGCTACCTCAATTGACCTGTTTCCCACTACAGCTTGGCATGTCGCCTTTTGATGTTTCTTTGTGTGACTATCTGATGGTTGGACTCAGCCCTACTCACTTGTGCATAGTGTCCTCTGGTCTGTGGCTCCTTTGTTGTAGTGGGCTGCCTGTTTAGCTTGACATTCTCTTAACTGCTTCTGCATCACAAAAATGTTTGATTTTGATAGGAAGATTTAGAAAGCCAGAATATTTCAGCCAAAAATGGAAATGTATGTCTCATGGAGTTGGTGCGGGGAAGCAGTGCATCATGATAGTGTTTCTGTGGTACGTAGTGGGAGATGTAGTCCAGAAGGGATCCCAGAACATAGAGGAGAATGAGGACACAAGAAGTACCTCATGGGATTTGTAGTTAACTTCTTATGTCCCCATTCTCCTCTGTGTGTTGGGATCCCTTCTGGACTACATCTCCCACTATGTACCATAGCCACCATATCCATCATGTACTGCTTCTCCTCACCAAAAGAGAGGAGATGTTGTCCAAGTCGGGAGCGCAGCCCATTGAGGAGAATTACAACTCCATGAGGCACACTGTAGAAGGGTGGGACCGGGGCTCAACCCTCCCCGAGGGGCGGAGGGGAGCCACATCGACTCGCCACACGCTGTCAGCCCGGTCCCTTGGCTTCCGGGTTGAGGCAGCAACACCGAGTCACTGGAGAGTTTGGGCCTTCCTCGGCAAGGCTGAATAGCAATAGTCGGGCTTCCCTGGGTTAGTAGGCTCAGGCCCTCAGGCAGGGCTGAGCAGTAATAGTCTGGCTTCCCAGAGTTAATAGGCTCAGGCCCTCAGGCAGGGCTGAGCAGTAATCCGTGAGTTTATAAGCCGGGCCCTGGAGTGGGGCGGCCCCCAAGCAGTTCAAGCTCAGGCCTCTTAGCTGGGCTGAGCAAACACAGTGGCGGCTTGTAGAGCCCAAGCCCGGGCTCCGGGCGGGGCAACAAACACAGCTACGAGTCAGGCCCTCGAGCAGGGGCTGAACAGCAAGGTAACCGGTACAAAAGGTCTCCTCAGCCCAGGGGGGAAGGGGAGTCTGCCACCCTTGGAAGGGTGGCAGGGAGGACGCAGGCCCTCCCACTCCACTGCATCCCAACCCGGGGCCCTAGCAGTGGCACGGATCCGCTGCAGTCAGTGGGGGTCCTGGCCGCAACACACTGACATAGGCTCAGGTATATCTACAGCCTGACTGGGGTTGGCTACCCCCAGGCCACTTCCAATCTCCCCCTCACTGGGTACCTGCCAGCCACCGGTGCCATCCGGTGGGTCCCAGACCATGGGTTCCTCAGGGCACCGGACATCAGGAAGTCCAGGCCACTCCTCTGTGTACCAGGTGTGGAGAAGCTCAGGCAGCTCCTCTAGATGCCGGGTGTCGGGACACTCAAGCAGCTCCTCTGGGTACTGGGCACGGGGTAGGTCAGGCCAGCGCTCCTCTGGGTACCGAGCACGGGGCAGGCTGGGCCCGGCGGTAGCTCGGGCACCAGCGTCTGTCCTCTGCGGCAGCCTCCCCTCAACTGAGCACCAGGGCTGGGCTTTTATACTTCCTGTCCCGCCCCTTGACTTCCGGGGGCGGGGACAGGCGGTGGTGGCTCTGCCCACTGCCGCGCCTGTTCTGGCTTGTCCCTCTTAGGCGTGGCGGGGAGTGAGGCCTCCTCGCTACACACACATTGTCATTTTTGGCTGAAATATTCTGATCTTTTCCCAGAATATTTCATTTTTTTAGATTTTTCAGCAACGAATCCAAATATTTTGTGGAAAAAATTTAGCAAAAACTAAAGGCATCCTCTGCCCCAATGAAAAGTTTATTCAGGATGAAAATCATTTTCAGACCAGTTCTACCTTTTGAACTTTGAGCAGCTCTCAAAGCTAATCAGAAAACAGATTTTCCATCCGATGAAAAATTTTGAGACTTTGAGGAAAAAGAATCAGGCCCAAATTATGACAAGAAGGCAAAATTTCTATTTTTTTAACAAAATTAACTACCAAAAAACTTTATTTTTATTTCAGTTGAAACATTTTGTTTCAATGTTGATCACTTTTAGTTTTATATATAATAGAGAACATGAAAAGTTGTTTTGAGTAAAAAATCCAGATACGTTCTGTCCAAAAATATTGAAAAATCTCTTTTAATTTTGCAGAGTGAAACTTTGTCAAAATTAAACCTATTTTTTTCAGGAAATCATATAATTTGAAACAGCATTTTCCCACACAACCATTTCAACAGTGTTTTCCAACTACTTCCGATAGTCAGCATACCTCTTCAAAATAACAAATCACATAAATGTGCCAAGTAGAAAAAGAAGTTTTCACTTCTTAGTCCTTTGCTTCACCTTTTCCTACCAGAAAACATATTGCTCAATAGGCAATTCCTCAGATTTCTGTGGGAATATGTCCCTGTCTCATTTCTCCAGTATCTCATTCCACACCACTTTTCCAGAAATAAAACGGGGAACTGCCTTGTTTGAAATTCCAATGAGAACATTGTGAGAAAACAATTTTTGTGCTTTCTCAGAAATATGAGACATAATACATTTTTCCTTTTGTAGGATTTCCAGTACAGAGAGCTGAGGAAAAGTTCTAATACAAGTAATTACAAATGGAAACTTGAAAAAAAAATGTTTACCTATAAATGTAGTTAAAAAGCATGCATATCTCAGGAATTTTGATTCAGTGAATGACCTTGATTTTTGAGGACATGTATTTCTATAGATATTTTCTCTGCTGTATTTCTGCATGGATTTTTCTGTGAAGAAGAATGGGAACTAAAGAATAACAAGAAAAGGATTACATAATGTAAAGGATTTGAAAGGTGGTACAAGAAATATTTTTACAATAATATCCAATTAATATCCCAACAATCTACTGGAAAATAAAGGGAAACAAAAACAAAACAAAGACCCATTATATATTGTTCTGAACAGTAAATCTATTCAAGCATCTGAGTTCTTCTGTGATGTAAAGAAACACGAATGAAAAAATTTTTAGAATTGAATCTTTCAACTGAGTCAGTAAGATGAAGAAAAAGCCTCATGTATGCGGAGGAGGTGGAAAATATGTGTCCTGGAGGGGAAGACTGTTGCATTATGCTATTACATACAGTGCTTTTATGTACTGTGTAGTGACAGGTTGTTAAAGCATCACAATATGCAATCGAGGAAAGGTGATGAGTAGCTTGTGGCTTTCTAACTATAGGGAGCTGTTCAGATTCCCCAGAGATGGCTTACAGATTTACTTTTTGCAAATCTCATTTGATTATGTTTCATGAGAAACCTTGCAGTCATTTTTATTAACTTTCATTGTGTCACCTGTAATGTTGTTATAGTCTACTTCACATAAGATAGTGCCACAAAAAACTATGTGAAAACCAGCGAATGAAAAAGATTTCTCATGCCATTATTTTTTATTTCAGTACCATACAAATATAATCCAACCTGTAGCAAAATGTAAATTCATGAAATTGAGAATTTTGGCCTGTTAGCTCTTTATAGTGTACATCTAATATCTGTTCTTGCTAGCTCTAACTTCAACTTCCATTTTACCCTTTTTTAATTTCCTTTTCTAACTGTTAGCAGGCAAATAATTTCTGGTCAAGAATGGGAGCTCATCCACTCATCTAACCTTGGACATCAATCCCACTAACAGACTAATTCCATTAGCCTCAAAGTTGTAACTAATAGCTGTAAAGGTTCATTGAAAACAGTAATGCACTTTGGCTCATGCATCAATCTTCAGCACCTCAGAAATGAAGTGTAATGAACATTAGGTCACAACCTATTGCTTCAATAAAATTCCACAGTTAGGACAGCATATTATACATATTGGCCCTGATGCACTAAGTAGTAATGTCTGATTATTATTTCAGACACGTAGATTAAAATAGTGCCTCAGCATATGTGGTGCTATTAGTACGCCAAGAATCAGAGGAATAATGACTATGACTCCATTATGAGAACTGATTTAAAAGTTGTTTCCGGGATCACACAAAATAATCATGGCATTTATGCCAATATGTAAAGATATGTTTCTATTCTGGAAAATGCATAAAATCAAGTTGAGATTTCCAAGATAATTTTAGCCAGAATCTTTTGCTTAACAAATTATCTGCTTCATTATGCAAAGATAACACAGAAGCCAAGATCTCTGAAGTATTTTTCATTATTTGGGGCTTGGTTTTATTTTTATTAAAGTGAATTTAGTGCTAGTGCAAATTCCTGTGTTGTCAGCCCTGGAAATTCATCCTTTAGTCCTCTAAAATACATTGATTTGGAGTGTTTTGGATGGTCAAAGTATTCACCCCTGGCACTTCAATATTCTTGGCAGTATTGTCTTCCAAAGCTGTTCTTAGCTTAACTTACATAAATAACCAGGGTCCTAATAGCCTGGTGATGGGGGAAACCACACACAATTTGTGGTAATAGCTTAACGAAGCAAGGTTATGTGAGAAGGCATGTGTCATAAGATATCACCATGCTCTAGGTGTGCTGTTTGACCTGAAGGCAAAGGCCATGTTCCATAAACACAGAAGTGGTAAATTCCCAATGTGTTGTGTAAGATAAGCCAGATTCTCTGCAACAGGCAACTCCATTTAGTGTTGCAGGTGGATGAAGAAGCAGTCAGTGAACTGGTTGTGAGACTGATTCACTAGCAAGGTCCAACTCAGAGGTGACCCTCTGGGGATAACCAGAGCCTAATGTATTTTGACCATTCGTCCTCCTGACCTTTCCATGACTTTTGTCTCCATTAGGAGCTCTGGGGCCCGATTTAATATCTTCTGTGTTGCTGGTGCAAAGGAGACAGAATAGGGAAGAAAATATATCCCCTTTAGTTTTTTATTTCAATTATTGCCTTGTGAAAACATTAATGGGGGAGGGAGGAAAAAGCATGGCTGAGTGTGTGAAAAGAAAGCCATGATGATTTTAAATTGTTGCTAACTTTTTCACCCAAGCCGTTTGTGCAGGGTTTCTTCATTTAAACATCTCATCTCATCTTCAGTTGAACAAGGGGCCTTGAAATTGCTCCCAGTTCAGCTTCTTAAAGCTTCAGTGCAGCTCAGCCACCTCAACCCCTTTACCCTTCCCAGCCATAGTGGAATGAGGATACTGAATAGAGATTTAAAAAACCTTTATGTCCAAACCTTTATTTGGTGAAAAATGCATTCGTGTTGATTTTGCCAAATTGTGTCTTTTGGGAGGTAGGGGGGCAAACATAAAAAAACCCAGTGTTTTGTTTTGACATTTTTGTTGCAAAATTGCTTACAATTTTTTTAAATAAAATATTAAATGCTAAAAATCTAAATGAAATCCTTGAAAAAATATTTTCAGTTTGATCCCAAGTTTTTTTTTTCCATTTTTCACAATTACCAGAGAACCAAAATATCCATTATTTTGTCCAGATGGACTTCTTCATTCAGAACTTGGTTCCTATTTATCTCCTTACTCTCTAGGGCTTCCTCCAGTTCCTCTTTAATAGTTGTTTGTTTGTTTGTTGTTTTAAAAAGTCAGGTCACTCTTAAGGTAAAGATATATGGTTGTCATGGGTGAAAGTATTGGACCAGTGATCAGTTTTCAACCCTTTTACCAACATTCATTTACTGATATTTCCCT
This sequence comes from Gopherus flavomarginatus, assembly GCF_025201925.1. Lineage (NCBI taxonomy): Eukaryota > Metazoa > Chordata > Testudines > Testudinidae > Gopherus > Gopherus flavomarginatus. The sequence continues at coordinate 146,701,449 of NC_066618.1, read as the reverse complement.
TTTCCTCTCCAAAATGCCATGTGTAAAATTCTTACCATAGTGGCATATTTTGTGTGTCCGCGCGTGAATGTGTCTGTGCCCACCTTCTTGACACATTAGGAGGACTCTCTTGCATAGAATTGTACACCATTTTAAATGGAATAACCTCAGCCAGTCAGAGTCCAGGGATGTTGTACAGCTACTGATGCCTAACTGTACATTTATCTTGTAATTATGCAATTCTCTGCACCCTATCTGGGAGGTTCACTTACATAATTATGGAATGGCTTTTTTTCAGTAACAGTAAAATATGTAAATCTCTGTCATCTGGCTGAAGGTGTCTGATTTGCATAATCACTGTTCAAGTTATTTCTGAAAAATGGTCCAGTATGCAAATCATTTTCCATTGATTGGCTGAGAGAAGTTACATACTTTTTAGTAAGAAATAATCATATAGTCATTCTTTCTGTTCCAGTTGTCTACTTCCCACGGAGCTCTCCATCCTACTGTCCAGCTCAAACATGGACACCATAGTTTCTGACCCTTCCCCAAAATATTGTTCCAGATACTAAATACACTAACTAACTGCTGAATTATTTTAGTACTGTTTAGATCAGGGGTTGGCAACATTTCAGCAGTGGTGTGCCAAGTCTTCATGTATACACTCTAATTTAAGTCTTCACGTGCTGGTAATACATTTTAACGTTTTTTAGAAGGTCTCTCTATAAGTCTATAATATATAACAAAACTACTGTTATATGTAAAGTAAACAAGGTTTTCAAAATGTTTCATAAGCTTTATTTAAAATTAAATAAAAATGCAGATCTTATTAGTTTAATGTGATCCTTGCCTTGCTTTTCTTTGCTGACTTTTCCAATATCTAGTGGCAGGTATTTAGATATTTTAAGCTGCACACAGGCTTCTGAGTTATAAGTTGGTAACCGGCTGGCAGCAGGTCAGCAGCTGGAACCCCAGATCGGCAGCTGAGGTGAGGTGCAGCTGGCAGCTGGTAGGGCTGAACAGAGCCGGAAGCCTGGACCCTGTCTGGCAGGAGGCCTGCGCTGGAAGCAAGGTGAGTGGGGCTGCATCGGGGACCCCGACTGGTAAGAGGCCAGCAGCCGGAATCCCAGAGCGGCAGCGGGCTGGGCGTCTCCACCAGACCCCATCTGTGGTTTCAGCTGCCAGCTCTTGCCCACTGTCAGCTGACCCCAGGTCTGAGCCCACTGTCAGACTGGGGTTCCTTCCTCCAGGCCAGTAGCGGGTGCTGAGTGGGACCGGCGCAGGACCCCAGTTAGCAAGGGGCCATCAGCGGGAACCCCAGAGCGGTGGCAGGCTGAGTGGCTCAGCCCGCCCCACGTGCCATCAAAAATCGGCTTGCGTGCCACCTTTGGCATGCGTTCCATAGGTTTCTGACCCCTGGTTTAGATATTACAGTCATGGATTCTCTACCAAAGGCAGACAAGTTTTATTTCCCCTCTGCTAACTTTCTCAAGGGATGAGAAGGAGAACTGAGAGATATTAAATAGGACAAGTCTGGTGACACATTTATTTGTCCCTCCACCAATCAAACTTTCAAGCTAACATTTATTTTGCCCTTGATACAGTTACTTTGCAAACAAATGATAACTGTATCACGCCTCTTTGGTATTTCAATTTAACATTTTACAATAACTGGTCATTTAGTGTGACCTTACAATTAGCATTATTTAAAAAAAAAAACTGTGGTATTACTACTATGGTAAATATATTGGAAAGCTATAAATGCTTCAAATAATGTAAGTAGGGAATGTACTGCCCTATAATTACCTCTGGACTGGAATGTCATCCTTAAACATAAAGACATTGTGAAAACAAAATTGTTGGTTACAAAATGCTTCTATGGATTAAATACAGTCAAATTTAAAATGATTCAGAATTTGATTTGCTTTTAGATATGCATCCTAAAGGGTGGCTACTTATCCAAAACTCTAGTGCTAAAATGAAACTACTGCATCTGCAAAACTGGGTTTTTGTTTGGAGAGAACAAGCTTGCTCTTGGATTTCCATTGCTGCCACTCCCAGATGGATACATTGTGAGAAAAAATGTTTGTAATGGTATTTAGGCTTCTGCTTTATGTTCCCAGCCAGAATGTGAAGATATAAAACACTTATCTGCCCATTACAGAACCTTAGCAGAGGTTCTGAAAATGGGCAAAATTTCCTGTTTGTTTTTCTTTTATACACGCTAGTTTTCTCATCCCTTCTACAAATCCCACAAACTTCTCAGATTCATTCACAAGTTCAATCATGAAACAAAGAATGAATAGGGTATGGAGTTGCTGATACTCTTCCTACTACTACTGATTTGAACAGTTTTTGTTTTACTGGTTACTATTGATTTTTTCCCTCTTAGTCTCTAAAAGGAGTCCTCTCTTCAGCTTTCACTCCTTGATAAATAGATAAATGTTGTGCAGGGCTACTTCTAGAGTTGCTCCGTCTTGTGTAGCAGTGTTGTAAATTTGTGATTTCAATAATCCCTTGAAATGGGGAAGTGAATGCAGTTAACTAGGGCTTGGTCTACATTCTGATTTTAAGTCGAATTTAGCAGCATTGCCTCCATTTAACTCTGGACCCGCCCACACAATGAAGCCTTTTTACTTGACTTAAAAGGCTCTTTAAATCAATTTATTTAGCCCACCTCTAACAAGAGGATTAGCACTGAAATCGGCCTTGCCGGGTTGAATTTGGTGTAGTGTGGACACAATGTGACAGTATTGGCCTCCAGGAGCTATCCCAGAGTGCGCCATTGTGACTGCTCTGGACAGTGAGCTCAACTCAAATGCACTGGCCGAGTAGACAGGAAAAGGCCCGCAAACTTTTGACTTTCATTTCCTGTTTGGCCAGCGTGGCAAGCTGGTCAGCACAGATGACCATGCAGAGCTCATCAGCAGAGATGACCATGGAGTCCCAGAATCGCAAAAAAAGGTCCAGCATGGACCGAACAGGAGATACGGGATCTGATCGCTGTATAGTAGACGAATCTATGCTATCCGAACTCCATTCCAGTAATGAAATGCCAAAACATTTGAAAAAGTCTCCAAGGGCATGAAGGACAGAGGCTATAACAGGGACTTGCGGCAGTACCGCATGAAAATTAAGGCACTCAGGCAAGCCTACCAAAAAAACAGAAAGGCAAAAGGCTGCTTGGTCACAGCCCCAAACATGCCACTTTTATGATGAGCTGCATGCCATTTTAGGGGTTGCAGCCACCAGCACCCCACCCTGTTCTTTGACTTCGTCAATGGAGTAGGACGCAACACAGAAGTGCGTTTTGGAGATGAGGAAGATGATAGCTCACAGCAAGGAAGCGGAGAAACCAGTTTCCCCAACAGCCAGGATCTGTTTCTCACCCTGGACCTGGAGCCAGTAACCCCCGAACCCACCCAAGGCTGTTTCCCGGACCCGCCAGGCGGTGAAGGGACCTCTGGTGAGTGTACCTTTGTAAATATTAGACACAGTTTAAAAGCAAGCGTGTTTAATGATTGATTTGCCCTGGCATTCGCGGCCAGCGCAGCTACAGGAAAAGTCTGTTAACGTGTCTGGGGATGGAGCGGAAATCCTCCAGGGACATCTTCATAAAGCTCTCCTGGATGTACTCCCAAAGCCTTTGCAAAAGGTTTCTGAGGAGGGCAGCCTTATTCTGTCCTCCATGGTAGGACACTTTGCCACACGAGCCCAGCAGCACGTAGTCAGGAATCATTGCAGAACAAAGCATTGCAGCGTATGGTCCCCATGTTTGCTGGCATTCAAACAACATCCCTTCTTTATTTCTCTGTGTTATCCTCAGGAGACTGATATCATTCATGGTCACCTGGTTGAAATAGGAGAATTTTATTAAGGGGACATTCAGAGGTGGCCGTTCCTGCTGGGCTGTTTGCCTTGGCTGAACAGAAATCATCCTCACTGTTAGCCGCGTGGTGGGGGGAGGGGTGAAGCCCTTGTAAAAATGCGACCTTGTAATGAAAGCACAAGTGCTATGTAATGTTAACAGCAAGGTTTACCGAGAAAGAGTGTACCCATTGCTCTATATAATGTGTCTTTTTAACTATCACTTTCCCTTTTGTTTCCTCCACCAGCTGCATATGTTTCTCCTTCCCAGAGGCTAGCAAAGATTAGAAGGTGAAAAAAATGCACTCGGGATGAAATATTCTCTGAGCTCATTCTGTCCTCCCACACCGACAGAGCACAGCAGAATGCGTGGAGGCAGACAATGTCAGAGTGCAGGAAAGAACAATATGAACACAAGGAGAAGTGGCGGGCTGAAGAGAGTAAGTGGTGAGCTGAAGATGATAGGTGGCATCAGCTTGTTGACAAAAGGCAGGAGTCAATGCTCAGGCTGCTGGAACATCAAAGTCCTATGCTCCAGTGTATGGTTGAGCTGCAGGAAAGGCAGCAGGAGCACAGACTGCTGCCACAGCCCCTGTGTAACCAACCGCCCTCCTCCCCAAGTTCCATATCCTCTTCACCCAGACGCCCAAGAACGCGGTGGTGCGGCCTCCAGCCACCCAGCCACTCCACCCTAGAGGATTGCCCAAGCAACAGAAGACTGGCATTCAATAAGTTTTAAAGACTTTAAGTTTTAATGTGCAGTGTGGCCTTGTTCTTCCTTCCTCCCCCATCCCTCCCGGGCTACCTTGGCAGTTATCCCTTTATTTGTATGATGACTTAATAAAGACTGCATGAATGTAAAGCAACAATGACTTTATTGCATCTGCAAGCAGTGATCGAAAGTTGGAGAAGAGCATGGTTAGCTTACAGGGAAGTAGAGTGAACCAAGGGGCGGGGGGGTCATCAAGGAGAAACAAACAGAACTTTTACACCATAGCCTGGCCAGTCATGAAACTGGTTTTGAAAGCTTCTCTGATGCGCACCACGGCCTCCTGTACTCTTCTAACCACCCTGGTGTCTGGCTGCGCATAATCAGCAGCCAGGAGATTTGCCTCAACCTCCCACCCTGTCATAAACATCTCCCCCTCACTCTCACAGATATTGTGGAGCGCACAGCAAGCAGTAATAACAATGGGAATATTGGTTTCGCTGAAGTCTATCCGAGTCAGTAAACTGCACCAGCGTGCTTTTAAATGTCCAAATGAATATTCTACCATCATTCTGCACTTGCTCAGCCTATAGTTGAACAGCTCCTTATTACTGTCCAGGCTGCCTGTGTATGGCTTCATGAACCATGGCATTAAGGGGTAGGCTGGGTCCCCAAAGATAACTACAGGCATTACAACATCCCCAACAGTTATTTTCCAATCTGGGAAGAAAGTCCCTTCCTGCAGCTTTTGAAACAGACCAGAGTTTCTGAAGATGTGAGTGTCATATACCTTTCCCAGCCATCCCACACTGATGTTGGTGAAACGTGCCTTGTGATCCACCAGTGTATGCAGCACTATTCAAAAGTACCCCTTGCGGTTTATGTACTCGCTGGCTTGGGGATCCGGTGCCAAGATAGGGATATGGGTTCCATCTATCACCCCACCACAGTTAGGGAATCCCATTGCAGCAAAATCATCCACTATGGCCTGCACATTTCTCAGAGTCACTACCCTTGATATCAACAGGTTTTTGAATGTGTTGGTTACTTGTATCACAGCAGCCCCCACAGTAGATTTGCCCACTCCAAACTGATGCCTGACTGACCGGTAGCTGTCTGGCGTTGCAAGCTTCCACAGAGCCATCGCCACTCACTTCTCAACTGTGAGGGCTGCTCTCATCTTAGTATTCTGGCACTTCAGGGCAGGGGAGAGCAAGTCACAAAGTTCCATGAAAGCATCCTTACGCATGTGAAAGTTTCGCAGCCACTGGGAATCGTCCCAGACCCATAACGCTATGCAGTCCCACCAGTCAGTGCTTGTTTCCCAGGCCCAGAACTGGCTTTCCACAGCATGAACCTGCCCCATTAACACCATGATGTGCACACTGCCGGGGCCTGTAATTTGTGAGAATTCTATGTCCACGTCTATGTCCTCATCACTCTCATCACTGTGCTGCCGTCACCTCCTCGCCTGGTTTCGCTTTGGCAGGTTCTGGTTCCGCATGTCCTAATATATAATGCGCGTGGTGTTTACAGTGCTCATAATTGCCGTGGTGATCTGAGCGGGCTCCATGTTCCTAGTGTTATGGCATCTGCGCAGATGATTACAATGTTGCAAATGATGAATCAATAAAAAGTTCTTGTTAATCACAGAAATTATTGTATTATATTCTGATTGCCCCATCAAAGGGGTAATAAAGGCAATAATTGTAGGTATAATCTCAAAAGTAAAACTTTATTCAATTTCTAAGTTGCAAGGTTTAGTTTTTAATACCTTTTAATGCAACAACCCATACACAAACATGTATGTGCATCAAAATAAGGTACAAAACAAAGACTTGTTTTAGTTCTTTTTGTAATGCAAAGCAAGAGTCCTCCTGGGGAGAAAGCCCTCTAGGAATATCAAAAGCTCAATCATCAGAGGGACTTTTAGCTAAAGCGAGGCATGGAAATGAAAGCAGTCTAGCTGGAATCTCTTTAAGAGAGAAATTTTTATTATCTTTCATATTCTTGATTGTTGTCAACATCTTACTGACACTACAGAAAAAGAAATACTTGGTTCTATGGAGGATGAATTATCCACCTGATATTCTTGAATAATCTAAATGCTGACAAATTATTTTAGCATCTCCAGGGAGGTGCACAACTGAATAATTTTTTTAAGACTATTGATTGACCTGAATGTTCTTAATATACTTAAAGAAAACCTCCAAATAATCTTAACTCTTAAGTTTGAAAATTATCCATATAGCATCTGTGTCACCAGCCAAGTTCTGCTAACTGCATATATGGCAAAAATATAACTCAAAACATTTTAATATATAGCAGAATAATATGTTGGATGGAAATGTTATATGCACAATATGCAAATTATTCTTTTTAACGAAATGCAAATGTTACATTCCTAAATAAAACCACATCTAATATTTATTTTAAAATATCCATATTATTATTGTATTATTTACACATACATAGCACGTTCCTCACAAAGAATTTTAGAGTTTTTATGTACTCAAATCACATCTAAAATATTAATACCTTGGTGCCTAAATTAGGCACCTGAAGTCAGCATGGGATGTGAGTACTCAGAATCTTTGAAAATCAAGCCAATTTTATTTAGATGCTTAAATTAGGTACCTATACTTTGTGTATCCAAATGTTTATATTTATATATTGATATATAGATATAAAAAATGTGGATACCCAAAGTATGTGTGTGTTTTTGTATGTATATATGTATGCTTATGTCACTCACAACTAAAATGTCCTTGTAAACCAGAAACGGGGTTAAAAATGAAATAAACCCAGACATACAATTCCCAAACCCCAGGAATTAAAATAATTAATTAAGCATCAAAGGAAGTGAAGTCACGCAAGGGGTTCTACTGGGAAAAGAAAAAAAATTCAGAAGGCACATTTAAGGAGTAAATAAAGGAAGGACTTTTATCTTGCTTCAGCTATTGGTATGGGACTTAACTTTTTGAGTCCTTACTCTTTGTGTAACAGGAAAGAACAGAGAGAAAATTAATGGGGAAGTAAGAAGAATGAATTTAAACCACTTAGGTTCTTACTTCAGAATGTATGTGGGAATGGTTTTGGCTCTGTGTGTGGAAATCTGTGTAAACGTAAATGCTCTGGCCTAAAGCTCTCGATGGTAGAAAGCTGGTTTCACCCTCTGATTTTGCACTCCATATGCTTCATGGAAATATGCTTATGAATATGACATAACTGGAATATGCTTTATGCTAAATAACCCTTGTATGGTGTCATTAGAAAGTTTGTAATCTACTAAGTGTGTTCATCCTATTTGTTTGCATGTATTATTTCTCTATCTGGATTTAGGAGAATAAGATATAAATTTGTATTACTGATGTAAACATAGTAAATGGAGGCCATTAAGGGTGCTCCAGAAACAGTCAGTTGTAAATTGCCTTAGATACTTGAAATCATTCCTTTGTATGTGTGGGCCAGTCCATGGGGAATGGAGACTAGGGGTCTTAGTGACATGTGACCATGTCACCTGATAATGAAATCCATCTTAAATCTGGTACTTTTCCATTTAGAAGGAGAGATGGAGACCCAGAGAGACGAAAGATCCTCACCTTGTGCCAAAGCTATAAAAAGGGGTGGAGCAGGACAAAAGGGGCTGCCAGTCATGAGAAAACCCCTGCTTACCACCTGAGATGTCTGCTGGAACTAACAAGGACTGTACCAGGGGAAAGGATTGGGCCCAGACTAAGGAGGAACCTAGTCTTAGCTATTAATGTCCAGCCCCTAGTAGGTATGACAGCTCCTGGCAGAGGGGTTACAAGTGTTTAGAGAAAAAAACCTGCCTCTATTTCTACCAAATAAACAGCTTTACATTGCTCCTGAAATCAAAGGAAAACTTTTTTTTAAAAATATAAATTGCGAATAAAGCCACCTTTTTTTCACATCTGAGAATTCGCCCCTTCTACTACCTGAAACTTATATCTGCCAAGTTTCTACTCAGAAGCATAGTTATGACAGGCAGGAAATGTGCCTCCTAATTTTCAATTCGAGGGAACCACATTAAAATATGCCACTAAAATTTTCAAAAGGTTTTCCATCAACAGCTTATATGACCTTTGTGCGTGTTAAGTGCTCCATATAAAGAGCTCCCAATGGAAACCATTTGGTGCAATGCACAGCATGAAGTTCCATTGGTTATTTAAAACTCAGGAGCTATGCTTTGTGTTCTTGAGCACCATCTACTGGCCCTTTATTTACCTATATATACATCACTTATATATAGAGCACTCCTATAACACTTTGACTGGTTTCTGGGAAGCATATCTCGAGAGCAGCCAAAGCCCAAATGTGGAACATAAAGCATGACACAAGCACAGAAGGAGGAACGCAAAACAAATTATTCATCCACAAAGCTTAAAATACTATGGGATTCGTTCCTTTAGTGTAAATAGCTTTTTATTTTTAAAAAAATCAGGAACAGGCATCTTTATTGCTTCCACAAATAAGATTCAACAATAAAAATGAAGGGATACCAGATCTGTATGAAACATAGAAAACGCTGAGCTTGAAATGAATGGCATCCCTAGAAAGGAGAAAATGGCTATACAGAGCCCAGCTGCAGCATTTTCTTTCCTTACCATAAGTAGGGCACAGGTAGGAGCTGATCTCTTCTGCTGGTTCTCTGCCTGCCTTTGCCTCACCAGTAGTCAACAGCAAGAGAACAAAGGGCAAAGAGAAAAGAGATCAGTGTAATGGTGAGTGGTGGGACATAGGGACCCTGGAGAGGAGCTAGTGGGAGAATGAGCATAAACTGGGACCCAAATATTGCTTAAAAACTGATGGCAAGATCTGGCTCTGTATGTGCTTTGCTGGTGCTAAAAGCATTACCACTCTCTCCCTGGCTTCTTCTCTGATACTCATGCTTCTTTGTGGAAGGCTTTTATTTATTTATTTGCTAAATCCCATAGTGAGGTTTGTCTACCCCTCTTTATGGGGAATCCAATCTAAGTTGCTCCCAAACAGATCTGCCTATCTTTCCACATATCTTGAGACTGAAACACAGTTTTCTTGAGCACAATAGGAGGATTGTACCTCAGTTATTACAGTATATCTGATTGATTGGCTACAATCTATAATATTGCAGGTATGACATTATCCTCTCCTCATAATGCTGTTGTTTGTCAGTTCAGCTAAGTTATAGTTTCACCAGGGACTATTTCTGTGCTTTGTTTCACTGAGTCTTAACTGTCCAAGTGCATTATTGATTTCATTTCTAAACCACAGTTTTGCAAAGTACAATAACAAGACATTTATGCTTATTATAAAAAATAACACAATAAGCAGACATGACTTCTGATTACTTACATTGAATTAGTTTATATATAACATAAACACATACATAACCATATAGCTGTATTTGTATTAGAATTGAATCCAAAAGGATTGGTTTGGAAGAAAACAGTTTTAATTGTTAAAAGTCATTCTGAAGATCTCAAGGATCTTTATATACATAGAAGCATGGAAATTGAGGGCAGAAGGAACCGTTAGATCCTCTAGTCTGACCTTCTATATAACCAACATAATGCATTAAGCCTCAGAACGCCCCTGAATGATGCACTGGTTGCCATTACAATGGCCAATATTTGCCAGCAGTTACAATTCACTGGTGTCTCTGTGTTTCCTATTCTTAGTATAAAGTAAAACTGCTAACTGCAAATGTTGGCTTTTATGGCCATCACTGTAGGTTAGCCTTATAATATCCATTTTTGAACCAAAGTTATTTTATCTCTGCCTTATTGGCAGGACACACAGTTCAGTGCTGGAAAAGAATATCCTATAGTTGTAGCAATGCCTCTAAAGAAGGCGATTTTTTTCAGTTCACTGTAAAATGCCTATTTCTTGTATTCATAGTATAACACTGAGAGGATGTGTATATGTGACAGAAGACAAACAGAATGAGTGAGAGATAAGAGCCTTAAGAGGTATTCATTTCTGAAATTAAAGGAGCTACCTGCATTGAGTGGAAGTATGAATATATGTTCATACCAAAAAAAAAAAAAAGTACAGGACAGCTCATTTACCATATGGAGAAAGGAAGTGTCAGACAATGAGAGACTGCAAAAAATAAATCAGTAGCCTCCTATAATTTTCTCTCAGTTTTGTTGTTGGATTAGTATACACCTGTGTCTTTTTATACTACTTTCATTTTCCCCTTTATATTTCAAATATTTGGAGGGAATGGCATTGAAATTGAATGAAAGAAATAAAGGTGAGGGTTAAATGGAGTGTGTGTTTGTAAGAATCCAGGCTGTTTCTTTAGACAAGATGCAGAATGATACTGCATTAGAAGCTGTCAAAAATGTTTCTTTTGATTTCTTCTTTCTATCACACCATATGCTGTCTGCATTAGGCCCTAAGTGCTGAAACCCAGAGCAAGCATCTGTTGTGAAATTACTCAATTCATTAGTCATGAGACTGGGAAATGTGTGGTATATACACCAGAGACATTTAAGAGTTTCTAATGATGTAGGTCAAACAAGATTCCTGTTCTACCTTACTTAGAGAGTTAATGTAAAATAGTTATTTTAAATGTGTCTAGCTGTTTAGTAGCTAACTTTGTTCTGCAAATCTGGTAGTCTCCTACAAGGACAGTAGTGGAAATTCTGTAAAGGAGAAATGAGAATACTGTGGTGTTTCATGGGCCTTCATGATATTTAGGTTCCCTCTGAAACATATCTGGTTCTTGCTTTGAAAAATTGCACAACCAAAACATGGAGATTTGTTTTGATTAGAGTCATTTATAATTGGCTGGTATCTTGAGTTAGGACCGGTGTTGCCAGTTTCAGTGGCCAGAGCCGTCTTTAGTCATAGCAGCGAGCCAGTCACCAGTGCATGGCTTATTTATTAATACATTATCCTTCAATATTCATGTTGCAATGGCAGCCAGGCCAAAGAAAAGTACTGTCAGTTTTCAAGAATAAAAGTATAAGCCGCAGAAAACAGTGACATTTTTGACACTTTCAAAACACAGAAGTTCTATTTTAATATATCAATCTTCAAAGAAGGGACGCAGACCAGAGACTTAGCGGAGCATGACATGACAGCTGAGCATCTGATCTGATAGATCTACAGAGGTGACCAAATCTAAACCCTGTGAGAACAGATGACATGTTGATAGCATGGGAGTGACTATGCTAACGTTTATGTTAAGCTTCTGAGCATGCCCTAAGTGACCTAAATTAGTTCAGAACCCCAATATGAATGTTCTTGAAGTTAGTGAAAGAACTATGCCTTCTCTTCAACCCAATGCTTACTAAATTGTAATGTTCACAGGATAAAAAGTGATGGCTTCTAGCTCTTTGTGCAAACAGGCTGTCAGTTTACCCTGGAGAGGGTATTAGCCTATGAAATTAAATAGATAACAGATTTGTTCCAATAGTGTTGGACTATTCAGGAAACCCAAATTGTAAGTGAGATAAAAATCTAGCTGTGCCACCAAGTATCTGATCTAGAAAGAGATCAAAGGGTTAAAAATCTCTTAAAATAAGGACTAAGGGGTCATAGAAATTCCTTATTTACATTGTCCCCCTAATTTTAATAATCCCTTAGAAGCTGATGCCAATATTTCCACACATGGGTGTCTAAGGTTACATATCTCAGTCCATACTTAGCCACACAGAAGTCGCTCACTCATACGTGTGCTGCACCTCTGAAAATCAGTCCCCGTATATCAAGGTTTCTCAAATGGGGTCGCCGTTTGTGCAGGGATAGCCCCTGGTGGGCCAGGCCAGTTTCTTTACCTGCCCCGTCTGCATGTCCGGCTGATCATGGATCCAGATCCGCTGGCCGTGGATCGCTGCTCCAGGCCAATGGGAGCTGCTGGAAGCGGCGGCCAGTAAGTCCCTCAGCCCACACTTTCCCTCCACAAGCAGCGACCCCTGTTTGAGAAACCCTGCCTTATATTAAAGTGCTTAAATGTGGATTGAGATGCCTAACTTTAAGCACCCTCTTTTGAACATTTTGGCTTTGCGTGTTTTGATTATTTTGATGATATAGTTTTCCTAGCAAAGGGAATTATGAAGGAATCTAATGAAATTGGATTAATTATATCAGATCATTGTAATTATATCAGAGAATTTTTAGTAAAAGAAGAACTTCACTGAAAATGTGTGTACTCACAAGGTTTTACTAGAATCATGATAACCTGATGCAACCCTCCTAAAAAAATTACAATATTGCATGTTTCAGAATAACTGGCTACAAATAGGCTCTGATTCATTTCAGTCTCACATATTGTTTGTAAAATTAAGAACACCTTTTAGTCATAGCCTGCTGTCTTCAAGTTTCTATTAATAGACATTATTAGTCTGCTGAAAGAGCTTGATATTTTCCCCCTCTATCTTAAAACATTGCTGACAGAATCAAATGAAGGATGGTTTCACGAGTGTGCACATTTTGACTTTGATAGATTCCTACCAGAAATGAAAACGTTTGTAATTTATCAAAAATTTAAGATTCTAGATCATTGACCAAGTGGCTATGTATTCTCTTCTGAAAGTTAGTACTTTTTGTGAGCGGGGGCCAACATTGCATGCACATTTATGTAAAACAGAACAGAAATAAGACTGGTGATTTCAGTGTATCACTTGACCATTTTCAGAAAATAGGCAAAAGTGTACATTACTATTAGACATTTAAAAAAAAACCACAATGAACTGACAGTTAAGCTGCAGAGTTACATAAGAGTTTGATAGAAATGCAGACTTTGTCTTGAATTCTGAGTGGTCAAGGTTTACTTGTCATCTTTAGTGGGATGTGTCAACTTGGTAATGAAACCAGGAACCAATTGTATTGAGTGTTGTTTCAGGTTTGTAAGGAAAGCTTCACCCTATTCTTTTGATTCCACTCCTCCTGCTAAGGTATTCTTATGCATATTTGTAGATTAAAATTGATTATCTCTTCACATTTGAAAAATACAGGTTTTAGGTCTTACATTTGAGACTTCAGTGTTCTGCTCTGGGTTAGATAGATGTGTTGCTGGTGTTGATGAGGTTGACACACTGGATGTGGAGAATTAGTTGTAGGCAGAGGTGGTACATTGTTCTGTAATCACATTGACTATTTCCAAACAGTGTCTTTCCATCATTTATTTTTTTGTCACTAATTGGTTTATTTGGCAGCTATAATTTACTATTACTCTAAGTCAATAATACACAGCCACAGGTTTGTCTGTGTTTTGAATCTTCAAAACAATAGCGTTATCCTTTTTCCTATTACACTTCAGAGCCATTTGTTGGAGCATGATGAGTCTATCATTAGTATTTATTGGCACTGCAATAGCTCTTAACTGTCCCAGTCATGAACCAGGGCCCCACTGTGAACAGACACTGAACAAAAAGATGGTCTCTGCCTTATTTGTTGGATGCTGGTTTCATATATCACTTATTTTTGTAATGTTAATGATGAAGTCAACATTTACAGAGCGGGTCCCAGAACATTATATAATTATATGTTCGTCTTGCTCTGAATGTGCTACGAGAACAGTCATACACAGACTAAAGGCCTCATTTTATACCAGTTCTAACTCAGTAGTTAATTCAGATTTGCACCAGTGTTACTCCTCATTTCTACCAATGTAACTGAGATCAGAATCTGGCCCTAAGTCGGTATTTGGAATTCCCACTCACTGCATTTATGGTTTGTCAGACATGAAACTGATTAAAGAGGTTGCCTGAACAGAAGCTAATCTTCATACACAGAGATCAACAAAAGGAGACTTCACTGAACATAACCATAAGACAGTGAGTCCTCCACCCTGTGTACAACATGTGTATTTTCAGAATAATCGGGTATTATTTTATCTGCAAGATAAAATTCTGTCTAAATAGATTTATCCAATCATGTGAGTCACCCTCATTATTCCAACAGACAGTGTTGACCATGCCATGCAGGCATCCATATTTTTCTCTCTCAGAAGCCTCCAAAATCCATATAACCTCACTGTTTCAAAGGTTTTTATTAGGTCAATAAAAACTTTCTTGTTCCCTCCATTTTTCCAGTTGTATTTGCCAAGCAAACAAGATAATTTTAATAGTGTTCTATTCTAATTGACAATTGCACTGTGATTCTGGTATGTTGTCTGTACTGATTCTGTCTATATAATGTTATTAATTAGTCTCTTGACAAGAACTTTTCTAACATTGGCTGCACTTCAGCAAAATTCTTAAGCATCTACTTAACTTTAAGCACCTGAGTAATCCCATCGCTGGTCAGCAAAGTACTTCAGCATATATTTGACTTTAAGCAGGTTGGTAGTCTCAAAGTTAAGTACATACTGAAGTGCTTTGGTGAACAGGGATGAGACTCCTCATATGCCTAAATTTGAGCATGTGCTTAAATGCTTTACTGCACCACGGCTTCTATTTATTATAATTTGTAATACTGAAGGACCGACCAGCCCGCAACAAAATCAAAATCCCTCCTTTGCTTGACAGTAAAAGACCTTGCCTGCCCCAAAGAGCTAATCTAAATAGAAAAGGTTGTAGGGATCTGATTATCCCAGTATTTACAGATAGGTAACTAAGGCACAGAGAGATTAAGTGACTTTCCCATAGTCACAAAGTGTGTCTGTAGCAAAAGTGGGGGTTGAACCTAGACCTCATGAGTCCCAGGCCCATCCTTCTGTTCTAATATTTTTCAAAAACTATTAGCTGTTGCAATGCTATTTCTGTTTTCCAGATGCTGCAGATAAATGAGGTTAGATGGTCATCCATTACACATTCTTACATCTTAGTAGGTTTTCCATCTGGCACAGATCTATCATTTTTCACTATTACCAAGACTTTTCAAACTTTTATATGGGTAGGAAGATGGTTGTTCTGCATTAGCTGGTGTTTCACATAAGCAAAAAATGTTCTTTCAAATAACTGATTTATGATTAAAGTGGCTGTTGAAATGTTTCCACCATCAGCGCATAATGGATACTTTGTCAGTAAGCAATTCACATCCATTCACAGTGGTGTAATTATCATCTTTGCTGGACTGAAGACAGTTTTGAGTGCTTCATGGAACTTTAGTGTTTCTTGTTAGTCTATATGGGACTATAGCTCATCTGCTGTCTTTTACTCCACCAGTTACCTTATAAACAACAAAGCTCATTTAAGTCTGTGTTTCAAAGTTCTCTCTAGATTTGACTATTATGGGCAGATTAGTGGTCACAAAGGACATATGATTGTCCTTTCCATAAAATGGTGTAGCCACTGCCATGCTCAGGGAGGATATCCTTTTGTTCTGTACCAGAATATGTTTCGCTAAAGGCTGCAATGGCAGTGTTGTAGCATGCAGGCGCTTCCACTCTTAGAGCAATCCTTCATTCAAGCTGTTCATTGTTTGTCAACTTAATTTAATTTTAGTGTTAGAATGTTTCAAGTAGTAACAATAATACTGTATTAAACTGATATTATTAATAAATTATTAGAGTCAATTTCTCAGTTGCATGTTATGAATAGAGCTGGTTGGGAATTTTTTAATAACTTTTTTTCATAAAAAATGCTAATTTATCAAAACTGAACTTTTCCACAGTGAAGTATCAGTTTCAATGAATTCTTCTACTTGGAAAACTGTTTAAATCATCTTGAAATTTAAGATGTAATGCATTTAAAAAAAATCAAAAGGAAAAGTTTCAAAATAATCCCAACAAAACATTGTAATTGACCCAAACTGAATTTTGGGGGATTTTCAGTTTGAAACAAAAAATGACATTTTGTCCTGATCCAGGAAGAGAAATGTTTCCCAAATCTCAAAACTTGAGATAGAAAAACTATTTTATGCCTGGCTCTAGTCTTGAACTACTTTACCCAGATTGTATTGACTAGGTAAATAGGAACAAGATTTCTTACATATCATGTTTCTTTGGAATGTCCCTATTTGCAGTCAGCCAGGTGCACTGTTAATAGAGAAGTTGGGTCAGGGAAAGTAACCAAATGAAAAAAGGATAAGGCCTCATTCCTGCAAAGGAGTCCATGCGTATTATGTCCCTTTGACTTCTTTAGGGTTCCAATCTTCTGAAGGTGGTCTCCCCCTGCAGATTCCTCTGCAGGTTAAAGACTTAAGTAACAATATTTAAGTCCAAATAGGACTGTGAGGGGAAACTGGTTTTCAACAAGATAAAAATCTAACCTTCTGCGCTAATATCTACTGTATAGGAAGCTAAATATCGGACAGCACACTTCGACACATGGCTTGGTGGCTAGATGAGCACCAGACTTGTGAACAGAGCACAGAGTTTAGACAAAAGTGTTCTAGGCCCAATTTTCAAACTAAGGCACCTAAACTGGTTGCCAAAATACCCCTTGCATATTTATCAGGCACATAGAGACCTGGATACCACTTTTAAACATTTAATGTTAGGATTTAGGCACCAAACTTGGGCATCCAAGTTTAAAAATTGGGCCAAGGACATAGCTGAAAAAACAAAACAAAACCACAATTCAATAAACATAAAATGCTGATACGTAAATATATATAGACAGAACTATAGAGCCATTGGACCTATTTGCCCAAAACAATTAGTGTTGTGATAAATTGGAGAGGGTCCAGAGAAGAGCCATAAGAATAATTAAAGGATTAGAAAACATGTTGTGACAGGTTCCCCGGGCTGCAGCCTGGAACTGGGTACTGCTGAGCTCTATGTCTTAACAACCTGGGCTCCCTCTCACACTGTGGTGTTGTGACAAGCTGAAAATCCCCCCCCAGTACTGCACTTACACAGACGTCTACAGGCAGGGATACACTCAAGTGAGTTACATGAACACTTTTGCAAGCTGCTCATGAACCAACAATAGAGAGGCTACAGCCAATTCCCCACAGCCTAGGATCACAGGGGTGTATCATCTTGCCCTGGTCAGAAGCCTGAACAGTGTAAGTTGATTACCCAGTCTGCCCTCCCTCAGTGCAGAGAGGACATGCACCAGCTCTTGTTCCTGCACCAGCTCTTGTTCCTGAGCAGATTTCCCATGCACTTCAAGCAAAGCCCATTGTTTTAGGTAAAATATAAAACAAATTTATTAATACAGAAAGGTAGATTTTAAGTGATTAAAAGTAGTAAATTTACAGATTAAAGTTGGTTACCTAAGAAATAAAAAGTAAAATTATAATCTGAGTTCTATAAACTGGACAGGATTTAAATCAAGTAGTGTCTCACCGTGATGGTATAGTTCATTAATACAGAAGCTAGGATTCTTCTTTCCAAGCTAGGACTGCCTCCCCAGTTCAGTCTTTCCTCTTTGGAACCCCACTTCACGTAGTTGAAGGCTAAAATCATATCCCTCCTCACTCTTCTCTTCTACAGACTAAATAAACCCAGTTCCCTCAGCCACTCCTCATAAGTCATGTGCCCCAGCCCCCTGATCATTTTCGATCCACTTTGCTGGACTCTCTCCCTTCTGGCCTCGGAATCTATGAATAATGGACTTTTCAGAAAAATAAAGGAAATAATAATTTGTGTTTGTACAAAACCAGAATTTTTGGCAAATAAACAAAAATCACAAAGGATTTTTTGTTTTGTTTTGGGGATTTTTTTAAAAAAGCAAAGGAAAAGAAATTAAAATTAAGTAGATTCAAGTGGTAGTGCTCCCAACAGCTCAGTGGCAAGGGATACTCCTGTGAGTGACCTAGGTCTGAACTGCTACTCTGGAGCAGACACTTGAATCTAGGTCTGATCAGAACAGCTTGAGAAAGCTGTGTCCTAGAATAGCCAATAGCCTTGTGGTTAGGGCAATTCCTTAGGGGATGGAAACCTGGGTTCATGTCCCTGTTTCAGAGCAGGGTTTTGAACTTGGGTCTCTCATATCCCAGGAAAGTATCCTGGCTCTTGTTCCTCTTCTTTCGTGAATGGCACCTAAATCCTCTTGTGAATCTAGTCTGAAAAATCAAAAGGATTCATTTGGACATTTCCAAAAAATAATTTCCTGAAATGTTTCATCTGAAACATTTAGCCAAAATCAACTCAAATTCACAATATGCTTTGGTTTATTTGAATCTGCAAGTGGTTTTTTTTTTGGTTTTATTTTTTGTGTTTTTTGTTTTGGTTTATTTTTTTAATTTTTTGTTGTTGTTGGTTGGGTTTTTATTTTTTTTTGGTGACCAAAAAATATGTCTGAAATACTTCTGTCAGCTTTAAGTACAATGTCAACAAAATGGGTGTCCAATGCATTGCTAAATTTACTAGTTGTTTGTCAGTTCTGCCAGTCTTCCTCTGGTGCTGTCAGCAAAAAGATTTATTTTTTTAAAGAACTATTCTTTCCTTTCTTCTGAACCTCTGCCTCAATCTCCAACTGCTCAAGTATAATCTAGCAGAAGATTCATGCAAAAGAGTGGGAAATGTGTCTGCTAAAGAGACATCTTTTAAGCTCTGGGCCTGTCCACATACAGATTTTTTTTTTCTTATGGTGAAATCTGCTGCAGCTGATGTAGAGGCTGCTTCTCAATTCCACATATCACTCCTGTCATTACCTTCCTCCCCTCTCTCCTCCCCATGCACACACAGTGACTTAGATATTTCAGGTAGAAGATGTCAGCAACACTGGGGCTTCACACTAATGCCATAACATTCTACTGCAGCTGAGATGCTGGAAAGCAGGTGAACAGACCAACAGAGAAGGGTTTAAAATCATATATTTTTATTGTATACCAACCTTCCAGACACAGGGGAACTGTTCCCCTTTCGCTAGAGTCCTTCAGTCTCTTTACATTACTTTTGGTGCCATATAACACTTTAAAA
Organism: Gopherus flavomarginatus; assembly: GCF_025201925.1. NCBI lineage: Eukaryota > Metazoa > Chordata > Testudines > Testudinidae > Gopherus > Gopherus flavomarginatus. The sequence continues at coordinate 146,682,124 of NC_066618.1, read as the reverse complement.
GCTCCCTGGCTGAAGGATGTGGCCGGAGGCCGAGATCTGCTGGGAGAACTATAATGTATTGACTAGAGCCTCCTCAATAAAGGACAGTGGTATAGCTGTTAAATTGAATACAGAATGATTTTTAGCTTCTCCTGGAGCTTTTTTCTGTCACTATTTATTTTCAGCTCCAATCTGGGACTGGGAATTTGGAGAAGATGTGGTTTTCTGTTTGGATGATCCATGGTTGTTGGAATTTTGTCATTCAAACTAGGTAAAAACTCAGCAACTGCAGAGCAAGAGAGGCACGAGGAGCTGGCAGTCCTGGAACTGAATTATTGATTAACACAATGCTGTATACTGTGTGTGCATTAAAGAGGGAAGCACAAAAAATTCATCTGAACTGTTAAATAAATAAAGCTGTTAAAATAAATGAATTTTATGTGTACCAATATTGAGAGTGTATGCAGAGCTGTAGTACAATAGAATCCTTTCTTATGGCTGGTGTCAATAGAAGACAACAAATAAAAAGTAGGTTGAAGTTTGAGGGAGTATTAAAGTTTGACAATCAATAATTTTCCTTTGTTACCGAAGAATATTCCATTATGCAGACCTAAAAGAGAAATGTCTTGCATAAATTTAGAAAGTATCTTTATTAAAACCAAATGTTTGGGTCAGGCTTGTGCCTTATTTTTCCCCATATTGCAAATACCAACTTTAATCCGTTCTCAAAATATAGATCAAGCAGTCATTTTAACTAAATACCTTTTCACTGCACTTTAATATCCCATTTTATTAATATCTGTGCATGTCTTTGTTTGCTCTTTAAATCTTGCAATGAGTCCAGTGTGGTGATGGTTTTGGGGGGGGGAGGGAAGAAGAGAAATATCCTTTATGATTAGGATATGTAGGTTTTTTCTACTTTATTTTTTTCTCAAAGCTTGTTACATTTCCCTAACCTCCTAATTATGTGTCTTTTTTATACTGAGAATTGAGCCTATATGTAAGAGTATGTCTACACTACCCGCTGGATTGGCAGGCAGCAATCAATCCAGCGGGCGTTGATTTATCGTGTCTAGTCTAGGCATGATAAATTGATCCCTGAGCGCTCTCCCATCGACTTCTATACTCCATCGCCGCAAGAGGCACAGGCAGAGTCTATGGGGGAGCAGCAGCAGTCAACTCACCACGGTGAAGACACTACGATAAGTTGATCTAAGTATGTCAACTTCAGCTACATTATTCACATAGCTGAAGTTGCATAATTTAGATTGATTCCCCCCCACCCCAGTGTAGCCCAGGCCTAAGAAATAATAACTGCATCATGACTACTGAAAGAACCACATTATGCACAAGGAAAAATAACTGTTGACATTGTTTGAACATGAGAAAATATATCCAGTAAGGTAGCTTGCAGTGTCATCTTTTCTAAAGGCCTTGTTGCAACATTGATTATTTATTTATTTATTTATCTATTTAGTAGCAGAAGTCTTCACTGAAATCAGTGAAGACTTCTGCTTAAAAGTCAATGGCACACTATGGCCCTAACAAAGTGGTAAATTCCATGGTGATATAAATTGCATTTTGTTTTTTTAAGATTTAAAATGCACCTCTCTTAAATCCTGGGAGAAATTTACAACATGCTTGAGAAACTGCATTTTGCCTTAGAACATCATACATAGAACTTTTGAACAACCTATCTTTGTTGTGCACAAGATCTCCATCGGAGTCCCAGTCTTGCTGGTATTGTAACTACATGATGGATGCAGGTGTAAGTTAGGCAGAAAACAACTCTGCTTCCCTGGCATGAAAATAAGAATGATTGCCTTTCCTGGCCATCAGCAGCACACAATGAAGAAGGAGCAGTCATATCAGCCCAGGAGGGAGATGCGCCAAACAGACATACTTGGGCCCCATAAAAATGCCAAGGGTCTAATCCTGACAATTCCACCAGCATATCATCATCATTATCGTAGCATCATCATCATGGCAAGAAACATTTGCTGCCTATGAATACTTACCTGTGCAAGAATATTCTCTGAATGTTTGTTCAAGCATACTTCAGTTGCTTGAATGTTAGTGGAAATCCAACACAATGGGGCTGTGTGTAGACAGGTTGTGATGTTTACCTAATTCTAAAAACCAGAGATACTCCATTGACTCCAGTGCAGATTCTGTGGATTTTCACCAGTGAAACTGAGAACAACGTTTCATCTGTTGAGCCCTGAGTTCACTTACAAGACAGCCAGATTTTGTTGGGCATGATATGGCATGAGTTAATAGGTATGGGTCTGATCCAAAGCCAAATGAAGTAAATGGGAATCTTTAGATGGACTTTAATAGGCTCTGAATCAGACTATAGGTAGGTGGTGTGGGTGCTAATTTTCACCTTTTATAGCCCACTGAATTTGGTGCAAAGACTCCTGTGATAGCTGTGCTCTGACTTTCGTTGGGCTGAACTTGATCCATTCTTTTTTAAATATTGTAACTGCTTATTTTGAATACTTCTACCATTGCCATTTTACTAACTGCTGACAATGAAACAAATAATTTCATAAATACAAAAATAATAGAGAGGGAGAGAGAACACCACTGTAATTACACTGGCTGGAAAACACAGCATTTTTTTCATCAGTCATATGAACTATTCTACACTAGGGTTCACAGTTTAATGTGTTTAATATGACTCACTGAGACAAGTACACAGACAGACAATATAATTTTTCATTGTTGGCATCTGGCTGCTACAGGGTCACTACAATTGTAATAGCTCCCTTGATATGATAGTTCTGTCTCAGCCACATAGTTACTGTGCTGATTTATTTTTTAATCTGTAGGTTTGGTATATGTCAGTGTAAATGTGTCTCAATGTCTTGCATTACCAATTTTGTGTGTGTGTGTGTGTGTGTGCAGCTTTGCAGTTTTCCCCATTTGCTGCTCTTTTGCTATTTCCCCCCTATTTTCCCCCTAGCAGGGTCTCACTGCTCCTGGTAAAAGAATATTTGATGTCTTAAATGCTGTTTTTCAGAGGCAGAGAGAAAGATTAGACAGATCAATAAGTTTGTAGATAGACTAAGAAAACAAAAAGAGAAAAAGTTCCATAAGTTAGAAATGCAGGGGGAGGGTTGGCACATAATTGTCGGGTATATGTTTTTATTTTGTTTTATTACGGTAGCAGCTCAGGACCCAGCCGACTCCTGAACTGCAACATCCCTGCCATTTAACAGTAGGCCTCTCCTGAGAAGAGACCGCCAATCATGACACATGCATTCTTAATCAGTGGTTTTATTTTATTCTGCTGTATTGGCATAGTTTCCTTTTCATCCTTTTTAGTTCCTGTGAAATTCACACACTTTCATCTGTCTGCGAATAAGGTTCAATGCAAAGCTGTCTGTGTATAGCTCCAGTTATGGTAAGAATGGGGAAATGTTTCTACGGTTTATGTTTTGTGGTGGAGATTAAAGAAAGTACAGCATCCCACCTCTTAATAATTTGGTACACTATATGTCAGTATTTTCTGCAGGAATCAAGAGTAAGTATATTAGAAATCGCTGAGGTGTAACTAATTTATTTGATAACTAGGCCAAAAAGAGCATTTGTCTTCAGACAGACACAAAAGTAATACTAAACAGAGTAAGAATGAACCATTCCTACAGTTACTGTGCAGTATCCTCCAGCAACTCAATGCTGTCAGCAAAAGGGTACTAGTTTTTTAAACTCTGCTTCCTGATCCTCTCTCTCTGTCTCAAGAAACTAACTAGGTGTGAGAATTTTGATGAACACTTCAATGTAATTTTACATAATTTAATGTTGCCATGTAAATCTCTTTTATAGGTCCCTTTAGATGGAATTTAATGCGGCAAAAACCTTGTCATCAGAAGGATTAATGTCTGCATTAGCATTTCCGCAATAAAATCTGAAGCTAAGTGGTGGAGGCCACAGACACCTCAAACCTGGATTCTACAGCTCTACATTAAGTGCTGGAGTTTTTATTACTTGCTGTAGGGAAGCCTTTGCCAATGTTTACAAGGAACTGTTTATCCCTGCTTCTCTGGGTCCTGTTTGATGGAGGTCTCCTAACACCACTGCATCCACAACTACAGCAGACTTTAGAAGTACAGACGAGAGAAAATGTTGTCACAATGCCAGGGAGGAGGTCATCCGCCCAGCGGGTCAAACGAGGCTGGGTATGGAATCAGTTTTTTGTGCTGGAGGAATACATGGGCTCTGAACCCCAGTATGTGGGAAAGGTAATTTTTTATTTTTTCTTTAAATGCTGAAGTTACACACAGATAGTAATATAAGCTATAAATGTGTACATTTTAGACAGGATGAATTTTCTCCATCCTTCCCTCCCACTCCCAACTCCCATAAAGTTAAACTGAGTCTTCTGGTGTTATATTTTGTGTATCTAGTGGATCATACAAAATATGAATGCAAAACTGTGCTTAAATTAAATTGAAATTCAGACTGTCCCTCACTTTTCCTGCTGCTTTAAAATAAGTAAATAAATAAATAACCCATATTTTGGTGTTTCGTACATGTTGCCACGTAAGCAAAGAGAACAATAAAGCTATTAATAATTCAGTTTACATACTGTATAGGGATCAGATCTTCAGCTGGTGTAAATTATCATAGCTCCATTTGTTTCTGTGCAGTTATGTTGATTTATATCAGCTGAAAATTAGACCTTATTTGTTAGAATACTAGGGTACAAACAACTCCCCACGTCAGCATATAATTAATGTGAATATCAATATTTTATCCACAAATTTTTAACCCTTACTATCTATGTTCACATCCGACTAATTTTCCTATCCCATGCTTTGGAGATGAAATAAATCTGGGAATTCTGAAACATTTTGGTGTAGTATGTATGACTAAACCTAGTAGGATCTATTATATTGCTGTTCATTGTTAGAATTAAATGTAAGATCAATTTCAGGGGTCGGATTTGGATCTGCCATTCTTGGGCAAAGGGGCAAGCATACTGCCACTTGATCCATACTTAGGTACTGTATGTGTAAACTGTCATTTCTGTGTTTGGGAACTATTACTCACATTAGTTTTTTGGCAAACAATTGCTTTTGGTCTGCTAAGGACAAATCATATTATGATATCATATGCTTCACTTTCTGAGCATTCCTACTGTTGCCATGCATGTCTGACAGGTGGACAGGTTCCCTCATATCACATGATTCAAACAAATATACTAATCTGATGCAGCTCTAGTATTGTGTGTGTGCGTGTGTGCGTGCGTGCTCAGAAACACATACACAATATAAGGACTGCATTATAAGATAAAGTTTGTTTGAGCCATGACTGTTTGTGTGTGTGTGTGTGTGTGTGTGTGTGTGTGTTACACTGATCATTATTTCTTCTGTTGTGCATGAATAAGCTGGCAACCAGCTGGGTGAGGTGGGGGCAATGATGAGAAAAGTGTCTTCAGAAATGAAAGATAAGACACAACCTAAAGTATCAGGCAGCCAATGTTCAGAGTTGCACAGAGGCTGGAGGAGTAGTTAACTGCTCCAATTAAATTTTAGTAGGATACATCAAAATCTGTACGATGCACTGGAAATTGACCAAGTGATGTTTTACCTAATTAATATTTTTCCTCTCTTCTGTTACGCATAAATTCTACTTTGACCACAGGACTTTACTCACTGGAAGTCAGAGGCCAATGATTCGTTCCTTGGGCACTCAAAACTGCCACTGAAATGAGTGTTGGAGTTTTTCTTGCAGCAGAAATGCAGCATCATGCATTGGCTCTCAGCTTATTACTACAGAGATTTTTTTTCCATCATTGTTTTAAATGTAAATAGTTCTGTCTATGTGGGGAATGAATACCATATTCTAACTGTAACCTGAATGATATTTACAACAACTTCACTTCTCTACCATTCCTGCCCCAAGCAAACCCCTCAGAACCAGGGAAAGAAGAATAGAAGACTCCATAAAATCCACTAGGGACTTTGCTTTGCCAATGTAAAGTGGAATATATACAAATATTATAGCTTTGGGCATTAATAAAATCCTAAAATAGAGAGAGAGAAAATTTTGAAATGCAAAATACATATAATGAGGACAAAACACAAAAGGTAACACGGTGAACCTATTTACCTTTCTCCCATCCCCTGCAAAAGCAAACTAATATGATGATAAAATTTGGTCCTTGATGCTGTATCTGAGATGTACTGTACCTATAGTTTCTGGAGTCATGCAGTGTTTAGTGACACCAGGAAAAGGTGCTCACATACTGTAATGATAAGAGTGCTATACAGACATGGATAGATAGACAATGTAGCTTTATATCTTATTGTCTTTTGTATTGGGTTTTTCAAATTACTTTAGGATTGTTTATTTGAGATTGGATGCTTGTTTGACAAATCCTGTCTCAATCAAAGTAGTTGAAAAATCCTGACATACTACAGTGCTGCTGATCGGACACAAGCCTGACCTTCTGAGCACACAGAGGTGGGCAATCCTGCATCTCCTCCCCCTTTTTAAAATGTAAGTAAATAATAAAAGTGATCATCAAATTTGCTACCGTTATACATTATAGTTTATCTTAATTCACTCCTTCCTCAGTCCTATACAGAAAATGCTTGAGAGGAAATCCTATTGCAAGGTTTTATATCACATCAGCTCCTGTGGTACAGGATTACTAAGCTTTCCTCTGTCGCAGCACATAGAGATGCGAACATAGCACTACCATGGCTCATAGATCTTTGTGATCTTATGTAAGATGATTGGCTAATAATTCTAGGCAATTTTAGACTGACAAGGGGATAACTGGGTCATATTAGGCTTGCATGAACAATGGGTAACATTTGTGCATCTTTACTTGTCAAACCAAAAGAACCATTATGGCTAAGGAGCAATATTGGTCATGAGTACAATTTACAGATTAACCAAGTCTGTCTTTAATTCTGAAGTTTTTTTTTTTTAACTGATTCAAGTTGCTGAAAAAAGGAGTTCTTTATCACACATAGGGGTATGGATATAATTGCACTTTAAGATAAGTAATATTGATGCATCTTGAGTACTTAGTGTACACTTTAAGGAAATGTGCCCCTAGTGTGCCACTTCTACCTAGAAGATAAAAATAAAATATGAAGGATCTGCTCGTGGAACACACAATAATTGAGAAAGGGTAATGAATGCCTCATTAACATTGAGGCAGAAAGCACAGATCTGATTCCAGGACATGAAAACTGTTTGAGCTGATCATGTATTGAAACAATGTGTGGTTCTACTTTATGCTTCTTTGCTTGATTTCCCATATAATGTGTATATATACACACCTTTGCCCCAATATAATATGACCCGATATAACAGCGGTTTGCATACAATGCAGCAACTGGTGAGTGCAGGGAGGTTGGGGAAAGGACTCCCCCCATACTCACCTGTGGTGGGAAGGGGAGTGCTGCTGCTGGGAGCTGGTGGAGTGGAGCGGCTGGCGCCGGGCTGCTCCGCTTCCACCACTGCCGGTGAATGTGGGATCTTTCTCCAGTCCCCCACCCCAGCGACACGGCTGGGGCCAGAGCAAGGAAAGTGGAGCGGGCTGGGGTCACGGCACTCTGTTTCCCGCCGCAGGTGAGTGCGGGGGGCATCCGTTCCCCAATCTCCCCACACTCACTGGCAGCAGGAATCGGAACGCCGTGGCTGGGAGCTGGTGGAGTGGAGCGGGCTGGGGCCGGGCTGCTCTGCTTCCTGCCGCTGCCGGTGAGTGCCTGTAAGGGAGCGGGTCAGTCAGGGGACAGGGAGCAGGAGGGGTGGGTTCCTGAAAGTAATTATGGATGGGAGTCTCTGGAGGGGGCAGTCAGGGGACAAGGAGCAGGGGGGCCAAAGCAAGTTTGATATAACGCTGTCTCACCTATAGTGTGGTAAGATTTTTTGGCTCCGGAGGACCGCGTTATACCGGGGTAGAGAGGTGTGTGTGTGTGTATAAAATTAACAGCTCTGTCCTAGATATACAGCTATTACTATACTTTCAGTTGGAGATTCTATCTCTATCTATCATCTCCAACTGAAACTATAATGAATTATAAATATAATCTCCAACTGAAAGTACAGTAAATAGAGTATATATCTAGAGCTGTTATTTAACCTTGGGATGCACACCCAATTGGGAAGAGGATATTCACAGACATTTCCCCACTGGATGATATGAAACTTCCATTAGCGACACAAGGTGGATGAGGTAGTATCTTTTATTGGACCAACTTTCTGTTGGTGAAAGAAGCAAGCTTTTAAGCCACACAAAGGGGAAAAAAACCATAGGCAGGAGTTGTAGACCAAGCTGGATGAGCAAGCATCTCAGAGAGGTGATTAAGAAAAGCAGAAAGCCTACAAGGAGTGGAAGAAGGGTGGGATTAGCAAGGAAAGCTACCTTAGTGAGGTCAGAACATGTAGGGATAAAGTGAGAAAGGCTAAAAGCCATGTAGAGTTGGACCTTGCAAAGGGAATTAAAACCAATAATAAAAGGTTCTATAGCCATATAAATAAGAAGAAAACAAAGAAAGAAGAAGTGGGATCGCTAAACACTGAGGATGGAATGGAGGTTAAGGATAACCTAGGCATGGCCCAATATCTAAATAAGTACTTTGCCTCAGACTTTAATAAGGCTAATGAGGAGCTTAGGGATAATGGAAGGATGACAAACGGGAATGAGGATATAGAGGTGGATATTACCACATCTGAGGTAGAAGCCAAACTTGAACAGCTTAATGGGACAAAATCGGAGGGCCCAGATAATCTTCATCCAAGAATATTAAAGGAACTGGCGCATGCAATTGCAAGCCTGTTAGCAAGAATTTTTAATGAATCGGTAAACTCAGGGGTTGTACTGTATGACTGCAGAATTGCTAACATAGTTCCTATCTTTAAGAAAGGGAAAAAAAGTGATCCGAGTAACTATAGGCCTGTTAGTTTGACATCTGTAGTATGTAAGGTCTTGGAAAAAATTCTGAAGGAGAATGTAGTTAAGGACATTGAGGTCAATGGTAATTGGGACAAGTTACAACATGGTTTTACTAAAGGTAGATCGTGCCAAACCAACCTGATTTCCTTCTTTGAGAAGGTGACAGATTATTTAGACAAAGGAAATGCAGTAGATCTAATTTACCTCGATTTCAGTAAGGCATTTGACACGGTTCCACATGGGGAACTATTAGTTAAATTGGAAAAGATGGGGATCAATATGAAAATTGAAAGGTGGATAAGGAACTGGTTAAAGGGGAGACTCCAACGGGTCGTACTGAAGGGTGAACTGTCAGGCTGGAAGGAGGTTACTAGTGGAGTTCCTCAAGGATCGGTTTTGGGACCAATCTTATTTAACCTTTTTATTACTGACCTTGGCACAAAAAGTGGAAATGTGCTAATGAAGTTTGCGGATGACACAAAGCTGGGGGGTATTGCTAACACAGAGAAGGACTGGGATATCATACAGGAAGATCTGGATGACCTTGTAATCTGGAGTAATAGTAATAAGATGAAATTTAATAGTGAAAAGTGCAAGGTCATGCACTTAGAGATTAATAATAAGAATTTTAGATATACATTAGGGACACATCAGTTGGAAGCAACATAGGAGGAGAAGGACCTTGGAGTATTGGTTGATCACAGGATGACTATGAGCCACCAATGTGATATGGCCATTAAAAAAGCTAATGCGGTTTTAGGATGCATCAGGCGAGGTATTTCCAGCAAAGATAAGGAGGTGTTAGTACCGTTATATAAGGCACTGGTGAGACCTCATCTGGAATACTGTGTGCAGTTCTGGTCTCCCATGTTTAAGAAGGATGAATTCAAACTGGAACAGGTTCAGAGACGGGCTACTAGGATGATCCGAGGAATGGAAAACCTGTCACATGAAAGGAGACTCAAAGAGCTTGGCTTGTTTAGTCTAGCCAAAAGAAGGCTGAGGGGGGATATGCTTGCTCTTTATAAATATATCAGAGGGATTAATATTAAGGAGGGAGAGGAATTATTTAAGCTTAGAACCAATGTAGACACAAGAACAAATGGGTATAAACTGGACACTAGGAAGTTTAGACTTGAAATTAGACGAAGGTTTCTAACCATTAGAGGAGTGAAGTTCTGGAACAGCCTTCCAAGGGGAGTAGTGGGGGCAAAAGACATATCTGACTTTAAGACTAAGCTTGATAACTTTATGGAAGGGATGGTATGATGGGATAGCTTAATTTTGGCAATTGATCTTTGGTTATCAGCAGATAAGTATGCCCAGTGGTCTGTGATGGGATGTTGGATGGGATGGGATCTGAGTTACTGCAGAGAATTCTTTCCTGAGTGCTGACTGGTGAGTCTTGCCCACATGCTCAGGGTTTAGCTGATCGCCATATTTGGGGTCGGGAAGGAATTTTCCTCCAGGGCAGATTGGCAGAAGCCCTGGAGGTTTTTCGCCTTCCTCTGCAGCGTGGGGCATGCATCACTTGCTGGTGAATTCTCTGCAGCTTGAGGTCTTCAAACCACAATCTGAAGACTTCAATAACTCGGACATAAGTTAGGGGTTTGTTATAGAAGTGGATGGGTGGGGTTCTGTGGCATGCTTTGTGCAGGAGGTCAGACTAGATGATCATATTGGTCCCTTCTGACCCTAAAGTCTATAAGTCTATGAGTCTAAAGCTCTTCTTCAAGTCTGGGAAAGGTACTCAGCATCACAGCAAAATGAAATAGATTTTTAGTATAATTACTTACAATATATGCTAAGGGACAATTCAAGTTAGAGTGGCCCGATAACACCTCTGCAGTCATAAGACAAAAAGAGGGGATTAGTGCATTACAGATTGTTGTAATATGCCATGAATCCAGTGTCACTGTTCAGTCCATGATTTTATGTGTCTAGCAGAGTAATGAGTTTAAGCTCCCAGGATCATCTTTTGAAAGTGTTGTGCAGGTTTCCTTTGAGGATGAGGACTTTTAAGTCAGACAGAGAGTGATCGCTTTGTGAAAAGTGTTCGCCCACAGGTGATGGGGTGTTTTTGTCTTTTATCAATTTCCTGTGTGAGTTCATTCAAGATAATAGTGATTCTATACTTTCACCCACATAGTTGTTATTGGGGAATGTAAAGCACTGGATGAGGTACACCATTTGTTGTGATAAGTATGTGTAGGATCCATGAATCTTGAAAAGTGCATTGAGGGGGCTGTTGATCATTGTGGCAGTGGAGATATATCTCAGGTTTTGCATGTGGTGCACAAATGAGTTCTTAAATATTTTCAAAAATCCAACTTTTGCTTTATTTGTAATGATTCTTTAGCATCAAGTTAAAGCTGTATATTTGGGAAACAATTCTTGACTTAGCACTACTTGATTATGTATATATCTTGAAGGTGTTATTAAGTGCATTGGAATGTCCAGGATTTTTCATGTGGCACGTAAGACTATATTTTGTGCTTGGAATTACAGCTTTTGTATCTCTTTCTTCCAGGCAGGATAACAGGACAATTCTCTGATAGGGGCACTGTTGGTTATATTGCTTATTATAGAACTGCAGCACTAACAATATCTCTGTAATTCATAAATAAAAGTTTAATGTGCTTATTAAATCAGCTGCCAATTTCACTAAACATTTAGGGATGACTACTTAATTTTGGAAGCCACTTGGAACAGAACGGAAGAGATTTACAGCAGTAATGTCAGATATTATCAATGCAAACTCTCAATCCAGTTTATGTTGGTTTTCAGGAGACTATTTTAAAAAGTGTCAGGTTGCATTTCAAAAGATAGTTGTAGAAACTGATGGGGATTAGGCTAGTTCACAGTTAGAGAACCTGAAATAGTGCTTAAAGTTGACACATTCAAAGCTGTCCGTAAAGAATTCTCTTGACAACACACTTTGGCCATTGTAAATGGAACAGTAAATCAAAGTTTCAGAAATGCTGTGCCTGCATATTGGACAGTAGTGTGGGAGCACAGTAAGAATCTGCCAGATTTACAGGCTAGAGACGCAGGGAAGTCTGTCTAGCAGTTATCTATAGCAGTTCTAGATTAAAATGCAAATATTATGCCCAGTACTGCCCTGAGTTCTATTTGTGCAAATCACGGGGATTTTTGCATGCTTATTGGATGGTAGAAATAAATCAATTTCATTTGTTGTCCTTGATGTCACTTTCTCGGCATCTTAAAGCATTAAAAATCACATAAACATTATGTGTGTGTGTGTGTATAAGTAAATAATGCTTGTGATTTTTAATGCTTCGAGATGCCAGAAAAGTGACATCAAAGACAACAAATGAAATGGATTTATATATATATGTAAACACAAATGGCAAGATTCTCTCCTCAGACCTCTGTTTGGCACAGAAAGGTGAGATATATGTGGGAACCCTGATCCTCAGGACTAGCTCTAGCGTCAACACAATGTAAAGCTGCTAGCAGGCCTCGGACATAAGGTTCTTAATGGTCCTTATGCCACTGCAGGATAGGTGTAACCCACTATTTCTCCACTATGCCCTCTCTGCATTCAGTCATGCCCCTGCTGCTCCCTCTACACCAGTGTGGGAAGGGAGATGTCCACACCAGGGAGCCATAGAGGAAATTCTCTTTATGGTTCCTGATAATCTGGCCAACAAACATGAAATTTGAACACTGGACTATACACATTCTTAATGGGAAATGAGTTGCTGGCATCAGTCCATTTAATGATGGACAGATATCAATATTACAAAAATCACCAGCATGTTTGGTGCCTGTGTTGGCAGGCTCAGAAGAGATACCAAGGACAGAATGTTCCAGGAGAGTGAACTGTCCTTTCTCATTCAGGCTGATGTCTCCAAAACAAAACAAAATAGGAAAAGAAGCTTGAACCGCATGTGCTATAATTCTCCTCTAGATAAACAGAAGATTTCTGGTTCTGGGACGCTTAATCTGACACTGTTTACAAACACTGCATTCACTTGAAGGAAATAAAACAATACAATTAAAAGGAAGATAAGTCCGTATTTTGAAACCATATTGCCCTTTAAACAAAAATCTTAGTCTAAATCTTTATTGAGGCATGTGCTGTGGCTAATCTTGATTTTCTTTTAAATTATATGTGTAATAGATTTCTATTGTTGAGTAATACCATGGTAACATTTCATTTGCCAACTGTCACTCAGCTTTTGTGCTAGCACATCTGATTCAAAACTCACGAATGAGACCAGGCTACTGAAAAAAGAAATAGGAAGCACTCTCTGTATCATTCCCATTAGTCATTCATATGATGTCACTTTCAAGGAGATAAAAGAGATGATGTTCCATGGACTATTGCTTATGACATATGTTAATTCAGTCCCTTGAGAAGGACATCCCAGTTACTCACTTGTTGGATATAAAGGATTGTGGGCAAATTGCATTTAAAGTTAAATGAACAGCTTCAGAACAGCAGTAGTTCTATTAATAAGCTATTCAGCATGTTTTCTGACCCCACCAGAAACTCTCAGCCATTTCAACCCCATGGATGACATTTCCCACAGATTTCAGTGGGAGATGAACCAATGTACTGGAGGTTAAAATTGAGACCCTTGTTTTGTAGTTTAGATGCTTCTGTTCAGTTAGGGTGTGTCTAAACAGCAGCCAGGCTGTGATTTACATCTCATGTACACATACCCACACTAACTGAAATCTAGCTAGATTGCTAAAAATAGAAGTGAGGTCAAGACAATGAGGGCTGCAGAAGCAAGTACATTCCCGGGGGTTCAGGGGGAATTGTGTAGCCCACACTGAAGCCAATGACATCACATCCTCCCTGCTGTTTTTAGTGAGCTAACTAGAGGTCAGCACAGGTATGTCTACAGAAGCTGCAAAACACATCTCCAATTACGTTTAGATAAACCTTTAATCAGTGATGTTCTTTCTTAGCTACGTGCCTCTTGTGGATATTGTTGTGATGATTGCTTTGTTCCTAACACATATACTTTCTTTTAAGAATATATGAGACATTAATAATACTTAGCACTTTTAGTCTTCAAAGGGTTTAAAAAATCAGGTAATTCTCACAATGTCCCTGTGAAGTTAACTGGCAGAGCAGCAGTATCCCAGTTTTAGATATGGAAAAATTGAGGAAGAGAGGTTCAGCAGCTTGCTCAAGATCACAGAGGGAATCAGCACTGGGATTAGAACTCATGTGACTATCCTCAGACCATTTGACCTCCCCTCTCTCCTTTAATATTAAATAGTGAAAATTGGAAGATTTTGAAAGTTTTGCATCTAATTCATTGCATAAAGTACACAAGACTCACAATATATTTGACAAATGCACATGAAATTGTGGGATGGAATTTTGTAAAGTGGATCTGTAGAAATACATAAACTCCCAGTAGCAACGTAAATTTGCTTTGAATGTTTCCCTTTGTAAGTCTATCTTTTGTATGAATTTCATAAAGACACAGTATCAGTGAAACATGTCGTAAAGGACTGTGAGTTAAATATAACACACTTGTTGCTGCTGTTGTTGATCTAGTGGATTTGCTTCTTTAATGCTTGACATCAGGCAGTTTATGTGGAAAATTAGAAACCCAGGTATCTATCACAGCAACAGTTTCTGCCTGTGGTTTTTATACTGCTAAGAATTACCTAAAGTATGTGGTGATCAAACAAACCAGATGAAACCTTCATTTTAATTTGTTTCAGGAACGGACAAAAATTTGACTTATGATGTGAGGGAGACCCAGGTGGAATGGGAGGACAAATTCTTTGAGTTGGGACACACTTTTTGATAGAGGTAAAGGGGGCTGATCAATGATCATTCCTCATACACTAAGGAGGTCACAAAAGAGAGGGGTTACAGTTGTGAGGCATCAGCAATCAATGGTGATATGGAATTCAGTCAGAGGTAGCAGAGTGTGTTATGACTGTGAGGACTATTCAGTGGTTTCCCCGCTTGGTGGCAACAGATCTCATGAGATATCTAGACATAAACTACTAGATGATGCTGAGGATAAGCCTGTGGTTGTGATCTAAGGATGTGTAAGAGAGAGTTCATGGAAGCTAAATTTAGATGACTAGTGTCATAACCTTAGTCCCAGATTTGGACCTTAGCGTCCAAAATATGGGGGTTAGCATGAAAACCTCCAAGCTTAGCTACCAGCTTGGACCTGGTACCTGCTGCCACCACCCAAAAAAATTAGAGTGTTTTGGGGCACTCTGGTCCCTCTGAAAAACCTTCCCTGGGGACCCCAAGACCCAAATCCCTTGAGTCTCACAACCAAGGGAAATAATCCTTTTTCCCTTCCCCCCTCCAGGTGCTCCTGGAGAGATACACAGACACAAGCTCTGTGAAACTACACAGAGGGACTCCCCCTCTCCGTTCCCAATCCTGGAAACAAAAGTACTTTCCTATTTCCCCAGAGGGAATGCAAAATCAGGCTAGCGATCCAACACACAAATCTCCCCTTGATTTCTTCCTCCCACCAATTCCCTGGTGAGTACAGACTCAATTTCCCTGAAGTAAAGAAAAACTCCAACAGGTCTTAAAAGAAAGCTTTATATAAAAAGAAAGAAAAATAAGTACAAATGTTCTCTCTGTATTAAGATGATACAACACAGGGTCAATTGCTTAAAAGAATATTGAATAAACAGCCTTATTCCAAAAGAATACAAATCAAAGCACTCCAGCACTTATATTCATGCAAATACCAAAGAAAAGAAACCATATAACTTACTAGCTGATCTCTTTGTCCTTACACTTAGAAACAGAAGACTAGAAAGTAGAACTACTTCTCCAAAGCTCAGAGAAAGCAGGCAGACGGAAAACAAAGACTCAGAGACACAATTCCCTCCACCCAAAGTTGAAAAAATCCGGTTTCCTGATTGGTCCTCTGGTCAGGTGCTTCAGGTGAAAGAGACATTAACCCTTAGCTATCTGTTTATGACACGCCCCCCAAATTGCAGACAGTGGGGAAGCTCACTGGCGGCGATTTCCTTCTAGAACTTGAAAATAAACAGATTAATACAACACATAGACCTTTACATATACTCCTAAGTATATAACTAACAGACTTCTACATTTTAAGAACACTTTTTAACTACTGAATTCTGGGAAACTCTCACGGGAGAGTGCATCAGCTACTTTGTTAGAAGCTCCTGTGATGTGTTGAATTTCAAAATCAAAATCTTGGAGAGCTAAACTCCAACGAAGAAGTTTCTTGTTGTTCCCCTTGGCAGTATGAAGCCACTTTAGTGCAGCATGGTCAGTTTGTAGTTGGAACCGCCGTCCCCAAACATATGGGCGTAGCTTTTCCAGGGCGTACACAATGGCATAGCATTCCTTCTCACTGACTGACCAGTGACTTTCCCTCTCAGACAGTTTCTTGCTGAGAAACACGACAGGATGGAAGTTGTGATCTGTTGCTTCCTGCATGAGCACTGCTCCTATACCACGCTCAGATGCATTTGTGGTTACTAGGAATGGCTTGTCAAAATCCGGGGCCCTGAGCACAGGGTCCGACATGAGCGTTGCCTTAAGTTGGGTAAAGGCCTTTTGACACTCATCAGTCCACTTAACTGCATTTGGCTGGGTCTTTTTGGTCAGGTCGGTCAGTGGGGCAGCGATTTGGCTGTAGTGTGGTACAAATCGCCTGTAGTATCCGGCCAAGCCTAAGAAGGATTGGACCTGCTTCTTGGACCGTGGGACAGGCCACTTTTGGATAGCATCTACCTTGGCCTGTAGGGGGTTTATGGTTCCTCGACCCACCTGGTGCCCCAGGTAAGTCACTCTGTTTTGGCCTATTTGACACTTTTTGGCCTTAACAGTTAGTCCTGCCTGCCTGATGCGCTCAAAGACCTTTTCCATGTGTAGTAGGTGTTCGGGCCAGGAGTCTGAAAAAATGGCCACATCATTGAGGTAGGCAACTGCAAATTCTCCCAGTCCAGCTAGTAGACCATCTACCAGCCTCTGGAAGGTGGCGGGTGCATTTCGAAGGCCGAAAGGAAGGACATTGAATTCATACACCCCCGCATGGGTGACGAATGCTGACCTCTCCTTGGCAGGTTCATTTAGCGGTACTTGCCAGTACCCCTTGGTTAAGTCTATTGTAGAGATGAACTGGGCACGTCCCAACTTTTCCAATAGCTCATCGGTACGTGGCATTGGATAGTTGTCCGGACGAGTTACAGCATTTAGCTTACGGTAGTCTACGCAAAAGCGTATTTCCCCATCTGGTTTGGGTACCAGAACCACTGGAGATGCCCATGCACTGGTAGATGAGCGGATTATACCCATCTGTAGCATGTTCTGGATCTCCCGTTCTATAGCAGCTTGGGCATGAGGAGACACTCGGTAGGGTGGGGTTCTGATTGGGTGAGCATTACCTGTATCAATGGAGTGGTATGCCCGTTCAGTCCGTCCTGGGGTGGCTGAGAACAATGGGGCGAAGCTAGTGCACAGCTCCTTGATTTGTTGCCGCTGCAGACGTTCCAGGGTGGTTGAGAGGTTCACCTCTTCCACGCCACCGTCTTTTTTCCCGTCGTAGTAGACACCGTCAGGCCACTCAGCATCATCTCCCTGGACTGTAAACTGACAAACCTGTAAGTCTCTGGAATAGAAAGGCTTGAGAGAATTAACATGGTACACTTTAGGCTTTAGTGAGGAATTGGGAAATGCTATGAGGTAGTTTACAGCTCCCAGGCGCTCTTGGACCGTGAATGGCCCTTCCCATGATGCTTCCATCTTATGGGCCTGTTGCGCCTTCAAGACCATAACCTGGTCTCCTACCTTGAAGGAACGTTCTCTGGCATGTCTGTCATACCAGGCCTTTTGCTCTTCTTGAGCATCTTTTAGGTTCTCTCTAGCAAGGGCTAAAGAGTGTCAGAGGGTGCTTTGTAGGTTGCTTACAAAGTCCAGAATGTTAGTTCCTGGAGAAGGCGTAAACCCCTCCCATTGCTGCTTCACCAACTGTAATGGCCCCTTAACCTCGTGACCATACACAAGTTCAAATGGTGAAAACCCTAAACTGGGATGTGGTACAGCCCTGTAGGCAAACAGCAACTGCTGCAACACTAGGTCCCAATTATTGGAGAATTCGTTGATGAATTTTCGTATCATGGCCCCCAAAGTTCCATTGAACCTTTCCACCAGGCCATTGGTTTGATGGTGGTACGGGGTGGCAACCAAGTGATTCACCCCATGAGTTTCCCACAGTTTTTCCATGGTCCCTGCCAGGAAATTAGACCCTGAATCTGTAAGGATGTCAGAGGGCCAACCTACCCTGGCAAAGATGTCTGTTAGGGCCAGGCACACAGTGTTAGCCCTGGTGTTGCCTAGAGCGACTGCTTCTGGCCATCGGGTAGCAAAGTCCACTAAAGTCAGTACGTACTGCTTTCCTCTGGGCGTCTTTTTTGGGAAAGGGCCCAGAATATCCACAGCTACTCGCTGAAATGGGACCTCAATTATGGGGAGTGGCTGGAGAGGGCCCTTGACCTGGTCTTGAGGCTTTCCCACTCTTTGGCATACCTCACAAGACCGGACCTACTTGGCAACGTCCTTGCCCATCCCCTCCCAGTGGAAGGACTTCCCCAACCGGTCTTTGGTTCTGTTCACCCCAGCATGGCCACTGGGATGATCATGGGCTAAGCTTAAGAGCTTCCCCCGGTACTTAGTTGGAACCACCAACTGTTTTTGCGGCTGCCATTCTTCCCGGTGTCCACCAGAAAGAATTTCCTTGTATAAAAGTCCTTGGTCTATAACAAACCGGGATCGATTAGAAGAGCTGAGAGGCGGTGGGGTGCTCCGTGCCGCCGCCCATGCTTTCTGAAGGCTGTCATCTGCTTCCTGCTCAGTCTGGAACTGTTCCCTTGAGGCTGGGGTCACCAGTTCTTCCTCAGACTGTGGACTTGGGCTTGGTCCCTCTGGAAGCGATGTAGGTGATGGGGTTGTTTCCGTTGCTGGTGAACCGCTCTCCGCTGGTGCACCTGAGGGTATTTCAGGCTCCGGCTGAGCCTTTTGGGTATGGCTGTCTGTTGCTTCTGCCAGTTTTGGCTCGCTGGCGCCCTCTGGCGTTGAGTTTGAAGATGGGGTTGCACTTGCTGGTGCTGGTTGCTGTTCCAGTTCCGGGCCTGGGACAGGAGGTGCTGTGGCTGTTTCAGTGGTTGGCATGGAATCCGGGTCCACTACCTCTGTCTGGGTCTCTGGTAACACAGACGGGGCCTCTGTGGACGGCTCAGGAACAGGAATGGGTCTGGAAGCTTGCCTGGTTTGGCTACGTGTAACCATTCCCACTCTCTTGGCCCGCCTCACCTGGTTGGCCAAGTCTTCCCCCAGTAGCATGGGGATAGGATAATTGTCATAGACTGCAAAAGTCCAAATTCCTGACCAGCCTTTGTACTGGACAGGCAGTTGAGCTGTAGGCAAGTCTACAGCTTGTGACATGAAGGGGTAAATTGTAACTTTGGCCTTTGGGTTGATGAATTTGGGGTCAACGAAGGATTGGTGGATAGCTGACACTTGTGCCCCCGTGTCTCTCCACGCAGTAACCTTCTTTCCGCCCACTCTCAAATTTTCCCTTCGCTCCAAGGGTATTTGAGAGGCATTCGGGCCTGGGGATCTTTGGGGTGATGGTGGTGTAATGAATTGCACTCGCATGGTGTTCTTGGGACACTTGGCCTTGATATGTCCCAGTTCATTACACTTAAAGCATCTTCCATCTGATGGGTCACTGGGCCGAGGTGAGTTACTGGAGACTGGTGAGGTTGAAGGGTAGGGTATCTGTGGCTTTACTTGGGTGGTATGTGGGGTCTTTGGCTGTCCTCGGTTGTAGGGTTTATGGTCTGTGTGCCCCCTGGGGTAATCGTTCCCCTTGACAGTAGCTTTCTTGCTTTCTGCCAGTTCCATCCATTTGGCTCCAATCTCCCCCGCCTCAGCGATATCTTTGGGATTTCCATCTTGTATGTACCGTGTGATGTCTTCAGGAACACCATCCAAGAACTGTTCCATTTGTATGAGGAGGTTTAGTTCTTCCAAGGTTTGAATGTTGTTTCCTGTTATCCAGGCCTCATAGTTTTTTGCAATGTAGTAGGCGTGTTTGGGAAATGACACCTCGGGTTTCCACTTTTGGGTTCTGAAGCGCCGACGGGCATGATCTGGGGTTATCCCCATCCTGTATCTGGCCTTGGTTAGAAAAAGTTTATAGTCATTCATTTGGTGCTTAGGCATTTCAGCTGCCACCTCTGCTAAAGGTCCACTGAGCTGTGACCTCAATTCTACCATGTACTGGTCTTCGGGGATGTTGTACCCAAGACAGGCTCTTTCAAAATTTTCCAAGAAGGCCTCGGTGTCATCACCTGCCTTGTAGGTGGGAAATTTCCTGTGCTGTGGAGCAATATTTGGCGCCGGGTTGTTAGGGTTGGCTGGCACAGGCATCCCAGCTTTTGCCAACTCCAGTTCATGTTTTCTCTGTTTTTCCTTCTCTTCATTCTCTTTTTGTTGTTTTTTCCATTTCTTTTTGTTGTTTTTCCATTTCACGGTGGTGGGCCGCCTCCTCTTCTTCTTGCTTCCTTCTGTGGGCCAACTCTTCTTCTGCTTGTTTCCTTCGGTAGGCTACCTCTTCTTCTTCTAGTTTTCTTTTGTGTGCTGCCTCTTGGGCTGCCTGTTCTCTTTGGAAGGCTGCCAGTTTGATGCTTTCTTCCTTTTTTTTCAGCTCCAGTTGTCGCCTGTGTTCAGCTTCTTTGAATTGCTCTTCGGCCTCAATTTTTGCCTTAGAAGTCATGATTTCTGTTTTCTTGTGTTGGGGTGCCCTCCGGTGTTTATCTTCTGAACTGCAGGTTCTCTGTTGCCTCCTGAAGTCTGCCTAGCAACAGTGCCTTTAGCTAATTTTCCTTTTCTCTCTCTAGCTAATGTTCAATGAAGGGAAACCAGAAAAACCACTTTATTTGCATGCCTATAAGTGCTGGTACTTGCCTCCTAATGGGAGGGCTATTGCATGACAAAAGACCCTTAACATGCAAGCCACAAACTGCGAGAGAGAGCAGAAAAAAAAAATTCTCTCTGGTTCCCTTTTAAAACCAACTGCTTCTCTCTGCTAAAAAGCCCTTAGCAGAGAAAAGAAAAATACAATATTTCCACTGGCTTCTGGATTCTGTCTATCCCGTAACCGCTGCTACACCATGTCATAACCTTAGTCCCAGATTTGGACCTTAGCGTCCAAAATATGGGGGTTAGCATGAAAACCTCCAAGCTTAGCTACCAGCTTGGACCTGGTACCTGCTGCCACCACCCAAAAAATTAGAGTGTTTTGGGGCACTCTGGTCCCTCTGAAAAACCTTCCCTGGGGACCCCAAGACCCAAATCCCTTGAGTCTCACAACCAAGGGAAATAATCCTTTTTCCCTTCCCCCCTCCAGGTGCTCCTGGAGAGATACACAGACACAAGCTCTGTGAAACTACACAGAGGGACTCCCCCTCTCCGTTCCCAATCCTGGAAACAAAAGTACTTTCCTATTTCCCC
The DNA here is from genome assembly GCF_025201925.1 of Gopherus flavomarginatus. Classification (NCBI taxonomy): domain Eukaryota; kingdom Metazoa; phylum Chordata; order Testudines; family Testudinidae; genus Gopherus; species Gopherus flavomarginatus. Next base: position 146,660,699 of record NC_066618.1, on the reverse strand, counting down.
AGAGGGAATGCAAAATCAGGCTAGCGATCCAACACACAAATCTCCCCTTGATTTCTTCCTCCCACCAATTCCCTGGTGAGTACAGACTCAATTTCCCTGAAGTAAAGAAAAACTCCAACAGGTCTTAAAAGAAAGCTTTATATAAAAAGAAAGAAAAATAAGTACAAATGTTCTCTCTGTATTAAGATGATACAACACAGGGTCAATTGCTTAAAAGAATATTGAATAAACAGCCTTATTCCAAAAGAATACAAATCAAAGCACTCCAGCACTTATATTCATGCAAATACCAAAGAAAAGAAACCATATAACTTACTAGCTGATCTCTTTGTCCTTACACTTAGAAACAGAAGACTAGAAAGTAGAACTACTTCTCCAAAGCTCAGAGAAAGCAGGCAGACGGAAAACAAAGACTCAGAGACACAATTCCCTCCACCCAAAGTTGAAAAAATCCGGTTTCCTGATTGGTCCTCTGGTCAGGTGCTTCAGGTGAAAGAGACATTAACCCTTAGCTATCTGTTTATGACAACTAGAATAAAGGCTGCTTGTGTCTGTAGTGTGTTTCCGTAAAATGCTTCTGTTTGTACATGCAGGTTCAGACAGATGTGGGATTGTCAGAAGCACAATGAATGGATAAAATGTTGGTGTGAAGAAGGAGGATTTAAAAGCACTTGGAAACTTTGTGGATCAGTAAGAGTGTATGCATAAGGGATGGGCTCTAATTTTACCAAAGTGGAACATGACTGCTGGCAGAGATGATTTGCAAAGTCTGAAGGGGATTTTAATCTAGATGCTGAGGAAAAGCTAACAGATATTGAGGAACACTCAGTTTAGACATAGACATCTGGTAATCTAAAAACAACTCTGTATCCAATAAAGGATTAAAAGAGAAATTATATCAGAACTGAAGGAGGAACAGGTTGAGATCACGGAATTAAATTCTGGAATACCAGAAGAGTGTCAGGCTAGGGAGATAAAAATAGTTAGACAGCTAAAAATAAAAATGAATAAATGTCCCACCGTCCCTATATCAGTGCAAGAATCTTATACGTAAGAACTAGGGTTTCTTGAAATAGAAGGCGGTCATAACTTAATAGGAATTACTGAAACATGATGAGATGATACAAATCAATAGGATACCATAATACTGCCCTATAAACTATACCTAAAAGATTTAATAGAATCTAGTGAGATGCAATTCAGAATAGATCATACAGTAGAATTTTTATAGATATAAATCTAAAATAATAAGAATTCAGATATACTAGTAATGTTATTCTGCTGGCTTCAGTGTCACCAAAGGATACCGAGTGCACAATGTTTTTACAAACACAGCATTTTGTAGTTCCAACTCAGAAAAGAGGTGCCAGATAGAAGGTCTGCCGCCTAAATACTCTGAGATTGGGATAGTGGCTGGACTCTGTCCAGAATCTTAACACATCCCAGGGGATCCAGAGCACAGAGGATTGGGTTCCCCTCACAGCCATCCTAAAGGTGTCCAGGAAGGGGAACTCACTAGGATCTGTGACCAAGAACATCTTCCAATTCTCTCTGAAATCCGTGAAAGTTGAAGGTGTTTAAGACTTTGCAGGTTGGGCCCAAGGTGGATGTCATGTCTCCATGCTGCTATCTTGATTACAATGTTTCTATTCTTCTTATCTATTTAAATATTTAGATTTTTATATCAAATCCGGCTCTGTGATATCCTACATCTTTTATGATAGATTCTGCACTCTTAGATAGTGTAGTCTTATTTATGATGCCAATGGGATGACTCATGAAAAGAGGCCTACTCAACATGAGTAAGGATCAAACTCTGGCCCCTGTGTTTGTTCTTGATACAATAAATAGCAATAAGAAAGAGGAAGTAAACATAAGAACACATGTCTTCTATTTGCTTCTGTGGAAGAACTTTTGGTTTATTTGGTAATTTGAAAGGGTCTATAAGAGGTGTTGGAGTTTCCCACAACATTCTCTGGATCATCCTTTTAAATATTTTTTCTAGGCTCACTTGCTGGTGATGTTCTCCCAAATCCTTTCCCTTCTGCTACTTGAAGTACTGTATAGTAGATGATAATGGATGTTCACTAAAGGCCTAATCTTGTAGGTTACTGAGTACCCTTTTGGAGGTACTGAGCACTTCTCATATCACAGACGCTTAGATTTAATGTATTTTAAACAAATCACGCTTTGAAACTCACGTGCAGTTAAAAATAAATGCAACTAATTTACATAACTAACATCAATGTTTTGTGAATCTTTATGAGGAAAACTCCAAAACACAAATTAAACACCAGATAATTTTGCCATTAATATGTGCCGGATGTATGGATTGAGTAAACATTCTTGTCTATAAGGGACGTTTATACTAGACTTCTGATTTTCTGTACTCCTATGGCTGTTTAAAAATGTACTCTGATGCCCAGTTCCCAGGTGCTCTTTTAAGAAGCTTGAGGGGAGGCTTAATCATAATGATTTTTTTTTCTGTGTAAAGATAGTGAAAGTGGGGCATGTCAATAAACTTGTTTTAATTAGAAAAGGACACTCTTTTAAACTCTGGCTATGGCCATAAGCAAAAAATAATCCCTGGAAAATATGTTAAATCACTGAGTTGAGAAGATGCCAATGTTCTATTAGGGTCCTGCTAGTCATGTTGCTTCTCAGCAGTGATGAACTAGCAAGTTGTTAACCAGCTTGGAGCCCTAGACCATATTCTGAAATATTCTATTCAGTTTAATGTAAATATGGAGTATAATGCTGCTGAAGACTGTGGGGTTTGTGGGTGCTTAGCACCTTTGAAAATGAGGTCATTTTTAATTTTGGTGCCAAAGTATAGATTTTAATCACCAAGTCTGAAAATATTGAGTGGTGTGTGGGTGTGTGTATACACACACATACATACACATATTTATAACTTGCATGCACAGTAATCCATTAGGGAGGTGTAGTGAACCTTCTTCTCTACGCATTCTGATCAATCATCATCATCACCATTTGTATTGTGAGGAACCTTCTGTTTGTTCTTGCAGTAAATTTTCCTCTTGAAAGCCAGAAAAAAATCTCATTTCAATGATTAGGGCAATGTACAAATCTTGAACACTTTTTTGAGACAATAATAAAATCCAGTTAATAGCCCTTAGTTGTCAACACCAGCTGTATCAATCTGACAGCAGGTAACTGCTTCTAGTTTAACCCTGATTGATGCCAGTGGTAGAGACCTTGAATAAATCGATTAATGTCTGTGGACTCAGAATAAGATTCACACATAATCCTAATTAATTCTGGCAGCTGGCATTCGAGCAGCTTAACAGCTGTCATAAATATACTGCAAAGATGAAACAATGACCAGTTTCCTTTCAGTAAAATACACATTGCAGTTTTGTCAAGAAATAGAAAGTCATAGAACTAACTTAAAATACTTGCTTTTCATGAATAACTCTTGTGCTCTGCGGACTAGTTTCATATACCTTAAAAATTAAATGGACACAAAACAATCCTTACCTATGGTTTTTTTGTTGTTTTTTTTAAGGGGGGGAGGGTGTTAAAAAACTTGTTATATTTTACACAAAATATGAAGTAAAGCTTGACTGATTTGATTTGCTCACATAATACTACAGTATTCCAGTTGCAAATACTATGGGAGATTTATAGGGTCTGATTCTTGACTACTTTGTGTCCCTAAATAATAATTTATACCTGTGCAAACTGGATATAAATTGCTGCTACTTGTATGCTGTGTCATTTTCCACCCATTTTGCACATGTATAAATTATGGGTGCAAGACAGTGGAGAATCAGGTCCATAAATATTTTATTGGTTCATGTAAAAAAAAAAAAGACACAAACATTACTGTAAGGTTTTGTATAAGTATTTTATATATATTTGAAAATGTACCACATGAAAATTCCCTAATATTGCACTTATTCCTATCTCTCTATAAAATGTAAGCATTCATATAGGTATGTCGTCTCTGAATATCTCAGTCATTGTCCTCGCATTCCCGGATGGGGAACTGAGGAAGAGGGTAGATTCATGGACTTACCCAAGGTCATTCAGGAAGTCTGTGTCAGAACCATGTCCAGGTCTCCTGAGTCATAGTCCAATGCTCTGTATAGACCATCCTTCCTACCTCCCATCTGTACTGTAGTTAGAAAGCCAAATTCAGTACAGTGGCACGGGGTATATACATCAGTGCAGAATTTGGCCTTGTGTTTTTCATTCACGTTTAATGCTTTGTTTTATTAATTGTCTTACCAAAAAGAGTGTGTTATGTGAATAACGGCCTACAATTTGGTGGTTGGCAACTATCCTAGTGAGAATATATGCCCTGTTGAAAATGAAATAAAAGGCTTATTGAGGAGGTTTCTTTAAATCCAGTAATTATGGTTCTTATTAGATTCAGTGAACAGCTTCTAAGTCAGGCAACTTGATAGTAACACTACCAAATTTACAACTGCAAGGTGAACTAAGCTCCCGGGAGTGAAGGAGGGGGGAAGAGAGGGAAGTTGTCATCTCCAACAAGTCTACATGTATGAATCATCAAACTAAACTACATTAGTATTAGAAGAACAAGAGAAAAATATACAATAAAAAAGTACTGTGCCCTTAAAATCATAATAGTCTACTCATTCTTTTCCTTTACACTTCATATTGTGTCTTTAGCTTTTCCCCTTATTTTGCTTGGATAAGTTGCCTTGTATTTATCTTCTGTAAGAGGTGTCCAACTTCCCAAAGTTGATTCTACAGTATTTGAATAATTGTTTGCTAAACATATGTCATAAACAGATAGCTAAGGGTTAATGTCTCTTTCACCTAAAAAAAAAAAGTATCCTGAAACACCTAACCAGAGGACCAATCAGGAAACCAGACTTTTTGCAACTCTGGGTGGAGGGAAGTTTGTGTCTGAGTTCTTTGTCTTCTGCCTAAATCGCTCTCAGCTAGAGAAGGATTTTTTGTATTTCCTGCTTTCTAATCTTCTGTTTCCCAGTTGTAAGTACCAAAGATCAGATAGGGGTTTTTTATGTTCTTTTGTATTTACATGTCTATAGTTGCTGGAGTGCTTTAAATTGTATTCTTTTGAATAAGGCTGTTTATTCATATTTCTTTTAAGCAATTGACCCTGTATTTGTCACCTTAATACAGAGAGACCATTTGTATGTATTTTTCTTTCTTTTTTATATAAAGCTTTCTTTTAAGACCTGTTGGAGTTTTTCTTTAGGGAGGAACTCCAGGGAATTGGGTCTGCAGCTCACCAGGGAATTGGTGGGAGGAAGAAGTCAGGGGAAAATCTGTATGTGTTAGATTTACTAGCCTGACTTTGCATTCACTCTGGGTGAGGGGGGAAGAGAGATTGACTCTCAGTAATTCTGTTCTCCAGGCTGGGAACGGGGAGGGTGGAATCCCTCTGTTTAGATTCACGGAGGTTGCTTCTGTGTATCTCTCCAGGAATACCTGGAGGCGGGGGAAGGGAAAAGGTTTATTTCCCTTTGTTGTGAGACTCAAGGGATTTGGGTCTTGGTGTCCCCAGGGAAGGTTTTTGGGGGGACCAGAGTGCCCCAAAACACTCTAATTTTTTGGGTGGTGGCAGCAGTACCAAGTCCAAGCTGGTAACTAAGCATGGAGGTTTTCATGCTAACCCCCATATTTTGGACGCTAAGGTCCAAATCTGGGACTAGGTTATTGACAGGCACAACTGATCATTTTGTTAAATAATCTTCAAGTGTTACTAATAGCAACTTCTGGAAACAATCACATATGTAATGAGCCATCCAATCACTATTTGATCAATGGTATTACCTTTCCAACAAACTATGGGCTTGTCTACACTTAAACTACTGCAGCAGCACCACTGCAGTGCTTCAGTGCTACCTAGGACCTACATAGGACACTACTTATGCTGACAGGAAGGGTTTTCTCCAGAGGTGGTAACTAGGTCAATGGGAGAGATATCCCAACAGTTTAGCACTCTCTATACTGAGGGTTAGTTCGACTTAATTGTCTCACTCAGAGATGTGGATTTTTCATACTCCTGAGAGAGAGACGTAGTTATACTGACTTACTTTCCTAGTATAGCTCGGCCTACAGTTATATAGTTTTTGAAAAAAGTCTTTATTTTGTATTGTTATTGTCCTGTATAATTGGAAAATAATGGTTGTATACTCAATATGAGTACATTATGCAAATGCCACAAGTCAGCTGTTTTATAGAAAAGAAGTATTTACTAACTAGCAGCACATAATCCACAAAACTAGAAATAAGAGCTAATTCATTCCATTTATGGATGTCAGCTCCATTTTTATTATTATTACCAATGGAGAAATCCATATATTAGTGTAAGCCAGATGAATAGGCACATTTTTTGCTTTAGTAGTTAGTCTCCAGTGTAACTAAAGTAGCTTGCACTGCAGGAAGAAATAAGTTAAAAAAAGAAATACATGCAAAATTATGCAAAGACTTTGCTAATCCATTGATATTATATCATGATTATGTATTTAAATAGCTGAAGTTATTTACAGTCTTAATGTGCATGGGTGATATAAACTAAAGGACAGGATGAACAAAGGCCCAAAACAGTGCCTGTGCAAGAGATAATGGTGACATTTGTCAAAGTGTTGCCAATATCCTACACATGCATTTTACAGAATCTGTGTTCAGTTAGAGATAAGGATATAAATTTTCATTCCCCCCATCGAATTCCACTTCATTTCATGATCTGCTAGCACTAATTTTATAAGCAGTCAATAATAAATGTATATTCTTACTTAAGGAGAAGATACCATACATTGTAATTTAGATGTAAACTAAAGGAATAGTCACCGATGCATTGAGTTGTATGCTGGACTGAATAAACTGGAAAAAGAACAGGAGTACCTGTGACACCATACAGACTAACAATTTTGTTTGAGCATAAGCTTTCGTGGGCTACAGCCCTCTTCATTGGATGCATGCAGAGAAAATACGGTAGGAAGATTATATACATGTTCTTTGTGTATATATATCTTCCTACTGTATTTTGCACTCTATGCATCCAATGAAGTGAGCTGTAGCCCACGAAAGCTTATGCTCAAATAAATTTGTTAGTCTCTAAGCTGCCACAAGTACTCCTGTTCTTTTTGCGAATACAGACTAACACGGCTGCTACTCTGAAACCTGAATAAACTGGGTCTTTCCTTTTTTTTTCCTTTAAAAGAGTGAAATATGATCAGGATAATAGGAAAGAGTTTTTTTGTTTTTAGTTTTTTTTTCCCCAAAGACCTAGAATTCAAGAGCTAGCTAATACTTTCTCCCAGTTAATTAAAATAAAGTATGAAGGTGTTAAACAGATTGACTTTAGGGCCAAATGAACATGTTCAGATTCAGCTCTTCTTTGCTTAAGGTTTAACCAAACCCTCCAATCTTTTCAATATTTTGTGTCTCACATTGTGTTTAGCTGTACCAAACTACTCTATAGAGCTAGTGCCACAAGAAAGAATTGATGTACAAAACTCCCTTGTGAAGCCAAATTTCATCAGAAAGGGGAGAAACTATATAGAACTTCAGTACACAGTAATTTATATGATTACTATTCAGAGTCTGTTTTTAGTCCTTTGCTATTAATATTTTATTGAGAATACAGTTGAATGAATATATTTACCTAAGTTACCTATATGAAAGAGTTAAAAAAGACACTGCCATTTTTAATCTAGTCAATTAAAAAAAGAGTTAAAATTAATTTGAGTTAGGGAGCCATTCTGCCATTTTTGTTTGTTTGATGGTTTTACAGTTACATTTTCCTCTATTTAAAAGATGTTTTTTGGTCTCCTGTTGCTATGTGAAAAGCCCCCCACAAAGAACACAGGAAATAAAGGGCCAGATCTAACACCTATTGAAGTCAACATTAGTCTTTCCATATTCTTCCATGAACATTTGACTTGGCCCTAACTAATGGATTATTGAGGGAAAGAGTGAAATTGAAAATGCAAAGTGTTGCCAATCACAAAGTAAACAACTGAATAAAACTAAGGAAACACACATACTTATAACAATTATGGGTTAAAATATAGGCACTGATTGTGCAAAGACTTATATATATAGTTAACTTTAAGTGCATAAGTAGTCCCATTGAATTCATACTTAAAGCTAAGTGTACGCATAAATCTTTGCTGGATAGGCCCTCAATAACATCGGTAATTTTTAAAGTCACCAATCTCCTTTAAATTTGCAAATTTTAATGCCCCCCCACCCCAGAATATGGAAAAAGAGAAGGAGCATGTCTACTGGGGATAGGGAGGGAAGTCTGCCATGTTCTATCCTCTGCTGAAGTCTGTGAGAGAACTTTTACTAGTGGTGTAAGTTAGGGCTGTCCATGTACAGCCATAATTTACAGCACCAGCCAGACAGCCCCAAATCAGAGTACTGTAATGGGATCTCTCTAGCTGTCACTCTTCACTACATCTGAGTGCAGCTTGGGCATGGTTGAGTGTAGGACCTTTGTCTAGTAGCTTGGTATCAGACATGCCAAACCTGCAAAAAGATGCAGAAATTGGGCTTGTTTTTGGCTTAATTGGCTTGTGAGTTGCTTGTTGGCTAGTTTTTGGCTTGTAGCTTGTTTGGCTTGTAGCTTGCTGTAGCTTGTTGCTTCTTTATTTTGATTGGCTCCCGACAAGCAGGGGCAAGGGAAGGAGAAAGTTTGGGTGCACGCCGGGCCCACCACAGTCCCAGACTGCATGCCGGAGGGATCTAGTTAATAGAGTGTTGGGATTCTTAGGGATTGGCTTGTTTTGGCCTTGTTTTGAAATGGGATGAGCTTGATTTTTGGCTTACTGTGAAAGTTAGGGTGCTTATTTACCATGTGAATGTCGCCACAGTGCTTGGTATAACTGTCTTGAGAGGATGAGAAAAGTACGTGAGGTAAAGGAAAGGGCTTTGCCCCCAGAAAGACAACAATATAAAGACAAGACCTTAGTGTAGCAAGCAGTTAGGGGCTGGTAAGTGTACACAATCAATGTGAGTAGATTATTGCAGGGCAAATGGGAAATGAAAAAAAGAATATAATAATGAACTTAATTTAGGAAACAATGAAATGATGGACTTTTGTTGATGTAATGAAAGAATTGCAAGGCAAACTTCAGTTAAAAAAATAAAAGGAAAAGGAGCTCAACTCAGTAACGAATTTGTCAAGAGAAAATTATTTTCCATATGAAAAAAATTTGTAAAGGGCTATGAAGAGTGGAAATTTTTCAAGCTGTTTTTTATTTTATTTTTTTTTTAGAATGATCTTAATGCATACTGATTCCTAAGGCAATAGTTTCTCCTGAAAATATGTTAATGAAATTGCTCATTATAATTGTATCTAAAATACAAAAGTGAATCTTGCAAAGTTTTTTTTAATATATATTTAAAAGAGACAGAAAGGGATGCATATATTATTCACAACCCTTAATAGAGAGTTCTTGTACTTAGAATCCAGTTTAAAATTCCATCTGTGTTTTTTTCCATGTTCCTTTTCAAATGTGTATTTTTGAAATATTTGTCATTTTCCACATGTAAAATCCATTTGTCCCTTTGTCTGGAAACATTTACTAGCCGTTTGGTAGCCTCTATTAGTAATGCAGAATCCAGGAGATGTGATTTATATGTGTTTGATCACGTTCTGATTTTTCCCTTACAGGGAAAAGAATGAATCAGAAAGACAGTCATCCCTCCTTCCATTTATTCATCTATGTAACTGTTAGTAATGGTAAAGTTTTAATAACCACTTCATCCAGTTCTTTCCCCATGGACTGGGTTGACTTACTTTCATACTGAGGAAGGATAAGGGGCTGCTTGTGACTAAGACTGATGTGGCACGTTCCCTTCTTAGATGCTTCCAATGAAAGCTCTGTGAAGTTAGGTGGCTCTGATTCAAACAAGTTCACACATCTGATCTTCACATTGTGGTTTGTGTTAGAACAAACAACAAACAGACTGACATTCATCCAAAGTTGCCAAGTTCTGTCTGGTTTTGGAAAGCAGATGATGGATAGGGCACTGGAGTGGGTGTCAGGAAACTTGGGTTCTGTACCAAGATTCTGCCATTAACCTGCTGTATGACATTGGGTAGTCCCTTTATCCCATCAGCCTCTCTCTGATGACATACAGACTGACTTCATGTTCTTCTCACTATGACAATTGATTTTTCTCTGTTTATCATTTCCGGGTGATCATTGCAAGGGAAAAGATGTAGGGGTTATCACAGACAGTTGTTTCAACACAATCTGTCAGTAAAATTCTGTAGCAAAAAGGGCTAATGTGATCCTAGGATGTACCAAAAGGGGATCATCAAGTAGAAGTAGATAAATGATCTTGCCTTTGTACACAACATTGATAAGATCACTACCAGAATACTATGTCCAGTTCTGGTATCTACATTTCAAGAAGGATGTGGAATTACAGGAGAGAGTTCAAAGGAGGGACCCAAAAATGATCCAGGGTCTGGAAAACAAACCTTACAATGTGAGGCTTAAGGGGTTCAATTTACTCAGATTATCAAAAAGAAGGTTGAGAGTTGATCAGTATATATGGGAGTAGGGGGGAGCTCAACCTTGTTGGCAAAGACATAACAAGATCCAGTGTCTGAAAGTTGAAGTTAGACAAATTCAACCTTGAAACAATATGCAATTTTTTTTACAACTTCATCTAAAGCAGCAGAGACTTGATGCAGCTGGAGATGGGACATAGGACAGAGCAGACCAGTGCTCTGAAATGGTACAGATAATTTTTTTATTTGATTGATGTTTGGCTGGTGGGTCTTTCGCATATGCTCAGAATCTTACTGATTGTCAGATTTGGGATTGGGAAAGAATTTTCCCCCTAGATTAGTTTGGCAGGGATCACAGAAGTTCTCACCTTCCTCTGATGCATGAGGTATGGTTTTCTTCCTGGGATCACATGGACGTATTTCAGGAACTGGTAGCACCTTAGTCTCTCCTGTTCTTTGTCTGTGACAGGCATCTTACTTTTCTGAGGTTACCTATGGCTTAATATAGAAGTATCTGGGTGAAATTTAATGACCTGTGATATACAGGTGGTCAGACTAGATCATCTGATGCTCTCTTCTGGCCTTAAAAGCTGTGAAGCTCTATACAAAGGTTAGATATGTTAATGAAAGCTGGAATTCTATATTGTATGGCCCAAACTCTGGTTTGTTAATAAGTGGCTAATGCAAGCCTTGTATGGCTCATCAGTGGTTTGAGGCATTAGCACAGCTGCTCGCATATAGATCTTTCATCAGGAAGTGTCAGCTGTGACTTGTACATAGCATTGGGAGGAAGGAAAATTTATTTTGTTTTGCTTTCATTTTTCCTGAGGTCCCCATTGCTCCAGTGGTGAAAACACTGCTCTCAAAAATAATATATTCAACCAGATTTTCATCTTAATACCCTTCCTTTACCTTACTATAGTCTGACCAATTCTGCCTTCCTAATGTACAGTGGATAAGTCAAGGTACAGAACAAACATATTAATCAGCATTAGCTAGTCTGGGCAGGTGAGAAAGTTAACTAATAAATGAGCAAAGAAACCTTACTGTATTTATGAACGTCCAATTTCTAAGCAGAAGCCCCACCACCTGCTTTCTGCTCTCCAAATGTATATTTGGAAAAAACATGGAGTTTAATTGCTTTCTGTTATAACAAAATCATCAACCTCATAAGGTTGATGTTGTGCTGGGGCACAACTTATTTGTACTTTTATAGCACAAAATTTCATGTTGTGACAGGTGCTTGAGATCTCATAACAGCAATATGTGCTTCCTGTAGATGTATTATTAAAATGAAAAAGATGCACTTTTAAGGCACAGGTATAGTAAATCAAAAGCTTATTTTTGCGTAAATATTTTTCATCATCTCTGCTATATAATTTTTTTCAAAGCATATTGTACAGTGCTCAGAGCAAGGCCATCTGGATGCCAGTGCGTGATGACCCTATGCCAAATGTTTAAAAATGTACTTTATAAGTGAGTGCTTTACTTTTTCATGTTTTTAGCCAGTCTGTTGGAAAACCTAGCACAGGGATGGGCAACTTTTGGCACACGGCCCACCTGAGTAAGCTCCCTGGTGGGCTGGGCTCGTTTGTTTACCTGCCGTGTCAACAGGTTTGGCCGATCATGGCTCCTACTGGCTGCAGTTCACCGCTCCAGGCCAATGGGAGCTACTGGAAGCAGTGCAGGCCAAGGGAAGCGGCGGCCAGTATGTCCCTCGACCCATGCCGCTTCAAGCAGCCCCCATTGGCCTGCAGCAGCGAACCATGGCCAGTGGGAATCGCGATCGGCCGAACCTGTGGACACAGCAGGTAAACTAACCAGCCTGGTCCGGTCCGCCAGGAGGCTTACCCTGGTGGGACCCGTGCCAGAGGTTGCCAATCCCTGACCTAGCATTTGGGCTACATCCTCTACTCTAAGTGAGATCTGCATGTGGCCCACCATCATAGAGATGATGGTTCATTGTGCAGAGACTGACAGGGGGCATGGAAAGGTGGGTGTATTTTGGCAGGAGAGGAATGGTGGGCAGATACTTAAGGCCTAACCTTGTTCTCATTGAAACAGGTGACACAACTATCATTGATTTCAAAGGTACAGGATCAAGTCCTTAGATTGTAAGCTCTGTGGGGAAGGGATCTTTTTTGTTATGTCTATGACCAGTGAACATTGGAGCCTCGAGCCCTGCTTGTGGCTTTCAGATGTTATTACAATATAAATGATGATAAAGCTATGGAGCACAGCATAGCAGGAGAGTCCACAGTGAGTGTTCAGTGTTGACTTTTGGGGTCAGATCTATTTCTCTGAGGCTGTAGGAGGGGCTGCGTAGATGCTACAAACCTTGCCTCTTAGATAACATGAGCATTCAGACCTAGCCCCAACCTCTTGTGTTGGATTTGGCCCTGAATATGAGATTACTCTAATGAAAACTTTCATTATATATAATTTCTTCAAATAGATGATCATAAATCTTCTGTATCAAGAAATAAAGAGAAGTTTTATTTCCTATGTTAATGAAGTTACAAGCAGTAACTTTTCACATTTTAATATTTAATTAGAATATTTCGCCCAAAAACCTGGATGTGCATTTTCTTGCAAACTAATTTTCTCCAAACTCATTAGCCAATCAGTGCAACCACCTGTCTCTAATTTAATTTGCATGAAACAAAACCAAAGTTAGTTTACGTAATAAATTCCATTAAAAAATTTGGTCCTTACAGTAATTGACTTATTGTCCTATGTAAATTAGATTTCATTATTTCCCATTGTTAAATAAGGATCATTTTATGGTGCTAATATTGCTAAAGTAATAAACAAACATATGCTAATTAATTTAGGATTAGCTAATCTAATTTCAAATGGCTATCAGTGTTCTGTGATTTCATTAGTGAATATGTAGTTTCTTTATAGCTGTTTTTTCAAGTATGGTTAAGATTCATTATCTTTCAGTAAGGTTGGTGTAATGTGTTAGCTTAGCCAAGCTAATTGGTAGCACAGGTTCTCTGTTCCTCAGTGAGTGAAATATATTATTTTCTCTATAGGAAAAATGCAGAAGTTTGTTTTTATCATAGATCTTGTGAGTTTAGACTGATGATTTTTAAAGAGCAATCACTCCACTCAATATCACAAAACCACTACAATCCACAGTTTGTATTCTGATATCCTTGCATTATTTTGTTTATGAAGTTTAACACATTAGTAGTGAGTCCAGAGGTGGGGATTTTTGCAAATAAAAATATTTGCTTATAGAAGGCATATTTCTTAATCTACTTTTCCATATGTGGAGTAAGACTCTTAAGACAGCTAACATGGGGACTGTGTTGTAAATCCATGAAAATGAAAATTCAGACAGCAGTGGAAATAGGTCTTCTGTGCTGTCTAGAAGGTCTCCAGCTCATGAACTCTTATTATCTAATAGCCAATTCTGATTTTGGATTCAAAGAGGCATGAAGAGCATCTATCTAGAGCAGGGATAGGCAACCTATGGCATGTGTGCCGAAAGTGGCATGCGAGCTGATTTTCAGTGGCACTCTCACTGCCTGGGTCCTGGCCACAGGTCTGGGGGGCTCTGCATTTTAATTTTTAATTTTTAAATGAAGCTACTTAAATATTTAAAAAACCTTATTTACTTTATATACAATAATAGTTTAGTTATATATTATAGACTTATAGAAAGACCTTTTAAAAACACATGAAACCTTAAATTAGAGATAATAAATGAAAACTCAGCACACACACATCTGAAAGGTTGCCAACCTCTGATGTAGAGGGAACATTGCTCCTACTATGAACAAAGGGGAAAGTGTGCTGCAGCTTCTGGAGACATGGCTGCCTTTTTCATAAATAAAAACTTCATCAAACCCAGATGAATTCATCAGAGGCAAACCTGACTGTCAACATCTATAGCTACTTACCAGTGAGAGAAACCCTCCGCCCATATTAGTATATAGATAAGGCCAACTCCCATATAACCAACAATTCCTGCACCAATAAAGATACTTCAGAGTCATTTCAGTCTAAGAAAAGGATTATTACTAGAACTGTGCAAATCTTCCCTTGATCAAGTTTTATTCCTAACGTGATTCTCAGACCATTAGTCAAAAGTGCATAAAAGGTTGTAAACATGGGACATTGCATGGTTTTCTATCAAAATCTTGTGTCACTTGTGTGGTTTTGACATGGAACTAGTCTCTAATTAATACTTTTCTCTAAGACACAAGTTAGTCTTAGCACTTTTGAGAAAGAAGTTTATTAGTTTGAATAACAAAACCAAAATAGCCCTATTTTGTTTCCATTTGTTTCAGAGGGAAAGGACAGTATACACTTTATAGCAACTTTTCAGGAATCCATGGGTGAGATTCACTGACAATACTATGGCCAGGATTTCACCATATGAGCACAATTATGTCTTTCTGGTGCCTGGAGAGATTATGCCTTTTTAAATCGTAGGGGCTCTAGATGTTCCAGGGAGGACATGCAGAGGGACTTGGTGTACCTGTAGAACAAGCATAATCAGAGCTTCTCCAGAGCAGACCTGCCAGTCGGCAAGATGGCTGGGCCCAGGAAGACACATCCCTCCCAGCTTGCTCTACTCTTCTCCTATGCATCTCATAACCTGTAGCCAAATTATGGCTGCTTTCTGTGTACTATAGAGTAATAACTTGTCTGTTTCCTCTCTCCACACCACAGCAGTGTTGGAGATGGCCATAGTTTGGCCTCATAAGGATAAAGGAATATTGGTAGGACTGCTGGTATAGAAACTACAGGTCTTAATGGATCTATATACTTATGCCTGTTCCATTTCATACTGCTCTTTAATTTCCCAATCTATTACACTCTACTTTCCACTAATTTATCTGGGTATTTTTCATTATTCCTTAAAAACATGCAGGGCTTGTCTACACCACTGCTTAAATTGATGTAACTTTTGTTGCTCAGGGATGTGAAAATGACCCTCCCTCGTCAAGTGACGTAAATTGCATCAACTTAAAGTGATGTCCATATCACACTATGTCGCTCTCCTGCCAACATAGCTTCCACCTCTCACGGAGGTGGAGTAATTATGCCAGTGGGAGAGTGCTCTCCCATAGGCATAGTGTGTCTTCATAAGTGCTGAAGTAGCATGGTTGTGTAGAATTGCCCAAAGACATGAAAAGAAAGAAAATTGTTTATGTACTGTGACAGACCCAGGCCAATGGGGTACAGGAGTCTGGTAGAGGGCAAATATACTGGTCACTGGGTGAATAGTTTTCTGTTCCCTGAATGACCAGAGCAGGGGCTGCACTAGAGTAATCAGGAACCTGCTAGAACCAATTAAGACAGACAGGCCGATTAGAACACCTGCAGCCAATCAAAGCAGGCTAATCAGGACACCTAGGTTTAAAAAAGATCTCACTCCAGTCAGAGAAGGAGGAGCCAGAGGAGAGGAAGTGCGTGTGAGGAGCTGGGAGCAAGAAGCACAAGGAGCTGAGAGTGAGAGGGTGTGCTGCTGGAGGACTAAGGAGTACAAGCATTATCAAACACCAGGAAGGAAGGTCTTGTGGTGAGGAAAAAGAAAGTGTTTGGAGGAGGCCATTGGGAAGTAGTCCAGGGAGTTGTAGCTGTCATGCAGCTGTTACAAGAGGCACTGTAGACAGCTGCAATCCACAGGGCACTGGGCTGGAACCCGGAGTAGAGGGCGGGCCCAGGTTCCCCCTAAACCTCCCAACTCCTGATCAGACACAGGAGGAGTTGATCCAGACTGTGAGGAAGATCACTGAGGTGAGCAAATCTGCCAATAAACACAGGACCCACCAAGATAGAGAAGGAACTTTGTCACAACTGGTGTCAGAAGTGCGATTTTGTGTGCACAGCGCGGCAGAAGAAGGAGGGTGATTTTTAAAAAAAAAAGTTAGAGGGTTTGTTTTTTTTCACCACAATGGATGACTTAGTATGGGCATTGATACAAGCTATGGCAGCCCAGCAGGAGGCTACCTGTGTCCAGGCAGCTGCCCAACAGGAGGCAGTGCGGCTACAGCAAGAATCTAATCGCCTGCTGAAGGACCAGGCTTCTCAAGACTGAGCTATGTTGCGGGAACTGGTAAACCAGGTAAAGACTCTTACAGAGCTGAACTGTGGCCATGATCGGACGCAGCTCATACGGGCCAGCCATTGGCTGCAGAAAATGACGCGGGAGGATGATGTAGAGGCATACTTTCAGGCCTTTGAGAGAACGGCCCTACTGGAGGCCTGGCCTCGAGATCAGTGGTCTGGCATCCTCGCCCCATTCCTCTAGGGAGAGGCCCAGAAGGCCTGCTATGATCTGCCTGAAGAGGCTCCAGCGGACTACCCCCAGCTGAAAGCAGAGATCCTGGCCAGATCTGGAGTAACAACAGCAGTGTGGGCCTAATGGTATCATGAATGGAGGTACCAGGAAAACAAAACCCCGCAGTCCCAATTATACAACCTCATCCATCTCACACGAAAGTGGTTGCGAACGGAGTACTGGAGTCCAAAAGAGATACTAATGGTTCTAGTCATTGACCAATATATGAGGGGACTACCGCCAGACCTTCGTGCCTGGGTAAGCCAGAACGAACCCTCCACCTATGATGAGGTTCTTGCACTGGTAGAGAGGCGAAAGATGGCAAGGGAACTGACCTGCTCAGTTAAGCAAGAGGCACCCTGGGTTAAACTAGCAGCACGAAGCCCTAGAGCTTGGGTGACTGGGCCACCAGGAGGGCCCAGGTTGAAAAAGAGAGGGGCTGAAGGCCCACCAGAGGCCACAAAGAGTCGGAGCATGGAAGGAGAAGAGGATCATCATGTTAGATTGCCCAAATCAAGAGACTGGGGAATGCCTAGAGCTCCATACAGATGTTATGCCTGCGGGGAGTGGGGACATATAGCTGCACAGTGTCCCAATGCTGAGGAGCCGATGCAGTGTAACCTGGGGAACTGGGCAGACCCATGCTCTCTAATCCACGTTGTGGGGGTCTCACTAACCCCACATATGTACACCAGACCAGTGAAACTAAATGGGATAGAGACCACGGCACTGGTTGATTCGGGGAGTGCTATCACACTTGTAGACTGTCAACCCCCAGTCTTCTTTGAAATATCCCCAGATTTATTTTCCATTCCCAGACAGGGTAGAAAGTCGAAAAGGGAAAGGAGGGCAGCTAAGGCCTTGGAAACCCGAATACTGACCCAAAGTCAGAGGGTTGCTCTCGCAGGTAGGCGGACCCAAGCAGCTGAAAAGGAGGCCACCCAGGAGGGAGAAGCACCTGAGTCTAACCCCCACCCTAATGCTTCTGAACCAGTAGAGGCAACAGAGACTGGGCCCCTAGATCTTGAGCAGATTAGCCCTGGAAGAGGAAATTTTGGACGGGACCAGGCTGAAGGCCCAAGGTACGACAACATTAGAAAGGAGGTGACTGAAATGAATGGGGTCCTCATGGAAGGGAAAACCCAGGGACCAGGACTCTATTTCATAATGAAGAAGAATCTCTTATACCGGGTTGCACCAGTACAGGGGCAGAAGGTACAGCAGACCCTAGTACCTCAAAAACACCAGAACACTGTATTAAGTCTTGCTCATAGTCATCTTTTTGGGGGGCACTTGGGGATAGAGAAAACCCTGGCACGAGTCCTATGATGATTCATCTGGGCCGGAGTACACGAAGAAGTGCAGAGGTACTGTGCGTCCTGCCCGGCGTGTCAGCTGCACAGTGCCCATCCCCACCTGAGGGCACCTTTAGTACCCCTTCCCATCATAGAGGTCCCCTTTGAGCAAATAGCCATGGACCTAGTGGACCCTGGAGAAGACGGCTCAGGGCCACCAATATATACTTGTTGTTTTGGATTATGCTACTCGCTACCCAGAAGCCGTCCCCCTGCGGAACACAGCCTCTAAAACGATAGCCAAAGAGCTGATGGGGATCTTTGCCTGGAGATATTAACAGACCAAGGAGATATTAACAGACCATTTATGTCAAAGCTAATGAAGGACTTCTTTACACTGCTTCATATACATACCCTGAGAACTTCAGTCTACCATCCGCAGACTGATGGGTTGGTAGAAAGGTTTAGAACCCTCAAGGCTATGATATGGAAGGTGGTAAGTCGGGATGGGAAGGATTGGGACACTCTACTACTCTACCTTATGTTCGCTATCCGGAAGGTACCTCAGGCCTCAACTGGGTTTTCCCCATTTGAGTTATTATACGAGCGTCACTCCTGTGGCATACTAGATATTGCCAAAGAGATATGGGAAGAGGAACCCAATGAGGGGAGAAATATAATAGAACATGTAATACAGATGTGAGACCGGATAGCCCTGGTCACCCCTATTGTATGGGAAAAGCTGGAAAAGGCACAGGAGGTCCAGAGAACCCACTACAATCACCAGGCAAAAGACCGACAGTTCCAACCAGGGGATCGGGTGATGGTGTTGGTACTCACAGCAGAAAGCAAGCTTCTGGCCCAATGGCAGGGACCCTATGAGGTGGTTGAACCTGTGGGGGAAGTAACATACAATGTGCGGCAGCCAGGATGCCGAAAACAAGAACACATTTATCACATCAACCTTCTGAAACCCTGGCATGCACAAGAGGCATGCATAACTGTCCAAAAAGACCTAGCCCAGGAAAACAAGCCTTCCAAGCATGTGAGGATGTCTCCCGATTTAACACCAGACCAGAAGAATGAGGTGTCTGAGATGATCTTCCAGAACCAAGATGTGTTCTTGACAAAACCAGGTCAAAGAACCGAGACATATCACCACATCATCATGAACCCTGGGGCCAGAATAACAATGAGGCCCTATCGGGTGCTGGCGGCCAAAAGGGAGGAAATAAAAGCAGAAGTAAAAAAAATGCTGGAGTTAGGGATCATCGAAGAATCCCACAGTCAGTGGTCCAGCCCAATCGTGCTGGTGCCCAAACCTGATGGCACCACCAGGTTTTGCAATGACTTCTGACGACTAAACAAAGTATCCCAGTTCGACGCGTACCCCATACCTTGCATAGATGAGTTAGTGGATCATCTGGGGAATGCCCAGTACTTGACTACCCTAGACTTGACAAAGAGGTACTGGCAGATTCACCTTGCAGAAGACGCAAAGGAAAAGACTGCGTTCTCTACACCAAAGGGTCTTTTTCAGTATACTGTCCTCCCTTTTGGACTACATGGGGCCCCAGCTACTTTCCAGTGCCTCATGGACAAGCTATTACGCCCGCATAACAGTTATGCTGCTGCCTACGTGGACGATGTGGTCATTCATACCCCAGACTGGGAAACCCGCCTAGAGAAGGTGGAGGCAGTCCTTGATACCTTCAGGCGAGCTGGCCTTACAGCAAACCCTGCCAAGTGCGCTGTAGGGTTTACAGAGGCCAAATATCTTGGCTACATTGTGGGAAAAGGTCTGGTAAAACCCCAAGTGAACAAGTTGGAGGCCATCCAAAATTGGCCCCGACCACGTCGTAAGAAACAAGTCCGGGCATTACCGATGATTTATCCCCCACTTTGCCACGGGGCAAGCCCCTTGACAGACCTAGTGAAAGCCCGTGGACCTGATCTGGTGAGATGATCTGATGCAGCAGAGGAAGCATTCACAGACCTACGGACTGCCTTCTTCAGTAACTCCGTACTGATAGCCCCTAATTTCACCAAGGAATTTATCCTGCAGACAGATGCATCAGAAGTAGGGTTGGGGGGCCATTCTATCACAGATGGTCGGGGAGAAGGAACACCCAATTCTCTACTTCAGTAGGAAACTCCTTCTGAGGGAACAAAAATATGCAGTAGTGGAGAGAAAGTGCATCCCCGTAAAATGGGCCATGGAAGCATTGTGCTACTACTTGCTCGGGTGCAGATTTGTCCTCGTGACTGACCATGCCTCTCTTCAATGGATGCAGCGGAACAAGGAGAAGAACACAAGGGTGACCAGATGGTTCTTATCCCTCCAACCTTTCCAGTTCTGTGTGCAATACAGAGCAGGAAGCCGTCACGGTAATGCCGATGGCTTGTCACGTGTGCACTGTCTGGCATCCCAAGCTGCCCAACCCCTTGGTGTTGAGCGGGTGGGGGGAGGGATATGTGACAGACCCAGGCCAGTGGGGTACAGGAGTCTGGTAGAGGGCAAATATACTGGTCACTGGGTGAATAGTTTTCTGATCCCTGACTGATCAGAGCAGGGTCTGCACTAGAGTAATCAAGAACCTGCTAGAACCAATTAAGACAGACAGGCTGATTAGAACACCTGCAGCCAATCAAAGCAGGCTAATCAGGACACCTGGGTTAAAAAAAGGATCTCACTCCAGTCAGGGAAGGAGGAGCCAGAGGAGAGGAAGTGCGTGTGAGGAGCTGGGAGCAAGAAGCACAAGGAGCTGAGAGTGAGAGGGTGTGCTGCTGGAGGACTAAGGATTACAAGCATTATCAGATACCAGGAGGAAGGTCCTGTAGTGAGGAAAAAGAAAGTGTTTGGAGGAGGCCATTGGGAAGTAGCCCAGGGAACTGTAGCTGTCATGCAGCTGTTACAAGAGGCACTATAGACAGCTGCAATCCATAGGGCCTTGGGCTGGAACCCAGAGTAGAGAGTGGGCCCAGGTTCCCCCAAACCTCCCAACTCCTGATCAGACACAGGAGGAGCTGATCCAGACTGTGGGGAAGATCATTGAGGTGAGCAAATCTGCCAATAAGCGCAGGACCCACCAAGGTAGAGGAGGAACTTTGTCACAGTACATTGAAAGAACATAAATTCAATAACAACCAGATTTTGATACAATTGTATTGGGATAGCCTGGGAACCAGCAGAGACAATAAATAGCCAATCAAAAAAACAAACAAACAACAAAAAAAACCCACTGTTTTAGAGAAGATGCTATTCAATCTCAAGCCATGGAGGATTTTTTTTCTTCTGGTTATTTGTGCTCAGGTACATATTATAATTTTTCTTCTACTGCTATCTGAAAGACTATGAAGAGTTAAACATAGGAAAGGAAGTGGACAGTTGAGTACTTAAACAGCAATACGTTGATTCTCCTATAAACAGTTGAAATGGTTTGGGATTTATAATGCATTCAGAATCTTTGTAATAGCATAAAATTCTGTATGGTCTAGTATAAATTCTGCTTGATTTAAAAAACAAACAAACAAACAAAACCACCCAAACCTGAAGAACAAAATATGTCTGGCAGTTTACTTATACCTCAGGAGTCTGCTTTTATCAGTTTTGAAAGTAGATTGATTGATTGAAACACTCCAGTAAGAGAGACATTTATTTGTGCCTGCAAAATTTCCAGAACATATTTCAGTGAGACTAACTAGATAAAAATGCAAACTATGCAATGTCCGTTACTGTATATATAGCTTTATTTATTTATTTTTATTTATATTTACTACACTCACTGGTCCTTCATGCCTCACCTATATGAATGCACTCTACATGCAAGGTTTCATTGAAATCATTGATACTAGCCATAAAAATAGTGCTAACACATGAGTAAAACATTGCAGGATCATACATTTTGTTCTTATTTATAATATGCAAAGCTTGGTAATGAAATTTATACCTCTAGGTGTTATAGCTATGATATGTTTTCCTGTTTCTAATGGAGCTTGAATTGAATATAGCTCTTGTCCTCAGTCAGCCTGATTCTGCCATTGATATGCACTCTGCTCCCTCTAATTTCTATGGTAGTTCTGCATGTGGAATGATAATGGGGTCATCCAGTGACATCATGCTGCATGGAATGGAAACCAAGCAGATCTTCAAAGCATGCAATTCCCGTATATTTCCCTTTCTCCCCATTAATCCAACCACCTCAGCAACACAGTGCTGCTCTTTCTGTGGCAGAATCTTCTTATTCCTATTATTTCAACCTGTTTTAAGCAACAGTGCTTCAGTTTTGACTCTGTTGTTAAGCAGCCACTATTAAAACTGTGCTCACTGGCCTTTAGATGATCCATGGTGCAAAGTTCATCAGCTAATCAGACTGAAAACCAACCGCCCAGGAAGCAACACAAAACACCTCTCTTAAGGTGGTGTTGGGGCCTCCACTTATTACTGTTTGTATTACTCAGAGGCCCCAATTAGCATCACAGGCTCTTTGTGTTAGGCACTGTACAAGTACATAGTAGGACACTGTTTCTGCCCCGAGGAATTCATTCCCTCAAACTGTCCCTCTCACAGCTGTTCCCAGTTGCTTCTTTTATTTGAGTCAGCTCCCCTCAGCTCTAGCCACTGATGCTGCCTCCAGAGTAACTTCTCCATTATAACCCCCAAACAGAAATATCTTCATAGTGGTAAGAGAACTTGAGTCCTCAGCTGCTAGACCTACCCAACTCCCTTCCACCTCCAGTGCCTGACATTATCACCAGAGAAGGCATTAGAGCTCAGTTCCATTCACTCCAGCTGCCATTGCTGCCTCCATAGCTGCCTATCCTCCGTGGCAGCAACTAGCATCAGACATCATGGCTAGTGAGGGAATAACTGAACTTATAAGGGGAAGAAATATTTGAATTTTTGCTGTTTTAAACAGAACAAGAGGCTGATGTTCTCCTTTCATTAATGTTATGTTTTGTTGTGTGACATATATTATTAACATGTCTGTTTAGAAATTAAATCCCAAGTAAAAGTTTTGAAGAGAAATTCTGAAATTCTGGCCCTGTTGAAATCAATGGGAATTTATTCTCTGATATCAGTGGGGTCGAGATTGACACTTGGAAGCTCACTTGCAGTGCAGAACAAGGGACACTAGTAAAATGGAGTTACCAGATCTTCTCCTGTAGTATGATAACTCTGTGCTCCTAAAAGTGTAATCTGGCTCAATCAAACTAGAGATGGTCATGAATTAAATCCCAGATTTGTTCCAAAGACTTCAGAGGTACACATTTAGATTTAGATCTGAACTTTGTGTTTTGGACCCATCTCTGCCAAAGATCATTCTGATATTGTATCACTCTCTGATGTGTAGTTAAATACAATTTTGCAACCCATTAAGGTGCCTGAGCTACAGACAGGTGCCAAGCTGAGGTTTTCCTGAGTACAGAATAAAAGTGTGGAAAAAATTAGAGAGACAAAGTAGGTGAGGTAATATCTTTTGCTGGACCAACTTCTATTGGTGAGAGAGAGAAGCTTTTGAGCTTGTCTCTCTAATGTCCTGGGACTAATACGGCTACAACAACACTGGAAACATGGAAAAAATATACTATTAGTGAATAATAATAAATGTAAGAATTTAAATCTTGGGCTGGATAGTACCAAAAAACATGACCAGTATAGACACTACCTATAGTGAATGTAAGAACAGAAAAATGGCCATACTGGGTCAGACTAAAGGTCTATCTAGCCCAGGATCTGGTCTTCCAACAGTGACAGATGCATCAGAGGGAATGAACAGAACAGGTAGTCATCAAGTCACCCATTCCCTGCTTCTGGGAAACATAGGCTAGGGACACCATCCCTGCCCATCCTGGCTAATAGCCACTGATGGACCTATCCTCCATTAATTTAACTAGTTCTTTTTTGAACCCTCTTACAGTCTTGGCCTTCACAACATTCTCTGGCAAAGAATCCCACAGGTTGACTGTGCATTGTGTGAAGAAATACTTCCTGTTGTTTGTTTTAAACCTGCTGCCTATTAGTTTCATTTGGTGCCCCCTAGTTCTTGTGTTATGAGAAGGAGTAAATAGCATTTATTTATTTTCTCCACAAAAGTCATGATTTTATAGACTTCAATCATATCCCCCCCTTAGTCATCTCTTTTCCGAACTGAAAAGTCCCAGTCTTATTCATCTCTCCTGATGGAAGGGGTTCCTCTATTGGCATGATTAATCCACCTGCCTGAGAGGCAGTTGCTCAGTTGACAGAAGAATTCTTCCATTGCCCATATGCTGTCTACATGGGGCTTAGGTCAGCTTAACTCTGGATTTTTCACACTCCTGACTGATATAGTTAAACTGACCTAATTTTCTAGTGCAGACCAAGCCTCAGTTAAGAAGGATGTAATTGCAAATAAGTGAGATATCTTAGGGTTGGTCTACACTGGGAACTTACATTAGCATAGCTGCATCTCTCCAACATATGAAAAATCCATACTCCTGAGATGGAGTTATGCTGACCTAACCCTTGGAGTAGACAGTGCTGGGTCAAACGAAGAATTATTCTGTTTACCTAGCTACTGTCTATCAGGAAGGTGGATTAGCTATACTGATGGAGAACCCTTCCCACTGGCATAGGTAGTATCAACACTGAAGTGCTACAGTGGTGGTCTATCGTTTCTATTGCAAGGCCCCGGTACAATGAAGTCTGCTTTAAACAACCATCCAAGGAACCAACAAAGCCTCCCTATTTATTATGAGATTTGAGTGTCATAGCTTTCCCTGTTTACATTTAAGCAAAGTTCTTCTTGAATTAGACAAGATAGGCAGAAGGTGGCAGAAATGAAACATTATCCCCATTTTGTTGAGTATAAGCCAAGGCACAGAGAATTCTGCAGCTTGCCCAGAGCCACACAGCGAAATCTTTGACATGGCAGTAAATTGGATCCAGATCTCCAGAGTCACAACCCAGTGTTTTAGACTATTGCCTGAGCTTGCTTAGGCAAGACTGTGGCCTATGTATGGAGGCACGCTATTAAATGGGAACTCCTGGAGTTAGGCACATTGACTCTCACAGCTCAACAGTGTGCTACTGCTATACCACCCTTTGACAGGGGACAGGGAAAGCTTCATCATATAAAGTGTCAGTTCTTCTTACCTGTGGAAATTGGGGTGGGGGATTAAGACCAAAGCCCATTTTTGCCCCCTCTGGAGAGTCTAGCACCAGTAGGGCTTTTAGAATCATATGAACTGTGCCCTCCTATAGCATAGGAGCTGTAATTGTGACTAATCCTACACAGAGAGGCACAAGGGAGGTTTTATCCTCATACCACCATGCAGGGTTAAGATTTAGCGGACCTTGGCAGATAGGCTATTTTGCTTTTAATTTTTTGACCAAGTTGGAATTTAAAAAACTGAGAGAGAGTGTGAGAGAGATTTAGAATGCAGAGGACATTCCACAGCAGATTATGCTGTTGTATAGCAGATCCCTATTTTGGCCTTACTAAAGTACTTAACAATTTCTCATTATTATATTCAGTAAAATTATTTTTTCAACTTTGTGATCCAATATAAACTGATATTTTGTTCCTGGTTCAAAAAGAATGAGACTTGGTCAAATTATTTACTGTTCCAGGTCATATGAAACTGAGAGAGGCAGATTGAAGCAGAATTTTTCTGTTCTATTGTTCCCTACATGTTCTGAGATATCATTATCCAACAAGAATTAGATGCTTTAAATGACAGCACTTTAAAATAAATGGTTTGCATAACATCTTGTTGTTTTTAAATTCAATGGTATGGGAGGAAAAGAGATATTGTATCTATCTGGAATGTAACTAGTGAAGAGAGTAATTAAAAAAAAATAAGAAAAAAATTGCATAACTCCACATAATTCAAATATCATAATCAAGGACTCTTAATCTATACCAGCCCAAATTAAAATACTTTTGCTCTAGAACACCATACAATCTTAGTGGAATTTAACAACAAATTGAAATAAATAAACTAGTGAAAGATTTATTTGCTGCTTAGTCTCAATCAATGTCAAATTAAGCATAAGCTTTTATAATCCCTTTAAAATCTTTGACTTCTACAAATGCAGTGGACTTAAATCAATGCTGCTTCAGTGCCTGCTGCCAAGAACGTGTTTATTGAAAGAGAGCAAGGGACCACACAATTACAGTGCATATGCAAGTCTCTCTCCTCATCTTCAAGTTAAAGGGATCTTTTCTTCCCTTAATATATGAGCAGGGCCTCTCATTCACATTAATATGGGTTGAATATTTTGTCATGGAGATTCTGCTGAAACTTTCCCCTGAAATATAGTCACAGTAACATGCTTGCATTCTGTGAGGCAAGCCACAGTTTTCAACAAAGGTGTATCTGTGGAAATGCAGGAAGATTCTCTCCGGTAATCTTTGTATCCCTACTTACCATAAGGAAAACTGGGATATCAGAGATTAAAAGGAAATGATGTTGTTTTTTGTGGGTACCACACCATTAAATATGTAGGAGTCTCCCTGTCAACCACAGTGGCAGCTGTGAGGCAGCTACCATTTTGTTTGTCACTTCAGATACAGAGTGGCACAGAGCAGATCACTTTGTTCTTTCTTTCTCTCTGGCATTATATTTTTTCTCTATATATCTCTGTCATTTTCCTTAATCTGAACTGAAACACAAAATGTAGTTACCTTAAACGTCCCCTGACCTGAGGCAGGGAGACTCCTGCACATTTAAAGGTGCAGTACACACACAACAGTATGACATTTGGGACCCTAAGACTCCCTCAGTGCCAACTGGAGCAGGGCCCACTGTTCTGTAACAGTAACTCTGCTCAGGCCTGACAAATTCATTGTACCCAACATGCTGCTTTCATATTATTTATCCAGAACTTGTCTGGTAAGGTATCAAATGGAAGCCAGTGACACACTGGTGGTTAATATAATTGTGAAATACTATAAAAGGAGTTGTATATATGTAACCTACACACCTTCTGGGTGTGGTGTTCTGTCCCATCTAGTTGTACTGAGACCACTTAAAGAGAGAGATAAAATGAGTCTTACAGCCTTAACTAACAGCCAGTTGGCTTTTAATTCATGCAATAGAGGCTCATGCACTAAGCTCCTGGGGTGCCCTGTTCGATCCTGTCCACTGATGACCGAGGTCTGTCAGTGTTGCATATACACACTGAAACTATGCTTTAAAGTCTGTAACAAGGCAGAGCTAGCAACCAGGTTTTCTGCCAGACAACGCATGTCTATTCTCCTATCCCTTCTGTAAATTAAGCATTGCAAAGCCAGCACAATCTCCATTTATATGTAACAGTCAACAGGAAAAACAGGTTGATATGAGGTGTGTGGGGAGGAGGCTGTGAAACAAACAGGAGTATGGGAAGACACCTTGAAGCCAACACCCGGGAAGAGACCCACAGGGGTCAATCTGTTTTGGGAGGAGAAAACAATGATTATTGGAGAATATATGAGAAAATGCAAAAAAATATTTTGTCATCCATTCACAGAGGAAATCCCTTGAAGGGTTTGGGTATTCATGAAAACTTGGATCTTGGTTGTGACTGAAAATCAGCGGCTCTGTCAAAGGCTGCCTCCTTGAGAGAAAATATACTTTATTAAATAGGAAAGGTAACTATTGGTAAGTGTAAATTTAGGATTGCATGTTATAAGTTTTCTTTATTGTTATTGTTATCCTTGCTCACTAGCTCTTCAATCTTATCTTTGTTAATAAACTTACGTTCATTTTCACTATAAGTAGATTCCAGTGCTGTCTTGTTATAAAAAGGATCTGTCCTAAATTGTACTAGTCAAACTGTGTGTATACTCTTTCATCAGTGACAGCTTACCTGGTAATTTCTGTGAGTATCCAATGACAGGGCTGGATCCTCCTGAGGGAATGCTTTGGGGACTTGGTGGCTGTTGTGCTTATTACTAAGCTGAATGTAGAGAGTGAGGTCTGCAGAGGCCTGGAAGACAGTATTTGTGTGGCCAGAGGCTGTTGGTTTCAGAGAGCTGAGCTACAGCAGGTACAAAGACTGCTTCACACTAAGGGGAGGTAGAGCTGAGATACCTCACAAACCCCTGGAGGGTGTTGTAATATCATTTCTCTTCAGACACCTATCTAGCTACAAGGGTTCAAGCCCTGAATTTCAAGGTCATTTATTTACCTTTACTACTTTAATCTATATCTATGTAATACTATCTAGCTCTTATATAGTGCTTGTTCACCAGTAGATCTCAAAGCCTTCACAGTCTTTAATGTATTTATCCTCACCACACCCATGGTAAGGAAGTATTATTTCCACCTTTTTACAGATGGGAAACTAAGGCACAGAGAGGCTAAGGCGGGGTCCCTAGTGCAGTGCCCGTGGGTGCCATGGTGCCCGCTGGGGCACCTAAGTGAGCCCATGTGCTGGCTGGTGGATGAACGTCTGCCAAAATGCTGCCAATAAGCAGCGTCATCCAGAGGCGTCGCCACCAAAATGACATTGATTTTCAGCGGCATTTCGGCGGTGACGACGCTGGATGCTGCTGCTTGTCTGCAGTATTTCGGTGGTGACGCCTATTGATGTTGCTGCTTGTCGGCGGCATTTCAGCAGAGGCTCATCTGCAGCCACGGTCCTCTGTGGTTGGTGACCACTGGGCTAAAGGTATTCCTACACTGTAATGTAGGCCTGTGCTTGAGCCCGGACTCAAGCCTAATGCCCCTTGCAGCTACACTGCAATTGCACTAGCACAGTGCTCCAATCCAGGGTCTCAGGACCCTGCAGGGCTGGAGGGTCCAAACTCAAGTTAATCCAGGACCCAGGGTCCAAGATCTATTGCCCTCCAGCATAGATGAAGCCCCACTTGACCTGCGTCTGGGAAACAGCCAGAAGTATCCCATAATTCCATAGTACAACTTCCTTAGTCCTCTCTATTTGCAATACACTCTATTGAAAATGAAAGCCCCCTCTCACTCGCCCCTTCCCAGCAAATGGCAGCAACTCAGGCTACTGTTAAGCCATTCTCTTCTGATCACCGGTCTGTAAGCACACTGTCAGTGAGCCTCCTGGCTTTGCAATGGAGAGCAAGCAAATCAAGCCTTTTGCAAAGTGAGTTGCTTCCTGGTGACATGCAGGGTGGGGAGTAAAGTTTTGCTACAGCACTTCTAGGACTAGAGCAGCCACATTTGGGGAGGGGGGAGGGCTGGAACTAGGGACTCTGCGGTATGGGTAGTTTGACTCGGGTCTGCACACTGCAGTATGTATACCAGAGCCCTGGGTTTGAGCGCAGGTTTGAAAAGTCTTGACATAGGATTAAAATACAATGTAGATGCTCAAACCCAGGGTTCCCCGTAACATGGGTCAGCTGACTCAAGTCCACATAGGAAGTCTGTAGCAGAGCAGTGAATTGAACCTGGGTCTTCCTCTAGGCTAGTTCCCTAACCACTGGACTATCCTTTCTCTCTTAGAACTCAGAATTTGGTCGGTTAAAGAATTTTCACCCCTCGGCTGTAATAATAATCCCAGTTCTTCCTTGGCTTACATGTGATCATTAACATTTCATAATTTTCTATTTGTTTGTAGAGGTAAAAAAATTCTAGGTCAGAGTGTAGGACTCATGAATATTACTTTCTCTGCTGAATTTCTTATTATTTGTCAATATTTCATACACTGGACACAAGCAGTAACCATGCTGTTATTCCAAACTAATATTAGCAGCATATTTTAGCGGCCTAATCTGCAGCCTTTACAGAAGTATTCCTACTGAAGTCAGCCGTACAATTCATGTGAGAAAGGAAAGGCTACAGCATTGGGCAACTTTTACAGGTGGACTAAGCAGTTAAAACTAATGGAAATTGTTTATGATCAAGACCCATTATGAGATGATGTGTGAAATCTCACACATATACATGCATTTCAAATTATGTATAATTATAGTTTGTTTCCATTGTTGTTAATGATATTTTCTTTGTAAAACCTACATAGCTAATTGATAAGAAATGAGGAAAAGAACGTACATTGACATGATCTTATACCTTATAAGGCATCCATACAATATCATTCTGCAGAAAATAGGTCACCTTCACACATCCTTGAAAGAAATCAGATTTTGTAATTTCAGTATATGATCAAAAAGACACTATTTTACAGTGAAGAAACCTAACTTGGCCAGCAATTTAATTTCAGTAGCAATTTACACTACTGTATTCCTCCTTGTTCCTATCTTTGTGAGCAATTGCAATCTCTTTTCACAAAGAAAATCATCATAAATGTCAATCAGTCAGAAACATAAACTATCTTCTAAACATGTGTATTTTAAGTTTTCATTATAGATTTAACATGTTTCAT
Source organism: Gopherus flavomarginatus (assembly GCF_025201925.1). Lineage (NCBI taxonomy): Eukaryota > Metazoa > Chordata > Testudines > Testudinidae > Gopherus > Gopherus flavomarginatus. The sequence goes on along the minus strand of NC_066618.1, from coordinate 146,630,280 downwards.
ATGAAAGCTTTGGAAGTAGCACCTACACACTTCTATTATATTTACTCAGGAACATAAATAATACTTTCATGTCTGTTCATAATTTATATACGTGTTACAGCAGGGAGCATGCTGTAAAAATTATATAGCTTGCTAGTAGTTGGGACACAAAAAGGTGCAGTTCTTTTCTGATATTCATACAGTGAATTCTGTTACAATAAGGAAAAAAAACTAAGCACATCATTACTAAATAAATAATTGTGCTGCAGCTCTACATTTGCCATTTTAATTATAGTAAGGTCAACAGGTTTTCTGTAGATCTAGGCCATAACCAACAACATAAATATGGAATTCAGTTTTAAATTCCAATTTATTACATGCACTTTTATCATAAGAAATACAAATTCTTTGTAGGGTGATATTTTCTAGTCAGAGCTGTGACTTCCCTCATCCCTACAAGCCCCTTTTTAGTACAGTAGTCCTTCCTCTATTCCTCAGCTTCAACCATCAGAGTTGAATTCTTCCCTACTCACTTGAAATTTGGCTTAATACTATGCCAGAGCCGAATGAGGCCTGATCCTTCCTGGGTGTAAATCAAAAGTCTACTGGTAGTGAAGATACTGATTTATACAAGGTGAGGATCTGGTCCTGACTTTTCAGCCACAAGGCAGTCAGTGTATCATAAATTGCAGGCCCATGCCAGTGAGAATTTTGGACAAGGCCCCAAGTGCTCCACAGCATGCTGTACCTAAATTCGGTATTAGGTCCCTTTTGTGTGGCTGACTGTTAATTTTGGTGGCTATTTCAGATTAATGACTAAAAAGAAAGGTTTTTTTAAACTAAGTGTGAAACTCATTAATACAATGAAATTAGTAGCCTCTGTGTAAATGATTGTCATTATATCCCTATTGGAGAAGTCAGGGAGATCATTGTAAGATGAGCACAAATGCTGGATGTTCTGCTGAGATCATCAAAAACGAACTAGTTAACAGAGTAGATATTTAAACTGTTGGGGGTAGCAGTGAGAGTTCAAGTATCTCTTTTCTGTTGGTGCTTGTAGTGAATGCACAATGACCTTGAGAAGAGATAAGCACCTGCTATTTCCCACTTCAGTGGTATCAGACCCTTTTAAAGATGGTTGTAAGCCAGCACTGAAAGCTTGAGTTGCTGATTGCTTATTTGTACAGCATCAGCAGCAAACAGCCTAGGTCAGATTGCACCTGGCCAGGTGGGAAATATTAAAACAAAACAAAAATAGGTTTTGAGAGTGTTTCATGTTTGTCATTTAAAACCAACCCCAAGTTTAAAAGTGAGTTATTGGAAACTGAAGCATGAGGCTTGACTCTGGTCTTGCTGTATACTACTGTACAGAAATGTACATTGATTCAGTGAAGTCAGTGGAATTACACAGTTGCGATCAGAATAAGGCCTTTGTCCTGAACTCAAAGCCCACATGGTACTGCCTCCTCTTTTATCGCAAGATAGTTAAATTTAGCAAGAATAACTGCAGAACTAGTAAAGGTGCCTTATCTTGTAGGGAACAAATCTATTTATAAAGTTATCTTGTCTGACTGTAAAGATTTTCAAATAAATTAGGTTTGTGCTGACATGTTGATATTGCTAAACACATACAATAGTCTTCCAGTTGCAGCTGCATCTTACAGTGAATATTGCATTACACATGTTATAGTGCAGTCATTGTGGCCCTGATTAAGGAAAGCACTGAAACATGGGCAAGTCCATCCATATGCAGGAGAACACTTAATTATACTCTTACCTTTAGTGTGTGCTGAAAAATAAGCATGTGGCCAAGTGCTGTCCTCAACAGAGGTGTTTCCTGAATTGGTGCTTATCATATATATTTGTTCATAAGCCAAATTTTTTTAGTAAAAAAGGGAAGCACCAGAGAAAGAGGTCAGCTTATGAATGGGTATAGAGAGGGAGAGGTCGGACACAGCTCCTCCCCCCAACAGAGGGAGTAGGGAGAGACAGCACAGCCAGCAGAGCCAGAAGGGAAGAGGCGGGTCCAGAGTCTCTCCACTTCTGGCCATGCTGCTCTCCCCGCAGCCTCCGATTCTGAAGCAGCTACAGCTCCAGAGCTGGCACTCGCGCCCCCATACCCCCAAAGCAGACTGTGGCCATGCTGCCCAGCCCGCCGGAGCACGCTGCTGCTGTGCCACTCAGCCATGCAGGAACATGCAGTTGCCATGCCGCCCGGTCTGGCCCGCCTGAGCAGGCAGCGGCTGCACCGCCCAACCTGCCGGAGCAGCTCCAGCCAGGTCAATGACATCCTCCCCTGGCCCTCCCCAGATAAGGTGGGAAGGGATGGCATGGGGTGTTTGTGGGGGTCCCAGGCTAGGGGTGGCGTCATGTGGGGGGTGGTCACAGGGGTTACTCCACTGACTCTCAGCTTCTCCCCCCAAAAAAATTTCCCCACCAGTTGCTGTCTCAGCCCTTCAGGGTAAGCAGCTGGTGCACTGGGATACTTCGTTTACTTAGATTTAACTCAGTGCCTGCGAACACTCAAGGTAAACAAACCATCTCGGCCCACCAGCAGCTTATCCTGATGGCCTGGAAGCCAAAGTTAGCTGACCCCTGAATTATAGGGTTGTCTTATGAACGGGGTATAAAACATTTCCATTTTTACTTATCCATCTTGGTGGGAGGGTCAGCTTATAAACGAACTGGCTTATGATTGAGTATATATGGTATATTAGTGACTAGCAAACCATATTGGAATTTTCCATTGACATTTACTGTTGATATTAAATATTTATATTGTCGTAGTGCTTGAGGTCTCGACCATGTCAGGACCCCATTGGACTAAGTGCTGTACAAACATATAGAAAATCAATCCCTGTTCCAAAGCACTTACATTCTGAAATATAAAACATAAGAGGTGGATGAGAATAACAAAGGGAGTCATGGTGACAGCAGGGGAGATGGGAATGACAAAAGTACACAAATCTTAGGATCAATAAGCACAGCTTGCCACCTGACTAACTAGAAATAGACTGAGACAATATTGCGAATTCTTGAGATCTTTGGTGTGCTTTTTCTTAAAGACTCAGCTCCTGGAGTCATGAGATTCAGTTATGGGACTGCTGGCTTTAATTATAAAAAAAAAAATTATGACAAAATTTGTAGTCTTTACAGCTGCAGAGGAAATCTTGGGACATGAACTCAAAAGACTGAAAACCAAGATGACAAATAAAAAGAATCCAAAGCTTATTATTTCTGAAGCCATATGAATTGTAAGCCTATCACATGATTTTTGAACACTTGGGTTGGTAAGATGACCACACTCATTTTCATGTTAATTACCAACCACTCCATCAGATGGTCAAATCTCTCTATCACTACTCACATGTACTGGATTTGAGCTGAGATGAAAGAACCTTTGCAAATCTTATTTTTTCAACTAGAAATGAATGTTGGTATGGATTCGAGTAAACCAAGCAATAAATAAATGTGTCATGGTTGTATTACTTGCATCCAGTAAAAATAATTTACCTCCAGAAGTAACTGCATACTGTATTAAAATAGGATTAGTAAGAAATAAGGCCAGATCTGTCTGTCTGTCTCTCTGTCTGTCTGTGTATGTATGTATATAAAAATGAGTGTGTTCCAATTTTAAATAAATGAGGAAATCTAGTTACAAAACCAAGTAATTCTTGACTAGAGTTTGGGTGTGTGTGTTTTTTTGTTTGTTTGTTTGTTTTGTTTTTTACTTTTTATATGTTTTACTAATGCTGCATTTTTTTCATTTAGAGGTACATTTTTCATGTCTGTGGGTAATTATATTTTAATAGATTCTAAAGCCAGAAGGGACCACTGTGATCATCTAGTGTGACCTCCTGCATAACACAGGCCATAGAACTTCCTCAAAATAATTCATAGAGCAAAGCTTTTAGAAAAACATCCAATCTTGATTTATGTAGGACAAGTAAAATATGTATTTTTAGAATGTGCTATGGCAGGGATCGGCAACCTTTGGCACACAGCCCACCAAGGCAAGCGCAGGCTGAGGGATGTGCTGGCCACCGCTTTCCGCTGCCCCCATTGGGCTGAACCTGCAGACACAGCAGGTAAACAAACTGGCCCAGCCTGCCAGGGTACTTACCCTGGTGGGCCATGTGCCAAAGGTTGCCGATCCCTGTGCTATGACATGCATTATTGCTGCATGCTTGATAATGCAACAGAATGGAACACACTTGTGATTATGGGAAAAAATAGGCTCTAGCGCTGAGGTCAATGAGACTCCACAATGGGTTCCTGGGCCCATAAAGGTCCATGTGCAGTATCAGGGCCAGGTCAGATCAGGTATAGTGCTGTCTCTTCCCTAATGTCTTCTTTTTTTAAAAAATCAATATTGTTATTAAAAGGCAGCTGCAGTCCTTAATGGAAAAATTGGGGATGAATTGGTGTACTTAAATTAAACCTTTGTGACAGGAGGAGATAATGTTTTGTTTAATTGGATAATTGCTGGTTTAATTTAAATCTAAATAACCTTCAGCTTTGTTTGTCAAACAGAAATAATTAGGAATGGGTTAGATGTTTAATTCCTGTCTAATACTAACAGCATCAGAAACTTCATTGGAGAGCATATGTAAAGTATCATAATCTTTACTTTAAATGGCTGTTTAAATGCTTCATATGTTCTGTTTATTTTTATAAATCTTTGAATAGATGAATCAATCTTCCTGTATAATAATGAAATGTAATAATTATACACACACACACATATTCATACACACAGCAGGAAAAGCAGCTAAAGGTATATGACACCAAAACAAAATGGTCATGGTGATGATCAATGCATAGTTTGCTGGCTTCACAAATTTAATTAATGCTGGTTATTTCTGGCATTATTTTATTATTTATTATTATTTATTATTTATTATTTGTATTATCATAGCACCTGGGAGCCACAGTCATGAACCAGGACCCCACTATGCCAGAAATGATACAAACATAAAATGATACAAAAAGACAGACCCTGGCCCAAAGAGCTTACAATCTAAGTTGTGCTTACTATCTATATAGTCATTATTTAGTTTCCCTTAACATGTATTTCAAGGTACCATTCAAGGAAAAGGTGAAATGACCTGTTAATACCTCTCCAGTCATAGGGTGAAATGGGGGAAAAGGCTGTGCTAGTGTGTTTTGGCTTAAGTGGCTTACAGATTTTTGTAATAAGCCATAAATCCAGTGTTTCCGTTCCGTCCATGATATTAGTGATTTTTGCTAATACAAATGTGTACAAAATATAGATCTTTAAACACAAAGGATAGATTTGGATCCAAACTGGAAATTTTCAGAGGTGTTCATATCAAGACTATCTATATTTCTGGTTTCTTCAATGGCCATCGCTCACACAGCCATCTACTGCACCATTTTACCAGTCATTACACAACCATTAATTTCCCCATACCTTAACTTACACAGCTAACTATTTCCATGCCTCTACACAAGCCACCATTCCATATTTTCATCACTAAGCTTCAGTTATGTTGCTTTGGTTACTTGGACTAATGTGGTTCCACAGTTTAAGGGATTGTATAATGTAACCCTTCTGCCTGTCAGAGCTGGCAGCAACAAGGGTCGGGTTCAATTTCTAGGGGTTCCGTTTCAATAACACAATTCAAAACCAGCTCGAGCCCCCACCGAGTAACCTGGGACAATTACATACCACCCCCCTGGGTGCCGCTAAGAGGCAATACTTCCCCTCTCGCAAGCATGGAGTCTGGGTGTAGCAAAAAGCCTTTTAATAAAGGAGGGAAACAATACAGCATTATGTTGGGGAAAGACCACAAACAGGATTCATAACATAAACCATGAGCAAAAGACCCACCCCCAAGTAAGTTTGGGAGTGTCCTTTTCCCCTCAGAGTCTTAAGTCCAGCAACCCAACAGTCACCCCACCCACAGTTCTGTCCTTATTCAGTGCAGCACCCCCCCACACACACTACCCCGAGTTTACCCCCCAGCGTGGGCGGAAGGGGAGAAGGTATGGGAGCACCTTATATGCTCCGCTGCTCGTGTTGACAGCCAATTGCCATGCCTCTCTGTGAGCTTCTGCTGCAGTCTTCACCACGAGCCACTCCTCCCCACCAGCCACCCCACTAGCCACTCACAGTATGCCTTCAGGTCCCCTCCCCCCACACTTAACAGAACTCTCAGTAACTTCAGCTCTTTACTGATTTTATCTGGTAGTAGGGAAGGCTCAGTGCTGGTGCACCACTAGCCCAAATTAAGTCTAATGCTTAGACCAGTGTTTCTGAAACTGGGGTCGTCGCATGTGTATGGGAAGCCCCTAGCAGGCCGGGCCGGTTTCTTTACCTGCCCCATCTTCAGGTCTGGCCGAACACGTCTCCCACTGGCTGCGGTTACTGCTCCAGGCCAAGGGGAGCTGCTGGAAGTGGTGTGGGCCAAGGGACTTAGTGGCCACCACTTCCAGCAGCCCCCATTGACCTGCAGTGGCAAACCACAGCCAGTGCAAACCACGATTGACCGGACCTGCAGACAGGGCAGGTAAACAAACCAGCCTGGCCCACTAGGGGCTTTCCCTATGCAAGCAGTGACCCCCATTTGAGAAATACTGGCTTAGACCTATGTACTAGTGATTTCAGCTTTGCAGCATGTAACAAGACTCTTGATGAAATCAAATTTAGCTCTGTTATTACACAGTGGAGAGAAAGGGTCAAAGGGGTGTTTAAGGTCCTCAGAAGGGTCCAATGCTACCAGATACAAATACTTATCCCCAACCTCTCTCAGCTGACTGGGTTTTGGAACCCATGTCCTTTGCCTAGTGAGTGCTACTTAGTTGATGGCGAGTCCCTCCATCATAAAATGCCAACTAGAGTTCTACTGTCCTTGATTCACGCAACCAGGATAACAACACTTTATTACTCCTGCCCCAATAACAAAGAGCCCAGGGATCACACAGCAGCCTAAGTGACCATTTGGGCAAGCAGTTCCATCATGCTATGCAGGGTGGGTGTGCCCATGCAGACGAGATCTGCCCCTGTAATCCTTTTCCACAGCTCTCCACTAGATATCAGGGTAGAGCCAGTTCTGCCGCTGCTTACAATAATAAAAAATGAAACTAGCAACAAGTGGCAAAGACTGAGAAGATTTAGGCATGGGCTGTATAAAAAGGAGGTCAGCACTCACATGCGAAGGTTAACAATGAAGAGTATACACCTAACACTGTTTTGCAGCCTAAACCTGCACTGTAAAAGCCTAAACCTGCACTGTTTTGCAGCCTAAACCTGCACTGCATCAAAAGAGTTAGTCTGCTATAGGAATTTTTGTCTGTACCCTTAGATAACCTTATGAAATTGGCTAATATAACCTTGCATATCAGAGTATAACAGAGGCTGTATCTGTTAGTTTGGAGTCTGATTTAGGTTTTTTTTTCCTGCTTTTAGAGCTTTCTTTTCTTTTCTTTTCCTTTTCAGAACTGTTACTGAATTCAGTAGGCGCACAAATCCATGGGAAACTTAATTATTCAGCATCCATTTTGCAGCTCCTGCGCATTTTATAAACTACATATAATCTTGGCAGGAGCATCACAGGCCTTGCACACCTTACAAAATGTGTATGAGTATATGAGCAACTTAATTATTCAGCATCTGTATCAGAGTTCCTTTGCCCTTTATGAAGTGCATTTGGCCTTTTGCCTACCTCAGGAAATGTGTACCAGCCCTTTTGAAGTTATGTTGACTTTCAGCTGTCATGAATGGAGCAAGAGTACATCGCCAAGGAACAAACACTGGTAATCCACATTACTGCCTGAAGACCATTTGGCAATTGTGCCACGACTCTTATGTACCTTATGAAGTATAAGGGCTGACATACTTGCTGAAGTTTTATGCACTTTCCAGTGTAATATGCCCCATAAAGTGTGTGGGAATAATTAACATGCTGAATAATTAAATTGTCTGAGAACAGGAATGGACTTTGTAAGGCTGTAACACATTTGTTAAGTTTCTGAAGCAGTAAAGACCTCATTCAGCAAAGTACTTAAAGACTTGTTTAACTTTGAGAAATTCTGAAGTCCATCCCTGTTCAGTAAAACACCTAGGCCTGTACTTGTTTTACTGAAGTTAGTGATACTTCAGCATGTGCTTTACTGGGACCTAGTAGTCCATAGTGTTCCTGAGAGATTCATCAGATGCCAGTTGTGTGTTATTAAGTTCCTATTCCAGAACATAATACTCCAGCACATCTACTCTTTTCTCAGATGTTATGAGTGTTCTTGTTCTTTTAAAGTTCAGTCTTGTCAAAACCCACTGCATGTGGTAGAAATGTAACTGTTTTCCAGTAAGGGCATAAAAGGTGTTTATATAAGTTAAACAAGTTGCATTTTGCAAAAGAAGAGCTTGCTCCTGCATTAGGTTGTTAGCAACTGAGCTTGCTTATAGGTATTCGTGTTGCTTGTTTGGTGGCAATCACATAAGGTATAACCCAGGATTTGTATTCACATGGGGTTAAATGATATGGAATACCAAAGACAGAATCCTGACCCTCCTAAAGTGGAGATTCCTTTATTAGAAGGATAGCACAAATTCATTAACAGAGGCAGCCAGAGACTTCTTTCATCAGTCAAGCCTTGACAATGTTCTACTGAAGCTAGGAGGTATTGTAGAAGAACTTGATCTCCATCAGCAATTAATTCAATCGGATGACTGTATGGTGCATAATAAACCTGTGAATTCACTGTTCTAGCAAGTCATGAAGTCAAATACCATGACTTTATTTTCAAAGGGAGTGAGCAATTGTATGACCACCCATTACATTTATTGCTAAGATAGCAGTAATCTTATCTCATTTTTAAAGTCATGCACTAATTGCCTGTGAGACTCAGAAAAATAATTTATCCCAGATAAACTCAATGTACATATGCATTACATAGGTGACTATATGTATTGTGGTGATTTTTACCTCCTCTGAAGCAGAGTTTTAGCTACAAGATAGCAGCCTAAATAAGATCAGATGCTAGAGTGGATGAAGCAAATCCTGATCTCATTTGGCAAATCCTCTATGGAAGGCATTCTCTCTGTTTACTGGAGTTTATTATAAAATAATGAATTGACTAAGGATAATCTATTAATTTCCAAGTACATTTAGCAAAGATATTTAACAAGCATCTCCATGATAGCATGATACAGCTGATATTTTTCACACCCAACTCCCCAGTGGTACATGTCCTTTTGTTGCATATATCAGTAGCTGATGGTATGATATGTGTGTTATGATAGGTGATAGATTCTAGCGTTCCTTTTATTAATCATTGTCTTTATTTGCTGTCATACAGAGAAATATTCATGATTTTCTGCACTAACAGTGTTTGCTGTAAGAAATCTTTAATTTTACATATGGGAAAGATTTGCCTAAACAACGATGTGACTTTAAAAATTATCTCTATGTTACTGGGATACAGAGAGCAAGAGAGCTAATTTGAATAATGCTGGGAATGAATCCTTCATGTGTTCAAAGCTTCATGGCTTTTGGAATACTCAAGAATTACAAAGAAAACACGATAGCAAAGGAAATTGGCATGGATGCAATCATTTGTAGTTACTGTACAGTAAATTCAGTTCACTCCAATATTTAAACAAAGCTGATGCTCTGAGTTGAGGGGAGGGGTCTATTCTCTTTCCCTTTAGCTTTGCTCAAAGAGCAGAAAAGCAGGTAATAGAAAATAAATAAAAGCCACAAGAAAAAAATGGAATGAAATAAAATTACTCTTGGACACAGTGATAGAAAAAGTGCTCTCTCAAATTTTATGTGCACTTTTCAACTCGGACTAGACAAGGATAAATGTCTTTTCTTTCAGTGCAGTACACTTTGCAACATATAAATCAGATACAGAATAGCAAGCACTTATTCTGTAGACTAAACTGCTTTCTGTAAAGTTTAAAGCAATGAAAGTCAAGATCAGCTTATACTCTTGTGCACACCCAGCAGATCCTAGTCTTCTCTCTCGCTCTCTTGGCATCTGATTTTCACGCACCATCTGAGCTGATGTGGGGAACATCAACAATAACACCACCACCAATAGCAAACAGCTGTCTGGATGTCGATCTATAGTTCCACCACCTACACAACTATTTGCTTATTTTTTAAATGGCTTGTTATTTGAAATCTAAGTGAATTTGGAACTCAATGGGATTAAGCCTAGGTGATGCATCTGGTTAATGTGCATTCACTTTTTCTGCTGGAGAACTTGGTTCATTTGAGATTAGTTATGGTTTATCATATTTAGGGAGATGCTGTGTATCTACAAATCACCTCATAGTTTGTATAGCTCAAAATAACTAAAAGTAAGTGCCAGGTCTGCCTGTTGTCCACTAATGGATTTCATCAGCAAAATCAAAGGACAAAACAGCTTGATGAAATAAATATAATGGACCAGATCCTCAGTTAGTGTAAAACAGCATCACTTTATTGAAATCAATGGCGCTACGCTGACTGGTGATCTAGCCCATTGCTAGTATGGAATACAATGAACATATTTTTGACAACTGAACTTGAAATGCTGCAAAATATAACACTTGCAAGGTGTATTGCTTCTGAACGAAACACGTTAATTTGCAGTTGTGCTTCTCTTCCAATTTAAGCTTCTTTTCACTCAACCATTCTCTCAGAAACTTTTATTTTCTTTTTCTCTCCCTCCATATACTTTATATTTTTCTCCCATGGCCATTTTTACACACAGCAATTTTTCATTCCTCTCTGGTAGAATGGAGACTCATAGCTACCATGTACAGTGATGTCTGGTTCATAATTAACCTGTCATGGATTCTCCAACTGGCAAACAGGAATCACAGTCTGCCATCCCTGATCCAAAGCCAGAGGAAGGGGCAGAGAAATGATGGTTGGTGTGGCTCTCCCTGTTTGCAAATTCCTGTTTCCAGACCACAAACATTTGGCTTGTGTCATTCCCTCCTTTGTCATAGCTGCTAGAACAGCTCAGCTCACATGATACACATACAAAAAAAAGCCTTAATTTCAGTAACATACATGTCAGAAAGTGTTGCAATTCTCAGTGCCATTGGCATTACTGAAACTTGGTGGGATAATACACACGACTGGAATGTTGGTGTGGATGGGTATAGTTTGCTCAGGAAGGATAGACAGGGGAAAAAGGGAGGAGGTGTTGCCTTATATATTAAAAATGTACACACTTGGACTGAGGTGGAGATGGACATAGGAGACGGAAGGGTGGAGAGTCTCTGGGTGAGGCTAAAAGGGGTAAAAAACACAGGTGATGTCGTGCTGGGAGTCTACTACAGGCCACCTAATCAGGCGGAAGAGGTGGATGAGGCTTTTTTCAAACAACTAACAAAATCATCCAAAGCCCAAGATTTGGTGGTGATGGGGGACTTCAACTATCCAGATATATGTTGGGAAAATAACACTGCGGGGCACAGACTATCCAATAAGTTCCTGGACTGCATTGCGGACAACTTTTTATTTCAGAAAGTTGAAAAAGCTACTAGGGGGGAAGCTGTTCTAGACTTGATTTTAACCAATAGGGAGGAACTTGTTGAGAATTTGAAAGTAGAAGGAAGCTTGGCTGAAAGTGATCATGAAATCATAGAATTTGCAATTCTAAGGAAGGGTAGAAGGGAGTACAGCAGAATAGAGACAATGGATTTCAGGAAGGCAGATTTTGGTAAGCTCAGAGAGCTGATAGGCAAGGTCCCATGGGAATTAAGACTGAGGGGAAAAACAACTGAGGAAAGTTGGCAGTTTTTCAAAGGGACGCTATTAAGGGCCCAAAAGCAAGTTATTCCGATGGTTAGGAAAGATAGAAGATGTGGCAAAAGACCACCTTGGCTTACCCTTGAGATCTTGCGTGACCTACAAAATAAAAAGGCGTCATATAAAAAATGGAAACTAGGTCAGATCACGAAGGATGAATATAGGCAAATAACACAGGAGTGCAGAGGCAAGATTAGAAAAGCAAAGGCACAAAATGAACTCAAACTAGCTATGGGAATAAAGGGAAACAAGAAGACTTTTTATCAATACATTAGAAGCAAGAGGAAGACTAAGGACAGGGTAGGCCCACTGCTCAATGAGGAGGGGGTAACAGTAACGGGAGACTTGGAAATGGCAGAGATGCTTAATGACTTCTTTGTGTCGGTCTTCACTGAGAAGTCTGAAGGAATGTCTAGTATAGTGAATGCTTATGGGAAGAGGGTAGGTTTAGAAGAGAAAATAAGAAAAGAGCAAGAAAAAATCACTTAGAAAAGTTAGATGCCTGCAAGTCACCAGGGCCTGATGAAATGCATCCTAGAATACTCAAGGAATTAATGGAAGAGGTATCTGAGCCTCTAGCTATTATCTTTGGGAAATCATGGGAGACAGGGGAGATTCCAGAAGACTGGAAAGGGGCAAATATAGTGCCCATCTATAAAAAGGGAAATAAAAACAACCCAGGAAACTACAGACCAGTTAGTTTAACTTCTGTGCCAGGGAAGATAATGGAGCAGGTAATCAAAGAAATCATCTGCAAACACTTGGAAGGTGATAAGGTGATAGGGAATAGCCAGCATGGATTTGTAAAGAACAAATTGTGTCAAACTAATCTGATAGCGTTCTTTGATAGGATAACGAGCCTTGTGGATAAGGGAGAAGCAGTGGATGTGATATACCTAGACTTTAGTAAGGCATTTGATACGGTCTCGCATGATATTCTTATAGATAAACTAGGAAAGTACAATTTAGATGGGGCTACTATAAGGTGGGTGCATAACTGGCTGGATAACCGTACTCAGAGAGTAGTTGTTAATGGCTCCCAATCCTGCTGGAAAGGTATAACAAGTGGGGTTCCGCAGGGTTCTGTTTTGGGACCGGTTCTGTTCAATATCTTCATCAACGATTTAGATGTTGGCTTAGAAAGTACGCTTATTAAGTTTGCGGACGATACCAAACTGGGAGGGATTGCAACTGCTTTGGAGGACAGGGTCAAAATTCAAAATGATCTGGACAAGTTGGAGAAATGGTCTGAGGTAAACAGGATGAAGTTCAATAAAGATAAATGCAAAGTACTCCACTTAGGAAGGAACAATCAGTTTCACACATATAGAATGGGAAGAGACTGTCTAGGAAGGAGTATGGCAGAAAGAGATCTAGGGGTCATAGTGGACCACAAGCTTAATATGAGTCAACAGTGTGATACTGTTGCAAAAAAAGCAAACATGATTCTGGGATGCATTAACAGGTGTGTTGTAAACAAGACACGAGAAGTCATTCTTCCGCTTTACTCTGCGCTGGTTAGGCCTCAACTGGAGTATTGTGTCCAGTTCTGGGCACCGCATTTCAAGAAAGATGTGGAGAAATTGGAGAGGGTCCAGAGAAGAGCAACAAGAATGATCACAGGTCATGTTCTCAAGACCTTTAAAGGAAGGCTGAAGGAATTGGGTTTGTTTAGTTTGGAAAAGAGAAAACTGAGAGGGGATATGATAGCCGTTTTCAGATATCTAAAAGGGTGTCATCAGGAGGAGGGAGAAAACTTGTTCATCTTAGCCTCCAATGATAGAACAAGAAGCAATGGGCTTAAACTGCAGCAAGGGAGATTTAGGTTGGACATTAGGAAAAAGTTCCTAACTGTCAGGGTAGTTAAACACTGGAATAGATTGCCTAGGGAAGTTGTGGAATCTCCATCTCTGGAGATATTTAAGAGTAGGTTAGATAAATGTCTATCAGGGATGGTCTAGACAGTATTTGGTCCTGCCGTGAGGGCAGGGGACTGGACTCGATGACCTCTCGAGGTCCCTTCCAGTCCTAGAGTCTATGAGTCTATGAAGATTTTTCTGTTTTATTCATTTCCATATTGTTTTTTTTTCTTCTCCTATTCCTCAAATGACTTTAAACCTACATTTGAAAGCAGCTTTAACTGACCAAAGTATAATGGCACAGCAGGATGCATGTGAACTAACCACTTTAATTTAAGTGATGAAGAGAGAGACATTAATTATATCAGGGCAGCAGCCATTATCGTTTCATTTCACAAACAAAGGGGTGATTGACTCACAGCAGCGGGTTGATAAGCTGCCTTTGAATCAAATATCTAAACAGTATTGTTAAATTTATTCACCTAAATTTGGGTTATTGCTGCTTATGTACTCTATGTATCATGTATCAGAGGGGTAGCCGTGTTAGTCTGGATCTGTAAAAGCAGCAAAGAATCCTGTGGCACCTTATAGCCTAACAGACGTTTTGGAGCATGAGCTTTCGTGGGTGAATACCCACTTCCTCAGATGGGCCTCATCCTCCCTGATTGAACTGACCTCGTTATCTCTAGCTTGCTTGCTAGCATATATATACCTGCCCCTGGAAATTTCCATTACATGCATCTGAGGAAGTGGGTATTCACCCACGAAAGCTCATGCTCCAAAACGTCTGTTAGTCTATAAGGTGCCACAGGATTCTTTGCTGCTTTTACAGATCCAGACTAACACGGCTACCCCTCTGATACATGATACATAGAGTACATACTCAGCAATAACCCAAATTTAGGGTTAGTCTATAAGGTGCCACAGGATTCTTTGCTGCTTCTATGTATCATATGACTTTTAAAAACAAACTCTGTATTTGTGGATAATCTAAGCACTATACCCAGATGTACAAACACTTTTCTCAACCTATGTATTACATAATTTTTTTTAACATTAGCTTTAATATTTTTTTTATACCTAGCACACAATGGGAGGAGCACGCTATGCTAAAGTGGTGAGGTAATTTAAACCCCACCTATAAGGTAGCTAGATGTAGGGTCAGCTACCCATTACCTCAGAGAGGAGCAGGGATGGGCTAAAAAAGCTTAGGAAGTGGAATCCATTTGTGTGAGTGCTTTTTCTAGCTCGCAAACCATGACCTCCTCCTGAGTCACAAGGACCTAGATTCAATTTCAAAAGAATGGGCTATAAATGTTAATAAATGTCTTCACCGCTTCCTTTGTAACTCAGCTTCTTGCCCCATTACTGAGACCATTTAGCTAGTTCTCAGTAATGCATTTTTGGTATAATTTACTTTCACTTTACATGTTTTCTGTATTGTGTTTTGCCTTCTACAATGCATAATATAAATAAAGCTTATAGCTGACTGCACGGTTTAAGAAAATTCACTCTGAGGCATTTTGAAAGTTTGTTTCCAGGCTATGTCCATTAGAGCAGATCTGCTTACCCCGTATTAGATGGGTCTAGGAGTATCTAAAATGTCCCCCTTTGTTTAAGTCTGTGGCAAACCAGGGAGTTCAGACTACTGTGACATAACTTTGGGCATCCATTAAAGTTTTCTAGCTTCATCTTAAATATGAGTGTGAAACCGATGTCAGCATGTAGAAAAGAAACCTGATGATATTATTTATTGTTACTATCGTGGTAATTCCTGTCCCCACAAACAGGGATTAAAGCCCGATTTTATTAGGCACTATTCAAACAAACAACAAAAAAGCTGGTCCTTGAGCCAGAAGTCTTGTAGTTTGGGTTTTTATCCCATTAGGAATAAACAATTACCATTCCAACAGGCTGGCAAATGTGTGGAACTGTGAAGCAGAAACTAACTGAGTTCCAGCCCTAGTTTTCCCTCTGAGGACAGGTCTACACTAGAGATTTACAGTGATGTCGGAGAAAAACTCAGTTCTCGCTTTTTTGTTTGGGTGCAGCAGATTCAGATACTTTATTCTGTTTAGCAGCTACAACAGGGAGAGAGTGCACTAGGACATAGGGTCTCCCCTTTTTAGACAGGTCTCTCCACAGGTAAACAATTACAGCAAGCATTTATACTTTTGTTACAGACAATAATAAGCAGCAGGTGCATTTTGTTTATACTTATACTTATATTTTATCCTAATATCTTATTTTTTTTACTTCTAAAAAACACCAATCTATCTACACATTATCTACACAAAATCAAAACAACTTTTTACACAATTCTCTTTTGCTCGCCTCACACAATTCTTGCTTCTACAAATCTTGTGTTATTAAAATTACAATTAGCCTAACTTTTGCTAATAAAAACTATCATGCATTAAAATCCCCTACAAATCCCTATCAATTCTTTCTATACTTCCACAATGGCACAACTGCACAGATGCAGCTGCACTGCTGTAGCACTTGTAATGAACATGCTCTAAGTCTGCCGTCGGCTTAATAACTCATCCTCCATGAGAGGCAGGAGCTATGTCAATGGAAGAAGCTCTCCCACCAACATAGCGCTGTTCACACCGGCAGTTAGGTAAATATAACTACATCACTAGGGGTCTGGATAATTCACATCTCTGAGAGATGTAGTTATACCCATAGGCTCTGACTCCGTGGGTGTTCTGTGCCCCAGGCCCCCCGCCCCAGCTCACCTCTGCCTCTGCTTCGCCTCCTCCCCTGAGCAGGCCACTGCGTCCTGCTTCTCCCCACTCCCTCCAGCACTTGCTTTGCAAAACAGCTGTTTCACATGGCAAGCCTAGGAGGGAGGTGGGAGAAGGAGGAACGCAGTACACTGGGGGAAGAGGCAGGGCCAGGGTAGGGATTTTGGGAGGGATCCAACAGAGGCAGGGAGGGGGTGGAGTTGGGGGAGGGGCCAGATGTGAGCTCTCATCAGTGCCATCAAAAGTTGGCACCTATGGTTATACCGAAGTAATTTTTATTGTAAACCAGGGCTCTCTCAGTAAAATAACTTAGACCATGTCTACACTACCACTTATGCTGGCAAAACGTATGTTGTTCAGCAGTGTGAAAAAACATCCCCCCCCGTGCAACATACATTTCACCAGCATAAGTGGTAGTGTGCATAGAGCTATGTCAGCAGGAGAGCTTCTCCCACCAACATAGCAACTGCTGCTCGTTGAGGTGGTTTTACCAGTTTCACCGTAAACCATTGTTTCTGTAAATCAACAGCACATTTGAGCACTTGCAATAAAATAAAAGTAGGATTGTTGTTTAACAAGAAATTAGAGCAAATGATGGAAATAAATGGTTACAAGACAAAGTAAAAAACAAACAAAAAAAACCCCATGGATCTACATGTATCAATAGTTCTTTCCTAGCTAATAAAGTAACCCCCCACCCCAATTCAGTTGGTTGCAGAGCTGGCTGGTTTCACAGGAACAAGAATGCCAACATTCATGAGCTCCCTGGCCATGCTCCACAAGGGGCTTCCTCAGCAAATGGCTCACCAATGCTTCTCCCTCCCTGTGTTATACTGAAAACAGTCTTTTGGTTTACAGTCACAGACAGGGTGAATCTCTCTCTTGTTCTAAAGTTCCTGCAAGTGGTTTTGATTGTTTGTCATTTATTGGGAAACTGCCAGAGGCAAAGTCCTAGTATCACACAAGGCTAAACAATTGAGCTTTGCATTGTGTCACTGGTTAAATAGGACAAGGGGAAACTTCTCCCTGCCCAAAAGGGCCATCACCGAGGCTCGTTATCCACTAGTGACTACTTTTTTTTATTACTAAAAATATTACCTGTACATACATCTTGCAATTATTATAAGCTTTCTCTAGATACTTTATGGGTAAATATCCTGTAAGATGTGTGTTTGGTGTAGTGAGACTGTGAAGTCTGAGGTGAGAGATGTTTGTAAAGAGCAGGCGGCCCTTTGCCAAGTGGTTGCTGTGTCAGGGTATAATGAAAGTACTGTAGTTCACAGTAGGGAGTGTGCTAAATGATTACTATTTGAACATTGAAGTCAAAGGGGTTGCATGGATGTAAGTGAGGGTAGAATCTGACCTTAAATGCGTTCTAATTTCAGCTTCCTGGCTTGCTTAGAATCAAGTTATAACATAGTAAATTCATTATGCCTTTTAAACAAAGTTTGGAGTTTTAAAAAACCTATCATCTAAAAGCAAAACTCAGTCATAACATCTGCATGTGTGTAAAAGCCAAAGGAATCTCATGTGTTTGACACACAATTGCAAATCAGCTCATGTTTGCTCTAAACTAGGCCGAGGTTTGCTTAAAGTGGTAGCCAACCTTCTGATGAACTTGGTTTTAGCTTTAAATTTGTAGTCAAAACCTGGTGCATTTGAGCTTTTATGGTAAGGAATTTGCATGGCTCTAATTAGTTAGGATTTTGAAATACTTCTTTTCTAGATATTAGTAACTGATACAAATGATCTTTGGTATATTGCCAGCCATTTCCTCTTATACCTAAATGACATTAAGAGGGCACAAAATAATCTGTCTTCCAGCACAGAATGACACATTAATATTCCCCCCCCACCTTCTTTTTTTCTTTTGTTAAGCTTCATTCTGACTTGGACAAGGGAGCGGGCACTGTTAAATACACCCTCTCAGGAGATGGAGCTGGCACAGTGTTTACCATCGATGAGACCACAGGGGACATACACGCCATAAGGAGCCTTGATCGAGAAGAAAAGCCTTTCTACACACTCCGTGCTCAGGCTGTGGACATAGACACCAGGAAACCACTGGAGCCTGAATCAGAGTTCATCATCAAAGTGCAGGACATTAATGATAATGAGCCAAAGTTCCTAGATGGTCCATATGTTGCCAGTGTACCGGAAATGTCTCCAGTGGGTGAGTAATAAATATACACCTCTTGATAACTAACTAGATCCTACTTACTGGTTTTCAATGTTAACTTCCTACTGAGGAAGCTGCAGGGGAAATTTAGCTGCTAAAATTCATGGTTAGAACACAGAAAATGGCTGGGTTTGTTCTTAGGAATATACAGATTTCAATTTTATTTTAGCATTATCTTCTTACATTCAAGTCTCTTCTCTTCCCCACAGTTAATACATAAGTGGCTACCAAGGGATTTAAGTCATAGCCTGCACGGAGAAGGATTGGGGGCAAGTATGTTTAGGGCTGTTCAGCAATAGGAGCCAGGATAAGTCAAACAAAATGGGTCCGTGGGCTTTGTGAGGAACACAAAAAGGAAGGGTGTTTTGCACATTGTAGTGTGCTCTCTCCTTGCACCAGCTCAGTTGTCCAGAGCAGAGGCTTGGCATAGAACCATAGCACCAGGCTATCTCCTACCCCTGCTCCACATGAGGGTGCTAGTTTCACACAGTTTTTGCACTTAGGGTGATTATGGCAGGTGCCTGTGCAGTGGTACAATGTGGAAAAGACTCTTGCTGCTTGGTCCCCACTACTTTGTGCATCCACTGGAACACAAACTGTGCTCACATCATGATCAGCTATCCATACAACCTGGGGATAGAAACAAGGATTTCAATTCAAACAAGAACCAGTTTCTCTCCCAAGGTAGCACTACCTGACCAACAATAATTTTGCTTAGTTCTGATTTATGGGGTAGGGGGAAGGAGCTTTCACATATCCATGTATAGGTTGCCTGGTTGTTGCTGTTTATTACCCCCTGCACTCACTCCAAAACCGCTTCCCCTTTTCCTAGCACATTCACAAATCAGAGTTGCTCATCACCTCCTAGGCTATAATTTAAAACTCCAAGTATGAACAATTGGTAAGGCTGTCTGTCAGGGTCTCTTTCCCACTTTGAACTTTAGCATCCAGAAAGTGGGGACCTGCCTGTTCCCTTCTAAGCTTAATTCCTAGCTTAGATCTTATCACGCTGCCACTAACCCAAAATATAGTGTTTGAGTACACTCCATGTCCCCCAAAACCTTCCCTGGGGAACCCAAGACCGAAACCCCCTGGGTCTCAAAACAAAGGGAAATAAACCATTCCCCCCTCCTTTCTTCCTCCCAGATTTTCCCCTCCCTGGGTTACACTGGGAGATCACTGTGATTCAAACTCCTTGAATCCTAAAACAGAGAGGAAATTCACCTTCCTTACCCTTCTCTCCCCCTCTCAGATTCTCCCTGAGAAGGAGACAGTGATCCTAACACAGAGCGAAATTAACTTTTCCCTCCCCCTTCTCTCCTTTCCCCCCACCAATCCCTGGTGAGTCCAGACCCCATCCCCTGGGATCTCACACAAGAATAAAAACATATCTATCAGGTTCTTAAAAGAAAAGCTTTTAATTAAAGAAAGAAAAAAGTAAAAATTATCTCTGTAAAATCAAGATGGAAAAATGTTACAGGGTCTTTCAGTTTCACCTAGACCAGAGGGATTCCCCCTCCCAGCCTAAGTATACAAGTACAGCAAGCAGAGTTAAAATCCTTCTAGCAAAATACACATTTGCAATAAAGAAAGAAACAAATGCCTAATCCGCCTGCTATCTAGTACTTACACTATTGAATAGAAGAGACTTTTTCAGAAAGACTGGAGAAATCTGGTTACATGACTGGCTTCTCTTAATCCCAAGAGAGAACAGAGAACAAAGAAAAACAGCACACAAAAAAAAGACTTCCCTCCACCCAGATTTGAAAGTATCTTGTCTCCCGATTGGTTCTTTGGTCAGGTGTCAGCCAGGTTCACTGAGCTTGTTAACCCTTTACAGGTAAAAGAGACATTAACCCTTAACCATCTGTTTATGACACTGTCTAACTCTGAAACTGTAGAGACGACTTTTCCTGGCCCTCTAACCAAACAGCGCATATAATGGAGACTGGATAGACTATCATGGGGGCAAAAAAAAAGGTTAGCCAGCTACCTAAATTGTCTTATGGAATTAACTGGGATGTATATGAAATTTGTGTATGTGATATGATCAGGCAGTCAGCTCATGTTATCATCCTGACCTAACAAGTGGGTTCAGAGAAGTTCACTGAGTTATAAAAATATACATGCAGTTCGATTAGTTAATAATAGAAAGGACTGGTTAGATTTTAAGTACAAAATATAGTTCCCATGAGAGGATGTATCAGATAGTAAATGGATGCTAATAGGATATGGTCTTACACCAAAGGACAAAAAGAAATGATGACCAATATCACTGTTTGCATGATTAGGGAATTCTTTTCCCTTATTGGTGAAAGGTATGTTTATATAGAAACTAACAAAATAGAACCAGATGTCTTGCATGAGGAGCTGCCTTCAGGTTCTGCTGTGCAGTATGTCTATTACACTGCACTAAATACCATGAGCTAGATTCACAAAGGGGCTTAGGTACCTAACTGCCCTCGTAGGTGCCCATGTCCAAAAAATAGGCACCACTGACATTCAAATACCCACTGCTCTGCTGCCGCCTAATCCAGTAAGCACCTAAATCCTCATACATGCCTAAATTTCCACTGGTATGGCTGTCCAAAGCTGCTGAAGTTCTGACAATGGTCCTACAGCTAATCTGAGTTGCTCGCAGCTCTGGGACATGTGTAAGCCCCATCAGGATTCTCAAACTAGGTGTTTCCCTGCCTATCTTGTCTCTGGGGACTGATCCAACAGGCATCTGCTGAGCAGGCCTAAAAATTTCCTAAAAGACAGCTGGGGGCAAGCAAGTCTGGAATTTTTAAGGCTGGTCAATGGATATGTCCCAGAATACCCAATAGCCCAGCAATTAGGGCATTCATCTGGGATATCAGAGACATACATTTGACTTTCCACTGTGCCTACAAAGAGGCATTCTCTGCTGGTATCCTCTTATCAGGACTCCGTGTTCTCCAGTTGTTTTCTCTGCCCCTAGACGATAAGATCGTAGCAGCTCCAACTGTACTTTAAAAGGAGAAGTTAAAAATTGTTTTCTTCTTTACCACTGTTCCTGGTGGATTTTCATACATGTCCTAAGCACACACTTTCACTTCAGTGATTGTTACTAAAGTGAGTCACAATCCTCAGCTCCTAGATTCCCAGAAATTGTCCAGAAATGCCTTCTGTCATTTATGATTAGCCAAGAAATTGGGACTTTTCTTCTCAGACGCAAATCTTATCACTGTTATTGGTGCTCTGTGGATACTTCCTGAGACAAACCTTGAAGACCTCTTGGAAATTTCAACTGTGCAGGATGTGGCTTCCTCTCTTCTAAGTAGAGTCCCCAGACAAGAAGATTATACACTTGTCCTTTGACCTCTGCCCTGGCCACTGGTTCACTTTTAGGTGAAATAAGATTGGATACCATGTACAAATCCCCCAATGGTCACAGCTTCCATTATCATCTTATATACTCAACTATTAAACTGCATTGAGATTAAGCATTTTGTTTGACTCTGCTTGTAAGCTCATTGATGCAGAGGACATGAGGATAGTACACTCATTCGCAGGCCTTCTCCCCTGGAATTCTCTTCAGCTGGAATTTACATTCTACAAACTGCTATGCACATTGAAGACTTCCTTTTTCCTTGATACTTTCCCATCATAGCCCTTGTATGTACAGTAATACATTTCAATTAATGGATTTCAGTATCTTTTTTCAGTGTTGACAGTTGATGATTTACATAACAAGTTAAAAGTGTTTATTCATAGTGTTTTATGGTGAAGAAGTTCTCGTAGAAAGGACAACTGAAGACTTAAGTTCCTTAGGGAAATACTTTTCAGAGGGTGCCAGAGTTTCTTGTTTCCTCTTTGGTTACTAATATTATTGCCTCTCCAAAATTGTAGTGGACTACGAAGTATCTATTCTAAATTGTTGTACAACCTACACAGAAAGAAGATTAGAATGTAAAACAAATATTTCAGAAATATATAAATTGTCATACTAGGTCAGACCCATTGTCCATCCACTCTGATATCCAGTCTCTAACAGTAGTCAGTACTAGAAGTTTCAGAGGAAGGTGCAAGAAGTATTATTTATTTATTTATTTTAAAATAGTAGAACACTTTCAGAAGTTTCTGTTTTTAAAGACTTTAATTATTAAGTTATAGAGCTCCACACATAACAGAAAACAAAAACACAGCAAAACAGAACCAACACATACAGACATGTACAAGTAAGGGATGCAAAGATATCTGGAGGCAGGGCATGTGTGTGTATAATTGAGCCCATTTATAAGAAAATATTGCCAGTGTTGTCCTTTAAGTTTGTGGTTTTATTTATTTGTTTAATTAAGTACAGGTGTAGGGTGACCAGATGTCCCGATTTTATAAGGACAGTCCCAATATTTGGGGCTTTTTCTTATATAGACTCCTATTACCTCCCAACCCCATCCTGATTTTTCACACTTGCTGTCTGGTCAACCTATACAGGTGACAGTGGGAATTATTCTGCTTCCGCAACTTTTAATTAATAAATATCTAAAAATGGGAGCCCTAAAATATTTATATTATTGTTTTACTTGAAAATTCTATTTGGTATAGCTTTAGTACTCACTCTGTATCATGACTGTGATAAAGCAGGACTCACCACCGTGGTGACTCTTGCTGGCCATTCTGGGAATTAGCTCTCGGCCCTTGCAATCCGCCTTCAGCTAATGGTGTCATGTCTGCTGTCACTGCTGTCTCCACTCTTTGGACCTGCATCATCCCTGGACTGCAGGGTCCTCTTCTGGGCATGGTCCTCCAGCTGTGTCCTCACTTTGGTATCTCCCCCGCTGCAGGGGACTGGCAGTCCTTAGTCCTGCCACTTGCGTCAGCGGCCAACTGCACTCCAAGATCCAGCCCCTCTCCTCACGGGCAAACTGCAGTCTGGATACTTGCCACTCTCCTCATTGTCAAGTGGGAGACCCAGGTGCACCCACTACTCTAGGTCTCTACCCAGGGACCCTATAGCTGGCAGCTACCTACTGCCCTCCTCCAACCTGTTCCCTATTTTCCCTGGGCCACTTCCCCCGTAGTCCTAGCACCATCTTAGTCCTTGTAGCAAGGCCCCAGCCTGGCAGTGGTCAGCCAGCAGCTCACCCTCACCTTCGCACTCTGCTGCCACTGCCCCTGCCCAGCACTGCTCTATCTATGACACTTCTTCAGGCACTGTCATAAACAGATAGCTAAGGGTTAATGTCTCTTTCACCTGAAGCACCTGACCAGAGGACCAATCAGGAAACCGGATTTTTTCAACTCTGGGTGGAGGGAAGTTTGTGTCTGAGTCTTTGTTGGCTGTCTGCCTGCTTTCTCTGAGCTTTGGAGAAGTAGTTTCTACTTTCTAGTCTTCTGTTTCTAAGTGTAAGGACAAAGAGATCAGATAGTAAGTTATATGGTTTCTTTTCTTTGGTATTTGCATGAATATAAGTGCTGGAGTGCTTTAATTTGCATTCTTTTTGAATAAGGCTGTTTATTCAATATTCTTTTAAGCAATTGACCCTGTATTGTATCATCTTAATACAGAGAGACCATTTGTATGTATTTTTTCTTTCTTTTTATATAAAGCTTTCTTTTAAGACCTGTTGGAGTTTTTCTTTACTTCAGGGAAATTGAGTCTGTACTCACCAGGGAATTGGTGGGAGGAAGAAATCAGGGGAGATCTGTGTGTTGGATTTGCTAGCCTGATTTTGCATTCCCTCTGGGGGAATAGGAAAGTACTTTTTGTTTCCAGGATTGGGAACAGAGAGGGGGAGTCACTCTTTTTGGATTCACAGAGCTTGTGTCTGTGTATCTCTCCAGGAGCACCTGGAGGGGGGAAGGGAAAAAGGATTATTTCCCTCTGTTTTGAGACTCAAGGGATTTGGGTCTTGGGGTCCCCAGGGAAGGTTTTTCAGGGGGACCAGAGTGCCCCAAAACACTCTAATTTTTTGGGTGGTGGCAGCAAGTACCAGGTCCAAGCTGGTAACTAAGCTTGGAGGTTTTCATGCTAACCCCCATATTTTGGACGCTAAGGTCCAAATCTGGGACTAAGGTTATGACATGAGTGGCAGTGGTGGGATATAGACAGAATCCAGAAGCCAGTAGGAATATTATATTTTTCTCTTCTCTGCTAAGGGCTTTTTAGCAGAGAGAAACAGTTGGTTTTAAAAGGGAACCAGAGAGAATTTTTTTTTTCTGCTCTCTCTGGCAGTTTGTGGCTTGCATGTTAAGCGAGAAGCCATTAAGAGACTGTTAAGGGTCTTTTGTCACACAATAGCACTCCCATTGAGAGTCATTACCAGCACTATATAAATGCAAATAAAGTGGTTTTTCAGGTTTACTTAACATTGAAAATTAGCTAAAGGCACTGTTGCTAGGCAGACTTCAGGAGGCAACAAAGAACCTGCAGTTCAGAAGATAAACACCGGAGGGCACCCCAACACAAGAAAACAGGAATCATGACTTCTAAGGCAAAAATTGAGGCCGAAGAGCAATTCAAAGAAGCTGAACACAGGCGACAACTGGAGCTGAAAGAAAAGGAAGAAAGCATCAAACTGGCAGCCTACCAAAGAGAACAGGCAGCCAAAGAGGCAGCACACAAAAGAAAACTAGAAGAAGAAGAGGTGGCCTACCGAAGGAAACAAGCAGAAGAAGAGTTGGCCCACAGAAGGAAGCAAGAAGAAGAAGAGGCGGCCCACCGCCGAGACATGGAAAAACACCAAAAAGAAATGGAAAAACAACAAAAAGAGAATGAAGAGAAGGAAAAACAGAGAAAACATGAACTGGACTTGGCAAAAGCTGGGCTGCATGTGCCAGCCAACCCTAACAACCCGGCGCCAATTATTGCTCCACAGCACAGGAAATTTCCCACCTACAAGGCAGGTGATGACACCGAGGCCTTCTTGGAAAATTTTGAAAGAGCCTGTCTTGGGTACAACATCCCCGAAGACCAGTACATGGTAGAATTAAGGTCACAGCTCAGTGGACCTTTAGCAGAGGTGGCAGCTGAAATGCCTAAGCAGCAAATGAATGACTATAAACTTTTTCAAACCAAGGCCAGATACAGAATGGGGATAACCCCAGATCATGCCCGTCGGCGCTTCAGAACCGAAAAGTGGAAACCAGAGGTGTCATTTCCCAAACACGCCTACTACATTGCAAAAAACTATGAGGCCTGGATAACAGGAAACAACATTCAAACCTTGGAAGAACTGCACCTCCTCATACAAATGGAGCAGTTCTTGGATGGTGTTCCTGAAGACATCACACGGTACATACAAGATGGAAAACCCAAAGATCTCGCTGAGGCGGGGGAGATTGGAGCCAAATGGATGGAACTGGCAGAAAGCAAGAAAGCTACTGTCAAGGGGAACGATTACCCCAGGGGGCACACAGACCATAAACCCTACAACCGAGGACAGCCAAAGACCCCACCTACCACCCAAGTAAAGCCACAGACACCCTACCCTTCCACCTCACCAGTCTCCAGTAACTTACCTCGGCCCAGTGACCCATCAGATGGAAGATGCTTTAAGTGTAATGAACTGGGACATATCAAGGCCAACTGTCCCAAGAACACCATGCGAGTGCAATTCATTACACCACCATCACACCAAAGATCCCCAGGCCCGGATGCCTCTCAAATACCCTTGGAGCGAAGGGAAAATTTGAGAGTGGGCGGAAAGAAGGTTACTGCGTGGAGAGACACGGGGGCACAAGTGTCAGCTATCCACCAATCCTTCGTTGACCCCAAATTCATCAACCCAAAGGCCAAAGTTACAATTTACCCCTTCATGTCACAAGCTGTAGACTTGCCTACAGCTCAACTGCCTGTCCAGTACAAAGGCTGGTCAGGAATGTGGACTTTTGCAGTCTATGACAATTATCCTATCCCCATGCTACTGGGGGAAGACTTGGCCAACCAGGTGAGGCGGGCCAAGAGAGTGGGAATGGTTACACGTAGCCAAACCAGGCAAGCTTCCAGACCCATTCCTGTTCCTGAACCATCCACAGACGCCCCGTCTGTGTTACCAGAGACCCAGACAGAGGTAGTGGATCCAGATTCCATGCCAACCACTGAAACAGCCACAGCACCTCCAGTCCCAGGCCCGGAACTGGAACAGCAACCAGCACCAGCGATTGCAACCCCATCTTCAAACTCAACGCCAGTGGGCGCCAGCGAGCCAGAACTGGCAGAAGCAACAGACAGCCATACCCAAAAGGCTCAGCCAGAGCCTGAAATACCCTCAGGTGCACCAGCAGAGAGCGGTTCACCAGCAACGGAAACAACCCCATCACCTACATCGCTTCCAGAGGGACCAAGCCCAAGTCCACAGTCTGAGGAAGAACTGGTGACCCCAGCCTCAAGGGAACAGTTCCAGACTGAGCAGGAAGCAGATGACAGCCTTCAGAAAGCGTGGGCGGCGGCACGGAGCACCCCACCGCCTCTCAGCTCTTCTAATCGATCCCGGTTTGTTATAGACCAAGGACTTTTATACAAGGAAATTCTTTCTGGTGGACACCGGGAAGAATGGCAGCCGCAAAAACAGTTGGTGGTTCCAACTAAGTACCGGGGGAAGCTCTTAAGCTTAGCCCATGATCATCCCAGTGGCCATGCTGGGGTGAACAGAACCAAGGACCGGTTGGGGAAGTCCTTCCACTGGGAGGGGATGGGCAAGGATGTTGCCAAGTATGTCCGGTCTTGTGAGGTATGCCAAAGAGTGGGAAAGCCTCAAGACCAGGTCAAGGCCCCTCTCCAGCCACTCCCCATAATTGAGGTCCCATTTCAGCGAGTAGCTGTGGATATTCTGGGCCCTTTCCCAAAAAAGACGCCCAGAGGAAAGCAGTACGTACTGACTTTAGTGGACTTTGCTACCCGATGGCCGGAAGCAGTAGCTCTAGGCAACACCAGGGCTAACACTGTGTGCCTGGCCTTAACAGACATCTTTGCCAGGGTAGGTTGGCCCTCTGACATCCTTACAGATTCAGGGTCTAATTTCCTGGCAGGGACCATGGAAAAACTGTGGGAAACTCATGGGGTGAATCACTTGGTTGCCACCCCGTACCACCATCAAACCAGTGGCCTGGTGGAAAGGTTCAATGGAACTTTGGGGGCCATGATACGAAAATTCATCAACGAATTCTCCAATAATTGGGACCTAGTGTTGCAGCAGTTGCTGTTTGCCTACAGGGCTGTACCACATCCCAGTTTAGGGTTTTCACCATTTGAACTTGTGTATGGTCACGAGGTTAAGGGGCCATTACAGTTGGTGAAGCAGCAATGGGAGGGGTTTACGCCTTCTCCAGGAACTAACATTCTGGACTTTGTAAGCAACCTACAAAGCACCCTCCGACACTCTTTAGCCCTTGCTAGAGAGAACCTAAAGGATGCTCAAGAAGAGCAAAAGGCCTGGTATGACAGACATGCCAAAGAACGTTCCTTCAAGGTAGGAGACCAGGTTATGGTCTTGAAGGCGCAACAGGCCCATAAGATGGAAGCATCATGGGAAGGGCCATTCACGGTCCAAGAGCGCCTGGGAGCTGTAAACTACCTCATAGCATTTCCCAATTCCTCACTAAAGCCTAAAGTGTACCATGTTAATTCTCTCAAGCCTTTCTATTCCAGAGACTTACAGGTTTGTCAGTTTACAGTCCAGGGAGATGATGCTGAGTGGCCTGACGGTGTCTACTACGACGGGAAAAAAGACGGTGGCGTGGAAGAGGTGAACCTCTCAACCACCCTGGAACGTCTGCAGCGGCAACAAATCAAGGAGCTGTGCACTAGCTTCGCCCCATTGTTCTCAGCCACCCCAGGACGGACTGAACGGGCATACCACTCCATTGATACAGGTAATGCTCACCCAATCAGAACCCCACCCTACCGGGTGTCTCCTCATGCCCAAGCTGCTATAGAACGGGAGATCCAGAACATGCTACAGATGGGTATAATCCGCTCATCTACCAGTGCATGGGCATCTCCAGTGGTTCTGGTACCCAAACCAGATGGGGAAATACGCTTTTGCATGGACTACCGTAAGCTAAATGCTGTAACTCGTCCGGACAACTATCCAATGCCACGTACCGATGAGCTATTGGAGAAGTTGGGACGTGCCCAGTTCATCTCTACAATAGACTTAACCAAGGGGTACTGGCAAGTACCGCTAGATGAACCTGCCAAGGAGAGGTCAGCATTCGTCACCCATGCGGGGGTGTATGAATTCAATGTCCTTCCTTTCGGCCTTCGAAATGCACCCGCCACCTTCCAGAGGCTGGTAGATGGTCTACTAGCTGGACTGGGAGAATTTGCAGTTGCCTACCTCGATGATGTGGCCATTTTTTCAGACTCCTGGCCCGAACACCTACTACACCTGGAAAAAGTCTTTGAGCGCATCAGGCAGGCAGGACTAACTGTTAAGGCCAAAAAGTGTCAAATAGGCCAAAACAGAGTGACTTACCTGGGGCACCAGGTGGGTCGAGGAACCATAAACCCCCTACAGGCCAAGGTGGATGCTATCCAAAAGTGGCCTGTCCCACAGTCCAAGAAGGAGGTCCAATCCTTCTTAGGCTTGGCCGGATACTACAGGCGAGTTGTACCACACTACAGCCAAATCGCTGCCCCATTGACCGACCTGACCAAAAAGACCCAGCCAAATGCCGTTAAGTGGACTGATGAGTGTCAAAAGGCCTTTACCCAACTTAAGGCAACGCTCATGTCTGACCCTGTGCTCAGGGCCCCGGACTTTGACAAGCCATTCCTAGTAACCACGGATGCATCTGAGCGTGGTATAGGAGCAGTGCTCATGCAGGAAGCAACAGATCACAACTTCCATCCTGTCGTGTTTCTCAGCAAGAAACTGTCTGAGAGGGAAAGTCACTGGTCAGTCAGTGAAAAGGAATGCTACGCCATTGTGTACGCCCTGGAAAAGCTACGCCCATATGTTTGGGGACGGCGGTTCCAACTACAAACTGACCATGCTGCACTAAAGTGGCTTCATACTGCCAAGGGGAACAACAAGAAACTTCTTCGTTGGAGTTTAGCTCTCCAAGATTTTGATTTTGAAATTCAACACATCACAGGAGCTTCTAACAAAGTTGCTGATGCTCTCTCCCATGAGAGTTTCCCAGAATTCAGTAGTTAAAAAGTGTTCTTAAAATGTAGAAGTCTGTTAGTTAT
Organism: Gopherus flavomarginatus; assembly: GCF_025201925.1. Classification (NCBI taxonomy): domain Eukaryota; kingdom Metazoa; phylum Chordata; order Testudines; family Testudinidae; genus Gopherus; species Gopherus flavomarginatus. Next base: position 146,600,578 of record NC_066618.1, on the reverse strand, counting down.
ATACTTAGGGGTATATGTAAAGGTGCATGTGTTGTATTAATCTGTTTATTTTCAAGTTCTAGAAGGAAATCGCCGCCAGTGAGCTTCCCCACTGTCTGCAATTTGGGGGGCGTGTCATAAACAGATAGCTAAGGGTTAATGTCTCTTTCACCTGAAGCACCTGACCAGAGGACCAATCAGGAAACCGGATTTTTTCAACTCTGGGTGGAGGGAAGTTTGTGTCTGAGTCTTTGTTGGCTGTCTGCCTGCTTTCTCTGAGCTTTGGAGAAGTAGTTTCTACTTTCTAGTCTTCTGTTTCTAAGTGTAAGGACAAAGAGATCAGATAGTAAGTTATATGGTTTCTTTTCTTTGGTATTTGCATGAATATAAGTGCTGGAGTGCTTTAATTTGCATTCTTTTTGAATAAGGCTGTTTATTCAATATTCTTTTAAGCAATTGACCCTGTATTGTATCATCTTAATACAGAGAGACCATTTGTATGTATTTTTTCTTTCTTTTTATATAAAGCTTTCTTTTAAGACCTGTTGGAGTTTTTCTTTACTTCAGGGAAATTGAGTCTGTACTCACCAGGGAATTGGTGGGAGGAAGAAATCAGGGGAGATCTGTGTGTTGGATTTGCTAGCCTGATTTTGCATTCCCTCTGGGGGAATAGGAAAGTACTTTTTGTTTCCAGGATTGGGAACAGAGAGGGGGAGTCACTCTGTTTGGATTCACAGAGCTTGTGTCTGTGTATCTCTCCAGGAGCACCTGGAGGGGGGAAGGGAAAAAGGATTATTTCCCTCTGTTTTGAGACTCAAGGGATTTGGGTCTTGGGGTCCCCAGGGAAGGTTTTTCAGGGGGACCAGAGTGCCCCAAAACACTCTAATTTTTTGGGTGGTGGCAGCAAGTACCAGGTCCAAGCTGGTAACTAAGCTTGGAGGTTTTCATGCTAACCCCCATATTTTGGACGCTAAGGTCCAAATCTGGGACTAAGGTTATGACAGGCACAGGGGCGGTTCCAGGCACCAACGCACCAAGCATGTGCCTGCGGTGGCAAGCCACGGGGGGCGATCTGCTGGTCGCCATGAGGGCGGCAGTTAGGCAGCCTTCGGCGGCATGCCTGCAGGAGTTCTGCTGGAAACACGGCTTCAGCGGCAATTCGGCAGCGGGTATGCCGAAGGTGCTGGACCAGTGGACCTCCCGCAGGCATGCTGCCAAATCCGCGTTACCAGCAGACCTTCCACAGAAACACCACCAAAAGCTGCCTGACTTCTGTGCTTGGGGCGGCAAAATACATAGCGCTGCCCCTGTTCAGGCAGCCAGTCCTCCTCTCTTGCCTTCCAGGGAAAGACTCCCTTGTGCTCTGCTGAGCATCCCTTTATATATGGTCCTTGCCGATCATGACTGCTGCTCCAGCAAGCCTTCCCCCTATTGGTGGGCTCAATAAACCCTTTCCTGATTCATGGGTTCTGTGCAGCCTCCCTGGTGCTGCTTTTTAACCCCTTCTTCTCCCTCTGTGGGGCACTTGCCCCACCACAATGATACTAAAGTTATCTATATAAATGTTTTAAATTTGGTATCCTCCTGCTGCAACAAACATCTCTTTGATAAGATTTTTGGAGAAGTCTGAGGGTATGTTGCCCACCAAGAAGGAGAGGTGCAAAGGAGTTTCTGTAAGTGGCTGGCTAGTTGCATGCCTGTTGAAATAATTAGTTCAATGCTACTGTGATTTGATTGTATTATGAATGATGTGTTAGGGCTTCTAGAGATTTGGATCGGCATTTTAAAAAAATATTATTTAAAACTAAATACATAAATAATTGAATGTGTAGTGTGTTGTTCAAAAGAATAATTATAATTTGATTCTATTTGCCAGATTCTAGATGAAGGTGTCCATACTATACAGTAGGGCAGATGGGATGACATGGTATCTATCTCTCCCTTTTCTGTGCTTCCCAGCTATTTTGTATGATGGATAGTGCCCATAAACTCATTTCTTGCATTTAACTTGGTCCTAGGGTGTAGTGTTGTAATTGCCTACCAAGAAGAAACATAGAGACCATCCAAATGAATTACAGTGTTCAATAAGCAAACTAATTAGTGAAGTGTTAGTACAAAATGCAGATGATTCCATGTTTATATATGGAAGTAAGGTGAATATGAGAAAACATGCACATTTCTCAGTTAGGACCAACAGATAAAATTACAGGGGCATATACTAGACATTCCATACATTCATATTAAATTAAAGTAAAGTCTCTTCACCATATTGCTACCCCAGGAAAATTATTCCTCTGTTTGTACCTTTAGCTCATTCTCACTTATATGATCCACCTTGCCATAATGTCACCATAATAACAAGTAATCACTTTTTAAATATCAAAGGTCAGCTCACTTAGAACAGTGTGCCCAAGCAGTTCTGGAGAGCCAAAACAGTATTTACCAAGGAAATATCAGTCCAGCTGCCCATATTATTCTTTCTGGTAGCACCCCAAAATTCCAATCAGACTCAGGCCCCATTGTGCTGTGTGCTCTGCAAATACAAATGAGAAAGTTCCTGTTCTTAAAGGCTTACAGGTTTAAAAAACCAAACAGATTAAGGGTAGGGGGTAGGATACAACATGCAGGACAGTAAACCTGATATAGAATTGCCACAGCTTTTTTATATTGCATTTTTTTTTAAGTGGGAGTGAAGGTAGAGAGGAAAAGAAAAGAAGGAAAAGCAGTAGTCACTGTCTGTCAACTGCCCAGCCGTGATCGTCAGGGTGGGTTTTATAATCTTCATAGCAGAAGAGGGAGTTGATGGAAGATGAGGTCATGGCTGCTTGGATTTTATCAGGGAATTTTTCCAATGCACAAGGAGCAGCCCTAGAAGAAAGCATAGAGGTGTTTAAGGGAGAAGAAGACAGGTAGGGCGCAAAGGCTAGGAATGCTGGTTGAACTGAGTAGGGCTTGATATCATGATAGATTAGCAGAACATATAGATACAGTGTTAAAAGTTATGAAAGGCCTTAAAGTTGACAAATAATATTGGCTACCGTGAGCCCATCTGAAATGAAAATGAAAGACATACTGGGCTGAGTCCTGCAAACCCCTTGGAGCACAGTGATTGTAAGTGAGAAATTGCTAAAACTAAAGCTAGGTGAAAACTGATTAAACAGTTCTTTCTAATTCATAGCCTTAACGTTTTGAAGGATGTGAAAACTCAAAAAGCGATATGTAGTAAAAACACACGTCCAAATAGTTGCCAGCGCTATGAAATGTACTTTTCCTATAGGTATGTGAGCCATCTCATCTGTATTTGGACACAGCCTTTGGTATGTTTAACTAGAGATATAGCAAGCCAAAATCCCATCTTGGAAGAACCTCTCAGCACTGGTGAAGTTCAGATCCAAACCTAGATCCAAACTTTGCTCCTGGCTCTTCTCAGTGTAATAGCTCAGCCAATACACTGGATCCCATCACCCCAAAATTCAGGGATCTTCAGACCCAGACCTTGAAACTCATTTGTACACTTAACCAGCTAGCATTTTGGCTCTCAGAGTCAACTATTGTTTTTACACTGAATGGACCTGTTAGGCACTTTTGATAAGCTGAATATCAGTTGCTTGCCGAGGAGTGAATACTGGTATGCATAATCATCCTGAGGTCTAGGAGAGGTTGTATTAGATAGTTACGGGTATGTGTTGCTTTTGTCACTGAAGCTGCTGTTGAAGTAAAGATACTGCAATGCGTTGGTATTGGCTTGAGATGTGTAGGAATTATTTTTGCATAGGCACAAAGCATCTCTAAACATACAACATGCATCAATAGTTGCTTTAGTAGCCACTGATCAACAGTAAATGTTAAAAATTAACAAGAAGTTTCTTTTTTCTTACCACACAACAACTCTAAACATTAAATATACTTTTTAGCAGGATCTGCTCTCTTGGTCACCAAATGGTTCTAAACATTAAACATATTTTAAAAGTATTACTTCTCCCAGCCACCGAGTGCCTGTAAACATTAAATATGTTTTATAAAAACTGCTTTTCCAGTGACTGGCTGAGTGGCTATGGACATAATTTTTCTTTAAAGTTGCTTTCCAGCTACTGAGCTAATTTTTTTCTATTAGCTGCCTTCTATTTATATTTCTCACACAAGAAAGCAAGCGCAAGACCTCATTGTCACAACTCAGCTTTTAGTTTATGACAAGCAATCATGTCCCGGTCATGGTACCCTCATAAAGACATTGTGGATAATGAGAACAAGCTGAGATTTAAACTGATTATAATAGATATACAGCATAGGCATCGGGCGCATCTTCATTCTCTCTGCCCCCTCGCCTCCCTCCCTCCCCCGCATTTTTGAGTGTATAATTCTGCAGTGAACACCAAAGAGTAAGCAGACATGAGCCATCTGCAGCATTAGGGCAAGCTGGTCTAAAAGACCAGACACTGATGGATTGCATGAATCAATTGAGGCATCAACAGCCTTAGAATAGGACAAAGCAGAAGGCAAAATGTTCTCAAGATTGCTAAGCAAATGGGAATCAGCAAACCATACATGATTAATGACTTTAATTCTAGGTGTAGAAATAACTCCATGTGGCAAACTAGCTACAATCCCAGGAAGGCTCAAAGTGACAAGATGGTGATCACAAGTAGTTGGATTAATAAGATTTTAAAGAGGAAAATCACTGATCACAAACATGACGAAAATGACAAATTCTCCTTTGTTTATGGGTTGTAAGGGTTTACAATATATAGTCCAGGTGTTGGACATAAAAGTAATCTTTTAGACAAATTACATGTAAAATAAAGTTTTAAAATCCATTAAAAATATTATAAAAAGGAGTGACAGAATACAGTACAATCTGTTTAAACGGCATGCCTAAGTGTGCCTGTCTGTGCACTTTAGTGCTTGTGAGTCCTCTGTTGAGCCACAGATCAAATACAACATGGGCAGAAGCAATAAAGATTTCCCTCATGCTGCCCTGCCCAAGCACCTTGTCCTGATCTAGAGAGAGATGTGATGAAGGTTTAAACTCTGTGCCCCTTCAGCCTTTGGCCAATAAGGTTGCCAACAGAGCTGATCAAAAAATTTCCAACAGAACAACTGGAAAATCTAGTGGAAAATATGGTTTCAACTAAATCAAAATATTCAGCAGGAACATGTCAGTTCTGTGTAAATTTTTGATGGAAACCAGGAAGGAAGACTGGTTGGACAACCTGTCTGGTTTCCTGCCAGCCAGCCATCTGCCTAGCCAACTAGTGAGCAGTTGGGCTGGCAGGAAACCAGACAGGCTGGCTAGTAGCTCATCTGGCTGGCAAGCTTGCCAGCTGCCTGACAAGCTGGCAGGGGAACTGGGCACCCCATCCACCCACGAGCCAGTTGTCTGAGAAGCCAGAGAGCCAGACAGTTCACCCAGCTGGGGGAACTGGCTGGTTTGCCTGTTGCCAAACTGGTTGGCTGGTGGAAGGGTAGGCTGGCCGGGCAGCCAGGCACACGGCCAGTCAGTAAGCCAGCCAGCTGCCGCACTGCCTGGCAAGCAATTTGGGGAGCACCAAGAAGGATAGTTCAATTTTGCTGGAAATTCCACAATGTTGATGTTTTGTTCTGATAGAAATCAAAGCATCAACAATCCGGAATTTCCTGCAAAATGGAAAATCCCCTTTCTGGTCAGCTCAGATTGCCAATGATGGCCATGTTTTTTGTTATGTGCACATCGTCCCACTAGGAAATGGCTTGAGACCATTGTTATTTATCATTTATTGAGCACTGCTGCTGTTCTTAGCATTGTACACAACATAGGGTACATGTATACAGCATTCAGGAACTGTTATTGCAGCATGTATAAACATACAATGCCATCTTGAGTAACAATAGCAGTGAAGTCAGAACATCATGGCTAGCCCCTTGAGTATGTATGTATGGTTCTGGATGAGTGGAGCTTACCTGTGCCAGCACCTCTGCTGCCTTGCTAGGTTAAAGCAACCTCAGCTCTGTCTACATGGGCTGCAATCCCACTTACTGATTGCAAGAAAATACAATCACTGCACCAAGAAGTTTATAATCTAAGTGAAACAGATAATGCAGTTGAGACACACAATACTCTGGATTTCAAAGAGAAGGCACAGTTGCTGAGTGGTGTGAATGTCACATTTTCTTTAAGTTGAATATTAAGACTTAAGGCTTGGTTCTCTCTTGCTCTACACCATATATAGTCATTTACATCAGTAAAAAGTGGGTTTGAAACAATACCAAATCAAAATGGCAACAATTTAGATCCAATTTGCACTCCCTGTGCCGTGTTCTGACTGCACAAGGTGCAACACACTGAAGGAGCTGACTTGTATTTAGGGGATTGGTATTGAAGCACATTTTAAAAAGGGATTGGAATTAACTGGTAGTTATTTAGCATACCCAAATAGGAAAGGTGTTTCAGTCATAAGGCATAGTTTGGAAGGAAGTGGGAAGATGGGTGAGAAAATGTACAGGAGAGATGTGTAAATAGATATTTTGGGAATACTGTAAGTATAGGGATATACAATACAAGAAAATGAGATCTGAAATTTATGCTTGGGTAGAGTGCACCCAGCAGAAATGTTTAAATAACTCATCAATGCAAGGTCCTTAAGAAAGCATCTCAGACTTCTAGGATTAAATAAAGCAACTAATTATTTACCCAAATAGCATTTTATTATTTGAGCCACCACTGTTAAGATTTTCAGAATAAGAAGCGGTTTTTTTTCTCCCAACTATGAGTAAGAATGGAAAGGAACTTAGGACAAGTGTATGTTATAATACCGTTAATTAGCTAATTATTTAATATAGGAAGGTTTTGTAAAAGTGGTACCTAGAGGCTGACTTCAATATTCTTTTCTTATCCTCTCTGGAGCTGCCTCTGTCTGTCTGTCTGTGTGTCTTACTTCTACTCGAGGTGGCTCTTCTCTAATATACAATAGGTATGTGACACTGAGACGGATTCGTACAAGCTGACAAAGGCTTCACTGTTCTGTAATAGCAACTCTTAACAGGCCTGACAAACTCACTACACTTATCACACTACTTTCATTGTACGTATTCATAAAGAATGTCATGTGAGGTCTGCAGTAAAAGCTGAAGTGACACTGATAATTAATACTGTCGTGAAATGTATATACTCATAACATATAAGAAGCTTTCTCTGTGTATGTGTGTACACAAAGAGAGAGAAAATATGTTCCTAAAAGTCTAAATTAAGGCAGGGTTGACAAATAGGTTTCTGCCAGACAAAGGATGTGTATTCACTTGTTTTCCTTGGTTCACATGTGTTGCTTGATCTATTGATTGTATATTGATTATATTGGCTGTATTAATTAATTCAGAATCCCCAATTAACAAATTAAACCTCTGAGATTTGATGGAGGAGGATTGCAGGACCACATAGGGACAGTGAGGTGGCTGAGTGGGGGCACAGAAACACATGGTGATGAGGGCAGGTGTTCAGAGCCACATGGGGAGAGGGAGAGTGGGTGTCTGAGTGGGTATGGAGGGACATGTGGGCAGGAGGTGCAAGAACACATGGGGGTGCAGGACACATGGGGATAGAGTCAAATGTGCCTAACTGAATGGGAGAGACTAGGGGTTAGCCAGGGTCTGCATGGGGGAAGCTCCCTAACAATCCCTCCCACACCAAAAAAACCCAGCCTGTTCTATACTTTTCCCACCCATATCCAACAACCTTCCAAGTTCACACCCAGGTTCCTTCCCAGCAATTACTTCATTCTCCCTCAGCTCCTCCATTAGCCCTGACTTCCCCAAGCTTTTGCACTGCTTCTGAGGGGTGTGGGAAATATGGTTCTGTAGTTTAAATGGATTATTACTCAGAATTCTGTATTAATAGGCCTAGTAACATGACTATTTGTCAAAAAAAACAAAACAAACAAACAAAAAAAACATTGCCTGAATCTTTTTTGTTGTCTGTATAGTTACAGATATACCTGCTAACAGGTATTTTGTAACAAATCACCAAAAATAATTGAAACTGGTGTGATTATATTGTGTTATTTTGACAAATAAAATATGCAGAATTTGAAAATATTGTGTGCAGATTTTTTTTGTTACCGAATTTTTAATGTTTTGGAACAGAATTCCCTCAGGAGTAGAGATTGTTGGACTGGATAACAGACTGATGTCAGGGAGCTGACATTCAGTTGAGCACCATCAAGTCTCCCTCTCTCTTTCTCTCTGGAGGCAGGAGGGTAACAAGATGACATAGTCTTGTACAACACCAAGAAAGTATCACAAGGCATAAGGATCACCCTTCTGTTCTTTGCTGGCCCCCCAGCATTCATCCCCATCTGTCTAGGCTACTTATTAATCCATGAGTCCTCAATGCTAATAACATTCTATCAACCAAATATAAAGCAGCTGTCACTCAGGAAGGTTTTTCTTTTAATATTCTCCACATCCAGTGTCACAGAAGGAGAAAGGAAAGAGGATACAGACACATAATGAGGACAGAACTCCCTGCATGAGCAGTATGAAAACAGATTAGAGAAAGGGAATGCTGAAGTTGAGAGTGTAAAAGAAATATTTGGTGAGCCCAGCGGGGGTCCTGGTTCAGAGTTGCACATTGAAAGTGAAAATGTAGAAGAGCTAGCAGGAAGCAGCAGTGAGACAGCTCATCAGTAGGAAGGTTGAAGTCCCTAAGGATAAGGATAGGGTGCTGGGAGCAGAGAAAGAGGAGAAACAAGTGTTGAGGTCAGAGAGGAACAAAGATGATAGCTGTATTGAGGTATAGTTAATTGGGGCAAACAAAACTCTCTTCGCAGAAGCCATTGAACAGCCATCAATAGTAACTTTCAGTAACTAATGGTCTGTGTTTGATTCAAATTGGCAATCAGAAAAGGAATGGCTGTAGATCTCATTACCAGTCCTCAGGGTCACCCAGTCCCCATTGCTGAGAGATATTTACTTTTATTTTATAATCTGCTTTAAGAATAAACAACAACCAAGATAACTCAAATAGCAACCATAAGGGAGAAGGGTAACAGCATGTAGTAAACAAAGGGACATGGAGTGGGAAATGTCTGACACACAAACACCAATTCACACCTGTTATTGACTGGTAATAAGCTTTCAAGCAACCTTCCCCATACCATTGAATTTGACCATTCACAACTAAATTCACAACACCATTACACTATTCTTCTGAGTTTATGGTGTTCATTGGAGTTGCTCTTTTCTCTGGCAACTGACCCAGTGAAGTGGGTATATCATTTCTGGGATGCAAATTAGGTGGCAATCCAGTTATAAGTCTAAATACAAAGCTTATATATTGATGTGGTAACAATATTGTCATGGATTCTACAACTGGAAAAGATCTGGTGAATCATGTAGTTCATGAGCCAGTGCAGATTTATTTATGTTAGAACAAAAAAAAAAAAAAAAAAAAAAGAGGCGTTCATCACTTAATCTGGTATAAAAGAGTATCCAAAATAACTTGAAAATACCTCATAATATGATACCCAGGATTCATATGACATGGGAACATCAGATTGGTAGTGCAGTATGCTCTCTCTGGCAGAGGCCAGTACATCAGAGGAATGTACAAAAACCCTGAAACAGATAGTTATGCAATAATCTGCCAATAAGGGAGTTTCATCAAAACAACCATTACTAATATATGCCTTAAGAATTTATATCCCTTTTTAACCCTACTGAGTGTAACTCATTGTTATAGATGTCTCATACTTTTTTTTTTGATTTCCCATAAGTCTTGGCCTTGTGATCGCTAGTGGGAGAGAGTTCTACAGGTTAATTATGTGTTATCTAAAAATTATTTCCTTTTATCATTTTTAAATTTGCTATCTATCAATTTAATTGAATGTGCCTTTGTTCTTGTACTATGAGAAAAGTTAAGTAGAAACAGCAAGTTTGCCTTCTCTGTAATACTGATTATTTTATACTCTTTGTCTCATCTCAAAACTAAACAGTAATACTCTTTTAAAACTCTCTTAATATGAAAATCTTTCCAGACCTCTGATTATTTTCATCGCTTGCCTCGGAACCTGCTATATTTCTGCTCCATCTTTTTAGCAATAAGTTAACTAATATTTTCAACAGACTCGAAATAATTCAGAAGAAAAAAAATAAACATGTTGGAAGAGCAGATTCAAATGCTCACCATTGCAGTTCATACTCCTGTGAGAGATGATACAGACACAGCTGGTCAAATTAGCAGCCCCTCTTGCTACTTCTTTGGTTCAATAATTCTAAACTCATCCAGTTTTTCCTGCTACTTGCACTCCATATCCGCCATCCCTAACAAAAACCTAACTCTGTCAGACAGCTTTTTGCTCACATGTAATGCTTACAAAAGCCTCTATTCACAGTTTTTTAGATCTAAACCAACAGTAATCACTGAACATAATCCAGTGAGACAAAACACCTTGCTGTTGAAATAACGGATGATCTTTCTTGACTTAAAGAGCTTTTCCAGCTGCTATTGCTGTAGGAAAACCTTTCTTTCCTCTAAAAGCAAGTCGGGGGGGAGGGGAAAGATTTTTGATATCAGAAACTGATAAAATCTGAGCAGTGCTCCACATATCCAAAGTCTGTATGGAGAATGACAGATACACTTACTTGTGATGATAGTGATTATTATTATTATTTATTACAGTAGCACCTAAGTATCTCAACCAAGCTGGAGACTTCATGGTGGTAGGCACTATAGAGACATGGAATGAAAGACAGTCGCTGCCCTGATGAGCCGATGTTTCTACATCAGTTAAGCTTTTATTTAAATCAAATCAATAAATAAGCTAATATTCTAGCCATTATCACTGTGAACTGAATGTTATGTGAATGCAGGGATGTGTTTCGGAATCCTCAGGTGAGCAGCTTAAAATAATAGAGAGGTGTTGAACTACTTATGGCCCATATGCTGGCCCCAAAACATAGCCCAAGAAACTGGGTGTGCACGAGGGGAGTAGCTGCAAGATTGTGGGAAAAGAATCCTTTCTTCCAGGCCACTGCATGCATGGAACTGTGTGTGTTTGACTAGGACAGAATGTGTTAGCTAATATGTTCTAACTGACACTCTAAATCTCTAGTGTAAATAAGGCATCACAGGGTACTTCTATATGCTGTAGCCACTGGTGTGATTTGTAGCTCCTGTAGATGTATTCTCCCTAGCTGTAATCTAGCTAACTTGTTAAAAATAGAAGTGAGGACATTGCAATGTAGGCTCTGCAAGTGAGTATGTACTTCAGGGTGTCAGACAGGGTTGTGCAGCCCATTCTGACACCCGCACCATGGCATCCTCACTTATGTCTAGGTGAGGTGGAGTGAACCTTCCAGCCTAGGTTGACAGACCTGGGTTAGTTGGGCTCTTGCTACTGCTCTAACAATAGTGGTATAGACAGCACTTTGAAGCTGAGATTCAGGTTCTGATGCCTGCCATCCTTCCTGGGCTTCAGAGCCAGAGCTCCAGCCTGACCCGCAATTTCAAAGCTGTCTAGACAGCTATTTTTAGAGTGCTAGCACAAGCTCCACTAACCCATATCTGTCAATCCAGGCTGGGTGCTAGGTCCTGCTTATTCTGAAATGCTTCATAGATATACCCCGGGGCAGATTTTTAAAGGCATTTAGGTGCCTAAGGATGCAGAAAGATGCCTAAGTAGGATTTTCAAAAGTTTCTAAAAACCATTGATTTCAATGAGAGGCAGGCATTTAGGCTCAGATTTTTAAAGGTTCTCAGTGTCACAATGCCTAATTGATTTAGAAGCCTAAATCTCATTTTCCAAAGGGATTTAGGCATTTAGGAGTCTAAACCCCATTGACTCTCAATGAGATTCAGGCTTCTAAGTACCTAAACCCCTTCTGCAAATGAGATGTAGACTCCTAAGTCTGTTAGGCATTGCAATGCTGAGCACAGTAATACCTACAAATCATTAAAAATTTGGCCTTTGGGCAGTTGTGAAAATCCCACTAGGATTTAAAGATGCCTGTCTTCATCTTTAGGTGTTTAAATACCTTAAAATATCTGACCCTTAGCACCAGCTATTCAAAAATGGCATCTGCTATGCCTATGTGAATATTAGGCACATTTTATTTGGATACCTGACTTTTGAAACCCAAATTAGAATTTTTTGACCTAAAAACGTGTAATGAAGTAGAGCTTCTGGATACTTCATACATTGTGTAATAGTTGCTGAGACTTCACAATCAGCTGTGTTCAGAAATCTTTTCTAAATAACTATGTCTTAAAAGTAGTTTCTTATAGTGAAGTTTGCAATTAAGACAGAAGGAACAGCAATTTGTTTTAATGGTTTTGAAAACTGTCCTCAATCACCACTTTTAAAATGTTATGCTCCATTCACGCTCAAAGCAAATCACGTTAACAGGAGCCATTTTTCAGACAGCTTTCTTTAAAATCTATATCCAAGTAGGTTAATTTTACAATCTAGAGAAATACTAAATGATTCTGTGAATCTAGAATTATTGCATAGCAGATTATATTACAGTGCTGGAGACTTGGATCTGCAAGTAACTTCAGGACTTAACTTCTGCTCATATGTCCCAGAAGGGGAAGGATAGTCCAGCGTTAGGACCCTAGCCTTGTACCCAGACATTCTGGGTTCAGTTCCCTGCATTGCTGCAGAATTTGTGTGTGATCTTGGGCAAGTCACTTGGGGCAGAATCCAAAGGATGTTGTGTATTACAATGCTGAGTTTCATGGCATATAGACAATCACAGGAACAATGCTGCTAACCACAAAGCCTGATTTAGGTGCCTAGGTTCCATGTACAATGAATGAGAAGAGATAAATACCTAACAGTGTAATTCACAAAAGACAGTACTCTAGGCAGAGAGCTGCCTAAGCTAGCTAATAGGAGAGATGCTGACAGAAAGGTGTGTTCAGTTTAGGTGCCTAAGGTGTTTCTCACAAGAATGAGTTAGGTACCTTTCTTATGCCACATAAAATGAGGTGGGAGTTCAGCCACCTTATAACTTTTAGCCCAGTTGTTAAATCAGCCACCAGCCATAGATTCATAGACTTTAAGGTCAGAAGGGACCATTATGATCATCTAGTCTGACTTCCTGCACAATGCAGCCCACAGAATCTCACCCACCCACTCCTGTATCAAACCTGTGTCTGAGCTATTGAAGTCCTCAAATCATGGTTTAAAGACTTCAAGGTGCAGAGAACCTTCCCCCTCCGCCCCCAGGGCTTCTGCCAATCTGCGCTGGAGGAAAATTCCTTCCCAACTCCAAATATGGCCATCAGCTAAACCCTGAGCATGTGGGCAAGACTCACCAGCCAGACACCCAGCAAAGAATTCTCTGTAGTAACTCAGATCCTACCCTATCTAACATCTCATCACAAAGCTATTGGGCATATTTACCGCTAGTAGTCAAACACAAATTAACTGCCAAAATTAGGCTATCCCATTATACCATCCCCTCCATAAATTTATCAAGCTTAGTCTTAAAGCCAGATATGTCTTTTACCCACACTACTCCCCTTGGAAGGCTGTTCCAGAACTTCACTCCTCTGATGGTTAGAAACCTTTGTCTAATTTCAAGTCTAAACTTAGTGATGGTCAGTTTATATCCATTTGTTCTTGTGTCCACATTGGTACTGAGCTTAAATAATTCCTGTCCCTCCCTGGTATTTATTCCTCTGATATATTTATATTTATAGAGAGCAATCATATCTCCCCTCAGCCTTCTTTTGGTTAGGCTAAAGAAGCCAAGCTCTTTGAGTCTCCTTTCATATGACAGGTTTTCCATTCCTCAGATCATCCTAGCAGCCCTTCTCTGTACCTGTTCCAGTTTGAATTCATCCTTCTTAAACATGAGAGACCATAACTGCACACAGTATTCCAGATGAGGTCTCACCAGTGCCTTGTATAACGATACTAACACCGCCTTATCTCTACTGGAAATACCTCACCTGATGCATCCCAAGACCACATTAGCTTTTCTTACAGCCATATCAAATTGACGGCTCATAGTCATCCTGTGATCAACCAATACTCCAAGGTCCTTCTCCTCCTCTGTTACTTCCAACTGATGCCTCCCTAGTTTATGACAATAATTCTTGTTATTAATCCCTAAATGAATGACCTTGCACTTTTCACTATTAAATTTCATCCTATTACTATTACTCCAGTTTACACAGTCATCCAGATCTTCCTGTATGATATCCCGATACTTCTCTGTGTTGGCAATACCTCCCAGCTTTGTGTCATCCGCAAACTTTATTAGCACATTTCCACTTTTTATGCCAAGGTCAGTAATAAAAAGATTAATTAAGATTGGTCCCCAAACCAATCCCTGAGGACAGGGCCGGTGCAGGGAAGTTTCGCACCCTAGGCGAAACTTCCACCTTGCAGCTCCCCCAGCTAACCCCGCCCCCCCGGCAGCTAACTCAGTCCCCACCCGCGGAGCCCCCCCTTGCAGCAACTACCCCCCGCCACTGCGACAGCTAATCCCTCTCCCCCACATCCCCCCATGGCAACTAACCCTGCCTGGGGAGACTTCCCCCACCCGGCAGCTAACCCTGCCTGGGGAGACTTCCTCCCTCCTCCTCCCCCCCCCCGTGGCAGCTAACCCTGCCTGGGGAGACTTCCTCCCTTCCCCCCGCGGCAGCTAACACTGCCTGGGGAGACTTCCCCCTTCCCCTGGCAGCTAACCTTGCCTGGGGAGACCTCCTGCGGAAACTAAGCCTGCCTGAGTAGCCCGCCCCAGCTCATCCCGGCTCCACCTCCTCCACTGAGCACGTGGAAGCTGCTCTAATTCTCCTCCCCGACCAGGCTTGCGACGCTGATTAGAGGAGACTTAGAGCTGGGCTGTGTGCTCAGCGGAGGAGGCAGAGCGGAGGTGAGCTGGGGCAGGGAGCGGTTCCCCTGTGCGCCTCTCCCTCGTTATTGTGGGCAACCCTCTCCGCGCGCCCCCTCCACCCAGTTCACCTCCACCTCCTCGCCTGAGGGGGCTTTTAGGCGCCCCCAACCACTAGGCGCCATAAGCGGCCACCTAGTTTGCCTAAATAGTTGCACCGGCCCTGCCTGAGGAACTCCACTAGTAACCTCCCTCTAGCCTGACAATTCATCTTTCAGTACAAATGTGGGAGACTCAGGTTCAATTCTCCTCTTTAGATGAGGGGAAGAATGGATTTGAACAGCGGTCTCACACCTCTGAAGAGGGTTCTCTAATCACTGAGCTATAAGATATTCTCATATGAGGGTCCCTCAGTCTCTCCTGTGGAAGCTGCTCCACTGTGGATAAATAATGAACAAGTGGTTGGAGCAAGGGCACTGGATCCTGGGTCTCCCACTTTGTAGGTGGGTGCCCTGACCACAGAATCTTTTAATCTCTCTCTCTCTCTATGCACGTGCACACCCAAGGACAATTTAAGTCCAACTTATCCACAGTGGAACAGCCACTGGGCAAAAAGAAAGTAGGAATTGCCTCAGTAGTCCAATGGTTAGGACATTCACCTGGAAGTTGGGAGACCCTAGATCCAGTCCCCCTGCTGCAATCACTGTTTCATTATTTATCTACAGAGAAACAACTTCAACAGGAGAGTTTGATGTTATCTCCACATAAGAATAGCTCAGTGGTTAGAGACATCTCCTGAGAGTTATGGGGGAGCCCTATTCAAATCCTTTGTTCTCCTTAGGCAGAGGAGGGAATTAAACCTGGCTTTCCCACATTCTGCATGAACATTCTTTTCACTGGGCTAAAAGTTATGAGGCGGGCACAACCACCACCTTTTCCTCTGTCCAGATTTTGAATGGGACCCAAGCTGGTAGGCGGCCTCTGAGCATGCCTGCTGGAACCGTCCCTGCACACAATTTAGGCAGCTGAACATATATCTGCCTCCAGTAGGTAGATTGCTCTGGGGCTTAGGCAGGAGTTAGGCAGCCAGACCCCTAAAGGGAGACAGCAGTGCACATGTTCAGAGAAGAAACTTAGGCTCCTAGAAAACTTATAACCTGGAAACTTAAGTGCCAACGTGAGTGTAGGCACCTACTGACTAGAGCAGCAGTTTTGTGGATCACAGTGAAGCCAGATCTGGTACTTATGTGCCTAAATCTGGGGTTTAGGGACCTAAGTACTTTTGTGGATCTGGGACTCAGTTTCCCTGCATGTTAGCTCCCTATCTGTAAAACTTGGATGATAGTATTTTTCTGCCTCACGGGGGTGTTGTTGATACATTGGAGGCAGAAAAGTGTTTAGATACAACAATAAATGGGATGGTATAAGTACCTAAGTTGTCAGGGGAGAGTATGCATTACAATGCTTGTGCACACTTGTCACTCACTGGATCCATAAATCCAGAATGATGCAGCAAAGATGGGTGGGGAAGGGAAATGGAGGAGATCCACAGGAGAGAAAATAAGTTGTGTGTGCGTGTGTGTGTGTGGTGCAGGAGGCAATCGCAAAATTAAATGTGAAAGAAAGGAACTGTAGAATGAAGAGGTAGGCAATAGCCCATAGTTGAACACCAAAGGAAAGGTGTTATGGCCATTAAACAGTCAAATAATGATTGACTCAAACATAAACGTTATAACCAATCATTTCCTGAGCATAAAGCACATTCCTAACCATGAACATCCACTCTATAGCATTTTTACTTCCCGTCTTGCTTGTGTGGCTGTTCTTTTGCTCTCTGATCTTACACTTAAATTGCAGTATCTGAAAAACAGTTCAGCATCACTATCATTTTCTTTTCTTTAGAAAAGACTTCTATCCACTCTTTGATACAGTGCCAAAAGGACTGGGAAATGCGCGGGCAAGCATAAAGCTTAGTTTGGAAAAAATCAACTCTTATTACTAAGTATCTGTGCCAGAGGAAGTGCCTGGTTGTTTTTATTTTATTTTACTTTTTTGTCCTTGTACTGGCATTTCACAAGAGGAATGATATTTAATTTCCTCTATCTGTGTTCTAAGTAATCAGTCAAGAGAATACCAATTCATAGTAGACAGTAACATGGGATCCGGCAGATTTTTTTTTTCTTTTAATCTGGGAAGGGGGTTGAAAGAGATACAGTTTGGACAATCAGTAAGTGGAATTTTAGCAACATATTTATAGATGGTCCTAAATGCATGGTAGATACTAAAGACAGGCCTGCACTGGGGGCTGATCCAGCTGCCATTGAAATCAGTGTAAAGACTTCCATTGATTATACTGGGGCCTGGATCAGACATTAAGGGTAAGATCCAACACATTTAGATGTTAATAGGAAGATTCCTCTTGATTTTCTCTGGATTATGGATCAGCTTTTATAACTCCTGGATCTAAGCACCCTTCAACCTTGCGAGTGGAAGATCAGAATCTGGCCCCAGATCTCAGTTTATCAGCTGGCCCATAGTTCAATAAAACCTGGGATCTGCACACACCCAAATTGTTTTTTGGTGGTGGTGGTGATGCTGCTGGGTTTTTGTTTGTTCATTGTCTTTTAAAATCAAGATCTAGAAGTTAGCAGTTTTGGTCCATCTTTATTAGAAATATAAAAACACGTTAAGAAAATATTTAGTGAAGAAGTAAAGACATTTGTTTGTATAACTTAAGGAATAGTCACAGGTATGTAGAAAAAAGGTGAGTTATTGAAAGTATAGAAAAGTCTTTTTTTCACCTTCAGTATTTCAGTACTTGAATATTTTGTTTATATCAAGACTCACTAATACATGTGTTGATGATATGTGTTTTAGAATTTGTGACTGTATGTAAACAAGATAAAATGAGCTTTTTTGGCTTACAATGACAAATTACTAGAATAAAATTATCACTAAAGTTAAAGGAGGGTGAAATCACACTCCAGCCTGGATGACAACCAAAGACTCTGGGCAAAGTTTTTTATTTTTTTTTTTACAATTTGAGCTTTATTTTTCATTAGTCTGTTTTTTCCCCTTTTCTTTTCTTTTCTTTTCTTTTCTTTTCTTTTCTTTTCTTTTCTTTTCTTTTCTTTAATCCTTTGCTACTGTGCAAACTAAAGCAATGTTTTATCTGGTCTCCAGAGGGGAATGATTTTGATCATCAAAATAGGAAAAAATGCAAAGTAGGGGGCAAAATTATTGCAGAGCACACACGGTATAGCTCTAACAAGAATGAGGGTTTTCAAGAATGAGGGTTTTTTATCTGTCATTATAATTTCTACAGTGCAAAAGACAAATCTAGATATTGTCTGTCCATCATAGTTATAACTACTCAAGAACGAAGGTATGTAGTACAACTATTTAAATGTTCACACCTGCATCATGAGTAGGAGTTATGTGCATGCCCTATACTGCCATTGCCTTCTGTTTGCTGTGAGCCTTTTCTTTTCGTATGAAAAGTTAATAATGGTTTTCAGTAAGCTTGGGGTTACTGCAAAAATTAACCTGTAATATGGAAGAGACTAAAATAATAATGAATGAAGAGTGCTGCAAGCTTACCAGTGGACAGACACAGGCAGTTAGGCATCTACAGTTCATCTCTGTGTCCCTTTGAACCCAACTGATTTTGGTATTCAGTGTCTTTTCTTATTCCTTTTTCAAAAGATATGTATTAAAACATGCTTATCTTTCCTAAAAAATTATATACAAAACTAAAAATGAAGAGTGCAGTATTTTTTTTAAAAAATGCATACCAATATGTATCCTGGCTAACCTCGTGGAGATGTTATGATGCTTAACCAATCATCAACGTTTGTAAAGTACTTTGAAATCCTAGTAGGAAAGGCACTATAGAATTCTCAAATATTAATAATTATTGTTAATAAAAAAAAATTTCATCCTTCTGTAGCACAACAATGACCTTGAGAGGTAGGTAAGTATTTTTGCCTCCATTTCATAGATGGGGAAACTGAAGCCGATATGTGACTTACCCAGTTCTGTAGAGGGGAAATCAGTGCCAGAGCTGGGATTTGATCTCAGAAATTCCCAGCTGCATGTTCTGCCCTTAGTCAGTAGAGGGAGAGTAGGAAGCAGAGCCAGAAAGAGGCAAAAGTAAGACAGGCAAGAGCAGTGTAAAGGGGACAGAACTACCTGTTACATAATCACACATCTTTAAATCATTCTAACAATAAATTCTGATGACTTTTGTTCACATTTAATCTTTAAGACCTGATTCAACAGTCCATTCCTTAAATCACATTGATTTCAGTGGGTATAAGAATGTTCTTAGTGATTTTCTGAATAGGAGTGTACTTAAATGTTTTGCTTGAGGCCAGATATGCGTTCTTATTTTATGCGGCTACAAGAGTATGGTTACCCAAAACAAATGGTCCTTGTATGGGGATGTCAATCTCTTCTGTTGACCCTCCCTTTTAGCTAGTTAGAATCCAGCATAAAGATAGCAAAACGTTCTGCTGACTCATTATGTCCAGTGCAAACCTGTTCCTACCACCAGAACAGTTGGGTGTGGTCCTGTGGTCAAAAGGAACAAAGGCCAAAGATAGAGAAGTCCTGTAGGAAACTTCAGGAACAGTCAGGCTTCAGAAGTACGTTTAGGCTGAACTTCATGGTCTGTTGTCATTAGGGCTTGTAAGAATTTTTCCATCAAAATGTTTTTTGACAGAAAATTTAGTTTCCACTGATTCAAAATTTTCCATGGAAAATGCAAATTTTCTTTTTTTTTTTTAATTTGGGAAAATTAAAACAAAATTTTTTTTTCAGATTGGGTTGACATTAATCTGTGTCCCCCTGAGCTGCTTTGACATTTCATCACCTTAGGGATTGTAGATCAGTCATCTGATGCCCGATGGGATGGATTTCCCCGCAGGACTATATTTTCCATTACTCACTCTTCTTGTTGAGCTGCCAAAGTTCATCCTGGGAGTCCTATGAATGCAGTTCCTCATGGGAAATGTAATCTGGCCAGAGAGTCTTGCCCTTAGGAGATAATGAGGAAATGAGACACCTGAACTGCAACCCCCATGAGGCATGGTAACTCAGGTAGATGTAGTTCAAAATCGGACTGACTCATAATGAAATATTTAGACATTTTGAATCAAAATATTTTTTTAGGAATTTTTCATTCAGTAAAAAAACTTTAATATTGTGACATTTCATCTCCATTGGAGATGAAGACAAATGTCAAAATATTACAATTACCTATGGAACTTCTTAAATGCTTATATTTGATCATCTTAAGTTATTATATAAGCTACCAATAAAAGCAAACTCCATGGATGTATAAATTTATACTTTATATATAGAATTTATTTGGAGAAGGGTAGGAAGGATATCTGGTTTCAGCCACATACTTCTTGTGTGACTTTGGGAAAATCACATAATTTACCCTGGAATTCAGTCACCTCTCTGTAAAGTGGGCAATTCACTTCCCTACCTAACAGGAGTTGTGAGAATAAAATCCATTAAAGATGCTGAATGGCTCAGATCTGGCAGTGATAAGTTCCATATAAGTAACTAGATAGCAGGTTTGGAGGATCTCACCTTATCATGGTTGTTTTTCAACATTACCTATAGTTGCTGTGCTCCAAAATTCTTCTGTATTGCAGCAACAGCCGTCTCTGTCAGCGTCACAGTATGTTTCAGTTTCTCTCCTATGGTAAGAGGCAGACACAAATAAAAGTATGTGACAGCACTTCTTTTTTACTGTCATGGATCTTCAGGGGTCACACTTCTGTTTTTCTTCTTCACAGGCTTTGTTAGCAAAATTCTGATTCCCTGTCGTGAGATTTCTTTGATGGAGAACAGCAAACATAACATTTTATATATGTATTTCTATCATCAAGAAGAAGGCTGGACAAGTTATAGAAGGGTTTCTCAAACAGGGGTCACCGCTTGTATAGGGAAAGCCCCTGGCGGGCCGGGCCGGTGTGTTTACTTGCCCCGTCCGCAGGTCCAGCCAATCGCGGCTCCCACACGCTGCGGATCGCTGCCATTGGCCCAGAGCAGTGATCCACAGCCAGTGGGAGCCGAGATTGGCCGGACCTGTGGATGGGGCAGGTAAACACAGCGGTGCGGCCCGCCAGGGGCTTTCTCTACACAAGCAGCGACCCCTGTTTGAGAAATCTTGAGTTATAGGAATGCTTTTTAAATCACATTATTATAATCTAGACTATAGAAGCTAAAATGCTCTTGTGCATTTGTGTTTTTGTAGTAAGTTTAACTTTTTGATACCTGGATTTGAGATTTCATTATGTGATATGCTGATACCAAATATGGGGCTTCGGGCTTCACTCCATAGCAGATATCTTTCTTCTTCAGGTATCCTGAGTTATATCTTATTTCATCATCTTAGTGTTTGGGCTTCTGACATTCCACAGCTATTTACATAGGGCTAGTCAAATATTTTCCATTTAAACTGATTTGTGACAGAAATGTGGGTTTTCAGCTAAATTAAATTTTTCAAGGAAAGTATGATTTCTGCAGAAAATTCATTCTGACTTTTTGTTAGGAAAAAAAAATGAACAGCTGAAAAGCAAAAAGTTTTGACCAACACAGTTTCAATTAAGCCATGGTGACCCAGGGGAGTCATATTTTTGGACTCTCATGATACCATTTTTCTCTGTGGGCTGGGTTCCCTCGCTGGACTAAATCCCCCATGATGCTCTAGAGTTATAATTCCATTATGTACCATGGTAGCTTATCAAGAGGGGAGACCGTGGTGCATCATGGGAGACATAGTCCAACCTGGGACCACAGCCCATAGATAAGAATGGAGGCATGAGGCAGCTGAATAAGAAGTCCCATGAGGTACTACATTGGCATTTTCAGATCACACATTTTCAGCTGAATATTTTCAGTGTTCAATTTTTTGCCAAAAAGTTGATATTGTCCATGGAAGTTTTCACTGAAAATGCTATTGAAATTTTCCATGGGGGTTGGGAAATTTCAGAATTTCTCAGCTCTATGTTTTCATAAAAGGAGTATTCTTCCATTTGTATTTGGTGATTTTATGTAGGTAGCTATTGTAAAGTCAATAGGAGTTGTACACTTAGATTTCCCATGTGCTGACAGGACAATAGGCAACATTTTCAAAAGCACCTAAATTACCTGTGTGTCTGAGTTTCATTGGGATTTAGGTGCCTAAATCACTTAGCATATCTGAAAACATTACCAAATATTCCTTCTTTTGCACACTTTCAGTCTTTCCCAAATATCCCTACAATTCAGCAAATAAATTAAGCATATACTTTACTTTTAAGAACATATTTAAGTTGATCACTATTCACAATAGAACTTAAGCATGTTTAACTTCAATTTTAATTACATGCCTAAGTCCCCCTAAAGTCAGTGAGATTTAAGCATCTGTGTAAGTGCTGCGCTGAATCAAGACCTCAGAATAAGTGTAGAATAAAAGGAACCCAAACTGATGACACCTTGATTAAACTAAGAATGTTGAACCAAAATCTGCGCTCAGCTACACCATTTCTCCCTCAATCCTTCCATATTCCTTTACTGAAATAATGGAAGCTGTGTCAGAAGTATGTTGCCAGATCTCACTGTCTTTAGAGTGGAACAGTCTCCACACCTTTGCTTTACTACTAGGCAATTACAGGTTATGACTCTTGGTAACATGCAGTCTTCTCTGCCAAACTGCTTCTGTCCATTGGCTGTCTATGGGTAGAGGGCCCTTGAAGGTGCCTTCCTGATTTGCCAATGTTTCTCAGGCAGAAGTTCACAGTAACTTTTCATTGTTTTTTCACCTCATCAAGTGTCATCTCATACCCTGGCAGTGACCAGTATGTATAATTTCCTTTGCCTGTTAGCCTATTTCCTGGAGCAGCTGCATTACTTATGAACTGAACTTTGTCACATTCACCCTTGTTCACTGTTCCTTCTGGTGCCAATTTCTGCCACTGCATTTATTTTTTGCAGGCTGCACATCCATGCTGCAGCATATGCATTCTGACACCTCTAGATTGTCTTGCAATGTTTCCAAGGCATTAGCTTCTTGGCATTCAGAAGTGCCCATAAATTCTATTTATCTTTCTTTCAGTCCTCCTTTTGGTGGCACAAAGATATCAATCATTGTGCTGAGATGTAACAAGGTGTGTAGTGCTAACACCACTTCAGCTGCGCTATAGGAAACTGGGGCTTCCAGAGAGAAGGTACTATGGGGTATTTATATGTGGTAACAATCTAAACCCATGGTTTCCTCTCCTTTATAACACAGAACAAAGGTTGGACAAATTTTTCTGCAGGCACAATATTGTTCTAAAGAACAGACATGAGACTGAGCTTGCAAAAAACCATGTACAATGTGTCATGTTTATAGGAATGTTTTCAAGTGTAGGACTCCCAGCCATCGATCCCAGATGTAGGGGCATATCATTACTGGAATGTGCTATTGCTGATCCCACTATAATATGTATAACTTTTTTAGTGTTAAAATATATTTGGCATGCAAATTATATTAGCAGTGTTGTTCCCTTAAAATTTCCAAGTATTATTAATGTTTTAAATGACAGAATAAGGTAGTGGCATGGAGGGAAGTTTTATTTCTTTAGTAAAAAGTAGAAAATTGCCTCGCTCCCGAAAGCTCTACTCTACCCAAACTGACAGCATTTCAGGGCTGCCCAGAGGTTTCAGGGGGCCTGGGGCAAAGCGGGGGATCTGCAGTGCTTGTACTCGCCCAGCGGCTGTCCGGGTCTTTGGCGGCATTTCAGTGGCAGGGGGCCCTTCAGTCGCTCTGCATCTTTGGCAGCTCTGAAGGCGACTGAATGGCCTCCCGCTGCCGAAATGTTGCCGAAGACCCGGAGTAACTAAGGCCCCCCCACCACCGAAATGCCGCCGAAGACCTGGACCACTACCAGGCCAGGGCTTGTGAGGCCCCTGAGGCTTGGGGCAAATTGCCCCGCTTGCCCACCCGCCACCCCTCCGGCCAGCCCTGCAGCATTTGCAAGGAACAGCATTCCAAAAGATAGGTGCATTGTAATCTCTCCCATGCTGTTTTGCTAACACATTTTCTGGGCCCCTCCTGCAACAAGCATGCTATTTCAATCTTGCGCATATCCTAAACATAAGCTCTCCATCATGCTTAACTCTAATAAAATCATAACACACTCTGATCAAATTTGTGATTAGGGACACCTTTCCTCTGCAGATTAAGTTGAGGCCCTAAACTCATTTCATCTCCAAATTTACTCACAACAGTGGATTATGCTAATTTGGGGTCTTTTAAGAAATGGCAATTAACTATGCCATTGGTCCAAAGGCCTGTCAATTAAACTTCCAGGTGTCTGAAATTGCCACCGAATTATTGGAGCCTGTAAATGGCTGCTGGTGGTATTGAAAAGTTCTTGCACTGGATTTTAAGAGGAACAGGCCAGATTTGTGAAAGAAATCATATTGCTTTCTGAGTCATATAATATTACTCATTATTGAGGATGCCTTTCATAAGACTACTGTAAAAAACACAATAAGACCACCTTTTAACTGTGAATTATATATATATATATAAATTTATTTGGGGATTCAGAAATAGAGAATAAAAATACAGTGACAGCAGCAGTTCCCCACTCCTGGCCATAGCTTTTCCCATCTGCCAGGGAAAGGTTCTGGCAGTGAGGAGACAGTGGGAGACTACACTTCTAAAAATAAGTGCTCACATGAGAGGCACTGCTTGGGTGTGTAGAAAGCCATGTAGGGTTCTGACATGTACAGAACCTAGGGTGCTGGTGTGTCTGTATTCTACTCTTCTAAGCAGTGCCTCATCATCTACACTGCTGTTTGCATGCCCAGTTAGCACAGATGCAATATCTGTACTCTACATTCTGCTGCAAGGATAGACTTAGTTTTAGGGTATGTCTACACTTCAAGCTGGAGGTGTAATCTCTAGGTCAGGTAGACATACAGGCCCCGGCTTTGATCAAGCTGTCATGCTAAAAATAGAAACATAGCCATGGTGGCATGGGGTGTGGGACGGGGTAGCTGCCCCGTGTATAGTCATGCCGGGGGCCCTAAGTACTTACCCACTATATCCAAATAACTATGAAAGTACTAGTCCAGACAAGCTTGGCACATTTAATAATAATAAAAAAATAGCCCATTTTTAGCTAGAGAATGAGGAAAAAGTAACCTTTTTTAGCCTGATGCAGACCTAAACATTATTTAACCTTTCAAAATTATTTTAGAGTGGTTTTTTTTTTTAAATAAAGGTTTGAAATTAAGTACATGAATTCAGTGTTAGCTCAATTGGATTTGAAATGGAGATCTTAAAAGCTGAAAATCAGGTTTCGAAGGAAGGGAAAAAAAACAACACTTCAGCCTAAACTGTGGTGCGTCTGCATTAGCAGCGTGAAGCTGTATGTATGTTGTTTCACTTTCTTTGTATTCACTCTTCTCTGTAATCATCACTCCCTGTAAGGTTTCATGTAAATTCTAAACACAAGTGATATTTAGCTCTTTTAGGAACATTGCATTGTACAACAGCCCCATGATAGGTGATATGATATTCCCAATGCTCAGTGATCCACAGGTTCTTGCAGCCTTATCTTTGAGTCCTCAGGGATTCAAAGCAGTATCTGCTGTGGAACTTCCTTTAATAGCTCTGTGAGAGCCTATTCTAGGTAGTTTCTAATTAGACACACCCAGATGGCAGGAACTAAGCAGCTGCACTGCCAGCTTGGTGTGTATTTGGAGAAACTTTTCCTTCTAGAACCCCATAGCTCTTCCTTCTCATGTTGTTTCCATTTTTTCCTCACATTTAGCACAGGCTTTGAACTATTCTAGCTGTTCTTTGACTATTTTTTCATAAACTCTAAATTATGAAAAGAACCATTGTAATATCAAGGGCAGATTTAATCTAAAATGCTAAAATGCTGCAGTGCTAGGCAAGGTATAAGAAGCAGGAAGATAATACTGATTTATTGTTTCTGAGATATTATTACCATGAATGGAATTGTGAATTAAGTTTCAATACCATCATCTTTATTCTTCAGGATGCATCAACCATTAAGATTCTGCTACTGACACTTAGTGAACAATTCTGTCTGTGAGATGTAAAGCTCCTGCTCTCACTCCCATAGCTATGTTAGCTGTACAGAACAAATGAAGGTAACAAGCAGGAGTGAACTCTAATCTAGTTGGTAAGGTGACCAAGTGTGACTTTGAAAACATAGGAAGCAGGAAGCTGCCATTTTTCATAGTTACTTTTCACAGCAGAACCACAGTTTCACTGCTTAACAGTATATGGCAGCAAAAGGGCACCAAGACAGAATATTTACCTACCCAGTAATTTGGCTGTCATGCCTTAGAGTATGTGTTCCATGCTTCATTTACTGCAAATGTTGAAACGTTTCACTCAGCATCCAAGTTGATTGTTTTCATGACAAAGTGCCCACACTAGTTCTCCACTCCAAACGTCATCACCTCTTTCGAGAGGGAATAAGCTTTAAAGTAGAAAACTCTCTTAATATATCTCAGATTTGTAGTGCAACATTATTTTCTGATCCATATTTCCAGATTGTTAGAAAATAAAGCGGACCATATGACATCTTCAAGTGATGCTTTCATTTTACTGTTGAATATAACTACTACACTAATTAAACATAATTTTACAATAGTGCTTTATTACAGGTACCATAGATAATTCAGTGAGATTTTGTAAAACTAAAAAAATTGCAAATGAAAGCTACATTTCAACTTTGCCACGTAGGTCACAATCAAACATTCAAAGCAAACTTAGTGAAAGTAAGTGAATATGATTTCATGTGGAATCAGTGAACATACAATACAATCCTAGCAGAAAGAATGGATGCATCTATAACTGATAAATGCCAACAACTGTGACAGACTGAATGATAATAGGTATTTGCAAGCCACATCCGGTTTAGTAAATCCCAGGCTATAGAGATATATTTCATTGGGTTCCATATTTTGATATTTCTGTGTGGTTTTGAGCATGTAGTTATAGTAACTCCTCACTTAAAGTCATCCTGCTTAACGTTGTTTTGTTGTTACATTGTTACATTGCTGATCAATTAGGGAACATGCTCATTTAAAGTTGTGCGATGCTCCCTTATAAGTTGTTTGGCAGCCGCCTGCTTTGTCCACTGCTTGCACAAAGAGCACCTCATTGGAGCTTGCTGGTGGGGGCTTGGAACCAGGGTGGACTGGCAGCCCCCCTGTCGGCTCCCCGCTCCCCTAAGTTCCCTGTGCGGCAGACGCCCAGCAGGCTATCAATTGCCAGTAGTTCAGCTGTCCCTCCCACCACTGCCATGTGCTGCTCCTGCCCTATGCCTTGGAGTTGCTTCTGGGAGCTTCTTGCTTGCTGTGCAGGGGAGGGCAGAAGAAAGGGGGGCTAATGTCAGGGTGTCCTCCTCCCCCCTACTCCTGCCCCTCGCTTACCTCTTCTCCACATAGAGCAGGATGGGGACATGATAGGGCTCAGGATGGAGAGAGCTTGCTGGCCGCAGCTGCTGTCTCAACTTCCTGATCTTTTTAAAGGCAATGTGCTTAGAGTGGTGTCAGAGTACTTAAAGGGGCAATGCACATCTCTCTCTCTCTCTCTCTCTTCCCCACACACACAGGGTATGTGTCTCTGTTTCTGTCTGCCAATCTGTCTCCCCTCCCTCCATTTGTGCTGCCTTGTAGAGAATGAGGCTATATTAACAATGTGTTAACCCTTGAGGGCTCAGCCAAATGCTAGTTCCTCATTTAGCAGTAAGGCATTCTCTGGGACTATCCCACCCTCTTCCACCCTCTGACTTCACCACCTCAACCAAGCTTCACAATCATCATTGCTGTGTAATATCATTGCTGTGTACAGTATTAAATTGTTTACTTATAGTGTGTGTGTATATAAAATATAGATTTTTGTCTGGTGAAAAAAAATTCCCTGGAACTTAACTCCCTCCCCCCTCCCATTTACATTCATTCTTATGGGGAAATTGGATTCACTTACCATCGTTTCACTTAAAGTCACATTTTTCAGGAACATAACTACAATGTTAAGTGAGGAGTTACTGTATTTAGGTTTCTAGCAGCAAGCTGTGGGCCACTTTTAAGGGCACTGTGTGAGAGACAGTAGTATACGAGTTAATTATTAACAGATGGAAGTGTAGAATGCTTAGCAAGCTTGTGTTTATCCATATCACACCAATAGGAAAGCAGATGGATAGCAGAGTTATAAGTGTGTATAGTGAGGGGGAGTGGCCTTGCACTGAGCCAGAGGGGGAGGGACCACTCTGCTCCCCTGTGGGTGGAGCCAGGTGTGGCCTGCCCCTCATGCCAGAAGCTAAGGGATGGGACAGGAAGTATAAAAGACAGGGTCTCTAGCTCATTTGAGCCTGAAACTGGAAGGAGACAGATGTCCCAAGGCTGCTGCAGACCCTGGGCTCTGGTCCTGAACCAAGAAGCACCCTGACCCCAGAGGAAGCTGAGAGCAGAGAATAGTGACTAAGATTGCCAGTGACCAAACAGTCCAATGAGACAGACGACCCATGGACTACACAACCCCTTGTCCAAACTGTTTTAGGAAGTACCTAAGAAATCCTGACTTTGGTCCAGTTTAACTGCCAGAACCCATGGCATGTTTTGGTGGGATCTCCACTGATCTAGTGGTGGAGCCCTCTGACACTGTCAGGGCCCTGGTCTGGGACCGGTAGAGTAGGGTAGGCCTTGGTTCCCCAACCTCCTGAGTCTGCCCCACTCCTAGTGTGGCAACTTACCCCCTGAGGCCAAGAGGCCTGTATCTGCCATCTGCCTGAGCCAGGAGGCCAGGAGAAAGACTGCCTATGACTATGCCCTGCCTGAGAGCCTCAATTCCTTAGACTATTTGCTACCCTGCCAAAAGGGCTTCAAGCCCTGGCACTTGATTTGCTAGTTCCCTGATATTGGGCAGTGCCCCAGTGATGCAATGAGGCAGAGTGACCTCCCACTGAGTCAAAGAGGCAGGCCAATTGCTAACCCATTACAGTGTGGGAATTTATTTCTATTTCATACATTAAAGGATATATTAGAATTCATTTGTCATTGTTATTAAATTATAAAATCTAAAGATGGAACACACCCATCACCTAAATTGCCAAAACAGGGTTGTTGAGTCCCAGTGATGGGACATAAGTATAAAACGGAGGTAAAAACAAGGAGGAGTCCTTGTGTCATCTTAGAAGCTAACAAATTTATTGGGGCATAAGCTTTCATGGGCTATAACCCACTTCATCAGACGCATGGAGTGGTAAAAAGAGTAAGCAGGTATAAATATACAGCACGTGAAAAGACGGGTGTTGCTTTACCAAGTGGGGAACTCCCATCTTTTCATGTGCTGTATAGTTATTATACCTGTTTACTGTACTTTCCACTCCATGCATCTGATGAAGTGAATTATAGCCCACAAAAACTTATGCCCAAATAAATTTATTAGTCTCTAAAGTGCCACAAGGACTCCTTGTTGTTTTTATTGATAAAGACTAACACGGCTACCCCCTCTGAAACTAATGTAAAGTCAATCTTAATACAAAATAAAGAGATACTTAAATATTCAGTACAAATTAGATATAGGCAGACAAGGTCATGAGGAAACAAAAAGCAAAAGACCCTTTAAATAAATCCTGAAACAAATCCAAAATATTTGGAAAGGTCTGAAATATTTGGTTAGTTTTATTCTCTGATATTTGCACATTCATCTGCATTTCCAGCTGAGACTAGTGCCAAATAATAAATAATAATAATAGTAATAATAATAATAATAATAATAATAATAATGCTGAAAAATCACTAACAAAGAGTGTTTTTCAGTATCCCCAAGCCTGACTGGAAGCAGAGTATTGGAAACCTTCTTGATGGAGCCTTTTTCTCATGAGATTTCAAACTCGATTTTGAAAACTCATCAGAGTCAGATAAGGTTTGGATTAGCTTTCAGACTCCTGAGGCCTTATCTGATTCAAATCCAAACTCTGAACTTTCTGAGGTACTCCTAATGCTAGTAAAAATGTGAAAAATACTTTTCCTGCATGTACAGTAAAAAGCTCTTACAGGCCCTGATCCAAAGCCCACTGAAGTCAATGGAAGGACTCAGCTTGATGGCAGATGTTTTGCATGGGGCTCATAATGTCAGGCTATGTCTATACTGCAAAGGTACAACTATAGCTTGGGTAGGTGTACTAGCACTAGCTTTAACCTAGCTAGTTCACTAAGAATAACAGTGAAGAAGCAGCAGCATGGACTAGCATCACAAGTACAAACCCATGTAGATCACATGGGCTTTTACAGCCTGCATTGAAACCCATGTCACTGCATCTTCACTGCTACTTTTAGCATGGTAACTAGATTAAAAACTAGCTTGGGTATGGCTACCCAAACTGCACGACACCTCGGATTGCAGTGTAGCCATAGTTTGCATAGTGAAAGTATGATTTGATTAAGCTATGTCTATGCTAGCAAAATTCAGATCTGCAATGCTCTACCAAAACAGCTTTGCTTGTGATAGCAATGGTGGTATCTGTACTGTAAGATGGGGTAAGTATTTTTAACCACCTTGACTTAAGGCTAGGTGGGACAGAGATAAAAATGCCTGTACCCTACCTACATGACAGTTCCACTGTTACAAATGTTAAGGAATTATGGATCATTCTTTTTACCAGGGTACGTACTTAACAGACATTCCACCACCCACCTGCCTAGTATCTTACACCACAATAATAACCACAGTGGAATATTCAAGTGAGATCATAACTAAGCAGTTTATCATTTTTATTTTGCCCTTTAAAAAGAAACGCCAAGCTTATTATGAATGTGAAGTCATAAAAGTTAGAAAAAGAAGAAAGCTCAAATTCAGCCATCAGTTACACCCATGTTATTTATTTGCATTGATTAATCCTCCTTTCATTTGAGGTTTCCAGCCCTTTCATTTCCTCCTCCTGCTCCCTTCCTTACCTTCTTTTCCTGAGAAGTTATTGGGTATCTGGTTAAATGTTAATTAGTGACTTCAGTGGGGATGCATGCATGAAACTGAGAACAGAATATTGCCCAAGGAATTTTAATTAGTCAAATTTATAATAAGAAAAGAAAACCAAAGTAGTGTACAGCTTTTAATGTAATAACCTAAAAATCTGAGCACACTTTCAGGAATCACAGTCTCTCCATCAGCACATGAGGAAAGCAGAGCCAGAGGCTGAAGTTATGCTGGTAGGGTGTCACTTCAAATTTAAATTTAATTTGATTCAATTCAAATATACAGAGATTAAAGAGAAAATAAAAATAAAGTAAATGCAGGTGTGGATTGAAGTTCCTCTGTGAATTTACTTATGAAATCTGGATCAATGTCCTGCAGTTGCTTTGCTCTTTTTAAATTAAAACTTTAAATACCCTTGTAATTTATTTATTTTAAACACAGTTATTTAAGGTGTGTGGTGTGGTGTGATATACTTGTTTCAATAGTTAATGAATGTAAAAGGCTTTGAAGAAGAAATGGCATGTGTGAATTCTAAATAAAATGTTAGGGATTTGCTTTTGCTTTTGCTTTTGCTAGCAACAGACTTACCTGAAAGCATAGACAGTGGAATTCACACATGGCACAGAGGGTAAAGCTTACAGAACCATGTAAGTCATGCACAAAGGCACCAAAAGGGTGAATTGCAGGTAGAGTGACTATATG
The DNA here is from genome assembly GCF_025201925.1 of Gopherus flavomarginatus. Taxonomy (NCBI): domain Eukaryota; kingdom Metazoa; phylum Chordata; order Testudines; family Testudinidae; genus Gopherus; species Gopherus flavomarginatus. Next base: position 146,569,071 of record NC_066618.1, on the reverse strand, counting down.
GGGTGCCTATGCACCTTCTAGATGCCATGGAACAAGTCTGTGCATAAACTTGTGTTGAAGGCCATCAAAAGAGATTCAACAGGGAAGAGGCCCTGGGATGTGTGTTTCCTCATATCCAGTCACCCGAACACCCCATTCAAGTGGGTTATGGCTGCTATTTCAGCCCATGGAGACTAGAATACCAGCCACATGGGAGAATGGCAGCACTAGGGGATGATTTTCACCTGTATCTCCTAGAATAATTCCATATAATTTCATTATAACAAACAGTGCTAAAGGGAATTCTTCCCAATTGAAATGAGCAAAAAAGTTTACTCCCCTCCCCATAAACAGGTGATTACAATAATAGTGTCCAGTCTGCTATGCTGTCAGTCACTTGTACGCTGTCTCAGGGCTTCATCCAGCTTGCTCTGAAGTCAGTGGGGCAGGGGTATCTCCAGTGATGAGCTGCCAAAATCTTAACAACCAGTTCCCTATAAAAGTTCTGATTTAAGGGAGGGAGGAGGAGTGGGTGAGGGGCCAGGGCGTGGGGAGACATACTCGTGGGGCTGGAGGACCCTGCAGGGCCTGGGGCAAATTGCCCCACTTGCCCCCCCCCCCCCCCCCGCAGCCCTGGAGCTCGCATCCCCCTGATCCCCCTTACCTTGCCGGCAGCTCAAAGCAGCAGGAGGACTCCCAAGCTCGGCTGAGCTGCCCAGCTGCTGGCCACGCTGCAGCTCTGGGGGGGAGGGGCCGGGGGGCCACATCCTCATGAGGCTGGGGCCCAGGGCAAATTGCCCCACTTGCCCCCCCTGCGGCCCTGGAGCTCGCAGCCCCCCACCCCCTTACCTTGCCGGCAGCCCAGAGCTCAGCTGAGCTGCCCAGCTGCTGGCCATGCTGCGGCTCTGTGGGGTGGGGGAAGTGGTGGAGAGCCCGGGGGCGACATCCTTGTGGGGCCCGGGGCCCCTGCAGGGCCTGGGCCAATTGCCCCACTTGCCCCTTCCCCTCCCCTCTGGCCAGCCCTGGAGCTTGCAGCAGCGCCCCCCCCCCCACCTTGCCAGGCCACTCAAAAAGTGGCAGCAGGATGACTCCCGAGCTCAGCTGAGCTGCCCAGCTGGTGCCAGGGGCTGGCCACGCTGCAGCTGGCAGGAAGTGGGGGAGCCTCAGCCTCCCCAGCTGGAAATCCTGGGAGTAACTGGATGGTCCGGCCCACAGACCGGAGTTCTTTGCCCACCTCCTGGCCCTTTAACAACTGGTTCTCCACGGAGATCTAATTTTAGCAACCGGTTCTTGAGAACCGGTGGGAACCGGCTCCAGCTCACCACTGGGTGTCTCTCCATTGACTTAATAGGAAGTTGAATTTGGGCCCTTATTGAAGAGGAATAGGGATGAATAAGTGTCAGCATTTCAGCACATTTGATGCTGCTTACGGAAGCTTTATAAAAAGAACAGGAGTAGTTCCCTTGATAGTAAGGGATGAAAGTGCAATGTATCATGCTTAATGTGACTACATTAGTTCATGATTAGGTGGTTCATCTTCAGTCCAAATATGGTGTCACGCAACAGCCCTCCTCACCTATCTGCCATGCTAAAAGTGAAGCAAGTAATTGTGAAGCCAGTTACATCTGTTCTGTCTTTGACAAACCTCACAGCATGGACAATCCTCAGTACATCAGCTAGGAGAGGACCCCAGGCTCCATGTTCAGGAAAGAGGGATTATCGCTATAGAAAATACATTCTCGTACCAAGTTAAGGCTACATAAATTCCCCAAATTGTTTGTTATACTGAGGATACAGTTTAATTATCAACCTTCAGGTCTGTAGTGTCTTGCATTGAGAAAGCTCTGCTATACAGACTCTGTGCTAGGTTAGGTATTGCTTCATTTACCACTATGCAGCTACCTCTGGGTAGTATTTGTAATACATACCATAAACAACATTGCTGCCGGTGGTGATTGTTCCTATGCAATTTTAAAAAATAGTAGTATTGTATATTCTACCCCATCTCTGGGCCCAGTGAATATTTTCTTCTGGGGCTGGAAGCCCAAACACTGCAACATTGTACTGGTGTGTAAAAATCAGACCGTGAAACTGATGAGAGAACCTGACTAGTCCAGCAGCCAAGCTTGAGTGAAGCAGAACAAGTGCACAAGTTATTTAAAAATTATGAAAGGTCAATTTAGATTTTTTAAAAATTAAATATTTCATTTCAATGGACTAATTTTCTATTAGCAATTTTAATGAGGAGTATTTGTTTTCAATATGCTCTATCTTGACTCACTGTATCCCGTTAATTGAGAGCTGCCCCAGGTCCTCTGTGACTTCTACATTCAACACTTAGTGTATGTGGCATGTTGTCAGAAGAATTCCTGAGTCTTTCACACCACAATCCCTATAAAAGTCACCCATTAATCACACTCCATCACAGTCACATTGATAAAATAGACCAAAAATATGTACCTTTATTGTATTCTACAGTCATCACGACTTTACTTTTTCTTGTTTAAAACAATATAAGTGAGGGGCTACTTTAGCTAATTACAGGAACAATGTTACATAACAAGATCCAGTGGCTAGAAGCTGAAGCTAGGCAAATTCAGGCTAGAAATAAGGTGAACATTTTAAACAGTTCCTTTGATGTTAATTGAAAACATTATCTTGTTAAACTAGACAAATAGTGAATGACCTGGGAGTCAGCCTGTACCACAGCCTGAGTTACAACCAATTATGCAGTGGGCCCTCTTTTTTCTTCTTCTGTACTGATCTTGGTCTGGAAGAAGGAAACATTTCTGCATGAGGCCACAGGTGGTAGCAGAAGTATCAGAGGTGGAAATCACTTAGCATGCTTCTTCTGCCAACTCAAACAGAATCTATCTACATTCATTTTCAGCACTGTTGTAGCTATCATAGTGTTAGCATGATTGCAGTTTCTATTGTGGATAGAGATACTTTGAGACATTTATGCAAACAGAAATCATGCTATAGACTAGTGCTTCTTGACCAACGGGTTAGAATCCCAAAGGGCACGTGGGTCATGAAAGGAAATAGGAGTGGGGAGAAGGGTGTCATGTGGAATTGAAATTTGTATTATAGCCTAAAGCAAAAGGAAATCTCACTCCCTTACCCTACAAGATCAGGTATTCTCTAGCCTCAATTTGAAACACACATGCATGCATACAGACAAAATCAAATAAATTATATAGACTTATAACTGATACACTTTTACTATTTCTTTTATAGTAAGGCTGTTGGGGAAAATTTTGATTTTGAATAAACAGATGCAGTCCTGAAAATGTTGTGAAACACTGGTTCAGACTATTCCTCTTGCAGCTGTATAACATGCTTACAAATTTAATGCTATTTAGATCTGTGTTGCCAGTACATAAAAACCTTGTCATAACCATAAGCAATTTAAAATAAGAAAGGCATAGTATAGAGTTCCACTGAAGTTAATTTATGACATGGGTCAGCTTCCCAAGCTCAATAGAAAAAGGTTTTTAAACAATAAAAATCTTTAGGCTTCTCTTTAAAAAAAATCTAGTTAATGCTGTTGGTCATTGTTAAACATTGACCTCAAAATCAATGGGAGTTTTGACTGACAAATCCCTTGTGTGTGCACGTGTACAGTATATCCTGCATCAAATACAATTGTATCAACCTTGTATGATAGTCAGATTTTGGAGACTAGGTGTTAACAGAATTCATAGTCTGGATGGGTACTTCTATGGGGTCTTGGTTAATTTTGTTTGAGCTGATCTTTGATTCAAAGTCATTTCCAGTTTTTATCAGTTTGAGAATAAGGTCTAAAAACCACTGCTAATGATAAAAATCCCTTATTTGTCCATTACCACGACATATTTTCATGTAAATATTCTTAATGGCCTTTAGCAACATATATCCTGTTAAAGATGTCCCTTGTGCATCAAGTTTTGTGTCTAGTGACAAGTGCATGTTCAAAATTATCTCACTGGATTGTTTACTCCAAGGATTCAATGCTTGTTTATATTAGGGCCCCCTTATGTCACTCTGACAGTGTAAAAGGGCCTTAAAATGGTTGCAAATTATATTTATGCTCATTTTGTAGCCCTTTATACTACCACAGCAGTGTAAAGGGACGTTAGTGAAAAATGAGAATTGAGACCCTTTCTTTAAGGCTTTTATTTGCTATTTCAACTGTGTGTAGATGTGTGTGCACGCATGTGCATAAAAAAGAGAGAACACAGTTGATGCAAAAAGTTCCATTTAATCTTTCTCCTCAATTATGTATAGTTATAATTTTTTAAAAAGTGATTTAAAATAACAAATCAGCAAAAAGTGTGCAATTTTTCTTTCTAATGTTTAGATACATCTCATGGCAGAGCTGAATTTGATAAGCCAAAAGAGAAACATTTTAAAAATATCTTTTAGACACATCAGTGGGCAAAGAAAAAGACATTTCTAGCCGATAGATAAATGAAAAACTTGAATTGGTGGAGGGTTTTTTTTTTGGCCATCTACATCCCTGTATATTTATTATTATTATTATTATTATTATTATTATTATTATTATTATTATTATAGGGGAAATACAGAGTGACAGTGACAAAAGTGGTAGCTCTTTGCCACTTTAGCAGAGCAGAGATGCTTCAGCACATCACACAGAGATAGTGCTGATCAGCAGAGGAGAATATAACACAAAATATTATCTAAATGTTTTGATCTTTTTTTTTTAATTAAGAACATATTTACTCTTTTAACCTCAAGTGTAGAAACATAAGTGATCATCTCTGACCTGCTGCTGTAATCTCTGATGTATTCTGAACTAGGTCTGTGTGCTGAATGTTCATTCATGTCAATGTACAGTATCCAGTACAGAGCATAGCAGTTTTTCAGTGCAGAGGGTAGGGAATAATTTTCCCTTAGTGAATAACAGTAAGGAAAGTAGTTAGCAAATGATGAAAATAAGAAAATGACAACAAGCACATCTGACAATTGGAGTTATGCTGGGTCATCTCTTCCTTGTGAAATATGTTCTGTGATTGGTTACTCCCTGTAAATAAACATTGACACAGAACTCATAAATATACAAGACACAGATTAAATAGCAAACAGGCAGATATTGATTATTAAATATGGTATATGAGGAAGAACTGAAGAGTTTGCATATGTTCCGTATCCTGCTAGGAAAATGGCGCCATCTCATGGTATGAAACTCATCTTGTAAAAGGAATTGTTAAAAATTATAATGAATATCTTGTTGCTGCACTGGACTAGAATGTTTTATTGGAAGAAAAGGGAATTAACTTATAGGAGAAGGAAACTCAGAGTAGTTGACAATAGAATCACCACATTTTGAGTGGGTCTTGTGTGGTGCTAACATGAGTATTGTCTGTGCAATAAATGTCACTTAGGAAATATTTCAGATGGCAATAAATCTAATAAAAGTAAAATAATTTCTCAGGCGTTTCCGTAAGCCATCTATACATAGCTATTAATAAATAATAGAGGAGTAAAGTGCTTAGTTTTGTCTGATCACAATATTCATCATGGCCAATAAAGAAGAGAGAGAAAATCAGAAGAAAATACAAAGCTCAACTGCTTAGATATGTGTTGCCTTCTACACTATTTACCTCCATGGACTTTGTGACTTCTGTAATATTAACTTCTGTGTCTTAAACTTTTTGATCACTTTTTATCACATGTATGAACATTGTTTAAGAAAATAATCCAATGGAGAAAGATTTCATCACCCATGTCAGACGTGAGAGGATAAAAAGAAACAAACAAACCCCAGATTTCTTGGTTTTCACACCTCAACTGCTAGAACAGGGCCTCATCCTCCCTGATTGAACTGACCTCGTTATCTCTAGCTTGCTTGCTAGCATATATATACTGCCCCTGGAAATTTCCACCACATGCATCTGAAGAAGTGGGTATTCACCCACGAAAGCTCATGCTCCAAATCGTCTGTTAGTCTATAAGGTGCCACAGGATTCTTTGCTGCAAACCCCAGATACTAATTTTGGTAGTTTAAAAGAAAAATTCCAGTCTTAACAAGATTTAGATTATAGGATCAGAACCAAAATATGGCATGCTGTACTAATGAGGCTACAATGTGGCTTCAGTTACACAGAATTGTAATTTCAGGTGCAAAATCAGTCACCTATGAGATCCCCAACAGACCAAAGAATGAAATTGAAATTAATTGAAACTGACTAAGAAAATTAATTAAACATTTTTACATAATGGTCAAAGAGTGTATTCCTTCATTCACAACAACCTCCACATGCCTATAAAATGGAAACCCGACTCTATTCTACATCTCATATTTAGCGTCTTTATCTAAGAGATGAATTAGACCATTTTCTCCACTATCTGCTTATACACTTCTCCTTGAAGTGATCATTACTTTCCTTTTCTGCTTTTGATGTTAGGAAGAGCATGGTGCACCTTTAGAGAAATTCAAAATGCTCAAATTAAATGTCAAACCATTAGAAGTGACCTGACAATTCTTAGATTTCTTTTAAAATTCCACCTTGTTTCAAGTGTCACAGTAATACTCGTTTTTCCTAGTATTTTGGCATGAAGTCTGTTGTTGGCAATGGATGTTACGGGACATAAACATGGATAGACTAACTGGTAGAGCTGTGCCAATCATTTTGCACACAATACACTCCCTGGAAACGTGATATCTTCTTTTCAAGTTTCCAACTGGATTGAAAATAAATAAATAAATGTATCAATAAAAATATAACCAAAGGGAGGAAGCAAAGAGAGGAAGCAAGATATTTTGGAACAGAGGAGGAGAATGTTCCCCTGCATGCTGGGGTAGGGGACCAGGATATAAAGGAGCTCCCTTCTGTTTAGTGCAGAGAGACTTTGGGAAAGCAGCAGATTCCTGGTGGGACTTTCCATTGACTAGAATCTGGGCCAAAGCCAGCAATGGGGCTCCCAGAGGACAGAGAGTAAAACAGAATGGTTGAGTTTGGCTCAGCCAGCCATTTCACTGTTGAGGGTCTCAGGACAGAGTCCATGGTAGCAGGAGGTATAGCACATTGAGTACCAGGGTACCACCCAGACATGGTGCAATTATACCCTGCAACCAAGGGAAAGAACTTTGTAAATGCTTGCATTCAGAGGGAGAGACTTAGTGAAGTACCATTACACCTCAAAGAGGAGAGAAGATGAACAGGAAGTTAGGTGGAAGATTTGAGTTTTCATTTTGTTTGTGCTTCTTACCCCTAAATAGGGGGACTTTTTGGTTTGACTGAGGATAAAACTAACTACTGAAAGGGTGGGGAAATTGAGGCATGACTGCATTCAGACATCAGACAATATATCATCTGCAAATTTGACACCATCAACTCAGGATTAAACAAAGACTGTGAATGGCTTGCCAACTACAAAACCAGTTTCTCCTTCCTTGGTTTTCACACCTCACCTGCTAGAACAGGGCCTCATCCTCCCTGATTGAACTAACCTCATTACTCTAGCTTGCCTGCATATATATACCTGCCCCTGGAAATTTCCACTACATGCATCTGACGAAGTGGGTATTCACCCATGAAAGCTCATGCTCCAAAACGTCTGTTAGTCTTTAAGGTGCCACAGGATTCTTTGCTGCTTTTACAGATCCAGACTAACGCGGCTACCCCTCTGATACCAGACAATATAGCAACTCCTCCCACTACTACATGAGCGGGTGTGTACACCAGGGGCGGCTCCAGGCACCAGCACGCCAAGTGTGTGCCTGAGGCGGCAAGCCGCAGGGGGCACCCTGCCAGTCGCTGTGAGGGGGGCAGGCAGGCTGCCTTCGGTGGCTTGCCTGCAGGAGGTCCACTGGTCCTGCAGTGTCAGCAGCAATTCGGCCTCCCGCAGGCATGCCCCGAGGCAGCCTACCTGCCATGCTTGGGGCGGCAAAATACCAAGAGCCGCCCCTGGTGTACACGTAGCCTGTCTGTTCTGAGAAGTTCCAGAGATGTAAGTAAAGAGAAAGAAGTTCTGCTGCAGAATTACTGGTGAGTGTTCTAGTGTACTACAGTATACATCGCTTTTATGTGATATTCAGCCTGTATTTGTTTGCCCCAAATCTTTAGCAGTTAAAAAACAAAAACAAACCATAAATAAAATGTTGCATTATGCCCAAGTCCTGTTACTAAGTTTAGCTAGCTATTGTATGATTCAGTTCTCAATTGAGGGGATCAGTTAAGTTGGAAAGTGAAATTGTAACTCTTGGGAAAAAATGGTTATCAAAGAAGTTTTCTTTAGATTTGAAATAGCAACATTATTCAAATGATCCCTAAAGATTTCAAAGGATTTTCAAATGCCCTCAATGCTAGCCAAAGCTGGCTTCCATTGAAGTCAATGTTAAAACTTCCAGCATCAGTGATTTTGAATGTTTCACTGTAGGTATTCAGGATAATTGTCAAGCAAAAAATGCTTTGTTTTGTTTGTTTAAGAGCTATTAAAGAGGGATAGAGGAAGAGATTAATGTAAAACCAACTCCTTCAGAGTTTCATGTACATCTCAAAGCCATGAGTGGTCTTTGAGGATGAAAAAAGGTCTTAAAAATGCACATCTGCACTTCCACTGAAGACTAAAATATTTAAAAAATAGGTTGTGTACAATCTAGCCATGATCTCAGAAGCTGCTTCACAGGAGAGGACCCTTGGGTGAGACCCCACTGATCTTCATGAAGCTCCCAGCAGTTCAGCCTGCAGTAACAAGGTTCTGGCTTTTATTTTTATTATTTCCCAGCTGCTGCCTGGTTGGAGAGCAGAAGAAACAGGAGGATATGAAAAATTCCTTTGGAACTGAATAGAAAATGATCAAAGTAGTCAATCTACAGAAGATGACATTTTCAAAGAATTTTCAATTTTAGTACAAGCAGATTTGTACAGTAAATTCCTATTGCTCCTTTATTACTTTGCACTTAAAGTGGTAGGTAAGCCATCGAAGAAATGTTAGCGTTAAATTAAAACAAAATCAACACCTTCCACAAGTGGTATATGTTGTTCTGTGCAGTATATAAAGTAATAGTCAGCATTGCTTTCTAAACATAATTTTGCTTGTTACCACGTGAACATCATTGCCTCTTAGAAGGCTTAGCAATTTGGAGCTGGGGAGGGGAGAATGGGACCCAACAACCCAAGAGCAGAATCATCAGAACATATTTCAAACTCAAGTGGAAGATTGACTGTATCTTTTATGAAGGATTTAGCTTGAAATCTTAAGTAGCTTGTAACAAGACAACTAGCAGGTTTGGAATCAATATCCCTGAGGAACTTGCTTCTGTGTATCAGTCCATGAATAATATTGCTTAATATGTCTTGAGATCTTCTATACATTAATTTAACTTGAAGAGGGAAGGAAGAGGGAGCACATGAAAGATGGAAATGAGAATTTCTGGCACATGGAAAGAAGTTTTTGTGAGGAAAAAGTGAATTTCAAAGTGAATAGATAGCATTTGATTCAAGCATATTGGCAGAGGGAGGAGTAAATTATACCTCTCTGCACCAGCTGATTTCTTTTCTGTCTGATGGTCTTGCCATCTGCTCTTCCCTTGGGTTTCTACCAAGGGGGTGTGACTTTAAATTGTAGTTGTTTCTCAACAGAAACTGCAGAGGTGATGTGTTCCATTCTAAGGCTACCGCATCTAAGCCCCCTTCTCAACCAGTACCACTTAGGGTTATTCTGGCTGCTTAAAGACCTCCCACCATAGGAGGGGAGATTTCATCTTCTTATATTCTGCAGCAGTCTCATGACTGGCAGATTTAAAGCCACCAAGTGTGTATAGCAGCAGAAGCCAGTGTGGGACCAGAAGTGAATCTGTGCCATTCTATAAGAAATCCATTCCTGAGTCATCTAAATATCAAGCATCATCTGTATGATAGTGTACTATTATGAGATCCTCACATTAGCCTTGCAAGAGTGGAATTCATCCAGGAGGGCCCAATCAGCTAATTAGGCTTCAAACAGGGGAGCTTTTGGCTATAGGCAGCTAACTAGGAACAGACTCACCTGTGCAGGAACAGGTGGGCTCATAGAGTCAGGAAGCTGACTTCTGGAATAGCTGCTGAGAAAGGGCTATCATTCTCTGTGAAGAGGGTTCTTGGAGCTGGCACACCCCGAGAGAGAAGGGGAGCCAGAGAGGAGGAAGCAGTCCAGGGAAGGAGCAGTGAGGTTAGAGAGAGGAGGCCTATAACTGCTGAACTAAGGGCCCTGGACTGGGACCTGGAGAAGACGCCAGGCCTGGGTTCCCCTATCAGCCATTGAGGGAATGGCATGGAGGCAGTAAATGGGGAAAAAATGCCTAGGACTGTTGGTGGACTGAACCCTGGAAGGAGGAACACTGAGTGACCTAGCTGGAGGGCTAACTCAGAAAGAGGGTGCTGCAGGTCTTGGAGTGAGAGGGGCTGCAGACTAGAGTCAGAGTGATGGCATGCAAATTGCAGATGGAGGCATTAACCTTGAGAGCTAATCACCAGAGTGACCAGGAGGAGGTGCCAAACCAGGGGTGAGCCCAGCTGTCATTTCAGCACTTGCGATGAGCTAAAAGATTTTGATCTCAGGTGTGGTTGTTCATAGTATTTTGGCACAAACATAACAATATGGAGGGGAGAATATACCATGTAATTTTTAAGAAACAAGCAGCTAGTTGACTTATATTCAGCAACAAATCTGCATATGAATCTCTTCTGGCCGGCCATGAAACTGTGTGAGCCCCTGACTAAAGATGTATGTGTGACATTCTATACCTTGGGGAAGTGTACTGTAACCCCCATGTATCAGAGGGGTAGCCGTGTTAGTCTGGATCTGTAAAAGCAGCAAAGAGTCCTGTGGCACCTTATAGACTAACAGACGTTTTGGAGCATGAGCTTTCGTGGGTGAATGCCCACTTCGTCAGATGCATGCATCTGAAGAAGTGGGTATTCACCCACGAAAGCTCATGCTCCAAAACATCTGTTAGTCTATAAGGTGCCACAGGACTCTTTGCTGCTGTAACCTCCATATTCCTCATTTTCATGTAATAGTGATCTTACATATAAAGCATACCTTGTAAGGTATCAGGGGAAAGGTTATGATCTGCTGAAAGTAATTTCTCTATCCATATATATCGTTAATGCATATGAAGTTATGAGAATTGTGTTGTATGATGGTCACTAAAACATGCTGTAACTTGGGGAATCAGCCAGATCGTAGCTCCTGAGAAGCAACAGCAAGGAAATTAACCAACGTCAGGGTGAGGTGTCAAACAACCCATCACCAGCCATTGTCCAGCAAGGGAGCCTCAATGCAATAACTCACCTGCATGAGGCCACACCAGGGGAATTGCTCAACCTTGCTTGGAGAGACTCAGCAATGCCCCCAAGACATGCCTGGACTTTTGCTCCCCAAGCACATGGACTGAGGGTATAAAACAGACAGACAGAGTGGACACATACTGGGCCCTTCTCCTGCTCCCACCTATGCTGTAAGCACCCAAGATGCTGAGAAGAAGACAAGACTCCAACACAGGAGATTGGCCCAGGTTTAAGGAACAAACCTGTATATTATTGACTGCAATATCAGAGAGGTGAGGAAAAACTACTTAATCTAGTTGCTGTCCAGTCTAATAGGGTTGAAAGTTTAGACTGTGTGCTTATATTTCCTTTTCTTTTAGCAACCACTCTGACTTTTTGCCTATCATTTATAATCACTTAAAATCTATCTTTGTAGTTAATAAATCTGCTTATTTATTGTACTTAAAGCAGTGTGCTTGGTCTGAAGCTTGGTACGTATCAATTTCTGTGTTAAATTGATGAACTCATATAAGCTTGGAGTGTCCAGCGAGCATAACTTGACACTGCAAGATGGAGGTTCTTAGGGTTGTGTCTGGGACCAGAGATACTGGCTAGTGTCATTCAGTTTCACAATCCAACGAGCAGCTTACATGCCATAGGTTATGTGTGAACAGCCCAGGTGTGAGGGTTCTCACAGGAAAGCAGAGTAAGGCTGGATCCCAGAGTCAAGGCTTGGAGTGTCCTAGCACATTATCAGTCCCGATAACACCAGAGGGAAACATCACAGTATGAAGCTTTCATAAGGAAACAGAAAGCAGGCAAAACCCCTTTGATCTGATTTTCAAAATGTGCTAAGCCCCCATACTCTTAAAAGCTAGGTCCCATAAGATGTCCTGCTTGGGCACCCACGCTTATGTGCTAGGTTTGGAAATATTGGTCTAAGCAAACAAAATTAGCAAAAAGGGTCTAGTAAACTCCTGTGACATGGAACCAATGAGGTTTTTTTTCAACTCTACCCCAGAATTGCAAGCTTTATTTATCTGGGACTCCTGAGTGGTTGATACATGCATTTATTTGTAATCACTTTCAAAATTTGGACTAAACAGTTCAAACAACCAAGCCTTCATGCACAATGCTTGTATCAAATGCAAATCACAAATAAAGGCAAAGTCCTCTGAACTGCCACACACTGTGGATGACATTTATTTCAGACCCATATTTCTTTCTGTCCTGTGTAAATCTGTGGTTATCTTTCTATTAAGTACTGTGTAAATTATTTGACATTTGAAATGCTGGGGTGTGAAACTTAGCTCATGAACAACTTTACGCATTAAAGAAATGAACGTTATGCTAAGCTTCCTCCTGTGCTCTGTGTCAAGTCCATCAATTTAGGTCTGTTTGTCACAATTTATAGGCCTTTGTCACACCTTCAAGGTCTCCAGGGAGCTACTGGATGGGAAAAGTGCGTGCTGGTGCCTAAATGGTTTTAAAATATTTCATCCATTGGTACTGTTTCAGCTGGTACTTGGAGGATGGCATGGATTTTGAAAGGCATTCAGCATATAATAATGAATGTTGTGCATCTCAATGTCATTACAACCATCTAGTCACATTAATTTTCAAATGCCAGGTGTCAATTCCAGTATATTACAGTCTCCACTGAACAGACTAAATGTGGTACTCACACAACCTCTGTTCAAGCTTGCTGAGAAGCATGTTTTGATCATGGTGAGGCTGATACTGCTTTATGGAGGTGGATTATACCTTTAGTTTTATTCTGTGATGCATATTTTCACCCCAAAATACCAAAAACTAAATCCATGAAGGGATTTAGGATCCTAACTGCCACTTTAGGTGCCTTAAGTCCAAAATTTAGATCCTTAAAACCCCTGCTGAGTTGCTGTTTAACCCTGAAGGCCAGTGGTGGGCAACTTGTGGGCTGCACACGATGTGTCAGGGTAATCCACTGGCGGGCCATGAAACAGTTTGTTTACATTGACTGCTCACAGCCACGGCCACCCGCAGCTCCCAGTGGCCACGGTTTGCCAATGGGAGCTGCAGGATCAGCGCGGGCCTCAGGGACGTACTGGCCACCACTTCCCGCAGCTCCCATCCGCTGGGAACGGTGAACCACAGCCACTGGGAGCTGCAGGAAGCCATGCCTGCAGATAGTCAGTGTAAACAAACGGTCTCGCGGCCCGCCAGTTGATTACCCTGATGGGCCGCAGGTTGCCCACCACTGCTGTAGGCACCTAAGTTTCTGCACCAAACAGCTCAGTACCTAAATCCCAACAAGGTTCTCAAACTCAGAGTCTCCTCCATGAGCTATCTAGCTTGCAGGGCCCATTCTGGTAGACACTCTTAGGGCACACCTAAATCACACAAAGCATTGCTGAGGAGGAGGTAGTGTCCCCCCCCTCCCCGCCATATTTAAATATGTATCAGAGCAGGGACTGGACCCTGCGTCTCCCCAGACAGTGTTCTAACCATGAGACTATAGTGCCATTTTTCTCTCTCTCTGGCCCAATGATTATTTAAATATTGTATACAAAGTGGAAAAGCTTCAGCAGAAGACATCATCATTAGCCCAACCTACACTAGCCCATGGTCCACTGGTTAGAGCGGTAGTTCTCAAAGCCGGTCCGCTGCTTGTGTAGGGAAAATCCCTGGTGGGCCGGGCCAGTTTGTTTACCTGCTGCGTCCGCAAGTTTGGCTGATCGCAGCTCCTAATGGCCGCGGTTCGCTGCTCCAGGGAGATGAGGGCCGCGGGAAGCGGCGCGGGCCAAGGAATGTGCTGGCTGCCCTTCTCGCAGCCCCCATTGGCCTGGAGCCAGTGGGTGCCGCGATTGGCCGAACCTGCAGATGCGGCCGGTAAACAAACCAGCCCAGCCCACCTGGGGCTTTCCCCGAACAAGCGACAGACCGGCTTTGAGAACCACTGGGTTAGAGCACTCTGTTGGGACACCCAGACCCTGCTCTGAATCAGTAGAGATTTGAACCTGGGTATCCCATGTCCTGGCTGAGTCGTTGTAACATTACCCAGGGTATAATCTGGACTTCTGAACAACTGTGTCCCCTGAATTCTGCAGCATGGGTTAGGTTCCCTCTAAGCTGTGCAGCCTCACAGCTACCTATTAAGCCCTGTGCAAGGGATCAGGGGCCCAGCACAATGCTGCCACAGCAGGGAGAGGTGCCCTTCCCTGCCAGCCACATCGCGGACCTGCCCCAAACTTGCTGTGGCCTTGCCGTGGCTGGAGCAGAGACGCCCCTCTCCCCAGCCCCAATGTGGAGCTGCCCAGTATTTGCCATGGTGGAGAGAGACACCCTTGCCCTCGGCCCCAACATAGATCTTCCTCGGACTTGCTGTGGCCAGGAGACAGGAGCCCCTCCCTCAGCCCAGCCCAGTCCTGCTGGAGCTGCCACAACCGTGGGCGAGGAACCTCTCCCCGGGCCCCAAACTGCTGTGATGAAAGAGGGCTTGAGTGGGAGGAGTCCTCTCTGAGTTTGGGGTGTGGGGAGTCATTGTAGTCCCTGGGCAGCCTGCACACCAAACCCCTTATCCCCGGCCCAACCTCAGAGCCTGCACACCCCCACACCCCAAACCTCTGCCCCAGCCCAGAGCTCCCTCTCACACCCCAAATCCCTCATCCACAGCCCCACTCCAGAGCCTTCCCCTCAAGCCAGAGCCCTAAACCCCTCTAGCCCTGTGCCCCAGCCTTGAGCCTCCTCCCACACTCTGAACTCTTTGGCCCCACTCCGACCACATTAATTTTGTTATGTGTACCAATATGTGTGACACATCACCGCCATATTGGTGCACATAACAAAATTCATTCCACACATGGACATAAAAAATTAGAGGGAACTTTGAGTGTGGGGTGCATTTTACACTGTTTGCTGTCATATCATCCACTCCTGGCCTGTTTACACGCCCTTCAACATGCAAATTCATTCCCAGCTAAATATATGAGCACTCTGACCAGTCACTCATGAATTACATATAGAGCAACAACCACCCTTGTTACAAATTCTTAATACCACCCTTGTTCCCCCCAAAATGTGCACCTTGTACTATCCAGCTCATTACTGAACAATGCAAGCTTATAGAAAGTCTGTCATTTCATTGAAGGAAAATAATATATGCACCAGCCTCGTTATCTCAAATGGAGTTTCCCACACACTTTAATCCAAACACACTGGTTAAGATAAAACAGTATGATAAACTTAAGTGATTACAAATGATGGTACATAGAAGTCAGGATTGGTTACAAAAGAAAATAAGAGTAAATAATAATACCAAACTTAATCTAAGTGAACTTAAAAGCAAAAGCTTTTGTCTCACCGTACATTGCAGTAAATATCACAGGCTGGGTCCCCGTTAGCTCAGTTCTTTGAGAGTCATTGATGTCATGAGCAAGGATGAAGGAGTAGAGAACAATGCAATCCAGCGATTTCCTCGCATCTTCATAATTCAATTTATTGTGCTAGAAACATCTTTGCTGAGTCATAGTGACACACAGACAGTTGTGGATGTAACATTTGCACCATCCCTGTGATGAAATGTCATTTTTTGTCTACACCTTCCTCTTGCTGGAGAATGGCACTTAAACAGGTGATAGCTCTTTAACACTTGCCTGGGGGTGCTAGTGTGTCTGACTCTGAAAAACTGGCTTGGGCCTGCTTTTCCTAAGTGTGGAACATATTACAGCAATACTATGCAGCAGAATCTTTTAACTTTACATTCGGTGTTGATGCACATATTTTACCAGGACAATAATGTTCAACAGATTATGAGTTTTCAAATGATGCCTCACAAGGCATACTTTATACAAGATTAATCATAGTTTTCTAAAAGTGGTGAGCATAATAATGTAGATCATCACTGTCCTGTAATCACAGAGCTATTGAGTGATGGGGTATCGCCAGCACATTTTTTTTAGGTACCCATCTCACTCCCTGTATTGCACAGGGAGCCTGGGCTTCTAACAAGAGTTTGTGACTGCCACTATGCATCAGGATGCCTAAATTAGGCATTGCAATGATGAGTCTAAGTCCTTTTATTGTTCTAACACTACAATTTTCCAAACTTTTAGCATGTATGTGGCCCCATTGAAATTAACGGGACAACTCCTGTTTAAAGCTAGGCACGTAGTTAAGCCACTTGTGAAATCTGGGCTTAATGCAGTGCCACTGTGGTCATGATGATAAAAACAAACAACATGTCAAATATAGGTTTCTCTAGTCCTTAAATTCTGTTCTTTTTGAAACACCAGTCAGAGTAGCAGTTGGGGTAGTTTTGGCTTTTCACACATTTAAATTACATGAGTGACAGTGCCATAGTCCACAGAGTTGAGAATGGAGGGGACAAATCACTCTAAAAAGGCATATATTTTAAATGGCTGGGTAGCAAACCTAGTATTTCCTAATTGGAACTTGTGCTTCTCTCCCAGTGCATTATTTCTTGCAGTTATTTATACCCAACTGCTTCTTCATATGCATTTTTGGGTACAGCTTATTAACTGCTATTTTGAGCTCCTTGCTTTCTTCAGATGTGCAATGGATGTAAACGTTATGGCAGCCCTGGGACTGTGTATACAGCTAGATTGCTTTATAAATAAACAAATAATTGTAATTAATAAAAAATAATTAAATTAAATAATTATTCAAGCAGACAGAGTCACCCGTAGCTTAGACACATTTTTAGTGGCTTATATTTGACTGATCACAATGGAAGAGAACAAATGAATGCCTAACTGGTCTCTAAACAATACAATTTTCTGAAAACAAAGATCCTACTGTTATATTTTTCCACCTTCCACTCATACCTCCGTCCCAGCTACCAGCATCCAAGGGGAAAAGGGGAATTGGCCTCAACAATTTGCAATGCAAAGGTCGTGTTATAAATTTATATTTCTGCAATGAGGTAATGGGTTGACTCTTAAGTGTTCAGCCATGATTGATTTACCCTTTATACTATTTGGGGCATTTCTTCAAGTTTTGCCTTGAAATGTTGGTTTGTGTGCACTGAATATTTTGTAGATGCAATCAGAGTGTACTTATGCTGCAACCTAACTAAACCTGTTGTGAACTCCAGTCTTCATATTCCCCACTCTGTCAGCAGTATAAATCAACTTGTGTTATTCTGGAGGTATTAGGAATAGATTTAGTCATGCACTAAACACTGAAACTTGGGCCAATTGCCGCTAGCTGCGGGTGCACTGAAGGTATTAGCAAAAGGCTGCCACTCTTCATCAGTCATAATGGGGTATGGCAGCATTGCTTTTGTGGACATGGCTACTTCTGACAGCTAAGAGTGAAAAAAAAATTTATACTCAGTGTACTGTCTGAAATGCAAAACAGGACAAGAGTATGCCTTCCCAATTGTCTAGTATTCAAGATATTAATGGAGCCAGCAAGGTTGTATTATCAGGGCAGCACAGCCGTGAATGCATAAGCTAGAAACAGGCGTCTCTAAGTAAAATATTTCTTTCTCATATTACTTATGTAAGAGTCAGCTTCCAGAGTATATCTTCAGAACATATTATTGGTAATTTTTTCCTATAAAAGATAAACCCCACAAGGGCAATGTCAGCATCTCTCTTTACAGATGCAAACGCTCACACGATGCTGGAGCTTTGCTAAAACTGTCAATGATAGGTCAGGGGAATGTCTTTTTGAGACTGGGGGCCTCCTGATCTGAATTGCAGTGTAGTGCTGCAGTGAGTCATAATCTGCTCTCCACGTATTCTAAACAAGAAAAAAAAAACAAGGTAGGCAGATGTTGATTAGGTCTTATTTGAGTTCAGAAATGAAGATGAACATTGTTTTGGATGTCAGGCAGCTATTTTGAGAAATATTGATGAGGAATGTTGTTGCAAGTGTGAGGTTTCTGGGCTACCGTTTCCTTTCTCTCCCAGTGCCCTTATGAAAAATATAAAACTTAAAAAGTAATGTACGATTGGCCTGATTTTTCAAAGGTGCTGAGCACCTCAGTTCCCAGCACTGTGACAAACACACAAAATGTATAAACATAGGAAGGAACAGTTTTTACAAATGAGATGTTGGCATATCTTTTAAACCTTCAGTACAGCCAGTTGCAGCAGAAAAAAACAAAACAAAAACAAAAAACAAGCATATATAAATAGCTGACAACTGAAGGTACAGTCCCAAAAATATTTAACTACTGGTAAATAATATTCTATTATTGGTTTAACAGCGCGATTACTTGCGATTATTTTTTTTTAATCATTTTACAGCCCATGTGTGTGTGTGTGTGTGTGTGTGTGTATATAAATGCACGTTGTGTTAATACTATGCACATAATGCCTATTAATGTGGCGTATACTAGACCTAGCATATATGGGCTAACAGTAAGCATTACCCCCATGAACTACGATTGCACAAACAAGCCCTAAGAAACTAGAGGTATAATTACCACCATATTATGTGAGCTCCTTCCAGAAGTGCACTAAACAATGTGACTTCACATCTGCTATATAGTGTTTGTTAGAACATTCTCTCCCCAAGGGAGAAGCATGTACAGTGGAGAGTCTTGTTTTCTTGGGGTTTTAGGTTTGTTCGTATATATGTTGCTTTGCATTTATATTAGGAGAAGGGCAGGTAAAAGAAATGTGCCATGAACTTTCAGTGGAAGGTATTGAGGTTTGTGGTGGTCCCTAGACCTTGGAGGATTCAATCCACCATCTCAGAGCAGCCCAAAAGAAAATTTTGACTTCTGCACAAACTAACTTTACCTTTATTGTAGAGAGATCCATTGTGCTAAAGGAATGAAGTTGTTGACCATGGTCTTCATCCAAGATTTTTAAGCAGCCTTTTAGGTACTCTGAGCCCAGGCCATGAATGCTTTGGACATAAGGACTCAGACCCTGAACCTCATTCAAAATTCTATATGAAGCCAGTGTAGAGAGTGAAGGACAAGTTTGATGTGCTCATGGTAGCCTGTGTTACTAAGTAGATTCATTACAGCATTCTGTACTAGCCAGAGTTTCCTAAGTGCTGAAGGCTTCATGCCCAAGTATATCACATTGCTCTAGTCCAGTTAAGTGATGAAGGCACGAATAAATGAGGCCATATCCTCATCCTGTAGAATGGGATGCAGTCTTCTAGCCAACTGGAGATGATAGAAAGTATTAGTTATGGATGCTGCTATGAAAGATCTTAGTGTCTGCTAAGAAGCTGAGACTACTCCTAGACTGCAAACTGAATTGATCAATTTTGGATGTGTACAGTCAACCAAAGGAGACTGCACTGCTGCTGAAAACTCTTCAAAATGCTTCCCCACTAGTAATGCCTCGACTTGCTTAGGCCCAGGTTCAGCCAGCTTTTTTCATCCATGAGCTGACCTCATCTAAGCAGTTGGCCATCTTGGTGCTAGGGGTGTGGTTGTTTGTATTAAAGGGTTGGTAGAGTTTGTATTAAAGTGCATGTTCAGGGCACTTGAGTCCATGTTGTCTGACTAGTTTATCTAAAGGCTGCATGTATATGTTGAAAAGGACTGGACAGAGAATTGATGCTTCTGGAACATCACAACTGAGGGGTCTTGTGGTGGAGATGTATTTTCACATCACTGATTGTTGGATGTATCTCTCAGAAATGGATTTGAGCAATTGTAGTGCATTACTCTGAACCCTTTCCACCTCTCTCAAGTGAGACAGCAATATCTTATGGTCAGCAGTGTCAGATGTTGCATAAAGGACCAACAGGAAAAGAGTGGATGTCTGTCCTCTGGTCATGGAGAGGATCCTTTTGTGCTACAAGGCACAGAGAGTTTGACCCACCTCACTAATTGGGGCTCCTAAAGTCCCGTGGACTTCAACGTGTTAGAGGTGAGCTGTGTGAACAAAACCATATTGAGAGAAGCAGCCTGAGATGTCCACAGAGATGCTGTGGGCTCATGTAGAAGCTACTGGTGAGAAAAGGCTTGGTGATTTAGTCCTTTTTTATGCAGTTTTAATTTTTTATTGTAGAGACATTTCTGTGGGAATTGTATAACTTGAAATAATAGTAGATATGAAAACTTTATTAGTCCTGTGTCCTCATTTTTCCCCCTAAAATAAATATTTTTTTCTGGTCCCAGTGAACTGACTTCTCAGTGCTGTGGCCTTATGATTTTTAGATAGTCCCTTTTCATTTCTATGGAATAATGTCCAGCAAATAAAAAGCTCAACAGCTATTTTCTGGTGGTTAGCTGTATGTTTAAAAAAAAAAAAGAAAAAAAAATCACACAAAACGTAAACCACCCCAGTTTTATGCTGTGTTGTGAATGCTTCTCATTATTGTATACAAGTATTTGCTACAATGTAATGCTTTTCCATATCCAGAAATGTCCATGATATTTCCACAATGAGATTTGTGACACACATGGCTACAGTAGTACTGTAGTGAACTAGATTGTACCAAGGGTTAGTGAACTAGTGAATTCACTTCTGGAGACTTTGGATTAATTGTCATTTAGGGCACAAGTTTCTGTGTGTTTATGGCTCAATACTTACAGGTGTTGGGGCAGTCTGGCTTGATCTAGTGAATCATTTTAAAACATACTTCACTTTAAGCATATGAGTAATCCCCTAGTACTTGTAAAACTGAACGTTTAATTTTCAGAATTATTTGTGGCCATAATATCAGACAGTATCAGCATCCTGTTCACTGGGTGGGCCAAGGACTGGAAATGCTGCTGATCCAAACTGTGTGAGATACTTCTCCGAGCACCTACTTTACTTGCAGTAATCTTGATTTTAGCTTCTGTTTCAAGGTCCTTATGTCTATGAGCATCCACTTTACACAACCCTTGGCTTTCTATGTAGAAGTTCTCTTAGCCATCCTAATATCACCCCCTTGAACGTTTACAATACTTTTCTCTATCTTTGGTCAGGGTGGTTTAAGTCATTGGTAATGATCCTGTTCCATTTGGAATCAACATGTCTGAAGCAACCATCTGAAATATGCTAGTCCTCCACTGTCATTTGCTGTCACTTTAAAATAAAAATACTCCTGATGAACCATTAGAATGTCCATTTTCTTAAGCCTTTAAAGTTCTTTGGCATTTCAGCGCATTTAAATTTAGCCTTTTCCCACCCTTAAAAAGAAAGAGCAAGGGCTTAAGCATATCAGTCTGTTTTGCTGTATTTTACAATCTCTAAAACAAAGATTTCCAAATTACAGATCAAATATTAATGATATAAAACTTCATTTTATTCTGAATATAGTCCGACATGTCTACAGTGGAAGAAAATATAGTTTGTTTATTTTGGCCCTTTTATTATGTTTGTTTATTAATAAAGATATAAAAATAAAATGATATTTTTTATTAAAATCCCTGGGGAGGTAATAAATTTAACCCTCTATCAGTGCTTAGTAGACAATGAGTATTCACTGCTATATTGCACTGTATTATTTAGTGGAGAAATAACTAAGTTATAAAGGCTGATTTTATAATTGTTTTTTATGCTTTACTATAAAACAGTTCATTTGTTAGTCAGACAGAATGGACAATGCTTAATAACATTGAAAAGATGAGAAACTAGTTTAAAAAAAACCTGTTACTGGACATGTATGTCAGTTGTTGAAGAACCAATGAAGCCACATAAGAAAAAACTAAGCAAGAAATGACCTCTCTGAAAAACACACACTATCCATGTTTTCCAGTTTGTTTTTTGGGGAGTTGGAAGGTGAATTAATCATATCTAGATATTATTTTTCAAAACCAACACACATGACTGTTGGGATTCTCAAGCCTACCTGCATCTACTTGCCTGAGGAAAACAAGACTAAGAGTTTGCCTTAATAAAACAGTTTACTATTGACCAGTTCTACCTTATTTTGAATAATTTAGCTGGTGTGTGTATGCAGAGAGTATGTGAGAAGGAATTTAAGGTAACATATATAGGCATCTAAAATTAAACATCTACATTGATACTTGGGCACCAAATTAAGCTGCATGTTTTTCCAGAGGTTATGATTACCTGCAACTTCCATTTACTTTGAAACTCATGGTACTTTTATTTAGGTTCCTAAACATGGGTATGAATTTAGGGGCCTAATTTTGGGCACCCACCTTTGAAAACATTGGCCTTAATCCCTTCAAGATAGAACAGGTTCCAGAAACAGGTTCTTTTCCAGGGGAAACTATTTTTATTGGTGCTTCCTTTATCAGCACTCCTATCACAATTTCACAAGCAAGGCCAGTTTTCTAACAGTCTCATATATTTTTCCAGCAGAAAGCTTTTGTTTAACATGATACAACTGTTAGCAAAGTTAAAGATTGGGACCTCCAGGGACTGAATCTAATTTCAGCTGGGTTCACTCTGGTCTCTTTTTATTTAATACTTATGTCTATAAAGCCTCGTGCATGCAGCAAAGATAAATGAGCAGGTCAAATGGCATGGCTACCTTTTTTAGTCTGTAGTGATAGTAAGAGAAAAAAATATGAAAATAACTAGCTGTGCCCAATAAAATCTGTTTAATCTAATTTGGGACTGCAAACACTGAAATTCAATCATCATTGTATGGTTAATTCATGACATCACTGCAGGACAACATTAAGATTGTGTTTTGTTTTAATAGGGCATTTCTTACCAAAGCATGTTTGGATTTATTTTAATTGCAACTGCTAAATTTCCTGGGTTTTTACTGTTTAATTTGCTGAGAATTGCAATATCGCTGTAATGTTTTTATCCTTAAGTGTTCAAACTTCAATCCACCATAACATAGGTTTTGGGGGGGATTGTTTTTGTTTTTGTTTGTTTGTTTTCTGGGAATATATAGTGAGGTTCCAATCTGATTCCCATTTGCTTCAGTGAGCATTGGACTGAGCCCTTAAACAATGTTATACTGCTGTATCCTAGTGAATCTTATGACTCTTTCGTGCTGGACTTTCTTTTCTTTCAGATCTCTGAGTGAAATTAAATACCATGCTGTGTGTGCTGTAATAGCTAGGCATAATGGATTGAGTTAAAGGCAGAGTTTGCACTCTATTAACTCCAAATTTCTTTATTTTTTATGAGTTTATATCACAACTGTAATGTTGTATAAGGATAATGGGCCCTAATCATCCTTGGTGGCACTCTATTAACTTACATGCATAGAATATGAATGAGACAACATTTTGTGTGTAATCCAACAAATACAAGACCAAATTCTTACTCAGGCAAAAGGCTCATGAAAGCTACACAAGTTTTGCCTAAGTAAGACCAATGTAAAGACTGCAAGACTTGTCCCATGTAATAGTGAGGTCCCGCAGAGGTCTGTCCTAGATCTGTAACTATTCAACATGTTGGAGTGGACATTATGTGTATACAATTTGAGAATAACACCAAAGTGGTGGCAGTTTGGAGAATAGGGTTACAATTCGAAATGACCTTGACAAATAAGAGAATTGGTCTGAAATCAACAAGGTGAAATTCAAGTAAGGCAAGTGCAAAGCACTTCATTTAGGAAGGCAACATCAAATGCACAAATGTAAAATGGGGAAGAGCTGGCTAGGCAGTAATGCTGCAGAGAAGGATCTGGGGGTTACACTGGATCACAAATTGAAGATGAGCCAACAGTGTGATGCAATTGTGAAAAAGGCCAACGTCATTCAGGTGTGTATTAGTAGGAGTGTCATACATAAGACCCAGGAGGTTATTGTCCCACTCTACTAGACATTGATGAGCTCTTATCTGGAGTATTTTGTCCAGTTTTGGGTACCATACTTTCAGAAAGATGTGGACACAATGGAGAGAGTCCAGGGGAGAGCAACAAAAATGATAAAAGGTTTAGAAAACCTGACATAAGAGGGAAGGTTAAGAAAACCCTGGGTATGTTTAGTCGTGAGAAAAAAGGACAGAGGGAGGCTCTGAGTACAGTCTTCAAATATGTTAAGGACTGTTATAAAGAGGATCAATTGTTCGCCATGTCCACTGAAGCTGTGACATGATGTAATAGACTTAATCTGCAGTATGGGAGATTTAGGTTAGGTATTAGGAAAAAATATTCTAACTATAGGGGTAATTAAGCTCTGGGATAGGCTTCCAAGGGAAATTGCGGAATCCTTGTCATTGGAGGTTTTTAAAAAAACATGTTGGACAAACATCTGCCAGGGACAGTCTAGATATATTTGGTCCTGCCTCAGTGCAGGTGAGGCTGAAGTCGATGACCTTTTGAGGTCCCTTTCAGCCTTACATTCCTATGATTCTATGAATGTACCTGATCACAGTCTGCCTTGCTTTTTATGAGTATAAACTGAGGAAAACTGGCATATTCGAAGCTGTACTATAAAGTACACTATAATTAAATCTATCTTATGAACTGAGCACCTAATGATTAAAAATAATACCAGTGATGGTGATAATTATAGATGCTGTGCTGTAGTTGTAAAGGCTAGAAATGAAGTGTTACTGATTAACTAAATCAGTGCTAGTAATTTTTTTTTGATGAAATGTCTTGAAGTAAAATCAGATTTATTATTTATTTTTCCTCTTTGCAGCTACAGTGTATCAGCTAGGATTGATTTTAAATTGCAAGCTCAATACAGTATTAGAATTTCAGCTAAAGGGAAAAAAATCCTGGGGAATGGATCAATGTTATGTACTATTTTCAAGGTGTATGTGAGCTGTATTGAACCAGAGTTTCTAAATATTAATCCATAATAGAGCTTCAGGTGTATTTTCAAATGCAAGACATTACATTTCTGGTATTTTGAACTCCAGAGTGCATGAAGCAATCAAAAAATATTATCTATGTAATACACTGGAAAAATGTGCATTTCATACCCTTCTGGTAGCCGGCCAACTATATCAATAAAGGAGTTATTCTTTTAACTCAACTATTGGAGGGCTATGCCATAGTGCTTGAAAGCCCCTTGTGTTCAAACCTTTCTGATAATACATATGAGAGGGCCATTGTGGCCAAGATTTTCAAAAACAGGAGCCTAAAGTTAAGCTAAAAATCTTGGTTGATTTCAATGAGACCTACTTAGTGCCCAACACTTTTGAAAATCAGCTGACACACATTCAGAAGCCCCAGCGTAATTCACCATCTTTTGAAAAATTGGGTGTACCTCTCCATCTGGAGTAGGAGGAGAAAGCTTTTCACTCTGGGGTACAAATTCAAGGTAGCCCCCCTGCTGTTTTGTTAATGTTGGGAAAGAGCTTTGTTCTGTTACTCATATGCTCTTGCTTCCTATATGGGGTAGATAGTCTCCTACTTCTCTTAAAACCTGATATTGAGGTCTGATATGGGCTTCCCAACTCCTTTTCTCTTCCCCTCACAACAGCAGCCAACCTAAAATTTAAGGGGCAGTTTGGAGGGATTGGATTCAAAGGAGGAGATCTGTTTGGGGAGAAAGAGCCTGAAGGACCAGCCAGGCGTTTAGTGGGAATACAAATTTTGGGATGATTATTTAAATCAAACCTCTAAATCACCCAACTCTAATTCAAATCTCAGGATTCAAGGAATCAGATATTTGGGTTTAGTGTTTGAGCTGGGAACAAAAACCAGCTGTATGAGGAAAGAAAGTAGCAGGGTAGGACAAGGAGGAAAATGACACAAAGAAACATTCCCTCAGTCAAAGAATGGAATAAACTGGAGTTTTATGGTGGAAAGATAGTAAGATACTGTGTGGTGGGAAGGATATGTGGATAGATAGATAGACATAAGGGCATTTTTCAAGATAAAAGTCTCCATATTCCATTGGCAATTAGGGCTGTATGTGGGTTGTAGTTACTTGTATTTGTGTTTATTTGTATAAATAGTTGGGGTTTGCATTTTACTAGCTTCTTTAATGGATCAGGGAATACCTAAAGTCATACAGATCACACTTTTACTAGCCCTATAAATGAATTCCTGAGCATCCCCCCCCACCTCAAAAAGCCCACAAAAACTGTAAACTCTAATTGAAATACTGAAATGCCCAAGCTTATCTAAATATTTCTGTTTATTGAGGTTCCTGTGGAACCCAAATGCACAGCCTTTTTACCCAATCCCATGAAGTCCTCAATCACTGCAACTTAATACATAGTATATATTTATCCCATAGGATTATGCCCTGGTTTGATATCAAGATTTATGAATGTGACTGGATTGAGGATGTGAATTAATGTTCTAGTGTATTGTGAGTAACCTGGGTTGTGTTATATATGGCACTCCTGTTAGTGTAATTAAGCAGTAAGGGGAAAATCTTGCCTTTTCCTCTGAAATGTTAGTGGTCCCTTAGCAGAAGAACCAATGATGTTCTACTTTTCAAGGTGAGAGTTGAGGGGCACGATTCAGGAGGCATATATCATGCAATCCCTATGCATTCCCCTTCCCTAGTAGAGAATTCAGCTTTGTTGAGGTTCCTTGTATTCCAGCAAGTGCTGACAGGGTTGGGACTGGCAGATACCCTGCTACATAGACCCCTCTGTCTTTGTCCCCCTGTGGTAAGAGTCCATGGAAGGTTTTGTATGTATTGTAAAACATGCTGATCCTTATCCTGGCCAAGAGAGAGAACCTCCATACCCAATGCCTCTCCCCTGCCCCCCAGTAGAGCTACATAGTACACATTTTGTTATCTTGATTCTGTATTAGATGAGAAGTTTAGGCATAAATGTCTGAATATACAATGCTTCCATAATCATTATGTTGAACTATGACTTTGGTCTTCTGTTGCACCTCATGACCTCTAAAATGTGACATTTCCCATCCTTCAGCAAATTAAAGACTAACCTCAAGCTTCTTCTGAAAAGAGTCCAGATGATCTCTGTAGTATTATTTTATTTTTACTGCATCCCTAATCTTTCCTTTCATTGAAAGGTGACTCTAATTAACGTGCCCTCACCTTGTAAACATGAACAGCATTATTTTAAAACTGGTCTTGCTAATCAAATTGCTTTTCATTAACTCTCACGCTTCCCCATGATCATCAGTGGAGTAAAAAAAAAATCTTCTGTGGCACTTTAACATTTTTACTTTGGCCAATGACCATCTGTAACTGTAGCAACTCTACAATACTATCCAACAAGCGGTCAATTTATTTTCACTATCAGTTCCACTTCCAATTCCTCCACCAGTGCTGGTAATCATAAGTAGAGATGTGTAGGAGAGTTTAAAAAAATCACCTCAAACTTTTCCTTTGACTATATTGGACTATCTTTCACTATCAAAACAGCTGTTTATTTTTTTGAAAAATAAAATAAACATTGACATGCAAATCACTGTTAGTTCTAGTACAATGATGATGCTTAAAAACTTTCCAGTTACCTTTATAGCTAATAATTTTTCAGCATTTGCAATATTCCCTGGGGAATGCCAGGTGTGTAATATGCACCCCATACTAACAGAAAGATTGTATGATGGACCACCATGTCATATGACCTTCCTTCCCATTCACTCCCCTCTGTATAAGTGATTGTTTAAAATCATTTTGGCAACTACCACAATTAATTACATGGAGAAATAATATGAAAGTAATATAGTTTTGCATCAGAAACATGGAGGGATAGCCAGTTTGCTCTCTGTAGACCACCCTGAAGTTCTCTTCAGACCACCATTTTACAACTACTTCTCAATATGACACAGAGGGGAAATGGAGTAAACTTACTCTCTGAGTACTCCTATATGTATGAACACAAGGCAGACTATCTTACTGTAAACACATCTGATATAAGTGTCAGTACTCTATTTCTGCAGTATTCCTATCTGAAGCTGACCAAAGCAGGTAGATGAAACAAAACTCAAGCCTTGATTTCAAACTCAACTTAGTGAATAAAATACTTTGTTAATTTTAAAATGTACACACTCGTTTTTGGACTTGTATTCTAGCACTCAAAAGTTTTCTTCTAGGAGGCCGCACTATAATTCTCATGGTATTTTGTGGTCTGCCTGCAGGCAGATCACGTGGTTGCCTGCCTAAGTACTGATTTCAGTGCCAGTTTATACATTTTACTTAGCAAATGCCAGTTAGGTGCAAAAATGTTGGTTTTGAACATGCCTTGAGCTGTGTCTAGCTTTCAACATGCACTTTAGGCACCCACATTCTAAATCTGGCACTATATTTTCACCAGTGTCCATTTCATATGTGAAGGGAAGATGTTTGTAAATAAATAACTAAATCTCTTCAAAGGTCTGATGCTATTGGTAATGGCAAAATGCCCATGGCAGGAGCAGGATCAGGCCCTCGGAGAAATCTTGGAGAAATCTTCTTCTTATTATTATTGTAAGTGAGGTCTTTAGAACCAATATTATTCGTAAACATAACTGTAGAATCCCTGTTATTAGAACAAGGGAGACAGATGACACTAAAGTGCTTGATACTCCACTAAGTTGGAAACCAGAGTTTCCATGGTGAGCTGATATACAAAAGCAAGCAATATTTGTGGCTGTGTTACTAAACCTGTGAACAAAGAGGTCCAAATACACAATCTTGTCTAAAATTAAGCACCTATATCCAAATGTAGACACCTAAATATGTGACTTGTTTTTCAGTGGTGCTGAGCACTCACATGAATGTCAGCAAACCCTGCTGATGATCTTGGTTTACAAAGTGTGGGGACTCCCAAGCTGCACTTGGAGTTTGGTGTCTTTGCAAATCCAAATGCTCAAAGCCAGACTGGTAACTGTGTGGTCCCAAGTGAGTGTTGTTAAAACTGTCAAAGCACACAAGAATTACCCTCCTCTCTATCTCCCTCCTTCCAACAGGGTGTAGGCGGGCTCCCCCTTGCCTTTAGACATCTCTTAAAGGGGAAATTGATTATCCTGTTACTCTCACACCTATTTACATTTCCAAGGGTGGGCAATTGGCTTGCTTTCCCGCACATCACCCCTCACCTCCAACTTGCTGGTAAGTGTCTTCTGAAGAGTGGGTGCACCTTGCCTTCTCTTCCCCATTTGCTGCAATTGCTACTTACATTTATGTCACTGTGGTGCTGAAACGTTACATTGTTCTTTTCCTGTTTCCAAAGAAGCAGGAGCTACAGCAAATGCCTTCATCTAAAGAGGTTAAGCTATATAATATGTCAGCAATATTCCTGATCTTTGTTTTCTTTTGGAAATTAAAACATCTGTATTTTTTTTTTCTAGGAGCATACGTGCTTCAGGTTAAAGCTACAGATGCTGACGATCCAACATATGGAAACAGTGCCAGAGTGGTTTATAGCATTCTTCAGGGGCAACCGTACTTTTCCATTGATCCTAAGACAGGTAAATGTTTCATCAGCAACAATATTATCATTTCGCTTTCAAACATTTACATTTTGATTAAACAGGTGGGTGGCACCATTATTGGGGTGTATGGAAATAAATACCTGATGCTGTGATACACCCAAAGGCCAATACATAATCATATATTTGCTTTGTGCGCAGACTGGGTTTTGAATAAATTGCAATCTGCCATATAGTTTGGAATGTCTAAAGTATGTATGTGTTGAAGAGGTCTTTCCTGATGCACTCTT
This sequence comes from Gopherus flavomarginatus, assembly GCF_025201925.1. Classification (NCBI taxonomy): domain Eukaryota; kingdom Metazoa; phylum Chordata; order Testudines; family Testudinidae; genus Gopherus; species Gopherus flavomarginatus. The sequence continues at coordinate 146,539,403 of NC_066618.1, read as the reverse complement.
ACTTCCACATTGTTAAGATTGCTTCTGTCTTGAAGTACTGCTCTGTTTGTGTGTTCTCTCTTGTTTTTTCTTGGATGTTTTGACTCCAAATCTCAAGTCTTCATCCTGTTGACTCAATTTGAAGTCTGCTTTCCTAGAATGAAGAATACTTTAGCAGTGATTCTTGTGCTGCATGTTCTTAATTAGAGAATGTGGACAGCTGATTGGACCCTGCCCTCTTCTTTTGCTGGGGCACAGGATATTGGTCTGAGGTTGTTAGATGTGTTGGCAGAGAAGAAAGGGAGACTGCAATATTTTATTGTTTTCTATATTTTAAATGCCATTCCTGTTTCTATATTTAATAATTCAGTGAAAGAACCAAGAATGTACGCACTAAATGCTACAAACGATTGAATGTGTACAGGAATAGTCACCCATATGCCTCTTTCAACAAATGGAATTTCTTCTCCCAGTGAAGCTGTACTTGAATGTCAGATGGCATGTTAAAGACTTTCTTACAGATTAATCAATAATTGAAGATGGGAGATGCACGACACCGTTAGTGCAGAATCTCCAAAGGTCACGTTCCTCTGTCACATGCTCCATTTAGCAGTAGATCATATTGCAGGCTGGCTCAATGACTCTACTTTGAAAATCAAAATCTGACTTTTTCAGACACCTGGAAAAAATCTTAACCTTAATGCTTCTTTTTGGATTAAATCTTGTGGGGAAATGGAGAGGAATTTAAAAGTGAACTGAAAAGCTTTAACCAGCCACAAGTTGAATGCAGGTGTCTATATTTCTCATGTAACACTTGATGATATCCCCGCTAGCATTCCCTGCATTGTTTTAGCTCTTTGGGATATATGCTGCCTTTTGTTACTCAGTACTGAGTGGAGCCGATGGGCAAAGCTTACACAAGAAGAGACCTTGAAAGTCATGCAGAGGGGAAACCTGATATATCACACATCCACCATCAACCCCTCTGAACATGCTACTCAAGTGGAACTTATATCAGAAATGAGCATATAGATTAATGCTACTCTGAGCAACATTAACTTGCAATACACAAGGGTATATGCACGCCACTAGAAGGGTTATATTCACATCAAGGGAACTGCTCAAATTAGTATTAACTCATGAACTTCCTTACAAGATCAGGTGCAGAGGCTCACATCCTTCATGTGGGCAGACCCCTGACTCTCCATCAATACCACTGTAGGGCAGTCCAGGTGCACGGCCTATCTGCATAGAACTCATGATAGGAGCTTATACTTGTCAGTCTTTTGGCAGCCTCATGAACGTTGTATATCAGTTCACATTCATTATCTGTATTTGTTGCAAAACACCCGACCGACCAACCAAACGAACAAAAAAACCTTTAAATATTATTCAATTCTGTGGCCCTCTTGGTTAACACTAAAATATTTAAAATAGTAAAAGCTGGGAACATTTAGTGCAGTACTGAATCCATGTATATCTGTTCATTACAATAAGCCTTGATTTCAAAATTCTAATATTTTTTGTGAAGAGAAAGAAGAAATGCAATGGCTTCTTTCCTGTTAATCATTACTCCATATATTGATTTGCTCTACCAAGATTCTTAAATGTGCTCTCTGAAACATCCATATAAACACGTCTTTTTATAGAAAAAGTTGTTTTTCATTTTTATTTAGTCTTTTAATATAGAGTACAAAGTGAAGGGAAAATATTGCCATTCGACTATTTTTGACATTTAAATTATTTTCATTGATTTTTATTGGAGACAGAGATCTCTTATGGGAAAAGCTACAGATGCTTCCAGCTTCCAGACAGGAAAAGCAGTAGGTGATTAGGCACTTCACTGCTAGAGTGACAGCCAATTGTTTATGTACTGTAATCTATTAGGAAGATTTTTAACAGGTTTAAAGCTAACCATTGTTATCTTAAAAATAATGTAAAAATCAAGGTGAACTGCACCTCTTGTTTGTGAAATATTCTCTGCCTCTTCCATGGAGTGCTGAACACCTCAATTTTATTTAATTTATTTATTTAACTATTATTATTTTGGTCTCTTCTGTTACCATAATAAGGGGAACAATTAATTTCCATATCTGTTTACTCCCTGGACTTGAGTATAAGAAATAAATTGTAAAACATTTCAGGATGTTAAGTCATGGAACAGGGAAGAGGTTTCAGTGGAAAACTGATAGTTTTGTTCCAATTTACAAAAGGACTTTTGCCACTTAAAAAAAAAAGGTTGAAAATACTTCCCTTTCTGTTTTCAGTCTCCAATGACTCCCATTTTTAATGATGCTAGTAGGGCTTTTTAGTATTTTATTTACTTTTAAAATATGTATATTCAGTTATTTTTATAATCCTGGAGCTTTAACGTGCAGGAGTTCTACCTTAAAAAGTAGACCCTTTTGAATAGCATCGAGTTTTTGAAAATAAAAGAATCACAACCTTTGTTTCAAGACTATGTACACATGTGCTTAATTGTTTCAGATGTTAGTTATTATTTAGTGCTTTAACTGCCATGCTGAGGAAGAAGTCAGTACATTATTTTCAATAATTGTTACTATTGTCATCAATGTTACAAATGAAAGAAAACTTCATTCTTATACAATCAATTTATTAGAATTTTTTGATATGCTGAACTGGTGGTGAATCCAAGCCAAAGTTATTTTTAGACTCCTAACAAGTATTATCATCTAATTGATTCCATTCTTACTGGTTGACACACGAGTTAATTGCAAAGAAATAACAAGCATCCCAAGAGAGAAGTTTTTTCTTATCACTCTGTGTACATTGTAACAAAAGGGAAAAAGAGATTTTAAAACCAACCAGTCTAATTTTCATAGATAATAATTTCTGAAATAATAATAATCCCTCTCCAACTGGCTTATTTTGTAACTATACTGACTGTCTGCATTAAACTGCCTGCACTGAACCATTTCTGAGAGATATTGTTTAATTATATTGCATTATACAGTGTTGGCTTATGACAAAGTAACCTACCTTTTCCCATGAATTTGGTCACAGGATCCTACATTTTTAATATAACAGAAAGAATGCTACAGAAGGTGTCGTTAGATGCCAACTGTTCAAAGTCACTGATTAATGACTAACTGTGTGTTTGCAACTGAATGTAGGATATTTACCATACCCTATTCAAAAAGTGCCTGAGCATTTTCAGCAATCACTGTATCAGGTGAACAGTGATACGTTTTGTAACGAAACACCATTGTTTGTACAGAAGGGACTTTGTCTTATCCAATGGAACCTCATTACATTGGTGGTGATAGTGGATGTTCTGTTTCAAATGCAGGAGATTCATAGAAGTAGTGAAGTCTACTCACCTCTTTCTACTTCTTTTTTTTTGTTCACCCTTCACCCCTTCTTCTCCCACTCATGTCTCTGTGCTTTTATCCACACTGCCCCTTCTGCCTTTTCCATTCTGATGTGGAGAAATTCACTCTCTTCTCATTCACATCCCTAGTCAAAATTCACTTGTCAGTCTTAATTCTCCATCCAAAATGTTGTTTATTTAAAGTGGGGCAGGGGAGACAGGCCCTGAAATACTACTGTGTAATCAAGCTTCCTTCTGGTCACCCATTGAAATCAACGTGAGTCTCTCTATGGAAGCTGCTGACTCCTGGGCTCTTTTAGAAATCTGAGCACTTCATTTAAGTGTCTAAATGGGAACTGCCAATTTATGAACTCTTTGGGGAATCTGACCATCAGCGTATGTAGGAAAGAATATTATTCTGTAAACAGAACCTTTGCCAAGGCTTTGGTTTACATGTATTGTGTTTCTCTTTTCTTTTTTTCCTCCAAGGTGTAATAAGAACAGCTTTGCCAAACATGGACAGAGAGGTCAAAGAACAATATCAAGTCCTCATCCAAGCCAAGGATATGGGAGGACAGCTGGGAGGTTTAGCTGGAACTACCACTGTAAACATAACTCTCACCGATGTCAATGACAACCCACCCAGATTTCCCAAGAGTATGTTTTATTTTACATACATTATTTTCAAAAGGAGTGTCATTTATAACATCAATGTGAAGACTCCCTTAAATGATTTCTTGGGTTGGAGGTCAGACAGAAGGGAACCCTAATGCATGATGGAAAAGTATGGAATGGATCTTTGCTAAGACAAGAACTGTTTTAAAGAACACAAGGTCCAATCTTGCAAGGTGCCAAACATCCAATGGGAAATGAGGATATGCAGGATCTTGCAAGATCAGACCCATAGCTGGTAGCAGTTATATTTTTTTATAACATAAGTTTGGGGCATATATTTTCTCCAGGGAAAGCTGATGTTACTCTTCAGATGACTCCTGCTTATAAACTTATTACATTTGAGGGTGGGTCACACTTTTCTGACCTTTTTATTAAAGGTATAAGGTGGACTTTCTCAAAAGAAAAACTAAGAAACAATATTTGGTAAAAGTACTACGAGTCAGAATAATTGTTGTCATAAGCAGGTGCAACTCTGTTGTGCCAGCTGGGCCCATTGACGTTAAGTCTGTACTGGAAAATATTTATGGAATCAGAATAGAGATCATGTACCAAAGATGTTTATATAAATTAGTTGAAATCAGGCTTTACAGAAATGTGCTCATTTAAAAAAAGGTGGTTTGATAGGGCGGTGATTTTCAGAAGCACTAGCACATGCAGATCTTTTTGAAGATTATTGGAGTTGTCAGTGCTCAGGAAATCTGAAAATTGAGTCTTTGGTATTTATTCAAAACAAGAAACTTTGAAAACATGTTGCAATTGTAAACTTCAATAGTCATGACAAACTATTAGGGTGGGATTCACAAACGTATTTAGGCACCCAACTCTTACTGGTTTCAATGGAAGATAGAAATCGAATTACTTTGGTGAATCCTGTCCTTAATCGCGAAATGACAGTCAACAAGACAAACTTCTATTAGATTAGAATATTTGAATGAACAATTTAGTGATGGCACAAGAATGTTGGTTTTACCACTATTTATATGGTTCTACCTTGTTTTGATTACATTCCTACACATTGAGGAATGCATAACATACTGTAATTACATAAAACTGGCTTTTTGATGACATAGGCTCCAGATCACACCTATGTCTTCATGAGACTGTTGTTTTTTTCTCAAACATTTGTTCTTCTCACCTTCAAGAATGGAATTCACTGCATTTCTGGAGCAATCTCAGTTCACAAAGCCCTTCTTCCAGCAGATTTTCAGGTGTACCTTTGACTTTGCTGCTATGGGCTTCAGTCAGCCCCCCAAATTACTTTATAATGTGACCATTTGGCTTAATAGACTGAAACATTTCAAATTACAAAGGAAAAAAATATACTTTAAAAAAAAATAAAGATACCAGGAGGTTATTTTTCAGACTTCCAGGAAGACAGCTTTAAAGGTCTTATTTCATGTGTGTACTATAGTGATGACTTTTTAGTCCAGTCAAGGCTGTGTGCAGTGGTTAAAATATCAACAGATCATGTTTCTCCTCTCCTCTGCATATTGAGAGTTGTAAACCTTTTCTCTCTTATTATATCAAATGTCAGAAGTCAATTAATAACAATAGCTCTTGATGAAACAGAAGGGAATAATATCTGAGATGCACAGTGTGTAATGAAAGTAACATATATTTATTATGGCCAAAGGCTAAAATGTGAGAGAATGATATGGGGTATTCCTTTCCAGTAAGGACTTGCATATTCAGGGGTAACCACATCACTGAAACAGTCTTTAATGGGTGTGTCACAGAAGGAACAGATTTAGTTTAAGGAAAAGTAATTACTGCTTTTTCAGAACAGTAATAGCAAAAGCTCTGCTTAATGGGGACTCTCCCATAGGCATAATAGCTATGGCCTCTCACAGAGGTGGATTAGCATTAGTGTGAGAATCTCTCCCACTGACATAATGCTGTCTACACCAGCGCTTAGGTCATTCTAATTACATCGTTCAAGGGTGTGCATTTTTCACATTCCTGGGTGACATAGTTATACCAGAGTAATTTTGTAGTGTGGACCTGCCCTCGATCTGGACACCCACTTGAGATGGATTCCTCACTAACAAAGTACTTAGGTGCATCACTCCTATTGAAATCAATGAGTTAGGTACCTAAGTACCTTTGTGAATCCTACCCTGGCTTGTCACAATTAATGTATTTCTAGTGTATATTTTTAGTTTGGTGTTAAGCTTCCATATTAGGCCCAGGCCTTCAAGGCCCCAAATGCCCTAATCTATTTCATTGGAATTGAGAGATAGAAGGTGGGTGAAATAGTATCTTTTATTGGACCAACTTCTGTTGGTGAAAGAGACAAGATTTTGAACTCCACAGAGCTCTTCAGGTCTGGGAAGGTAATCAGAATGTCACAGCTAAATACAAGATGGAAGAGATTGGTAAACATAAGGAGTTAACAAGTTGCAAGAAACCATTCAAGATGAAGTGGGCAATTAACACCTTTGCTGTCATAGGTAGGACAAAGGGTTAGTGGGTTATAGATTGTTGTAATGAGACACAAAACAAGTGTCTTTATGGAGTCCATGATCCATGGCAATTGAGGCATTTGACATCTCACCAAAGTTGCTCAGGACCATGCAAAATTGGGTCCATTAATGGGGCAACTACTCTTGTTGCCAAAGATGCTGCACACCACACCAGGAGCGGCAGGTTATATGGGCTCAACGTGCTTGAGCACCAGGAATATTCAAGGCTGGGGGCTGTGTTCCACCAATATTTGAAGCTGGGTTTCTCCTCTGGCCCTGCCTGGAGCTGGCCCTCCCCCACCTCGAAGCTTCCCTGCCTGAAAGAAAACAGCCGATGCCTCTCTCCTTTGCTTGTGCTGCTTCTGCCTAAGGCTATAGAGATCAGCGGCTGGCAGCCTCTTGGAGCACCGGGGGAGGGGAAGAGGGAGGGGGAGGCACACATGTGCTTGGGAGCTCTCTCCTCCACCCTCCGGCACCCACATGGAGGACACACCAAGAGGACTTCCAGCCAGGAGACGGACATCGGGGTGGACCTCACTCACCTGAGCAGCTGCTGGGGCTTCTGTGAGGTTTGACCCTGTGATCCACCCCCTTCCCCTGCAGCCGCCACTCCTGCCCAATGCTGGGCAAGGGGCAGCCCCATCCCCAGTGAGACAAGGGTGAGGGGCAGCAGGCTGCAGCAGGGGAGGAAGGAAGCCACCCACCACAGGGGAGATGGAGGAGGGGAGCTTCCTAGACCTGAGCAGCTGGGGCTTGGGTGAATTTTGTGACATCCTACCCCCCACCCCAGCCACCACCCTGCAGTCCCCACTCCTGCCCCATGCTGGGCAAGGGACAGTCCCATCCCCCATCCCCAGAGAGGCTATGGTGAGGGGCAGCAGCAGGGGAGGCCATACATGATGACAACCTCCCCCCCGTCCCCACCATAGGGGAGGCGAGTAGGCTTTCTGGACCTGAGAGAGTCCCTAGGAGCATGTGCAGTGACCATGGTGCAGAGTGAGTGTGCTGCGGGGAGGGGGGAGATGAGGGGTCCCTCCCCTGGAGCTTTCTGCTGCCAGTAAGCGAGGGGGAGTCCTCTCTGGCCCTAGCCCTGGGGAAGCCTGTCTGCATCCCAAGTCCCTTATCCTCAGCCCCACCCCAGAGCCTGTGCCCCTGCACCCCAATCCTGAGCACCCTCCTGCACTGTGAGCCCCTCATCGCCAGCCCCACCCCAGAACCCTCACCTGAGGGGAAAACCATGCAACTTAAATTTGGTGGTCAGTCTGGAATATCATTGTGTTTAGCATAATACTTGATTATTTTACACCCTTTAAAGTATATAACTAGTCGTATACAGGTGTTACAAAGTAGGAATGTTCTTAATGTTTTCTCTGAATACTGTGTGGGTGCTTCAGTTTCCCCTATGCATTTCTCAAGGATCTAGATGGTGGGATAAGGGGGCGTGATTGTTGTAGAGCCCTAGAGTGCCAGTGTGATACTGTCTGCACAGAGAATGGCCGAAACTCTGTCACAAGGCAACTGATGGCCTGGGCTGCTCTCCTGCAAGGTGCCAACTGAAAGTGTTGAAGAACAAAGAGATTAGGTGGCCTCCTAATGCTTGGAAAAGAGACAAAGGCCAGAGGAGAGAGTGTCAGTGCCTGTGCGGACTTCCGGGAAGCGCATGGTGTGGAAGGGGATGCTGGGATGCTTTGGAACTACTCTATATAAAGCCAGTCAGGACTCTGGGAGAGCCTCCTCTCTCTGAGCAGACTGTCTCCAGAGCAAGAAGCTTACACCTTCCTGGGTCTGACCTCAGAGCATTCAGCATTCCCTTCCACACCATACACTTTCTGCAGCAAGTCTGCCCAGGCAGGCCCTGGGGCAACCAGAGGTCCCTGCACCCCAACTCTTCAGTCAGATGTGACTCTCAGCCAGCCGGTAAAACAGAAGATTTATTAGACGACAGGATCATAGTCTAAAACAGAGCTTGTAGGTACAGAAAACAGGACCCCTCAGTCAGGTCCATCTTGGAGGGTGGGGAGCCTAGACTCAAGTTCTGGGCCTCTCCCCATTTCCCCAGCCAGCTCCAAACTGGCACTCCCTCCTCTAGCTTTTGTGTCTCTTCGGGAAAAGGAGGCCACCTGATCTCTTTGTCCCCAACACCTTCAGTTGGCACCTTGCAGGGGAAACTGAGGCACCCACACAGTGTTCAGAGAAAACATTAAGAACATTCACACTTTGTCACAACAGGTGCAACAAAATATAATACTATATATTGAAGCAGGCAAGTGCTGCTTCTAATTTTCCACTTTTAATTGACCCTTGTAATCTTGTGGTGCCGAAGCGTTGTAGTTTCATTTTATATTGGCTTACAGGGTGGGAGCAGGGGGAGGGGCACCACCATTTTGGGCACCACCAAACATTATACAAACCTGCCGCCTACGCAGCACAATATTGTATAGAGTGAGAAACTATTCATTATGATAGAATAAGGTTTAGGCTTATTTTCCGAATTCAGTTAGGACTTTTTTCCCAACAAAAGTGAGACAGCATATGTTATTAGTATTAGGAAGGAACTATACACTGATAAATAATGGATTTTAAGCTTGCCAAAGAAATTTCAAGCCCACACCACCACATTCATTTCACGGAGGCTCCTTAAAAGAGCCAGGTGGGTTTAGACAGAATAGCAGATTCTAGAGATCAAAGATCATTGACTGTCTTGCTGAACATGACATTTTTATTTAGGAAATATGCTTTTGAAAGTATTCAACAGAAAAGTTCCATCTTGTGTATTTTTATGTAATGAAGGTGGACCAGTGAGAAAACAGGAAAACCTTGAAGTCCCAACCCCAGCTTCAAATGAACTGCCTCCCCAAGTCTGGATGTTGCCCAGACCCCTCCCACGCAGGCTATGGGAGCTTCCCAGCCCCTGTTCTTCTCTCATGCCTGGGAAAGTAATGTTTGCCCAGCTCAAAGCTGTCTCCCCCTCCCCCATGCCCAGATCAAGCCTACCTGAAGGGCTTTTCCTCCAAGAGATGAAATGTATCCCCTCCCCTGCAGATCAGCATCCCCTCCTCCCAGTGTAAGGAAGGATTGATTCCTTTCCCCTGGATTCCCCTCTCCACCCACAGCTCCCGGGGAATTCCTTCCCTTGCATCCATCCCCCTGTATCAGCTTCAAGGAGATGCTGCCCTACTTCACCTTGTGACACCTGAGCTCCTCTTGCTTCAGGGTGCTGAGCTGCTGCACCTAGTGGAGGAGGCAACTAGCCCCCACTCCTCTGCCTTTGGCCATGGTCCCATCAGGGGCTCCCCTCCCACAAAAGTTGTAGAGTGTGCGAAGGAGTCAAAGTGGGGGTGGGCTGCAGCCCTGGGATTGAGAAGAGCTGGAGCAACACAGCAACCACACAGCAGGATGAATGAATGGGCCATTTCTGTGCTGAGATTTTGAATTAAATTTCTCTCTGTAACAGGATGTGTAGTTTCTAAGCTGGCCGCAGGGATTGGGGTTTGGGGGAGACAAGAGCTGCTTTGAGTACGTGGGTGGGAGCAGGTGCTAAACAGAGCTACCAGGAAGTGGGGAGCAGAGAGAGATGAGAAAAGGGATACAGGTGGAGAGCAAGAACCGGGAAACATCAGAAAGGGGAGATACCAATGATAGACACACTTTCAATAATTAGAATGAAAGTTGAAAATAGCCTCCCCTCAAAACTGGCAGAGTACCCCTCCAGCACCCACACCTCGCCCTGAAGGCAGGAGGAGGCAGAAAGGAGTGAGCAGCTGGTGGGAGGCATTATGGGGAGGGAATTGGCAAGAAGGTGGTGTTCGGGGGGGGTCTAGGGGGATGGGGCAGGAAGAAGTGGAGTGGTGGGCAGAGCCTTGGATAAAGGGGTGGAGCCAGGATGGGGCACCCACTGGCAAAACCAAAAATCAGCACCTATGAGTTGGGGTGACAGGGTCCCGCCCATGCAAGGTGTATTTATTGCCTGTACAAACTTCCCCAGCAGCTGCACAAAGTTGTTATTATTGTGTCACACAGTGAAACCCACACTGCTACCATGACTCCCCCTTACCCCTCCGCCTGGGCATGCCCAGCCAATCACTGCCTCCCTGGTGCTACATGTGACCTTTGACTTACATCAGTCATAGTGGTCTTCCACCATTATGCTCCAGCTTGGTTGGCGCTGTCTGCACCTGCCCTGTAAGTGCCATAATATCATTGTTCAGGGGGATATCCAAGGGGTGGGGTTTGGTGGGGACTCTGTTCTGAGCAGCGGAATGGTAATGTGGCTGAGCCGAGCTAGGGGGGTTGGATATGGACCAGAGGGTCTCGGTGGCAGCCAGAGTACAGGGAATGGGGGCGTTGGATAGGGTGTGGAAGTCCCAGAGGACCTGTCAGGGGGTGGGTATGTGTCTAGGTAGGGTGACCAGATGTCCTGATTTTATAGGGACAGTCCAGATATTTGGGGCTTTTTCTTCTATAGGCTCCTATTACACCCCCCCCCCCATCCTGATTTTTCACACTTGCTGTCTGGTCAGCCTAGGCTAGAGGTTGGGGCAGTCAGGGAACAGGGGGATTGGATAGTTGGTGGAGTCCTGGGGGGTGATTAGGGGGCAAGGGAGTCTCTGGAAGGGGGTGGTCAGGGGACAAGGAGCAGGGGAGTTTGGATGGGTTGGGAGTTCTGGGGATCCTGTCAGGGAGCAGAGAGCGGTTGGATAGGCATGGGAGTCCCGGGGGTCTGTCTGGGGTGAGGGGGGTGGCTAAGGGTCAGGACAGTCAGGGGACAAGTAGAGAATGGGGTCCTGGGGGAGAGTTAGGGGAGGGTCCCAGGAGGGGGCAGTCAGCAGGGGCGAGCAGGGGAGTTTGCAGGTTCTGAGGGGGGCAGTCAGGGGGCGAGAAGTGGGAGGGAGTGAATCGGGGCAGGGGTGGGGCTTGGGTAGGGCTTCCTGGGTGCACATCCTAATTAAATGTGCTGTGCACGCCTTTGCTATTATGACTAACTCTTCTGACCAAGCTGCCATTCTAAATTACTGAGCATGATTTGTAGATAAAGACAGAATACATTTGTAAACATGGAGACCATCTTCTCAGATCCAAAGGTTCTTTATATTACCAAAGAGGCGAGGAATTGAAAATGTGTGCATCTTCAGTGGAATATTGCTGATGTCTGGAACAATTTAATCAAGAATGTGAGGTAATACATCCTCAGGGAAAGAAAGGACAAGACTTTGGATAGAGAAGACTGAGGATCTTAAAAACACTTTAAAAATGCTACCATTGCACAGCTGAGCCTCTGTAGCACTTCAACGTAGACATTAACTATGTCAATGGGAGGGGTTCCCTCATCGGGAGGTAGGTAATCCACCTCCCTGAGATATGGTATTTTAGGCCTGGAGTACACTATGAGGTTAGGTTGAATTTAGCCGCATTAGGTTGAATTTATAAGGAATGCGTCTACACAACCAACCCTGTTCCGCTGACCTAAAGGGCTCTTAAAATCAGCTGCTGTACTCCTCCCTGACAAAATGAGTATCGCTAAAATCAACCTACCTGGATCGAATTTCGGGTACTGTAGATAAAGTGCTGTGCAATTCGATGGTATTGGCCTCCAGGAGCTATCCCAGAATGCTCCAATGTGACCACTCTGGAGAGCATTTTCAGCTCCGATGCACTAGCCAGGCACACAGGAAAAGCACCAGGAACTTTTGAATCTTATTTCCTCTTTGGTCAGCATGGCGAGCTTAGCAGAACAGGTGGGAGGAACAGCATGGAGGGAACAGGAGACACTGGCTCTGATTGCAGTATGGGGAGAAGAATCTGTGCAGGCAGAACTCTGATCCAGCATAAGAAATGTTGATATATATGCCAAAATTGCACAGGGCTTGGTGAAGAGAGGCTAAACCAGGGACACACAGCAGTGCCACATGAAAATTAAGGAGCTCAGGCAAGCCTACCAAAAGATAAAGGAGGCAAACTGTTACTCCGGGTCAGAGCCCCAAACATGCTGCTTCTACGATCAGCTTCATGCGTTTCTAGAGAGGGACCCTACCTCTACTCAACACTGTCCATGGACACCTGCAAGGTGGCAGGCTCATGCAACACGGAGGATTTTGTGGATGAGGAAGAGGAGGAGGAGGAGGAGAATATGCAGCAGGAAAGTGGAGAATCAGTTCTCCCCAGCAGCCAGGACCTTTTCCTCACCCTGGAGCCAATACCCTCCCAAGGTGAACTGTTCCCAGACCTGAAGGTGGAGAAGACACCTCTGGTGAGTGCACATTTGTAACTACACTACAGGGGCTAAAAACAAATGTGTTTAATGTTTGATTTGCCCTGAACAATTGGGATGCATTTGCGGCCAGTACAGCTACTAGAAAAGTCTGTTAACATGTCTGGGGATGAAGTGGGAATCCTCCAGGGACATCTCCATGAAGCTCTACTGGAGATACTCTGAAAGCCTTTGCAGAAGGTTTCTGGAGAGGGATGCTGTATTTCATCCTCCATGGTAGAACACTTTACCACTCCAAGCCAGTAGAAAGTAGTCTGGAATCATTGCAGCACAAGGCATGGAAGCGAATGGTCCTGGATTTTAGTTGCATTCATGCAACATTTGGTCTTTATCTTTCTGTGTCAGCCTCAGGAGAGTGATAACATTCATGGTCACCTGGTTGAAATAGGGGAATTTTTGTAAGGGAACAGTAATCACCTCTGTTTGATGATCCCTGGCATATTAGACTCCGGTCATGCTAGGCTGTTTGCGTTTGGCTAAAAGGGATCATCCTGGAGAATAGCTACGTGGAGAGCGGGGGGGGGGGTGCTTCACTTCCACCCCAAAACCACAGTCCCTCCTTTTAAACAGCAAACCCAACCAGCATTGGTTGCTACGGGGAAAGAGGGCACTGCAGTATTAAACCATTGCCACATGTTATGAACACGGAAGAAGTCAACCCTGCATACCCTTTGTCTTACCATGGCTGCCTGGAAACCGAATGTGTGTGTGTGTGATATGTCACCATACAGGCAGACACTCTGTAGGAAGGGCAAAATGTGACGTGGTACCTAAAACACATGTGCTGTCTACTGTGAATTGCTTGATTCACTGTGAAAGAGTCTCCCTTTTGTTCTCAGAAATGTATCTTCTTAAATTCTACTCTTACCTCCCTCCGCTGCAGCTGCAAATATTTCTCTGCTCTCTGTATTAACTCTGTCTCTGAGGTTATCACAGATTAGAAGGCGAAAAAAACACACTTGCAGTGACATGTTTTCAGATCTCGTGCAGTCCATCAGCATTGATTGGGCACAGCTGAATGCATGGAGGCATTCGGTGGCAGAGGCCAGGAAAGCATAGAGTGAGCATGATTGGAACATGCAGGAGGAGACGCTGAGGCTAATGGAAAATCAAATGGTCATGATGAGGCATCTGGTGGATCTTCAGGAAAGGCAACTAGAATACAGAGCCCTGCTGCATCCATTGTGTAACCACCTGCCCTCTCCACCAAGTTCCATATCCTCTTCACGCTAATGCCCAAGAACGCGGCGGGGAGGAGGCTCTGGGCACCCAGCCACTCAACTCCAGGGATGGCCCAAGCAAGAATGTCATTCAAACAGCTTTGATTCGTAGTGTGGCTACAATAAGCAATGTGGCCTTGTTCTTCCCTCTTCCCTACCCCACCCGGCCTACCTTTTACTAGTCAGTGTTGTCAATGATCTCACTTTTTTTTTAAATAAATAAAGAATGAATGGATTCAGAACAATAGGGTCTTTATTTCTTGTGTCAGCTGTGGTCGAAGATAAGGAGGGAGATTGGCTTTCAGGGAAGTACATTCACCAAAGAGGGAAAGGACAGACACACACAACTGTCACACCATAGCCTGGTCAGTCATGAAACTGCTTTTCAAAGCCTCTTTGATGCATAGCACACCTTGATGTGCTTGTCTAATTGCCTTGCTGTCTGGCTGTTCAAAATTGGTCACTAGGCGATTTGCTTCAACCTCCCACCCCACCATAAACATCTCCCTCTTAGTCTCACAGATATTATGGAGCACACAGCAAGGAGCAATAACAGTGGGAATATTGCTTTCACTGAGGTCTAACCTACTCAGCAAACAGCACCAGCACCCTTTTAAACATCCAAAGGCACATTCTACCACCATTCTGCACTTGCTCAGCCTATAGTTGAACTGCTCCTTACTGCTGCCCAGGCTGCCTGTGTATGGTTTCATGAGCCAGGGAGCAAGGAGTAGGCTGAGTCCCCAAGAATATCTATTGGCATTTCAACATCCCCAATGGTAATTTTATGGTCTTGGAAGAAAGTCCCTTCTTGCAGCTTTTTGAACAGCCCAGATTTCCAAAAGATGTGAATGTCATGCACCTTTCCCAACTGTCCCACACTGATGTTGGTGAAATGGCCCTTGTGATCCACTAGTGCTTGCATCACCATTGAGAAGTACCCCTTGTTGTTCATGTGCTGTTTGGCAAGGTGGTCTGGTGCCAAGATAGGGATATGTGTTCTATCACCCCACCACAGTTAGGGAATCCTATTGCAGCAAAGCCATCCACTATGACCTGCATGTTTCCTAGAGTTGTTACCTTTGTTAGCAGAAGGTTACCGATTGCCTTGGCTACTTGGATCTCCCACAATAGATTTGCCCACTCTGAATTGATTCCTGACTGACTGGAAGCAATCAGGCTTTGGAAGCTTTCACAGGGCTATTGCCACTTGCTTGTAATATGGAGATATACCTATCTCATAGAGCTGGAAGGGACCGTGAAAAGTCATTGAATTCATCCCCCTAACTTTACTAGCAGGGCCAAATACTGATTTTGCCCCAGCTCCCTATGTGGCTCCTTCAAGGCCTGAACTCACCACTGTGGGTTTAATAAGCCAATGCTCAAACCACTGAGCTATCCCTCCCCACAAACTGTCAGGGCAGGTCTCATCTTGGTATTCCTCTGCTTCAGGGTGGGGGAAAGCAACAAACAAAGTCCCATGAAAGTGGCCTTATGCATGTGAAAGTTTCACAGCCACTGTGTATCATGCCATACCTGCAACATTATGCAGTCCCACCAGTCTGTGCTTGTTTGCCAGGCCCAGAATTGGCATTTCACTGTATCAGCATGCCCCAATGCCACCATGATATCCCAATTGCCACATCTCTTACTTTCAGGAACATCTGTGTCTATGTCCTCCTCACAATCTTCCTCGTGCTGGCAGCTCCTAGCTAGGCTCTGCACATGCTGCAGGATAATGCGTGAAGTGTTTACAATGTTCACGAAAGCAGTGTGCTGCTGAGTAGGCTCCATGCTTGCTGTGCTATGGCGGATGCATGGATAACCCAGGAAAAAAGGTGCGAAACAATTGTTTCCCACTGCTTTCTTGGAGAGAGGGGAGACTGACAACATGTATCCAAAACCATTCGTGGCAATGTTTTTGCCCCATCAGTCATTGACAGCTTAGTCCAAAATTCCAATGAGCAGCGGGGACTGTGGGATAGCTACCCTCAGTGCACCACTCCATGAGTCGATGGTAGCCACTGTATTGAGGATGCACTCCGGCAACCTAATGCACTTAGTGGGGACATGCATGATTGATTGTATAAAAAAGGTTGCTAAAGATCAACTATAAAATTGACCTAAATTCATAGTGTGGACATGCCCTAGTTGATGGGGATTAAGGTTGTCTTACCTATAGTGCTCAAGGGTGAGTATTTTTCACATCCCTGAGAGAAGTATTTATGTTGACCTAATTTTCTAGTGTAGACCGAGCCTGGATTAAAGCAATTCACATTCAGGTGTGTTTCAGCTAATGGATCTTCTCTCTCTCAGCTAGTAATGCATAAGGAGAAGTGTTTAAGTAAAAAAGACAATTCAGAACATTATTTCTTGAAGCTAATGTGCTAACCCTTAACATGTTGGCGTTAGACTATTCTGAGCTAGGCTCTAGGATGGTTGTAGCTGACTTCCAATTGTTAAAATAAGCTTCAGAAAAATTTGATGGGAAGCATTTGCTTCAACATTTAAATGACAATAGCTGTATAATTAGCTGTTATAAATTATACATTATGGAATCAAACCAATTAAGTGAAGTGGTTAATTCATAATTTGCAATGTTATTGTGTTTTAGCTGCCCTGCCTCTTTCCTCTGCTCAGTGATGACAGAGTGAACGTGAAAGCAATTTAGAGAAATAAAATGTTATATATAATACAATAAATGCTCATAGAAACAGTCAGGTTCAAGGAAACACTTGTTTATATTATTTTAATAAGATAAATATCCTTTTAGAAGATAACATCGCCCACCTCATACAGAAAAAGAATCAATACTTTAAAATTATATTGTTTTCATTCCTATGCTAGAAAACATGAGACTACCGTAAAATGTCCATCTTGGAAGTCAGATTAGTTATTTCTTTAAATCCTGACACCCTCTTAATTCACCTTTTACTGAAAAAAACCCTCTTCAGATAAAGAGTTTTGTCACATAACTCGCAAGTCAATAAAGAACATGTGACTGAATATGCTCTTGGGTGCTTTAACTGTGAAGTTGTTTGCATAATAGTAGGATTTGAAGCTGTTTGCATAATAGCAAAATTACTTGAGTGGTGGATGGTTAAGGAAATATTAAAGTGACATAGAGCTTTTCACCTTTTGGTCACCAAAAGGTATCACCTCAATATTGATTGGTTGCTGTGTTTGGAATGTGTTGAAGCACTTACTAGGGGACAAGAGACCATATCCCAAAGAGCTCACTCTTGCCCACCTTACTGATTCAACAGTCACTGCTAGTGAAACTCCACAAATCTACTTCCATAAGGAGGGATGACAAAGGCCCACTGGCACATTTTTAACTTTTGTAACATTAAGAGGCCAAGGATAGAATGGAAACTGAACTGTTCATCCCCTGCTCTTCATCACATCTGTGAAATAAGTGGAGCTACTTGAATTTACACCAGAGTAAATACAAACCAAATTTGGTTCTAGATTTTTGAAGTTAGTTAGCATTTAGGTTTATATCCTCCTGTAAATAATGCACTGTGAGCCAGATCCAAAACCTGTTGAAGGCAGTGGGAGCCTTCTCACAGATTAAGCACTATAACAACATAGAGTTTTGTCTAGAAAAAAAAACAAAACAAACAAACAAAAAAACCTTACGTTGTTCTCCACAAATATCCAATTCGAATGGCTTCTTTTAAAATACAAATTGTCCCACAAGGAAGCCTCATTTCTTTACCCCCTATCTTCTGTATTAATCAGTCAATCATTGGCTGCTTTAGTGATTCAGATATAACCTTTTTGTTGAGGTGTGTCTCAGCATGATTCCCAAGCAAGTTCTGACAAGCAGTACTGTGGGGTTACACTCCCATGACCAAAATTAGATGCAATACCTACTGCCCCTCACATCAACAGTACAATGTTTTCCAAGGAAGTTGAATAAAATCTATTAAAAATGGGATAAGTTAAATCTAATTGGAGCTGTCACGCTATCACTACTGAACATTATATGCATGTTGACTTCAGCAATATTACAATGTGTAATACTCCTACTAAAGATACCGTCAATGTTATATAGGGATGTAATGTAATAGAATAACATCTAACATTTCTGTGGTGAGAAGAACACAACAGCCCAACACTATGTCATTTAATTTCAGAAAGGGGAACTATGAAAAAATGAGATTAGTTAAACAGAAATTAAAAGGTACAGTGACTAGAGTGAAATCCCTGCAAGCTGCATGGACACTTTTCAAAGACACCATAATAGAGGCTCAACTTAAATGTATACCCCAAATTTAAAAACACAATAAAAGAACTAAAAAAGAGCCATCGTGGCTTAACAATCATGTAAAAGAAGCAGTGAGAGATAAAAAGGCATCTTTTAAAAAGTGGAAGTCAAATCCTAGTAAGGTAAATAGAAAGGAGCATAAACACTGCAAAATTAAGTCTAAAAATGTAATAAGAAATGCCAAAAAGGAATTTGAAGAACAGCTAGCCAAAAACTCAAAAGGTAATAACAAATTTTTTTTTAAGTACATCAGAAGCAGGAAACCTGCTAAACAACCAGTGGGGTCCCTGGACGATCAAGATACAAAAGAAGCACTTAAAGATGATAAAGTCATTGCAGAGAAACAAAATGAATTATTTGCTTCAGTCTTCACGGCTGACAATGTTAGGGAGATTCTCAAACCTGAGCTGTCCTTTGTAGGTGAAAAATCTGAGGAATTGTCACAGAATTAATTGATAAACTTAACAGTAACAACTCACCAGGACCAGATGGCATTAACCCAAGAGTTCTGAAAGAACTCAAATATGAAATTGCGGAACTATTAACTATGGTTTGTAATCTGTCCTTTAAATCAGCTTCTGTACCCAATGACTGGAAGATAGCTAATGTAATGCCAATATTTAAAAAGGGCTCTAGAGGTGATCCCAGCAATTATAGACCAGTAAGTCTAACCTCAATACCGGGCAAATTAGTTGAAACAATGGTAAAGAATAAAATTATCAGGCAAAGAGAAGAACATAACTTGTTGGGCAAAAGTCAACATGTTTTCTGTAAAGGGAAATCATGTCTTACTAATCTATTACAGTTCTTTGAAGGGGTCAACAAACATGTTGGGTGATCCAGTGAACATAGTGTACTTAGATTTCCAGAAAGCCTTTGACAAGGTCCATCAAGAAAGGCTCTTACATAAATTAAGTTGTCATGGGATAAGAGGGAAGATCCTTTCATGGATTGAGAACTGGTTAAAAAACAGGGAACAAAGGGTACAAATAAATGGTAAATTCTCAGAATGGAGAGGGGTAACTAGTGGTGTTCCCCAAGGGTCAGTCCTAGGACCAATCCTATTCAACTTATTAATAAATGATCTGAAGAAAGGGGTAAACAGTGAGGTGGCAAAGTTTGCAGATTATACTAACCTGCTCAAGATAGTTAAGACCAAAGCAGACTGTGAAGAACTTCAAAAAGATCTCACAAAACTAAGTGATTGGGCAACAAAATGGCAAATGAAATTTAATGTGGATAAATGTAAAGTAATGCACATTGGAAAAAATAACCCCAACTATACATACAATATGTTGGTGGCTAATTTAGCTACAACGAGTCAGGAAAAAGATTTTGGCGTCATCGTGGATAGTTCTCTGAAGATGTCTACGCAGTGTGCAGAGGCAGTCAAAAAAGCAAACAGGATGTTAGGAATCATTAAAAAAGGGATAGAGAACAAGACGGAGAATATCTTGCCCTTATATAAATCCATGGTATGCCCACATCATGAACACTGCATACAGATGTGGTCTCCTCATCTCAAAAAAGATATACTGGCATTAGAAAATGTTCACAGAAGGGAAACTAAGATGCTTAGGGGTTTGGAACGGGTCCCATATGAGAAGAGATTGAAGAGGCTAGGACTTTTCAGCTTGGAAGAGAGGAGACTAAGGGAGGATATGATAGGCCACGTCCAGACTAGGAATTAAAATCGATTTTAGATACGCAACTTCAGCTACGAGAATAACGTAGCTGAAGTCGAATTTCTAAAATCGAGGTACTCACCAGTCTGGACGGCGCGGCATCGATGTCCGCGGCTCTCCGCGTCGATTCCGGAACTCCGTTCGGATTGATGGAGTTCCGGAATCGATGTAAGCGCGCTCGGGGATCGATACACCGCGTCCAGACTAGACGCGATATATCGATCCCCGAGCAATCGATTTTAACCCGCCGATGCTGCGGGTTAGTCTGGACGAGGGCATAGACATATATAAAATCATGTGTGGTGTGGAGAAAGTGAATAAGGAAAAGTTATTTACTTGTTCCCATAATATAAGAACTAGGGGCCACCAAATGAAATTAATGGACAGCAGGTTTAAAACAAATAAAAGGAAGTTCTTATTTACACAGTGCACAGTCAACCTGTGGAACTCCTTGCCTGAGGAGGTTGTGAAGGCCAGGGTTTAAAAGAGAAGTAGATAAATTCATGGAAGTTAAGTCCATTAATGTCTATTAGCCAGGATGGGTAAGGAATGGTGTCCCTAGCCTCTGTTTGTCAGAGGGTGGGTATGGATGGCAGGAGAGAGATCACTTGATCATTACCTGTTAGGTTCACTCCCTCTGAGGCACCTGGCATTGGCCACTGTCAGTAGACAAGATATTGGGCTCGATGGACCTTTGGTCTGACCCAGTATGGCTGTTCTTATGTTCTTTTGAGGCCTATATGTATTTTTCACATATTCCAGTTGCCTGTTCTCTTTGTATAGAAAGGAAACACATTTGTCTTAAAACCTGTCAAATGATAGAATGGGATTTACAAACAGTATTGCCTGTTTCTGATAATGGTCATTGTTTTTATGGATTCAATTATCTTTGGAAAGCGTGGTGCCTCATAAAAATCACATGCAAAATTTTGCTATGAGTTTAGTAGAAGGCCAGGGTTTTGTTTCAGCCATTTCAATAAAACAAATGACGCAGGTTCCTTTCATATAGTTTTGCTGCTTTCTCATTCCAATTTGGAATTTTCAGTCCTGATGTTGAGGGTCCATGGTGCATGCCACTCCACAAAGTATAGCAACGAGTTTTCCATTCCACAGCTTTAGATCAAGGCGGTCAAGAAACTTTCTTGAATTGGAGATATGTTGTCATTTTCCAAAGGTTGTTGATGAGGGTGATGGGCCAGCAAACCAATATAGAAGAGTCTTAGATGAGTCCAGTGTGTCAGTCATCTGCCTTCAAAGACTTCAGGAGAAAGGAACAAGGGATATCTTCCCCATACCCCACTGAAGATACCTTGAGTCAAAGAAGTATTCTGAAGCTATATGCTGGAAGAAAGGGTTAGGAAAGAGAGGGGCTGGCCAAAACATTTCTAAGATTGAATAAGGAAACCATGCAGGGGCCTTGCAATTTCATCCCCTATAACCAAAGATTCAAATGGCCTTAATTTAATGGCTATTGCTGTGTGCCTATGTCCAGATTTCACTCACTGTTCCCTCTACCAGCACAACTGTAGTAAAATCAAGAGGTGTTTGGAGGCATGGATAAATATTCACAAATCAATACTTTATACTGTTACAATATTCCCACATGAACCATGGAGCAGAATTGTAGGACAATTTTCTTGTATGCGTCCTAATTTTGCCACCCCTAAGCCACATTTCTTCTGGGCTACTAACATCCCTCATCACTCTCAGATTCCGTCCCTCTCCTTCCTCCTCGGTATTTCCTGCAAAATATGCCTTGGTCTCTCACCTCTAGCCTCAAAAACAAAACAAAAAAAAGAAAACCCACACATTGACCACACCTGCCTCTCATGCCACTGCTGTACTCTCTGCCTCCCTTAATGCCCTTCTCTCTCAAAATGCTGCTAAGATAATTTCATTTACCCTTAATTCTGACCAGATCTTCCATTGGCTTCCCCCATTTCACCACTTTAAATTCAAGCTTCATGTCCTCATCTTCCAAGCCCTGTGCAGCTCCACCTCGTCAACTCTTCTTCTTTTCTCTTATTACCCTGCCCCTCCCTTACCTTCTCTGTCCCATCATCAATTTCTTCAGCTTCAGGCTTCTGTTTGTCAGCTATTCACACAGACACCATCATGCGTTCTTCCATGTTGCCGTTTGGGGACTGAACTGTTCTGTAGGGCCCCTAGCCTCTCCAGGCTCACCTCTGCCATGAGGCTTCTAAAAAATGATCCAATTCATAATGGGGGTGAAGGCAGATGGCAACAGTTGACACTTATCTTACACAGAGTATTTTTAATTATCAAGAGAGAAAATTGCAAATGTCCATGTGTACATTAGAGCTAGTCAAAATCTGAAATGATTTTTTTTCAAAACCAAAAACATTTGTAATATTTTCTCAACATTATCAAAACTATTTGCCTATTTTTGTGTTCACTTTTATCAACATGGTTATAGAAGTTTTTCAGTTACCTTAAAATCCAGTTCAGTAAATAAAATAAAATAATAAGCTGCATTTTTTAAAAACAAAAATGAGTCCATTTTGAACCCTGTAAAATGGAAACCGCTTTAGATATTTCAAAGTTATTTAAGTTATTTTTTCCATTTTTTCCAACAGCTCCACTGTCTCTAAAATGCTTATAGATTATTCTATTTCTCCTTTCCTCCCTTTTGGCCCTGATCCTGCAAACCCACACATGCTTAACTTTATGTTCAGCTAGACTACTCATAGTGGTAAAATTAAGCACCTAATATCTATCAAAGTTTGCAGGACCAGAGCTTTAGTTTTTAAACTCATTGTAGAGGGACTATGTCTTCCTGCGTATTTGTGCAACACCTAAGCACAGCTCCAACCCTGCCTAAAACCTTTGGGCTTAGCATTTTATGAAGTTATGCAATAATTATTATATGACACTTACTGATTTTATTACGAACTAACAAATTAGCATTCCCCGCACAACTTGTAATAGGTAACAACAGTATTATAGTTTTTTCCCCATGTGTAAAATGAGACTAATTGAGACCCAGCTCAGGTATGTGATTTTTCCCAAGACTGTACAGTATGTCCAGTCAGTAGCAACATTGAGACTAGAACCTTGGTCTCCTGCCTCAGTACCAAGGCCACATTGTCTATCAGTCAAATGTAGCACTATGATTTCACAGTTATGGATGTACCTACTTGTTTAAAAAAATAACATTTTAAAAAATCCTCTAATCCAGGATATATAAATAAATAAAAGTAGCTACATCTCTATTCAGTTTTCAATTTAACTTTAAGCTAATTCTTTTTAATAGCATAGAATACCCACCCTATCATAGCAGAACTTCTCATAAGCTTCCACTGAGAGCAGCTTAGTTCTTCAACAGTCGATTCAGTCCTCCCAGAAGACTCCTAAGGCTTAGATAGTTGTTTATCTTTGATAGTCAGCTATCAACATTGTATGTTCCTGGTCATGAAGAATCTGGAAGAATGAAAAGTTCTATTTAAACTGAAGAATGCAAGGATGCCTTTAAAACATAAACTGGAAAAAAAATGGGAGGAATACTTTCAGAAATTTGGAGAGACAAACTTTCAGGTAATACATCATCTCAAAATGTTTAACATTTACCGCTTTTTTGTGTGCCATGTTCTTACTGAATTGATTTTATTTTTAGCTCTCACAAAAATACGTAATTCAGATGAAACTTTCTGAAAGGCTGTTCAGAATATTGATTGAATGAAATAAAAGCCTCTGTTACAATACTCAAACAAGATAGACTGAGCCATCAACAACATCAAAGCAGGTAAACAAAAAATGAATGGTGCTCGGCATTATGCAATGAATAACTATAGTATTTAGAGAATTTGTCAATAGATAAAATATAGTGCTGTGGTACAGTACACATTGTATTCCCAGAACAAAAATGACAATTATTTACCAAATAGTGGTTAGAAGATAAATATTATTTGTATGTTGTAAAGATGGTGTTATTAGTCTATTCTTATTCAGTTAATGAAATAGGGTTATTTTAACCTACCGCCAGCTTTAAGTGCTGGCTGGCCATTAACAGTAGAATGTCTAGGTTAATCATTGCAGGAGACTGTCTTCATTAATAATCATACCTTATGTCTGTTGTTTTCTGGATGAAAGGTATATACAAAAGTGTTTCATAGAAATTCAGCAACCTCTGAGTGGAAACATAGCAGCCATTCTACCCAGCTTGCTTTTTGTGAGGAGATATGAGGAAATTATTCTGGGGTATTTAGGGAGATGGAATGAAAATTACCCAAGTTAGACACATATCATAAACCAAAGTGAATCCCCTAGCCACTGCAATATTGGCTATGCTTTGAAGCAGGAACAATAGAAACTTGACCCCAGGTCTCCTACATACCAGCTGACTGGCCAAGCCACTGGGCTGTTCTAGGGTTTTTCTTAGTACTTCCCCCATCTTGACCTGACCTGAGAAATGTTCTTCAAAACTGATACATTTACTCAGAACATTCTGGGTGCTGACAAAATGGCATTTCTCAGTGGAAAAAAGCATAATGCAAGGTTGGTGTTTTTTTTTCAACGAGTTCTACTGATCAATTTTGAAAATCTGGCCACTTATTTATTTGTCTACATGAGAACTAAGCAGTTATGGAAATCTGGCTCCAAGTATATTGTTTCAGGCTACCTCTCAAAGAAAGCCACAAGAGAAGACCAGAGGGCAGAAAAACACTGCAAGTGATCCCTTTAGCATTTTGTATTGAATTCTCTGCAAATTCTTATTTGTTCTTTGAGTGATTGCACATGTCCATTCCACTGTAGGTATGTGCCTGAGGAGTGCACAGTTGTCAGAGAACTTTTTCCCTCAGCAGTGCCTGTAGGGATGTCTCAAGTGCCTTCTGCCACTGCACACCTTCCCCGAACTCCTCAGTTCCTTCTTACCTTCAATGACTGTTCTTGGAGTGCTTCCCATCTTGATACTGAAAATTTTTCCCTCACTCTTTGCACATAGATCATATGTTCTCTCAGTAGCTAGTTAGGTATAAAGTATACTGAATGTTAGATTTCAGATTTTGGACCAAATTTGAATCTTGATACTGGGACTGGAGCCATGCCTTGCTCTGGGGCTTCAGTCCTGCCAATTGTTTGCCAGCTGAGGTCAGTCAGGAATTCACAACTCAGCTGCCTAGAATGTTTGGGGGAGTCCCACATCAGTGACAAGTGTCACAATTATAAAGAATTTAAGCCTTGCTCTAAAAAAGACAGAGCAGTGAGATTTAAGTATTTCCTTACGGAGGCAGCACTCTGCCCTCCACCAGAGCCATCGGGTTCAGAGCTTACTCCCTTTGACACTTCATTGTATGGCTCCAGTACTGAAGAAAAGACACGGATCTTCCAAGGAGTCAGTCTCCCATTTAGCAAGATCATTGGTACCAAAGCCACCTAGAGGTAAAGACTCTTGAGGAAAAATGTTCACCAGAGCATGCCAATTCTAGGAAGCGGGGTGGGGGAATCCTTGACTCCAGAACCTGTGCCAGGGCATTGAGGCTGACACCTGAAGTTCCTATGCAAAGACATCAAACTCAAAACCCAATTCTGGGTACTGACAACAATGGAAGCATATGCAGCTGCTGGACAACTACTCAACTTTTTGGTACCAGTGTCCTCATCGGAGCAGGAGGGATTTCAGCCAATACTAATGACTGTGTTTCCTATACTAGCTCCTCAGAGCATATGGTATCAATACCCTCAGCACTTCTGGTATCAAAGAGGCTGGTAAAATTCAGAGGCAAACCGCAGATTTAGCTCTTTCCTGTCCACACAGGATCTGCTCCACTATTATCACACTACTCTGAGTTATCTTCTTTGGACTTGGAGATGGGGTCTTGTGTGTTCCATGTGAGATGGGATGCATACCCTCCATCACAGCCTTGGGGTCAGTCCCAGGAGTGAGATCTCAATATCACCCAGTTTCAACCTTCCATATAATCAGTGGGCCCTTTTTAAATGATTCCAGACTGGGCCAGGCCTCTGTGAAGCCAACCAGCACCATCGGGGTCTTTGAGACAATCCAAGCGGCACCCATGGCGCAGATCAAATAATGATACACATTGTCGAGGAGTGCCCACTAACCAAATTCAATGGTGGGCTCTCAGAGCTCCATTTGGCCACTAAAAACACTATTGCTGGGCTCAGCAAATATGCAAATACTAGATAGATAAATAAATAAGGGACAATGGTCTGCGCAAGCATGAGGCCCACCACCATCATGTCAGTGGCCCTTGTGGACACCTTAGAGCGACCCTTCCACGCTAGAACTTCCTCTCACCTACTTGAGTTGACTTCCTCAAGGATGGACCAAGATTATCAGCATCACAGACAACATTATCCTCAACATCTTGGTGTGTCTTCATCCTTATCACCAGATGAGACTGGAGAGATGGTGAGCGATTCACTGCTACCAGAGGATAACAAGAACTCACCAAGAACTGTGTAAAAGGGTGGCCTCAGTGTTACACATTCAGGTGCAGGGGCAGCTCCAAGCACCAGCTCATCAAGCGCGTGACTGGGGCGGCAAGCCACGGCAGGTGGCCTGCCAGTCGCCATGAGGGCAGCAGTCAGGCTGCCTTCAGCGGCATGCCTGTAGGAGGTCCGCCAGTTCCGCTGTTTCGGCGGCAATTCGGTGGCAGGTACACCAAAGGTGTGGGACCAGCAGACCTCCCGCCGAATCCGCGTTAACAACAGACCTCCCGCAGGTGTGCCGCCAAAAGCCACCTGACTGCTGTGCTTGGGGTGGCAAAATACATAGAGCCGCACCTGTTCAGGTGGATGAGATCTGCAAGAAATCTCACATGCTAGTGGGCATATTAGCTTCAACAGGGCCGTCTAGTGTAGCACTTCTGATTAATGAAGCAATTCTGGAGCTGATCAAAACATCTTAGCAGATCCTTCCTTCCTACAGCAAAATGGTTAGAGAGGAGATACTCTGTCCCTTCTAAGGGTTTTGAATACCTCTACTCTACCATCCCCCATCCCCCAGGTTCTTTGGTGGTGGCAGCAGCTAACAAGCAGGAGAGGTAGGGGTACCAAGCATCGACACTGAAGGGGAAGGAGTCAAATAGATTTCACTTGTTTGGTTGTAAATTTTATTCAAGGGGATGGCTGCAACTTAAAATTGCTAACCAGCAAACTCTTATTCAAGATGATTTCCCTTTGTGTAAAAACATCATGAAGTTTAAAGACAAGTTACTGGAAGTCTCTATCAGGAATTTAGTATGATGGTGGAAGAGGGCTAGCTAGTGGCCAGGACAGTTTGGACATGGCAGACTCAGGAGTTCAATCTATGTTGTCTGCCATATCTATGGGGAGATGTTCATAGTTGTAGTCTTCAAATCTCCCTTCTGAAGTACAGCAGACCATCCAAGATCTGTCCTTTGAAGGTCCCTCCTTCTTTCTGGAAAAGATGGATGATTGGCTACTTGCCTGTAAGGTTCCAGGGCAACTCTGAAGTCACCTGGAATCTATACATCAGGGACAAAGAGGAAGCTATTCCAGCGCCAGCAGGCTCACAGATGTCAGAACTTTATACCTTTGCTTACACCTTGTCAAGAAAAAGGGGCAGGAATGATAGGAGGTGACCACCTCCCATCTCCTCCTCCTCTTCAATAGAAGGTTCCTCTAAACCGGCAGCCCAAACTAAACATGTTTGTCAAGAGCAATACCAATTCCTACAGACCCCTCTGTTCCTACCCAAATGTTTTCCAATTGTCTATCTCAATTCCTCTGTGCTTGGACTGACATCAGATTGGATCGATGGGTCCTAACCATAGTGGATCTGAGATATGCCCTAAATTTGTTTTTCTTTTTCCTTCCCATGCCCTTCCATGTCCCTCTTCAGGGACTACTCTTATGACACCATTCTTCAGTGGTCGGTCCAATCTCACCTTCTAGAGGGAATGTAATAGATGGTTTGGAGGAATGGGTGGCCTAGTGGTTAGAGGGCTTGGGTCTCAGCCCTGGCATGGTTGAGGAGATTCAGTCTTTAAGGCCAGGGGCGTATGGAGACCCAGGCCCTCCCTTTCCACTGGGTCTCAGCTGAGGGCCCTGTGTACATCAGCATCTGACCAGCAGGAACTCCAAGCAAGGAGTCAGAATCTGCTGCCCTGGGTTACTCCCTACCAATCTTTTCAGTCTGAGGTGTGGCCCTCCATGGGTGCTGGAACAATTTTTATAGTAGGGGTGCGAATCATGGAAACCATGTATTTGGTGTTTGTTATTACTATTCCAAATCAGGGTGTGTGGCAACAACCCTAGTTCCAGCACTACTGGGCCTCTCTATTCCAGTTTGCTGGGTGGCTTCCTTCCTGTAGAGTCCCATCTTCAGTGGCATCTTGTTGTGGTCCCAGGCTCTTACTCCCAGATGGCTGCCGTAGTTGGCAGGCTAGTGATCCTTTCCCCCAGGTAAGGAGACAGCTAACTCCTGGACAAATGGAAACTTTTTTTTTCTATTTGGTTTCAACAAAAATGTGCCTCTCCAGTGCAAGCTTCCATCAACATCAAGATCTGACAGTTAGTTCTATTAAAGTACATTTGGCAGGTATTTCAGCTTTCCACCCTTTTTTCCCAATCCCATAACTATCAGATTTCTAAAAGTGTTAAATTTGTTATAGCCACAGATGCAAAATTTGTTTCCCCATGTGATCTCAGCCTGGTACTAACAACATTAATGGGGTCACCATTTGAATCTCTTGCTGCTTGCTCCCTACTGCACCTCTCTATGGATGTGAGTGAGTTGAGAGATTTGTCTCAGAGCCACCTTCTACAGTTTTCCATGAGGATAATGTTTACCTCCGCCCTCACTCAACATTCTTGACAAAGGTGGCTTCCAGTTTCCACATTAACCAGGCAATGTATTTGCCAGCTTTCTTCCTGAATCCTCACACATATTAATTGGATGTGAGAAGAGCTTTAGTCTTCTACTTGGACCAGACAAGGTCTTTTTTAGACCCTCATCTCAGTTATTTGTCACAGTTGAAGCAGGGTGAAAGGCCAACCAGTTTCTATTCAGAGGGTTTCCTCCTGGATTTCTTCTTGAGTTTGAGCTACCAGTTACTTCATGTCATGCCACCTCTGAGAGCAGGGATTTGTAGCCTTTGGCACACGGCACATTAAGGAAATCCACTGGCGAGCTGGGATGGTGTGTTTACCTGCAGCGTCCACAGGTTCAGCTGATCGTGACTCCCACTGGCCACGATTCACCGTTCCAGGCCAATGGGAACTGCGGGAAGCAGCATGGGCTGAAGGATATGCTGGGTGCCGTTTCCCACAGCCCCCATTGGTCTGGAATGGTGAACCACAGCCAGTGGGGGCTACAATCAGCCGAACCTGCGGATGCTGCAGGTAAACAAACCATCCCAGCTCGCCAGCAGATTTCCTTAACAGGCCGCATGCCAAAGGCTGACGATCCCTGTCTTAGAGAGTGTTGGCCCGTTCAACAAGAGCACAAGCAGCTTTAGCAGCTTTCTTCAAACAAGTATCTATTTGAAATATTTGCCAAGCTGTGACTTGGTCATCAGTTTACACTTTTACTGTTCATTATTCCATTTCCCATCAGTTCAGGAACACTGCCAGTCTTGGATGTGTTGTTCTCAGGGCCGGCGCTACCATTTAGGCAGCCTAGGCAATCGCCTAGGGTGCCAGAATAATTGGTGGGCGCCATTTTACCGGAGGGGCGGCAGGCGGTTCCAGTGGAGCTGCTGCAGTCGTGCCTGCGGACAGTTGGCTGCTCGCGCGGCTCCAGTGGACCGCTCATGGGCACCACTGCGGCAGCTCCACTGTAGCCGCAGCGCGCCGGACCCTCCACAGGCACCACTGTGGCAGCTCCATGGGAGCCGCGGGACCAGCGCGCGGGGCGGTGAAATTGCCATCCGCCTAGAGCGCTCAAACCCCTAGCACCGGTCCTGGTTGTTCTACAATCACTGTTCAGATAGACTACAAGCCCACCTCCATGGTAGTCTACTCGAGAGTCACCTACAGTGGAATGATTATGTTCAATCACTGAAGAAAAAACAGCTACCTACTTTTCCTTGATTGTTGTTCTTCGAGATGTGTTGCACATGTCCAATCCACGACTTGCAATCCCTCCCTTCCTGTCAGAAGGGACAGAGAAGATTGACGAGTGCAGCTCCATCCCCTCATACCTGCATGTGATGGCATGCAACAGCAAAGGGTATTGAAGCTGCCCTGATAGGGTACCACTGACGGAAACATTTCTCCAACAACTGTACACCTACAATGGAATGGATATGTGCAACACACCCTGAAGAACAACAGTTGCAGAAAGATAGGTAACTTTTTTTCTCTTTCAGTGACTTACACAGCAAGTTTGTACAGTATACAAAAGGTGATGGACAATATTTTCAAAGGAAGGTGTTTAAATCCATATTTAGACACCTAAATAGGTGCTTTGATTATCAAAAGGCTGAGCCCCTACCGCTCTCATTGGCTTCAATGGGAGTTGCAGAAACTCACCTTTTAGGCACACAAGTTTGAAATTTTTTTGTCATTGTCAGTAAACTGATTAAATTTGTTACAGAAGTCAGAATGAACAAATGTGAAAATCCCACCACTCCAATTTTAGAGTTATTTTTCTGACTACATCTCACTTTTAAAGTGAAAATCTGCAGAGAAAATTAGCCTAAAGAAACTGTATACAGAAAAGTCATAACTTAAGCAGAGTTAACTATATTACGTATTTGTAATCACATATATATGGATAATTACATCTGGATACATCTTAAATCTTATTTTCTGTTTCAGATCCTGTGCACACAATTTGCTGAAAAGAAGTGGACATTTCTCCATAGTAGAATCTGACTGTAGAATTGTGTGTAATGGGATGTGCAAGTTATGGTTCCATAATAAACATACTTGTGAGCAATACAAGTGTGGGATATCTGGAAAAGAATATTAAGAGATGATGGGTTAATAAAATTTTGTTATTTGTGGTTCTGTAGTGATGGAGAAAGTATGAAAAGTGCTTCCACAAGATGTTAAGAAGCAATGTACTGAAATATTAATCAGAGCAGCACAAACTCCATGTTCCATTCCAGGCAATATATTTTTATCACTTTGATGGTCTCATATACCATACTGTTTAAGTTCTATAGAAGGAATACATAAAGTTGTGTTTTTCCCCCATGGCAGTATAGCGGACTCCCCAGGAACAAAACTATTTTTCCAATTTTTCATGAAAATGTTTGAAACAAGTTTGGTTACTTTTGAGCATAATCTTTTTTGTGCCTATGAAGCACCATACATCTTTATGGTGCTTTATACATATTATAGAAATACTTACATAGAAATGTTTAATTAAAATCTTTAGAATTAACAGAAAACAAATCTTACCATATTGTTCACATTTGTGCTTAATGTCCATATGCATGGCGTCCCTAGCTTCTGTTTGTCAGAGGGAGATGGATGGCAGGAGAGAGATCACTTGATCATTACCTGTTAGGTTCACTCCTTCTGGGACACCTGGCATTGGCCACTGTCGGTAGATAGGATACCGGGCTAGATGGACCTTTCGTCTGACCCAGTATGACCGTTCTTATGTTCTTATGTTTCAAAATCTCTGGTGTAATCTATGTTAATGGAAGACATTATGTTTTCCCATTTAAGAAAGAAAATACATTTTTTTTAAGTCTAGATGGCTTTTATTTCAGATTGTGAAAAACAAACAAACAAGAAACTAAAAAAATAAAATAAAGAAGGGACTGATCCAAAGCCCATTGAAGTCAGTGAGAGTTTTCTGTAGACTTCAGTGGACTCTTTCAAAGTGCTAAACAAGTATTAATTAACATTATCCTCCTATGACCCTTCTGAATCAGGTAATCATTACTGCTGTTCTTAGTGTACACTTATTTAAGAGATTATGCGGACTATGTGTTTTTTATCCCTTTTCCCTTACCTGTTTATTTGCATAATTTAAATACTTTGCTTTTTTATCCTATCATGTTATTTGGTATAAAGAGGTTATTAACTCCAAAGTTAGGTAGTGAACTTAGTTTAAAATTACGATTGTTTTTTCCTCTGAATTACCCCCATTTTCCAAGTGAGGAAACTGACACACAGTGATTACCTGTGGTCTGTGCCACATAGTACAGAACAAAGAATTGATTTCAGGAGTTCCCATTGTCCATTAGACCACTGTCCCATATGGCTTACCTTACCAGAGTAATATTTTGCTATAGGCAAAAATATTGACCAGATTTTCAAAAAACAGTTTTCAAAATCATGCCTGAAAAACCTGTGTAGAAATCAGGTAATTGCACAGGACACCAAGTAGTTACACATATGCTCAGCCAGCTCTCCTATATCATTTAAGGCAATAGTCCAGTTGTAAGTAGTTAATTTGTCCTCCTCTCAGTCAGCACAGATCCACAATAATTTGAGGAAACTGCTTCTCACCTGTTCTTTTAAAAGCTGTACTTTAGAATCAATTTTCATTGCGTAACAACAACTTAATTGAACTTACTAATGTGAGAATATGTTGTATTGTTCATGTGTGTTAGTAAATGGTGCCTTTGGTATTAAATAACAATATATACACACACATGTTCCTCTTTTCATAACATTAATGTAATGGCTCCCAAGCAGAACAGCACTCCCTTCCTATCCTCTCCAGGTAGTCTATGAAGCCATTCAGCAATAGCTCACACAAAGGTAATGATACCAGCAGGCCAGATAAGACTACTTCCATAGTTTCAGGCCTCAGCCTTCCTCCTGCAGGCCTTTCCTTCCCCTCCCGTCTGCCGACCCCATGGAAGTTTAGATAATGGGCCTTGAATCTGAACATTGAATTTGGCTTTGTAGAACTAAAACCAGGCTGACAAAAGTTTGGTGACCTCAATACCACTCTTGTCTTTGTCTTCTGACTTTTTTATTTCAAAGATACCTAAATATCCCCAGGGGAAATGCAGTAAGGCACCAGTTAAGAAAGGTGTAAAGGCCTGTGTCTATCTTTCAGCACGTAAGGAGCCCCAATAGTTGATCGGTCTTCTAGATCCTGCAGTCCTGGTTCCAGCAAAATTCTCATGAACTGCAATTGATGGGTTCCCTCCTCCCCCGCCCAAGAAAGCTCTGAAAGACAAAGTCCTTTGAGGAGGAGATTGTAATAGTATTGAGCAGCTATTCCCATAAGTACCAGGAATAGCTACTTAAACAATATTATCACAACTGATTAGGTTACTTTTGAACATTAGCATTTCAAGGTTCATAATAAATTGAAAATTCTGCCAAACAAACATACAACCTTCCTCCCACAACAACAAATGAGATCTAGATCAAAGAGAATGCTACAGTAGGAATGATTTGTTGTTAGGTTGTCTATTACATGGCATTAATAGTGTTCAAACAGTGCTTTGGATATTACTTTTTTTTAAAAAAGCTAAAATAAATATAGCTGAAGAAACAGCAGGAAAGGATAATTTTACAAACATAAAAACACTTTTGTGGATGTCTAGAGGCCCAGAGGTTTGTTAATGAGATTTATAGCCATTATCAGGGCCAGCTCCAGGCCACAGCACGCCAAGCGCGTGCTTGGGGCGGCATGCTGCAGGGGCGCTCTGCCAGTTGCCGGGAGGGTGGCAGGCGGCTCCGATGGACCTCCTGCCGGCGTTCCTGTGGAGGGTCCGCTGGTCCCGCGGCTCTGGTGGAGCATCCGCAGGCACGCCTGTGGGACGTCCACCGGAGCCGCAGGACCAGCAAACCCTCTGCAGGAACGCCTGTGGGAGATCCACCGGAGCCACGGGACCGGCGAGTGGCAGAGTGCCCCCCACGGCGTGCTGCCGTGCTTGGGGCGGCGAAATGCCTAGATCTGGCCCTGGCCATTATGCTGAAAGACAGTTTGAATCCTGCCCCCGTTGTTAGTGACTTGGCTATGATACTATCTAATGGCTGTTTGCTGGTCTTTGTGAAATGAAATGGTGATCTCAGGTCATTGTTCTTATCATAGCTGACAACTTTTCTGGCAGGCATACCAAGGGTTGACTGGGCATAAAGGCTCTGATCCAAGTCCAAACTAGAAATCAATGGAGACACATCCACTACCTCCAGGTACAGAAAAATATTTGTGGTGGAAAACAAAACACATCAGAGCTCAGCTAGTTTCAGGCCTCAGAAAGTGAAGCTTAATCCAACTGAGCCAAAAGTGTTGCACACCTGGGCTGAGTTTCAGTCAAACATCACTGTTCTCTCCTCACTCACACAACCCTTCCCCTCTCCCAAAAATATCTGGGATCTCATCCCGTGCTTTTGAAGCTTTCTGGGTGGGATGTAGCATGTGGTTGTATTCCCATCCCTCACCTTGGCCTTGTCAGTGTCTTTGGGGGCCAGCTGAGATTCTTCATTAGCCTTTAGACCTGAGATCTTCAGTGGTATCAAGATTGCCCCGACCCCCCCTTTTCCATGAACACTGCAAATACCTCCTCAATCTGCCATTCTCCTGCATACTCACAACATAGGCTAAGAACTGGGTAGGTTGCCAATTTGTGCTCTGACAGCTGTGATGTAGAAAACCATTTTGCCTCTCTTTGTGTCTGCAGCCAAAGACATTCCTGGGGGGAGGGATAGCTGAGTGGTTTGAGCATTGACCTGCTAAAGCCAGGGTTATGAGTTCAATCCTTTACAGGGCCACTTAGGGATCTGGGGCACAAATCAGTACTTGGTCCTGCTAGTGAAGGCAGGGGGCTGGACTCCATGATCTTTTGAGGTCCCTTCCAGGTCTAGAAGATTGGTAATCTCCAATTTAAAAAAAACAAAAACAAAGCTCCTTGCGTCATAACTAGAGAATCACTGGTTTTGAGGAGGGGTTTTTGGCTACCTACTTCTGTGGGGTATAGGCTGAGTTTCAGGCAAACTCAGCTGAGATTGACAGTTTATATACCTCTGTGATTAGACACACTAACTTTGATTTGCAAGGTCCACCAACATTTAATATAATGGATCTCACACCAGTTTTACAAGTTTCAGCCAGGTTAGGGTTGAGGGGTGTTGATAGGGTGCTATGGTGAAGCCTGAACTCTCACTGGCCTTACTACACAGGACTTGTCCTGTGGCTAAATCATACCGCTTCACAGGTATACTTGCCTAAATGTGACCAAATGAAGAAATAGCTAAAAACTGACCTAGTGCTGATTAAGAACAGAAAGGGATTGATCTGCTGTATCTCTGGTAGTTCCATAATCACCTGCCCTTTACAAAAGTCAGCATCTATTTTTGATTACATGTACCAAGTCTTATACAAAAGCATTTCTTGCTAAATCTATATGTTTAACCACTTTATAGAACAGGCATGTGCTAAATTTCTGCACTGCCACTCTCCCAACAAGACCCAGACATTCACCTTCTCCCACCCACACTGCTACTGTTAAAAAGAAAACAGGAAAACAGATTGCTCTGAAATCAGCATATTTCTCCTGTCAGTCCCTATTCTCCATGGCCCTGGGAGACTGCCTGTTTGTGACAAATGCTTCTGCAGTGTAACTAGTTTCTACATAAACTTGTTTGTCCTGCTTGTCCCATGTTTCATTTTGGCTCTGGAGGACCACAGAAGGTCTCCAGAGTGTAAGGGAATAGGCTGAACAGACTGCTACTCCAGGCTGATTTCAATTTAGTGGTGCAGTGAATACATGCAGGACTGTATACAGGCAGAACTGAATATAAAAATTTACTAAAAGAAAGGTGTCACAGCAAATCCATTACTGTGGAACATTATAATCTAAAGACAGGCCAGATCTCTCCCTAAATGGTCATTCTGGTCTTTTTCACAAGCAGTCCTTATTATCTGTATTTATTCACATTTTTCTTTAAAAAGAAGCATTTTTGAGAAAAAAAAGTTTTGTTTTCATAAGTTTGTTTTCATACTCTGTTGATGCTTTTTTTCTCCTGTCTTGTCAGAAATGTACATTATTTGTGTTAATTGTTTTTACTTTACAAGTATATTCTCAAGGTATCACCATTAAGCACTTCCACATGCTATGAAGATACTATTATGGGCGCATGATGGCAGCGTGGTTACATAGTACATCTTCAGGGATCTGATTCTGATAGAGTTGAAGATCGCTTCCGATTTCAAATTAATCTGAATGACCCTAGCTTTACTGCTGTTATACTTCTGGAACTGATAAAATGTCAGGTCACTGAAAATAAATGGATGTAGCCTGAACAATCTGAAATGAGTAATGTATAGTTTCTTTGACTCCATATAAGTCCCATGCACCTCACAACCAGGCACAATATTTTATCAATAAATGTTTTGTTCTTAATGAATCTGAGTGCTTTTCGGCTCACTAAGAATATATCTACTAGGGAAAGAAGGAGGAAATTCAATCTCTTGTGTTCCTTTGCTTTATGGTTGTTAAACTTGTGGCTGTACAGAGCAATGCTGCAACAATGATTTTTGTGATATTCCCCATAAATATTTGGAGAAAACTCAGACAACAGAGTTAAAGCTAAGTGGAGGCACAGTAAATAAAACCCTGTTGGTTGACGTCAAGTTTCTCTTTTCTTTTAGCAATAACTTTCCATGTGGAGCTCAAATCTCATTAACTAATAATAAGATTTGTGATTGTACCTCCCATACACCACTTACAAAATTTACTTCTTAATCTAAATCAGTGAGGTACCACTAAGAAATAGCTGAGCCTAGTCTGACTTGATATTTCTTGTTATTTGCCTCATTATTTTGTTTTCCTGCTGAAAAACAGATCTCAGCATGTTACATCAAAAGGGAAAAAATAGTGAAAAAGTATCTGTGCAATCTTTTACTGCTTAGTGCATGCATACTACAAAGCCATACAGGTAATGTACCAAATGAGGATGCTGACCCAACTAATTTTTTACACTTGGGGATTCTCTATTAATCATGGAAGCCAGACTGTGTCCTCGCATCCACACCTCCTGAAAGGGAGGGAGAAGGCAGGCAGTGTGTAATTACACAGTACCCCCTCAACTAGGCAAGCAAATAATGCATGTACCACAGTACGGATATGAATAATTGCTGGTGTGTTGCTAACTCACAAGAAAGCAAAGGTTTGTTCTTAATCTAGCGCTGATGGAATCTCTTGAGAGAGTTTCTCTTTGCAAAACTTTGTGAAGCTGAATAAGTTGACACCAAATGTACTGTGAAGTTAAAAACCAACAAGGAGGTGGCTCTTCTGCATCCCCAAGCAGGAAGCCCTCCAACTTCTCTCAATACTGTGAATGTCTCCTGTCCTGCCTTTAGGTGGGCTATAAATTCACTCAGCCCTTACCAGTCAAGAGTGACTGAACCACTGCCTTGGTGAAGTCTTCTGTAGGTCTCTATCATATATAGTCAAAGCTGCCTATGTTGGCACTTCCTTTTTTTAATTAAAGCTTGTATAGGTTTGGTCTAACCTATCTGCATATGTAAAGAGCAATATATGAAAAATTTTGATAAGCCAAAGGAAAAACAGCGAGAGAGCTGCAAGATGGTGATTCAGCGCCACTAGAGTCCAGCACCTTCCCTGTTCGGTTGAGCATCAAGGGAGTGATAAAGTGAACCAAGCCAATATGGGCCTGCTGAACTGAACTCCTAAAGTTGCAAATTAGTTTCAGCAGACATATTGTAGTATCATGATATATGATTGAATCTTAGTGCCACCAACTCAAAAGAGCTCTGAGACCTTATTCTTAATGCAGAGAGAGGAGCTTGGCTTCACTAAAATGTATTAACATTAGGATCCCCGACTCTCCAGCATTCTCCTGGACCCAGGATTATGCAGGGGAACCCTCCACCAGTCTAGAAGCAATACCCCAGCCATGCATCCCTGTGGAAAAATTGCAGAGAGAAGCCACCCTGAGACTACAACTGGTAAGATCACAAGCAGCCAGAACAGGGATCTTAAGACATTATTCAGAAAACTTTCAAAAGTTTTAAGTGGACTTTATCTGCCCTGTGCTGATTGGCTGTTTGCTCCCACCTTCTTCCTTACCCTCCCCAATGGTCTCTCTACACCTGAGCTTCACGCCACACTTTCCCCTCTTCTCCCCTGGCAACTCTGTCACTCTTTTCTTCCCTTCCTTTTTCTTTTAATTTAGCTGGTCTCGTTCCTAAACTCTCCTCCTCACACCAAAAAAAAAAAAAAAAAAAATCATTTCATTAACAGGGCATTTGTCACCATCTCATAGTTCACTCTGTATGTTATACCCTGTCCCCCACTCTGGGTCTGGATGGTATATGTAGATTGCAAGTTCCTCAGGCAGGGACCATCTACTACTCTGTGTTTGTGCAGTGCCTAGGATAGCTATAGTGGCCCTTAGGCTGCTGTCATTTTCATGCTTTTTAATACTATCGTAATAAACACAAAAGCC
The DNA here is from genome assembly GCF_025201925.1 of Gopherus flavomarginatus. Taxonomy (NCBI): domain Eukaryota; kingdom Metazoa; phylum Chordata; order Testudines; family Testudinidae; genus Gopherus; species Gopherus flavomarginatus. The sequence goes on along the minus strand of NC_066618.1, from coordinate 146,501,165 downwards.
AAAACTTGTTTTGGTTTTGTTGAAATGTCAATAATAATAATAATAATAATAATAATAATTGTAATGCAGAAAAGCTAAAGCTTAATGTTATAGACATTTGTCTTCCTCTTCAGTCAAGCAGTAATACCTCAAGGTAAGCCTCATAGTCCTAATTACTGGCCTACTTCTGTTGAAGTCAATGTCCAAACTCCCATTGCTTTCAAGGGGAGCAGGATTAGGTTATCTTTTAGGGTGGAATTAATGCATTCAGAAGCCCTTTTATGAAAGTTATATTAATTATGATTTTTGGCCTCAGTTCCAAGCCGCCTTTTTATGTGATAGCAAAATTTGCATAGGCATACAAAAGTGGGTGTAATTATGAATGAATATTGAAGTTTCATTCATGGTTGTCTGGTTTTTCAAATGAAAAAAAAACATTAAAAGCCCTGGTGTGCACAATTGGAGCTTTAGAAGTCTGGCCTTAAAATTTTAGTAAGAACACCCTCTGGTGGCTAATATGTTAATACCTGAAAGCTTTATGTGTTTTGCTCTAGAAATTGCATAACTTATTGGTAGGGTTGAATTTTATCAAAAATCCCAGAGCACTAACAGTAAATTTAGTAAGAGTCATACATGTGCTGGAACAGCTGCCTGATTTTAATAAGGAATGTCCTCCTCCTCATCTCACCATGGGGGCAACAACCATTATACTCAGCACTCTCTGCTACTGGGACCACAACCCCAATCCCAGCCCAAACATGATGGTAGGGAACAGCTGGAGTCACTCTTACCTCCTATGGGGTTGGGCCCAGGTCTTTGTTCCAGACATTGAATCTAACAGGTGTGCGGGCTCAGGTTTGATCTGCCCCCCCATCCCTCCCTGTCATGACAAAAAGAGGCCAGGCCAAACCTGAGCAGTAGTATGACCTGGTGCACCAGGTCATAATGCCCAGAGTGGAAAGCTAGGTGAGCACCATGGGTCAGGGACCAAAAAGCATATGTTGCTATGGAGTGAGTCATGGACAGACAAAAATGTCATGGAGAAACAGAAAAAAATCTGTAACAAATCTGATGTCCTATATACTGGATATAGTATTCCACTGGTATTTAAAGTGACAGGGTCAAATCTGTAACTAGACCTGATCGGGAGAACAGAAGAGTGTGCTGTCTGCCGGGGGCTAAGATACAGGATGTGGACTTGAGCCTGAATACGATCTTAGCGGGAGCGGGAAAAAATCCGTTGATTATCCTTCATGTGGGAACGAACGACACTGCTAGTTACTCCCTGGACTGTATCAAGGAGGACTATGTCAGACTGGGGAAGAGGCTTAAAGACATCGAGGCTCAGGTGATCTTCAGTGGGATTCTGCCGGTTCCTAGAGCGGGGCGACGAAGGAGTGACAAGATTATGGCGATCAACAGATGGCTCAGGGAGTGGTGTTATAAGGAGGGCTTTGGGATGTACGGTCACTGGGACGCATTTACGGATAGACAACTGTTTGCTCAGGATGGACTTCATCTCAGCAAGGAGGGAAATAGAATTCTAGGATGGAGGCTCGCCGACCTCATCAAGAGGGCTTTAAACTAGAAAGTTGGGGGAGATGGTTGGGAAATGTTCGGGAGATCTCCACGCCAGAACATAACCTGGAGAGGGAAGTAAACAAAGTGAGCGGGGATACCCTTGCGGCCCCAAGATTTGATCCAAGGAGGAATAGTGGAGTAGAAACCAGAGTAACGGGTGATGCTGGTGGTAGAAAGTTTGTGCACGACGGGGGAAAGAATGTCACTGACGCCAAACGCCGAAAATTAAAAGGTTTGTACACTAATGCGAGGAGCCTAGGTAACAAGATGGAGGAACTGGAGTTGCTCGTGCAGGAAGTGAAGCCGGATATTATAGGGATTACCGAAACCTGGTGGAATAGTACTCATGACTGGAGCACGGGTATTGAAGGCTATGTGCTGTTCAGAAAAGACAGGAAGAAAGGCAAAGGTGGGGGAGTAGCCTTGTACATCAATGATGAAATTAAATGTAGCGAAATAAGATGCGATGGAATGGATAAGACAGAGTCCGTCTGGGCAAAAATCACGCTGGGTAAAAAAGCAACTAGAGCTTCCCCTGAGATAGTGCTTGGGGTGTGCTACAGACCACCGGGATCGGATTGGGATATGGATAGAGACCTCTTTAATGTCTTTAATGAAGTAAACACAAAGGGGAAATGTGTGATTATGGGGGACTTCAACTTCCCGGATATAGACTGGAGGACGAGTACTTGCACGAATAATAGGGGTCAGATTTTTCTGGATGTGATAGCGGATGGATTTCTTCATCAAGTAGTTGAAGCACCTACAAGAGGGGATGCCATTTTAGACTTGGTGTTGGTGAGCAGTGAGGACCTCGTAGAAGAAATGGTGGTAGGGGACAACCTTGGTTCGAGTGATCATGAGCTGATTCAGTTCAAACTAGATGGAAGGATAAACAAATATAGATCTGTGATTAGGGTTTTTGACTTCTCGAGGGCTAATTTTAAAGAGTTAAGGAAATTAGTTAGGGAAGTGGACTGGACGGAGGAATTAGTGGATTTAAATGTGGAGGAGGCCTGGAATTACTTTAAGTCGCAGCTGCGGAGACTGTCGGAAGCCTGCATCCCGAGAAAGGGGAAAAGAACCATGGGCAGGAGTTGTAGGCCAAACTGGATGAGCAAGCAACTCAGAGAGGGGATTAGACAAAAGCAGAAAGCTTACAGGGAGTGGAAGGAAGGCAGGATCAGTAAAGAAAGCTACCTTGCTGAGGTCAGAACATGTAGGGATAAAGTGAGGAAGGCTAAAAGCCACATTGAACTGGAACTTGCAAAGGGAATCAAAACCAATAGTAAAAGGTTCTACAGCCACATAAATAAGAAGAAAACAAAGAAAGAAGAAGTGGGGCCGCTATATACTGTGGATGGAATGGAGGTTAAGGATAACCTAGGCATGGCCCAACATCTAAACAAGTACTTTGCCTCAGTTTTTAATAAGACTAGTGAGGAACCTTGCGATGATGGAGGGATGATAAACGGGAATGTGGATATGGAAGTGGATATTACTGCAACTGAGCTAGAGGCCGTACTTGAACAGCTCGATGGGACGAAGTCGGAGGGCCCGGACAATCTCCACCCGAGGATATTAAAGGAACTGGCGCGTGAAATTGCGAGCCCGTTAGCGAGAATTTTTAAGCAATCGATAAACTTGGGGGTTGTGCCGTATGACTGGAGGATTGCTAATGTAGTTCCTATTTTTAAGAAAGGGAATAAGAGTGATCCGGGTAATTATAGGCCTGTTAGCTTGACGTCTGTAGTATGTAAGGTCTTGGAAAAAATTTTAAGGGAGAAAGTAGTTAAGGACATAGAGGTCAATGGTAATTGTGACGAATTGCAACACGGATTTACTAAAGGTAGATCGTGCCAAACCAATCTGATCTCCTTCTTTGAGAAGGTGACGGATTACTTAGATAAAGGAAATGCGGTAGATATAATTTACCTAGATTTCAGTAAGGCGTTCGACACGGTTCCGCACGGGGAGCTGTTAGTTAAATTGGAAAAGCTGGGAGTGAATATGAAAGTTGTAAGGTGGATAAGGAACTGGTTAAAGGGGAGACTCCAGAGGGTCGTATTGAAAGGTGAACTGTCGGACTGGAAGGAGGTCACCAGTGGAGTCCCTCAAGGATCGGTTTTGGGACCGATCTTATTTAACCTTTTTATTACTGACCTTGGCACAAAGAGCGGGAATGTGCTAATAAAGTTTGCGGATGACACGAAGCTGGGGGGTATTGCTAACACGGAGAAGGACAGGGATACTATTCAGGAAGATCTGAACCACCTTGTAAACTGGAGTAATAGAAATAGGATGAAATACAATAGTGAAAAGTGCAAGGTCATGCATTTAGGAATTAATAATAAGAATTTTGGATATACGTTGGGGGCGCATCAGTTGGAAGCGACGGAGGAAGAGAAGGACCTTGGGGTACTGGTTGATAGCAGGATGACTATGAGTCGCCAATGTGATACGGCTGTTAAAAAAGCAAATGCGATTTTGGGATGCATCAGGCGAGGTATTTCCTGCAAGGATAAGGAGGTGTTAGTACCGTTGTATACGGCGTTGGTGAGACCCCATCTGGAATACTGTGTGCAGTTCTGGTGTCCCATGTTCAAGAAGGATGAATTCAAACTGGAACAGGTTCAGAGACGGGCTACGAGGATGATCCGAGGAATGGAAAAACTGCCTTATGAAAGGAGACTCAAAGAGCTTGGCTTGTTTAGCCTGGCCAAAAGAAGGCTGAGGGGGGATATGCTCGCCCTATATAAATATATCAAGGGGGTTAACGTCAGGGAGGGAGAGGAATTGTTTAAGTTTAGTACCAATGTAGCCACGAGGACGAATGGGTATAAACTGGATATTAGGAAGTTTAGACTTGAAATTAGACGAAGGTTTCTGACCATTAGGGGAGTGAAGTTCTGGAATAGCCTTCCGAGGGAAGTAGTAGGGGCAAAAGACTTTCCTGGCTTCTGACCTATGAGTCTATGAGTCTATGAGTCTTACTGCAGTTATATTTTTTCATTAGCCATCACTGTGAAATGGATGGATAAACTCTATCCAGTTTTCCAAACAAAACAAAATTTAGCTGTTGCAACATTATGTTAAATATTCTTCCAGGTGTTGGCAGAAGTAAACAGCTCCAGGTTCCATTTTATAAAGTGTCTGAACACTAATCCCGACCTCAGTCTTCCTTTGGCCATTGAGAGTGGCTGATGTCTTTTAGATGTCATACACGTGCTGGAACTGCTCCCCAGCTCCCACTCATGGTTAGCTGCCCTGGATTGGAGAAGTTAAAGGATTCTAGCTGGTCAGTGCTGTGGGGCTGGTTAGAGGCCCAACTAACTAACTCAGCTGGAGATGATTTCTATTTTAATTGCTAGGTAGGGAGCCTACTCCAGAATCACTTGGGTAGGCTACTGCTTTTTCTGAAGTTTCAGACCAAGCTGCCTATCCCTGCTGCTGCTCCATGCTGTATATCCCTCGAAGGTGCCACCACCACTCTGAGCCATCTGTCACCATAGAACAACTGCTGCTGCCACTTGGCACCATTCATCACCGTGCAGCCACTGCCACTACTGCCCTATACCATCTGTTGCCACCAACCTGCCGCTACTGCCTTGAAGTTTCCACCAGTCTGCACACTCCACAATACAGCAGGCTTGGCTCAGCTCTTAGAGAGAGATCATTGATATCTAGGACCTTGACAAAGCCCTTACCACTAGACAGGGTCTCCCAGTATCGGAAAATAGTCTTTTCCCCCTCCCTCTCCCTTTCCCTCTCCCTTTCTCTCTTCCTCTGCTTTGTCCAGGTTCCCTAACCCAATAGTGCCTGACAGCAGTGTCAGTTAGGGAAAGCCCAGGCATATTTAATATCAGTGTTTTGGCCTTGCATTTCCCAGCAATGTCGATTCCATTTTGTTGTCCCCCATACTCAAAATATAACTGAATTTTAACCACAATGTGCCAAACCATCACAAAACTGAAATGTAAAATGAGGCCTGGCCCTTTCTGTCTACTCTCTTTGCTCTCCAACAGATGCCAGCTCTCCAACTCTCTTGCCAGTGGAGTCTCAGCTCTTAAGCACTTCTGGGACACTCCCATTTCACCAACAGATGATTGTAGTGACCTCCTTTCAGTCTAAGTCTTCAGGCCACAGGACTTACATTAATTAAAACATCTTCAATAGACTACGTAGTAATGCTCATAAACATGCACTAACTACAAATCAAAAAGGGTCAACTATATAGACAGACTTTTAAAACATACAATTAAGCTCTCCAGGGTTCGTAAACCCATATTTGGAGGCTCTGGGAATTTAACTGTACCATGTTTAACTTGTCACATGACATGTCTTTTTCTAACTCGATCTTGCTGTGAGCACATCATCTTTACAAAGGCTGGTTTAGTTTGATACAGGATGCTTTTTCCTGATCAAATGTATTGTGTTAACTCCCAAAAAATATTGTTTAACACTTTCTCTCAGGTATCTTCCATTTGAAAGTACCCGAGTCCTCACTTGTTGGTTCAGCCATTGGAAGAATCAGAGCTGTGGATCCTGACCTAGGGGAAAATGCAGAAATTGAATACAACATTGTCCCAGGAGATGGAGGGAATTTATTTGACATCACTACAGATGAGAACACCCAGGAAGGGGTCATCAAACTGAAAAAGGTATTCATTTACTACAAATCTAGTGGCTGAAATTTGAAAATGAGTCATGATATGTGTCATATAGGGTGAAATCTTAGTACCATTGAAATCCATGGCAAAGATCTCATGGACATCAGTGGAGCCAGAACTTCACCTCGTGTCACACACAATCAACAATGACCTATGGCACATGAGTTTTATTTATATACTAATTATTAGAGCTGATCAGGAACCAAGATTTCCATACTTCAGGATATTTGGACATTTTAAAAAATATGTTCTAATTCAGAACAAAAAGCCAAAATTTACCACACTATAAAATTTTGGAAAATATATAATTCCAGGTCAATCATAACATTTTACTAAGATTTTGACATTGTTTTATTTTATTAATTTATTCAAGATGAATTTTATAGCCTCTTCCCAGTAAGGTTTCTACCCCTGCCTATGCCACATGTTTCTCCAAGTAGGTCTTCCACCTACCTGGTGTGGAGAGGTTCCTTTCAGGTACTTCAACCATGACGGTTTGCTCCCTGCTGGTGTCTCTTCCGTTATAATCTTTTGTTGACCTTTAATCATAGGACAAGGTCACCTGCAGTTTATCACCCAATACCTGACTTCAAGCTTTCATTTCCATACCTCATCATTTCCAGGACAGCCTTTTTTTCCTTCTTCATTTGCAAAAGTTTGGATATAATCTCTTTTGTCATTTTTAACTGATGAATTATTCGAAAAATTACATCTCTCACTTTAGGAAAATTCTGATTACCCATTTGCCTGAGCAGATACTTCAAAAACAGCTACATTTTTAACTGTCACACTTGTAAAAACACAGTGAGGGACACCAGACGCCAAGTTTGAACCAATAATGAGTATAAATGATTGATTGAAAAAACAAATTTGAGCAGGCATAGTAGGCTTCAGATAAGATTAAATTCTCCCTGGCCCTGGGTTTTCTCTTAAGCCTCCATTATGCTGTGTGTGAGGAGAGGGAGAGAGGTTTTCACAACCGTGTAGCTTCAGCAATGCAGCTGCCCTACAGTGTATACACACTGCACTTGTGCAAAAAAATTTGAAGAAGGGATAGGCTGCACTGTTTGAAAATTTTTCCCACACTGGAGCAACACATGAGTACAAGGGTTTGCACTGATGCAACTACACTAGTGCAAAAAAGCAAAACAAAACAAAACAAAAAAGACCATCTTAAGTGGCTTCCATGTAGAGGTGGTCAACATTTTCTGTTGCAATGATTTTTTGATGAAAAATAACCCTTTTCACAAAACTAATTTTTAATGTGAGAGAATTTCAGTTTGACCAAACAATTCATTTTTCTGTTTTGTTTTGTTTTGTTTTTTTGGGGGGGAGGACAAGAAGGATGGCTAACTGACTGCCCTTCTGTATGGCTCTTGTGAATTTCACTTTTGCGGTGAAATTGACAAAATCTTTCCTGGAAGACTGCAAAGGCAAAGAGCCAGGCACTCAGCCCCCTCACATCCCCCCTGCCCTGGGACAGAGAAGCCTGCTATGTCTCTACCATCACTTCTGAAAGTCATAGGAGCCTAAGCTCTTACTAGGGGTTGGCTTCCAGCTCCACAACAGGGAGCCTGAAAGCCCTGAGAACCCTAGCTCTAGATAAAGCTCTCAGGGTTGTTAGAGCCTAGAGGCTAGGATTCTGGGGTAGCCCTGAAATTAACAAGAATGTCAATTTCATTCAGCCACTCTCAGGTTCCCAGGGAGCAGATTTCATTTCAGAAACACCATCTGTTGGTGTTTCCAAAACAGAATTGTGTGTTGGGGGGATTTTTGGTTCACAGGATTTAAAAAAAAAAAACAGATTAATTCTAATATGAAACAAATTTCAAAAACAAAAAAAATTTTCTCACAGACCCCACTTTTTGGCTTGTGAGGAAGAGGTTAATATCTCACTGAGCCACTCATAAAAACTCATGGACACAGGTAAATCCTCAGTCTGACTATTTTGGGGTTTTAACACTATTTTTGCTGTATTTACTTATTTTAGCTTTTGCATTGTCAACCTTTACCTGTTATCTTCTGAATGCATTTACAACAATAAAACATCCCTACTATAATATATTGGCCAATCAACCTTACCTAATGCAAGCAACAGAACTCTGGCACTGAATAGGAAAAAAATAAACAAACTAAAAAACCCCACCCATAATCCCCTCTCAGTCGTTGTCACCAGAAAAAGCCTGCAGTTAGAGAGAGGCTTTGAAGGTCAAGAATTCTTGCTTTGTAGTATGAAGTAATGCAAAAGAAATAATTCCAGAGTGCAGGGCCCTCCTCTGAAGGATGCCTTTAAATAGGCCCTGATCCTGCATTTTGCCCTTTGAATGATTTTGCTCGAGTAACATTCCCATTGATTTATCCCTTCCGACTTCAATGGCTTGGGTGCTTAAAGATTCACAAGCTTAAAGTTGTGCACCGATGTAGATGCTTTACTGGAGGGAGTCATAAATAAGAGCAACATGATTTTCAGAGGTGCAGAAAACCTCCTGCTCCCTTAGTTGTCTGTTATAATAAGTGCACACATATGGTGTGATCAGGCAGTGAGATACACCCTCTATTTAGGTTCAGGAATGAGTATTTTAACTGGAATATTGTCCCAGTAAAAGGGTGCTAATATATTCAATGTTGAAGTTTGGATTTGCATTGTTCCTATAAAATACAGCAATTAGGCTCTTCAGCTGCATTTTTTATGCAGACTCCTACCTGCTGAGAGTGGGCGAGGGGAGAGAAGGAGGGAGCAGCTCCAGCAGATGTTACCGAGCATGCTCAGTACAAGCCAAGCAACAAACCTGCATTGCCTCTGTCTAGGATACCAGTAGTTACTGTATTGTTTTATGCACAATGAAATCCCTGGAAAACACACTAGCCTTTCATACTAGTTAGTCTTTACACTAAGGAACATATTTTTAAAAGGACCATCACATAGCCTCTAAAATTATTCATGAACTTTATTTATTTATGTATTTTAAATCAAGACACTTATTTGGTGGACTTCCATGGAATACCTGCAGGCTTAAAATTAAGCATAATTTCAACTGTTTTGCTAGATTCTGATCTAGGTCATGATTTTCAGAGGTGCTGAGCATTCACAACTCCCTTAGATATTTGCTACAATGTGGGTTATGCTCACTACACATATAGTCAATGGTACTACTCACACGGGCCTAGTTGTTGTGAAGTTCAACATAAAAACTGTTCAAAGTACATTCTTGACTCAACAGGACTACTTAAAATGCTTAAAGTTAGGCATATGCTTAAGTACTTTGCTAAATTTGGACCTATTAATGTGAAGGTTCATCTTTAAGACTCCAGTAACTATTTGACTAAAAATCACAATTTTCTCAGTACCACCATTTAACCAAACAAACAGTTATTGTCTGCTTGCAAAGCCAGTTTGCTTTCCCCTCTCTGCTTCCTGTATCACAGACTATTAACATCTCTGGACCACTGCTGTAGCTCAGCGCTGAGCTGTATCAAAACAAAGTCAAGCTATTTGTAAAGCTTGCTTTTATTTGCCATGAAAAGTTCCCAATGGTAGACCCTCTTATTCACCACATAAAGCTTTTTCTTTTGAATGGTTCAATTTCTATATGAAAACGAAACATGTCATGCTGAACATGTCTTTGTAAATTTGTTTGGGTAAAAAGCTACATTTGCTGGCAGAAATGACATGCCAGGTTTTTCTCTTCAGTATTCCAAGTGAATTGACAAGGAGAGGGAGTTTTGTGCTTCTCTGGCACTAGATGGATTTTGTAAGCCAATGCTTTTCATATGGAATAGGTGCACATCTTAAATTTCAGAATGGAGTTGCTGACCATTTAGTTTCAAGGTAAGATCCAGTGTATAAGCTTAGTTATTACAATGATCACTCTATGAACAAGAAACAGATTATGTTACATTCTGCAAGTCAGAGGCTCCTACTGGCATTTAGCACCACCGTGTGGTTGGTATAGGAATAGCTCCAAGGAAAATGAAAGCAATGAAGTAAAAAGTGTGTGTAGAGGGGAATTCCTTATGGTTTAAAAACAACATTCTAATCAATTTGTTTTTTAAATTCACAAATATTAGTAGTTAGACATATAATTACTCATTTTTATGCACATAAATGTATCTTTGTTTCATAGACAGTGACTATCATTTTATAGAGAAATAAGGTGGGCAAGCTAATATGTTTTATTGGACCAGCTGCTGTTGGTGAGAGAGACAAGCTTTCAAACTTACACAGAGATTTTCTTCAGCTCTGGGAAATGTATTGAGGGCAAGTATACACTACAAAATTAAGGCGACCTAAGTTATATCATTGTACATCCACCACAGTGACTGAATTGGTTTTACACGTACACACTACGCTCCTTGTGTCGGCCAAAAGATACGGAGGATTTTTCTGAGGCAGGTTTTATGGAATGAAGATAGTATGACATGTCATACTTTCTCCTTCTCCAACATTGTGCATGATAAAGTAATGTTCAAAGTACATTAAAGTTCTGATAAATCTTAATTTTGGTTTTGGTTTTTTATGTTGATGATTTCCAGACTGTATTTAAGCTCCTGAAGGTGTTCCTGGCTTTATTGATTCTGTTCCGGATATCCTGGCTTGTTCCACCATCCTGGCTGATGGTGCTGCCCAAGTATGTGAATGTTTTTACATTGGTGAGAACATAATCCTCTATCCATACCGGGGATGGTGAAGCAATATTAAAGGTCATGATATCTGTCTTATCGAGGTTAATTTTCAATCCAATTTGCTGGCTAAATGAGTTGAGTCAAGTTGTTTTTTTCTTGTATATGGCATTGGGTATGTGATAGGAGAGCGAGATCATCAGCAGAGTCCAGGTCTTCAAAGGATGAGAAGGATGTCCATTTAATGCCTCTTGACATGTCTTCTGTTGTACATTGCATTACCCAGTTGATGGCAATGTTGAAGAGAATTGCAGATATGACACAACCCTGACGTACTCCTGTTTTCACTTCAAAACTGAGCTTACTGTGATCAACATTGCATATAAAGTTGAAATAAAAGCTGGTCCTGTGAATGCTATCAAAAGCCTTCAATGATTTTACACAATACTTTGCTTGGCACAGATAGAAGTGTGATACCACGCCAGTTATCACTGAGATTTCCTTTCTTTGGTATCTTCACTATAACACCATTGGTCCACTTACCCGGCACTTTTCCCCTTTCCCAGACTGATGTAAATAGAGGGACCAGGATAGATGCTGCTAACTCAAGATTTACCTTGAACAATTCTGCATTCAAGTTATCCTTGCCAGGAGCTTTCCCATTTTTAAAGGATTTGATGGCTTGAACAATCTCTTCCTTAGTTGGGGTGTCTGTGTTGATATCAAGATCTTCTTCTGCCTCCTGGATGTTTGTTTCCTCTTTAAGTGGCTCCTTGGTCAGCAATTCTTTGAAATGCTCTGTCCAGCACATTTCTTGTTCTTTTTCTCTTGTTAGTAGGTGGCCCTGTTTGTCTCCAATGAGAGTGTCTTGGTGTCTGCTCTTTACCACTGATAAGCCATGTCATTTTATAGACTGTTTCTTGTTCACCATGAGCAGCTGCATCCTCTGCTTGTATTGCCAAATTATCCATATAATGTTGTTTATCTGCTCTCAGAAGGCATTTGATCTCCCAGTGCGCCTTGCTATACTGCTCACAGTATTTGTCCTTTAGCTTCCGGGATTCTGTGTCTAAAACTTTTTTCTTCATGGTTCGTCTGGTTTTTCCTTCTCTTCAGCTTGTATCCTAGACAGGCTTCACTGCTCTGTGTGTAAGTTATTATTTGTCCCACTTCTTGTTGATCTCCTCATCTTCATTCCCCTCCTCTTCATCAAGGTCTGCAAGTGCATGAAACCTGTTCTTTAACTGTAGAAGGAAGGCTTTCTGTATCTCAGGGGACTTTAGCTTGTCAATGTCATAACGTCTATGCCCTTTGTTTGGTGAACCACACTTCTCAGTTTTAGCTTGATGGAGTCTGTCACAAGGTGTAGTCGCTGACAACATCTGCACCCCTTCTCACTTTCACATCTGTCAGTGAACGTTGTCATTTGCCATTGATCAGGATATGGTCAATCTGGTTCTTATCTCTGCCATTTGGAGAACACTGTGTCAGTTTGTGAATTTCACGATGTTAAAATAGGGTTCCGCCAATGACTAGGTCATTCATATTACAGAAATCAACAAGCCTATCTCTTTTTTCATTCATGATACTCCACCCATGTCTTCCCATTGCTCTGTCTTTGTTTGTGTTATCCTTACCGACCTTGTCATTCAGGCCTCCCATGACAATAGTTAGGTCATGGTATGGTGGTGTCTCTAACTTCGCCTGTAATGTAAGGTAGAATTTGTCCTTTACTTCTCCATCACTTCCATTTGTCGGAGCATAGCAATGAATCAGTGTGATATTATGATGTTTCCCTTTCAGTCTGGCTCTCATAAGTCTTCTGCTGATGGACTTTCAGTCGAGTAGGGAATGCTCCACTCCTTTCTTCAAAATATTGGCAACACCCTCATGGTGTTGTCCATCATCCCGTCCAGAATACAGCAAAGTTTCTCCCAAGGCTGTTGTTAATCTTCCTGATCCCGTCCATCTGCTCTCGCTAACACCCAGTATACGTAAGCTGTAATGTCTCATCTCTGCTGTGACCTGAGCTAGTTTCCCTGTTTCGTACATTGTCCGTACATTACAAAAAACAAGTTTGGTTTTTGTCTTGGTGTTGAGCACTTCAGTCTTCATGCCAGTGGCTTCCTTTCAGCTTTCACCACTGGCAGTCATATGGGTCATTGACTCCTGAAGGCCATCACACACAGTAATGGTGGATTTCTCCATCGCTGTTCCCGTAACATATTTTGATTTTTACGGGACAGGGTTGTTAGCCCTGTGCCTAACCCCCAACCTGGAGGACCAAGATGTCTTTTTTCTCTAGCCCTTCCCCCACAGAACAATCCAGCATGGTTGAACCTACCAGGAGCAAAAAGCCCCCACTGACACAGACTCTGTTGATTGTTAGAGCATGCAAGCTGTCCTGCCACGACAAGGCATGGACACCAGAGGGCAGATTCAAGATGAAGTGGTCCATAAAACACACCTCCAGTCCTGAGAGGAAAGGAAAGGAGAAGGGAAAAAAAGCAGCTGGGGCATGGGGGTGGTGTTGGTGGCGTATCAATTGTTGTAATAAGCATCAATTCAGTGTCTCTATTCAGTCCATGATATTTAGTTTCTAGCAGTTATGAATTTAAGCTCTCAGGCTCATCTTTTGAAGACGTTGTGCAGTATGTGGATTGAGAGATCAGATACAATGATGATTGAAGCATTTGTCCACTGGTGAGAGAATTTTTTTTTCTATCTGAGCTCTTTCAAGAGTGCAGTGACTGTTTGGTTTCACCAACATAGTTGTTATTGGGGCATTTAGTGCACTGGATGAGGTACATCACATGTAATAGGCATGTGTAGGACCCATGCTTCTTGAAAGGTGTGGGACTGCTGATCATCATAGCCGTGGAAATATGTCTTTAGGTTTTGCATCTGTTGTTCTAGCAGGGTCTGGTGTTGATTTGAGTGAGTGTGTCCTTGTCTTTAGGGAACTTGATTCTAACAACCCCCTGAGTACATTTCCCAGAGATGAAAAAGTGTTCTGTGTAAGCTCCCAAGCTTGCCTCTCTCATCAACAGAAGTTGACCCAATAAAAAAATATTATCTCACCCACTTTGTTTCTCTAATATCCTGGGACCAACACAGATACAACACCACTACATAAACCCTTTTTTAAAGATTTATATAGCTTATTTCATCCCAAAGGGCTTCACAAACTACAGCAGAAACAAACAAGTTCAGTAATAGAAAGAGCCAATGCCTGTGGGTAGTAGGTTACTACTGTGCAGAATACTGCACCCCAATGTGGGAGGAGAAAATATTTCCCCATGATATCAACACATCGCCCTCATCTTACTAGAATGGAACACACCAAACAGCGAGAACCAAACACAGTAAACTGTATGACAGTAAGTTTATTTAGCTCAGTGGTTTGAGCATTGGCCTGCTAAACCCAGAGTTGTGAGATCAATCCTTGAGGGGGCTGTTTAGGAATCTGGGGCAAAAATCTGTCTGGGGATTGGTCCTGCTTTGAGCAGGAGGTTGGACTAGATGACCTTCTGAGGGCCTTTCCAACCCTGATATTCTATGATGAATATTGAGTCAGACCTATGGAATTTGCATCTGAGCTCCCAGGGTATCTCAACCTTCTTCCAGTAAGCCATAACATATCACTGGGCATATGAAACCAGACCATATATGAAAAATGGATGCTTACAAAGTGATTATAAAACAACCAGAAATTTGGAACTACCAAATCAGACATTATTTCACTACCACAGCTTCTGTAAGGCGATTTGGGGAATACAGTACTTTCAGGGCCGTCTCTAACTTTTTTGCCGCCCCAAGCAAAAAAGAAGAGAGTCACCCGCCTTACGCCCCTTGTGAGCGCCACACCACCGAAGCCCTCCCCCGAGCATCACGCCGCCTGAAGCCCCGCCCCTGAGCATCACGCCACCTGAGCACTGCGCCGTGCCAAGCCCCCACCCTCCCCGAGTGCTGCACTGCTCTAAGCCCCCTCCCCCCTCCAAGTGCCACGCTGCTCTAAGCCCCTGCCCCCTCCGAGCGACACGCCAAGCCCCCGCCCCCCTCTGAGCGATGCACTGGTCTAAGTCCCTGCCCTCCTTCGAGCGCTGCGCCAAGCCCCCGCCCTCCTTCTGAGTGACATCCAAGCCTCTGCCCCCCAGCGCCACGCCAAGCCCCTGTCCCCCTGAGCGCCCCCCCGAAGTCCTGCCCCCCGAGCACCCCGTACTGCCCAAGCGCCGCAACACCCAAAGCTCCCCCCGAGCGCTGGGCTGCAGAAACAAAAAAAAAACCGTCCAGCGCTGCCCTGAGGAACCAAAAAACAAAACAAAACCCCAAGCGCCGCCCTGCCCCAAGGTGCCACCCCAAACACGTACTTGGTCAGCTGGTGCCTGGAGCCGGCCCTGAGTACTTCCTTGCACTTCAAAGGAGTATTTTCCTTTTTAAAAATTCTCACAGTAACAAAAAAGCAAAAGTTTCATTAGCCAATAACGTTAATGACAGGACACTTGTACATGCTGCAGGATATATTACAAGAGCAGTAAAACCTATAAACTATGGTGACCCAAGGGAATGTCAAGGGTTTTTGCAGACACCGATACCCAGAATAGGACAGACAGTAAATTGTCAGAGAGGATGTTCCATGTGTGTGAAGTATGGGGAGACTTCACATTTTAACAAGGAGGAGTAGACATACCAAGCCTTTGGCATAAGTACATACCCACAATAAAGCAAAGAATGCTATCAGAAAGATGATGATGGTCATCAAAAAAGTACAAAGCTAATGAAGTGATCAAAAATAGAAGTGAAGCTCTTGAGTCCCTGAAGACCAGATCAGCCAGCGTTGCCAGGTTTTTTTGTTTGGTTGGTTGAGGCTTTTTTTTGGTAGCAGTTCAAGAACTGAAACACTGCAGAAGTTTGTATAGGCTAGTAACATTTTTGGAGCTCCCTATAGGTGAGTGGGAAATTTATCCTTTGCTTAGACATCTATCAACACCAGTTTACTTTAAACATTCTAGCTGTTATTGTGTACTGTCTGTATACATTTTGCTCGTAATTCATTATTACAAGGCTGATTAACTCCATTCTTAGCACACTGCCTGCAAAAACAAGCATTTATGTGCCACGTTGTCACGAGATCTCACCTTATAGTCATGGGAATTCAGCCATTTCCTCACTTGCTCTCACTGGCAAGTTGGATTAGATCTCCATATTAACTAGGCCACACCTTTCTGGAATAATGATAGTCCAAAAATACCAAAGTACAAAATCAACCTTCCTTTTCCCATTCTTTGCCTGGGCCACAGGCTTTTTCCTGAGCTTCTATGTTCACCTTGGTGAACTGAGTGAAGCAGAGCTTCTGTCCCATTCCAGCTACTAAAAGGAAGCCGGCACCTAGTCCAGATATCAAACTGTTTCTTCTGCTCAAGGACACTTCCTTCACCTCTGTCTACAGTCCTTGACATTTTCTGGAGTCTTAAGAAAAAGATCGAAGCCACAAAACTGCAATGTAAACAGTAAGCCCTAACCCCTTCTTTTTCTTGGCTTCCCATGGGTTGCTGAAAGCATCCCTGTCTCCAGGCTGCTTTACCCTGGTCATGTGGCTTTAGATCCTTCTCAGGCTGCCACCCTAGACCAAGAACTCCTCCTGCTGTTTCTTCTCTCCCTGTTGTGAGGGAATGGAGCTCATATGTACATCTTGTTCCTTCTCATCAATCCTGGAGGTAACTGCTAACATTTCCTAGCTGTACCTTGGACCAGAGCTCCTAGCATACTGCTTGTTCAGCACACATCAGGAACATAGGACACTGTTGGAGCTGGAGCTTTCCTTAACAAACCAGCATGTCCTGTCACTTTTATCTTTAGTTCTACTATTTCAAATCCAACGTGGGCCAGTAGTTACTGAAAAAATACAAAACAGTTACCATCCGATAGATATTTCAGAAGCCTGTGTTAAAGTTGGTGGTCTCAACCCATTTCTGTGGATCAGATGTTGAAACATTTCAAAAACATATCATCCCAATGAGCACTCATTGACTTCCTTTTTGGCAGTCTCAACAGATCACATTTTATGTTCATTCAAACCTTGGCCAACCATCCCATCCCCAAGTCCCTCCTTGACAGAATTGTGAAATATGGATGTGGCAGCTTGGGGGAAGCTTGTACTGCCTGTGTCATGCTGTACTGTTCTGTGGATAAATATTGGTGGTCATGAGGCTGCCCGTCCAGCACTTTTTGTGAGCTCTTCTTTTTCTCATTGTGAGAATGAGATGGATACATACAGTTATTTTCCCACCTATGTCATCCTTATCAGGATAACTCATTCAGCCACTTTCAATCTATGGCATGTTTTGCAACTTTAGAATTTTAGACAACCTTCTATTTGGAGAGGGAAAATTTCTATTGCATTTTACTTACACAATTTACATTAGAGTATTATTTCTCAGTATCCCTTCACTTCCATATGGGGTAAAGGAAGCAGTAATATTTCAAAATACCTTTACTTTCAAACCAGAGGGGTTGATGTGCTTTCCTGTTCACACTAAATAAACCAGTTCCTAGTAACTCCTATGAGGCTAAATAATGTGGTTTGTCATTATGTGTTCTTTCATTTTACTATTTACACAGTGACATTGCGATACACAGGTCTGCATACACTGATAATGTTTTACTAGGCATCTGTGTACAGTAGCTAATAGCCAAAAGAGAGAGAAGAAAGACAGGGCTTGCCAAGGGAGCCAAACTCCTGTTATGGGACTGACAGGACATCGTTCCAAAATGCTCCCATAACAGCTCTATAGCTACAAGGTTGAAAAAAATAGCCACATTGGTGCTAGCAGAACTGTCATTCTCTTATGGGAAAAATCCTATGAAATGTAACAAAATGATTGTCTTTCTTTATGGCAGATTTTTTGTAATGTCTATTTAAATTTAATAGAAGTCTATAGTACAGATAAGAATTTTCAATAGGTTTAAAAAAAACTGTGGAAAGGAGCTCATAACATATTCAACTCTATAGGTTTTTAGCAGAACTTTCATAGACCCTTGCTTTTTAATAGAACCTCATTTTTTTGTGTCTATTAACTTCTTTCATTAATTTTAAAGCATTTTAATCATTACATTAGAAAGAGAGATTTGACTGGGGAATCTTTTAGGTAAAGCTATCTGAGGAACCGAATATTTATCAAGTACAAATTCTGCTGTGCTCGGAATCCTTGAACATCAAACTTACTAGTTTACTAGCCCTAAGAACTTTATGTGCATAATAGGGTTTAGTTACATAGATCAGACACCAGGTGGCAGCACAGATGGGAATTTTTTTGCCAGCTAGACCATGTTAACATACTACAGTTAACTGTCAGGAGTAGGGCACTATATAGCTTCTTTTGTGATGTGAGAAGCATCCACAAAAACAATACAAAGGACTACATTCCAGACCTTGTAAAACTTGAAAAGTTTATAGAAATCTAGACTGAGAGCTAGGCAGCTCCAGGATATTCAAACATCCAATTTTCTGACAGATGCCCAATACTCCAACTGGATGCCAGGTTTTGAGGTGTATAGAAAGACTTGCACTAATTATCTGCATGGTTAAGGTCTGCAAGAAATCTCATTTACATACACCTACAGGTTGTAAAGCAAATATTTCCAATGCCCTTTCTGGAGTTGAATGAAATGGAATGAAATATCTGAGAGCACTTTGGGTAGGCAAGCAGCTAGATGAAGAGGAATGAGGACAGGGAACAGCTAATCACGCTTAAGAGCTTCTACACTTTATTTCACTTGTTTCTTTCTTATCCAAAATGATATTTATTGAGGGGGGAGGGGAGAGTGGAAAAACCCTAAAATTTGAGTCAGTTGGCATCTACAGACATACTTTGTTTTTGGTCTATATAAATCCCATTTACATTCATTTGGCAGACAGTCTTGAAAATGCAGTATTTCCATGACTAGATAGTGGAAGATGTCATCTTTTGGGCCATTTGTATTTTGTCTGAAATAGTGCACTCAACGCTACTGTATTTATTAGTATTATAGAATGTATTTTTTTGACTCTTTCAATTCAGTACAGTTTATGTTTCTGGGCAGTCCATATTACAGACTCACTATGCCAGGGAGAGAAGGTGAATCAGACATCCAGTCAGACTGGGCCATCTGTAACAGAAGTAACTTCTTTGGGTCCGAACATCATTCCTGCCTAGTGCTAGGTGAAATTTTTTGTCCACAACTTTTTTTTTTCCAATGCTAAATGCAGATTCAGCCACACAAACATTTTGCCATTTTTTTGGTTCAAAACTATTTTATTTTGCAATTTCCTTCAAATATATTTTAAAAAAATTAGAAACATTAAAAAAAATCTCAAAATCAAAACTAAATGTTTCATTTGGGTTTGAGCGAAACATTTCATTCAACCTGGAATATGGGGTTGTTGAGGTGGCACTGGAGGGGAAGGCGACTTAGGGTTATGACTACACTGTGTTAAAACACATGGTAGTGAGTCTTAGACCCTTGTCCTACTGCTTTGGGCTTGCACTGCTGTGCTAGAATATCTGTGTAGACATTTGGGACTGCAGCTGAGGTTCTGAAGCTTGGGGAGGGGAGATGGGCTTCAGCACTTGTGGCCTTAGCCACAATCTCTACACAGCTTTTTTTAGCACCATAGCACAAGCCCATATCTGTAGACCTGTGCTCAGAGACATGTGGCTACAGATTTTGAAACACCATGTAATCATAACCTTGGAGGCTATCTACTCCCCTCCCCTTGCCCCCACTGGTAACCTGGGGTCTCACAAATCATAAGGCCATGCCTAAAGCAAAACCTCTGAATATATATTTTAGGCACATGCTTTACAATTGATCCCTCTCAGTCCAGTTCTGTAGTCCTTAACCAGAAGAAATTCACACTGACTCAACAGCATTGTTTTTTTTTCCTGAATGAAGACAGCTCAGTTTGATATTAAATGCACATCATAGTCAAAGTTTTCAAGCTTGATTATTTACATGACTTAAAATGCTTAACATTAAGTCCCCAGCTTGAAAAGCTTGACCATATAGTCTGTTAAAAAAATAGAGCCTTTCACAAGGATTTAAAACAATTATACAGTGTGTTTAGCTGGTATAAATCAGCATAACTCCATTAACTTTTATGGAACTACTCCTATTTATGCCAGCCCAGCCTCTGGCCAATTCCAGTCTTGTTGCGACAAGGGCAGAAATAGCAGAGTTTAAACCCATGCTAGAAATGAAAACTGATTGGGAGACAATGTTGCAACAGTTATGATGATGGAAATGAAATAAACATCAAACTATTCTTGCTGCAATCCTACAGCTGTAACCTAGTGTTTTTCTTCAAATACCATATCCTTTTAAACTGAAATGTTCTAACTTGGCTATTATACCTAAAAGCCACTAGATGTCAGCATTATCTAAACATAAGGAGAAGGCTGTATTGATCGTAAAGCTTTTGTATCTTTCTGACTAGATATGAGTACAATAATGTACAGAATCAGGGGATAGCTGTGTTAGTCCGTATCCACAAAAACAACAAGGAGTCCGGTGGCATCTTAAAGACTAAAAGATTTATTTGGGCACAGGCTTTCGTGGATGCATCTGAAGAACTGAGGTTTTTTTTACCCAAGAAACCTTATGTCCAAATAAATCAGTTAGTCTTTAAGGTGCCACTGGACTCCTTGTTGTTAATGTACAGAATATCTCTGCAATAATGCACAGAAGAGATATCCCTGGTCACTTTACTGAAACCAAGAACACTAGATTATTTTATAATGAAAGAAATTCAAATCAAAGTAGTCTCATTTCAGTATGTATGTCTGTCAAGCAACTACAGCTTGCTGTACCCAAACTACTATGTTGTATTCAATGCACTATAGGTTAGAGCTGTTGCCAATCTGCAAAATAAAAATCTGGATTAGGACTACATCCCTACTCAAATTCTTTAGGTTTGTTGGGTGTTCCTGGCTTTTTCTTCATAATGGAAAGAAGAATTCAGGTCTAAGTTCAGATTCCAAGCCAAACCCTAAAGTTTGCTTTGAACCCATCTCTACACAGCAGGATTTTGGGTTGGATCCATTTCCATCAAGAGTGGTCTTTCTTTTGTTCCTTGTGGTGAAAGGAAAAATGGGGCTTGGGTTTACTCTACTAGAATGGGATACAGAAGATTCTGGTTCAATTCCCAGCTCTACCCTAACCCTTTCTGTGTGAACTTGGGCTTGGTTGGGAGCCAACATAATGCTAATAATAAATATTGTAATCTAACTATTTGGAGGGATCTCAAATCTACTGAGAGCATTTCGGAACTAAGCTTGCCAATCTCTGATACATCAATAGCAGGTTAAACTGTACAGTCTGCAGAGACTTTTACAAAGTGATTTTGCCAGATCTGATGATGTTTTTTGTCTGTCCTTACCACAGCCATTAGACTTTGAAACAAAAAAGGCATATACCTTTAAAGTAGAGGCCTCCAATGTTCATCTTGATCATCGATTCCACTCTGTGGGTCCATTCAAAGATACAGCCACTGTGAAGATCAATGTGTTGGATGTGGATGAACCTCCAGTTTTCAGCAAGCCTATGTACACCATGGAGGTTTATGAGGATACTCCTGTGGGGACCATTATAGGTGCTGTAACTGCACAGGACCTTGATGTTGGCAGCAGTTCCGTTAGGTAAGAAAACATTTTCCTTCTTACATACCTTTCATAAAAATCAAACTCAGAAAAGTTCAAAAAGAGAATTATATAAAGTTTGCAGAGGATAGGTCCATCAATGATTATTAGCTAGATAGTCCACAACACAGCCCCATGCTCTGGGTTTCCATAAGCTTCTGTCTGCAAGAGGCTGGGAGTGGACGACAAGGGATGGATCACTCAGCAATTGCACTGTTCTGTTCATAGCATCTGGCACTAGCCACTGTCAGAAGGCAAGATCCTGGGCTAGATGGAACATTGGTCTGACCCAGTATGTTCTTATGTTCTTTTTCTTTCTAAATTCAGTCTGAGAATGAGATTGAATGGATCAGGAGAATATATGAATATATGATATATGAACCATTTCACGTGAAAGTCAAAATCCCAGGTAATTGTTGCTGAAAGTAATTATCAAAAAAGTACATGCTGCATTGGGTGGCATATATGAAATGAGTTGGTCTATATATAGTAGATACTGGAGAACAGGAATCCATATCACAAAAAGCACCATACCAGTTGGCATTAACTAACACCCTTGACCTCAGCAGAGGTTCTGGGTACTGAACAGGTATGGAGACTTGTGTCATACCGAGATGGAGTCCATCAAAAACTGTTTAGAAGTACATTGGGGGCAAATGTGGAAAGGCAAGGTGGGGGAATTGGCAATGCTTTGGACCTAGTACATCTATATTATGCATAAATGGAGGGATATCAGTGCTACACCTTTCCCAAACAATAGTCTTTTTGTCATGCTTTATATTAAGGTTCCATTCATAAATAGTTTATAAAGAGTAATAAAGGATTAATCAATTGTTATAGATTATTAGTGTCAAAGAGGTAAATAGGCTGCATATAACAATCCATCATTAACACCTTCTAATGATGTGCTCACAACCATTTATTATGTATGGTATTCATGTCTATAACATGAATAATTTATTAAACCTTTATTTAAAAAATGGAACTTCACTATAAAGTGTGACAAGGCTCACTCTTTCTAAAACTGCCTCAGACTTCCAGAAAAAAAAGCCTGATGCTAATGATAAATATACTTTATGTAAACAGAATTAATGGTTCTGGTTTAGAAAAGGCACATTAATGATTGAATGAAATTTGATTCTCCTAAAATACCACATGTAGTTGATACGTTAAAAATAATTTACTCTACTCTAGTCTTGACACTTGAGTTCATATGTTGGTGGAGATTACATTTAACATGTGAAAATAAATTGTTAATCTTGTAATTGTCCTTAGTAACCATTGCCCAGTAGATCTCCAAAACTACAACACAATTCAACAAAAATGCCAGTCTTTTCAGAGGCGCCTAGGACAAGAACGCAAATATCGCTGGAGTTCAGGATAGCGGACATAGTAATGGGAAGGGTGATTTCATTCCCATAGGTAGCTCTTGTGCCTGCTCGTCTTGCATTCTTTTCCACCACAAGATGGTGTAGTTTCATATAGACTGGGGGGCATATGTTACATTCCCTTCCCTGCCCCCCGCCACTAACAGAGGGCCAGGTTGTGAACCCCTTCAGTGAGCTTACAAAAGTAGTCCCATCAAAACCAGTGTTATCTTGAAAATTGGACTCTCTCATAGGGTCAGAGAGTGAGTCCCTTATTCATGTTTCTGAGCAGTTTCTCACTCAAAAGGTCCCGTGTTAATCTCTTGAATAAGTAATTGTTCTCCAGTGAGAGTAACTGGCTGATAATCTGGCCCTGAGAGAGACCAGTTTTCATGCTTGAGTGTCTTAGGCCCTGATACTGCAACTGGATCTGCCTGAAGGAACCACTGGTTAAGTCTGTGGGATTTCTTGTGGGTGCAGTAGGCTGTGATATTTTTATAGTGAGCAGAGTGGTGTCAAGATAAACCCTTTATTATGTATAGAAGCTATATATATAGAAATGAAGTAACAAACTGTCTGCTACTCTGTGTAGCTGTAGCCCTTGATTGCCGTGTTCTGGGATGCTTTGTTTCTGCTCCAGAAGGAAGTGTGTCCCAGGAAACTAAAGACTGCATGAAGAATGGCATCTCTTAGTTTCCTGGAGGATTTACACTATAGTGCATCTTCCCTTTCTTGGATCCCTTTCTTGGATCCCTTTCTGAGCTTTCTTACTTAGTTAAAACATTAAATGAAAACTATGGCAAACACAATAACTGATTTAACAATCCTTTGGAGCCCACCCATGCAGAGCTCATTGCAATACTGGGGCCTATTTTAGGTTGAGGTGCTCATTTCCACATATGCCCAGTCAAGAGGTGACTTGTAGGGGAGGCATGGGGGGGGCAGGTGCTCCCCACCCCCAGATTGACCTGCTGGGGGCTGGGAAGGAGAAGGGCTCTGTCCTTCTCTCCCTGCTCTTCCCCACCCAACACACTCAACCACTGTCCCTGGCAGCTGGGAAGGCAGGTGGATGGAACCACTTTTGCCTGAGAGACCCTGGCTGGGAGGTCACATGTCCTCCCCTTTAGATTGTGCACTGCCTCTCTCCCTCCCCACCTCGCCTCATATTAGGAGTCAGAAGTTGTCTATGCCCTTAGGTGTCCAAGTGGCAGTCTGAGAATCCAAATGAGGGATTAGGTACTCTGAGTTAGCTTCCCAGATTTGAAAATTGGGCTCATAGGGCCTGATCCAAAGCCCATTCAAGTCAGTGGAAAGATTCCTATACAGTTCAGTGAGCTCTGGATCATGCCCAGAGTGTAGGACTCTTGTGCTTTAAGGACAGATAAGTGAGGCAGTGTCAGAAGGCCATAGACACACTGGGACAACAAAAAGAAAAACAACTTCTAGGTACTGTAGAAGCAGTACATCTCTCTCAGTTTGACTCTGAAAGATAATTTCTTTCAGCCAAGCCATCATGATTTTGGTCCTGAAAACACATACTTATCTCTTCTCCCCTTATAACTTCCCATCCAAATACCTTTGGCCTTGGCACAAAGCTCCTTAAGTCAACATAAAAACTCTTATTTGCTTCATTGAGCTTTGGATCAGTCCCTTAGAATTATGGAAATTAGCTGTTAAAGAACTCCTGTATTTGGGGAGTGGGGATAAGATGTTCATTGATTACTATTTAACCTGTCTGTGTTCACATATTGGTTAGTTCAAGTGAAAGAACATAGATGCAATTGTTAATTACTTACATATTAGAATTCAATATTCCATAAGGTTTATGTCCTCTAATTGAAAGTAAGAGTCAATAAAGAAAAGTTAGCAAAAGCCTGAATTAGTTACAAAGAGCTGCATGTGATTACAACTTTCAAACGGGTCTTACAGCAATTATGGTCTCTTAGTTATTTAAAATGTAGATTACCTTGTAGGAGTGGTCTGTCAGCTATACAATATTTTAAAGAAGAAGCTTAAGTAGTGTAACACTGCTTCCAAATAAAGAGACCCTCTAAGTAGACACAGAATGGCAAGAAATGTTCTCTGAGGTAATAGGCAATATAATGTGCTGGATGGTACAGTTTCTTTACAAATTAATTCATGTTCCCAGAGATGTTTTCCTAGAGCAGTTTAGCCATTATGATGCCTATTACAACAACAATCTGCAAAACAATGGAAACTAGAATAAAAGACAAATCTGCACTGTATGCAGCAGAAGTTATAACTCAACAGAACAAAGCGGTGTAAAACAGCTCACATTAAAGGATGCAACACTAATCGCAGCAACTTAATCCACTTTATCAGGCAAAAATGTTAAGTCTGTTTTGAATGTATGGGGAGGGGGAGATAGTAGCTTAATAATAGTGGAGACTGAATTTAGTGCTGGGGGGATGTGTAGGGGGGAAAGGGGAAGAGGAGACTATGTCGCTGGAAATCACTGAAAATTCTCCAGTCGATGGAATTAGGGCTGTTGAGGTTTCTGAGAAGTTCAGAGTTTGAATAAGTGTGGATTGTGAGGATGGAAGTTGACAGAAATATGGAAATAAAGAGGCTCAGAACACACATTCAGAGAAAGAGAAATAGGAACACACAGAGAAAAGAAGCTTCCTTAGGTAGTCTGCATCTGCAAAGATGACTCTCTGTGACACTGTTTCAGAACATTGCCCTAGTGGACCTGATTTTCAAACTGTGTTAAATTTAGATTTTAGTTCTCACGGGAGAGATATTCTGTCCATTTCCATTTCCTTCATACCACAGCAAGAAATGCTTGGCATAAATGTTAAGATGAAGTCCTCTCTACTTTGTGGCCATTAAAGATCCCAAAGCACTTCTCAAAGAAAAAGAAAGAAAATATTCTCACATGTGCTTATCAGATTCCTCTAGCCCATGACAGTTACAAGCCCTCCAGGACAGACAAGCATCTGTACTCAGACAAACACCTAGAATTTATGTCATTTATAAATCAGAAAATGTTGGTATCAATTAAAATTAATTTATTTTGGTGGGAGATAGCATCAGGCTTTTTTTATTAAAATTGTGCTTACATCTGCACATACTCTATATAGGTTGAGACCAACGTGACATCTTAGGGACAAAGCTAAGTGATGAACAAAAATGCCAGCATAAGTAGATGGTAGGGAAATCACAATTACATACAATGATATCTGGAGTATAGAGATTTCTTCTCTAACACTATGTGAGATTAAGCCACATTTCAAGTGGCACCTTTGAAGATGTCAAATTTCCTAGGAGATGATGTATCTTACTGGATAAAGGATTTTTACCTTTCGTCTGAACTACCAATGTGACTTCAATTAAAATTAGTTTGATATTCTCCTCCATGACACTGCCCTGCAGAACCTCCTTGCTTGACTCACATGCCCTACCTCATGAGCCACAGAACCATTTAAAGCAAAAAAGTCCTAGGGGCTGTGCATTCATCCTGCTCAGATCCAGAACTCTGGAACTAGGATATAAACCCTCCTACCTACATCCTTCTGTACTGTTAAGAACATAAGAAAGACCATACTGGGTCAGACCAAAGGTCCATGTGACGGTGCGGGGAGAAGCGTTGCTGATTCAGTCCTCTGTCAGGCCAGCTCTCATTTAGGAGAATAAATGAGAGCTGGCTGGAGATAACCTAACCCTAATTGGAGAAGCAGAAACAGCTGCCACCTAATTAGCCTGGGGCTGTATAAAAGCCTCAGGGGAAAAACGCCAGGGAAGAGCAGAAAGAAAGTGAAAAGGCAGAGAGTGGAAGCAGGGAGGTAGCCCCTTCTGCCTGCCTGAACACTGTTATAGGCCAACTGTATATGGTGAAATGGTGGTGGGAACAAGCCTGTGAATAAACTGCACCAGTAGATACTAACCCCAGGGTCTTAGAGTGACTTTGTGGACATAGCACAGGAAAGAGCCAAGGGGCCCTGCCATGCTCTGACAGTTCATCTAGCCCAGTCACCCTGTAATAGGCCCATAACCTCTGGCTGAGTTACTGAAGTCCTCAAATCGTGATTTAAAGATTTCAAGTTACAGAGAATCAACCATTTACTTGAGTTCAAACCAATAAGTGACCCGTGTCCCATGCTGCAGAGGATCCCAAGGGGATCAGCCAATCTGACCTGGAGGAAGATTCCTTCCCAACCACAAATATGATCAGTTAGACCCTGAGCCAAGGGGAGAGACCCACCCACCAGACACGTCGAAAAGAATTCTCTATAGAAACTCAGAGTTCTCCCATCAAGTATCCCATCTCCATACATTTGTTAATAGCAGTCATGGGTGGGCCATATACCATTGTAGGCAACCTCATCATACCAGCCCCTCCATTAGTTTATCAAGCTTTGTCTGAATGAAAGGTTTGGTCAGAAAATGTGTGCTGGTAGCTCAGAAGAGTGTTTAGAACTGAGGGAAAGGGGAAGAATCGGCATAGAAGGCTCCTAAATTTGGTTAGGACCAGTCAGGAAGCAGGAATGGGGGAGGTAAGCGCTCAGCAGTGCATAACGATCTGACCATGGCTTGTGATGGGATGTTAGATGGGGTGGGATCTGAGTTACTACAGAGAATTCTCTCCTGGGTGTCTGGCTGGTGAGTCTTACCCACATGCTCAGGGTTTAGCTGATTATCATATTTGAGGTCCGGAAGGAATTTTCCTGCAGGGCAGATTGGCAGTGGACCTGGTTTTTTTTCGCCTTCCTCTGCAGCGTGGGGCAAGGGTCACTTGTTGGAAGATTCCCTGCACCTTGAAGTCTTTAAACCCTGATTTGAGGACTTCAATGGCTCAGACACAGGTTTAATACAGGAGTGAGTGGGTAAGATTCTGTGGCCTGCATTGTGCAGGTGGTCAGACTAGATGATCATAATGGTCCCTTCTGACCTTAAAGTCTATGATTCTATGACTACCCACTTGTAGTTTAGTGGAGCAGCAGCATATTATACTTTTGACTTCTAGTGGCTAGATTCTGCAAAGAATATGCATTCTATAGCAATTGTAGTCTAGCTCATGTAGTAGAACTGCTGCTTTTGGATGAAAGGTCCTCATTCCAAGTCTCTGCAGCAATGGATTCCTCAAATACTATAAAATGCAATCATTGGATTAGAAACAGTGATTTCATGGGCTACAGCCATATCATCTCAAACAGTGATCTTGTCATGGCTCAAAATGTATCTTAATCTTCCTTAGGTCATTACTTAGACTAACCTCTAAAGAAACTCAGGTGCTACAGGGAATAGTGTTGGTCATTCTGTAAAGTGGTTCCCTTCCCTTAGTCAAAACTGAAATAGTTCCCCACCACATAAAACTATATCCCGGATGACTTGTGGTAATTAAAGAGACTACTGCACTTTTCACAAGAATAGTGGTTTTAGCTCTTGAATCCTGGCTGAACTCCAAATACATTCTATCTAAATTTCCCTTTTAATTAAATTGGATATGTTAGTGCTAACTTCCTGTCCAACCTGTTGTGTAGTTTGTTGGTGTATATTTCTAAACAGTTGTTCCATTTCATTTAGAGAGGTTCTTATATTTTGAGAAATTGTTTCCTTGCAGCATCATTAATGTAGTTTTAAGCTAGGATTTATTGACAGTCCCATATTTTGATCACATGCTTGGAGTACAATTTCAGCCTGGGATGTCCTTAGACTTCTAAGAGAAATGGAACTACACATAGGACAGTAGCAAATAAACTGCTGAGACCACCTCTTTGTATATGGATGACATGAAAAAGCCAACATAAAATGGGATGGCGCTATTCACATCCATCTGGAACTTACATTCACAATCTGCAGCCTGAT
The DNA here is from genome assembly GCF_025201925.1 of Gopherus flavomarginatus. Lineage (NCBI taxonomy): Eukaryota > Metazoa > Chordata > Testudines > Testudinidae > Gopherus > Gopherus flavomarginatus. Next base: position 146,472,443 of record NC_066618.1, on the reverse strand, counting down.
ATTAACAAACTTATTTAGGCCTTAATCCCCTAAGATATGTCCTCAGAGGTCACAGCCCAAGAGAAAGTCAAGGGGTACCAACAACCACCTTCCAGATTCTGGGTTTCTGTGGGGTTTGAACAACTTTCAATGTAAACCAGAGCAGCCTTGGGACTATTCCAATTTATGGCCACCTCCTCACGGCTATGGGCTGCACAGCACCACAGGATCCCCCACAATGTACCTGTGCCAAACCCCTCTTTCATAAACAGATAATTAAGAGTTAATAGAACAGAAGTACTTCATCTCTCTTTTGCCTGTAAAGGGTTAACAAGATCAGTAAGCCTGGCTGTCACCTGACCAGAGGACCAATCAGGGGACAGGAGACTTTCAAATCTTGAGGGAGGGAAGTTTTTGTGTGTGCTGTTAGTGTTTGGTTGTTGTTCTCTCTGGGTTCTGAGAGTGACCAGACGTGCAACCAGGCTTCTCTCCAATCTCTTTGATACAGTCTCTTATATGTCCAGAATAGTGAGTTAGTGAGTACTAGGTAGATAAGGTGAGTTAGGCCTATGTTTGTTTTCCTTATTTGCAAATGTGTATTTGGCTGGAAGGAGTTCAAATTTGTATTTTGCTGAAAGGATTTTAATTTGTACTTGTATACTTAGGCTGAGAGGGTATTCCCAGTGTCTATAGCTGAAAGACCCTGTAACATATTCCATCTTAAATTTACAAAGATAATTTTTACTGTTTTTTTCTTTCTTTAATTAAAAGCTTTTCTTGTTTAAGAACCTGATTGTTTTTTTTATTCTAGTGAGACCTCAGGGGTCTGGGTCTGGATCCACCAGGGAATTGGTGGGGAGAAAGAAGGGAAGGGGGGAGAGAAAGGTTATTTTCTCTCTGTGTTAGGATTACTTTCTCTCTCAGAGAGAGTCTGGAAGGGGGAGAGAGAAGGAGGGGAGAAGGCGGATTTTCCTCTCTGTTTCAAGATTCAAGGAGTTTGAATCACAGTGATCTTCCAGGGTGACCCAGGGAGGGGAAGCCTGGGAGAGGCAACAGTGAGGGAAAGGGTTTACTTTCCTTGTGTTAAGATCCAGAGGGACTGGGTCTTGGGGGTCCTCGGGCAAGGTTTTGGGGGGACCAGAGTGTACCAGGCACTGGAATTCCTGGTTGGTGGCAGCGCTATAGGTTCTAAGCTGGTAATTAAGCTTAGAGGAATTCATGCTGGTACCCCATCTTTTGGGCGCTAAGGTTCAGAGTGGGGAATTATACCATGACACCCTCACTGCAGAGTTTGTGAGGCTCCCATACAGGCCAGAGTAGGTAACAATCATCCCACTGTGTGGCCACAGCTCCCATTCGTGTAATTTTATCACCACTGGTCTTCAGTATGACACCCTTTCTCTCTTGGGCTTCCTTGGCTTCATTATGGTTCTGATTGCATGAGAGGGGAAGGCTAGCTCAGTGATTTGAGCACTGGCTGGCTAAACCCAGGGTTGTGAGTTCAATCCTTGAGGGGACCACTTAGGGATCTGGGGTAAAATCAGTACTTGGTCTTGCTAGTTAAGGCGGGGGCTGGACTTGATGACCCTTTGGGGTTCCCTTCTAGTTGTATGAGATAAGGGATAGACTTTATGCAATGCAAATAGCTACTGAGTTAACACATCTCAAAGACTAAGATAGGCTATTGAACACCAAATATTTACACACTGGTAAGTATACTCAAAGCAGCCAATTTCTGCTGGGTGAGACAAATATTACTAGTATGAAGCTCTGTGGCCTCCTCTACCAGATCTGCTGTCACATATGCTTGCACCACCATTTTCTGAAGTGGAAATTTGCTTCCTGATGTAAGGAGAGGAGCTGGGTATGTCAGGAGAAGGACAGAAATCAAAAGGGATATGGTATAGTGAGGCTCTGCTCCCCTTGATTCTTGGTTGGTGTTAAGACCCTGAGAACCTTATGCGTGGGTGTAAATTAAAGCTGCCTGGAGACAGGCAGCTGAGAAAGAGGGAGCCACAACCAGCTCTCTATCTGCTCACAGTTTTTTTTTTTTCTTTTAAACTTATACATCCCCAAACCATCCTCAAATGCCCCTCCTATCACCAGAGACTCTAAGATATTCTTTAATGTCCACGTCTTCTCCCATGGAAAGCTGGCAGTGAAAGAACCCTTTCACATACTCTGCTCTCCCATCTGCAGGCAGTGGAAATAAATCAGCCTGTAGCAAATAGTTCTCCCACCAATGCTGGACCAGTAGACTCAGATGGTACCATCCTTCCCTCATTATGGACAGGTTAGAGAGAGAGCGAGAGAGTGCACATGCAGAATGGCCTCCACCATTCAGGTCTGCCCCAAACCTCAACAATATATAAAGAAGCATTTCATGATCCAGTACAGTATCAAGCAGAATGAGGTTCTGAGGCTTTGTCCTTAACCTAATTTTGTTCTGTAGGTTCACCACAGTTGTACCAGCACTGGAGAGATGTTGTGTATTGTAAGCTTGTATTGAAGGGGTTAAATGCAAGATTCCTGAAGATGTAAATTTTACCCCAAACATATAAGCCTGAAATACAAGTTATGGCTTTTCATTCTCTCTCGGTCTTGCAGCGCTGGCTGCTCAGAGTACTAGTAAAAATAAAAACAATGCATTTTCCAAATGACAACAGCTTTTGCTAAGATATGCATCTCATCGTGAGAAATGCAAAGCAGACAATAGAGCTGACTGAAGATTTTGATGAGTATATGAACAGCATTTTAGATGGGGAGGGTGAGGAAGCGATGAAATTTGTAGACAGGAACAATTGGCACTTTGGAAGTGTTGATAATTGAAGTGCAGCAGATTTTGTTCCCCATTTTGTCTAGTGTGTTTTACTAAAATTCATATGTAAAATTTATAGGGCTTATGAAAAGTTTAACAGCTTCTTTCAGTTAAATCTGATGTAGTCATCAGAATCAGTGAGTGTTCCCACAGCCATTGCCTTCATGTAAATTAGTTCTGCATCATGCCAAATAAACATTCACTATTCTTATCAGAAGCTAAGAGCAAAGTGTGATTTGTTTGTATTGACATTACCTGCACCACATCAGGTGGCCTGCTAGCTGCTGAAAAGCATTAATCTTTCACCCTCATTATTTAGAAATGGAGCGAGATTGTAGCTTACTGTGAGCAAGACTTCAAGTCATATATTATAGTGTACAAAGAATTCTAGTCAGTGGAAGTGTTGAATTTCTTCATATGTTTTATATCTAATTCACATGTGAAAGAGCTAGCCATGTCATAAGATGAAGAGAAATGTTTTCTTCTTCTTATCTCCAAATGTAGAATTCTCCCTCCACCCTCCTGAAGTCACAACTACCCAATGCCACAACGTGCAAAATTCTGTCTAGTATCGTGAAGAGTTTAGGGTCTGAGGTCTCACAAAACATCAAAGCTTTATAACACTTCAAAGTCAAAACATTTCTATATCTAGAAAAGCCATTGTGGGTCATTTATACAGGGGGGTTAGGTAAGTTAGTGTTACTCTCCCTCAGAGGTTTATACAGTTTCATTTATGGATGGGATTTTTAAAAGTGCCCAACTGTGGCTATGAAGTCAATGAGAGTTGACTTGCATAGGAGAAGAGTTAGGCCAATACTTCTGAAAACCTCACAGTAACGAAGACACTTGGTTTTACAGGTGGAAGGGTACAAAAAAAAGTAATCCCATTGCACATTTTACAAACACTTTACAATATCTGTAAAACTAATTTCATGGAAAATATATGGCACATTTATAATGCTTATCCAGTGAGGTGCAAAATGAAAGGGGTTGGTTTTTTGTCATTTGTTAGACAGAACCTACCCAACACACTGTTGACTTTTCCACAGGTGAATAATGCAACCATTTCAAATTCATGCTAATAAGATGTCTACATCATTCCATACCTCACTGTTCTTGTACACATATTGTATACTTTGTGTGCTAGTAAAGACATTTAAGGGAGCATATGGGCAAAATACTGGATGCTAAGTAAGGGTTTAGTGAAGTGAGTTTGTAACCCACACTGCCTAAGAAGTCTCTGTTTGTTATCTTTGACATTTCTGCCATTTTGTTTGTATTTTGCTTGGCTAATATTCTCCTGCAAGCATTTATGCAGTGATGCTATAAATTGTTTGGGACATATTAACATAGATTGGCTTCTTTAGGGATCAAGCTGGTACCCATAGGGTTACACAGAGGATAAGATAAGAGCTGACAGCAACTCCATTAGGATTTTATTTGGTTTGACCTTTAATGAAATAACAAGGCTTTGAAAATCCTTAGCATAGGTATTGGGAGTTCATGCCCCCATTAAGAGAAGATGAGCTAGCCTCACTAAATTATTTAAAGAGGAAAAAAACTTGGGGGGAATATATTAGCCTCTTTTGAGCTCTGTTACCAATCCTTCCTGTTTCTTTGCTCAGAATAAATACAAGATAGAGAGAAAATTCAATGTTGGCTGGATATTATGAGAAACAGTATTAGGTTTAAAAAAACCAAAAAACCAAAACATTATTAGCCATTCCTATATAAGACCACATTTCCTGCATTGTGGTGGTTAAACCTACTAATTGATTTCTGTTGATATTCATAGGATTTTTATCATTTAAGTAGGAATGCTTCATTATGAAAAAATCCCAATATTAGAACTGGCATAAATCAGTGGTGTGATTTGCCCTGTAGGTTTTTAATAGGTTAAAATATGTTAACCTTCACTTAACTTCAAAATAAATATGATTTATCTAAGAAAATAGTAGTTTTATTTGATTTTATTGAAAGATACCTGATGCAGCATAGTCAGCCTAATGTATATACAAAATATATAGTACAGAGTACTGAGGAGTTGAAAAATCATGCAGAAAGGATTTGGGGGCTGCTAGCACAGAACAACTTGAATTTTATGTGGTCCACATCTGTGAAGACTTTTGTCTTCTGTGCTTATGAAAACATATTTCATCTTTGATACAGCTATTTCATAGGATCATATTAGTTAAAACACAGAAAAGGTATATTCAAATCCATCTTCCTGCAAGACCTTAGAACACAAAAGAAGATTCAACTAAACTCAAACCTTTGTAAGTACAGATAAGGATCCCAAATAATCTTAATGTTGTCCCAAATATGAAGGCCCTGTGAAAAATCCTGTCTAGCCATAATAAGAAGTTTAACAGCACCACTGACCACAGAAACCAAAATGCCTTATTTCTGATGTGTTGATTATACCAGTTCCAGCTGCCCTTAACAGCCATGAAGAACTCTCTGAGGAAGACATACTTGTAATAGAAGCTTGTGATTGAATAAATAGCAAACTGAAGGCAATCATTCATCACTCTTGATTAGAATTCCATGTGTTGCCAATTATTGAGGTGTTATTAGACACAGACCCTAGTTTACCTACCTGTGTAAATCTCCTGTGTCCACATCAAGAAATTATGCAATTTCCACAAGAAGGACAAAGGTTGGTATGATAACAAAACATCTCAGTGAACAAGATATGTATGTGTGAACCAGTGTTCCATGGTGCACATTTTTGATGCTCTAGACACAAGGTGTTTTCTCCCAAATTTATGTTCTTTATACCTTTAAAAAAAGTTTGTAATCCAAGAATAACTCATCCTATAAAGTGGATATGAAAGAACCAAAGAAATTGAGATAGGAGGCTAAGAGGACAGAGTTGCACCTTTTTAACTTCATTACTTTAAAACATTTGGATTTCTTTTGAGCATAACTTTAGAGCCAAATGTTGTCAATTTTTTCTTGTATTTTTGTTTTTTTAAAGAACTGCAATGTTTTTTCTAAGTCTTTAATTTGTTTTTATGTACTCAATTTTAATTCCAACTTAATGAAAACTTTATCTGTGAGTATTACTATATGTAATTAGATTCTTAGTGTGAAATATCTATTTCTTTATAATCAGATATCAGAGATGGCAAAGACCTAAGAAATCACCCAATACATCTTCCTGACAATGCAGTATTCTTTCATACAATAAATATATTATGATTTTGCCCAAATTAGTTTTTAAAATGTCCAGTGATAGGACTTTTGTCATTTCTCTCAGGAAACTACTCTGTAGCTTAATATGTATCACTGCCAGGAAGATTTTGTTATTGAACCTACATTTCTTTCTTAATTTCATCCCATATTCTTGTTATATCCCCTATATAATACTAAATAATAGTCTTCCTGTTTTTGGTATTTAAAACCTTCCACTATTTGTAGACCTTTGTCTTATCTCTCCTGTCATCCCTTATACAAGGTAAACATATTGTAGATCTTTTAATCTTTCCTCAACATTCACTGTTTCAAGACCCAAAATTATTTTTAATACTGTTCTCTGAACTCCCTCCCATTTGCTGATATCTTATTTGCAATGTGGTGCCCAAGACAAAATTCAGTTTTCTTGGTATCATTTACCAGAAACCGGGTCTATTAGCTCCCTGCTACATTACATAATGCCTTTTGTAGACTTTTGTGCAGCCATATCTTAAACTCAAGTTTAATTTGCTTTCTTTCAGTCCACCACCACCTGTCCTCATTGTTGCTTCCCAGGTTCTTTTCCCCTGGTAATTACATGTATAATTATACAGTGTCCTTAATTGGGATATTTAAAAAAAAAAATCAATCTTATTTTATTTTCTTCCAGCTCTTTAGGTCCCTATGTATTATTTCTCCAACCTGAATGGTGTTCATTAGAAAATAAGAACGGCCATACTGGGTCAGACCAAAGGTCCATCTAGCCCAGTAGCCTGTCTTCTGACAGTGGCCAAAGCCAGGTGCCCCAGAAGGAATGGACAGAACAGGTAATCATCAAGTGATCCATTCTGTTGCCCGTTCTCAGCTTCTGGTAAACAGAGACTAGGGACACCATCCCTATCCATTCTGGCTAATAGCCATTGATGGACCTATCCTCCATTAACTTATCTAGTTCTTTTTTTAATCCCTGTTATAGTATGGGCCTTCACAACATCTTCTGGCAGGGAGTTCTACTGGTTGACTCTGTGTTGTGTGGAAAAAAAAGGTATTGGAATTTTTTTTTCCTTAGAAGAATGGTTCAATATGCTATGAGTAAAGTAACAGCAATAGAGAAAGTGATTAAATGCTGCAACCACTGGACACAATTGTTCATTGAATTCAATGATGGTGATTCCACCCCTTTTTCAGACTATTGCCAGCACTACTAGCATAAATAGTCCATGCTGTTTTCATAAGTATGGCCAATTGTTCTCATCTCAAATTATTTTCAATCCCAGTGAAGTCAGTAGGAATTTTGTCATGGATTCAGAGAGAGCAGTGTTAGGTCCACTGTGTGGGAATTAATTGGTTAATCCTGGATCCTGTAAACAGATATGCATATGAGTAGTGTTATTGGACTCATATTCATCAAGTTAATGACATGCATTAGGATTTGCAGGCTGGAGTCCCAAGGCCTGCAAACATTTATGCATCTGCTTAATTATAAATACAAGATTAATCCTGTTGACTTCAGCAGAACAATTCACTCGCTTAAAATTAATCACAGACATAAGTGTTTGTAGAATTGGTACCTTAAACTGTAGCCTCCTGGGTCCAAGGACCTGAAGTCAATAGAAAACTCCCGCTGATTTCAAAGGGCTATGAGTCAGATCCTGACTCATCTTCTCTGACTCATGCAAAGATATTTAACCAAACATAACTGACACAGGCACCAAAGAAGGGAAGATAAACAAAGCTGCCTTCTCATGATTGTCTCTAGTATATTTCAGCAATGATTGCAAATTAAAACATGCAGCAGACACACTTTATTAAACAAGAAACTTCTGAAAGCATACTGCCACATTTCACCTATGAGAAAGACAAGGTGGTGACCTTTTACTAAACCAGCTTCTGTCTGTGAGTGAAATAAGTGTTGAAACTCCACAGAGTTCTTCTTCAAGTCACTATGAAGCTTGCAAGATTGTCTCTTTCACCAACATAGGTTAATCCAATAAAAGATATTACCCCCTCACCTTTTGTCTCTCATATCCTGGGACCAACAATGCTACAAACAGCACATTACCTATATACCGTTCTGATAAATGTTATTTAACAACTTACTTTGAACATTGACGCTCACATTTTCAAAAATGGTTGGCTAATGTCGGTCACCTACATCAGATCATTGCAATACAGTTGTATACAACTATACACCATGCCTTTAGCTAATCATTTATAAGGTTTTAAAATTAAGATGTGGACTGGCAAAGCTGGCTGCTAATCAATAATATATTTTACGTATATGTAACCCTTCTGCCCGTCTGAGTTGGCAGCAACAAGTGCTAGGTTCAGTATCTAGGGGTTCCATTTCAACAACACAATGCAAAACCAGCTCAAGCCCCCATCCAATGACCATCCCTCAAGCCCCTCTAAAAGGCAGTACTTCCCCTCTCACAAGCACAGAGTCTGAGTGTAGCAAAATGCTTTTAATAAAGAAGGGAAACAATGTGGCATTATGTTGGGGAATTACCATAAACAGCATTCATAACACAAACCATGCGCAAAAGACCCACTTCCTTCAAGTAAGTTTGGCAGTATCCTTTTCCCCTCAGGGTCTTAAGTCCACCAACCCCAAAAAATCACCCAAAGTCCCAAAAGTCCAACACCCCAAAAGTCTCTTGAATCCAGCAACCCAAAAATCACCCAAAAGTCCAACAACCCAAAAGTCTCTGTCCCTGGTCAGTGCAGCCCTCGAGATCAAAAGTTTATCTGCAGAGTTTTACCTCCCAGCCCTGGGGAGGGGCAGGCACAGCAGTGTTAAGGGGCACCTTATGTGCTCCAAGGCCAACTGCCCTGCCTCTCCCTGGGGTTCCGCGGAAGCCTTCACCATGAGCTTCTCCATCAGCCACTCCGCAAACTGCTCTGCTCCACTCCACCAGCCACTCCGCTCCACCAGCTGTCCTGCAAACCACTTCAGTCGTTCCACAAACTGCTCTGCCAGCTGCTCAGCAACATAGCTTCAGGCTCCCCCACAGCACTCAGTGATTTCAGCTCTCAGTAATTTTAGCTCTTTAGTGATTTCAGCTTGTAGTAGGGAAGCCTCAGTGCTGGCGCACCAGTGGCCCAATATGAATTCTACTCAGCAGCCTGTAACTAGACTCCTAATGGAATTAAAATTAGTTCTGATATTCCATAGTAGAGAGAGAAAGGGGTACAACTGGTATTTCAGGCCCTCAAAAGCAGCCCATGCCATCAGGTACAAATGTCTATCCCCAGCCTCTCTCAGTTCACTGGGTTTTGGAACCCATGTCTCTTGTCTAGCGAATGCTACTTAGTTGATGGTGAATCTCTCTGTCATAAAACACTTTCATTGTCCTTGATTCACATAATCAGGGTAACAACACTTTATTCTTCCTGCCCCAATAACAGAGAAACTGAGAATCCCACAGCAATCAAAGTGACCATTTAGGCTCATGCTAGGTGGGGTAGGTGTGCCTATGCAAACAAGATCAGCCTCTGAAGTTCTTTTCCACCGCTTGCCACAATTCACCACCAGATGTCAGGGTAGAGCTCATCTTCATCTTCACTCTGCTTATATATATCTTTATCTATATCTATATCTATCTATCTATCTATCTATATATCTATATCTATAGATATATATATATATTGGATTTTCTTGGCGCGTATGTACATTTGTAATGAAAGCAAACATCTCCCAAGGAATACTTCATCTCAGTCATGAAATTTAATTTAACTCTTCTCCAGTTGAAGTTCTTGAGTTTTACTTCAAGTTGATTTACTCTGCGATATGTCAAGTACCGCTTTTACTCATCACTTCATTTAGCAGTGAGGAAAAGTCTGGTATTCTACTGCTTGCCTTTACAGTACATATATTTTCTTCCTATAAATCACTCTCACTGGTTCACAAGAGAGTGGAGGGAGCATAAAATCACAAGATGTGTGAAGTCCACAGTCCTCTGATATTTATATTTTATTAAATTCACCTACAGTTATGATCAGTTTTATCCTTATTGTCTACTTTTTGCAAATGACTGTGTCCATTCCACCCTGCCTACTATTCAAGCAATGGCAGCTAGATGTGCAGCTGTTGTTACCTGATAATGAAAAAGAAAAAGGAATTAATAGCTCAGGGCACTGCATCAGAAAAAAATTATTATTATTTTATAATTGCAAACAGTACCATCAAATGAGAAATTAGACGAGAAATTAATTTGAATTCAAGGGGAATGGTTTTGGAACAAATTATCAGATTGTAAACAGAACAGTTCACAGACAAGCACATTTACTTCTTCTATTAAGTCCTTCCTAGAAGAAAAACACACAGAGCTTGATTCTCTGCTGTTCCAGGAGCTTGGCTTGGCACAGAGGGGCTCAAAGGAAGTGACAGGAAGACAGTTACAGCTCTCTGATTCCGAGACCTGACGAAAGTCAGGGTTGCTTATGGGCTGCTCTAATTTGATATATTGATACAGGGTCCTCGATGGGCTCTACACCAGTGGAGGAGAGATGTAGTGCAGTGGAGTTATAACACACCCACTTCCCACCCGTCTCCCCCCAACATGACCCCTCCTTCCCTTGATATGCCACCTAAGCCAAGAATGAGGGGACTGATAGGCACCCAGTGTGAAGTTAGTACACTCGTGCCTTCAAGGAGTTCATCTCCAACAGGGGAATTCACTCCAGGCCAGTTGCCGCCAGTTTCTGGCATTTTAGTACCTCCTGATGGTGAAAAGCGCCCATATGTGATTAGAGAATCCAGCCCTTTAATGCTGTTTCGCATCCCTTCTTCCTTTCCCCCTATAAGTCTCGCTGATACTTTCAGCAGTGATTTGCGGTAGTGATCAGAGGTCATTGAAGCTGGGTAGTATGTGATGAGTTTGCAGGTATCAAGGGCTTAAAATAATATGAACTTTAGTAGTACTAAAACTTTCATTATTTCCCATTTCCCCTTTACCTTGAAGCAAAGAAATCATTGTTTACAGGGGATGGGGTGGGGGAACAAAACACATCAAGCTAGCCTGGTATAATCAAGCTAGTATAATCATTGCACACTTGCATCTACTTTTTTCATATGCAGGTACTTCATAGATCGGAAGAGTGATTCAGAGAGCTACTTTACAATAGATGGATCTGAAGGAACCATTGCAACTAATGAATTACTGGACAGAGAAAGCACCGCACAGTACAATTTCTCTATAATTGCAAGTAAAGTTAGTAAGTATGGCATGAATTGAATTAAGATACTAAAGTGGCATCTCTCAAAATGTAATGCTCAGAAGTGAGCCTCCTATAAAATGTTTATAGGCTGAAATGATCTAAGGATGCATAAATGTATCAGTTTGGTAAAGCTAAGTATCATATTCAAATACTCACATATAGTCAGGTTTGATCCTGTACTCCTTAAGCAAGCACAGTTCCCACTAAAGTCAATGGAAATTTTATCAGAAAGAGGTTGGAGTTAAAGGATGATATTAGAACATACATTTTACTGGGACTATTGTGCTTAAACAATTGATAACTGTGATGTAACTACTATAGTTTGTGTCTCGTATGTGTACTGAACTTTTAAATGGAAAAAAGTACCTCCTTGCTGCAGAAATAGCTGCCATTTTGTCTGTGGGTGCTACAGTGGAGAGAGAGAGAGTTGGTGCTCTCACACAGAGACCTTTCTCTTGTTCTTTGTTTTGTTGTTTACTTAATAAGATCAAGTTGAGGATAGTCAAGGAGAAAGCATACCTTTCCTCTTTGTGTGGGGGAGGGTATAATGCTTATTTTAATTCCCAGACAAAAAACTATATTAGAATGCAGTTAAGGTTGAGGTGATATCAGTAATGGAAGGCTCTGCATGAATTCACCTGCCTGATCCATCTCTCCTCTCAATCTGCCCAAGCCTCCCTGCCTAATCACTCCCCTCGTTGTCTTCTCCCATGCTCTTCTTTTAGTCTGCCCTCCAATGTTGGGAACTCCCTCCTTCTCATGGGGAATCAAGCAAGCATCCCCCTCTTCATTCACATGCTTCTGTATAGCACACCTCTTTCCCTGTCAAAGTTAATTCTCCTAGGTTTGTTTCATCCTTTGGAAAAAAGCCTATTGTTTGATCATCTGGCATCTGATTCACAGAAGTCTGTCCATTGACTTAAATAGGCTGTGGATCTGGACCCCTGGTGTACTTTACAACAGTACTGTATTGTTTATCTGTTTTAGAATGTATGTTACAGAGGCAGGGACCATGTTTTCCCTTATGCATTATTCAGCAATGATTACTCAATAAACTATACATACCAATAACGTAGAAGGTAGGACTTTATATATATATATATATATATATATGTTATATATATATGTATGTGTGTTATTAAAACTTGCTTCAGCTGAAAAAAAATATATCAGTTGTAGTTATCCCAAACTGAGCCAAAGGAATATCCCTAAAGGCTGAAGGTAGAACAGGAAATAAAATAAAGTGCCTATGCACTTAAACTGAAGGAGTCATCTGATTATGTGTATATCCTAAACCTGTGACCTCTGACCTTGCCTTTGTATGGGGGAAGTACATTTTCTTGAGTGAATTAGGAAAAAAAAATAGGCCAGCAGAACTGTAATCTGATTTCAGAGAATTTGAAAGGGATGCAGAAATGGTGTTGCAGCATGGAGATCTCTTAATAGGCTGTGCTTAAGCAAAGCTTAAACATTTAGATTTATTGGTAAGTAAGGAGCATTTTTGGTTTGCGAATTTGTCCTGAAATAAGGCATTTGTTCTAGTGAACTCATTGTGAATCTATTATTCTCTCAGACTCCAGAGTAATTAAAAAAACAGGTAACAACAAAAACAAGTTCACTTCAACATGGCATATAAAGGGAAATACAGTTATAGTAATATAGTGCTTATATTAAGAGTTGTTGCATGTACCCCACATTATAAAATTCCCAATTCTAACCATTAGCCAACCTAGTAAACCTATACCTCTCATACATTTGAAATTCATATCCCCATGTACCTTAATATTTGTGCATCAAATGTTATTCATGTCATTAAAAATAAATGTTATACATACAATACAGGTATAATTGGCAATACTTTGGAGAACAAAGAAATATTACCTGTCAAAGCTTCATATAGGTCTGTCTGACTCAGAGGTAACAGAGGGTAATGCTGGGATTTCAGAAATGCAAAGTAGTAGAAGAAGAGGGGGAAAGGGAAAGTTTCTGAATTTCCCTGCCATGGAAACATTTTAAATACTTTATCAATTCACTGCCTCTGTCAGGGAGAAGTACTGAGTGGACCACTGGAAAAAGACAGAGAAAACTAATTTAATTATTTAGACTAGTTCCTGCTTTAAAACTGAACATTATGGCAGTTACTCAATACTTATGTAGGAACAGTGGAATGGCTACACCTGATCAGATTAATGGTCCATTCAGCGCAGTGTCCTGTCTCTGAAAGCAGCCATTACCAGCTGCTTCAAAGGAAAGTGAAAAATACCTCATAATGGACAATTATAGAATAACCAAGCCATCAAGAAAGTTTCTTCCGTAACCCCATCAACTGGAGGTTATCCTATGTCCTGAAGCATGAGGTTTTATATTCCTTTTGAATTGTTATCGTAGCTGTGAGCAAAAGATATTCACTTTTTTTTTCAATTCCCTTTTGCAATTTTGATGAAATAATCTCATATGTTCCCCATTCCAAGCCACCCCAGCAAAACAAAATTTATAACTTTTGAAAATTAGCACATACAAAAATTGACATTTTAATTTTAATTCTCCCAGGATGAGAGAGAATGATTTGGTTAACTGTCTCATCCATTCAAGTAGTTGTATATAGCCCTCAGTTCTAGCCTATTAAACAAAAGCCTAACCATGTGTGTATTTATGGAGTGATATACATATAGTTCAAGTATGCAAGGTATGAATTTAATAGCTAAGGGCCCAAATTTCCAAAAGCAATCTCTAGGGCCCCAGTTCTCCACATGTTTTATTTTACAGGCAGTGGTCTAAGGCACAGGTGAAGCAAACTGCCCAAGGTTACACAAGAGTTCTGTAGCCAGGAAGTGAATTCAGATGTCCCAGGTCCCCACCCAGTACCTTAAGCACAAGCCATCCTCTTGTCTTCATTAGGAATTTTCCAGCCCATAGTTACCCAAGAAGTGTTGCTCTAAGAGTAGATATGATAGACAAGATACAGGGGCTTGTACCATCATTGTCCAAGCACCTGCAGTTCCTACTGACTTCACTGGGATTTGATTGTGCTCAGCTCTTCAGAAAGTGTCAGATCACTTGTATTTAGGTGCCCAAATCAGCGTAGGCACAATGGATCACAAAAGTAAACACTTTTCTCTGCTGTCCAGAGTTTTCTCCTCTCATACAATAATCTACATTTGTGAAATGAACAAAAACAAAATAAGAAGATTGTTCTCCTCAATTTAGAGAAAATCCCACTTCTGGCTGGCTCCTAAGGCCCTATTGCAATTGACTATGTGATCTGCTTCTTGTGTTTCTCACTTAAATACTGCCCACCATCTTGGCCCCCAGCAGCTCAAAGAGAAATACAAATAAAACTGGGCTTTGCCACCATGCCATTTTGCATGGAAAATAATGTCAAGGTCATGAACAAATTTCTGTGGATCAGCTATGCCTGTCTCATCCCTGGGACACAGTCCTTATTGTTTTCCATTGCACATCTGTGGCTTCAAGAGGGGCTGTATTTAAACTCAGTGATGATACTTATCTTACCTTTCTTCCACAGCAGCTAATCTTGACTAGGAGTGATTGTGCAGGCCTCACGAAAGCTAATTACTTTTCAGTAATAGCACAAGTACAATGCAGCTCAAATTGCTAAAGATAGTGGCAGGCATTATATAAACCTGAATGCAGATATGGATGAATAATGCAGACTTTCCTTACAAGCTGATAATGCTGGCTATGGCTCATATATTGTTATTATTAGCACCAGAGGTTATATTTTTTAAAAGGAAATAGATTGAAGGACCAGAGCAAAGTCTGGTAGCCCCATTATTATTCTTATGATTATAGCTAGGCTCAGGCAGCCCCACTATTATTCTTATGATTATAGCTAGGCTCACGCAGCACTATTGTAAGGTATTAGCCAATATGAGTGAGGATAGAGGAATCTACCCCCTTCTATTATCTTTCATGATTATCAGTGACAGGCTGAAACAAGTATATTTTCAAAGTGGTGCACAGGAATTAATAAAAAAACACAACCAAACTACTCCCATTGATTTTTATGGCAGTCACTTTAATTCCTTCTAACTTTTCTTTGTTTTTCAAAAATTTACCCCATTAATTTCTGCACTGTGCTACAGAAGCTGAAAACAAAATGAAAATAATCTTTCATGTGAAACACTTCCAAAAGAAAATTCAAATCAATATGATATATAGATAGATTACCACTTTAATAGGAATTACCAAGATTTTAAATAGTTTAACTAGTCAGCTGCTTCCATTTACAAGACACTTGAAAGAACATACACCATTCACAATCAATGCATTATTAGAAAAATATTTTAATATATTTTTAGTGATAAAAAGGAACTGACAGTGATGACTGTGCCCTCATATTGTCATCTTCATCTACAACTTAGGTTCAGAACTTCTTCTGCAGCTATCTCTCATAGAATCATATAACTGGAAGGAACCTTGAGAGGTCATCTTGTCTAATCCCCTGCACTCATGGCAGGACTAAGATTTATGTAGATCATTCCTGATAGGCATTTGACTAACCTGTTCTTAAAAATCTCAGATGATGGGGATTGCACAACCTCCGTAGGCAATTTATTCCAGTGTTTAACCACCCAGACAGGAACTCATTCCTAATGTCCAACCTAAATCTCCTTTGCTGCAATTTAGCCCATTGCTTCTTGTCTTATCCTCAAAGGTTAAGAAAAACATTGTTTTTTTCTTGAAAATTGTTATTATGTCCCTCCCCAGTCTTCCCTTTTCCAGACTAAAGAAACCTAATTTTTTCAATTTTCCCTTATAGCTCATGTTGTCTAGACCTTTAATCATTTTTGTTGCTCTTCTCTGGACTGTCTCCAATTTATGGACATCCTTCCTGAAATGTGGCTCCCAGAACTGGACACAATACTCCGGTTCAGGCCTAATCAGCACGGAGTAGAGCAGAAAAATTATTTCTCGTGTCTTGCTTACAACACTCCTGCTAATACAATCCAGAATGATCTTCATTGCTTCCCCTAAAATGAACTTACAATAGACTCAAAGAATCATATATGACCAAGATATTCTGTATGAATATACAATTTTCCTTCCAGAGAGCACCACTGCATGGGCAAGATTTTTAAAATGAGGTGCTGTTCAAAGTGAAGCTGTGAAAACGACACATTCTTACTTGACCCATCTGATCTCTGTGTATTCAGAATCACTATTGCTTTCTTTAGTGACCAAAAGAAACTTTTGCTGTATTTTTAATTTTTTTTTAGCACTACAGAGACAATTCAACCTTGAGAGAGTGGGGTAGAATTTATTTTAGATTGTCTATCAACAAAATTGTCACTTAATTGCCAACTGCAGGGCCAAACTCTGTCCTCTGTTATATCCTTTTGGCTTCAGTGAGGTTCAAATGTGTAGCTGAGGATGAATTTGAAGGAAATGGGTTGCAAAGGAACAAAAATCGACTTGCACTTGTACTAGTGTTGATTCACAAGAAAAAATAACACAGCTTATATTCTTTTGTTGGTTTTTTTAGATCCTAAATTGAGATTGCAGGGCTAGCAGCAGTACTTTACTTGTATATTTACAACAACAACTTTTTACTTGCAGCTGAATGAATTTGATTTGGAAATCATTCAAGTCTATATTGTGGCTTTGTAAGAGGTAGCATACAGCTGTGCCACTGGACAGGAAAGAAATTGTACCTCTCAGAGGTATAATTCTCACCATGCTTTTATGTTGGTCTGGAGGGGGGAATTGTAAATTGCTAACCTATACACACAGCAAATTATTATATCCTCCATCCATGCTGTTGCCTGTGCTGGCCACAGATCCCAGGATTGCAGTGGCTTGTGCAAAAAATATTAAATATGGAAGTAATCCAAATAATTCAGCATTTCTGAAAGGTTCTGTTTAAATTTGGTTCTAAAAATGGCTGTAGGTGTAAGAGAGTTCTTATATTTCTTATCTCATTCTGTTCTGTCTCTGCCAGCCATGACTTACAGCACTTTTTTTTTTTATGGCTAACTGTAACTGCATAGAAACCTGAATATTTTCAATCCTGAAGGAAAAAAATTATCCTTTGATTTTCTAACCCCTGTGTAATATAGAGAATTTTGCATAGTGGAATTGTTCCTGCTTACACCAGCACTGAATTTGCACATAAATCTATAAACAACTCTCCAGTAATATCTGTAGAATACAGCAGTTTGGAAGAGTTGGAAGGTCCTTGCCGATTAACAAGATGCATACCCTTTTTAAATATTAATTTTGTGCACATGTGTATGTGTTACCTGTACAATGGATGGATAATTGTTGCAGCATAGTTCAGTGGACTAACTGTTGGTTTATAATCTAGAGACACCTGAGTTCCAAAGCTGACTATCACTGGCTTACTCTGTGGCTTTTTTGGCAAGTCACTGAACCCTTCTCTCTCATTTTCCCCATCCATACAATGTGTATATCTATTTACTTTCCTAATTAATTACCATTTGTACAGCATCTTGAAGAGGTATAGTAGCTTGTAATTATTAAGTTTTTAGATTTTTTATATTTCATCATTAGAAAAAATGAATACAGTTTTAAATCATGGGAAATGATTAGCAGTAGAATTCTTTTAAAGTGATCTAAGAAAAGTATGCACCTATAATTTCCATCTGAAGAGTCAATTTCAGATACCCTTACTTGTATTGAGTAGTTACCTTACTCCACGAATAGGAAGATACTACTCAGTGTAAGTAAGGTAATCAAGATCTGGTCCAAAACAATAAAGCCCTTGAATTGAGTCTGATCTCACACTGTTGAGAATGAAAACTAAGTCCATTGAAGTCAACGAGTTGCACTAGCGTGAAAGCTGTGTATCTGGAACCCTTGAGTGTTTCATGCAAGATAATGGGCACTGTTTTGAGAGGGACATACAGAAATAGTATTTCTTAATTCTTCTTTCTTTCTGTCTAAATTTTTTTATAGGTAATCCATTACTAACCAGCAAAGTCAATGTTATAATAAATGTCTTAGATGTCAACGAATTTCCTCCAGAAATTTCAGTGCCATATGAGACATCTGTATGTGAAAATGCAAAACCGGGACAGGTATTTTGATATTTTGATTTCCTTTTAATGTTACTATTATTTTATAAAAGTAAAAGCCAGGGTTTTTTTGTTGTTGTTGTTGTTGTTTGTGGTGGGGAGGACTGTATTTTTCATGGGACACACTTAAAAATAAAAAAATGTGGATGAGATTTTTCAAAGCTGCCTAAGAGATTTGAGCACCAAAGATTCAGCATCCAAATCCCCTAGAAAGCTTTGATAGTATCAGTTTGTAATCCTTTTGGAAATTAGCTATGTGTTCCCACTGAAAACAAGCACTGGCTTTTTGAAATTCTTATTGTTGCCCATCACATTTTCTGTTATTGGTACTATTTATTTGTATTATGGTAGCACCTAGAGGCCAGGGCCCCGTTGTAGGCACTGTACAAGTATACAGCAGAGACAATTCCTACCCCAAAGAGTTTAGGATTAAGCATAAGACTATAGACAACAGGCAGATAAAACAGAGGAGGTGGGCTCAAGGAAGCGATTAGATGATACTTGATTAGGTGTCTTTATCCATATGTTCCTTCCCTGGGAAGAAGTCTCAACAAAATGGATATATTTTCACCCAAAATCAGCAGTCTGAAATATACACATTACACTCAGGATCTGATTGTGATACCCTCACTCAGCTGAACAGCACCTTACTCCACAGGTGATTCATTTAAGTCAATAGTAAAATATGCAGAGTAAGATGTTTCTCAACTGACTGAAGCATCAGAATTTGGTCCACAATTCTTTGGTATGTGGTCCTGTTTAAGTGGTGTACAGTCAAAGGTCTGCAAAGCCCTAGGCACTAACATCTTTTGTACTGTATCAAAATTTTGCCTCAAGGAAACAGGGCTTGGAGCTTTTAACAGTTTGATTACTTCCGTTATCAGCTGTGTTCCCTCTAAGTGTGTGCCTGTGTGGCTGCACATGAGCCCATCAAGGGCCGCGCACCAGCCAGGCAGGTATGCACACAGGTGAGCATGAAGAATGTGGAGGGTGGGGGCAGTGGGGTGAGGTGATGGGGGTTTGGAGGAGCTTGGGGCATGCTGGGCTAGGGGGAAGGAGAGACGCCTCTTTCCCCCAGCCCCAGTTCTGGCTGGGGCTGCCGCAGGGATGAGAGAGACGGCAGTCACCCCCGCCCCAGATATCCCTGGGGCTGCGGCTGGGACTGGAGAAACAACTCTCTCACCTGACCCCAGTCTTGGGGCTGTGGTGGCCGGAGAGAGACTCCTCCCCCACAGCCTCGGGGCCATGGAGGGAAGAGACTTTGCGTGTGTGTGTGTTTCTTTCTCTCTCTTTCACACACACACATACACATTTTCTCTGTGTCTCACATTCACACTTTGTGTCTTACACACACACACACACACACACACACACATACAGTATTTCACACTCACCCCCACACACACATACTTGTATTATTCTTGTTGTTGTTACTTCCCATAATGCACATATATTCTCTAATTTTATTCTTTCAAAGTGTTATTTTATTTTTTTGGCTGGTCTACGCATTTCATAATTTTTATTTCTCTTTTATGCTTAAATGTAAATCTTTGAGTAGTGAGTTCTAAAATGCCTAACCTGTCCTGGCTGGAGTAATTATCCCTATGGTAATTTTTTAAAAATATATGTATTATATTTAGGTTTTCTGTTTCTACTGATGGTGCACATCTGCACATTACTTCCATACTGGTGCACATAACAAAATTAATTCCACACATGCGTGGAAAAAAATAGAGGGAACATTGGTTATCAGCTATGGAATTAGAATAATTTTGCCTGCTCTATAATTAGTGACTAGCAAAAAGAAAAACACACCTGCCTATGTAACCATCATACTCATTTTTTAAGTGACAGTTTTGTCTGTGATTTCAAAATACATGAATATATAAAAATTGACTGTCAAAAAATTGTTGGCTCCATTGAGAAGACAGGGAGCTAACCCAGTTGTTATACTTCATCCCAACGTCAGTGCCAGCCCATTTGTTTTTATTTTGGGATGAAGGCTGGGAGCTCAAAATTTACCATAAAAGGAGCATAGTGTATCAACCAGTGTCAGTGAGTTGCTGTAGTAATCAGTGAGCATCTATGGTCTGCACGTACCTCTGTCTACTAATCTGTTTTATGTATTTTACCTTCTTATTTTACCAGTATAATGTAATATATGGTGTTTATAAAGCATGTGTCTGTGTGTTATCTAGTCACTGATACTAGTGATTGGAGAATCTTAAAAAAATTGGTTCAGGTGAGCATTGCAAAGCTTGAACAGGTACCAGTATTAAGTGTTTTCTAAACTGAAGAGTTTTCTTTTTTAAAACCAATGAAAGCTCTTATAGAGGCACACATACATCAGTTTACACCATGCTTTTATGGGGCTTAGTGGATAAAGCACTGGACCAGGGACTCAGGAGACCTATGTTCTAGTCTCAGCTCTTTCCACTGGCCTGCTTTGTGACCTTGAGCAGGTCATGTCACCTGTCTGTGCCTCAATTTCCCCATGTTTAAAATGGGGACATGGTACTAACTCCTTTGTAAAGAGCTATGAAAGCTGCTGATTAAAAAGCATTTTACATAAGTTTGGTATTAGTTTGGTAATCAATAAAGCTGATGCAAAGTGACTTAAGAGCATCCATAAAGGGGTTTGTACCGGTTTTTACTAAATCAGCTTTAAAAACAATTTTACTCTAACCAGTGCAAGATGTACATGTAGATCAAGTCAGAGTCCCACACATACTCCCAAACTATTGCACCTCTGGCTTTCTCTCTGCACCTTTGCTCTGATGCTTCCCCTCTGCCATATGTGTACGAAAGAGGTCTTCTGAGACAGACTCTTGGCCATTCCCTCTAAACTAATTATAGCAAGAACCTATGGGGAGCCAAACTTCCACAGAGTTTGTGAAAGGCATTCAGAACTGGAGTTTTGATTCAAACCTGTCTCTGTTTTTAAAGTCTCATTTATTTCATCCTAATTATCATGTTTTTCTTAATGTGAACTATATAGTATGGCATTACTACTTGGCAAGAGAATATCTGTATCTATCCTGTGACTATCACTATGCTTTTTAGGTACAAGTTACAAAATATTTGTTTCCATTATTATTTTCATGGGATGATTTTATAATCTCATTCAGACAGCTCACAGTGTGACTTGCTTGGATACACCACTCTGCACGAGACTGTGGCATTCTGCCTTCATCCTCTTACTTTACAACACAGAGGAGTGGCACTTTATTCTAGCAGGAAACAGACTCTGTCGTGTCTTATTGCTTAAATGTCCATCTCTGTTGTTTCATTTGATGACTACGTTAATGTTCTTGCAAAGCTGTTTCTTTTAAAAGAGTGAACTGACCTCAAATTCAATTTCAATCTGGTTTCAGGTCATTCAGACTGTCAGTGCTGCGGACAAAGATTTGTCCCCTGCTGGACAAAGGTTTTCCTTTAGACTGTCACCTGAAGTGTCTACCAAACCAAATTTCACAGTCCAAGACTACAGGAGTAAGTTGTTTACCCATGTTATCAAGGGAAATGGTGCATTTTCAGCTCTTGATTACTTCAGATCAAGACTGGGTGCCTTTCCAGAAGATATACATTAGCCAAACATGAGTTACTGAACTCAATAGGGTGACTGGATGAAATGTAAGGATCTGTGGTGTGCAGGAGGTCAGACTAGATAATGTAATGGTCCCATTTGGCCTTAAAATTTGTTAATCTGTGTAAATAATTTACATATTTTGTAAACTGAATATTTTAATATTATTGAATATGTAAATGTAATACAGTATGTAAATAATCTCTGTTTTATATTTACATAATACATTGCCTTAATCATTCATGAGTCAAAAAAGGCCAACTAATCTGTACCAGTGTTTCTATTTTGTCGTCAAAGCCAAAGAGAACTACATAGCATCAGCATGTACGTGCAATAGCCCATTTTTGTAAGTGCATTATGATTCATGCACAGTGAAGCTTTACACAAAGAGTTTCACCTTTCTTCTTTTTTCAGGTCATTTACTTAGTGCATTTGATAGCACTTATTACACAATCACATTCACTGTTTCCCCTACATAGCCAGCCAGTGAGTCCTTTCTGATGATAGAAGGTGAAAAAGAAGAAGCTGATGATAGAGTGAGAGAAGCCCAAAAATAGGAAGGTATGGGGTTGAAGGAACGAGGTGAAGTAGAATGTAGGAGGAATACCTCAAGTTAATTTTATCAACTCTATTTAGTGCCCTGAAATTTTTTTCAAGATGTCAGAATTTTTCCCGCTATATATCAGAACAAAATGGAGACCTTTTTTTTTCCATTAAAAAAAAAGCGAAACACCCCGAAATAGCTTGAATCAAAGGGAGTTGTGTCTCTCACATCCCAGGTGAGTGCCTTTACCAGTGGGCTATTGGCTGTTCTGGGATGGCTCGCTCTCTCCATCTCCAGAAATTCCATCCTGGGTTTGAGAAACCTCTCTCATTAAAACTGTTACATTCCCACAAGAAGCCTTGGTTTCAAGAAAGCAGCACTTTGTCGTGAAAAAACTGCATCCAGTTCTGCCTCAAGTTCAGCCATGAAATGAAGAAGGAAGGCACAGAAGGGAAATGAAGCATGAACGAGTTTTTCTCATAACATTGATTTTCTCCTTTGGGCAGAGGGAGGGGAGGGGGAAGAAATCACTGGGACCAGAGGCTGAGGGGAAACCACACCAAAGTAATCTACCAGATTTTGCTCTTAAAGACATGTACTGACTCCTAGCAACTACAGTGGCAGCAGTTTTGCCAGCCACAACCATTCAAACCTTATGAATTAAGGCTCCCAAAAATCACAAATGACATAAAATCATGAGACATTAAAAGAAACAAAAAATATTTTAAGTGATTTCATGTTTTTAAGCTTCTCTCTACAACTATGAGGCTTTAAAACATTTTTAAATGAAAGCTGAGATTCTCCTAATTCCAGGAGTTTGGGTTTAAAAGGAAGAAAAAATACAAGCATTGCAAGACTCGCAATAAAATAAAAGTTACCAGAGTAGTCACCACTGTCCAGAGGCGCACACATATATCCAAAGAGCTTTTTTAGGCCTATTTTTATGCTAATTTCCCATAACAATTGATATTTGCATTTAGGACTAAGTCTTACCTGTCTGTTATTGTACTTACAAGGATTGTTCTACAATAAAAAAAAAATGGTCGGTTTAATGACATTAGTCAGGGGTGTGAAAAATCTACACCCGCAGAGCAACATAGTTGAGCTAACTTAAGTCCCCTTATAGACAGTGTTAGGTCAATGTAAGAATTCTTCTGTTGACCAAGCTATCACCTAGTGGAGGTGGATTAGCTCCACTGACAGGAGAATCCCTCCCATCAGTGTATGTAGTTTCTACACTGAAGCGCTACAGCAACACAACTGCAGTGGTGCAGCTGTGGCATTTGTAAATGTAGACCAGCTGTAAGGCACCTAATCAGAATTAGGCACCTAATCGGAACCATGGTTTCTGCTTTGTGATAAATTCCAGAATGTTTATATTCTTTGCCTTCATTCTGATTTAGAAAAAAAAAAAAGTCAAAAATTACCCATGAAGACTTTTGGGGGGGGAGGAAAGGAGCATTTTGGGACTATTGAAATCTTTTCTTTAAATTTTGACATTACTATACAAGCTACAATTATTTTCTTAATGGAATGCCATGTTGATACTAAAGAAACCAAAATGTTCAGGTCAAAAATGGAACTTTTAGATCTTATCAGATAAGCTCCATCTCCCACCCCAGAGTGACAAAATGTTGTTAAAACTGACACATTCCTGTGGGAAGTTTCAATTTCAATGAAACACCATTGTCTGACAGAAAGATGTTCAGTTGGACAATGTTCAACCGGTTTTAATCAGAATAGTATCTAGGTGCTTAAGAAAGCTGGTCTATAGATACTTGCACTCAACTCCTATCAGCTTTAATGATTGTTGAACATAGGTATCTGAGAGCCGGATGTGGCTCTTAATCTCTATATTCAGTGGCAGGATTCAAAGGGGGAAGGGAAAAAAAACATCTAGTAAGTGAACTCTTGTAATGTTGCAGCAAATGATCTGAACTAGACAGTAATGCACATGGGGGAGATGGTAAAGGGGAATGAGGACTGCAAGCTATCCCCAATTAGATCTGACAGTAAATTGCTTTCCACTCATGCTTTTCCTTTTGCCTCTACTTAATCCTTTTAATCTTCACATCATTGCTTTCCTACTCAAGTTTGCTTGATTCATGTAAAGCAGTGGGAAGTCAGCTCCTGCTGGGAAGAAGTGGCAAAACTCAGCTCCTGGGAGCTCTGTGCAGTTTGTGCACTGATTAGGGGCAAATGTACTAATGGTATAAAGGGATCAGTTGATTGCTGTAATTTTTTTCTTTAATTGTCTGTTTTCAGTGGGGTGGGGAAGTCGAGGGGCTGTTGCGCTTCCTCCAGCTGCCTCATTGTCAAATCCAAAGGGCTAAAGTGAGACATATTCATAGTGGGGACCAGATCCAAACTCCATTGCAAAGAAAGGAAAGGAAAGATTGAAATCCCCTGCTAATGGAATACCTGTAACAGAAAAAAAAAAGGAAATATATATTCTTTTTCATTTCTGCTTTGAAATGTTAGCTGTCAAGCTTAGCAGGATAAATGTACACAAACAAAAAAGATTAGTTGTTGCCTTGGAAAAAAAACCTTGGCTGCATCTGATTTGAATTTGACAGCTGCAGTAATAATGAACCAAGGGACTCACAGAGCATATATAATCCACTGATTCAGGAAGCCAGATTATTTTTCTGATGCTCAACAAAATACAAACTTTTAAATATTAAGTGAAGCACAATAAAAACAATCCTGTGATGACTGTCATGTTTTGCAGACAACACAGCTGGAATTGAAACCAGGAGAAGTGGCTACAGCCGTAGGCAGCAAGACTTGTATTTCCTCCCAGTTGTGATAGAAGACAGCAGCTATCCTGTACAGAGCAGCACAAACACAATGACTATCCATGTTTGTAGATGCGATTCTGATGGTACCATCCTATCCTGCAATGTTGAAGCAATCTTCCTACCAGTTGGACTCAGCACAGGGGCTTTGATCGCAATATTGTTGTGTATTGTTATACTTCTAGGTTAGTTTTCATCCTGTAACAAAGTAGGTCTCTGATTTTACTTGTGAATTAATTTGTCACCGTAGTTCTATTTATTGTTTAACAAAGGCCACTGAAAATGTACAACTGTTTACAAAATGAACTTTTATGCTTCTGCCTTTGTAGAAAAATATCCCAAAGCACTGACCATTAATTTGAATCCGAGCATGCAATCTGCTAACTGCTACATATTTCCTATGGAGCGGGAAAAAATACCTTACAGTTTGGTTTGAAACACCAATTTTGCTCTGAAACAGTGTTGGTTAAATACCTTTCATGAGGAACTGATTTCCATATATTTAAAATTACTAAGTCTGCACAAGCCGCTACCTGGTAGGGGCCTTTCTTCAATTATTATGAGGGATTAAGTAAGAAGAATGAAGAAATGAGACAGAAAGACATAATTATAATGTAGACTGTGGCTTACTGGACCATTGCAAAATAATATAACATTTGTACAGATTCCATAGTATGTTGTTGCTGCTTGAGTACAAACTCTCTTTACCATAAGGTCTTATTTATAAAGTGTAATTGGCAGCCTATGCTACTGCCTATCTTCCCCAGAATAAAGCCCTAGTACACTAGTAGTGTAATCAAACCTACTTTATTGCTTACACAATAGACTGGGTAACTCAGATTCTGATAGACACTTCAAGGTGTTAAATGCCCTGAATCCAAGCTTTTCAGACCAGCTCCTTACACAGAACTACTGGTGGAAGAGACTCTCCTGAACACACTCACTCTGGCATATAAGATAGTTATGCAATGGAGCAAATTAGCTATGGAGATTGTGGAATCTCTGTCCTTGAAAGTTTTTAAGAACAGGTTAGGCAAAAACCTATCAGGGATGATCTAGATTAGCGTTTCCCAAACTTGGGATGCCATTTGTGTAGGGAAAGCCCCTGGCAAGCCGAACCGGTTTGTTTACCAGCCCTGTCCGCAGGTTCAGCTGATCATGGCTCCCACTGGCCGTGGTTCACTGCTCCAGGCCAATGGGAGTTGCTGGAAGCAGTGTGGGCTGAGGGATGTGCTGGCCGCTGCTTCCATCAGCTCCCATTGGCCTGGAGCAGTGAACCACGGCCAGTGGGAGCCGTGATCGGCTGAACCTGCGGACAGGGCTGGTAAACAAACCGGCCCAGCCCGCCAGGGGCTTTCCCTACATAAGCGGCATCCCAAGTTTGGGAAACATTGTTCTAGATCACTGATTTACAACCATTTTTCATTTGCTAACCCCTAAAAAAATTCAAATGGCAGTGTGGACCCTCTTGGAAATCTTAGACATGGTCTGTGGACCCCGAAGGATCTGGGGACCACAAGTTGAAAACCACTGTTCTAGATAACACTACTGCTACTAATAGTCCTGCCTCAGTACAGGGGACTGGTCAGGTCAGGGTTTCTCAACCCTGAGGTCAGGACCTCAAATCAGGATGCCAGAATGTTTCAAATGGTAACAACTTCACTCACACAAATTTAGTCCAGTGAGGGGGATAGGCCAAACCTGAGCGGTGCTTCAACCCCAGAGGTTGCAATGCCCAGAGAGGAGAGCCAAGCCCAACCAACCTCACAGTACAGATCTGCAGGAGCTGCCACTGAGGGGCAGGTGCCTGACAAGACCTATAAGAACATAAGAACGGCTGTACTGGGTCACACCAAAGGTCCTTCTAGCCTAGTATCTGTCTACCAACAGTGGCCAATGCCAGGTGCCCCAGAGGGAGTGAACCCAACGGGCAATGATCAAGTGATCACTCTCCTGTCATCCATCTCCATCCTCTGACAAACAGAGGCTAGGGGCACCATTCCTTACCCGTCCTGGCTAATAGCCATTAATGGACTTAACCATCATGAATTTATCCAGTTCCCTTTTAAACGCTGTTATAGTCCTAGCCTTTACAACCTCCTCAGGTAAGGAGTTCCACAAGTTGACTGTATATTGCGTGAAGAACAACTTCCTTTTATTTGTTTTAAACTTGCTGCCTATCAATTTCATTTGATGACCCCTAGTTCTTGTATTATGGGAATAAGTAAATAACTTTTCCTTATCCACTTTCTCCACATCACTCATGATTTTATATACCTCTATCATATCCCCCCTTAGTCTCTTCTTTTCCAAGCTGAAGAGACCTAGCCTCTTTAATCTTTCCTCATATGGGACCGTCTCCAAACCCCTAATCATTTTAGTTGCCCTTTTCTGAATCATTTCTAGTGTCAGTATATCTTTTTTGAGGTGAGGAGACCACATCTGTACACAGTATTCGAGATGTGGGCATACCATGGATTTATATAAGGGCAATAATATATTCTCAGTCTTATTCTCTATCCCCTTTTTAATGATTCCTAACATCCTGGTTGCTTTTTTGACCGCCTTTGCACACTGCGTGGACATCTTCAGAAAACTGTCCATGGTGACTCCAAGATCTTTTTCCTGACTCGTTGTAGCTAAATTAGCCCCCATCATATTGTATGTATAGTTGGGGTTATTTTTTCCAATGTGCATTACTTTATATTTATCCACATTAAATTTCATTTGCCATTTTGTTGCCCAATCACTTAGTTTTGTGAGATCTTTATGAAGTTCTTCACAGTCTGCTTTGGTCTTAACTATCTTGAGCAGTTAGTATCATCTGCAAACTTTGCCACCTCACTGTTTACCGCTTTCTCCAGATCATTTATGAATAAATTGAATAGGATTGGTCCTAGGACTGACCGTTGGGGAACACCACTAGTTACCCCTCTCCATTCTGAGAATTGACCATTAATTCCTACTCTTTGTTCCCTGTTTTTTAACCAGTTCTCAGTTCATGAAAGGATCTTCCCTTTTATCCCATGACAGCTTAATTTACGTAACAGCCTTTGGTGAGGGACCTTGTCAAAGGCTTTCTGGAAATCTAAGTATATTATATCCACTGGATCCCTCTTGTCCACATATTTGTTGATTCCTTCAAAGAACTCTAATAGATTAGTAAGACACGATTTCCCTGTACAGAAACCATGTTGACTATTGCTCAACAGTTTGTTTTTCTATGTGTCAGACAATTTTATTCTTAACTATTGTTTCAACTAATTTGCCCGGTACTGACGTTACACTTACCGGTCTGTAATTGCTGGGATCACCTCTAGAGCCCTTTTTAAATATTGGCGTTACATTAGCTAACTTCCAGTCATTGGGTACCGAAGCCGATTTAAAGGACAAGTTACAAATCTTAGTTAATAGTTCCGCGACTTCACATTTGAGTTCTTTCAGAACTCTTGGGTGAATGCCATCTGGTCCTGGTGACTTATTAATGTTGAGTTTATCAATTAATTCCAAAACCTGCTCTAGTGACACTTCAATCTGTGACAGTTCCTCACATTTGTCACCTAAAAAAGCCGGGTCAGGTTTGGGAATCTCCCTAACATCCTCAGCTGTGAAGACTGAAGCAAAGAATCCATTTAGTTTCTCTGCAATGACTTTGTCATCTTTAAGCGCTCCTTTTGTATCTCGATCATCAAGGGGTCCCACTGGTTGTTTAGCAGACTTCCTGCTTCTGATATACTTAAAAAACATTTTGTTATTACCTTTGGAGTTTTTGGCTAGCTGTTCTTCAAACTCCTCTTTGGCTTTTCTTATTATACTCTTGCACTTAATTTAGCAGTGTTTATGCTCCTTTCTATTTGCCTCACTAGGATTTGACTTCTACTTTTTAAAGGAAGTCTTTTTATCTCTCACTGCTTCTTTTACATGGTTGGTAAGCCACAGTAGCTCTTTTTTAGTTCTTTTACTGTGTTTCTTAATCTGGGGTATACATTGAAGTTAGGCCTCTTTTATGGTGTCTTTAAAAAGCGCCCATGCAGCTTGCAGGCATTTCACTTTAGTCACTGTACCTTTTAACTTCTGTTTAACTAACCCTCTCATTTTTGTATAGTTCCCCCTTTTGAAATTAAATGCCACAGTGTTGGGCTGTTCAGATGTTCTTCCCACCACAGGGATTTGAATGCTATTGTATTATGGTCACTATTTCCAAGCGGTCCTGCTATAGTTACCTCTTGGACCACCTCCTGCGTTCCTCTCAGGATTAAATCTAGAGTTGCCTTTCCCCTGTGGGTTCCCGTACCAGCTGCTCCATGAAGCAGTCATTTAAAGTATCGAGAAATTTTATCTCTGCATTTTGTCCTGAAATGAAATGTTCCCAGTCAATATGAGGATAATTGAAATGTCCCACTATTATTGGGTTCTTAATTTTGATAGCCTCTCTAATTTCCCTTAGCATTTCATCATCACTATTACTGTCTTGGTCAGGTGGTCAATAATAGACCTCTAATGTTATATTTTTATTAGAGCATGAAATTTCTATCCATAGAGATTCTATGGAACATGTGGATTCGCTTAAGATTTTTACTTCATTTGAATCTACATTTTCTTTCACATATAGTGCCACTCCCCCATCCCCCACAGGGGACTGGATCCGACCAAAGCCACCCCACGGCCTCCACCCTCAGACTATTTACTGGGTTGAGACATGTTGTAAACTTTTACAAATGGATCCTGAGCCCAAAAAGGTTGAGAAACACTGAACACTGGACTAGATCATCTATCAAGGTCCCCTCCAGTCCGGCATGTCTGTAATTCTATGTGACACAGCAACTGGGTAATAAGGACTATAGCAACAGCTGCTAAGATAAGGGGTCAGTTTCATCATTGATTCCCACAGAACTCCGAGGCCCATTTACTTTGACTTTGTACAGAGTAGGGGATTAGGGTCTCTTAGTGGTTCTCTGCATTCCACTCAGTGTGGTAACAGTGTGCTATGTTACACTTGACCTAGGAATGTTAATTTGTCATTGACAATCTTCAGTACTCCCCATAGCCTAAAGTGATCTTCTGTATCTCAAACCCACTTCCTACTATGTATTGTTGTATCGGTAACTTAGAAGCCTACTCCAAATTGTTATTTAAGAAACCTACCTGATACAGGGATTTTAAAATCAGATATTTCAAAAGTCAACCTTCTGTACCCTTAAGATTAATTTTCACTAGACAATTACACTGAGTTAGAACACCACCTTGAAGAGCTATGTTAATTAACAAAATATTATTGGCCATGATCCTGCAGTCAGTGTAGACAGGGAGAAGTCATGTTCAGTATTGTGTCACTGGTTCCTGGTTAAATTATATGGACCTGGGTTTAAGCCCAACTAATTTATACCATGTTGAACATGATTTGTCCCTGTCTGCAAAGTCACTATCTGCATCATGTCATTAGTGTGACTCCTCAAGGTCACGTTCAAATATTATTATGAATTGTTTTTCCATCAGAATATGCTGGTTTGTGAAAAATAAAAACATATAGCAAAATATGTCACCATTAATGAAAATTAATTTCCAAACTGAAAAACAAACAAACAAATCAGTGATAAGGAACATTTTGACCTCTTTGATTGGTTTTCTGTTTCAAAACTATTTTTGTTTCAGTTATTTTAAAATGTGTTTTATAGAACACAATATGAAATTAAAAAGGCAAAATCTGAATGAAAAATTCTGATCAATCCAATCCCCCCATCCCCCAATTTCAGCTTGCAGGAAATTTTAACAATTTTCAATTTTCTTCCATCTATTTTGGAATGGAATACATTTTCACATTGTGAAACTACCTTAAAAACAAAATATATATATATGATTCCTACATGGCTCTATAGTAAAGCCAAGTCTTTTGGGGGCTTATTCATTATTCGGTGCATAGCTGGCAATGATGGGAGTTAGGTACATCAAGCTGCAAATACTACCTTACTGGTTACAGCACTGCTTAAAAAAAAAATAAAGCAGCAGGTTCATGTCTTCTAAATAAAAGGTCCCTTTGATTGCTCTTATCTGTCATAGAAGGATATATTAGTGTGTCAGCAGACAATCAAGGTATTTCCATACTTCTCTTAATATACAATTCTTCCCTTGTTCCAGTCATTGTTGTGCTGTACGTGGCACTTCGAAGGCAGAAGAAAAAAGACACCCTGATGACCTCTAAAGAAGACATCAGAGACAATGTCATCCATTATGATGATGAAGGAGGTGGAGAGGAAGACACCCAGGCTTTCGACATCGGTGCCCTGAGGAATCCAAAAGTGATTGAAGATAACAAAATACGCAGGGATATAAAACCAGACACTCTATGTTTCCCACGTCAGAGACCACCAGTGGAAGACAACACAGACATAAGAGATTTCATTAATCAAAGGCTGCAGGAAAACGATGTGGATCCCACTGCACCCCCTTATGATTCACTGGCAACCTATGCCTATGAAGGAAATGGATCTGTAGCAGAGTCTCTGAGCTCTATAGATTCACTTACTACAGAGGCAGACCAGGATTATGATTACCTGAGTGACTGGGGACCCCGCTTTAAAGTCTTGGCAGAGATGTTCGGAGAGGAAGAAAATTATAATACTGATAAAGTCACTTAAGTGAGGAGAAACCCAAAAGGAAAGAATAAGACAACTAGAACAACAAACTAAAAATAAAACCCAGGCTTTATAGGACAAGATTGATTATAAAAGACAGCACCTGTTTCCTGCAAGTTACTATATTTATCACACTGTCAGTTTTGGTTTGGTCTACAAAGGGAGGATAAACCCTGTAAGATGTACTTTTTTTGTTGGTGTTTTTTGTTACTTGGGAATAACACTGAGACAAGCTCAGGCCTATTAGCTACAATGTACTGATATGACAACTTAGACAGAAGCTAGCTTTCTGGCATCATGGTGGAAGAGTGGTAGATTTTTCTTAATTCCACTAAAGTGCCTATTGAAACTTTTATCATTTAAAGTGGTAAAGACTCTGCTATGATGGTATTACAGAACTGAGCTGTAAACTGAACATAAAGGACATTATCTTTATGTCAAGAAGCAATAGCAACATGCTGACTTCTAGTTCTTTTAAAACAAAAATGAAGATAACTTTCTGGAATATATCCAGCGACCACAACTCAAGGGGTAGTGTTTTGGATTTTTATTTTATTTTAAGGAATAATAATAATAATTGTATGCCAAGATATCACATTTCTTCTGTCTGCATTTCACTGAAAAATTGAATAAAAAATGCTATTACTCAATTTCAAGATGTAAAGCCCAAAATTAAAAACACACCACATTTTGATCTTAGCATACATAAAGGAATATTTAAAAAGTTAATCAGTTACACTTTTTCCAGGATGAAAGAGAAAATTATGAAAACATCTGTTCCTTTATAGGAAGGAAACTTCCCTTGACTCCCACTCATCATATACAGACAGATTATTTGTCCATCAGTGGTGGTTTTAAGAAGGCTAATGTATTTTTTAGTATCAGTGGGTTTTTTTTTTCATTGTAAGTATGACTAATGAAATATATATAAAGAACCTCACAACACTTTTCTTTGAAATTAGTTTGTCATTCTGTCAATATTGTAGACATACATGACAGAGAAGACATATATGTTAAACTCCTGCTGGAACCTGCACAACTGGTCCTAAAATTCAGGATATGTCATACTTTCATATCAGTGCCACTATGGTGTCAGATGTTTCAAATGTCTTAGAGCACTCTGAAAATGAAGTCTACAGTAGTCTTCAAGAAAATATTCAGCGTCAGATTAAATTATACATGTAAAATGTTTTATATACATACTCATATACTCAGAGGAGTGGATATCATTTCAATCATGTGGTACACAGGCATCATTCCACTGAAGATTTATTATGACATCATAAACAAAGTTCATGAAACTGGAAGCTCCAGCTGGCATTTCCTTGTTTTACATTTTTGACATTTTTTTCCACCTGATTTTTTATTGAATTTTTTTCTTACACTTTCAACAAACAAACAGTCTGTGAAAATATTGATCATTTTGATACTGATTGGCCTGGATGATGCCACATCAGTATTAATATTAATGTTGAATTGTCTGCTGATCTAAAGTATGGCAATTTTTTTTAGAAGCAGCAGTTTGTGGCCCAAAGCGAATACACATTTTTTTTTCTCTCTCAGGCTTCTACAGTGGTCCATAATCTGCTTGCACTGCACTTGAGGTTTATGGCATTGGCAGGGTGAGTGTGAGCCTTGAGTGAATCACAGTCTTTCATTCACCAAAGGACAATGTCTTATCCTCTGCCATCTAAAGAACTAATAAATGTCAAGCACAGTTAACACATTTTAATCAAATTTAGGGCTTGATTATAATTTACACTAAGGTCACTTTACACTGCTCTTAAAGTAGGTGTAAATTACACTGCTAAAGACGTGTTAAGGGACTATAGCATAAATGAGAATCAAGTCCCTACTGTGCAATTGTAAAACAAAACTTCATGTGAACCATTTGCTAGCATTTGCCAGGGAGGCTTGATCCAGCCAAAATTCACATGTGTGGAGGCACCCCTTTCTATTTGTTGTATATGTGATGCACAAACAATGAGGAGTCCTTGTGGCACCTTAGAGACTAACACATTTATTTGGGCATAAGCTTTTCTGAGTTAAAACCCACTTCATCATATGCCACAATCTCTCACCATAGTCTGTGTGGTGTGTTGATTGTAATGGATTTATATATGATGCTTCATCTCTGTTCCTGTGGACAGGAATTTCATCAGCCCTCTTCTGCCATAGCAAAATTAGGACTCCCATACTAACAGACGTTTTGGAGCATGAGCTTTCGTGGGTGAATGCCCACTTCGTCAGATGCATGTAGTGGAAATTTCCAGGGGCAGGTATATACATGCAGGCAAGCTAGAGATAATGAGGTAGTTCAATCAGGGAGGATGAGGCCCTGTTCTAGCAGCTGAGGTGTGAAAACCAAGGGAGGAGAAACTGGTTCTGTAATTGGCAAGCCATTCACAGTCTTTGTTTAATGCTGAGCTGATGGTGTCAAATTTGCAGATGAACTGAAGCTCAGCAGTTTCTCTTTGAAGTCTGGTCCTGAAGTTTTTTTGCTTCAGGATGGCCACCTTAAGGTCTGCTATAGTGTGGCCAGGGAGGCTGAAGTGTTCTCTTACAGGTTTTGTATATTGCCATTCCTAATATCTGATTTGTGTCTATTTATCCTTTTCCGTAGCGGCTGTCCAGTTTGTCCGATGTACATAGCAGAGGGGCATTGCTGGCATATGATGGCGTATATTACATTGGTGGACGTGCAGGTGAATGAACTGGTGATGGTGTGGCTGATCTGGTTAGGTCCTGTGATGGTGTCGCTGGTGTAGATAAGTGGGCAGAGTTGGCATCGAGGTTTGTTGCATGGATTGGTTCCTGAGCTAGAGTTCCTATGGTGCGGTGTGCAGTTACTGGTGAGAATATGTTTCAGGTTGGCAGGTTGCCTGTGGGCGAGGACTGGCCTGCCACCCAAGGCCTGTGAAAGTGTGGGATCATTGTCCAGGATGGGTTGTAGGTCCCTGATGATGCGTTGGAGAGGTTTTAGCTGGGGACTGTATGTGATGGCCAGTGGAGTCCTGTTGGTTTCTTTCTTGGGTTTGTCTTGCAGTAGGAGGCTTCTGGGTACACGTCTGGCTCTGTTGATCTGTTTCCTTATTTCCTCATGCGGGTATTGTAGTTTTGAGAATGCTTGGTGGAGATTTTGTAGGTGTTGGTCTCTGTCTGAGGGTTGAGAGCAGATGCGGTTGTACCTCAGTGCTTGGCTGTAGACAATGGATCGTGTGATGTGCCCGGGATGGAAGCTGGAGGCATGAAGTTAGGCATAGTGGTCGGTAGGTTTTTGGTATAGGGTGGTGGTAATGTGACCATCACTTATTTGACCCGTGGTGTCTAGGAAGTGGACCTCCAGTGTAGATTGGTCCAGGCTGAGGTTGATGGTGGAGTGGAAGCTGTTGAAATCGTGGTGGAATTTTTCCAGAGACTCCTTCCCACGGGTCCAGATGATGAAGATGTCATCAATGTAGTGTAGATAGAGAAGGGGCGTGAGTGGACGAGAGCTGAGGAAGCGTTGTTCCAGGTCAGCCATAAAAATATTGGCATATTGTGGGGCCACCGCGGGTGCCCATAGCGGTGCCACTGATCTGGAGATATATATTTTGTCATCAAATTTGAAATAGTTGTGTGTGAGGATAAAGGCACAGAGCTCAGCAACCAGTTGTGCTGTAGCATCATCAGGGATACTGTTCCTGATAGCTTGTATTCCATCTGTGTGTGGGATGTTCGTGTAGAGAGCCTCTACATCAATGGTGTCTAGGATGGTGTTTTCTGGAAGGTCATCAATGCATTGTAGTTTCCTCAGGAAATCAGTGGTGTCACGGAGATAGCTGGGAGTGCTGGTGGCATAGGGTCTGAGTAGAGAGTCCACATATCCAGACAGTCCTGAAACATATTCTCACCAGTAACTGCACACCGCACCATAGGACCTCTAGCTCAGGAACCAATCCATGCAACAAACCTCGATGCCAACTCTGCCCACATATCTACACCAGTGACACCATCACAGGACCTAACCAGATCAGCCATACCATCACCAGTTCATTCACCTGCACGTCCACCAATGTAATATACACCATCATATGCCTCATCCTCCCTGATTGAACTACCTCATTATCTCTAGCTTGCCTGCATATATATACCTGCCCCTGGAAATTTCCACTACATGCATCTGACGAAGTGGGTATTCACCCATGAAAGCTCATGCTCCAAAACGTCTGTTAGTCTATAAGGTGCCACAGGACTCTTTGCTGCTTTTACAGATCCAGACTAACATGGCTACCCCTCTGATACTTGACTCCCATACTGTCCATTCCCCTAGTGAACTCACAGGGCTAGATTCAGCTCCTGGTAACATTACTCAGGGTTCTTGACATATATCTCACTAGTAATCCCTACAGTAGTGTAACAGAGAGCAGATTCTGACTGTCTGACTTTACAGAGCATGAATGTCACTAAAAGTTATAATTCTACTGGATACTGGGAGACGGGATATTGGGGCTCTGGAGCAGACTGGAATTTAGTCTGGATAGTGCAGTCTGGACTCCAAGGGTGAGTAGGCAGAGAATATGATCCTTGTCATGTCATTGCTCACAATACATATTTAACAAGAGAGTTCTTATTTGCTAAACAAATATAAAACGATTATCAAATGCATATATTTTTGACATTTAAGAGGTTTGTAAATGAGATGTTCCTATCATCTAGCTAATCAACTTGCAGCAAGATTTTTAAAATTAAATGAATTAATATGAAATTATTAATATTAACTTAATTGTCAATCTTAATTAAAAATTTTATTTCAGCCACTTAATTTAAAGAGTGATCAAACAGTTTTAGCTTAGCCTGCTGAAGTTACTGTTGGACATGGATATCTGGAACAAAGGAGAAGGATGGGGATAGTTGTTAATGTGTGGTTTGGACACGCCATTCAAATCATGCCTTTACCACAGACTTCTTGTGAGACCTTGTGTGACTTTTTAGAGCCAGATTTACAAAAGGATTTAGATGCCAGAAAATGCAGCTAGGCAGCTAGTGGTATTTTGAGAAGTGCCTTGGTGCTGAACTCCCATTGAAATCAGTGGCATTTGGCACCTAAATCTTCCAAAGATTGTAGTAGGTTCGTATCTGCAGTACTTGAAAAATGTGCACATGCATGTGGACTGGGGAGGCACTATAGGTCACAGACACAGCAATAAATAAATAAATAAATACAATTAATTGAGCTGGGTGTTTGCATGGTGCACTGTAAGAACAGCTGTACCAAAGCTGCTGCTCCCAGATTATGATAGGATGCCCCCAGCCCCCCCCCCCACACTTTTTGAAGACCGTTTATGCATTGCCTATTTGTATCTTTAGGCACCTAATTACCTTTGAACATCAGGTCCTTAGTGTCAAATCCAGCTCTCATTACAGTCCACGGAGACTTGGGAGATGGATCAGGCCCTTAATCTCTCTGTGCCTCAATTCTCCATCCTTCCTGCTTCTCAGTGGTGTCATGACTGTAAATACTTAATGACTATGAGGCTATAGAATATCATGATGATGGAGGCCACGAAAGAACATAGGTAGATATCTAGGTCTACAGATCTGAGCATGACTGATGATTTTGGGTGTCTGACACATCTTAAAAACAGGCCCTTTTAAGGGGTCACAAACTGGACATCCAAAACACTCAGTAGATGTTTAAAAAAAAAAAAGGCTCCAATCCTGCACAGTCATGTGCATGTAAAGATCTCTGTGCTGGGGAGGAGCCCCACTGACTTCAATAGGATTCCTCCAAATGGGCACAGGGGCCCATCTGCATACATCTGTTTTTTTCACTTGTGTGTATTGGTACGGATTATCCTAGTGCTGCTCACCTGGCCAGCCTGTTACCGTTAGCAATTCCTTTCTCTAACACTGATGTAAGAAATTCCTATAAAGATAGAGATGTAAGGCGATCTGAGTTAGAATTAAAAAAAAGAAAATTGATGGGTTCAGATTATGACTATATAAGACTACAGACCTTTTTGTGTCATAGTCTGAAGTGTGAGTTTTATAGCACAGAAAAAAAGACTTATTTTTAAATGTCTCTGTACTGAAAAGGTTAGTAGTAAGAAAAGTTCAGATGGTTTAACTACATTATAGGAATTAAAATATGCATTGAAATGTAGACTCAAGAACATTCTCCTTTGTAAACCCGAGCTTTGTAAACATGGCTCTTAAAATGTGGATTTGCAACAGAGTCAAAAATTCAAATTGCAAGAACTTGGGAAGAGATGGAAAGAGGGTGTTTCACACACAGAGATCGGTTTGCATATGATGCAAAGGAAGTCTGGCCTAAATTGTTCAGTGTTACTCCAGTACAAATCCAGGGTTACTCTCCACTGAAGACAATGGAATTAGTTTGTATTTACATTGGAGAACATGAGAGTAGACTTTGGACAGGTCAACACTACAAATGTACATTGGTACAGCTGTGCTGATGCAGTGGCTCTGTTATAGCACGTCTGGTCATTGGGTTCGTAAGTCCACCTCCACGAGAGGTTGTAGCTATGTCAGCGGAAAAGCATGGATTTTTCACACTCCTGAGCAATGCAGTTATACTGAAGTACGTATGCAGTGTAGACCAAGCCTTTGTCTCTCAGAGTATATTATAGACCAGAGGGTATTTAAATGCGTCAAAGGACAACCTGCTGAGTTATTATGCTACAGAGGCTTCACTGAAAATATTCTTACATTAAGAGTATCCACATCTAAAAGCAAAAGAAAAAAATCTTTCTTTGAAGACTTATCAAAGCTTTATCCTACAGCGCTGCAAGCATTGTATTTATTTTAGCATTTTATTACATCTATGAAGATAAAGGAGTTCTTTAAACTGTGTCTGACATAGCACAGTAAACTGTGACTCTGTATAAAATAGAGCTAAAGAAAGAGGGTCTACTGATCCATTAAAGTGTAGCTCATCATTCTTCACATGGTATGTCTGTTTTTCCTTTGGTAACTTCCATTTGTGTAAGTTCCTTGCAATTATTTTTTTCCACTCCACATCTCCTGAACAGTGAGTGTTTTTGAGATATAGAGCATGATGAAAACAAATAATGAAATGACCCTTAATCATAACCCTAATGGGGGTAACATTTAAGTGTGCCCAAACAATCAAAATGCATTATACCACTACCTAGCCTTCTGCTAATGCAACACCAGGTTCAATAATAGCCTAGTTCATTTTTTGTTTAAATCAAGAACAGAATAAATTGTCTAAACAAAACAATAGCAATGCAAATCCTATGTAACTTTCTGTTATAACTGATTCTCTCTCTTCTAAGAGATTACATTTGATTCTGATTCAGACCAAAGAAACAACATTTCAAAATTTCCGACAAAATGGAAATGTTCATTTTTCACCAAACAATACAAATACAAACTATGTCTCCATCAACCACAAAAGGCACCAAGACTGTTGTGAGATGTCTCATGAGGCTTCATTCTTTCAACTAAATAAAAGGTTGAATGGGCCTCATTGGAGAGAAAATACTTTTGCAGTTTGTACATTGAGATTGAGACAGAGACTGTTTTAATGAGAGGTCATTTTAAAATGGTCACAGCCAGGGTCTCTGACTCAAAATTCCTGGATTCTATTCCTGCCACTGATCCACTGTGTGACCTTGGGAAAGACATTTTGCCTCACAGTGCCTTCACTTTTTCATCTGTAAAATGGATGTGTGTGTTTTTATATATATATATATATATATATATATATATATATATATATATATATATAACCCCTTTTTGAGCAAAGTGGGTAGCCAATATTCAGAGCCCTGTGGCTTGTTTTTATTAGGAGGGAAAAACTGATGATGGAATAAGGTATTTATTTGAAGAAACCCTGTTTATTTACAAAGAATGTACACTGTTCTGTTTCCCTGAAGGCAATAGGAATCAAACATCAGGGGGCAGTTTCCTTGTTCACAATTCAAAGCCTACTTTTCCAGCCAGCGCTGTGCTGAAAAAGGTCTCTTTCTTTCAGGCCCACACTCCAAACACTTTTCTGCCTGTTTCTTTCGTTTTCTGGTCCTCTCTGCCTACTTTTTTGCCTGCTTCTGATGCACATACAACACAGCACACAGTCCCTGCATTTGCAACTGATCTCCAGCCAAACCCCTCCACCCACATAGTCTGGCTTCTGGCCAGCTTTGCATGTTGCCTCTGTTTTGGAAGGTGAAGTCCATTATTTCAACTATTTTACTCCACAAAAGGGACTTAAGTGCTTCTTACATTTATACTTAATGAAGGGCAGCTAGCATGCCCTGTAGTCTAGCACCCGATCTCAGCTTTGCCCTTTGTCCTCAATGGAGCTTAACATACTGACACCCTAACCACCTATCCCAGAAAGAAAGAAAAAAACAAAAATTACAAAGTACACAATCTTAGCTATTAACGTAGTGTCTTTCTGGGGGGGATATTCACACATCACTAATCCAAAATAATTTCACATCCATCCATATTTTCCTGGAGCTTATCTCTCTCCTGGCCTAATTTCCTCTCAGTCTAGGAGGAGGCTTGTTCCATAGCTCCCCCAAAGAGTATCTATTTTTTTTCCACACAGTGATAAGAGCATTGTTTGCAATTAGCCTCACTACAAGGCTCTTTGGACAAGTCATCAGCCTACGAGCAGAATGAAACATTCATTTTTCAGTTCAGGAGCCAAACTAAAAAACAATAATAAATAATACTTACTAATAAAATCAGTTCATTTAGAATCAAAATGGAGTTGATTTTTATTTTTCTTGACAAAATGAAAACAAAACAAAAGAAAATTGTTCGGGTCAAAACAAAACATTTTGAAAAAAACTGAATTCGTTTGACTTTTTATTTCAAATGGTTTGTTTCAATTATTTTTCAAAAATAAACCATTTTGAGATGTCCAAAATTTTAATGTTCAGGGGTTTTTGTCTCCATCTATTCACCAAGTTTGACCCATATTCTCAAATAATTTTGGTATCATGAGGAGAGGGGGGAAACATTTTTGGTGAATTTACTATTAAAAAATAATTACCTATCTCTACTCGTGGGCAGCATGTGACTAAAAAAACCCTGCAGTTTTTCCAAACACCTGGCAAGTTGTCTCTTAGGATTTCTGAATCTAAAGAGCCATTGCAGAGACGCATGGTCTCTCCCGACTAGAAACTTCTTCCCATTCTATAGTGGTGAAATTTTTCTATAGATTTAACCACAGCAAGGAGTTCTTTTTGGATGGTGCACTCATTTCTCTCTGGACCACTTAGATTTTTATTGCAATACACTACTACTATTTGTGTTCTTAGATCAATACTGATGCCATGCTGTAAGGACTAGTATCTGTGTCCAATAAGAAAGGGGTTTTGAAACACAGGAAAATTAAGACAGAAGCAGTCACTACAGACTTTTTAAAATTCTGCTGACCACTGAAGTGATTGCCCTTCTTTTTCCCAGCTGACACAATGTTTTTGAAATACTAGAAAACACTTAAATAAATCTTCTGTAAAGTCCTACAAAACTCTACACATCTGCAAGTACCTGGGGAGCTGGACCAATCTTAACAGCCTTATTTTTATAGTTATCACTGGAAATCCCCCCTTCGCTGGTTGTACCCAGGGACTTTTACCTCTGTTTGAAACAACTTATATTTCTTTGGGTTCAGTTTCAGATTGGCAGCCTTTAGCTTATCACAGACCACCTGTAAATTCCTATTCAAAGTTTTTAGTATGCCTCGGGACCTCATCTATGTCTAACAAATAATTCCTGCCTTGTAATAGCCTCTTCAATGTGGTTGGTGCATTACACAAGCCAAAAGCCATCACTTTAAATTGCCACAGGCTTTGCCCTGCCATGAATACCCATTTTTAAGATCCAGTGTGGAAAGCCATACTGAACCTGCTACATCATCTATTCGCCATAATGAAGGTGAATCATTTAAAGTGACTTCATGTAGCTTTCTATAGTCCCTACACAATCTGGCACTGCCATCTTTTTCTTAACCAACACTATGGATAAACCCCAAGGACAGGTTGAAAGCTCAGTTATGCCTTCCTGAGAGGTGTCATCAATAGCCTTTAAAGTCTTTTCTCTCTTTGCTGCTGATATACAGTGATGTGACTGTTTAATGGGCTGGCGTCCCCCATTATCACTGTTGTGCTAGACCTCCCCAACCTAGCCTATACAACATACATCTTTGTTGGAATGGGAGAACTACTTCCTATTCCTAACCAGAATGTCTGACTGTTCTGTTGCTTACTTAAATGAACAGCATTGCACTGGAACAAGTCCAATAGAAACTCTGGGAACTCTCTTTTACCCCTTTCAGTTTTCTTCTGACCATTTACTAGATCCACTGGTTCACATTTTGCAGCTGAGGGTCCCTTTTTTACTATTTGCTGCTTGTCAGCAACATTCATCAAAGAAACAGGAATGCATTACTACTTCAGATCCACAAGAACTTTAGCAGATAAAAGTTCTTCAATACCCTGGGTCACAAATCTGCTCTTACTCCTGCACTGTCCTTTGCTAGAAAGCTACCTCAGCAGATAGCTATTACTATGGTTTCTGCCCGAGGAGGTAGGACAACTTATTCACTGCAAACTAATTGTATATAAGTAATTTCTCTCACCTGGGCCATATTTTTAGAGGGCATTTCCACAGACTTAATTTGTAAGACTCTTTTCCCTGCATTTAGCCATGATGAAATCCAAACCAATTATTAGCTTGTCCATTGCCTCAGAAATCCTGATTTCTTTCTTGAATTTCTGAGATCCAATTTTCAAATCATTTTTCCCCTTTTTTTTTGACTGGTGCACATTCCTCAGTCTCTGTTTTCATCTGGGACCAATTAGGTGGTTCACTTTGGATACCCTATTCTCCAACCTTTTTACAGTATTTGGTGCAATGACTTATGTTTCATCCAATGTCCATTTTCCCCACAAATTTCACACATCCTATTACACATTCAGTAGCCATTATTGTTGTTCAGCTGCTGAGACCTTAATAACGTCTGTGGGGCTGATCCTCCAAGATTTGATCTACTTCTCCATGTGATTTTTCAGTCCTTCAGCCCATATGACAGCTTCTCTGTTAGCTAGTTCCAAATTGGCCAGGCTTTCCTCATCTTCCGTAGGTCATGAGAAACCTTCTGATCCATGTCAATCAGGTTGCTGGAGATCTCTTCAATTCATTTTAGCATTCCAGATTAGGAGTGTTGCATCTGGGCTTCCTAAACTACTCAGACTCTTTGTAGCTGCTGTCATATAACAAAATTTTCATCTCTGCCTGCATTTCATTTCTCAGTCCTTTCTGGGACGCATCCAGATGTTGTTGTAATTCCTTTTTGCAAAGTGTTTAGTTCTTCTTTTTAAACTTTTGGCCATCTTTGAGTTCTGCAAGAACTTCTGTCATTTTCTCCATCACAATTCAACAGGAATACCAGCTCACCTTTTCTCACCTTGGAACCTGGATCCCACAAATGACACCAGTGTTACCCCTTTTTTGCCCAAGTGGGTAGCCAATATTCAAAGTCTTCCAGGTTGTTTCCATTAGGAGGAGAAACTGAAGATAGAGTCAGGTGTTTCCTCAAAGCAATCATATTCATATACATTCTTTGTAAATGAAGTCTTGCTTCTCTGAACATAGTAGGAATCAAACAACAGGAGACAGTTTTCTCTCTCACAATTCCAATCCTCTTTCCAGCCAGCACTCTGCCCAAAATGCTCAAGCTTGACTTCCTCCTAGGGCCACTCTCCAAGTGCATCTCTTGTTGTCCCATCCCTTTTCTGGTTCTCTCTGTCTTCTTCTTGATTGCTACTGACTCCTGCTGACAGACCCCTGAGTTTTAATCACGCCTGCCCCAGCCAAATCCTGTCACCTACATAGATCAATGTCTGATTGATGTGGCATGAGGCCTGTGTTTTGGGTGATGACTCCTACTGTTCCATCTATCTTACTCTGTAAAGGGGTTTAATTGGCTCTTATATTTATCCGGAATGTAGGGCAGCTTGCACGCTCCCCAACATACATACAGAGACGTATAGTAATATTTCTCTACCTCACATGGTTGTTGTAAGCCTTAATTCATGATAAAGTGGCTTTGAGTGTCTCAGAAGAAAGTACAATGTATAACTGACATCTTTTCTAAGAACATGAGATAATATCTTGACTACATTGGGAGTAGGGGGAGGTTGAGATCAAAGCTGAGGTTCTATGTACTATTGCTTGCAACTCTCATGTGTAACAAGCTCTTAATGCTAGCTTTTCTGCTACTAGACCTGTAGAGGAAGAAATGTGAATCAAGTAATTAATGTGAGAAACAAACATTTATAAAATGAATATTAATAATCAATGAAAGTGAGAAGCACCATTTTTTATGACAGCACAATTTATGGTGTGAACTCTTTGTAAAAACGGATTTGTTCCCAATCCACTTTCATCTTTAAAGCTATGGGTGTTCTTTTTGTAAAGGGAAATTATTTGG
Source organism: Gopherus flavomarginatus (assembly GCF_025201925.1). NCBI lineage: Eukaryota > Metazoa > Chordata > Testudines > Testudinidae > Gopherus > Gopherus flavomarginatus. Next base: position 146,428,156 of record NC_066618.1, on the reverse strand, counting down.
TTGTCCTTTCCACTTTGGCTGCAGAAGACTAGGCTATCTTGATTTTTAACATTGTTATTATAAAGCTAAAGTGCTCTTTCAGGAGTTCCCTTTCACAACCTGCAAGCACACTTTACCTTGCAAAGTCCAATGATATTAGTCTAAAGGGCAAAAGTGTGTGTTTCAAAGATCCAGAATACTACTTACTAACTGGGAGGAAAGGACAGCTCAGTGGTTTGAGCATTACCCTGCTAAACCCAAGGTCATAAGTTCAATCCTTGATGGGGCCACTTATGGAACTGGAGTGGTTTAAACAACAACTTTGTCTGGGGATTTATCCTGTTTTGAGGTAGGGGTTAGATTAGATGATCTCCTGAGGTCCCTTTGAACACTGATATTCTGTAATCTCTGTATGAATTTCATTGAATTTTCAAATTGCTTGTTGCAAAACTCCTCCCCATCTTATTGTGCAGTATCATCAGTTAGATCCATTGTCTTAGGCCCATTTTGATTATTTGTATATATGTGCATGTACATAATTTGTGATTTCCCTTGAACCATAAAATGTGACATACACCCTATAGTTATGAATATCTTTACATTGTATCTATACTAATTTGTCCTTAACATGGAAAATACACAGGTGGGTATGGACTAGTGAAATGGGTTTTGCTTAGTCTCTATTTTATCAATTATTTCATTATGGGGGAAAGGGGAAACCTCTGCTCTTGTTATTCCTCTCTATCCTAAGAATATATCTAGGAAGCCAAGGGGAAATAGGAGTAACCTTTCTAGTAATGTTCTAAGAGAATCCCTATCACAGTGTCAATTGCAAACTCAGGATGCTGTTGCAGCTGAGAATACTGCTGCACTAGATATAAGTTATTTTGCAACAGGCATTGGTTGTGTCTCAGAACTATAGTTCTAAAACTTATAAGTGCACAGTCTTCAAATACAGAGCATCTCTCTTTGGAGACCTCCCATTCTAGCTTCAGATTCCCAGTCCCTCACCTGCAGCTAATGGAGTGGTAAATTGCATGAAAAAAAATTATATTAGAGGAGAGTAAAAATAAACTTCCCTTAATAGAATGTTTTCCACTCTCTGGTTATGTGCCCACATTTTGTGATGTTTATTTGCCAGTAGCAGTCAGACTTTACATTTAATTCTACTAAATATGACCTTGCTGCCTTCAGCCTTCACTTCTCTCCTCTTTCCAGATCACTTTGAAGTCCAGTTCTATCCCCCTGTGTACTCCATCTTTGGTGCTGGCTGGAAATTTGATTATAGCTGAATGTTCACTGTGGAAACAGAGCACTACACAAAGCATCGCTGCAGACAGGAATTGTGGAGTTGGTTTATTTACTTAGAAGGGGATTTTGAAAAGCTCTTAGAATTGCCCTAACTCTACTTCCCTTGACATCAGTAAGAGTTTTACAAGAGACTTCAGTTGGGAGCAGAGTTGGGTCAAACGGTGAACACTTTTCAACATTTTGACTTTTATTGTTGGTGTGCATAGGTCATATATTTGCTTTCCTTCCTGTCTGTCTGTTACTGTATAGATTTTGTAAGTGAGAGAGAAATTTACTCTGTATGGTCTCCAGTGTTCTGTGTATGTTAGTGTGTAGCAGGGTGGACATTTACTAAGAGCCTCCTCATGGCCAGAGGTCACTTTGCATGCACTCTGCCCCTTCTAGCCCCCTCTTGAGGGCCCCATATGAACTGCATACAGTCTTTCACATGGATAACGAACACTCTCGCCTCTGGTTTGTTTAAATAACAAACTTTAAAAAAAACAATCCTCAGGATCCCAAATGAAGTCCCTCACCATGCAACCATCCATATTTAGCTCTGACTTTATCTCACAGCAAGAGCTCTTCTTCTGTCCAAATCTGTCCTCCCAGCTCTTGCAAGCTGGCACTTAGCAGCCTGGCACTAGCATCTAGGTCCTCAAACTTCTAGGCCCAAATGCTATCACAATTTCCCAGTAAGAGCCTCCTGTTCCTCAGGCTTCTCTCTGTCATAGCTCTGTTGGTCATCCCTGCAGGAGCCCTTCACACTCTTTGTGAATATCAGAAGTATGTATGTATGCCAACAAATTAATTAGGCTCACAAACTTTTTAATTAGATCTAGTTCCCACAAGAATCTTAGATTTGGATAACGTTCTGCCTATGGAAAAACACACTGAAAGTGCCTGGCAATAAAATTAATGGGACAAACAAACACAAAATAAGTGGAACATGCATTAAATACAAAATACTAGTATACAGGGAAATGGAAATAATGGGGAAAAATCATGTCTACTAACATTAAGATAGTAAGTATCCCTGAATTTTTAGTGGAAGAGGAATTATTGGGGAAAAAAATGAATTTTGTGTTTAGTTCTGCTGAATTTAGCACCTCGCTTAATGGCCCAAGTTTACAGTGGAGGTTTTTATTTCTGTGGGCCTCATTCCCATTTTAAACTGCTGCAATTACACTGGGATTAATGGAATAACTCCTGATTTACTCTAGGTAAATGAGATCAGAATAAATTCCAGTGTCTCTTAATCCTTTTGGCTGTGAGTCAGGTCAGAAGCAAAACCTAAAGACAGACCCTCAGCTGACTTGACTTCAATGGTGCTATGAGAATTTATACCAGCTGATGATCCCCATCTTCTGGAACTGAGTTTTTCCTCACAAAGGATATGAAAAGCGCCCCCAGGCAAGTGGCCCCAATACAGACAAAGAGCTTGTCTACATTACTACATGGGGTTGATCTAAGATATTCAACTTCAGCTACACGAATAGCGTAGCTGAAGCCAATGTACTTAGATCTACTTACTGTGACATCTTCACAGCAGTAAGTCAACCGCTCACACTCTCCTGTCAATTCTGCTTGTGCTTCTCGTGCTGGTGGAGTAATGGAGTTGACAGGTGAGTGCTCAGCAGTAGATTTATCACGTCTATACTGGACACGATAAATCAACCCCAGCTGGATCTATCACTGCCCGCCAATCTGGCAGATAGTGTAGATAAGCCCAAAGATTGCAGGTTTAACTTTAAGCACGTGCTTAAGTACTTTCCTTCCTGTCGTGTTTCTCAGCAAGAAACTGTCTGAGAGGAAAAGTCACTGGTCAGTCATTGAAAAGGAATGCTATGCCATTGTATACGCCCTGGAAAAGCTACGCCCATATGTTTGGGGACAGCAGTTCCAGCTACAAACCGACCATGCTGCGCTAAAGTGGCTTCATACTGCCAAGGGAAACAACAAAAAACTGCTTCGATGGAGTGTAGCTCTCCAAGATTTTGATTTTGAAATTTAACACATTTCAGGAGCTTCTAACAAAGTAGCTGATGCACTCTCTCATGAAAATTTCCCAGAATCCACTGGTTAAAATTGGTCCTTCAAATGTAGAAAGTCTTGTAGTTTACATACTTAGTAGTATATGTTAAGGTGCATGTGTTGTATTAATTTGTTTATTCTAAAGTTCTAGGAAGAAATCACCGCCAGCGTGGTTCCCCACTGTCTGCAATTTGGGGGGCGTGTCATAAACAGATAGTTAAGCATTAATGTCTCTTTTCCCTGTAAAAGGTTAACAAACAGGGAACCAAACACCGGACCAGGGGACCAATCAGGAGACAAGATACTTTCAAATCTCGGTGGAGGGAAGCCTTTGTTTGTGTTTTTGGGGTTTGGCTTTGTTCTCTCTGGATCCTGGAAGGGACTAGATGTGCAACCAGGTTTCTTGCCAATCTCCCTGCTACAGTCTCTTATATATTCAGAATAGTGAGTATTTCGTAAGAAAGGTGGTTATAGTCTTTTGATTGTTTCTGTATTTGCAAATGTGTATTTGGCTGGAAGTATTTTAAATTGTATTTCTGCTGGAGGAGGCTTTTTCTCCAGTTTCTATAAGCTGACAGACCCTACAACTTTTACCATCTAAATTGCAGAGATAACTTTTACTCTTTTTCTTTCTTTTTATTAAAAGTTTTGTGTTTAAGACCTGTTTGATTTTTTCCCCCTGTTGAGGCTCAAGGGAATTGAGTCTGTACTTAAGAGAGAGGGAGAGGAGAAGGGGGAATCCCTTTGTTTTAGATTCACAGAGCTTGAATCTGTTTTGCCTCTGGGTGAGGGAGAAAGAGGACGGGGGGGGACATTCCTCCCTGTTTTAAGATTCAAGGAGTTTGAATCATGGTAATCTTCCAGGGTAACCCAGGGAGGGAAATCCTAGGAGAGGCACGGGTCAGGAAAGGGGTTTACTTTCCTTGTGTTAAGATCCAGGGGGTCTGGGTCTTGGGGGTCCCCAGGGAAGGTTTTGGGGGGACCAGAGTGTATCAGGCACTGGAATTCCTGATTGGTGGCAGCTTATCGGATCTAAGCAGGTAATTAAGCTTAGAGGAATTCATGTTGGTACCCCAACTTTTGGACTCTAAGGTTCAGATTGGGGAAAGATACTATGACAGGCACCTCTCTCCTGCAGTTGTAGAAATTGTGCCTATTCTTTGTGAAGAAAAGCTCAGTTCCATAGATTTTCCTTCTTCCAGAAGAGAGACTCTATCCAATGAATTTATTGTCAAGCTAAGCCCTTTTCTCTTGGGTAATTTCTCCCTCTTATTTACTCAACTCCATGCCTGTCCCTTTGCACTGTCATTTTCATTCCACAACTAGCAAAACCCAGTGTTATTGTTTATGTCTATTTCCTAAATGACTTTTCATAGTTACTTGAGTCTCTCAAGAAAGTGCTAGCTGCTTAATTGTTGACAATTTTGCATATATATATACACATAGTTATTAAACCATTGTTATTGAGTTCAAGTAAAGAGCTCTGTAATATTTTTTAGTTTAACTATGTAAAGCATTACTCCAGATAGATATAAATACTGCACTAATATTATTTTATTTTTCTACAGTAGAAACTTTTTAAAATCAGTTTTTTTAAATAGAAAACTTGCTCTTTTGACAGTCTGATCTTTGAAAATGTATAAACAGATTCTCATTATACAGTAACTCCTCACTTAAAGTCATTCCGGTTAACGTTGTTTCATTGTTACTTCACTGATCAATTAGAGAACATGCTCGTTTAAAGTTCTGCAATGCTCCCTTCTAATGTCCTTTGGCAGCCACCTGTTTTGTCCACTGCTTGCAGGAAGAGCAGCCTGTTGCAGCTAGCTGACTTAGTTGCTCCTAATTTACAATGGTATAACTAAGAAGAGGAAACAAAGTTTGCATATTCAACTGTATGTATTCAGGTTCATGAAGTATACTGAGGATTAGATCAATTTTAATTTTAAAAACCCACAATTTTTTATGGGTTAGGTTTCCAATATTCTCAATTCGTAGATTACCTTGAAGCTTCAGGGTATCTTTTAAAACAGGTTTCTATCTTCACTAGACAACATAGATATTCTGCATATATTTAAATTTGGTGCAGTGAAATGGAATCTTTTAACAAACAATTGATTTTTTAAAAAAAATTGAATAGAGCTAAAAAAACCACTGAAAAGGTTTAGCATGGTTCATAGGCTAGACAGAAGTGAGCAGAGTTAATGAAAACTAATGGATATTAATGCAACATAGCTTAGCTCTGAAAGTGTAAACAGCATCTATATTTTCTTTAACAAAAGACATAATTTTTTCAAATGAAAGAACAGCTGAAGGAAAAAGCCAGTAAACATTAAAGTAAAAATAAAAATACTGCACATTCAGGGACTAAAACACATTTTTCCAAGCCCTGTTTTCAATTATCTCCCTTACATGTGCTATATTTTCTATTCCTTTTGTGGTCAGACAGCGGCTTTTGAGGTATAGTAAATATCTACAAAATTGTTGCATAGTGGAAATATCAGACCACATCTAAATTTGGGATGGCTGACACCATTAATTAGCTTGCATTTTGGCTGGGATGGGTTTTTTGTTTTAAATACAGATCTCTCTCCCTACTCCCCACCAAAACAGTCTCAGGGAACATCAGAAGTCATGTCACTAACTGAATATGTTAGTTACACCTTTTTGTCAATGCAGAAGGAAATTTGCTTAGGATGATCAGAGCCAGATTCCCCAGAGGCATGGCAGCTATGCTGCTGTAGTGTAGACTCTTCCTACAGAAACAGAAAGTGTTTTTTTTCCTGATACTGAAGAAAATCAATTCCCTCAAGAAGCAGTAGCTAAGTTGATGGAGGACTTCATCTATCACCTAGCCACATCTACAGTGGAGGCTAGGTTGACCTAACTACGACACACAGAGCACATTTTTTTACAGCCCTGAATGATATAGTTCAGCCTACTTACATTTTTGGTGTAGACCAAGCAATAGTCTACATGAGGGTTTCTCAAACAGGGGTCGTCGCTTAAGTCGGGAAAGCCCCTGGTGGGCCAGGCCAGTGTGTTTACCTGCCCCATCCGCAGGTCCAGCAGATCATGGCTCCCACTGGCCGTGGATTGCTGCTCCCGGACAATGGGAGCTGCTGGAAGCGGAGATGCCACGGACAGACCTACGGACAGGGCAGGTAAACACATCGGCTCAGCCACCAGGGGCTTTCCCTACACAAGTGGCATCCTCTGTTTGAGAAATCCTGGTCTGAATAGTTCACTTTGCACAGCTTATAAAATGCAAACTAAACTTAAATCAGTATTTGCAGGAGGAATCTCTAATCAGTGTCAAGCAGCTGTTCTGAGTGTAAGGGGACAGGAGGGAAGAGAAGGTTATGTGACAGAAAAAGGATATGCTACCACATTCCATGCTGGTGAAAGGCCTCCACTAGCATCATAAGCTAAAGATGCCCCCTTTAAGTTCCACAACAATCAAACAAAGTAGACTCAATGAGCCACTTGTGTCACCCTGCTCCACTCCTCCCAGCAAAACTGATCTCCAAATAACTTTATAAAATCTGGACTTTGAGGAAGTTCAAAGGGGTTGGAGAGTGAAATCCATCCTTGACCCCATGGATAGGGCACAAGCTTAGTTCCTCCACCATTCCTCCAGCCTCTGGGGTGCTGCACCACCCTATTCAAGCCCTCCTATCCAGAGTAATCTTTACCTTTTCTGGGTAGCAGATAGTGGCTAATTTGTGTACCAGAACTTCTGATGCACCAGACAGCCATTCCAGATGTCATCACTCCTGTAAAAACTATTCATTAAGTGTGTCGTTAACTAACATTACTTTGGCTAGTTCTGACAGTACTCGGGAGTGCTTTTTTTTTTTTATTTTTAACATGTAATCTTGGGTGCTTGAGTAGGGTAATGAATTTCACTTCTTTTTACAGTCTGAATATTGGTAAGGAAAATACAATGGGACAATCTCTGCCTCATAATTCCAGTCACTCAATGTAAGTCCTTGCAAAAAAGTGTTCGTGGCCAACTTATCTGTACCATGATGATAGCATCAGGAGGGTGCTTCAGTCCCAGCTTCACGTTCTACTATATACATGTGAACTAGTTTATTTACGCATTCCTGAAAACATCCTGTTGACACTACAACAATTACTCCATGATTGAGGCAATGTCAATGTTGGTAAACATGGAAGTTGTAGCAAGTGCAAAGGTTATGTACCAGCTCCTGAAATGCCTGGGGACACACCATGAGTAACAGGAATTTCATCAGATCTCTAATAAGGCCAGTGTGACACGGATACCAAGTTAATACAGAAAATTCTAGCTGAATTTGGCCCAGGCCAGCTTGACCTTCAGTTCACAAGTCCTAACTGGAGAGATTCCAGATGACTGGAAAAGGGCAAATATAATGTCAGTCTATAAAAAGGAGAATAAGCAGAACCCAGGGGATTACAGACCAGTCAGCTAAACTACTGTAATGGAGCAAATAATTAAGCAATCAATTTGCAAATATCTAGAAGATAATAAGGTGATAAGTAACAGTGAGCACAGATTTGTCAAAAACAAATCATGTGAAATCAACCTCATAGCTTTCTTTGACAGGGTAACAAGCCTTGGGGATGGGGGGAGAGGAATGGTATATGTGGTATATCTTGACTTTAGTAAAGCTTTTGATACTGTTTTGAATGACCATCTCATAAAAAAGTAGGGAAATGCAACCTAGATGGAGCTACTATAAAATGGGTGAAAAATTGGTTGGAAAACCATTCCATCATCAGTGGTTCACAGTCATGCTGAAAGGGCATAATGAGTGGGATCCCAAAGGGACCAGTTCTGTGTTCATTTCTCTTCAATATCTTCATAAATGATTTAGATAATGGCATACAGAGTACACTTATAAAGTTTGAGTATGATACCAAGCTAGAAGGGATTGCAAATGCTATGGAAGATAGGATTAAAATTCAAAATGGTCTGAAGCAAATAGGATGAAATTTAATAAGGACAAATGCAAAGTACTCCATTTCAGAAGAAACAATCAGTTGCACCCATACAAAATGGTTAATGACTGTCTAGGATGGAGTACTGCGGAAAGGACTCTGAGGGTCAAAGTCGACCACAAGCTAAATATGAATCAACTGTGTAACGCTGTTGCAAAAACAGTGAACATCATTCTGGGATGTATTAACAGCAGTGTTGTAAGCAAGATACGAGAAGTAATTCTTGCACTCTACTCTGCCCTGATTAGGCCTCAAGTGGAGTATTGTGTCTAGTTCTGGGAGCTACATTTCAGGGAAGGGTGTGGACAAACTGGGGAGATTCCAGAGAAGAGCAACAACAATGATTAAAGGTCTAGAAAACACAACCTATGAGGGAAGATTGAAAAAATTGGGTTTGTTTAGTCTGTAAAAGAGAAGCCTGAGAGGGGACATGATAACAATTTTCAAGTATGTAAAAGGTTGTTACAAGGAGGAAGAAGAAAAATGTTTTTCTTTACCTCTCAGGATAGAACAAGAAGCAATGGGCTTAAATTGCAGCAAGGTCAGTTTAGGTTGGACATTAGGAAAAAGTTCCTAACTCTCAGGGTTTTTAAGCACTGGAATAAATTGCCAAGGGAGGTTGTGGAATCTTCATCATTGGATATTTTTAAGAGTAGCTTAGACAAACACCTGTCAGGAATGGTCTAGATAATATTTAGTTCTGCAAGAGTGCAGGGGACTGGACTAGATACCTGTCTAGGTCCCTTCCAGTTCTATGATTCTACTTAGTTTGTGAGATGTTATAGCACAAGATGAGATGCCTGAGACAATACATGTTTAAACTCTTTTTCAATTTATCCTCAATTAGCCATGAGTAGTCTCTCATAAGTTACTATGAAACTGGTATTTATGCTGCTGCCAGTTACGATGTATTCTAGAAAGGCATATCTGATTTTTTCCCCCTCGCTCACAGATCATTACATACAATTATATCTTATGAGGTTAAGTTATTCAGTATGTGTCCTTATCTCAATAGCTTGCAATGACTTGGAGAAAATGCCTACCCCTGCCTTCTATTGGCTGGAATGAGTACTTTTAAATATTAATCCCCCTGCAAGAATTTTCCATTTGCAAGGCTATTTGGGAACAGAGAATGTAAATGTAGTCTCTTCTCTCACTGTGAAGTTCCTATTAGCTGTGATGCTAAGCGATTTCATCAAGACCTGCAAGAGATTGTGTCACCACCTGCCCTGTAACCCTGGGTGCTTCTGTGGTGTGCAGCTTTGGCTCAGAGCCCTGACACCAGCAGTATTTTCACAACACAATGACCTCAACCTGGCTTCCCTCAGCTTGGCTGTTCCTTGCAGGGTGACACCAACAGTCCTTCCAATCTAGTCTCCCCAAAACAATCTCCCTTCCAGTGTCCAATCCCTTTCATTGGATACTCATAGGCATTTTTTAGTTCACTGCTTCCAAAGAGACAAAATATACACCAGCCTGATAGTTCAGCTGAGGATTTCACCCTTCAGCTTTGGAATAAAACAAACTTAAGTTTATTAAGGGAGAACGACAGTGAAGTGATAAGGAAGAAAAGACAAAAGATCCACTTGGCTACAACAACACTGCAAACAATAAGAAAAACAAACATGCTTTCTACTGACAAATTTAATTTCCTCCATGGTGGATGCCAAAATGTCTTTCTGCCTTTGCTTATATTTCCCAAAGTCTATTGTCTCTGTTTTAAGAGCTAAGAACTGGAGATTGACACTCCATCCTTCATTGTGATCATTAAGCAGTCTTCCCACCTGTGCCCTCCTCTCCCATTTGTTTCGCTTAATGGCTTTGTTTAGCTTCCATGCAGACGTACTTTTCATTGTCTTCACAGGTATACCTGGTTCAGTTTACATTGCGGACACAGGAAAACAGGGAAAACAACATCCCTTTGTCTTGGACAGTCCGGGTTTATGCACTGCTTGCAAAACACCATTTAAGTACACATTTCCAGCACATATCTATAATTCTTTATACACTGCCCACACATACATCACACAATATTATTAATGACCATCAGGTTACCAGTTTGCATATGGTACCTTACCAGATACCTTATAGACACAGATTCTGGTAACAGTATATAGGGGCAATGAGTGCGTTAGGCTTGATGTGAGTTTCAGTATGATGTGCTCTCTGCAGTTGCCATTGAGGGGCTCCCAGGATCACAATGTCCATGATGTACATCTATCATAAATATAAAGGGAAAGGTAACAACCTTCCTGTATACAGTACTATAAAATCCGTCCTAGCCAGAGGCACAAAATCATTTTACCTGTAAAGGGTTAAGAAGCTCAGGTAACCTAGCTGGCACCTGACCAAAAGGACCAATAAGGGGACAAGTTACTTTCAAAGCAGGATTGGGGGGAGGCTTTGTTTTGTCTGTTGTCTGTCTGTCTGTTCTGTGTGCTTGCTGGAGACAGATCAAGAAAGTAAGCAATCCAACTCTATTAGAATTAATAAGTACTAGTGAGGGAATGCGTTAGCTTACTTTTAATTTGGCTTGTGATTTTCTCTGTGCTGAGAGGGAGGTGTATTCCTGGTTTTCTTTTTGTAACTTTAAAGTTTTGCCCAGAGAGAAACCCTCTGTGTTTTGAATCTGGTTTCCCTGTGAGATTATCTTCCATTCTAATTTTACAGAGGCGCTTCTTTTACCTTTTTTCTAATAAAGTTCTGGGTTGTTTATTTTTGAAGAATCTGATTATTTTTTTTTAGGACACAAGAAAACCCAAGGTTGGTCTTTGTTCATCTTGTTTATTGTCAAGCCTCCCCAGGAAAGGGGATGTAGGGCTTGGAGGAATATTAGAGAGAAGTAGGAACTCCAAGTGGTCCTTTCCCTGAGTTTTGTCTAATCACTTGGTGGTGGCAGCATTACCTAATCCAAGGTACAAGGGAGAATTTGTGCCTTGGGGAGTTTTTTACCTAAGCTGGTAGAAATAAGCTTAGGGGGTCTTTCATGCGGGTCCCCATGCCTGTACCCTAAAGTTCAGAATGGGGAGGGAACCCTGACAACACCATAACAACCACCATGAAGTATATAGCTTTGTTAAAGTAACACAGAAATTAAACATCTATTAGGCCAATTAATCCATCTCAAGGCCTCAAAGACTGTTCTCTACTTTGGAAAATCACTCAAGAATGCTTGTAGTCTTAAAATGACTCCAGCAATGGAGCTTCTATCATTTTCAAACAAATTAACTAATTATAGATATAGGAGGGGGAAAGAAAAAATTAAAGCTATGTGAAGCGATTAATTTTTTTGATGTTCTTGTAACCTGCAATAAGAACATAGGTCTTTGCTCCCCTCTCAAGGCTAATAGATTTATAAGTTGTCTACACATGCCACTGAAGATTTTTAGTCTTTTAGCTGTTTGAACAGTGCTTTTAACACCATAGAGCACAGGATCAAACTCTACAGTTTGCCTAGCTAGTGACATTTAGATGCCATGAGTACTGCTTAAGACCCTAAATACTGTAGGCTGACTGACTTTCTTGAAAGGCTACACTGTAATCTAATAGTTTTCACCTTTAAACTTATGTTTTTTTTCTTTTCTTAATTTCATTGTTACTGTACATTTAATGTAAACACACACACTTACCAAAAATCTCTCATTCTTTCACTTAATTCTAAATTAATTGATTCCCCATGTGCTATACTCAATCAGCCCTACAAGTATTAAGACATCATATGTCAAAATGGTAAGAACTCCCGTTGTATTCAATAGGGTCAAGATTTCACCCACTGTACACATCTTGTTTATAGTTTGGGAATTGACTTATTACATTCTAACACTGTGTTCATAATACAAAGCTAGTTGTACATATAATTTCTTATGCTGTACAGTTCAATGTATTGAGGTTTTTTTGAAAGTACTCACTATGCAATAAAACACACAATTCATTGAATCATCCCACCTACTAGCTGTTTCCACTTACTCAAGTAGGTTTTTGTCAACATTAATTATTCATAAGTGGTCATTTTACTTTTTGATATTTGCTATTTCTAGCATTTATAACTATGAAAACATTAGTAATAGTCAGAAATTAGCATTTTTAAAAGGCACATGTGATCTGTTTAATTTAAAAAAATGGTATTAATCTAAGATGTTATACTGACAACACTGATAATGAACATTTTTTTAAAAAAAGGTTTTTTTAATTGTTTGAACATACTTAAATTCAACAGCAGGGAGAATGTTGGGCAATCAAATCCCTGCTAACAAGAAACCAACAGCTCTCTGCTTTTTTCAGAATTGTTGCTGACTGCAGCAAGAGAGATTTGAATCCTAATGGAGTGTTATGGCACTTTGCATATTAACATTGTGGAAGATTCTATGCACTTTGCAGCTATGAATTAATAGCATGTAACGTATAGTGTCGTCTCACAGTATAGATCTTTAGCATAATGTTACTCCTATTAAGTGGGGAATCTGATGCTCACAACTTAATTAAAAGCAATGAACCAAATTCAGCCCAGACATAAGTAGGTTCTAATCCCTTGAAGTCAGTGAGAGTTGTGTCTGCTTACTTCAAAGCTGACCTACTGACTCTCAGGAAAATATTATATGGAGAACAACATTTTAATAACAATAAAAAGAGGAACCAGAATGCATGATACTCTGTCAAATTTAAAAACACACACACTAGTAGTATTACAAAAGTAATGAGTGGAATCCTGTAACCCTGGAACATATACTATTGCATCTGAAGTCCATGTACAGTACCTCCATTAAAGTTTGCAAGATCAGACTATAAATTTGCATCTCTGCTAACAGGTGCCATAGCATGATGCTCCCAGGTAAAATGCTAAACTTAATATAATGTCTTTTGTTAACAGGAGCAACTATCTCATGAGAAAGACAAAGATTTTTAGCCCTACCATATATGTATTGTATAAAGTTGATGAGGTTTTCCTTTATCATTGCAATCAATCTTTCCCTCTTCTTTTGGTGGCAGGAAAGGGGGAAGGGAGGGGAAGAAAGTAGTCAATTATTTCGTTGGTATCATAGGAAGGCAGGAAGAATGCACTATCTGAAGGATGACCTAATTTTGCTAAGATCACATCATACAAATCACAAAAGCAATGAAGATCTCTTTAGCTTGGCCATTCACTAGATTCTAGTGCCATGGAATGTTCATGCCACAGCATAAAACAGCATGAGAGAGTGCTCAGAATCACACCTGCCTTCAAGTGTAGTAAGCTGAAAGGCTCTCACTGCAGCTTATTCTAATGCTGCAGAGGGACGTGTGTGTGACTCTAACCTGACATGTAGTTTATCATTACGTAAATTAACAAAAATGTACATCAGGGTTATTTTTTCCCCCTTTCTGTTGCTCATGCCACATAATGTAATGTATAATTCTATCAGCTAGAACTGAAGTGTACTGGATTGAAATGGATTTTCCTTTGAGGCGTAGGAAAGGCTTTTCATGGTGTGCTGTAATGTGATTGATGGACAGCCCTTGTAATGCTTCATTCTGAAAGGAAAGAGCTCTATAGGTTATGTTGTGGGTAGGGGGAAGCCAGCCTTATGGTAATTCTGAAACCAGCACAATACAGTAAAGGTATCTCTACACTGCAGTTAAGCACTGTGACACATGACCAGAAAAGGTTACGCATCCTGCAGGATAAATGACTCAAATTCAACCCTTAAAAACATATGGGGAGATAATGTTTGTGTTTTTGTGTATTTACGTATATATTGGTAGCAGGGCTGGCTTCAGGCACCAGCCCAGCAAGAAGGTACTTGGGTTGACCATGGGGAAGGGGTGGCATGTGCAGCAATTTGGCGGCGGGTACCTCGGTCCCTCTCAGAGCGAAGGACCTGCTGCTGAATTGCCATCGAAGACTGAAGCAGCGGCAGTAGACCTGCAGATCGCGATCACAGCTTCTTTTTTTTTTGGCACTGCTTGGGGTGGCAAAAAACCTGGAGCCAGCCCTGATTGGTAGAAATCAACAATGTGATCAAACAGTCCCTGCCTATGCTGAATTCTGTTAACTCAGAGATCAAAAGAACATCTTAACATTTAAATGAGCTATAAACATAGGATATCCCTGTATTCATCTCTTTTTGAAGTCTATGGTAAATCATCTGTGAATGGTGGAAAAACAGGCAATTGCCTTTTTTTAATCTGTGTGGATAATTACCATCTATGCTTAAGAAAGGGATCCACTTCAAAGTCCACATGAGTGCCTATTGTTCGACTAAGGACTCTGATGTGTCAAAGAAGGCCTGGAATTGTATAAATGACCCTTGGGTCCTGATCTTGTCATCTCATATCTGTTTGAGGTTTTATGCAGGGAAAGCCTAAGCCACAAGGACTGAGATCCCAGTTCTGACTGGACCCCCCAGAAATATAAACATTGTACTATAAACTTTGAATTATTTCTTAAAGAACTCTTTGCCTCTACAAAGCTCACCATCTCTGGTATGAATCTTAATCTCAAGATTGACTCATTTTTGACTGTTCTTTTAATCAATTCTCTCTCTTTTGTTTTTTAATAAATTTTAGTTTAGTTAATAAGAATTGGTTATAAGCGTGTATTTGGGTAAGATTTAGAATATTCACTGGTAGAACCTCTGTTGCATGATGAATAAGATCTTCATTAATCCTTATCATATCTGACTTGGGTGCCTGAGGCTGGATTACTTTAAGAGAAGTGTGTTGTTGACTTCTGAGTAACCAGTGAGGTATAATAGAAGATGTTTTTTTCTGGGGTATTGGAATATCCATCAGCTTTGGGAATTGCCTGCCTCATTCTTTATAGTTCCCCCTAATTGAGTGACCTCAGCTGGCTAACCTGGGATTTCGGTCACAAACACCCGTGGCTGTCCTGTGTCAGTTAACTCAGGCTACAGGCCTTGTGCTAAGTAGCTGTTTAATTATGGTGTAGATGTTCAGGCTTGTGCTGGAGCCAAGGTCTGGGACCTGAGGTTCCTAATGTTGGTTTTGGGCTCCACCACAAGCCCAAATATCTATACCACAGTTAAACAGCCCCTTATCCTGACCCCATGAGCCTAAGTCAGCTGACATGGGCCAGCTATGTGTGTTTAATTGCAATGTAGACATACCCTAATTTAGAGTAAAAAACAAACAAACAAACAAAAACCCACTGTAGAATATACTCTCTTGAAACAGTCATGTGGTTACAAAAGTGTCCTCCAGCATATTTTGTTAAAATGGCCAAAATCCTGTGAATCTATGAAGTCTAAAATGTCTTCAAATTGTCATTTTGCCACACTGAAATAGTGACCCTTTACTGAACTCTGAAATGGACATTGACAGAGCATAGGTGGTGTGTTGATGACGCACTTATTCCAAACACATTGATTTCCCTAAAATGAGAAAGATTAATGTGAAAACGCCACAAAAGAAAGAAGAAAGATTATTAACAGTAATAATATTGCCAATAAAAAAGAACTTCCATGGATGAGCAATTTTATATCATACCTCATACCTTAAACTCTATGGGTTTTTTTTGTTTGTTGTTTTAAATCATTGAAGAGATCATACCAGTACCAATAATTTCATCACGGTTCTTTCATAATATCTACAGGAGCAACAAAGACAAAATTTCTAGTGATTTTGAATATAAGAAGTAATTAGTTCCAACAGAGAGGATGGTCATGGCTGTTTTTTGAACTCATTTTAAGTCATTTTAACTAAGGCTATTTTCTGTTTTTACACAAATGGATGAGGGAAGAAAGGCAGGATGATGTTATTAGTACTGCTGAGTGAATAACTGATCGTTTCACTGCCAGTTTTGAAAAACTGAAAATCAGTTTAAGTTTGTTCCTGCTAAAGCCAAAATAAAATATTTCAAATTTCTTGAAACAAAAGCCTTTGGGGACGTGGGGGGTTGTTTTAAATTGTCAGGTTTGGTCCAACCAAAAAGGAATTCTCGCCTCCACTTCTCCACTGCCCGCATAGAACAATTCAAAATGACCAGTGAACACCCCTCGCCCCACCCCCCATAAGCCCTCCCAAAATAAGAAAAAGAAAAAATCCATTATTCACCTAGCTCTAGTCTCTGCCAGTTTTGAGAGGGTTATAGCCAGGCCATTGGGCATGATTTATACAGTGTTTTACCTATAGTATTCAGGTGTCTTTTTGGCAATGGGTGCTACATAAATATGGGCCAGAACTCAAACCTTTTACGCATGTTAGTGAGCACTTCCATGAGACCGAAGCTGCTGATCCCAAACAGCACTGACAAACTCCACCACAATTACCATCAGATAACGTTACTCTGGCAGCCACATACATAAACACAAATGTAATAATTCACTAATAGGCTCACTGCTGAAGTCCTCACTCCAATCACTTCTCAAGCTTCACCCAGCTCCCCAGAGACGAGGGAGAAGTGATGGACCTGGTATTTACTTTGTTATATGGTAGAGGAAGGATAAAGGATTAACAGAGCCTATGCAGCTATGGGGTGGTGGCCTGGCAGAAAAGTTTGTTAATGTACGCTGGGACTTCTTGGGAATCCTCTATAGGGATCTCTAGGAAACTTTCATGTAGGTAATCAGCAATCCTCTGTTGAAGGTTCCTTGGCAGAGCTGCCTTGTTTCTGCCCCCACTGTTGGAAACTTTGCCGAGCCAATTTGCAATTATTTCTGCAGGGACCAAAGCGGCACATAGGCGAGTAGAGCCGTCCCTAGCTATTTTGGTGCCCTACACAGTCCCCATGCGGGGGAGGGGAGGGCTGTGTGGGGCCCCAGGCCTCCACAGGGGGGAGTGGGGAGGGCTGTCCCAGGCCTCCGTGGCTGTCCCCAGGCCTCCATGGGGAGGCTGTGGGGGCCCCCGCTCCAGACCTCTGTGCATGATGGGGGCTGGCCACTTCCTGCGGGAAGTGGAGTGACCCGGCCCCAGCCTGCTTCACTCCCTGGCTCCCAGTCATACTGCCGGTGAGTGCTGGGAGGCATTTTCCCCCTCCTCTCAAGCCTGGGAGCCAGGGGAGCAGAGCAGGCTGCAGCCGGGTCACTCCACTTCCCGCAGGAAGTGGCCAGGGCCCCTGTCCCTCACAGAGGTCTGGGGCCAGCCCATGGAGGCCTGAGGCCCCACACAGCCCTTCCACGGAGGCCTGGAGCCAGGTTCCCCTGCTCCCACCCGTGGAGGCCTGGGGCCTCAGGCTGCTTCACTCCCCTGGCTCCCAGGCTTGGTGGGAGGGAGGAAACACCCCCAGCACTCACAAGTGGCTGTCTGGGAGCCAGGGGAGAGGAGCAGGCTGGTGCCGGGTCACTTCACTTACTACACAGTGAGTGTAGGGTCCGGCCTGGCTGCAGTCTTCAGGGGAGTGGGGGCAGGGCTGGGCAGCGGCGGGGAAGGAGGGGCTGGGGCTGGGGCGGAGCAGGGGCAGGGGCCTGGGGAAGAGCCAGAGCAGGGGCTCCAGCAGCATGCAGCTGTGCAGAGCACCAGAAAATGTGGTGCCCAAAATTTCCTGGTGCCCTATGCAGCTGCGTGCTTTGCGCATGGGTAAGGACGGCCCTGTAGGCGAGCAGCATAGAGAGCCAGTGTCATAAACAGATGGTCAAGGGTTAATGTCTCTTTTACCTGTAAAGGGTTAACTAGCTCAGTAAACCTGGAACACCTGACCAGAGAACAAATCAGGAGACAAGATACTTTCAAATCTCGGTGGAGGGAAGCCTTTGTCTGTGCTTTTTGGTTTTTTCTTTGTTCTCTCCAGGGTCTCGGAGGGACCAGATATGTATACAGACTCTCCAATCTCCTGAAAAAAGTCTCCTCTATACAAATAGTAAATAATAGATAGAAAGTGGATTAGATTTATGTTTGTTTTCTTTATTTGCAAATGTGTATTTTGCTGGAAGGGTTTTAATTCTGGTTGTTGTAACTTGTATACTTAGGCTGGGAGAGGGGATCCTCTGGTCTAGGTGAAGCTGAATTACCCTGTAACATTTTCCATCTTGATTTTACAGAGATATTTTTTACTTTTTTATTTCTTTAATTAAAAGCTTTTCTTTTTAAGAACCTGATTGATTTTTTTTATTCTTATATGAGACCCAAGGAGTGGGGGTTCTGAACTCACCAGAGAATTGGTGGGGAGAAAGGAGAGAAGGGGGAGAGAAAGGTTAATTTCTCTCTGTGTTAGGATCACGGTCTCTGTCTCAGGGAGAGTCGGGGAGGGGAAGGTGAATTTCCTCTCTGTTTTAAGATTCAAGGAGTTTGAATCACAGTGATCTCCCAGAGTAACCCAGGGAGGGGAGAATCTGGGAGGAAGAAAGGAGAGGGGAATGGTTTATTTCCCTTTGTTTTAAGACCCAGGGAGTTTGGGTCTTGAGTTCCCCAGGGAAGGTTTTGGGGGACCAGGAGTGTACCCAAACATTATATTTTGGGTTGGTGGCAGCGTGAGAAGATCTAAGCTAGGAATTAAGCTTAGAAGGGAACAGAAGGTCCCCACTTTCTGGGTGCTAAAGTTCAAAGTGATAAAGAGACAGCCTGACAGCCAGTCTGAAGCGGCACGCATGCAGGAGATGCACCCTTGTCTCCTAAGTGTGAGATATCTGGTTCAATTACCCCAGCCTGTGGAAAAAGGTGCCAATTTTCAGAATACTCTCCCTACATGTGTTTACTGATCCTCTTTGCAAACCACCCAGCTCCTTTTTCCCTTCTTGCCCATTTCCCCTTCCCAACTTCTCCTTTCCCACCTCCTCCACCAAAATCACAAATTTGGGACTCTTGATGAGCTGTATGCTAGCAAAGGGACAGTGACAAAGAAGTGTATGTGACTTTTGTGATTCATAGCTTTGAATGCACTCTCAATACTGTCTCTGTTCACTGTTTCTTTGGCTTCTGCAGATGTGTCCTTCAATACCAAACCATACACACTTGAGGAGCCCTCCATCAGATAAGTAGGCAAACCAGGAGTAAGGATGATATGTTCTGAGAAGTGCTGAAGTCAATAGATGCAGCACATAGCAAGACAAGAGCATGGAGAGAGAGAATGAATGAAAACCTCAGGCTGGATTGCCTGGAAAGGATACATAGGCAGGAGCAGAGGATAAAGCTACTGACAGGACAGACAGAAATGCTCAAGTCCATGATAGCACAGCAATCTGAGTGCGTGACTTTCCCTGCAATCAATACATAATGCCCTCCCCAAACTCTCCCAACACATTCCTCACATTTTCCCATTTTGTCGCAGCACCCCTTGCAATCCACACCTAGAGACTGGTTTCATGAATACAGCTAGAGTTTCATACATCTGCGAGAGCCTGAACCAAGAGACTGCACCTTGTTGCCATGTCCTCCATTTGCAAAAAATTGGGTGAGTTATATTTTAATTAACTAATATTTGAAGCAAAATGAGTCTCTCTTTGTGTCATGCACACAGTAGTTTCAGCTTAAATTCAAACATAGTGGCAATAGGCAGGAACATTTGCTCAATACAATTAAAGCTCAGGAAGCAAGCATTAGAGGGATCTTTTGAGATGACATGTACACATTGCCTGACAAATGTATCATATAAAGATACATTATTGGTGCTTGGTGTCAAAATGCTCCTTCAGAGCCTCCCTAATTCTAATAGCACCCAGCTGAACCCCTCTAATTGCTCCCGTATCTGGCTGATCAAAATCAGGAGCCAGATGATCCACCTCAGTGCTTCCCCGAGGAAACTTCCCCCCCCCTTTGATTCACAAATGTTATGCAGAACACAGCAGGATGCTATGACCATCAAATATTTTCCTCATTGAGGTCTAACCCTGCCAAAGGCACATTCAACAGTTATTCAGCATCTGCTGAGCCAGTTGTTGAAGCACTCCTTGCTGATGTCTAGGTTCCTGGTGTAAGGTTTCATGACCCATAGGAGCAAATGGTAGGTGGGGTCGCTAAGGATCACTGTGGGCATTTACATATCC
Source organism: Gopherus flavomarginatus (assembly GCF_025201925.1). Lineage (NCBI taxonomy): Eukaryota > Metazoa > Chordata > Testudines > Testudinidae > Gopherus > Gopherus flavomarginatus. The sequence goes on along the minus strand of NC_066618.1, from coordinate 146,407,955 downwards.
CCTATTATAATTTTCTCATCTGGAAAAAAAGTCCCAGCTTGCAGCTTTCTATACAGTCCATTGTTTCTAAAGATATGTGCATCATCAACTTTCCCTGACCATTCCGCATTAATGTCAGTGAAATGGCCCCAGTGATTCACCAGCGCCTGCAAGGTCATGGAGAAGAAGACCTTTCTGTTGATGCACTCTGTCACAAGGTGGTCTGGGGTAAAAATTGAGATGGAATGCATATCCACCTCCCATTGCAGCAAAGCCATCTATTATTTCCTGCACATCACCTAGAGTTACAGCCTTTTGTATCAGGAGGTGATTAATGGCCCTGTATACTTTCATCATTGCAGGCCCTACAGTAGAATTTCCAACACCAAACTGATTTGCGACTGACCGGTAGCAGTCTGGAGTTGCCAGCTTCAACACAGCCATCACCACTCGCTTTTCCACAGTGAGGGCAGCTTTCAGTCTCATGTCCTTAAGCACTCAGTTCCAGGAAGATGGCTTTGCATATCCAAAAGTTCTGCAGCCACTGCTTATCACGCCATACATGCATCATGATGCTATCCCACCACTTAATGCTTGTTTCCCTAGCCCTTTACCAATGGTTCACCATGTGGAGCTGAGTGCCAGCAGCATGAGTGCCAGCAGCAATCTTGAATTGTTTCTTTCCATTGCACACAGCAGGGAAGGCACCACAGATTCACTTTCTGTTTCCCAACTCATTAAATACTGCAGGACCAATCACACTGTGTTCAGAAAGCTCATCACCAAACTGGTCAGCAGTTCAGTATCCATGCTTTCAGGCAGAGATGGTAAGTGCACAGTTTATAGGGGCTGTTAAAAAAATTGCATGAAACAAAGTTTGAGGCCCATGGAATGATGAGATGGAAGGAACTGCATCATGGGATAGTTGGCACACCTCCATGATGCACTGTAATCTGTTTCCAGATCTTCCAGCAGCAGGGGGTGGTAAGTTACACAGTGGGATAGCTAACCACAATGCAACACCTTCTCTGTTGATGCAAGAGCACCAACTGTGGATGCACTCTGTCAGCACAAGGAGCATTGTGTGGACATGCACAACTGATGAATTTCAATGGCATATGGGCATCAACGTAACTTAAGTGGATTTAACTGTGTACTACAGACAAGGCCTTATGGGGAGAAAAAGGCTTCTTAGGGAGTGTAAGCTAGTCATGTCGGGGCTCGTCCCTCTCAGGCGCGGCGGGGAGCCAGGGCGCCTCCTAGCACGCTGCAGTCCGGGTAGGCTTAGCCCCTCCGCAGGTGTTGAGGGGGTACAGGGTCTGCAAACAAGGTAGAGCCCCGGCCTTCTAGCTGGGGTCGGGGCTCTCAAAGTAAATAAGCCCCAGCCCTTGGACAGGGCGGGCAGTAACAGTTCAGGCTCAGGCCTCTAGCAGGGGCTGAGCAAACACAGTATCAGCCCAGGCCCTTGGCAGGGCGGGGCAGTAGCAGTTCAAGCTCAGACCTCTAGCAGGGGCTAAGCAAACCCAGTATCAGCCCGGGCCCTTGGCTCGGGCGGGGCAGTAGCAGTTCAAGCTCAGACCTCTAGCAGGGGCTGAGCAAATCCAGTATCAGCCCGGGCCCTTGGCTCGGGCGGGACACCAAACACAAGTCTAGTTAGCTCTGGCCCTCTGGATCAGGACAGGGCAGTGGCAAAGTCAACGGGGCCCAGCCCTTGGTTCGGGCGGGGCACCAAACACAAGTCTAGTTAGCTCTGGCCCTCTGGATCAGGACAGAGCAGTGGCAATAGGTGGGAAGAGGGGGAGTCTGCCACCCGGTTACAGGTGGCAGGGGGAATGCAGGCCCTCCCACTCCACTGCGTTCTAGCCCGGGGCCCTAGCAGCGGTCAAGACCCACTGCGGTCAGTGGGGATCCTGGCCGCAACACACTGACATGGGTTCGGGCTCTTCAGGAGCCAAACCAAGGTCGGCTATCCCCGGGCCACTTCTAACCTCCCCCTCTCTGGGTACCTTGTCCTTGCCAGCGTCGACTGGGGGGTCCCAGACCATGGGCTCCTCCGGGTACCGGTCGTGGGGAAGCTCAGGCCACTCCTCGGGGTATCGGGCACACGGCAGGTCAGGCCGACGTTCCTCCGGGTACCGGGTCTGAGGCAAGTCCAGCCAGCGCTCCTCTGGGTAGTGGGCGCGGGGCAGGTCCGGCCAGCGTTCCTCTGGATAGTGGGCGCAGGGCAGGTCTGGCAGCGCTCCTCTGGGTAGTGGGCGCGGGGCAGGTCAGGCCAGCGCTCCTCTGGGTAGTGAGCACAGGTAGGCTGGGCCCGGCGGGAGCCCGGGCAACAGCGTCTGTCCTCTCCGGCAGCCTGCCTCCAACTGAGCGCTGGGGCCGGGCTTTTATACTTCCTGTCCCGCCCCTTGACTTCCGGGGGGCGGGGACAGGCCGTGATGACTCCACCCACTGAGGCACCTGCTCTGGCTCGTCCCTCTCAGGCGTGGCGGGGAGCCAGGATGCCTCCTTACAGGGAGGTTCCTGGTCATTTAGGTTTTTGACCTATAAAGTCCAACATCTTAAAATCAGCCTGGCAACTATTAGATAGCCAACTGCAGGTCATAGAGCACAGGCCTAATAAACCTTCCTCTTACCAACCAAAAGAATTAATTTTGCACCTGCTGCAATTTCCAGGTAGTTTTTAGATGTAGTTGTCTATAGAATGCACTGTAATCTATTCAAAGTAGTCTCAAGGTGCATAGATGGTCGTGACTGGGTCCACATGGAAAAGAAAATCTCCATAACCCTTTCCCTGTGTTAAAGATTGGGGATGCGAGAAGGGAGGGAGAAGAGAAGGAAACTAGCCACGATTGCTTCCTAATTTTCTAATAGCAGCTGGACTACAAGGGAGTGTGACAACAAAAAACAACTGTAAAGTCCTGATTCAGAAAGTGTATGTGTCTAATGTTAGTTATTCCTTTGATCTTGATGTAACCCTTTTATATGCTTAAAGTTGGGCATACATCTCAATACCTTCTGAATTAGGCCCTATATTAGCTAGATATAGCACAAAAATAACTACTAGTGTAAGTCTGCAAAACTCATTTGATTTTCATGGAGTCTTTTCCCTCTTACGTTATTGTGAATTTGGACCGGAAGACTTATGGCATTCTTTATAACTCAACTATATTCATTTGGAGGAGGTTGTTAAAAATAGAAAGTGAATTTAAACATCTAATTAACCTTAGGATTTTTTAAAAATCCCTATTCCTCCCTCCCCCTCTCCCTCAAATTTAGTTGCTCTAGCGCAATAGAAAGGGGAATACTCTCAGTGAAGACAAATCTCAGTTAGGTCGAATTACTGCTGTTGTACATGTAATTATAAAAAGGCCATTTCTGGAGTATACAATTTGACTGCGTGGGATGGAACATTGTATTTGAAGCATATTGTATTTGTTGCACAACAGAAGGCCTTTAAAAATGATAATGGAACAGTTATGAGCAATAAATAAGCAGAAAATGGTTGGTTTTGAACAGTGTAGGAACAATCTTGGTTACCTAGAATATTTATTTATTACTTTTTTAAGATGACTGGAGAATGGGGTTGCCGACTTTCTAATGGCACAAAACTGAACATCCTTACCACACCCCGTGTCCTGCCCCTTCCCCAAGGTCCTGCCCCCATGCACTCCATCTCTCCTCCCTCTGTCATTCCCTCTCACCCACCCTCATTCACTTTCACCAGGCTAGGGCAAGGGGTTGGAGTGTGGGAGGGGGTACGGGCTTCAGGGTGGCACCAGAAATGAGGGGTCCAGGGTTCAGGAGGGGGCTCTGGGCTGGGGCAATGGATGAGGGGTTTCGAATGTGGGAGGGAGCTCTGGGATGGGACTGAGGGGTTGGGGTGAGGGGTGTGGGCTCTGGGAGTTAGGGTGTGGGAGGTGGTTCTGACCTGGGGCAGGGGGTTCAGGTGTGGGAGTTCGGGGTGCTGGCTCCAGCTGGGCAGCACTTACCTCAGGTGGCTCCTGGAAATGGCATGTCAGAATCCTAGGCAGAGGGCTAGGGGGCTCTGTGCACTGCCCGCACCTGCAGGCTCCACTCCCGAAAGTGCTGTCCCTGCAGCTCCCACTGACCGTGGTTCCCAGCCAATGGGAGCTGCAGAGCTGGCGCTCGGGTCAGGGGCAGCACGGAGATCCCCGTGGCTGCCCCTGTGCCTAGGAGCCAGAAATGGCGGCCATTTCTTTGGAGCTGTATGGAGCCCGCTGAGCCACCAACTGGACTTTAAATGGCCCGGTCAGCAGTGCTGACCAGAGCTTCCAGGGTCCCTTTTTGACGGGTATTTCGCTCAAAAACCCAATAATTTATAATTAAATACAAACAAGAACATGAAAGAAATGACAGAGATGTTGTGTGGACACAAAGAAAAGAATGGTCATATGACTAAGCCACTGGACTGGATCTAAGGAAGTCAAGGTTTATATCCCAGATGTCACACAGGAAGTCTGTGCTATCTTGTGCAATTCAATTAGGAATTGATTTTCAAAGACACAAATGGCAATTAGACATCTAATTCCACTGAAAGTCCCTGGGAGTTAGACACCCAAATGCCATTTTTGTGTTTGAAAATCTTCCCCACAAATATATTTCTCTGTCTCAGCTCCCCATCTGCAAAATGAGGATAATACTGTTTCCTTTCGCTGTCGGCATAGGTAATCCACCTCCCTGAGAGGCTGTAGAATTCTTTCACCAACCTAGTGCTATCTACACCAGAGATTAGGTCAGTATAGGTACATCTGTCAGGGATGTAAACCATTGTGCATTCTACCAGGGTTGTAGACCTTAGTGTAGGACAGGTCTTAGACTGTAGGCTCTTTGGAAATGGGACAGTCTTTTGTTTGTCAAACAGGTCAAACATTTCTTTGTTAAGTTGGGAAAGTAATAATCTCTTTATGCTCACATTTCCCATTTGCTAATAGAGGAAAGTAGTAGTTCCCTATTTCAGAGGGATTTTGCAAGGATTTTATTTTGCAAATAATTTATTACTGACTGTGAGGCACCCAAATAGTACACTGATGGGAGCCATATAAAGACACAGATGTTGGTTTAGAGAAACTTGAGCACGGAGGTGGACTAGATGACCACTCGAGGTCTCTTCCAAACCTACTATTCTATGAATACTTCCCGTATGTTGTGAATACAGCTGTTCAAACCTTTTTAGTTCTCATGGACTCACAAGTCCTGTATTTCACTTTGAGTTCTGGATTCCATTCTGTAAACTCAATTTAAAACTGAACCAAGAGCACCAAGTCTTGCCTGATTTCAGTAAGAAATTAGAGTTGGTGGAATTATTCATTGTGCACCCTTTTAGCAGATAGATTTTGTCTTTTCTTCCTTTTTGTGAATTTATGAGAAGACTTATTATGAATTTATTCGTTGTTTGAAATTTACACAAACAAGTACAACAATTCACATAAAACAAAAGAAATACTCAGATTTTTTTTTAAATAAAAAACCTTCCAAAATGTATGTATTTCACCTTTTGGCTAAGTTCAAACGACAACATTATAGTAAAAGATTCTGGATGAGATCCTCAGCTGGTGTAAATTGTTACATATCCATTGATTTCAATGGATCTACTCAAGTGGAGGATCTGGCTTTGTAATGTGCTATTAATAAAGGAATTTTCTCCTTTTTGAAGATGATATGCCCAGTAGTTTCAGATTTTCTGCTCAAACATGAAACAATGCCCTAGTTACAAATATCATCCCTATATTGTACTTCCTGTCAGGCAAAGATGCATCAATTTCCATCAATGCTACATGAGTAGGAAAGGAAGAAAGGCTTGGCTTGGAATTTCCAGTTCATTTCTTTAAGATCTTAATTTTTGTCAGATAATCTTGTTTTCTCTTCAGTAAGTGTTAAGTCAGTCATGTTATTTTATATCATGGATCAGTTAAATGATACGTGTTGTAGAGTTACAGCTGTGGAGTGAGATGATTTTGAACTTCTGCATTGCCGTTTTCTTTACTGATTGGTTTATAAAGTCAAGAAATGTGAGCTGAATTGGCCTACGCACAGGTACTAAGTGACGTGGTCCATAAGGAGGTCTTCTTAAATGTCCAAAAATCTTCATGCACAAGTCCTAGCAGTCCTAGTACTTTTTGCAGTGTTTTGTATAATATAAAAGTGTAGGCTAAATGAACCTGCAGACAATACCAATTGCCTCCACCCAATGGTTATTCTTTTGTGCCAGTTAGGTGAAAAACTGGATGTGAAAACTCAGGCATATTTTAGATCTGGTATCATGCCTTGCTGAATGTGTCGGATATACTATTCAATGGAGCTTTTTGCCCATCTGCAGTTCCTGGGCTTGCAGAATATATAAGATTTTTGTTCTGCATTTGCTTGCTAGCTATAAGTCAGTTTCAAGGAGTTATTATTATGCAGAAAGATCTGTGTGTGTCCTTGACCTGAAGCAGATATTTGTATTTTGGTAGTTTACAACAGTAACCTAATAAATCAATAATTGATTGGCATTTTCAAAGGAGTTGAAGGGAGTATTTCAAAGGAGTGTAGGGAAGCCTATATTTCAGTAAAATCCATGGGGAGATGTGCATCTAACTCCCTTAGGTTTCTTTGAAAAAATCCCAAACTAACATCTTTACTTAATTTTCTATAAAAAAGTGAGCTTAAGTGATAAATGTAATAAGTTAATGTATTCAACCAAAAAAAGCATTAGGGGACAATATTGATCATACTAGTGTTTTTTTAAGATTTTCCATATATACTTTTAGAATTATAAATTATAATCCAAATTTTAGTTACACTATCCAACCAGTTGTAGAGCTACTTTTTGTGTTGCTCAGGTATCACTCTGGACTCAAGTTGTTTGAAAGAGATCCTCTTTAGTCAGTAATGCTGTGCCTACTGCCTTTGCATAACAAAACATGGACTGTTGTAGCTCCTTCCTCACATTTCCTGTCTGAAAAGTAAACCAGTGATAAATGAAGGGTTGGGTGAGGAGCTCCTTTTTATGGACACCTAGCCAGCCAGTTAGCTATAAAGTCCCTCTTGGTGCTGTTCTCTTCTTGTTGTACCTGTAAAGGGTTAAAAAAATCTCCCTGCATAGGTACAAGAAAGGGAGTGGGCATCTGACCAAAAGAGCCAATGGGACAGCTAGAATATTTTAAAATTGAAACAAGACTTCCCCTTTGCGGGTTGCTGTTGTTCTCCAAGGAAGAGGGGAACAGAGCAGCAGTTATGCTGTGAGAAGCTAAAGGCCAGGAATGAAAATCATCAAAATCATACCTAGAAATTTCTTCTTTGAAAACCCAGATATGTAAGTAGATCAGAAAATGTGTAGAAAGACGCGATTAGACTTATTTTGTTTATTTCTTATGCTTGTGGATTCCTCTGTGCTAACCCCAGATGCTTGTAGCCTTTAAGCTGAACCCCCAGAAGACTATTTTGGGTGCTTAATTTCATAGATTCATAGATTATAGATTCTAGGGTCAGAAGGGACCAATGTGATCATCTAGTCCGACCCCCTGCACAAAGCAGGTCACATAACCCCACCCATCCACTTCTATAACAAACCCCTAACCTATGTCTGAGTTATTGAAGTCCTCAAATTGTGGTTTGAAGACCTCAAGCTGCAGAGAATCCACCAGCAAGTGACCCATGCCCCACGCTGCAGAGGAAGGCGAAAAACCTCCAGGGCCTCTGCCAATCTGCCCCAGAGGAAAATTCCTTCCCGACCCCAAATATGGCAATCAGCTAAACCCTGAACATGTGGGCAAGACTCACCAGCCAGCACTCAGAAAAGAATTCTCTGCAGTAACTCAGATCCCATCCCATCCAACATCCCTTCACCGACCACTGGGCATACTTATCTGCTGATAATCAAAGATCAGTTGCCAAAATTAGGCTATCCCATCATACCATCCCTTCCATAAACTTATCAAGCTTAGTCTTAAAGCCAGATATGTCTTTTGCCCACTACTCCCCTTGGAAGGCTGTTCCAGAACTTCACTCCTCTAATGGTTAGAAACCTTCATCTAATTTCAAGTCTAAACTTCCTAGTGTCCAGTTTATACCCATTTGTTCTTATATCTATATTGGTACTAAGCTTAAATAATTCCTCTCCCTCCCCAATATTAATCCCTCTGATATATTTATAAAGAGCAAGCATATCCCCCCTCAGCCTTCTTTTGGCTAGACTAAACAAGCCAAGCTCTTTGAGTCTCCTTTCATGTGACAGGTTTTCCATTCCTCGGATCATCCTAGTAGCCCATTTCTGAACCTGTTGCAGTTTGAATTCATCCTTCTTAAACATGGGAGACCAGAACTTCACACAGTATTCCAGGTGGGGTCTCACCAACGCCTTATATAACTGTATTAACACCTCCTTTTCTTTGCTGGAAATACCTCGCCTGATGCATCCTAAAACCGCATTAGCTTTTTTAACGGCCATATCACATTGGCTGCTCATAGTCATCCCGTGATCAACCAATACCCCAAGGTCCTTATCCTCCTCTGTTGCTTCCAATTGATGCGTCCCCAGTGTATATCTAAAATTCTTATTATTAATCCCTAAGTGCATGACCTTGCACTTTTCACTATTAAATTTCATCCTATTACTATTACTCCAGTTTACAAGGTCATCCAGATCTCCCTGTATGATATCCCGGTCATTCTCCGTGTTAGCAATACCCCCCAGCTTTGTGTCATCCGCAAACTTTATTAGCACATTCCCACCTTTTGTGCCAAGGTCAGTAATAAAAAGGTTAAATAAGATTGGTCCCAAAACTGATCCTTGAGGAACTCCACTAGTAACCTCCTTCCAGCCTGACAGTTCACCCTTCAGTATGACCCGTTGGAGTCTCCCATTTAACCAGTTCCTTATCCACCTTTCAATTTTCATATTGATTCCCATCTTTTCCAATTTGACTAATAATTCCACATGTGGAACAGTGTCAAATGCCTTACTGAAATCGAGGTAAATTAGGTCTACCGCATTTCCTTTGTCTAAATAATCTGTCACCTTCTCAAAGAAGGAGATCAGGTTGGTTTGGCACGATCTACCTTTAGTAAAATCATGTTGTAATTTGTCCCAATCACCATTGACCTCAATGTCCTTAACTGCTTTCTCCTTCAAAATTTTTTCCAAGACCTTACATACTACAGATGTCAAACTAACAGGCCTATAGTTACTCGGATCACTCTTTCTCCCTTTCTTAAAGATAGGAACTATGTTAGCAATTCTCCAGTCGTACGGTACAACCCCTGAGTTTACCGATTCATTAAAGATTCTCGCTAACGGGCTTGCAATTTCATGTGCCAGTTCCTTTAATATTCTCGGATGAAGATTGTCTGGGCCCTCCGATTTTGTCCCATTAAGTTGTTCAAGTTTGGCTTCTACCTCAGATGTGGTAATATCCACCTCCATATCCTCATTCCCATTTGTCATCCTTCCATTACCCCTAAGCTCCTCATTAGCCTTATTAAAGCCTGAGGCAAAGTACTTATTTAGATATTGGGCCATGCCTAGGTTATCCTTATCCTCCTTTCCATCCTCAGTGTTTAGCGGTCCCACTTCTTCTTTCTTTGTTTTCTTCTTATTTATATGGCTATAGAACCTTTTACTATTGGTTTTAATTCCCTTTGCAAGGTTCAACTCTACTTGGCTTTTAGCCTTTCTCACTTTATCCCTACATGTTCTGAGCTCACTAAGGTAGCTTTCCTTACTAATCTCACCCTTCTTCCACTCCTTGTAGGCTTTCTGCTTTTTCTTAATCACCTCTCTGAGATGCTTGCTCATCCAGCTTGGTCTACAACTCCTGCCTATGGTTTTTTTCCCCTTTCTTGGGATGCAGGCTTCTGATACTTTCTGCAACTTTGACTTAAAGTAATTCCAGGCCTCCTCGGCATTTAGATCCACAAGTTCTTCAGTCCAATCCACTTCCCTAGCTAATTTCCTTAATTCTTTAAAGTTAGCCCTTTTGAAATAAAAAACCCTAGTTCCAGATCTATTTTTGTTTATCCGTCCATCTAGTTTGAACTGAATTAGCTCATGATCTCTCGAACCAAGGTTATCCCCTACAACCATTTCTTCTATGAGGTCCTCACTACTCACCAAAACCAAATCTAAAATGGCATCCCCTTTTGTTGGTTCTTCAACTACTTGGTGAAGGAATCCATCAGCTATCACATCCAGAAAAATCTGAGCCCTTTTATTCTTGCTAGCACTTGTCCTCCAGTCTATATCTGGGAAGTTAAAGTCTCCCATGATCACACATTTCCCATTAGTGTTTACTTCATTAAAAACATTAAAGAGGTCTCTATCTATATCCAAATCAGATCCCTGCGGTCTGTAGCACACCCCAAGCACTATCTCAGGGGAGGCTCTAGTAGCTTTCTTTCCTAGTGTGATTTTTGCCCAGATAGACTCTGTCTTGTCCATTCCATCACTTCTTATTTCTTTACAGTTAACCTCCTCATTGATGTACAATGCTACTCCACCACCTTTGCCTTTATTTCTGTCTTTTCTAAACAGCACACAGCCTTCAATACCCGTACTCCAGTCATGACTACTATTCCACCATGTTTCTGTTATCCCTATAATATCCGGTTTCACTTCCTGCACCAGTAGCTCTAGTTCCTCCATTTTGTTCCCTAGGCTCCTAGCATTAGTGTACAGACATCTTAATTTTTGCCATTTGGCTTCACTCACATTCTTTACCCTGTTAGGCACAGACATTTTTGGAATTGCTCTTTTAAAAATCTAGCAAGAGCCTGAGTTTTCAGATGTATTTTCTTTGTTTTGTTTTTAATAAAATTTACCTTTTTTAAGAACAGAATTTGGATTTTTGTGTCTTAAGAGGTTTCTGTACTTTTTTTTTAAGTTAATTGGTGGCAACAGCTGATTTCTTTGTTTTCCTTTTTCAGCTCTTCCCGGGTGTGTGTGTGTGTGTGTGTGTGTGTAAAGGGTTTTGAGGATACCCCACAAGGGAGGAATTCCCAAGTGCACCTTCCTGGATTCCAAGGGGTTTTGCATTTGGGTAGTGGCAGTGTTTACCAAGCTAAGGTCAGTGAAAAGCTGTAACCCTGGGAGTTAATACATGCCTGGAGTGGCCAGTATTAATTTTTAGAATTCTTGCGGGCCCCACTTCCTGCACTCAAAGTGCCAGAGGGGGGAATCAGCCTTGACAGTCTGTGATGCTGCACCTATTGCCTTTGCATATCAAAACATGGACTATTGCAGTCCCTTCCTCACACTTCTTGTCTGGGAAGTAAACTATTTAACAGTACCACACTGCAGGGGATATAAAAAATTGGCAATGATTAGGGGTCATTAAGCAAATTCTTTCTTTTTTGAAAGAGTATACTTTGGGTGGATCACCCCAAATGTTGGGCCTGGGATTTGAAATCCGAACACAGCTTTGAATTTTGCAGTGAATTCCAATCCGTATAATGGGCTGAACACTAGGTTCAGTCAAGTAAGCATCTTCAGTCCAATATAATGATAATGACAGTTTTCAACCCATTACAAAATGGTAGGGGGAAGACCAGTTATTTCCAGCTTTGTATTTACTTTAAAACTCTTGTGGCTTTACCCTACAATTTGTTGAAGTCAATGCCAAAATTGGCATTGACTTCAATGAAGCAGGATCAGGGCCATAATACATAAAACAGAGCACATTTACACAGTGGGCTAAGGTACACTACAGGAGTGAGATTTCTAATGTTCACTATTGTGATGCACGTTAATTGGTCTGTGTGGTCCCTGCTCGTGTGCAGTAAGAGGTTCCCAGTGCAATTTAACAAAGGGGCAAAGTCCCTTGCTTGTTGTCTAGTCTAATCCTTCCACATGCCCATTCAGCTCCATGTTGCCCATCCACACTTTTTACTCCCTTCCTCTCAATCATAACCTTTGCTCTCTTTTAGCTCTTTTCCTTCCAAAGAGAAACATATTCTAGTTTTCCCCCAATAACTCTTTGCCCCATCTATTTCTCAATCTACCACTCCATCTTCTAAATCCATTCCACCTACAAACTCAAAAGTGCTGTCTACACCAATACCGCATTGCCTTAACAACACTGACATAAGTAGGGCACTTATATCGGCAGCAGCAAGGTTGTAGTGTGCACATTGACATAATTACGTCAATGTAAGCTGCCTTACGATGACTTAACTCAGTAGTGTGAGCCACACTAAATAGATCTGATTTCACAGCCCTCACATTGGTGAGCATTAGTCAGACAAGTGGTCCCCCTCAGCCAATGTGAATAAAGTTTACACTAGAGTACGTAGTTAGAAGATGAAGTTCTTTGGCCAAAATTTTCAGAAAGGTTGTGAATTTAGATGCTTCAGTTTTGGGGTGCCAACTCAAGACACTCTAAATGGACCTGATTTTCAGAAAGTGGCCTTTAAATTGTTTCCAAAAAATCAGCTCCTTGAATTGTCCTCCAGTCACTAGACATCTTTGAAAACCTTGCATTTATGAAGCCAAAAACAAGTAGCAAAGCTCATGGGAGGCCTTGGCTCAGTAATCAGATTGAAGTTGTTGATTGGTCATTCAGAAATGTGGGAAGATTAAAAGCACAAAGTTTTCCCTTTAATAACATAGGTAGCTAAGTATAATGCTCCTAGGTTATGAGTTCTTCTTTCTTTCTGGTATAATTACAGCAAGAAATCTTCCCATGAGGAAATGGGAGTTTCTGCCTGCATGATTCCTCCACTCACAGCCAGAAAGACTATTTATGTAGGGCCCTGACTCATATGGCCACCAGGCACCCTTTCATCTCTTCAAAAAGACTAGAAAAGCTTATTTAAAAGTGGGCAGTTGTGTCAGCAATTTTAAAGCAGCTTGTGAAGTTTGGGAATGCAAACTCCCTCCACTCCTCTCAAGCACAGAGAAGTTTTCAGATGACCACAGCTACTATTAAAATTTCAATCAGGTGTCAAAGTAAAGTGCAATAAAATTAGATGGACAGGACAAAATTCAAAATCTGTGTTACTTCTTTGGACAAAAACCGTTGTACAGAATATAAAATGCCTCTTCATTTATTTATTTCATTTAGCCATTCTAACTGAGAAAACTAATGAAGGCTTGATTGAATTTATTTCCTACCGAACAAAACTAGCACCAACAGTCTTCAGGAAGTGCTACAGCTGAATTCATTTTGTAGACTCAAAGGTGACTCACCCCAGCAATTTCTTTTTCAAGCTGAAAAATACCCAGAAAGGCAGCTTTTATTCAAAATGCCAAAAAGTGCAGAAATGTGTACTATAGCAGATGGGGGTTTTTTTTGTTTTTTGTTTTTTTTTAACCTTTTAGAAATTAAAGGAGGATCATCGTAATAAATGTTATGGCTTATATTCTACTCCAGTTATACTAGTACAAGCACATTCATGTAAATAATGTTGCAAAGGTGAATCAGGCTTAACATACCATACTTTAAAAGAAATCTTTACCTATGTTACTGATAACATTCTAGATTAGGAATTTAAAAATTGCTACAGGTCTATTTATTTTTCATTATTCACAGAGGCTTGTTTCCTTTTCTGTTTCCATAAGTCAAAGGGAACTGCTCCATTTCTGGGCATTGTTAATTTTCTAGTTATTATGAACTAGGACAATGATGTAAAGTTTGGGATGAAACTACTTCTCAAAACCAGTAAATTGTGCATGCCTTATTCAAGTGAGCAAGTGTTAAAGTGTTCCGCCCCTCATTTCTTGTTTCAGGATGTTGACACACAATCCCACTAGATTCCAGCATAAATCAAACAAGCAAGGTTAACAAGATTTTACCTCTGATCTGTAAAACACTGGACAGTGGATGAATTCAAGACCAAATTCTATTGACTTCAATAGCAACAAAATTGGGCTATTTCTTCTTTAGAAGAAATATGATGACTAGCTATAAAGCTCTGATACATATCTACACAGATAAAACCAAAAAAGTAAGTGTCTCAATTGCTAATTGTCACACAGAGCCCTGTTCAAAATTCCTCTGCTGGACGTTCACTAGGCTGCTATGTTGAATTCCAGTCCACTGGATTCATTCTCTAACTTTGCTGGGTCTCAGTAGGCCACAGTACTCTTTCTTCCGTTGTCCTCTCTGTGACATTGCCTGAGCCTAGGCTCTGTTTATCCCTTCACAGAAATTGGTCCCTGTGGCCTAACTGCTTTAGGCCCCAACACCAGTGCTAACCACCCAGACTCCCCAGTACGATAAGGACACACTCTCCCTGAGCTCCAACCATGTGCATGCTCTGGGTTTACACAGTAATTCGTCAGGGGCATATTATAGTGAAGCACACAGACACAGATAGTTATTGTGTTTTTAGAAACCCTTACAGAACCTATCTACTCAAATATCACATGATATACACAGATCTAGACTAAATAATAAACAAACCTGTCCATATTCTCATACCTCAGTTTCATCATCCCTCTGGGAGTTCTTGGGCCTCAGACTGGATTTCAGGATCCCCTTCCTGCACATGGTTTCTCTTCCAAGTTATGGAGTCTCTCTCCTTCTATTCTAGGTCACATCTTGCTTCCTTTAATCTCTGTTAAGCTCACCACCACAAACTCATGTCCATTCTTCCTCTCTCTGGCCTAAAGCGTCCTGTGTGTCCTTGTAGTTTTAAAGGTTAGCAAACACCTTTCTCTTTCTTTGTCCTGTGTTTTGGGGATTTTCTGCTCTCCAAATGCCAGGTCTCTGTAGAGAAGCTGGAGAACTTTCCCAACCTCGACCAGATTATTGTCCTAAAGTATTTGCACCTGAATAGACAACAGTTAAGGTCTAACAACCCACCATTGCACATGGCCTGGGAGGCACATGTTACAGCCCTGACAACAGATGAAAGACTTCACATGCACGGAGGTATTCCATGAGTCAAAAATGTCACAACATCATAATTAAAAAGTTGCATATAAACAGATTCCCCAAATAATGTCAATATAGCAAAGCTGAAAAACCTAAGATTAATCACTTTTAAGGTAAGAAGAAAACATTCCTGGCCATCTCACCTAACCTCCTGCGTAATAGAGGCCATAGGACTTTACCCAGTATTTCCTGTATTATGCCAAATAACTTTTAGTGAACAAGTGGATATCCTTTAGAAGAACATATAATGTTAATTTAAAGACTCTAAATGATGAAGAATTTACCCTAATTGCTTGTAAGATGATCCAATGTTTAATTTCCCTCACTGTTGAAAAAATGGTGTTTTATTTTCTATTTCAATTCTTTTTTCATTCCAAATTCCAGGCACTAGATCAGGGGTCAGCAACCGTTCAGAAGTGGTGCACCGAGTCTTCATTTATTCACTCTAATTTAAGGTTTCACGTGTCAGTAATACATTTTAACATTTTTAGAAGGTCTCTTTCTATAAGTCTATAATATATAACTAAATTATTGTTGTAAGGAAAGTAAATAAGGTTTTAAAAATGTTTAAGAAGCTTCACTTAAAATTAAATTAAAATGCAGAGACCCTCAGACTGGTGGCCAGGTCCCAGGCACTGTGAGTGCCATTGCAAATCAGCTCGCATGCTACCTTTGGCACCCGTGCCATAGGTTACCTACCCCTGCACTAGATCTTCTTATTCCCAGAATATTTGTTATTTCCCCCCATCAGCCTGGATTTTATTACAATATTTAGACTCAATGAAAGTTGCCTGATTATCAGAGGTGCTGAGCACCTGCAGTTCCCATTGACTTTGGGGAGAACTGCAAGTGCTGAGTATCTCTGAAATCATGCCACTTATTCAGATGCCTAATTAGGCACCCAAATTTGAAAAGTTGGGCCTAAATGACTTTTGCAATGGAAGGAAGCCTATGATAGGGCCAGAAACAGAATTGAGATCTCCTGATTCCCAGTCCTGTACTTTAGTTTCTCACAGAATCACAGGCAAATATTTAAATATAGCACCATGATAGGCATCCCTGTAATGTCCTTATGTAATTCAGGGTGGCAAATACTTTACTTCATTCAAGAATTTCCTTCATTGATAAGACTCTTTGAAGATAACAAATAGTGCTTTTACGAAGTGATTTCAAGGAGCAGCCATCATAGTGGCACCATCAGGAGACTCTGTCATGCTCCAACCATTGTTCCACAAAGGGTCAGCAATTATACTGCCAACAGCAGATATCTGTACAATGTCTAAGTAGATACAAAAGTCAGATCAGTTCAACAGAGTCTATAAACAGTTGCCTGAGCTTATTGTGGGACAACTTTTTGAATGTTTTTTTTTCTTCCTTTTTTGTTTTAATGTAACTCCTTTCCCCTATAATCTTCATAGCTGTCAAAGGAAGCAAATGTAATGAACTCATCACCACATACCTACAGCAACCACTCATCTGCAGGAATAGAATCTAAGCCCTTCATCTCCAAAACTCCCTAGCACTTAAGTTAAGGGAATAACTCCTTTAGCTATGAGGAAGTAGCAGGGATCCTCAATTGAGGCCAGGTGCTAGGGGAAATATGATCACCTACAATTAGCAAATGTATTTACACAGATACATGGGAAGCATCAAAAAAAGTGAAGTTAAGTTTCTCAGCCTCAGCGCATTTTGACACTCTGTAAATAATTGCAGCCCAAGTAATACTGATTATTTGTCATTGTCTGTTAATGACACTTGATGAAGCACCACACCAGAAAAGACAAAATGTAGTGGTAGATCAACAAGGCTAGGACAATTTGGATGAGAACAGTCCATCTACATGTTGGTAGGCTCGATTTCATTATCATTAAATTATTCTGAGTTGGTGTTTATTGATAAAAAGATAAGGTTATTGAGGAACTCACAAAAAGACAATTTTTATGTGACACATTCCAACCATGAATGAATAAAATCCTCTGGGTATAGTCTGTCATTTGCCTATTTGTAAATTAAAACACCACAAAATTAAGCAAACTTGTTTTTCCTTTTTTTTTTTAGCTGAATTATTTAACTATCATTAGCCTACTTACTGATTTTTTGAGGCCACATTCTGCCCTGCTCTGGGGCAGGCACAAACCTGCCCTAATCCCAGTGAATATGGCTGCTTTAGGAGTCCCCATTCACATAGGGATCCAAGGATAGCATATAACAGGGGTGGCCAAACTGTGTGGCTGTTTTTACAGTTAAAGTGTTCCTACCTACCTACCAGACTGGGGTAGGGGAGGAGCTCAGGGCTTCTGCCCTTCAGTGGAGTGGAAGGGCTAAGGGCTTTCAGAGATGACTGGTGCCTGCCAAGAGGGAAAAGGGCACAATTTAAAGATCCCACCCACAGCCTGAGTCACAAACCTCCAAGCATGCAGTCCCTCTCAGTGGCCTCTTCTTGCAGCTCCCAGGTGTTTGCTCCACGTGGAGAGGCAGTGGTAAACAGCTGGAAGCTGCAAGGAGGAGCCATTGCCTTAGCTTCCTGGGAAGAGGCAGCAGCAAAAGCAGCCTCTTTTCCTGAAGCTCTCAGCTGTTTGCCGCTGCCTCTTCCCATGGCCACAGCTCCCAGCTTGCCGGCTCCAGCAGCTGCCTTGTAGGGAAGCAGCCCGGCAGCACCATGTGACTGAACAGGGCCAGCAAACCCCAGCAAACATCTGGGGGGACATGTGGAGTGCCCACTTATGGGTCCCCTCTGGCTTCTTCCCAGTGGAGAGGAGGGGGTCTCAGGGCTTCAGCCCCACAGGAAGTGCTTGTTGAGGTGGAAGCTCCAAGGCCTGGCAGGAGCACCCCAGCTCTTGAACTTCCAAAGATTGTCATATGTGGCTTGAATGGTCAGTAAGTGAGGCCACACCTGGCATAAAGCCTCCTTAGTTCCTCCCTCATAAACCTCCTTATGAGATGCCTCGAGTGTATGACCAGGTTGTCTCTACTTCCCAACAATCTATGACTGCTTGAATAGTCCAGGGGAGCACCTGGCAGGTGATAGATTATTATGTAGCTCACAAACCTCCTGGGTGTGGTGTTCTGTCCCATCTAGTGGCACCGAGACCTCTTAGAGAGAGAGTTAAATAAGTATGCTTAACAGCCAAGTGGCTTTTAGCTCTGTGATAGAGCAGGGATTGGCAACCTTTGGCACACGGCCCACTAGGGTAAGCACCCTGGTGGGCTGGGCTGGTTTGTTTACTTGCCGCATCCACAGGCTCGGCCAATCATGGCTCCTGAACCTCGGCCAGTGGGAGCCGCGATCAGCCAAACATGTGGACATGGCAGTTAAACAAACTGGCCTGGCCTACCAGGGTGCATACCCTGGCAGGTCACATGCCAAAGGTTCCCAATCCCTGCAATAGAGGCTCATGCATTAAGCTCCAGAGGTACCTAGTTCAATCCTGCCCACCAATGACTGGAGTCTGTCACCATTACAATAATACCATTGCTTTAATTTATGATTGAGATTGACTTAGTGCAAGATGGTCCCAAGACAGGAAAGCTACTTTTGCGCACACATACTCCTGACAGTGGCATTTAGCACATCTCAATCACAGCTGAGGATCTGTGACTCTGTGTTTGAACTCTCATGTCAATGGTCCTGTTGTTTTGTTTGTTTTAAAGCATAATTTTCCTGGTAGAAAAGTCAAAGTTTGAAAGCCCAGACATATTTTCAGTCCAATACTGTCCTCAGATATGTATAGCCAGTCCCCATAATGTCATGGAGAGCTGCATGGAAAGCAGGATTGGACCACTAGATTCCAAGGGGATACTGTGTATGGTCCCAAGGGAACACAGTGTAACATTTGCGGTAAATCACATTAATAGGTGATTCAGCTTCAGATACAGTGACTCATTAACTCAAAATAATTTACATTTAAAAAAGAAATCCTGACATACAAGGACCAAAAGATAAAATATTACTATTTATTGTGTATAGATGGAAACTTATATCCTCAAAGAGATTTTGTGCTCAGTTCTGTTTTCCATTAAAGCAAATCATTATTCAATTTACTGCCCTGACAGCTAGCACCCTGGATGAAGATAACCGGATGTTTGTTTAACTAACAGTCAGGACCAAGTGTTTAAGTCAAAGAAAAATGGAGAATGTAGTACTCAATTATTCTTGGTAATAAAAGCAGAATTCATTCACTTCTGGTAGCAATAAATAGGTTTTTCAAGAGAGAGATGCTGCGAAGACTAACATCTCAGAGGTTTCAAGATCTATAGCCTCATCACAGAAGTCCTGATGCCATTTACAAGCTAACCTTCAGCTTATGGTTATTAATTTGACTGCTGGGATGTGGTGTGCTGTTGATTGGTGATTAATCAGCCTTGTCCCAGAAATGACCCTGGCAGCTACATTTCAAAAGGTGCTCCACAGTGAAGAAGTTTACAAAGAGGCATTAAGCAAATTTGAACAGTGACAAATGTAATATCTGCATGGCTTTCATGCCCAGTGCAAGCTTTTGTTGTTGTGGTAATATTGTTTTTTTTTAATGTAACAATCTAGTCACTATGACATTGATAAATTTAAAATGAGGAAAATTCGTTTCAAGATATTCTACACTGCATGATTTTCATCTGATTGATTAGAGACGTTGGATTACATTCATATACGATTTAAATGTTTGGTATAAATTGCATGTAAGAAGATGAGTCCAAGTGCCAAAGTAGTCTAAATTGCTCCAGTTTATAATTCATAAGCCATGTACATGGAGACAATATCGATTGTATTTCAGTACCCCATAGACTGCAAGCTATTTCTAAAGGAATGGGGAGGGGCAATGTCATGGCTCTGACTCTTGTTCACAATATCTGGAGGAGCTGGCATAGTGGTTGGTAGTCGCTCTGCATAGTTCAGAGCAAAAGAGGGCAGTGTGTTTGCTCCTGGGGCAGTGCAGCTGTGCACACCGCCATCCACTCATACTCAGACGTCGGCGGAAATAAAATTAAAATATCATTTAAAAAAATGTCAGTTTCTCCAGTTAGGTACACTAAGGCCTTGTCTGCGCTATCAGGGTAAATTGACCTAAGTTATGCTACTCCAGCTACATGAATAACTTAACTGGAGTTGACAGGAGAGTGTCTCCCATTGACTTACGTTACTCCTCTCATTCTGGTGGAGTACCAGAGTCGACTGGAGAATGCTCTGTGGAACACTATTAGGCAGTCAGAGCTAAGGTTGCGTGGACAGTTACTCGGTATTGCCTGCTTTTCAGCAGTCTGAGTTTTGCTGAACTCAACATTCTGGAAGGGAACCAGCTATCACTGGGAACCTCAATACTGTGCTAACGAGGTTTTTTTTTTTGCTATTTAATTAAAGACATAAATTGTTCTGTGTGTGCCTACTATGCCATTTGGATGCTTTGCCACAGGTTCCAGATGTGTTCTATCCACATCCAAGAGCATTTCAGCTGTTTGAGTTAGCACAACTCACTTTGTGCAGAAAGCATCTTAAAGCAATTGTCTCCAATAGTACTTCTCATCTGTGCAAATTTGCTGCCTAGAACTTTACAGGGTTCATATTCACATATATTTATATCATTCTAACGTTGTTGTTTCAGCAATTATAGTGATGACAGCCTGAAGCCATATAGTGGCTTTTTCCCCCCTTTGTGCTTCAAGTTGAATGTTTCATTTATCATCTGATTACACACACATAACTTGATCAGAAATCTACTACTACTGAAAAAGAGTTACCTTTAATGTTGTTTTATAAAGAGGTTGGCAGGAAGACATTTCTCGTATGCTCTCACACAGTGAATTAACGCTAACATTGAACCAAAAGTATAAATCTTTGGTTCACATTTCATAATCATGCAGAATGATAATCTCTGTTGTTTATCATAGCATAGGCCTTGGTCAGGTTATGTCACAAATAATGTTCATTTATTTGATTCTGCTACCCAGGACAGCTTTACTTTGTGCAGCCTAATTAAGTGCACTTTAGTAAACTACTGTTTCTGATCTAAGGGCATAATTCTTTACTTTATTTGAATGCAGTAGTATTCATTCCCTCAGTAGTCCCATTACACAACATCTTCAGCTGGAGTAAATTGATGAAGGTCTATTAAAATCAAATGTAGCTACATGGATTTACACCAGCTGAACATCTGGCCCATTGTGTTCAGTGTGACTATTCAGGGAAGTAAGTCACACTATAAATAGTACAGAACTGGATTCTCAGGGTACAGTTGTATTAAAATGCTCAAAATCCACTCCAGATTCTGTCATCCTTACTCATGTTGATTATTAGCATATTACTGTACAACAGGGGTTCTTAAACTGGGGGTCAGGACCCCTCAGGGGGTCACAAAGTTATTACCTGGGGAGTCGCGAGCTGTCAGCCTCCACCTCAAACCCCACTTTCCCTCCAGCATTTATAATGGTGTTAAATATATTTTAAAAAGTGTTTTTAATGTATATGGTGGGTTCGCACTCAGAGGTTTGGTATGTGAAAGGGGTCACCAGTACAAAAGTCCGAGAATCCCTGCTCTACAAGTATTCCACTACAGTCAATAGACAAGATTCCGCCACTTTATTCAGACTGGGCAGAACCTTAGTCCCTCAGTAGTCCCACTAGAAGAAAACAAAGCTGGAACAGAGTTGACAGGGTAGGATGCAAGAGGAGAAGGAAAAGAGAATTGAGATGCAGGCAGAAACACAGCTGTATATAGCAGTGATGAAGCGTTCTTTATGCCATAAAAAAATCCCAAGTATGAAACCCACTCTAAACATAAGAGTATAAAAGTAGAACTGCAGGTGTCAGATAACTATTAGGGTACAGCTACATTTGAACTGGGAGATGTGATTTTTCAGCTCATGTAGACATACCTGTGCTAGCTCTGTGGCGCTAGCACCTAAAAACAGCAGTGTGTCTGTGGTTGCATAGGCAGCAGCTCAGGCTAGCCAGCTTAGTAAATTGCCAGGGAGCCAGGCAGGATTGTACTCTGTGCATCTAGCCCTGTGCAGCTGTGCAGCTCTAGGCAGTTAGTTTCAGGTACTAGCTCATGCACAGCTACTGTGAGTACGTCTTCATGAGCGGGGAATCTCAAATGTAGACATATGCTGCATTTGTGAAATTGTACAGTATATATTGCCTCAGACTATCACACTGCAAACATGAGATGCAACACTTAAAATATAGCCAGTTTAAGATCTCTCCCACCTCAGCACTTTAATACATAATGTAATGTAAGGGCTTTTTGTAAAATAGTTTGATGTACCCTTTAACATTTTCTGAACATTAAGAATACGTCAGTAATTGTTGTTACATCATTAAAACTTTAATAAATTGTATAAAACAAGAACAAAACACCCAGAGGATATGTTTAAAGTTATTTTTCTCATTGGCCATTGGTCACAACCCGAGTTAAGTGACGGTGTGGAGGTAACACCTTCACAGGGCAAATGCTGGAGGAATTCTCACAATACCTCCCAGTGGTCCCCATTGGAAGGAGTGGGAATCTGTTTGAGATGCAGCATACGCACTACTGTACAAACAGCTAGATGTGCTACTTAGCATGTGCTGGTGCAGCAGTAATTGCTCCATCTGCTTCCTTTCCACCCTGATCCATTTGCCACAGAAGGAAGGAAGGGAGGTGCATCCTCTGTGTTCTTCTGAGCCCAGGCTGTATTTTCAAACTGCTCTTGAGTGCACAAAGATAGGGGAGTGTCTTTACACCTCCTATCCTCTGTCTGGCCAAGTAAGGCAAAGGCAAAATATAGTCCATTTTTATGAGTTTGGTCAAATAAAAGCAAATGCCCAAAAACAATTCAGGATACCTTCCTTCCCCCAAATGCCTGTTTGTTATTGCTTTGCTGTGATAGTTATGACTGTGACATTAAACCCACTGCTGCTTTGAATCATCAATGTACATCTGAATACTGTTTTTAGTACTCTGTCTTGACTCTCCTGGGCACATGATACATTTGTTTTCCCCATTCAGTTGGACTAAATATATCTGCAGTCATCTTTCATTTTCCTCATTATTGAGCATTGCAGTAAGAGTATATTGCTTTCTGACCCTTTTCCATAAATCACTGCAAAGAGAATTTCCCAGGAGGACATTTGAATCTTTTTCAACGTTCATTTCTAAATTTTGAGCAGAAACAAACATTTTTGCCTTGCTGTACTAGGTATTCTCCTGACTGCCTCCACCTTTCCCACGGTTCACCTGATAAGGCTCAATGCACCTTAGGAAAAGGAACAAAATATAAATAAGCTCATGAGCAATTAAATAATTAGAAACTCATGCAGAGGTCAAGGAATATCCTGGGTGGTGGAAGGATAAAGTTTGTAGAGGTGAACTTCATCTCTTCTATTTATACTTCCTCGATTTAAAATTCAGTTTGAGTTATTTCCGTATTATATAGGGTGACCAGATGTCCCAATTTTATCGGGACAGTCCCAATTTTGGGGTTTTTTCTTATATAGACTCCTGTTACCCCCCACCCTCTGTCCCGATTTTTCACACTTGCTCTCTGGTCTCCCTAGTACTGTATGCTATCACCTAATGTTATTTATACTTGCATTCCTATATTTCAGAAACCTCATTGTCCACTTTGGCTTTTCAAACAAACCCTCATCCCCAGCATTCAATTGTGTACATCAGACCAACACTGCAGCAAGAACTACTGCAGGAATTCATAGATATTTACATTACACCTCGTGTTATATATTACATCAGAGTATGAAACCAGTCCAAATGGTTAGTTCTGATTGCAGACATCACAGATATTCTCACCCATTTTCTGGTACAGGACATCTAAACACAGCAATACCCTCTGACTTGTAGAGTTACTGTAATTTGTGCCAGAGATTGCTGTTGGTGAATATTTTTGTTGCTCACTCACAACTTCAAACAAAGTTTACCACATTAAAAGAAGACAATTATCTCAATAAGGCTTAATTATAATACAGCCTTGTCATAAACAGATAAGTAAGAGTTAGTAGAACAGAAGTACTTCATCTCTCTTTTGCCTGGAAAGGGTTAACGAGTTCAGTGAGCCTGGCTGTCACCTGACCAGAGGACCAATCAGGGGACAGGAGACTTTCAAATCTTGAGGGAGGGAAGTTTTTGTGTGTGCTGTTAGTGTTTGGTTGTTGTTCACTCTGGGGGCTCAGAGGGACCAGATGTGCAACCAGGTTACTCTCCAATCTCTCCAATACAGGCTCTTATAAGTTCAGAATAGTGAGTATTAGGTAGATAAAGCGAGTTAGGCTTATGTTTGTTTTCTTTATTTGCAAATGTGTATTTGGCTGGAAGGAGTTCAAATTTATATTTTGCTGAAAGGATTTTAATTTGTACTTGAATACTTAGGCTGAGAGGGTATCCCCAGTGTCTATAGCTGAAAGACCCTGTAGCAATTCCATTTTAAATTTGCAAAGATAATTTTTACTGTTTTTTCTTTCTTTAATTAAAAGTTTCTTGTTTAAGAACCTGGGGACGGGGGCTGGATTCACCAGGGAATTGGTGGGGAGAAAGGAGGGAAGGGGGAGAGAGAGGCTAATTTCTCTCTATGTTAGGATTACTGTCTCTCTCAGGGAGAATCTGGGAGGGGAAAAGAGAAGGAGCGGGGAAGGTGCATTTTCCTTTCTGTTTTAAGATTCAAGGAGTTTAAATCAGAGTGATCTTCCAGGGTAACCCAGGGAGGGGAAGCCTGGGAGAGGCAACAGTGAGGGAAAGGGTTTACTTTCCTTGTTTTAAGATACAGAGGGTCTGGGTCTTGGGGGTCCCTGGGCAAGGTTTTGGGGGGACCAGAGTGTACCAGGCACTGGAATTCCTGGTTGGTGGCAGCGCTACAGGTTCAAAATGGTAATTGAGCTTAGAGGAATTCATCCTGGTACCCCATCTTTTGGACGCTAAGGTTCAGAGTGGGGAATTATACCATGACAAGCCTTCTCATGGAATCATCACTTCAGTGGTTTTAGATTAAACATATCAGGAGTCTTCCATTATCCTCAGTCACCACCTCTATCCTAATGATTCTGAAATCTATTCTCATTGTCTCTGATCTTGCCTAGATTTGCATCTCCAGTCTGAATGACCAATCATGCCAAGCTCATTTTTTTCAAAACCAGACTCTTTTGGCCAGAACTCAAGAAAGGATGAACTGTATAGATTGTTTGTTCAGGGATGGATATGCAAATATGAGTATGCTTGCTTTTTCATTGTCTTGATCTTCCCACTGATATGTGCAGGTCTTGCACCATATTAAAGCATCGACCATCTAGTATTATTTAGATAGAAATTAGTACAGGGCCTTTGTATGCTGAGCCCAATCCCTATATTACTTTGAATACAGGCTACAGACTTCTGTTTCACCAGCAACTGAGAGTTACTAACCCAACGGATGGAATGCTGATGTCTGTGGAGACCTCCAGACTGTTTGTTTGCTGACAGGGTTCTGATGTGTTTGAAAGGATGGAGATGGGGCCATTTTATCAAGCTCTGAAGAGTCTAGATGACAGCCACTAAATACCACTCTCAAATTAGGAAGACTAAGAAATTATTTCTGTGAGAAGATCAGAAGGGAATGTGCTTTGATGTGTGCGCTGAAGTATAGAAAATGTTATATTGAAACCTTATGCTTAAATGTTTGTAACAGAAACAAAAGGAGGAAAGTTTGCATAAGGAACTCCAGTAATTTACTGTATAAAAGCTTTTGTTCAAACGTTATTCATAGTATTCCAAACCTTATTTATAATGTTGTATAGATGTTGGTTTTACTAAGAAAGTGTAAGGTGCTTTCTCTTTGAACTTCACTGGGGCTATTCACATCCATTTACCAGGATTTTACACACAATAGCCCTGAGATTTAACTCTGAGTAATGCTTTCCAAAAGGTCCTGAAAACACACAACGCTGGCCTATGTTTCAGCAAAGAGTTAAGATAAGGTGCAGGAAGAAGGGGAGTGTATAGTTAAACAGAATTTTGCCTGAGCCTTCCCTGCCCCTCATTACATATGCACCTATGTAAATGTCATTATCTTTTAGCAGATATACCATAATTTTAAATATCTTGGAGAGTCTGCCTCCTACAGTTGCCATTCTGTCAGACAGTTGCTGCAACATCTTAAAGAAGAGACACACTGTCCTCTCTCATGGAGACTTTTTTTGTTTTTTCCTTCTGTTGTTGTTTTTGTTGTCTATTTCTTTTAGTATAAAATATAATTTATTCCCCCTGAAAGCAAAGGATCATCTGGAAAATGCAATATAGCTTTCCCAACCCCCTGCCTAG
This sequence comes from Gopherus flavomarginatus, assembly GCF_025201925.1. Lineage (NCBI taxonomy): Eukaryota > Metazoa > Chordata > Testudines > Testudinidae > Gopherus > Gopherus flavomarginatus. The sequence continues at coordinate 146,381,830 of NC_066618.1, read as the reverse complement.
GAAGGGAGTATGCTGACACAAGACTCATGTTCTCCAATGTTCTGAAAAGACTTTCAGCAAAATCAAAGCCAAGATTCAATGTTTCTAGTATTAAAAAAGCCAAGCAGAAAAATGTTTTAAAAAAACTTAACGATGTATTGCTTTCTTTATACATCATATAAGCAGCAAAAGACACAACTCTCTCTCCCCCTCTCCCTCCCGGTCATCTTTAAAGGGGTATTTTTCAGATACATTGTGTCATTATGAACAGAATTGTTCTTACATGTCATCTAGCCAGACAAGAATATTTTTGAATCACAGCCTCAGGCCCTCAGGAAAGAATTTTCTCTTTCCTTGACAAGCCAGGGAGTTGTCTCCATGCAATACATCTTGGAGCTGTCCATTAAAGGTCTAAAATGCATCAGAGAGACAAACTTGTCTCTCTCACCAACAGAAGTTGGTCCGATAGCATATATTACATCACCCACCTTGTCTTTCTATTATCATGGGACTGGCATGGCTAAAATTACACTCCATATTAATTCAGACAGTGATTCAGACAGTCAAACATTGGCGGTTATCATATTGAGGTGTCTGGGAGAGAAGTCTTTGACAAACTTTATTTATATGAATCAGATGTAAATGCTGATGTATTTGGGTCTCTCACATAAGCATATCCAAAAATAAAACAAATAAAAATCCTCCTACAGGGGTGGTAACAGATAGCAAAAGAAAGCCCTAGGTATCATTAGGATGACATATTTCAACTTCTCTTCCTCGCTCTCTCTAAACTGTTGTGCTTTTGTGTGCTGTGTCAGCTTCAAGAGATGATAATAAAAGCCTAGACTGCCTCAGACAAAAAGAAAATTTTTGGTGAGCAAGGATCACAGTCTTGAAAAGGAAAGACCACTATAACAAAATAAAATATAGCTCTCCTTTAAGCAGTTCCTAGCTATGAAATACAAAGAAGAGCCTCTTAAAGCACTTAACATGGAACATGAATGAACCTAGCAACTCCTTTTTGACACCAGAAAATCTGTATATGATTCAACCCAGGCAGTGATTTCAGTAATGTGCCTACTGTGCTTTAAAGCAGTTGAGCTCATAAGCAAATCTGCATGATAGAAAAGGACATACTGTTTCAAGATAATCATAATGCTATTGTATTATTTGGAGGGCTTTAACATTGGCAGCTGTATATATTAAGTCTTTCTTTGGAGAATTTATATCATCATTTCTTAATAGACACAAATAGTAAATTAATTTAACTAAAGGGCCAAGTTCACATTAGCTCTTCACATCTGCATACCTTCATTTGTGTCTGAGTTTACAGTTTGTCTTTGATTTATTTATTTAAGAAGAAAAGTTGGTGGGGAAGGATGTAATCTCTCTACTTGTTCTCTGGTGGAGTTTGAGGGCACAGATTAAGTGGGGTTGGGGATGGGAAAGGTGGCTTGTCCTAAGGAGGATGTAAGGCCCAGCAATGTAATGTCAGGCAGGTTGAAGGGCATTCTAGATTGGTGGTCAGCATTCACACGAGCAGAGACGGTGCTAGATATTTTGCTGCCCCAACCACGGCAGGCAGGCTGCCTTCGGTGGCTTGCCTGCGGGAGGTCCCTGGACCTGAGGATTTGGCAGCATGCCTGCGGGAAGTCCACTGAAGCCATGGGACCAACAGACCCTCCGCAGGCATGCCGCCAAAGGCAACCTGCCTGCTGCCCTCGCAGCAACTGGCAGAGCGCCCCCTGTGGCTTGCCGCCCCAGGCACGCACTTGGCATGCTGGTGCCTGGAGCTGCCCCTGTACCCAAGAGGTCCAATAGGCAGGAGATTCAATCCCAGGTGAACACACAGCAAGGCAGCTGGTAGAGTCAGGCAAAGCAACAGGCAGGATTGGGTGGAGCAGGAGAATACTCCCCTTCCCCCATAGGTGAGAGGCAGTAGTTATGTCAACTGAACAATGCTTCCATTGAACAAGTGCTGTCTACACAGCGAGAGAGGCGGGTAAGTCATCTTAACTACACCACTTAGATGTGAATTTTTAACATCCCTGAGCAATGCAGTGAAGCTGAATTAATTTTCTGGTGTAGAGTATGCTTAAGTGTTTGTGTTTATTCTAGCTTTGTCACTGTAGCAGGAAGGTGAAATCTAACTGTCAGATTATGTAATTGGTGAATTAGATAGGAGCATAAGAAGAGCTAAGAGCTTTGTAGATGCTCATTACAGGGATGGCTTTTCATGAAGTATACCTTGGTGATGGCAAGGGGGCTCTCATCTTAGTCCCCTTCAGCAAATCCCCTTGACTCTTACTCAGCAACAATCATGAACTCTGGCTGAAACGGGTTTATTTAGATCCCTTCGTGCTAGAGTTAATTAATAATTATTATGTTGATTATAATGATAATGATTATAATCACTATTTATTATCATTAACTTTTGTATATAGTGTGATGCTGGCTAGCAGATTGCCTGCTCAGGATAGAGCAATAGGGCAATCCACTTGTGCATGAATATCAAGGAAATGTTCAAAGGTCATAGCATGTTCAAGCCAATTCACTTGGTAGAACCAATCAAAAGGAAATGTTAATAGTATTGTGGCGGGTTTGGTCACAGAGCTCCCCTTGGATTACCTCTGAGCCCATTTTCCTTGCCAGCTTGGGACTCCAGAACCCTGCCTTGTTGGGCCAGACATGCTAGTCTGTGGCAACACAGGATCAGGGGCTGGTCCATGCCCCCAAAGCTGCAGACTTTAACTGAAAACAGCTAAACAAGTTACCTGCCTCCAGCACCCAGACATCCAGCTCCCAATGGGATCCAAACCCCAAATAAATCTGTTTTACTCTGTATAAAGCATATACAGGGTAAATTCATAAATTGTTCACTCTCTATATCACTGATAGAGAGCTATGCACAGCTGTTTGCTCCCCCAGGTATTAATCACTTACTCTGGGTTTACTAATAAACAAAAGTGATTTGATTGTATTAAGTATAAAAAGTAGGATTTAAGTAGTTTCAAGTAATAATTGATGGAACAAAGTAAGTCACCAAGCAAAATAAACATTAACACACAAGTCTAAGCCTAATGCATTAAGAAACTGATTACAGGTAATATCTCAGCCTCAAAGAGGTTCCAATAAGCTTCTTTCACAGACTAGACTCCTTTCTAGTCTGGGCCCAATCCTTTCCCCTGGTACAGTCCTTTTAGTTCCAGCAGGCATCTCAGGTGGTAAGCAGGGGTTTTCTCAGGACTGGCAGACCTTTTTTTATAGCTTTGGCACAAGGCAGGAATCTTTTGTCTCTCTGGATCCTCACCCCTCCTTCTAAATGGAAAAAAGCCAGATTTAAGATGGATTTCATTATCAGATGACATGGTCACATGTCACTGTAAGACCCCTAGTCTCCATTCCCCATTGGCTGGCCCACACATACACAGGAAGGCTTTGAAGTAACTAAGGCCATTTACAACTGATTATTTCTGGAGCACTCTTAATGGCCTCCATTTAATATGTTTATATCAGTGATACAAGTTTATATCTTATTCTCCTAACTCCAGATATAGAAATAATACATGCAAACAAGCTTTCTAATGACACCATACAAGGGGCACTTAGTGAAAAGCATATTCCAGTTATGTCATATTCATAACCTTATTTCCGTAAAGCATATGGAGTGCAACATCACAGTATTGTTTTCTCCTATCTGTATTTTGTTGTCTGCTATCACATTACATGTAGTTACATTACGTATACGCTGTAATGAAATAATCCTATATCAAAGGTGTATTTACTTGATGTTTAAACGATGTTAAAACTAATGAAATATTGCTGGTAACTAAATGCATTATGTATGCAACAATAATTGGATTGCCCATCAAATGGGTTTGGAGCCTTGGAACAGTAAATGAAGAAGCATGCTAACTTCAAAGCATGGGTCATTGTGTTTGATTGTGGAAAATCCACAGATCCAGTCTGTGTTTAGTCAACAGAAGAAAAGTCCATGCTGTGATGGAGACACTTTCCAGATTGCTTTCCAGGGAAGATAGCTATAAGAATGGATCCAGGGAGCAATCCTGTATTTCTGAGCTGTCTTGGACGCTTACAGGGAGTGCTCAAGATGCAAAGACAGGTCTCCAAAGTTATTTTGCGCAACCCTGCGAGATTATGGAAAACTAGCAGATTACTACATCTCTGCTATCATTTTGGACTTACACATTTTGACTCACCTGTATTTTACTTGCTTTAACCTCTCAATAACTTATTTATTTTTCCTATCTAACAAATCTTCAGTTGGTTTACTAGAATAATTTGCTGTAAGATCTTTGGTATGAGATACAGAGTATCTATTGACCTGGGATAAGTGACTGAACCCTTGAGGTTGGGAGTAACCTGATATAAGGTGATTTTTGGTTTCAATAACCTTTCATCACAAAGTCCAATTTTTCTGGTTGGCAAAGATGGGCCAGACAGCCTAATGTGACTGTGTGTGGCTCCATGGTATGATTAATATAGTAATCCAGGAGTGCACATTTGTTACTGGCTTGGTGAAATCTAATGATAGAACACACCACCTGTTTCAGGTGTCTGCCCTGTTTCCTGATAGTCTGACCTGAGCTTGGCACTCTGAGTGGTAAACTATACCAGGAAGTGTGACTTACAGTACATGTGTTAATGCACTATTAAAGCAAAATTCTCTTCTCCATTTATTTATCTTATGTACATAGATGAAAAATATGGAGCCAAAGTACATGCTGTGTCAAAAATCTGCTAGATGAAATTGACCAAAGAAATACACATCATCACAAACTATTGAATTCTGAACATCGACTTTTAGAAAATGTAATTATAGGTTCCTTAAAAACAAGCAGAACATGCTGAGCCCAAGGCTGCTATCAAAGTATTTTACAGAATACTGTCACCAAGGTCACACAATAATGAAAAAAAACAAAGGGCCAGATTCAGCTCTCAGTTTCACCAATGTAAATCTGGAATCATTTCAGTTCAGTGATGGCAATGCTCTGGATTTACACCTTTTTATCTGAGAGCAGAATCTGCCATTGTAGTACACTGTGGGTTTTTTGTTAAACTTCAGTTTATTTAGCTTTCTTGCTGTGACATGCTTCCTTAGAGAAGTCTGCTTTCCAATTTAAATATGAACTGGTTTGACTTCTCAAAATTGAAAAGAATTACTCACTCTCTAATTATTCAAAACAAATAAATAAATAAATAACCCAGTAATTTTCTGCCTCTGAAATATTTTCTCAGAAGTTATTTTTCTTATTGGGTTTGGGGTGGGGGGGTGGTTGGGTAAGGTATGTAATCATAGTGGAAGCACTATTTGCAGTGTCAGCCCTGGTCTACAATAGAAAATTTGATTGAAATAACCACGTTGGTCAGGAGTGTGAAAAATCCAAACCCCTAAGCAGCGTAGTTAAGCCAACCTAAATCCCCATGCACACAGCCCTAGGTGGAAGTGTTGTACCAATTATATTAGACCAGTAAAAACCAGCAGGATCTTATTAAAGGGGACAAGGCAAAGATGCCACATTTATTATGATAACAATTTATGACTAATAACTAATATCTTAATTCTTATACACACACATTATACCTATTACCTATACACACACACACACACTCACATTATACCTAATACCTATACACACACACATACACACATTCACACACACACACCTACATTCATCAGCTGTTCTGCAGCTGCTGCATAGTTACCAGTCCTGAAGATAGCTTAAGTTCATGGCTTGATTTTGCAGCTTGGGTTCCCAGCTTGGGAAAGCTGGGCACAAGGACAAGCTGGATCACTGATGTCCTTCCGTGTTGGCAGCAGAATGTTACCCAGAGTCTCTCATCTCACCCTTCTGTTTTATAGGCTTTTAGTTTGGATTCAAAGTCTAAAGGTCTTGCTGTGTCACACTGCCTCTGGGTTTAGATTGATCACCCATCAATTGCAGGCGTGACTTTCAGCCTTGGACCTGGCTTTGATCTTCCTTCTGTTGTTCTGTTGTCCTTTTCTTTTTAGGGTGGATGCTTCTTACTTTGTTTAGGGCTGTTGTCTAGGTCTTCAGCCGTTGGTATTTGAACTTTATCTCATCAGGACAGGCTGGGGCTGGAGGTTGATTCTATCATTTACAGCAGGGTTTGCAAAAATGAAGGTTGGAGGAAGCTTTTACAAAATGGAGTGAGTGTTTTAAAATGGGGTTTGAATTACAATATGGAACAGAAGTTACAGTATAGACAAGTGTAGTGAATGGTGAACAGAAGTTACATTAATAAAGTGAACAATTGAAAACAATTTCATTTATCAGTTCTACAGAAGGAGGAACTTTAGTACCAACTCCTGGGGAGGTGGATTACCTACACTAACAGGACAATCCCTCCTGTTAACACAGGTAGTGTTTTTAATGAAGCACAACAGTGGCCCAGCTATGCTGCTGTAGCGTTTTAAGTGCAGGCAAGCCGCTAGAAAAAAGTGTAATTGTCTTATGTCTAATTATACTAGCAGCAAAGAGTCCTGTGGCACCTTATAGACTAACAGACGTTTTGGAGCATGAGCTTTCGTGGGTGAATACCCACTTCCTCAGATGCATGTAATGGAAATATCCAGGGGCAGTTGTATATATGTGTGCTAGCAAGCAAGCTAGAAATAACGAGGTCAGTTCAATCAGGGAGGATGAGGCCCTGTTCTAGTAGTTGAGGTGTGAAAACCAAGAGAGGAGAAACTGGTTCTGTAATTGGCAAGCCATTCACAGTCTTTGTTCAATCCTGAGCTGATGGTGTCAAATTTGCAGATGAACTGAAGCTCAGCAGTTTCTCTTTGAAGTCTGGTCCTGAAGTTTTTTTGCTGCAGGATGGCCACCTTAAGGTCTGCTATAGTGTGGCCAGGGAGGTTGAAGTGCTCTCCTACAGGTTTTTGTATATTGCCATTCCTAATGTCTGATTTGTGTCCATTTATCCTTTTCCGTAGAAACTGTCCAGTTTGGCCGATGTACATAGCAGAGGGGCATTGTTGGCATATGATGGCGTATATTACATTGGTGGATGTGCAGGTGAATGAACCAGTGATGGTGTGGCTGATCTGGTTAGGTCCTGTGATGGTGTCGCTGGTGTAGATATGTGGGCAGAGTTGGCATCGAGGTTTGTTGCATGGATTGGTTCCTGAGCTAGAGTTATTATGGTGTGGTGTGCAGTTACTGGTGAGAATATGTTTCAGGTTGGCAGGTTGTCTGTGGGCAAGGATCGGCCTGCCACCCAAGGCCTGTGAAAGTGTGGGATCATTGTCCAGGATGGGTTGTAGATCCTTGATGATGCGTTGGAGGGGTTTTAGCTGGGGGCTGTATGTGATGGCCAGTGGAGTCCTGTTGGTTTCTCTCTTGGGTTTGTCTTGCAGTAGGAGGCTTCTGGGTACACATCTGGCTCTGTTGATCTGTTTCCTTATTTCCTCGTGCGGGTATTGTGGTTTTGAGAATGCTTGGTGGAGATTTTGTAGGTGTTGGTCTCTGTCTGAGGGGTCAGAGCAGATGCGGTTGTACCTCAGTGCTTGGCTGTAGACAATGGATCGTGTGATGTGCCCGGGGTGGAAGCTGGAGGCATGAAGGTAGGCATAGCGGTCGGTGGGTTTTCGATATAGGGTGGTGTTAATGTGACCATCACTTATTTGCACCGTGGTGTCAAGAAAGTGGACCTCCCGTGTAGATTGGTCCAGGCTGAGGTTGATGGTGGGGTGGAAGCTGTTGAAATCATGGTGGAATTTTTCCAGAGTCTCCTTCCCATGGGTCCAGATGATGAAGATGTCATCAATGTAGCGTAGATAGAGAAGGGGTGTGAGTGGACGAGAGCTGAGGAAGCGTTGTTCCAGGTCGGCCATGAAGATATTGGCATATTGTGGGGCCATGCGGGTGCCCATAGCAGTGCAACTGATCTGGAGATATATATTGTCATCAAATTTGAAATAGTTGTGTGTAAGTATAAAGGCACAGAGCTCAGCAGCCAGTTGTACTGTGGCATCATCAGGGATAGTGTTCCTGACAGCTTGTATTCCATCTGTGTGTGGGATGTTTGTGTAGAGGGCCTCTACATCCATGGTGGCTAGGATGGTGTTTTCTGGGAGGTCACCAATGCATTGTAGTTTCCTCAGGAAATCAGTGGTGTCGCGGAGATAGCTGGGAGTGCTGGTGGCATAGGGTCTGAGTAGAGAGTCCATATATCCAGACAGTCCTTCAGTGAGAGTGCCAATGCCCGAGATGATGGGGCGTCCAGGATTTCCGGGTTTGTGGATCTTGGGTAGTAGATAGAATAACCCTGGTCAGGGCTCTGGGGGTATGCTGATTTCTTCTGGTGTAAGTGTAGGGAGTGTCCTGAGTAGATGCTGTAGTTTCTTAGTGTATTCCTCAGTGGGATCTGAGGGAAGTGGCCTGTAGAATTTGGTATTGAAGAGTTGTCTGGTTGCCTCCTTTTGATAGTCAGACCTGTTCAGTTCATCTGCAAATTTGACACCATCAGCTCAGGATTGAACAAAGACTGTGAATGGCTTGCCAATTACAGAACCAGTTTCTCCTCTCTTGGTTTTCACACCTCAACTGCTAGAACAGGTCCTCATCCTCCCTGATTGAACTGACCTCGTTATTTCTAGCTTGCTTGCTAGCACACATATATACAACTGCCCCTGGATATTTCCATTACATGCATCTGAGGAAGTGGGTATTCACCCACGAAAGCTCATGCTCCAAAACGTCTGTTAGTCTATAAGGTGCCACAGGACTCTTTGCTGCTTTTACAGATCCAGACTAACACGGCTACCCTCTGATAATTATACGAGGTAGAGTTTGACAGTTTCTAGTGCAGATAGATTATACAGCTAACTGTCTGTGGATGAGAGGGTCCTTGTTTGTTTCAGATGTTGTAGTTATTATTATTAGCAATTTGATCAATCAAACCCAAAACTGAATTTTATAGGTTAAGGGAAAGAGGCAGATTGTAAAGATAAACTAGGTTAGTGGATGCTAGAAGGAGGGTCCTGATACATAGGCATGGCAAAGCTAGGAGAGAAGTCCTATAGGCTAAATTTAAACTGCCAGATAAGAAATTGAAGTCCAGGACCTTGATGACAGCATTCTCTGAAATGCTTCCAGTTCGACATGCCGGGCCAGATAGAGTGTCAAAGATTGGATGAGACAATGGTATTTGGAGGACAGATTTAAGTTTATTAAGAACTGAGGAACCTTTGGGAAAAGTAGGAGACCATACAGGAAGGATGAGCTCCATATAAACCAAAATGAACCTGATTGCTGGCATGTAAAACAAAAAATATTGTAGTGGAGTTTTTAAACTAAGGGCTGGGAGAAAGCCAACAGGTGTGGAGGAGCACTCACTTTAGACAGAAACATCCCTTAGGGAAGGATCTATTAATGGAGATTCACTAGATCCTAGTATAGTGGAAGTTGATAAAGTATAGGTAGGAGCTGAAGAGAAACCATCAAACGAAAAAGAGTGTCATTCAGTTACATCACATGAAATCAGGCAACCAAATAATGACATTTTTTTCTAAGTTCTTGCATACAAACACTAGAAATATAAATGTTGAGATGGGTAGACTGGTACTAAATGAGGATATTGATATAATAAGCATCACAGAAATTTGGTAGAATAATGATAATTAATGGGACATGGTAATACTTTGTACTATTAATATATATGACAGAGTAGGTCATGCTAGTGGGAGGAGTAGCAATATATTTGAAAGAGTGCATAGAGACAAATATAGTAAAAAACTTAAATGACTCAAACTGTACCATAGAATCTATATGGATAGTAATTCCATGCTTGAATACGAATATAGTCAGGGCCAGCTTTAGGAAGTGCGGGGCCCAATTCGAATATTTTCAGCAGGGCCCTGGCAGGGATGACTTAAAAAAAAAGGTGAAAAAAAAAAGCCTCTCATTTCTTTCATGTATTATTTACTTTCCATAACTATATGAATAATAAAATTATATATTATATACATTGCATCATATATGCTGTTGATTGGCTATTAATGACCGCCTTTTCACATGTGTGGGTCCCCACCACTCCCTGGGGGTGTGCGCATGTGTTGGTCCCAGCTGCTCCCTGCCCCCCTCATTGAAGCAGGTGTGCAGGGTTACTGCCCTGGAAACTGCAGGGCAGCAGTGGACATGGGGCTGGCTGGAGGCAGGGCAGGGGCTGACTGGAGGTCGGGTCTGGATGCAGGCAGGGCAAGGGGTGTGGGGCTGGTTGGAGACAGGGGGTGTGGGGCGGGCTGGCTTCAGGCAGGGCAGCAGGGGGGTGTAGCAGGGGTTTGCAGGTCTGGAGACAGCAGAGTGTGGAACTGGCTGGCTTCAGGCAGTGGGGTGCAGCAGGGGTTGACTGGAGACAGGGCAGAGGGTGCGGGCTGGGCAGGGTGTGCAGGGCTGGTGCGGGCAGCAGTGTGTATGGGGCTGGCTGGCTTTGGGCAGGGCTGAAGGGGTGTGTGACAGGGGTTGGCTGGAGACAGGACAGGGGGTTTGGTAGGGGCTGGCTGTGGGCATGGGGTGCAGAGCTGGCTGCAGGCAGGGGGGGCCGGACTGGTGTGGGCAGGTCAGGGGGTGCAGCAGAGGCAGCTGGAACCCCAGCCCTTTAAGTAGCCCCCCAAACCCTCTTCTACCCCACCCCGGACCTTTTAAATAGCCGCGGGAGCGCTGGGGAATGCATGGGGGAGGCGGGGCTCCGGTGGCTATTTAAAGGACCGAGGTGGCAAAGGCAACTGGAGCCCTGGGCCCTTTAAATAGCCCCCGGAGGCCCTCACTGCCCCAGGGCTCGAAGGGCTATTTAAAGGACCGAGAGCTCCAGCTGGGGTCGCAGGGCTTGCCACGCTCTGGCCGGAGCTCCAGCCGGGGTCGCAGGGCTTGCCGCGCTCCAGCCGGAGCCACCAGGATTGACACACTCCGGCTGGAGCGTGGCAAGCCCCGCCACCCCGCTCTCCCAGCTGGAGCCCCGGCCTGAGGGCGGCAAGCCCTGCCGCCCCGGCTGGAGCTCTAGCTGGGAGAGCGGGGCCGCGCCGCGCTTCTGCCGGCGCTTCGCTCAAAGGAGCGGGACCATGGAAGACCCCGGAGCAGACCACAGCCGGGGACCGGGGTAAGTTTAAAAAAAAAATTAAAAAGGTGCCTAAGGCGAGGGGCCCTCTTAGGCACGGGGCCCGATTCCCCGGAATCGGTTTGAATTGGCCTAAAGCCGGCCCTGAATATAGCAGTAGGAAAATACTGCTGTTTACCTGACCGGCTGGTGACAGTGACTGTGAAATGCTCCTGGAGATTAGGGAGGCTACAAAAATAGAAAACTCAATAATAATGGGGGATTTCATCTATCCCATGTTGACTGGGTACATGTCACCTCCAGGATACAATCCAGAGATAAAATGACTAGACACCATTAATGACTACTTCTTGGAGCAGCTGGTCCTGGAACCCAAAAGGGGAGAGGAAATTCTTGAATTAATCTTAAATGGCACACAGGATCTGGTCCAAGAGGTGAATATAGCTAGCCTACTTAGTAATAGCAACCATAATGTAAATACATTTAACATTATTGTGGAAATGACACACCACACTAACAATTAACTTCAGAAAGGGGAATTACCCACAAAAAATATGGAAGCTACTGAAATGGAAATAAAAAAGAACAGTCACAAGAGTGAAATTCCATTAAGCTGCATGGAATTTTTTTTAAAAAACACCATAATAAAGTCTCAAATTCAATGTATACCCCAAATTAAAAACAAACAAAAATACCCAACAATAGTAAGAGGAGCAACAATTAAATAAATAAATAAATAGGAAAAAAAAAAGCCACCATGGCTAAACAACAGAGTAAAAGAGTCAGTTACAGGCAAAAAGACATTATTTAAAAAATGGAAGTCAAATCCAACTGAGGAAAATAGAAAGGAACATAAGTTTTGGCAAATCAAGAATAATTAAGCATGCAAAAAAGTATTTGAAGAGTAACTAGTAAAAGACACAAATAACAGCAATTTTTTAAAGTAAATAGAAGTAGGAAGCCCACCAAATAATCAGTGGGGCCATTAGACAATTGAGGAGCCAAAAGAGCACTCAAGGAAAAGAAAACCATTGCAGAGAAGCTAAATGAATTCTTTGCATCATTTTTTTACTGCAGAGTATGTTAGGGAGATTTCCACAAATGAGCCATTCTTTTTTTTTGGAAGAAATGGATACATTAAATGGCAATAAGTCACCATGATGAGATGGCATTCACAGAAGAGATCTGAAGGAACTCAAATATGAAATTGTAGAACTAATCACTGTAGTATGTAACCTATCGTTTAAATCAGTCTGTGTGCTAGATGACTGTAGGATGGCTACTGTAACACTCTTTAAAAAAAAGAGGTCCAGAGGCAATACCAGCAATTATAGACTGATAAGCGTAACTTCAGTATTAAGTAAATTGGTTGAATTACACTAAAGAATAGAAATATAGACACATAGATGAACAAGGAATATTGGGGGAGAGTCAACATGGCTTTTGTACTGGGAAATCATGCCTTAACAGTCTATTAGAATTCTTTGAGGGAGTCAAGAAATCTGTGGACAAGGGTGATCCAGTTGATATTGTGTACTTGGACTTTTAGAAAGCCTTTGACAAGGTCCTCACCAAATCCTCTTTAGCAAAGTAAACAGTCATGGAATAAGAGGGAAGGTCCTCTCATGGATCAGTAACTGGTTAAAAGACAGGAAACAAAGGGTATGAATAAATGATAAGTTTTTACAATGGAGATTGGTAAATAAGTCACCTGCATGGCACTGGACCTGTGCTATTCAACATACTCATAAATGATCTGGAAAAAGGGGTAAAGAATGAGGTGGCAAAGTTTGCAGATGATACAAAATTACTCAGGCTAGTTAAATCCAAAGCTGACTGTAAAAAGTTACAATGGTATCTCACAAAACTGTCTGATTGGGCAAGAAAACGGCAGATGAAATTCAATGTTAATAAATGCAAAGTAATGTATATTGGAAAACATAATCCCAATTATACCTACAAAATGATGAGGTCTAAATTAGCTGATCCCACGCAAGAATGATCTTGCAGTCATCATGAACAGTTGTCAGAAAACATCTGCTCATTGTGCTGTGCTAGTCAAAAAAGCTAACAGAATGTAAGAACCATTAGGAAAGGAATAGACAATAAGACAGTATATATAATAATGTCTCTGTATACATACGTTACTCCCACACCTTAAATACTGCATGCCATTCTAGTCACCCCATCTCAATAAAAAGATATATTACAGGGATCGGCAACCTTTGGCACACAGCTCTGTAGGGTAAGCACCCTACTGAGCCGGGCTGGTTTGTTTATTTGCCGCTTCCGCAGGTTCATCCAATTGCAGCTCCCACTGGCCACGGTTCACCACTCTAGCCCAATGGGGGCAGCAGGAAGCCATGGCCAACACATCCTTCGGCCTGCGCAATGTCCCACAGCCCCCATTGGCCTGGGATGGCGAACTGCGGCCCGTGGGAGCAGCGATTGGCCAAACCTGCGGAGGCAGCAGGTAAACAAACCAGCTCGGCCCATCAGGGTGCTTACCCTACAGAGCTGTGTACCAAAGGTTGCCGATCTCTAATATATTAGAATTGGAAAAAGTTACAGAGAAGGGAAACAAAAACGATTAGGGGTATGGAACAGCTTCCATATGAGGAGAGATTAAAAAGCCTGGGTCTGTTCAGCTTGGAAAAGAATCAATAAGAGGGGATATGATAGAGATGTATAAAAATCATTAATGGTGTGGAGAAATTGAATGAAAAAGTGTTATTTACCACTTCAAATAACACAAGAACCAGGAGTCACTCTATGAAATGAATAGGCCACAGGTTTGAAATAAACAAGTGGAAGTACTTCTTCACATAATGCACAATCAGCCTGTGGAATGCATTGCTAGAGATGTTATGAAAGCCAACAGTATAGCTGGATTCAAAAAATAATTACATAAATTAATGGAAGATAGACCCACCAATGACTATTAGCCAAGAAGGTCAGGGATGCAATCCCATGGGTGTCCCCAAGCCTCTGACTGTCAGAAGGTGGAACTGCACAACAAGGGATGGATCACTCAAAAACTGACTGTAACAGGTTATGACAACACTGAACCATGGCAATGAGTGTATCTAAATTGAGTCATGTAAGGTGTCATATGAAAACTGGTAACACACTGGTCATTAATATTATTGTGTGACGTATATACAGGCAGTGTATGAAGAATTACAGATGTGAGCTCAAAAAACTGTGTTTAGCAAGCAATGCATAAGTCCAACCTGTCCTAGACAAAGGAATTTTGTTTCACTGGCTTCATAGAATCATAGATTATTAGGGTTGGAAGGGACCTCAGGAGATCATCTAGTCCAAACCCCTGCATTTTCTACTAGTTTCAAAATTATGGTCCAGTCCTCCTTATGCACCACAAAGTGCCATTTTGAACTTGATGGGGAGTTCAGAAGCATGTGGAATGCTCAGACACCAAAGAGAAAAAAAGAAAGCTGCAGACCTTTCCTTTATCATATAATGTAATACAGTTGTAGTAAAATGTGCCTCTTTTTCATTTACATGAAAGCCCTTTACACCAGACTACCAGTGTAAAGCGGCCTTAAAAGGGGCTGTGTCTCCACTGTAAATTAAGCAAGGTGAGGCCTGTCACCATGCTTCCATGGGTCAGAATTGAGAATACCAAATTCAAGACAAGCTGCTGAGAAATAGGGCAGACATACCCCAAAAATGGTGATTATTCTCCCATAAGATATACCAATCCAGTAACAAAAGTAAACACTTGTCTGACCACATTGGCTAACAAGAAGTCAGAATTGCAGCCTCCTTAGGTATTCCAGTCCTGGATTCAACGCCCAGACACTAGACTTAATGATGAGTGGCTATTTAAAACCAATTTCATCAAACAAAAGGGTTCTTCTGACCCCACAGGATCAGCCCCACATGCAGGTCAATATCTAACTCAGCTCTTACTCAAAAATCATGATGTTGCCAATATTTAGTATCTATAACCTAAAGGTTTATTTATAAACAGAAAGAAAGTGAGAGTTAAAATTGGTTAAAGATATCAAATACATACAATAATTGCAAAGTTCTTGGATCAGGCTTGTAGCAGTGATGGAATAAACTACTGGCTTGTTAAGTCTCTAGTTGTTTCCAAATCACTGGAAGGTCCCCAGTCCTTTGGTTAGAAGGATCCCATTAGTATAAGTTCATAGTCCAGAGGTTTGAGCAGGGAAGAGGCAAAACTGAGATGTTTCCAGGGCCTTTTATAGTTTCTTCCAAGTAAAGGGAATCCCATTGTTCTCACTGTGGAAAATTACAGGTAATAAGATGGTGTTTGGAGTCACAAGGGCAAGTCACATGGCCATGCATGATTTTGCTTAGTCATAGCAGAGGCCACTACAGGAAAGTCCATTAAGTGTAGATAGGCATTTTCCATGGTCCATCTCGAGTTAAGTGTTTCTTGAGGAGCCATTTAACTTGAATAGTCCTTTCAAGATATGCAGGCTAAATACCATGTTGGCGTTACCACAGGAGCAAACATTTGAAATACAAATACATAGTTAATATTCATAACTTCAGATACAAAAATGATACATGCATACAAATTGCATAATTGTATTCAACAAATCATAACATTTCAATAGACAATGTACTTGACATACTTTGTGCAAGATTTGTTGCAATTATATAACAATGGTAGCAACAAAGATCTACATAGTCATATTTTAATCAGATAATGTCACAAGGCCAAAGAAAAAGAAAAGCATATTTATAAGTATGGACTGCAGAGCGATCAGGAGAGTAAGTGGAAGAAAATGACCTCTTAACAGTCAAAACAGGGGATGAAGACTATACCCCCTAGTCTTCCTGCCCCTTGAAACAGGGTTAATTAAATTTGGGAAAATATGAGCAGAACCAAAATATTATTTTGGTATCCATCACTGAGGGGAAAATAGGATACAGAAACCTCAGAATCTATTCAAGCTGGATCCTTCTGGAGTATTAGGGGTGCTGATAACTTGATGCAACTATGCAAACTGCTTAGGCAAAGATTGTAACTTACTAGAAATAAGTTTTAGTCAGTAGAAAGCAT
This sequence comes from Gopherus flavomarginatus, assembly GCF_025201925.1. Lineage (NCBI taxonomy): Eukaryota > Metazoa > Chordata > Testudines > Testudinidae > Gopherus > Gopherus flavomarginatus. The sequence goes on along the minus strand of NC_066618.1, from coordinate 146,365,692 downwards.
GTTGTTTGCTTTATTTGTAACCTTTCCTGTCTCGCTCACTCTTACTTGTAAATCACCTAAATCTACATTCTTTATTAATAAACTTTGTGACAGAGTGCTAGTAACAGCACCCTGATTGCTGACATTGCTGCAGCACAAAGAAGGCTGCAGGATCAGCTGTGAGCAATGAAACACTTTCTGTTGGGGGATCGTGAGCCCCTGGGTGGTAATTATTGAGCTCATAATGTAACTGAGAGGATATAAGTAGAAGGAATGGATGGAAGAGTCAGAAGAGAAGTTGTGCTATGAGATGCCTATGTTATGTACGTAGATGAGCAGAGGAATAAAAGGTCTATATGGTGAAAGGAAAACAACTGGGGCGTGTTTATGGCAGTAACTGGCTAGACAGTAAGGCATGTAGGGTACCTAAGGCAGTACCTTATGACATACTTATTTTTGTTTTATTACAAAGCCATTTCAATGCTGTGTATTTAACTGAACTGTGGAACTTCAGCCAAATTTTCAGGATGGTGTTTGTTCTGTCTCTTTGGAGGCAGCAAACTGTGGATAACTTCTGTGAGTATCCAGTGTGAGAGACTGGATGCTACCAGGAGATTCCTGTGGGGAGACCTGGGAATGGCAGGAGTTTTGGTGTCATTGTACTTGGCATAACCAGGCTGCTGGAAGCCAGGGTGAGGCCATTATGGTGTAAGACAAAGCAGCACAGAAGTGCCCAGGGTTACAGGGCAGGCAGTGACCCAACCCCTTAATTAATCTGGGTGAATCCCCAAAGCATCACAAAAGTCCAAATAAATTGTAGTTTATTAATAGTGATGGTCTTAACATACTAAGGACATAAAATTTACATAGCAATATTCATAGGCAAGTGTGAGCTCAAATCCTCTAGATAGATTTTAAATAAAGGGTAGATATTTTTGAGCAACTATTTGTAACTGATATGAATGCAAAAAATGGTTAATTAAATATCAGACTTCAAAATTATAAGCATTTTTAGTGAGGTGCAGAAATGTATTTCCCCTTTTCTCTGAAATCAGGAGCTGGACACAGACAAAAGGTGGATTCTGGGCTTGATGAATCAATGGTCTGTTGTGATATGGCAAATCCTTGGTTCCTATGGAAAACTATTTTGAAAGTCATCCAAGTGGATTAGCTGTGACAGGGCAAAAAATGTACATGCTGATGTGTACAAGCACAGAAAGGATTACAGCCTTTCTTGGCTAAGAAGAGGAGTATTTCCCTTCTGCTCCAATCTCACCTCCTTTAGTTACATGCTTCCTGGAGTAAGGGCTGCTTAGATTATGGCTCCAGCCACACACGGATCACTGGGTAATACAGTGTTGACTACATCTGTCTAAAGAGCTTGCTGTGTCTTCCTCCTTAACATCTGTAAATGCTTTTCGATGCAGGAAGTTAGTTCTCAGCAAGCTAGGGTGTGAATTTACATCACACTAGCTATTCTGTACTAATTCCCCATTTTGACACTCTTCCTGTGAACGAAAAATGCCTTTGGGTGGAGTAGCTTAATAGACTTTGGAGCGTATTAAGCTAAAGTGCACAAAGGCATTTTTTGGTCACAGTGTCTACCCATGGAGTTAGTGGGGAATAGCTAGTGCGGAGTAAATTCACAGCCTGGCATCAGACACCATGATGGGTGTGGTCAGGCCTATGGGTTTGAGTGGTGGCAGTTGGACTTATTGGTGGGAGCCCCAGGTCAGAGGTTAATCGGCTTTCATTCAGGGATGACTCATCTCCTTGTACCTAGCTAGCTCCGCACTAACTTTCCTGTGTAGACAAGCCCTAAAATCTAGCCTTTTTAATCTCTTCACATAGGTAAACTTCTCAGCCTGGTCCTCCTCCTCTCTAGCCTCCCTAAAAACTCCCTTGACAGACTCAAATCCATTCAAAATGCTGTTGTTAAGATTATCTTCTTGTTCTGTCCATATCTTATCCTCTGCTCCTCCAAAAATTTGAATCCTTTCACTGGCTCCTCTAGGTCCACTTCATCAACTACAACCTTCTTGTCCTCACCTTTAAGGCCCTACCCACCCTATCCCCTACTTACTTGTCTGCCACTATAGCTTATCATTTTTCCCACCACCTCCTCGTTTCCAGCCTGCATGGTCCAGTGGTCTGATTCTTCCACAAGCATCTTTGCACCTCTTTGATGACTTATATATAGAACGTGCCCCATCTGCAGTCTCAGAGGTGGGGGAAGGGCTTTGTCTGGAACACCAAGAAAAAGAAAGCCCTTGACAGCCCCTCAGAATTGCTGTATACCTCTTTCCTCATGCAATTGAGGAATTGTGCTCTGTGGCTGATTGGTTGAACAAAGAGGTACAACATAGGCCTATTTTACTTATGTAAACCCAAGGGAAGGGTTTATAAGCTCTTCCCTGTACTTGGCGTGAGCATTCTGCATTGGAAAGGCTGCAAGGAGCCTGCTGTGTTTACACACATACCCATTACTGCATTGAGTCTCAGGGTGACCAGCAGGGTGCCATAGAGACTGGATGGAAAACATCCCCCGGAGCACAGAGGTGGGCATCCCCAGAAGTAGCAGCCCAGGGGCCAGGCCCTTTAAATATAGGTTAAAAGTAGATTTTTCCCTTGTGGGGACATCATGACCCTTGTTTTCCCCAAGCAGAAACCAAGAAGGATGGCAGTGACGATAGGTGTTCTCTTGGCCAGAGGTGGGTGAGTGGGCATAGGGCAGTTGATATCCTAGCCATGCTCTTCTCCCTACCAAGCTATGAGGGGAAATAAGAAGTGGGGGAGAGGCCAGGAGTTTTCCGGGGCTGGAATCAGTGATCTCGGGGAGGAAGTTGGAGGATCCTCTACACAAGGATTGAATGTTAGAGGAGTTTTCTGTTCCCTTGGATTTTCCAGGGACTAGCAGTAGTCTAAAGAGTAGGCTCCACCTGCTGCCAGTGGCTGGACTGTGAGACCAGAATGGGATTGTGGATTTTGTGGATCATATAGCCAAATCTTTAGGGGGGAGACAAAGCATTTGGCCATTTGCAGTCATGCCTTTGTGCAGAATTGGGGTAGCGACAGTAGCCAAAAGGGTGTGGGCCCTTCCAGCCAGCAGCATGTTACTGATCAAATACCTTTGAATCTTATGCAGATGGGGAATGTAGGACCAGGGGCCAAGGCCACTGAGCACTCCCCCATAGGGTAATGAGTTCCAAAAGCTGACACTCCTAGTCTTTTCAGTGAGAGAGAGTGAAACAGGAGTGGACTGTTCCAAATATGTTACACATTCTCAGAGCCAATAGAGATAATATTTAAAAGGTAATATATAGAAATTCTCATGATTGCCTAGGGAAACCATGACACAAACTGGGGCAGAGAGAAATCATAAGGGCATGATGAGTAATGGAGTAACTTGGATCTGGGAAAATGGGCATGCCAGCCACATGATTGTTTGACAGCATCCCTGCACAAGACATTGGCAGGGAGGCTTAGCCTTGTCAAAATATAGTAAATTAGTCTGTTAGATCCACTCTACATTTAGGGCTATGGCATGGACCCATTGGGAGGGATGTAGACTGATGGCTGCAGTGTGCACGGGAGTAAAGTGGGTACCAATCTTCTATTGAAATATGAATAGAATGAATGACTTTTTTTCATCCAGTGTTACCCTTTGTACCGATGGTGGTTTATATGTCATAATCATGATGATCATTTAGTTCATTTTGTGTGTGTTTAAGACTTTCCCACTTTTGTCATATAAAATGAAAAATGTTTGTGAATACTGAATTTAAAACAGCACCACATGAAACATGTTACTCTTGAAATGACAAGTCATTATAGACAGACAAAGCTCCATTGAAGTCAATAAAGCTACACCAATTTCCCCAGCTGGGAATCTGATCAATTCTTAGCTTCAAGAGGAAATCCTTGAAATATTGACTTTATGCAAACCCTTTCCCTGATTAGCCATTTTTCCCTTCCAAGGGATCAAGAACAAAAATGTGGGAGAGCTGCCAAGAAACAAAGCACTCTTTGTGTATAGGGTCTGATCCAGAGCCCATTCACATTAACGGTAGTCCTACCATTTCAGGCTATGTCATTCCTCTAGGCCAGGCCTGTACAACTCGTAAAGCAGCGAGGGCCACATTACTCCAAAGAAAACAGTTGAGGGCCGAAACCCCCCCAGCCCAGCAGAAACACTCCGCCCCAGCACCGCCCAGCCCTGCAGAAACAAACCCTCCTTTCCCAGTGCCGCCCCACCAAAACAGCTGTGGGCCAAAAAGGAAGGTTGGGGGTGGGGAGGTGATACTTGATTTTAAATCAACCAGGGGCTCCCAGCTGAAGAGCTGGCTGGGAGCCCTCAGGGTCAAATTAAAGGGCTCGGGGCTCTGGTGGCTGCAGGAACCCGGAGCATTGTGGGGCTGGGGCAGGGATTTAAAGGGCTCAGAGCTCCTGCTGCTGAGGGGAGGCCGAGCCCTTTAAATCCCAGCCCCAGCGCATCCGCTGGAGCCGCCGCTGGGATTCAAAGGGCTCTGGGCTGCCCGTGGCGGCGGGGAGGCCTGAGCCCTTTAAATCTCAGCCATGGCCAAGAATCTCTGCAGGCAGCTCAGAGCCCTTTGAAACCCAGCCATGGCTGAGATTTAAAGGGCTCTGGGCTCCCCACAGCTGTGGGGAGCCCAGAGCCTTTGAATCCCATCCGCAGCTGGCAGGGCCGGCTTTAGGAAGTGCGGGGCCCAATTCGAACATTTTCAGCGGGTCCCCAGCAGGGATGACTAAAAGAAAAAAAAATGTATAAAAAAAGCCTCTCATTTCTTAGCAACCGGTTCCCTATAAAAAGTTCTGCCACAGTAGGTATTTTTTGTACCAGTAGGGTTACCATACATCCGTATTTTCCTCCTGGATGGTGATTTAAGATCCAAAAAGCCTGACATGTCCGGGAAAGTACAGATGTATGTTAACCCTACTTAAAGTTCTTTTTTAAAAAGATGTGTCTGAACTAGAAATGAGCTCCGCCACTCCCTGAGGGTGTGCCAGGGTGCACGTGTGGGTCCCAGCTGCTCCCTACCCACCTCATTGAAGCAGGTGTGCAGGGTTACTTCCCTGGGAACTACAGGGCACCAGTGGACATGGGGCTGGCTGGAGGTGGGGGGGAGGTGGCTGGAGGTAGGGTCTGGCTGCAGGCTGGGCAAGGGGTGTGGGGCAGGCTGGAGACAGCGTGTGGGATGGGCTGGCTGGCTTCAGGCAGGGCCACAGGGGGGGTGCGGCATGGGTTGGCAGGGCTGGAGACAAAGGAGTGCAGGACTGGCTGGCTTCAGGCAGCGGGATGCGGCAGGGGTTGGCTGGAGACAGGGAAGGGGGTGCAGGGCTAGCTGGAGACAGGGGTTGGTGCAGGGTTGAAGGCAAGGCAGGGAGTGAGGGGCTGGCTGGAGACGAGCTGGCTGTGGGAAGTGGGTGCAGGGCTGGCTGCAGACAGGAACTAGTGCAGGCAGGGCAGGAGGTGTGGCAGGGGTTGGCTGCGGGCAACTGGTGCAGGAACAGGGGGTACAGACCATCCTCTATGGTGAGTGCCCCCTCCTCCTGCCTCCCCCACTAGGGTAGCAGTAGCAGCCCGTGGCTCAGGAGCTATTTAAAAGGCCTGGGGCTCCCCTGCTTCCACTGCCCCAATCCTGAAATAGCTGCAGGAGTCCTGGAGAAGTGGTGGGGCTCCAGAGGCTATTTAAAGGACCAGGGCAGCAAAGGCATCTGGAGACACCCCCCCCCGCTCTACCCCAGCGGTCTGGGGGCTATTTAAAGAGCCCGCGGCTCCCCTGCTTCTACCGCCCTAGCCCTGTAAATAGCTGAGGGAGCCCTGGGGAAGTGGTGTGGCTTCAGCGACTATTTAAGGACCGGTGCGGCAGATGCAGCTGGAGCCCCGGCCCTTTAAATAGCCCCCAGAGCCCCCCGCTACCCCAGGGCTCTGGGGGTATTTAAAGGGCCCAGGGCTCCCCTTCTTCTACCGCCCCAGCCCTTTAAATAGCCACAGGAACCCTGGGGAAGTGGTGGGGCTCCAGTGGCTATTTAAAGGGTCGGGGCGGTAGAAGCGATGGGAACCCCAGACTTTTTAAATAGCCCCCAGAGCCCCACAGCCCTACCCCAGGGCTCCAGCAGTGGAGCTCTGGTAGCAATTTAAAGGGCCTGGGAGCCACAGGCCTTTTAAATTGCCCCCTAGGGAAGCTGGGCCACCCCGCTACAGTGCACTGGCTTTTGCCGCTACACAGTACTGGGGCTTGGGCATGTGGTCCTCCTAGGGGCGGGCTGATTCAGGGGAATTGGTTGAATTGGCCTAAAGCCAGCCCTAGCGGCTGAGATTTAAAGGGCTCTGGGCTCTCTGTGGCTGGAGGCAGCCCAGAGCCCTTTGAATCCTGGCTGTGCCTGAGATTTAAAGAGCTCTGAGCTCGTGGCTGCCTGCAGCTCAGAGCCTTTCGAATCACCGCCACGGCTGAGATTTAAAGGGCTCTGGACTCCCCGTGGCTGCGGGCAGCCCAAAGCCTTTTGAATCCCGGCTGCGGCTGAGATTTAAATGGCTCTGGGCTCCCCACAGCTGCGGGCAGCTCAGAGCCTTTTGAATCCCAGCCGCGGCTGAGATTTAAAGAGCTCTGAGCTCCCCGCCGCTGCGGTCAGCCCAAAGCCCTATGAATCCCGGCCGTGGCTGAGATTTAAAGAGCTCTGGGCTCCCTGCCACTGTGAGCAGCCCAGAGCCCTTTGAATTGGGGCTGCGGCTGGGATTTAAAGGACTCTCGGCTCCCCGCCCCTGCGGGCAGCTCAGAGCCTTTTGAATCCCGGCTGCGGCTGAGATTTAAATGGCTCTGGGCTCCCCACAGCTGCGGGCAGCTCAGAGCCTTTTGAATCCCGGCCGCGGCTGAGATTTAAAGAGTTCTGAGCTCTCCGCCGCTGCAGTCAGCCCAGAGCCCTATGAATCCCGGCCGCGGCTGAAATTTAAATGGCTCTGGGCAGGGCCGGTTTTAGGAAGTGCAGGGTCCAATTCGAACACTTTCGGCAGGGCCCTGGCAAGGATGACTTAAAAAGAAAAAGTGTAAAAAAAAGCCTTCCATTTCTTCCATGTATTATTTACTTTCCATAACTATATAAATAATAAAATTGTGTATTATGTACATTGCATCATATATGCTGTTGATTGGTTATTAATGACTGCCATTTCACATGTGTGGGTCCCCGCCACTCCCTGGGCGTGTGCACATGTGTGGGTCCCCACTGCTTCCTGCCCCCCTCATTGAAGCAGATGTGCAGGTTACTGGCCTGGGAACTGCAGGGCAGCAGTGGACATGGGGCTGGTTCGAGGCAGGGCAGGGGCTGACTGGAGGTAGGGTCTGGCTGCAGGCAGGGCAAGGGGTGTGGGGCTGGCTGGAGACAGGGAGTGTGGGGTGGGCTGGCTTCAGGCAGGGCCACAGGGGGGTGCAGCAGGCGCTGGCAGGGCTGGAGACAGGAGTATGGGACTGGCTGGCTTCACGCAGGGGGGTGCAGCAAGGGTTGGCTGGAGACAGGGCAGGTGGGCAGTGCAGGGCTGGTGAGGGCAAGGGTGTGTGGCAGGGGTTGGCTGGAGAGAGGGCAGGGGGTTTTGTAGGGGCTGGCTGTGGGCAGGGGGTGCAGAGCTGGGTGCAGGCAGCGGGGGTGCGGGGCTGGTGCGGGCAAGGCAGGGGGTGCAGCAGAGGCAGCTGGAGCCCCGGCCCTTTAAAAAGCCCTCAAGCCCCCCGCTATCCCAGGGCTTTGGGGGCTATTTAAAGGGCCCAGGACTCCCTTGCTTCTACCCCACCCCGGACCTTTTAAATAGCAGTGGAAGCCCTGGGGAATGCATGGGGGCGACGGGGCTCCGGCAGCTATTTAAAGGACGGGGGTGGCAAAGGCAGCTGGAGCCCTGGCCCTTTAAATAGTCCCCAGAGTCCCCTGCTAACCCAGGGCTCTGGGGGGCTATTTAAAGGGCCTGGAGCTCCAGCTGGGGGCACGGGGCTTGCCGCGCTCCAGGTGGAGCTCCAGCCAAGAGAGCGGGGCCATAGGCCTTGCGACCCTCCGGCCGGAGCTCTAGCCAAGGCTACGGGACTTACTACACTCCGGCCAGAGCTCCAGCCGGGGCCGCGGGGCTTGTCGCGCTCTCGCCAGAGCTCCAGCCGGGGCCGTGGGGCTTGTCGCGCTCCAGCCATTGCTCCAGTCAGGAGAGCGGGGCCGCAGGGCTTGTCACGCTCCAGCCAGAGCTCCAGTCAGGAAAGCGGGGCCGCGGGGCTTGCGGTGCTCTGGTCAGAGCTCCAGCTGAGAGAGTGGGGTTGTGGGGCAGCCGCGCTTTCGCCGGAGCTTTGGTCAGGGGAGCGGGGCCATGGAAGACCCCGGAGCAGCCCGCAGCCAGGGTAAGTAAAAAAAATTTCAAAGGCGCCTAAAGCGCGGGGCCCAATTCCCAGGAATCGGGTGAATCGGCCTAAAGCCGGCCCTGGCTCTGGGCTCCGCACCGCTGCAGGCAGCTCAGAGCCTTTTGAATCCTGGCCGCGGCTGAGATTTAAAGAGCTCTGGGCTCCCCGCCGCTGCAGTCAGCCCAGAGCCTTTTCAATCCTGGCTGTGGCTGAGATTTAAATGGCTCTGGACTCCCCGCCACTGTGGGCAGCTCAGAGCCTTTTGAATCCCTGCCGTGGCTGAGATTTAAAGAGCTCTGAGCTTCCCACCGCTGTGGGCAGCGCAGAGCCTTTTGAATCCCGCCGTGGGCTGCACAGTGAGCCTCTGCGGGCCGCATGTTTTGCAGGCCTGCTCTAGGCCTCACTTGCCTTGATATTTATTTTTAAAAAATTACCTCTTTGAAAAACTGCTTTGCTTTCCTATAACATGTACACATTGGAGCCATCTTAAGATAATCTTTCTTTATGCTCTTAATGTGAGATATATAATCAGAAAACAATGAACTGTTAATTGTATAAACCTAGACATATATATATCTTCACAGGCTATTCAATAAAGAGTTAATTTGGAGATCTCCTGCTTTATCGGACACTTTATCACTTACTGACTGCTAATAATTTTAGACTGTAATTGACTTTTCTCTGCCACACAAATTTTCAGGGCTACTTCAAAGTGCTTCAGCTAGGTGATAAAGCTTAAGAATGAGAAACTCTTGCACATCCAATAATTTCTGAAAAGCTCATAAGGGAAAGGCTCCTGGAAAATGCAAGTTCAATTTGTGTTGAAATGATTTTTCATTTGCTTTCCCAAAGGTAAATGGATCCTTCCCCTTAGAATAGCTTTCAAAATAGGAGTGTAGATTCTAGTTGCAACATCTTAAGTGAATTTAAATTATTTTCATTTATATTTCAATATTTATTTTCCAAGTTCATTACTAAAATATGAACAACACATGCCATAAAAATAACCACAAAATGGTGATTAAAGCTATAAAAAAGAGAGGTGTGAATTTACTATTCACAGATCAAGTAATTTTCTACTGATATTTGCCAAGTGACAATCAAGCTCCTGGGGGCAGTTCAACTACACATTGCCCCTTCCTCAGGGCCTGTGGTAACTCTACAATCTAGCCCTAAGTGGCTTTTCTGAATGATAAGAAAGCAAATCCTCAGTATTTATCCAAAACTCATAACAGTGAAGGAAAAGAGAAACCCTGCCATGAAACAATGAAGAATTATTAGCCCCATTTCTCACTCATGATATACATTGATGCTGATGCACAAGGTAATAGTTCCAGGAATCTTCCATATTTATCACATATGGGCATCCATATTATGCTGGGTGAGTCACATAGAGATAAAAATATAACGTATCTTCCCAAAAGATCATCATCTTTTTAAGGCTGAGGACTTAAGACACCCAGCTCCTATTGAAATTCAATGGATGGGAACTGGGCACCTTAGACTCCTCTGAAATCCCAGCCCTAAATGGACAGCAAACAATTTAAGTATGGTGAAAGAGGAACAAAGTGCTAGAATTTTAAAGACAACATGTTACTTATACTGTGTGTATTTTGGGCCTTTTCTCACTGTGCATTATGGGATGCATAGCAGAAGCCAAGCTAGTTCAAATTTTGAAACAAATCCCACTGTACTTCCTTTACAGGTGGGCTAGTGCCCTTTTTCAATTGCTGTCAGCTAGCATGGACCCAGCAATGCTACATGCCACTATGGTGGCAACCACAAATTCACAGAGGCTAGCACTCAATGCTAGATGAAGTCAGCTTGGGATTTTGCCTACTGCACCACCAAGCAGCTGAGATGGAAGCAGCAGCAGCAGGAGCCTCAGCCACCATTAAACCAGGATGCAGAAAAGGAAGATGCTGAACAACTGATTGGAGAAGACTAGTCGTTGGAGCAGCTTCACAGCATGCAACATACTTTCTGGGTTCAGGAAACCAGAAGATTGGTGGGAAAGGAGTGCTCTGCAGACTTGGGATGACCAGCAGTGGAGAGAGAATTTCAGAATGGGGAAGGCAATCTTTTTGAAGATAGGTGTTGAACCTACCCTTGAGCTGCAGTGTTAATGTACCAACATGTGGTGCCCCATAACCATGGACAAGTGAGTCTCCACTGCCATAAGGAAAATGGCCAACCCTGAATGCTACCATGCCAAGCCGAACTAGCTGGTTACAAAGAGATTGATTGTTGGACAATTGTCATGCAGGTGTGTGATGTCATGAATAAAGTATACTGTTGCACCAGGTTATAAAGCCTGGTAATGCTCATTACTGGTGACTTTGGAGACATAGGGTTCCCAAACTTTACTAGGGGAATTGATGGGACACATGTGCCTCTTATTTGCGCCTATCTCTACCACCCAATCAGGGATCAGAATTCAAAAATGGAAAGGATGTATCCCATAAATGCAGAGTGTCTTGGAAAGATTCATGATCCTAGGATCTTCTGAAACTCGAGTCTGTTTAAATTAATGGAGAAAGGACTGTTTGTATGCAGGAACACTGTGGACATTAATGGTAGGGACATTCTTTCGGTTGTCTCAGCTTATTTTCTGCTTTCCTAGTTAATGAAGCCATCAGAATGTGCCATTTGAAAGAGAGATGGTGCTCTTTGTGGAATATGGTGGAAGCAGCTGCAAAAGACATCCATAGCAACATATTGTACTTTTACACACTGTTTGTGAAAATAAGGGAGATAGTCTTAGTGATGGGTGGGAAACTCAGGTGCAGAGGCTGACTCAGTATTTTAAAAGCAGCCAGGAAGGCGTCCAATACAAAGCAAAAACATCTGGGACAATATTGTCATGGACGGTGGGTATAATAGGCCATTTGTGGGTTTGGTGGGGAAAGTTTTTACTTATTATTATGCCCCATGTACGTTCCGGGATGGCCAAGGGGGTGGTATCTGCTATTCAGTTTCCTGGGTTCATCAGTAAACTCCCTAAATTTCAGGGATATTACTGGGGAACCCAGGAAACTGAGTAACATACTGACTCCTCAGCCACCCCGTAACCTGCATGGTGCATATCAAAAGCTCAGGTTCTTCTTCCGGAAGGGAAGAGACAAGAGCTTTTTTCTGCAGGGCAGCTTTGGGTCTGGGGAGGTGCAGTGTAGTGAGGGGCTAGGGAATGGGCTCCAGTTGGCCTGTGGCTCCTCCAGCCAAGGGGAGAGGAGAAATCAGGGCTCCAGCTTCAAGTTGGGGGTGGGGCGGTGGAAGGGGCAGAACCGGGAGCTAGCCTCCTAGAAGGGGGGCTCCACTTGCCACCCGTGAATATTGTCAAGGGTGTCCATTGCTCTTATTTTGAGTCTCAGGCCTGTAACTGTGCAGATGTACATTGAGCTGCTAATCTGTAGAGGGCACAGTTGGAAGCTTTTTGTGCAGTTCAGCATTGTATATGGGCAGTGGAATGCCTCAATAATTGAGGCAATTTCTCTTGTACATTGTGTGTTTGTCTAAATGTTTCTATTGTACATTTGTGTGTTTGGTTATGAAGTATGAATTACCTTACGAATTAGTACAAACACATTTTTACCTTAAAGATGGAATCTCAATTACTTATGAAGGAAACTTTAAAGATTTTTATTATTAAACAATATTTTGTAACAAACATAAATGAACCTTCAACTGAAAAAAACAAATTTTAATTAAGAAACAATACATTAAAAACCCTTTCATTAAAGCATCAGTGAAACAAAAAAGCAAAGTTCAATGCATTACAGTGCACAAGACAAGGGGACAGAACTTAAAGTCACATATAAGTACATGTCTTGCCTCTGCTTCTCGTGGTTTGTGAGACTTCTGGTATTGAGTACTGAGATGATGTTACCAGGGGAGATAGAGGGTTCAAAAGAGCTGGGATCCCACTCCCAGGTACCACTATTCTCCGTAATCTGAGCTGGGGTCTGTGAGCAGAATGGCCTTTGGGAGCACTGCTACAGGCGTACAGAGGGGAAGACAATTTGTAGTTTGCAGTAGTCTGTATTGTTCAGGGTGTTGTTTTATGGTACTGCATTGCCTGCTGCCCTAATTGGAACATCTGGCTGCAGCAGGGCATTCTGGCTTTGCATTGCAGGAGTTGCTTTTTTTAATTCTGTCTTTGGACATGGTCATGCCTGGCAAGTGCCACATGTCATTGATCACTTCAGTGATTTCCCTGGAAAGCCCCTTGTCAAATTCCTTCTGTTAGGTTTGCCAGCCGCTCAGCTATAGATAAATGCCTTAGAGGTGCTTATATGGTGTTGAAGGGGTTTGCAGGGTGAATATAGGGGCGAGCTCTATCGTAATTCCCTCTACAACCCCTTTAGGCTGTCCTGATTCTGGACGATGTTACACTGAGGTGGGTAATGAGGCAGCAGAGAACGACCTTGTTCAAAAAGGCAAAGGGTGGACCAGCAAGATACTTTGGGAAGTTATTCACCAAGATGGTCCCCACCAGAAGTACTGCAGAAGTGGAAAGGAGACAAACTATACTGGTGGAGAAGGCTGTGCAACTATTTCTGAAAATTCCTGAACAAAAATTGAGCAATTTCTGAGCCTTAGATTTTGCTTTATCACCCCTGCAGCCAGTGCAGAGAAAAAGACAGGCTTCTGCAATGATTGGCTGAAGATTCACTGTTACCAATCTGTAAGTATGCATGTTAGAGGGCATTTTTACCTCAGTGGGGAGCTGTACTCTTTGTAGCTTTCAGGGCATCCAGTATCTATGTCTACCTCATGTAAACTAGGAGCTCTGCCCACACTTCTTTTCCTCTAACTTCTATCTCAAACTTTTGCATTTAGCACAAAAGAATATTTTCCTCATTCAAAACTGCCTGGGTGGCAGGGGAGGGGGGTGGTTTTGTATATTTGGTTGCCATAGTAATAGAATCTTGTTGTTGCTATGGCAACTGAGTTAGATTATTAGGGGATAGCCAAGCTGGTTTTGGCTGATTGTTGGTTACTTCAGTGTGTGGCAATAAATGGCTGCTTTTCAAGGTCTGCAGCTCTCTGTGTCTCAAGTGATTCTTCCTAAAACTGCTTTCTCCAAGGATAAAACAAAACGGAGATGAGGGTGGGATCCCTGCCCTGCTTCAGCAACAGAATAAGGTAAAAGTCAAGGTCATTAATAAAATAAAATACAATCTTTTTACTGTTGGAAGGGGGTATGTACTGGTACAAACTGAAACTAAAATCATGGCTATACTTACAGGGTCACTGGAAACTTTTGAGGAGACTGCAGTTCAATTGCACATATATACTGAGTGTTTTGAGTTTTTTTATTATTGCAAATAACATTGCAGAAGAGAAGAAGGTGCCAATATTCTTAAATGTGGTCAGGGCTAAGACCTACTCCCTGCAACACAGCTTACTATATCCTGTTAAACCAGAGACCAAATCTTACAGTAACATTGTGGAAATACTGGGGTCCCATTTTTCTCCAAAACCACTGGTAATTGCTGAAAGATATCGGTTCCACAAAAGCGACCAGAAAGAAGACGAAACAGTTGTACAATTTATAGCAACTTTGAAAAAGCTTTCGGAACACTGTGAATTTAAGGAGATGTTAAATTACACCCTGCGTGACTGGTTAGTGTGTGGCCTGCACAGTGAAGCTATATAGAAGTGCCTTTTGTCAGAGGCTCAGATTACCTTACAGAAGGCCATTGATATTGCGGTCTCCATGGAACTGGCTACAAAGGAGGTACAATACATTGGTGCATCCCCTAGGGTGCATAAAGTGTCACAGAAACCTACCCACAAAACTGTGGGGAGTCAGGATTGTTACAACTGTGGTAAGCTGGGTCACCATGCATCGGAATGCTGGTGTAAGGACTTGGTGTGTCAACACTGTAAAAAAAAAGAAAAACAGGCCTGAGGTCTGATGGACCAAAAAGGAAACGCTGCATACCCTAGAGCAGACCTAGGATGATCAAGGTGACACCTCGTCAGAAGAAGGGGTGCCACTACACGTTTTGTCTTTGGCAGTGGGCTCACATGAATACTGGGTGTCATAAACAGATAGTTAAGGGTTAATGCCTCTTTTACCTGTAAAGAGTTAAGAAGTTCACCTAGCATAGCTGACATCTGACCAGAAGAACTAATGGGGTAACAAGATGTTTCAAAAGGAAGGAAGGAAGTTTTCCTTTGTTTAGAGTCTCAGTTTCAGCCGGACTGAAAAAGATCAAGGAACCAGCCTCTTATCAGAGTAGTAAGTTTTAGAAAGAATAAATAGGTTTATGTTTATTTTCGTTGTAACTTGTCTTGGTACCATTAAGGGAATTATCAAATTTTGGGTATTCTTGTGTGTATTAAGCTTTTGCCCAGGGGAACATCTTCTGTGATTGGAATCTGTTGTCTGTGAGAGTAGCTGGTTTGCTAATCTCCCCCACAGGGTTTTCTTTTACCTTTCTTTTCTTTAATTAAAAGCCTTTTTCTTAATACCTGATTGATTTTTTCCTTGTTTTTTTAGATCCAAGGGGGTTGGATCTGGATCCACCAAGAGTTGGTGGGAGAAAGGAGTAGGGGATGGTTAATTTCTCCTTGTGTGAAGAGGGTTTGGATCTGTGTTCACCAGGAAATTGGTGAAGTCTCTCAATGCTACCCAGGGAAGAAAAGTAGTGCTTGGGGGTGGTGGCAGCGATACCAAATCTAAGCTGGTAATTAAGCTTAGAAGTGTCCATGCAGGTCCCCACATCTGTACCCTAAAGTTCAGAGTGGGGAAGGAACCTTGACATGGTGAGCAGCGGTGTGTGATTTTTTAGGAATCAAAAGGCAGATTTTTTTTTCCTCCTTTGAGATGCTGGGGAAGCAGTGAAGGAGAGAAACCCTGAAGGCAAACAGATTATAGATTCTAACAGAGGGCTTTTTGTTAGAAGGGAAGATCCAGCTGTGATCACTGGAGGGTCATTAACATTGCCAAGACAAGTCACAAAAACCTGTTTTACTTGTTTTTTTTTCTAAAGAGTCACATTACAGTAACCAAAGATTCCAAGCTGTTTTCCCCTCCCTCAGATAGCAAAGGTAGACCAGGGGGGAAATGTCAGGCAAAGAAAAAAAAACCATCCAACAGCAGCTGGAATTAGCCAAACTCCAGGCTGAGGAGAGCCAAAAGGAACATGACAGACAGATGGCCAGGGCTGAGGCTGCCCACAAAAGAGCTATGGAGGCGAGACAAAAAGAGATGGAGGAGAGGGAAAGAGAGAGAAAGCATGAACTGGAATTAGCAAGGGCTAAGTAGAATGTACCAGCCAACCCTAACAACCCTGCTCCAGGTACTGTTTCCCATCCCAGAAAATTCCCCACCTACAATTGTAGGTGATGATACTGAGGCCTTCTTAGAAAATTTTGAAAGGTTCTGCCTTGGTACAGCATCTCTACAGATCAGTACGTGATAGAGCTGAGGCCACAGCTCAGTGGACCTTAGCAGAGGTGGCGGCTGAAATGCCTAAGGAATGCGTGAACGATTATAAACTTTTTCAAACCAAGGCCAGAATCAGAATGGGGCTAACACCTGAGCATGCTCGTTGGCAATTCAGAGCCCTAAGGTGGAAGCCAGATGTGTCATTTACCCGACACGCCTACCACATTGGAAAGAAGTGGGTTGCCTGGATATCAGGAGCAAGTGCTGAATCTGTGGAAGCTCTGTCCTTCCTAATGCAAATGGAGCAGTTCTTAGAGGTGTTCCTGAGGAAATAGAAAGGTACATCCTAGATGGGAAGCCCAAAACTGTAACCGAGGCGGGGGAGATTGGAGCTAAATGGGTAGAAGTGGCAGAAAAGAAAAAAACTACTAGCAATTGGAGCGAATATCAGAGGAGGCAAACCAAAACCAAACCCTATCACAGGGGGCAATCCAAGGCCCCATCTACAACCCAAGGAAAGCCCCAGACACTTTATTGTCCCACCTTACCAGTCTCCAGCAACCCACCTCAGCCCAGTGACCAGTCAGCTGGGCGATGTTTTAAATGTAATGAACTAGGACATATAAAGGCCCACAGCCCCAAGAGCCCCAACCGATTACAGTTCATTACACCACAATCACACCAAAGATCCCCAGGCCCAGATGCCTCTCAAATATCCTTGGAGCGAAGGGAAACCTTGAGAGTGGGCGGAAAGAAGGTTATTGCATGGAGGGACACTGGGGCACAAGTGTCAGCTATCCACCAATCCTTAGTGGATTCCCAATTCATCAACCCAGATGCCCAAGTGACAATTCACCCATTCATGTCAAAATCTTTAAACTTGCCTACAGCTGAGTTGCCTGTCCAGTACAAGGGCTGGTAAGGATTGTGGACTTTTGCAGTCTATGACAATTATCCCATCTCCATGCTACTGGGGGAAGACTTGGCCAACCATGTGAAGCTGACCAAGAGGGTGGGAATGGTCACACACAGCCAGGCCAAGCAAGCTTCCACACCCATCCCTGTTCCTGAGCCATCCACCAAGGCCCCTTCTGTGTTACCAGAGACCCAGACAGAGGTGGGATCTTCTACCCATGAATGATACAGCCGTAGTGAATCCAGTCCCAGAACCGGAACTGGCAAAGCAACCAGCACCAGAACCGTTGCCAGCACTGACTCCAGCGCTTGCAAACCCATCCACAACTCCAACACCAGAGGGCACCAGTGGGCCTGAACTGGCAGAAGCAGCAGACAACCCTACCCAAGAGGCTCAGCCAGAGCCTGAAATATCACATAGTGCACCAGCGGAGAGCAGTTCACAATCAACAAAAACAACCCTATCACCGACATCGCTTCCACAGGGACCAAGCCCAAGTCCACAGTCTAAGGAGGAACTGATGTCTCCAGCATCAAGGGAACAGTTCCAGGCTGAGCAGGGAACAGATGATGCAGAGTGGCCTGAAGGTGTCTACTACAACGGAAAAAGTGATGGTGACATGGAAGAGGTGAACCTCTCCGTGACCCTTGGACGTTTGCAGCAACAGCAGATCAAGGAGCTGTGCTCTAGCTTTGCGCCAATGTTCTCAGCCACCCCAGGATGGACCAAACGGGCATACCACTCCATTGACACAGGTAATGCTCACCCAATTAGAACCCCACTCTACCAAGTGTCACCTCATGCCCAAACTGCTATAAAATGGGAGATCCAGGACATGCTACAGATGGGTATAATCCGCCCCTCTAACAGTGCATGGGCATCTCCAGTGGTTCTAGTTCCCAAACCAGATGGGGAAATATGCTTTTGGATGGAGTACCGTAAGCTAAATGCTGTAACTCGTCCCAACAACTATCCAATGCCACGCACCGATGAGTTATTGGAAAAATTGGGACGTGTCCAGTTCATCTCTACATTAGACTTAACCAAGGAGTACTGGCAAGTACCGCTAGATGAACCCGCCAAGGGAAGGTAAGCCTTCATCACCCATGCAGGGGTGTATGAATTTAATGTGCTGCTTTTCAGGCTGCAAAATGCACCCGCCACCTTCCAAAGACTTGTAGATGGTCTCCTAGCAGGACTGGAAGAATCTGCAGTTGCCTACCTTGATGATGTGGCCATTTTTTCTGATTCATGGGCAGAACATCTGGAGCACCTGGAAAAAGTCTTTGAGTGCATCAGGCAGGCAGGACTTACAGTTAAGGCTAAAACGTGTCAAATAGGCCAAAACAGAGTGACTTACCTGAGGCACCAGGTGCGTCAAGGAACAGTAAATCCCCTACAGGCCATAGTAGATGCTATCCAAAAGTGGCCTGTCCCAAAGTTAAAAAGACAGGTCCAATCCTTCTTAGGCTTGTCCAGATGTTACAGGCGATTTGTACCACACTACAGCCAAATCACTGCCCCACTGACAGACCTGACCAGAAAGACACAGCCAAATGCAGTTAAGTGGACTGATGAGTGTCAAAAGGCCTTTAACCAGCTTAAGGTGACACTCATGTCTGACCCTGTGCTAAGGGCCCCAGACTTTGACAAACCATTCCCAGTAACCACAGATGCATCTGAGAGTGATGTAGGAGCAGTTTTAATGCAGAAGGACTGGATCAAGAATTCCATCCTGTTGTGTTTCTCAGCAAGAAACTGTCTGAGAGGGAAAGCCACTGTTCAATCAGTGAAAAAGAATGCTACGCCATTGTGTATGCCCTGGAAAAGCTACGCCCATAAGTTTGGGGATGGCACTTCCAGCTACAAACCGACCATGCTGCGCTGAAGTGGCTTCATACTGCCAAGGGAAACAACAAAAAACTTCTGCGATGGAGTTTAGCTCTCCAAGATTTTGTTTTTGAAATTCAACACATTTCAGGAGCTTCTAACAAAGTAGCTGATGCACTCTCCCATGAAAGTTTCCCAAAGTTAACTGGTTAAATTGTCCTTAAAATGTAAAAAATCTTGTAGTTTTACAAAATTAGTAGTATATGTAAAGGTGCATGTGTTTTATTAATCTGTTTATTCTAAAGTTTTAGGAAGAAATCACCGCCAGTGTCGTTCAACACTGTCTGAGATTTGGGGGGGGGGCGTGTCATAAAGAGATGGTTAAGAGTTAATGCCTCTTTTACCTGTAAAGGGTTAAGAAGTTCACCTACCCTAGCTGACACCTTACCAGAGGAACCAATGGGGGAACAAGATGTTTAAAAAAAAAGGAGGGAAGTTTTTCTTTGTTTAGGGTTTCAGTTTCAGCCGGAGTGAAAAAGATCAAGGAACCAGCCTCTTATCAGAGTAGTAAGTTTTAGAAAGGGATAAATAGGTTTATGTTTATTTTCTTTGTAACTTGTCTTGGTACCATTAAGGGAATTATCAAATTTGGGCATACCTGTGTGTATTATCACTTCTCGGCTCTCTGAGCTAAGAGGTGAAAACATTATCTAAAAGTTTTTGCCCAGGAGAACATCCTCTGTGTTTCGAATCTGTTGTCTGTGAGAGTAACTGGTTTGCTAATCTCTCCCAGAGGGTTTTCCTTTACCTTTCTTTTCTTTAATTAAAAGCCTTTTTCTTAATACCTGATTGACTTTTTCCTTGTGTTTTAGATCCAAGGGGGTTAGATCTGGATCCACCAGGAGTTGGTGGGAGAAAGGAGAGGAGGTGGTTAATTTCTCCTTGTTTTAAGATCCAAGGGATTTGGATCTGTGTTCACCAGGAAATCGGTGAAGTCTCTCAAAACTATCCAGGGAAGAAAAGTAGTGCTTGGGGATGGTGGCAGCAATACCAGATTTAAGCTGGTAATTGAGCTTAGAAGTGTCCATGCAGGTCCCCACATCTGTACCCTAAAGTTCAGAGTGGGGAAGGAACCTTGACACTGGGTAACGCCGTTGTTGGATGGCAAACCTGTACGGATGGATCTGGACACTGGTGCAGCCATCTCACTGGTCTCAGAGACTGTGTATAAAGAAAAGCTACCGCATCTTCCACTTAAGGCAAGGAAAACTGTTCTGAAGACATACATGGGAGAAGCTGTGCCCATGCTGGACACTGCTGATGTTAAGATGGAGCTCAATGGACAGGCTGCTAAATTGCCACCGTTTCTGGTAAAAGGAAATTACCCAGCCTTAATGGGTAGGTCTTGTCTGAGGAAGATTCAGCTGAACTGGGCAAAAATGCACCGAATGACTAAAGATGAAACAGGTCGGACCACTGTACTAAGGAAACTTGCTGATGTTTTTGGAAAGGATCTGGGAAGTATGAAGGGAATCACCATGACATTGAACATTAAACTAGACAGTCAACCTAAATATCTGAAAGCTAGATCTGTACCATATGCTCTCAGGCCAAAGGTTGAAGCTGACCTGGAGCACCTAGTCACAAATGGAGTCCTAATACCAGTTACCCATAGCCCATGGGCAACCTCAATTGTTCCAATAGTGAAGAAAGATGGCTCCCTCAAGATTTGCGGAGATTTTAAAGTAACAGTCAACCCGGTGTTGTGTGCAGACCAGTACCCTCTTCCCCACATTGATGACTTCTTTGTGGGCCTGGCTCGGGGACAAAAGTTCAGTAAGATTGATCTGAGTCAAGCATATTTACAGATGCACGTTGATGAAAAGTCCCACGAGCTGTTGACAATTGTGACAAATGGCTTAATCGATGCTGTCACCTACCCTTCGGAATAACATCTGCTCCGACCTTGTTCCAGAGGGCTGTGGGCCAGATCTTGTGTGGCTTTCCAGGAGTCCAGTGTTATCTGGATGACATTCAGATCACTGGAAGGAATGAGGAGGATCACCTAAAGAATTTAGAGGCTACCCTACAAAGACTGGAAAAGTATGGCCTATGAGTCCTCAAAGACAAGTGTGAATACTTTCAGCCCCTTGTTGAATATTTGGTACACATCATTGATGCTACGGATCTTCATAAAGCCCCTGAAAAAGTTACTTATTGTGGAGACTCCACCTCCTCAAAATGTTAGCCAGCTTCAGTCATTTCTAGGACTATTGAACAATTATGGGAAGCTCATCTCACAGTTAGCCACACTGTTAAAACCACTTCATGAACTCCTGGAGCAGAATAAGGCCTGGAAGTGGACTGAAGCCCGTGATGTTGCATTTAACAAAGCAAAGGGTGCATTGCTAAATTTGGGAGTTCTGATGCACTTTAATCCATTCTTACCTCTACAGTTGGCCTGCAATGCCTTCCCTTATGGAGTGGGAGCGGTCATGTCACACATTATGCCTTTGGGAGAAGAGAGACCTGTTGCTTTTGCTTCACACACCCTAAGCAAAGCAGAAACTAACTATGCCCAAATCGAACGTGAAGCATTGGGAATCATTTTCGGACTTCAGAAATTTTATCAGTACCTGTTCGGATGAAAGTTTACACTTCTCACAGACCATAAAACTCTGATTTCAGTTTTTGGACCACACACAGGGATTCCCCCATTAGCTGTAGTCGTATGCAATGATGGACTTTGTTGCTTTCCACACACACATATGAAATCCAGTATTGGAAATCCACTCTGCATGGAAATGCAGATGATCTCTCAAGGCTGCCTTTGCCAGTCAAATGTCAAGATGCCCAGAAGGAAATCTTTTCCTTTGAACTAGTAAAGAATACAACCATCATCGCTACTCAGGTAAAGAAAGCAACTTGCATTGACCCAGTGTTGTCTCAAGTTATAGACCTGGTGATGCATGGAACATCTCAGTGAACCTCTCCAGTCTCACCTGACCTTGTTACCTACATGTCTGGGAGAACGGAGTTATCGGTCCATTCTATTTGTTATGTGGAAGATGTGTAATTATCCTGCCACCACTGAGATCACAGATGTTAGACCAGCTACATTCTGGTCACTGTGGAATACTGCTCATGAAGGAAATTACACTAAGCTAGTTTTGGTGGCCAGGATTGAACAGTGCTATTGAAGAGAAGGCAAGAGGTTGTATGTCATGTCAAGATGTGAGGAATGCACCTCAGTGGGCACCCCTACATCCGTGGGACTGACCTGAAAACCCGTGGCAGCGTATTCACATTGACTTCGCTGGCCCATTAAAAGGAAGCATGTTCTTTGTGGTAGTAGATGCCCATTCTAAATGGCCAGATGTCTCTATAATTCAGTCCACTACTGCAGAGAGTACTATCCAAAAACTATGGGGACTCTTTAGTCATTTCAGTCTGCCAGAACAACCTGTGAGTGACAACGTACCACAGTTCGTCTCTCACGAGTTTGGAAATTTTATGAAGGCAAATGGGATACACAGATCACTTCAACACCATATCATCTATCCACCAATGGATTAGCTGAAAGATTTGTGAAGACAATGAAACAAGCTTTGAAATCAACAAGGGGACAATTATCCATTAAAAACCATCTGGACACCTTCTTACTATCCTACAGAAACACATCTCACATGACGACCAAGGCATCCTCAGCCTTTTAATGATGGGATGACAGTTGCGCACTTGTTTTGATCTGCTGAAATCTTCTGAACCCCTCAAATTGTGCAATGTCAGCAGCAAGATCAAGTCATCAGGCATGCACCCAGAGCAAAAGACTGAACCTTTAGCCTGGGTTTTGGCTTGGAATTATGCTTCTGGAGCTAAATGTGTCCCTGCCGCTGTCATTGCCCAAACAGGACCTATTTCCTACATTGTACAGATTGCCAAGGATCTCACCTGGCAACATGTAGATCAGCTGTTTCCAGGTCATACTAGTCCCCAGAACACATCTTCAGTTGAGTTGCCTGACTTCACTCCTTCCAGCGAGACACCAAATTAAGAGTCACCTGTTTCTGACTTTCCCCCTCCATTACTTCCTGTGATGGAGATACACCTCTTCCCTGATGAGCTGATACTACATCCTCACCCATTTATACTATGAACCCTGAGCCCATTGTCATGCCTGCGCTCTAGATACTTTTGGGTGCAACAACACCAGAAGTCCATCCATCTAGAGAAAGAAGACCTTCTCAATGACTGGATCTTTAGCTTGGGCGAACCCACGGTTATAGGGGAAAATAATCCCCAGGGATTAGCTGGGAATGGAGGCAGTCTACCCTCCTTCTCTAGTTTAGTGTTTGTTTTATTTAGGGGATATTCTCATTAAGCGGGGGAAGAATATGCTGTGTATTTGTTCGCTGTAATAATAGCATCTTGTTGTTGCTATGGCAACTGAGTTAGACTATTAGGGCATAGCCCAGCTGATTTTGGTGGTTGTTGGTTAGTTCAGTGTGGCAATAAATGGCTGCTTTTCAAGGTCTATGGCTACCCTCAAGGATACAACAGGCATAGCAGAAGCTGTAGGTACATCTGCTGGATGCCATTATGAGATGGTGAATGGGGCTGCTGGAGGGGTGGGGGCAGGAACTGGAGGGTGGCAGTGTCCACTGGGAAGGACAGTGGAGGGAAGAGGAAAGAAGAATAAGTACATGGGCACATGCCTCCTGCAGCGTTAGCCTTAAAATGATCAGCAGACAGAGCTTTAGTATGAGACGGAGGTTGACTGACCAATTGAAGTAGCTTCCATTTTGAAATGATGTATGGGGGCTGAATGGACAGTGTGAGACAGTTGGAGGGAAGGACTTGAGACTTGGAAAGCCTTGCAGGTAAAATCTGCCCAGCATGGCTATGGCCATGGGCCTCTCAGAACAGAAGCTAGTATGGCAGTATAGTAGGATTATAATAAATTGTAAAACTTAAATTGTTTTTTAAAATGATAAAAAGACTTACCAGCTGAGGTTCCCTCCATAGGATCAGCTTCCCCCTGAGCTGAGTTGCTGCCTGGGAACTAGGTTGGATTTCTGCAGGGCAGGAATCAGCATTTTGAGTGCCAAAGAGATCCTAGTTTTCTGGGATAATCTCTTCACTGGCTTCCTCGTGCTCATCCACCAATGAATCTATGAATCTTGCTTGTCATCTTTGTGGGAGAGGGATGGAGGTGAGAGAGGGAAGTGCGCAGCAGGCTCCACAAGCTTCCTGGATTGAATGGTTGTATAGTTATGTCAGATCCTGTCCAGCTCCTCAAAAAAAAAAAAAAAAAAAGACAGTTTACGTGTCCTATTTTCCTCCCTGTTATCCTTTGTTTTAATGTAGGTCCTTCCAAGCTGTTTTCTCTTTATCTGGCATTGTTGGCCCCTCTCAGAGATCTACCTAGCAATGTCCACAGTAAGGTCTTTAAATGCAGTGGCTGGTTACAAAAACCTCCTGCACTGATGCTTTTCCCCAGATGGCAATAAGATCCAGGATCTCAGTGCATCTCCTTGAGGCAGACTGTAGGGCTTCTGGAGTAATATCACAGCAGTTGTTGTAAACTGGAATCCAGGAGCAAATGGACAAAATCTAACTGTGTGCCAACTGATAAATGGGGAAGGGGACATCCAGTCCACTTGACACCAGAGGAGGTGAGGACACACAGGTCACTAATAGTCACCATCAAAACAGTATGGGCTAGCCAACCGAATAGTGCCAGAGTAGATTACAGCAGGATTGTATGCACACAAACAATAGACCAGACTAAATTAATTCACAGTTAGTTTCCTTTGAAAGAGGACTCCAGAGTTTGAAATACATGTGGAGTCAGTGTACTACAATGAATTGCATCCTGTGTATGCAAGCATTTTCAAACTGGATTAACTTGACCTACTCTGGTTAAATATTTCCTATGCAGACAAGCCTTAGATGCTTCCCTACCACCAAAATAAATACAACCAAACCAAACAAACATACAAACCAAACAAATTAAACAAATGGTCTTAAATAGGCATTTTAGCTTTCCTTGAATATCAGTAGATATGAGTTTATATTCCAATAGGTTATAACTGTAAAAACAAAACATTTTTAATAGTGAGAAGATTCTCAGGAAGCTAATTATGATTTCAAGCCTAGAACCAGAAATTGGATACAGGTGTTTTTAGGAGGCACCCAGGGTATTTGCAGTCTTGTTTTATAGCTATTTATGAGTGTGGTGTTGATGAAGTCACTATTCTTTGAGATCCTCTATTTCTGAATAATTTGAGAGAAAAAAGGCTACAAAAATCTGGTTCTTTTTGCATGCTAAACTCAGCCCAACACAAGCCCCCTCCTCATGAATTGTAGTTCTCATGATTGAGTTACCATGTGTTTAACAATAATTTATAGAGTAAGCTAAAGGAATCACCAGGGCACTGAACTCAGTTACCTATGTCGACAAATAAAATTGGCAAGAAAATGCACTTTGAGCAAAATTATACAACAGTTCAGGACCTGGTTCTTTGTATTTTGGGAACCTCCTGGTCTGAAATCCTTAAGATGTAGTAGCTCTGCAAGGAAAGTTAATGTGAATCTTTTTTTAAAAAATCCTCTTATTGACTGAAATTGCTACTTTAACGCCATCACATCAGTTTCCCTAAGGAAAGGCACTGAATTGCTAAGTACTCACTTCTTAGCCCTAGGAATCATGAAAATCTTAACACTTCATCATCAACAATTTTCTGACTGAACACAAGCAAAGAGAAATTAACAGCACAATTTTGCAACAGCAACATTTAAGAATGCTTTAGAAATTTAATATTTGCAAATTGAATTAACAACTTAAAGAGGGTAGAGGCACTAAAATGTCTTTATTGTCTATCCACAATTATAATTCCGGGGGTCTCCACCAGTTTCACTATAGAATGAGTGACTATGTTTTAGTAGTAGTTATAAAATATGATCTTTCTAAACCATAGCATTGGCTTTTTTATTATTAACTCTGTCCTTCAAAGAAGACGACAGATCTTCCCTGTTTTTTTTTTATTTCATTTTTAGCATCTCTTAACAAGGGGCTGGTCTACACTACGGGGGAAAATCGATCTTAGATACGCAACTTCAGTTACATGAATAACGTAGTTGAATTCGAAGTATCTAAGATCGAATTACTCACCGTTCTCACGGCGCGGGATCGATGTCCACGGCTCCCCTTGTCGATTCCGCAACTCCGTTCAGGTTGGTGGAGTTACGGAATCGATATAAGTGCGTTCGGGGATCGATATATTGCGTCTTGATGAGACATGATATATCGATCCCTGAGCAATCGATTGCTACCCGCCGATACAGTGGATAGTGAAGACGTACCCAAGGTTTTACAATGAAAAAAATGTATACTAGAGTCATAGCAGGCTTTTAGGCTCACCATTTTCTTTTTAAGAACAATTCAATTATCCATATATTCCTTTCGCTCTATCTTTTCATTTCCTTTTATCAAGGTCAAAAATGTTTCAGTTTAAAGAATGAAAG
This sequence comes from Gopherus flavomarginatus, assembly GCF_025201925.1. Taxonomy (NCBI): domain Eukaryota; kingdom Metazoa; phylum Chordata; order Testudines; family Testudinidae; genus Gopherus; species Gopherus flavomarginatus. Next base: position 146,339,651 of record NC_066618.1, on the reverse strand, counting down.
ATACTAGTCTCCTTTGATGCTTTTTTTCCATATGCTTTTTAAATATTGGATTGGGTTAAGTGGAAAAAATCTCATTTAAAAAATGTTAATGTATGGTCAAAAAAACTCTATTGCAATCCTTTAAAAGACTTTGCTTGCATGGGCAACTTAATCATGGAAAGTAGATAAGTACCAATTATTGGGATTCCCTCTCAGACCTCTTTCCACTCAGCTTCCCAAGAACTCAGTTCAACTTCAGATGTTGTCATTTGCGTATCCTTTATTTGGTATACAGGAAATCTATGCAGAGTTGAGCATAGAGGATTAGTAGAGGGCATCTACAACCAAAGTTATACAAAACCTCTTCCTTTCTATATATATTTACACATTATATTGCATCACACATTTGGGATTGGCATGGTTTTTTGTAGAAACCAATTCCTGTGCTGCATGCTCTTTTCACAGATAATCTGACTGCTAATTTATCTTAGGGTACGTCGACACTACGAGATTATTCCGATTTTACATAAACCGGTTTTGTAAAACAGATTGTATAAAGTCGAGTGCATGTGGCCACACTAAGCACATTAATTCGGCAGTGTGCATCCATGTACCGAGGTTAGCGTCGATTTCTGGAGCATTGCACTGTGGGTAGCTATCCTGTAGCTATCCCATAGTTCCCACAGTCTCCCCCGCCCCTTGGAATTCTGGGTTGAGATCCCAGTGCATGATGGTGCAAAAATAGTGTTGCTGGTGATTCTGGGTAAATGTCGTCAGTCATTCCTTCCTCCGTGAAAGCAACGGCAGACAATCATTTCGCGTCTTTTTTCCCTGGATAGCCCTGGCAGATGCCATACCATGGCAACCATGGAGCCCATTTTGCCTTTTGTCACTGTCACCGTATGTGTACTGGATGCCGCTGACAGAGGCGGTACTGCAGCGCTACACAGCAGCATTCATTTGCCTTTGCAAGATAGCAGAGATGTTATCAGTTGTTCTGTACCATCTGCCATGCCATTGTAAATTGGTGATGAGATGATGGTTATCAGTCGTTCTGTACCATCTGCTGCTGTCATGGGTGCTCCTGGCTGAGGTCCGCCGGGGGCGCAAAGACAAAAATGGGAATGATCCTCCGGGTCATTCCCTCCTTTATGTTGTATCTAAAAATAGAGTCAGTCCTGCCTAGAATACGGGGCAAGTTTACTAGAGAACCAGTGTACCAGAGAGCACAGCCACTCCATGTCAGATCCCACAGAAATGATGAGCTGCATGCCATTCTAGGGGGTGCCCCTAAAACAACCGCACCCATTGCTTCCCTGCTCCTCCAACCCTCCTGGCTACCGTTGCAGTGTCCCTCCCATTTGTGTGATGAAGTAATAAAGAATGCAGGAATAAGAAACACTTACTTGTTAGTGAGATAAAATGATGGGGAGGCAGCCTCCAGCTGCTATGATAGTCCAGGCAGGACATTAAATGGTGCAGGGGAGAGGAGCCCAGCATCCTGCTGCTATGATAGTCCAGGCAGTACAGAATCTTTTCTTTACACATGAAAGGGACGGGGCTGATGGAGCCCAGCCCTCAGTTGCTATGATGAAGACAGTTACCAGCCATTCTGTACCATCTACTGGGAATGACCGTGAGTCATTCCTATTTTTAGCCAGGCACCCTCGGCCGATCTCACCTGAGGCCAGCCAGGAGCACTCATGGGCTGCTGATGATGATGGATAGCAGTCATATTGTACCATCTGCCACCGGGGAGGGGAGGGGAGGGGGTGCTGCTGTTCAGTGCCGCAGCATCGCGTCTACCAGCAGCATGCAGTAGACATAGGGTGACATATAAAAAAGTCAAGAAAAGATATTTTTCCTTTTTCTTTCATGGGGGGGAGGAGGGATAAATTGACAAGCTATACCCTGAACCACCCCGGACAATGTGTTTGACCCTACAGGCATTTGGAGCTCAGCCAATAATGCAAATGCTTTTCGGAGACTGCGAGGACTGTGGGATAGCTGGAGTCCTCAGCATCCATTTGATTCTTTGGCTTTCCGTTACACTTGTCATGCAGCACTATGCTGAGTCCCTACTGTGGCCTCTGTCTGGAGATTTTTTCAAATGCTTTGGCATTTTGTCTTATGGAACGGAGCTGTGATAGAACAGGTTTGGCTCCCCATACAGCGATCAGATCCAGTATCTCCCGTACGGTCCATGCTGGAGCTCTTTTTGGATTTGGGACTGCATCGCCATCCGTGCTGATCAGAGCTCCATGCTGGGCAAACAGGAAATGAAATTCAAAAGTTTGCGGGGCTTTTCCTGTCTACCTGGCCAGTGCATCCGAGTTCAGATTGCTGTCCAGAGCAGTCACAATGGTGCACTGTGGGATACCACCCGGAGGCCAATACCATTGATTTGCGGCCACACTAACCCTCATCCGATATGGTAATACCGATTTCAGCGTTACTCCTCTCATCGGAGAGGAGTACAGAAACCAGTTTAAAGAGCCCTTTATATCGATATAAAGGGCCTCATTGTGTGGACGGGTGCAGTGTTAAATCTGTTTAACACTGCTAAAATCGGTATAAACGCGTAGTGTAGACCAGGCCTTACATTGAGATGTTCCTGCTAATTTTAGCTAGCCCTCCTGACTCCAGCATAGTGCTTGTCATGACAATTTAGCCTTCCATTCACTGTCCCAGTCATGCCTATTAAAAAATGAGGCAAATTACTTGAATCAAACCAGGCTTACATCAAGGAGCCAGTACTTCTTCAATAATGGTGGTGTGACATTAAGATATGCAAAGAGATAAAAAATATAGGCTAACATGCCTTATGCAATGGCTATGTAAGGGCTTAATCTGGAAAGGTGCTGAATAACAAATGCACTGACATCTAGCCTTTGATCTACTTCCCCAGCACTCCCATAAGATACCTCAGAGGGGGTTGGGGAGCAATAATTTGCTGCTGACATGGAACAGGAAAAGGAAAGAATTATGATCCCATTATATAGGGCTTCTGGCAAAGCCACAATATAGTCTTAAAATAGCTCGGCTACAAAATTTAAAAAGTTAAAGAAAGAGAGAAATTAACAGGTAAGGAAAAGGGGCGGTACAGAGAAAAAAATTAAAAATTGGATTTGAAAAGCGATGGAGAGTTGAAGAGCCATAGAAGAAAAAGGAGCAGAAGAGTAAAGGGCTCTCACGGTAGCTGTGTTGGTATTATATAAATATTAATTGTGTAGGATTTTCAACAGATGCATTTCAGCTCCAACATGGGTTGTTGTTTTGCACAACTGCTATATTGGGACTGGGAAAATCTGGGTTCAGTTCCTGGTTCTGCCACAGACTACAGCTGGAACCTTGAGCAAGTTAATTGTGGTGTGATTCAAAGGTCACTAAAGTAAAGGCTATTTATGTTAATCTTTGGATCAGTCTTTTAATCTCTGTGCACCACAGCTTCCCATTTTTATTCCATGTATGTTGTTTCTCTTCCTCCCACCCTTTTGTAGATTCTCATTTCTTTAGCCTGAAAGTTCTTCAGGGCAGAGACTATGTATAAGGACTCTGTTTGAGTCATGCAACAGTGTTCAACTAAAATAAGAAATATACATTTTAATTGGTTATAACTTCTGCCACTAATGCTTTGCTAAAATTTGGAAGTGGATCAGGCACGATATTAATGTTAGCAGCAGTGGAGAGCTATGCAAAGAAAGAAATAAAAAGGGCAACAACCCAAACAAGCTGGTTATATTTTGTGCAGATAATACACGTGATAGCTGAAGCAGTTTTGGTGATATTGCTCCAGAAAATGGATTCATTCCAAATAGAGCTGGTTGAAAAATGGAAAATCTATTCCATGAAAAATTTCAATATGTCAATATTTTGTTTATCATTTTATGGAAACATTTTTTGCTTTTGTCTTTTTCAAATTAGTGATTTTTTTTAAATTTTCATTTCTTCACTGTGTGCAAACTACAGTGGCTAATGTCCATTTCCTCACATACCCACCATCCCCATTTTCCTCTTCATTCTATTATAATTTTGAAAACTTCTGCAGTTTGGGATGAGTTAGACTGGCAATAGTAATGCTGCCACAGTAACTTCTGAAAACTTAAACTTTTCAAAAATTACAAAGTGGCAATGTTACAGAGTTTCATTTTTATCTTTGGCCACTCCAAAACTTTTCAAAAGTTAAAGAAACTGAATGGGGGGAAAAAAGGTGAAAATAACCTTCTTGTCCATTATTCATACCTCTGCATTTTATAATGGAGGTATACTTATCTCCTAGAAATGGAAAGGACCCTGAAGAGTCATTGAGTCCAGCCCCCTGCCTTTGCTAGCAGGACCAATTACTGATTTTTACCCTAGATTCCTAAGTGGCTTCCTCAAGGATTGAGCTGATAATCCTGGGTTTAGTAGGCCAATGCTCAAACCACTGAGCTATCCCTCCCCCCATTAAAAACTGATATCTTTTTAAAAATAGGTTTTCAAAAATAAAACAAAAACTTCCATTGAAAATGTTAGTTCTAGTTTGCTCAGAAGTTTCCAAGGGAAAATTTAAAAATATTTTCCCATGAACATTTCTGTTATTGACAAAAATACATATTTTTAGTGGAAACAATTTTCAGGTGAAAATTTTGGACCAGCTTTAGTTCAAAACAACAGATAGGGTCCATCCCCTGGAAACTACACAGGACCTCATTTTATGTCTGTGCTACAATGAAGAGAATGACATTCAAAATACACTGACATTAACTGTGAACTTTGATTCCTTCATGAATATTGTTATTAGAGTTGGTCAGATACTTAAAGAAAATATTTGTTGAGTTATTGACACTAAAAGGATAATTTATGTCAGCAAATAAACATTGCCTGGCCAAATGCATCATATACAGATACATTACTGGGAATCATTGTCGAAATGCTCCTTCAAAGCCTGCCTGATTCAAAGAGCCTCCCCCTGTGCCCTTCTCATTGTCCTTGTATCTGACTGCTCAAAATCAGCAGTCAGCTGATCAGTCTCAGCGGCCCACCCCTAGGGAACCTTTTCCACTTTCAATATGCATGTATTATGGAGAGTACAGCAGGCCACAATGACTATTGGAATATTTTCCTTTTTGAGGTTTAACTGGCCAAAAAGACAGCACCAGTGACCTTTTAATCAGCCAAAGGCACATTCAACGGTCATTTGGCACCTGATAAACCTATTGTTGAAGTGCTTCTTGCTGCTGTCTAAGCTCCTGTGGCTCATGCAGCCTTACACCAGGAACAAGGGCATTTGCACATCCCCCATTGGAATCTTCTAGTCTGGAAAGAAAGTCTCAGTTTACAGATTTCTATACAGTCCAGTATTCCATCATGCACCTTCCCTGACCAGCCCACATTGATGTCAGTGAACTAACCCTGGTGATTCACCAGCACCTGTAAAACCATGGAGAAGTATTACTTTTGGTTGATGTATTCCATCTCAAAATGGTCAGGGGCCAAAATTGGGATATGAGTTCCATCTACCAACCCACCACAATTAGGGAATCCCAATGCCTCAAAGCCATCAACTATTTTCTGGACATTACTGAGATTAACAATCCTTCGTAGCAGGGGGCAATTAATGGCCTTGCACACTTGTATCACCACAGCACCCACGGTGGAGTTTCCAACTCCAAACTGATTCATGACTGACCAGTAGCAGCCTGGTGTTGCCAACTTCCATTCTTCCATACAACGATCACCACTCACTTTTCCACAGTGAGGGCAACTCCCAGTCTGGTGTCCTTGTGCTGCAGTGCAAGGATGAACTCCGTACACAGTTCCAGAAAGATGACTTTGTGCACCGAAAGTTCTGCAGCCACTGCTCATCATCTCAGACATGCATCACAATGCTATCCCGCCACTCAGTGCTGGGTTCGAAAGCCCAGTACTGACAGTCCACTGTGTCAAGCTGATTCATGAATGCCACCAGCAATCTTGAATTATTTTTTCCGTAGCAGTGTGAGACTCACCAATGAGGTGCCTCCTGCTGGTTTCCTGGGAATTAGCTCTTTTTTCCAGCTCCAGAGCACCCTCTGCAGGCCAGTGTCTCATTTGCTGCTGGACCCCGTGTCCCTCCTGGACCCCGGTGCCCTTTACCTAGAGGTTTTGCCCACTGCAGCAACCCACAATCTTGGTTTCCCCACTCAGGGAAACCCCCAGTCCCCTATCCCCAACTTGCCTCAGTGGCTACTTCCAGTCAGCATCTAGCTCCCATTCAGTGGGGCAGACTGCAGTCTGTAAAAGCCACTCATCATTCACAAGGGGGGTTTAGACCTGCTGCCTTGGCCTACTCCTGGGCTGCTCTCTGCAATCCCAGTACCCTTCTGGGTCTTTAACAAGGCCTGCTGCCTGGGGGCTTTCCAGGTCGGAGCTCCGCAGATCCTCTGACCTTCCCTCAGCCCTGCTCCACTCTAGGTACCCTGTGAGTTCCTAAGCAGCCAGGCCCATCTCCCTCTCTACAGGCAGAGAGAGACTGTCTGCTCCCGGCTCACTGCCCTCTTATAAGGGCCAGCTGGGCCTTGGACCTTCCCCAATCAGCTTGGACCTGCTTGCCCCAGCCACAGCCCTCTCGTGGGCTGTTTTTAACCCCTATGGGCAGGAGCAGGGTAACCATCCCACTACAGTTTCCATGGCAGACAGCAGAGCAGGCATCACTGATTCACTCTCTGTTTTGCAGCTCATGAAATACTGCAGGACCAGTCATGTTGTGTTCATAAACTTATCAGCAGAATGGTCAGCAGTTCAGGATCCATCCTGTCAGGCAGAGATGGTGGACACACAGTTTACAAGGGCTGTTGAAAAATAGCACAAAATGAACTAGGAAGCCCATGGAATGATGGAACAGAATAAACTGCAACACGGGGCGGTGAGCACATTCCCATGATGCATTGTGATCCATTCCAAGAGCTCCCAGCAGCAGAGGATAAAAGATGGTGATGAGTTGCACAGTGGGATGGCTACCCACGATGCAACACTCTGTTGATGCAAGAGCAATGACTGTGGATGCACTCAGCCAACACAAGGAGTGTTGTCTGGATGTGCTGCACTGATGTTATTAAAACAATTTATGATCATCAACAAATCTTAAGCCTTCTTAATTCTGTAGTGTAGACATGGCTTTAGATATCCATATGTGCTTAGATATCCATGTACCAATAGCAGTTAGGGTCACTGAGATTAGACTATTGAAATGTGCATTATCTCGGGTGGATATTTCATTCCAAGGAGACATGGACAACCTAGAAGTTACAATGAAAAATAAGCAATAAGCATATGGATGCAAAGCAACTGGCTCAGGCTAGTTCAACTAAAATATAATTTGTACTACTAGTGAGAGAAAGAACACTCATGGAGATTTGTGGAACATAGTTTTCCCATTCTACAAGTCATTTTTCCTTGGATATATCATCCTAGAGTCCTGCTGAACTCTTTACTACTCCTAGAAATTTAAGCAAATACTGGCAAGAAATGTCTTCTTCTGTTTGCTCCCATTCAAAAAGATATGCCCATTCCTCTTGGATATGGATGGTCGCCTCCATTATTTCTACATTGTTTACCTTCAAGTTAGGTCTTCTTGGTTTTAACCATGAAAGCTCCACTTGCTTCAACACACAGCAACCTGCCTTTTTACTCTAGACCAGGCCTACCACTAGAATTGGGTCTCAAAAGGTGAAACTACAAGCCCATAGAAACCAGTGGAAAAACTGCTATTGACTTCAATAGGGCCAAAGTTTTGCCCAAGAGATCTAGGTTCTGTTCCCAGGTCTCTCAAAGATTGCCTGTAGTCAATTTTGCACAAAAACTCCACTTCACCTATTTTTTAAATGTCTATATTTTTCAGGACTTCCCTCTTCAGAACTACTGGATCAAACAACCCCAATATGAGTCATTAACCCTATTCTGCACTTGCATAAGGTAGAGCAAATAGCAAGAAATTCCATACAAGCATTGAATTTTAGAGCACTTAAAAGCATCATCTTTTAAGCTGAAAGAATACAAGAACAATGTAAGGAATGGGCTCCTCTACATCTCCATCTGCGCCATAGAATGCTCTGAAAGGTGTGAAGTGGCCCATTCAGCTCAATGTGATGTTCTCAGTGGAATGACAACACCCTGTGGAGATGAATATAGACTGAAACAATAGTTCCGAGAGGTCTGAACTGCTCTATTCATCTCAATGGGTGTTCCCATCCCCACCTGAGTACTTTAGATCCTGTGATACGCATGAAGTATATCCATTCTCAGCTCTGACTCCACCCAGAGGGGTAGGACTTCTCCAGAACTTGGCTCACATGCGGGGCAGTTTTAGAAGACCAATAAAGATACCATAATGACTTCTTCTTGAAGTAACTTGTCCTGGAGCCTGCAAGGGGAGAGGCAATTCTTGATTTAGTCCTCAGTGAAACACAGGATCTGGTCCAAGAGGTAACAATAGCTGAACTACTCAATAATTAAATTTATCATCCTTGTTGGGAGGATAATACCAAGAAACTCCACAATGGTAACATTTAATTTTAAAAAGGAGAACTACACAAAAAGAGGATAGCTATTAGATGAATATTAAAAGGAGTTGTCATAAGGGTTAAATGCTTGAAAGCATCCAGGGGAATATTTACAAACACTATAACAGAGACTACGTGTGTACCCCAAATCAGAAAAGACAATAAGATCACCAAAAGAATGCCATCGTGGCTAAGTAGCAGAGTAATGGGGTAATGTCACAGGGTTCCTCCTTCTGGCTGCTCTGGAGATTAGCTCTCTGCCAGGTCCAACATCTCCCCTTGTGGTATCTCAACTTGTTGCCCTCTCTTACACACACTACAGCCTCTCCCCCGCACCATGAGCTGCAGCTTCCTCTTCATGACTCAGCCCTCCGAACTGGTCACTATGGGGTTTCCCCTTCCAGGATACATTCTTCCTGGATCCAATGTCCAGCCAGTGCCACTCAGTCAGTGGCTGGTAGGGGAAGTGGGGCCTGCCCACTACTCTGGATTCCAGCCCAGGGACCGTACAACATGCAGCCAAGGTCTGCTCAGTCCCCAACCTTGCTGCTCATTCCCTGGGCTGCTTCATACTCACCTCCCAGAGGCTTTCTTCTCCACCTTTCTCTCTTTGGGATATACCTTTCCCTCAGGGCCAGGATCCCAGGGTCCTATTCTTTCCCTTGGTTCCCTCCTTCCCTCTCTAATGCACAGAAGGGGGATACACATTTCCCCACTGCCACCCTTTCTATTGCCAGCTTCCTGGCTTTATACTAGCCCAAGCCGTATCTGGTCAGATGAGCTTTATCCTCTAATCAGGCATTGCTGCTCCAGCCTAATCCCCTCCTGTGGGGCCTGTCACACTAATTGGCCCTTTCTGAGCTTCATAAACCCTTTCAGGGTTGGTGTGGGGTAAACACCCCGTCACAAAGATTATAGGCAAAATAGACATCCTTTAAAATTTGGAAGTCAAAATATTGTGAGGATAATAAGAAGGAACACAAACTCTGGCAGGCTACATGTACCTGTATAATAAGGCAGGCCAAGAAAAAAATTTGAGAAGTAATTTACTAAAGATGCAAAAACCAACCATAAAAATAATCTCAAGTATATCGGAAGCAGGAAGCCTGTCAAACTGGCAGTGGAGCCACTACATGACAAAAGTGCTAAAGGAGCACTGAAGGAAGGCAAGGCCATTGCAGAAAAGCTCGTATGTAATCTATCATTGGAACAGGCCTCTATACCAAATGACTGGAAGGGTAACTGATGTAAGGCCGAGTTTTTAAAAGGGCTCTAGAGGTGATCCTGACAATTACAGGCTGATGAAACTAACTTCAGTGTGGGGCAAATTGGTTGAAACTATAGTAAAAAACAAAATTATCAGACACATAGATGAACACAATTTGTTGGGGAAGAGCTACTGTAATCTACACACCTCCTGGGTGTGGTGTTCTGTCCCATGTAGTGGCACCGAGGCCACTTAGAGAGAGATTAATGAGTCTGCTCTACAGGCTTAGCTAAGGGCCATGTGGCTTTTAGCTCATGCAGCAGAGGCTCATGCATTAAGCTCCAGAGGTCCTGGGTTCAATCCAGCCCTCCAAGGACCAGGGTCTGTTGTGACAGATTTCTGTTACTAAACTGCCTGGGTCATCAGGTGATCAGGCTGAGGCTGCAGGATCTTTAGGGCAGGAGATGATGGAGCATACCAAGTGTCTAGGTTTTAAAGTTTTATTAATAAAATAACAGTGGTGAGTGTTGGCACTGCTCCCACGTCACTCAAAAGAAGCAAGAAAGCATTAGTACCCCAGCCCTAACCCACTGTAATACTCACACGTGCACAACCCAAGGCTGGCCAAGTCTGGGTGTAACATAAGAAGAAGAGGGGGAGGGGTGAATGGGAGTTCTTGTCCCATGCATGGGTCATTCAGGGTCCGCTGTGATCTCTGACCTGCTTTGGCTCTCGGGAGGGTTTTTAAGTCCTGGGTTCTTTTGGAGGTGTTTTTCTTTTAGGACTCTCTGTTCCTGGTGCTCTTTGTACCAGTCCAAACCGGCTTGCTGTGGCCTCCTTGGCTTCCCAAAACACACCAGCTCCAGAGACTTTGTTTTCCCCCCGTTGGCCTTCGCCGTCTCATTTGCTCTCACTGTTCTCACTAGTATCTCTGCAGCCCTGCTCAACTTAGTTCTGCTCTTCTCCTGGCTGGGCAGCTGCAGATTTCTCATTGAGCCCATGACCTTGGATATGGGCCAGTGTTTAATCTTCACACAGAGCTAGCAAAAGTGTCGAGTTAACCCGTTTCCTGCTCTCTTCCTCCTTCCCATTCTTGGCCTCTTGCAACCTGCAAAGGAATCTTCCATTTCACACTCACACCTTTGACCCTCCCCCAAAAAGCCTTGCGGTGCTTGCAACCTCATTAACAACATACAATGCTGATTTGCCTCCCCATGGGACCTCGAGAGATGGAGTCCTTGGACCTATGACACTGTCAGTGTTACACTAACATGTTTTTTTGTAAAGGGAAATCATGCCTTAACCACTTATTAGAATTCTTTCAGAGTGTCAACAAGCATGTGAATAAGGATGAGCCAGTCAATATAGCATATCTGGATTTTCAGAAATTCTTTGACAAAATCCCTCACGAAGGGCTCTTAAGAAATCTAAGTAGCTATGGGATAAGAGTTACATGGATCAGTAACTGATTAAAAAACAGGAAACAAAGGGTAGGAATAAATGGTAGTTTTCACAGTGGAGAAAGGTAACTGGTTGGGTCTTCTAAGGATCTGTACTGGGATCTGTTCTGTTCAACATATTACTTAATGATCTGAACTAGGGAATGAACAGTGAAATGGCAAAGTTTGCAGATGAATTAAAATTGTTCAAGATAGTTAAGTCCAAAGTTCACTGCAAAGAGTTACAGAGGGGACTACCAGAACTGGTTGACTGGGCTGTGATCCTAGTTGACCAGGTATCAGCTCTTGCTAAGGTGGTTGGTGTCAGCTGAGCACTAACAAATTCATTTCCATAGAAAACAGACCATCACACCTGTATGTTAGTATTGTTCAAAATTGGTGTTAACTTGTAAAGATTGGTTCAGTCTCTATAAAATGCTTTTATGTTGCTGCTTCCATTAATATTACTTGTAATGTCTGCATCCCATGCAATAAGGTAATGTCTATGTTTTGCTTTATAATTGTAAAAATGCCTGCTGTGACCCTGTGAATTCAGACAGAAGAAGTGATTTCCCCTGCCCATTGAGGAGGACTATCAAGACTAAGTTGTCCATTGTAAAGCATCATGATAGAAAGACTTTGCTAATTGCCCCTAAACAGGCTACATGCAGAATAGAATATGCCATCAGTGTGAATTCTGGAAAAGGAAAATAAAGATAGTAGACAGGAAAATTTTCATCTTTATGCTGTTTGAACTCTCACAGGGCTGGAGCTAGGAAACAAAAGCAGAAACTTCCAGGGCCAACCATGGTTAGCCCTAAAAGACATTCAGGGGACAGATAACTACAACTCTGCAATCTTTTGGAACCATGCACTCATTTGTGCATACATGTTGCCTTCTGTACTCATAAATAATTCTCTCATTTCTTTTTTTCATAGTTAATAAATTCGTAGTTAATTTACTATAGGATTGGCTACTAATGTTGTCTTTGGTGTGAGTTCAAGGTTACACATTGACCTGGGGTAAGCGATTTGTGTCTTGAGAAAGGGAGAAACCTGAATATTTTGTGATCAATAGTGTAAGTGACCATTTATCACAGAGTCCAGCTTGCCTGAGTGGCAAGATAGACTGGAGTGCCCAAGGGGACTGTCTGTGACTCTAAGACAAACACAGTGTTCAAGAGTTCATTTTTGTTACTGAGTTGGTGAAATCTAATTATAGAACAGTCTGAGGCATCTGCACTATTTTTTGACAGTCTGCCCTGAGATTGGCAATCAGTTGTGAATCAGTCCAGACAGCATGACATGGGCATCAGAATGTCAGATGAAATTCAATATTAATAAGTATGCCATCTGGGCAGTGATGGGATGTTGGATGGGATGGGATCTGAGTTACTGCAGAGAATTCTTTCCTGCTGGCTGGTGAGTCTTGCCCACATGCTCAGGGTTTAGCTGATCGCCATATTTGGGGTCGGGAAGGAATTTTCCTCCAGGGCAGATTGGCAGATGCCCTGGAGGTTTTTCGCCTTCCCCTGCAGCGTGGGGCATGGGTCACTTGCTGGTGGATTCTCTGCAGCTTGAGGTCTTCAAACCACAATTTGAAGACTTCAATAACTCGGACATAGGTTATGGGTTTGTTATAGAAGTGGATGGGTAGGGTTCTGTGGCCTGCTTTGTGCAGGGGGTTGGACTAGATGATCACATTGGTCCCTTCTGACCTTGAAGTCTATGAGTCTATGAGTCAAATAAAACGCATTGAGAAAAATAATCCCAACTACACATACATAATGATGTGTCCTAAATTAGCTGTTATCACTCAAGAAAGAGATCTTGGAGTCATCATGGATAGTTCTCTGAAAACTTCAGTTCAATGCACAGAAGAAGTAAAAAAGGCTAACAGAATATAGGGAACTATTGTGAAAGGGACAGAAAATAATATAACACAACTATATAAATCCATGGTGCATCAACAGCTTGAATACTTTGTGCAGTTCTGACTACCTCATCTCAAAAATAATATAGTGGAACTGGAAAAGGTCCAAAGAGGAACAAAGATGGTAAAGGATATGGAATGGCTTACATATGACCAGAGAGAAAAAAGATTAGAACTGTTCATCTTAGAAAACAGACGATTATAGGAGGATATGAGAGAGGTCAGTAGAATCATGGATGGTACGGAAAAAATGAATAGAGAAGTGTTATTTATTCTTTCCCAAATACAAAAAATAGAGGTCACCTGATGAAATTAATAGGCAGCAGGTTTAATACAAACAGGAGGAAATACTTTTTTCACACAATGCACAATTAACCTGTGGAACTCATTGCCATGGGATAATGTGATGGCCAAAAGTATAACTGGATTAAAAAGACAAAAGCAAAAAAAAACCTAGATAAATTTACAAGAGGATAGATCCATCAATCTTTATCAGCCAAAATGGGCTGGGATGCAACCCCCTATTTGGGGCAACTATAAACCTATGACTGCCAGAAGCCAGGAGGGGAATATAGGGGTGGATCTCTCAAAAACTGCCCTACTCTGTACCCTCCACCTGAAGCTACAGTACTGGCCACTGTCACAGACAGGATACTGGCCTAAATGGATGATCAGTCTGTCCCAATATGGCATATTCTTATGAAAACACTGATTTACACTAAGAAAGGGGAAAAAGCACATACTCAAGCATAGCTAATGTCATATTTATTGCACCCCTCACAAACAGCATCAATAACATGGCAATATGATTTGCATCATGTCATATAAATGTGTTCATTGTGTTGCATGTGCAATATTAAAGTCATTTCCAAATATGTAAATATGAAAAACAAGCCTAATTTTACTTTCAGTGCAGTTGACATATTGCACAATGCTTTACTTATTGCTTACATTTCATAGAACAACAAGCCAATTTTTAATATTTTACTGGATGTGTAATCACAGAGTATAACAATTTATATTCAGATGTATGCATGCTGTTTTATTTTATCTCTGTGGTGCATGGGCATAGAGAATGAATCTGTAATTCAGTTTCATTCTGGTCAGAAATTATGTGACAGCTCACTCACTGATTTTTCCATCCCCAACCCCAAGCCTGAAATTGTTCATAGTACCTTGTGCTGTTCCTGTAGGATGGCCATAGTTATATGAATGGGAGCAGGGTATAAAGATGGGCATGGGAAGTGGAGAGATGGTTTCGATAATAATGCAATGATAAAAGGAAAAATCAAAAAGACAATTCAAGTTATTAAGGTCTCAGAGTGCTTCACAAATATTAATTAAATAAACCCACAGCACCCCAGCATATGTCATTATTTTGTGAATGGATAAACAGAGCCATGTAACATTTATTGTCCAAGGTCACACACTATTCCAATTTCAGAAGCAGGAATAGGAAGTGTGTAGCATTGAACAGCTCTACTTTCACAAGTCAATAGTGTTTAATACACACTTAGATTCTGATCTCTTTACACATCTGGAGTAACTCCACTGACATCAGGGGAATTATTCCTGACTCAGTGTGATTAAGAGAAGAATTTGACCTTACTTGGTGAAAGTAGCATGCAGTCAAGGAGCATATCGCTGAGTTTGAACTGTTTCTGACCAGCTATTTTCTACCTTCCAACTGCACGTATTTCTGACTGAACACTGTTCAAAAGGATGCAAAATTGGTGTCCTCTAGGTGTGAGAGAGAACTTTCCTTGTAACTATCTTTTAATTGTCAGTGGCCTCTTCAGTCCTTTTTCTACATATTTATTCCCCACTCTATTGCAACACAGGTGAGCAAAGGAGCCCAAGAGTCTGACATATGGATACATGGTCAGACTGAAATCAGAGCTAAATTTATGGGAAAAGAAAGTAATTCAATTTTAACAGCTCAATAGAGATTATGCACAGTACAAATAAATAACATTATAATTACTGCTTATGAGGCAGTAAGATAAATAATCACAAATAAGATTTTGGAAGTGAGAAAAAAATCCTGTGTTGATTCCTTCGCTTGTCTCAACTCTTATCTATTTAGTCCTTAATCCTGCACACAATTATGCACATGCTTAACTTGACACCCAGAAATAGTCTAATTGAAGTAATTGGGACTTAGAGCATGAACTTCTTAGGGAAATGACTTCTCTTGATAGATCTGTAAAATAGTGAGCATACTTTTAGGTGCTACATAAAAATAATTGTAATAATTGTACTACTTGACACTCTTTTTAGGGATGATAATGTACCTTGTATCACCTTGAAATTTACTGAATGGAAACTTGCATAAAATGTGAAAAGTAGGGTTTGTATGTTGATCCTTTAAGAAAAGAACCACAAGATTGATTCAAGGTCTGGAAAATCTGACTTATAGTGATATTTAAGAAGCTCAATCTAATTAGTTTATGCAAGAGAAGATTAATAGGTGACTTGATCATGAGATTTCTGAAAGTAGAAGATCAAGTACAAGAAGGCACAAGGAGATCCAGTGGTTGAATGCTGTAGCTGGATAAATTCTGTCTAGAAAGAAGGCACCCATTTTTGACAATGAGGTTAACTAACAATTGGAACAACTTGGTGGATTCCTGATCACTTGAAGTCATGAAATCAGACTGGATAACTTTCAAATGGAAGTTATGGACTTGAAACCTAAATTACTGGATGAGATTCTGTGGCAGTGGTGGGCAACCTGCGACCCACGGGCCACATGCGGTCCATCAGGGTAGTCCACTGGAAGGCCACCAGACAGTTTATTTACAATGACTGTCTGCAGGCACGGCCACCCGCAGCTCCCAGTGGCAACGGTTTGCCATTCCTGGCCAATGGAAGATGCTAGTTGCCGTGCTTGTGGATGGTCATTGTAAACAAACTGCCTTGCGGCCTGCCAGCAGATTACTCTGATGGTCCGTGTGTGGCCCATGGGCCGCAGATTGCCCACCACTGTTCTATGATCTTTGTTATGCAGGACATCAGACTAAATGAATCCTAATGGTCCCCTCCTACCTTAACATCCATGAATCTATACAAAACTCAGGACAAATAAATAAAGACGCTGATTTAAGTCAATCAAAAGTAATCCTATTATTTCTTTTAGATTATTTGCAGTGCAAGTAATATTTAAATTACAGAAAATAAAAGATACTTTAAAATCATCAGGCCTCAATATCTCAGACCCTATCAGGCAAAAAGTATATCACATAAATATCCAGTGTTTATCTATGTTCACCAGTCTGTCAGATATCAACAATTATCATACAATTTAAAATCTCATTTCTTGCCAGCCGTTTAGCATTCCTTTCAAAAAACCGAGCCATTTGCTGAACAACTAAACTGATCTTTATATTTACTTTGTATTGTACATTAACTCCTGTGCAGTCTGTTTATAGGTCAATAAACATATAATTACTGCTACTATCAAAGGTGTGAATGACATGGGAACAGATGTTGAGTGTTTTCTGATCACATAACCAGTTTACAATACCTGTGATGGGGTGACAAAGAAAGATTTCTCTAAATGCTGTTAATTCTTATGTTAGAGATTTTCAATTAGATCCACTTAGGCAATGGAATCTGCAAGGGCAAAATCTTCCACCCTCATAAGGAGTCCAATTGTAGTCAACGGAGCTCCATCTGGGCACAATACTGCCCATGTGGATCTGGACTGCAGTTTTAAAAAAAGAATATGGATTCAATATTTTTAAGATTTTCCATCTAGTTCCTTCAAAGTTCTTGAGAATGAAGTTCAGGGGATGGGTTAAAAGGAGTTTAAATTCCTATACTTAGGTATCTAGACATTATGGACTCAGTCTTGCAAATTGCCAAGCATTCTGACCCTGATTCAGCAAAATGCCTGCTTAACTTTAAGCACATGTGTAGTCAAATTTATTTCAATAGGACTACTTACATGCTTAAGATAAGCAGGACTCAGTACCCGTGTTACCTGGTGGAGGGGGGGAAGCTTTCACATATAGGTTATCAATTACTATTAATTTGACAGAGGAGCACTCATGGGTAACAATGTCACTGATTATATGAACCAACAGGCATCTTTGACTTAATAATGGTCTCAGAGATGGATCCTGGCAAGTAAATCTAAAATAACCATATGATGCCAAAGTACTATGGGAAAATTAAATCTCAGGAGAATGTATCACAAAATAAAATGGTGAATATTTCCATGTGAAATTCAGTGCATAAATATTTACCATTTACACATAGCACTACCTTTGAGATTCACCTAACTTCAGATAATATTACAAACATTTCAAACACTTTTAATATTTACAGGGTTCCCGCTCTACCATTTCTAGTTATAAGTTGGTTAAAATGATGAATATCTGTTCAATGAATTGAGCTGTAGCCCACGAAAGCTTATGCTACCATAAATTTGTTAGTGTCTACAGTGCCACAAGTATCCTATTCTTTTTGTTCAATCTTAGTTATATATAGTGAGGTGAAACACTGCCAGTATTTACATGTTGTTGGAAATGTCAGAAGTATGGATCATATACAGTCAGTAAGTTTGGACAGGCTGGGATAATATTTGATGTGGATGTTTCTTTGCTGACTTGTCCCTATGTAAACTTGCTCAAAATGCTCATAGGTGTTGTGTAGAACACAGGTAATATTTTGAACAAGGAATGTATCTAAGTTGGGGAATATTATATAAATAAGAAGATGTTGTCAGAACAACGGATATACAGCTTGTACTGCCAAAAGGCAATTAAGGAAAAACAGGAAAGTCCCTTAATTAAGTAAGAGGTACATGGCCTGATCAGCATGCATGATCAGTGCGTGATCAATAGGGGGAAAAAACACAATTAGAAAAGAAATATAACATGAAAATAGCATGGACAGCAAAAATTACTTAATCTGAAAATTGCACATATATATTATGTGAATTACATACAATATAATGCTTAATGTCAATTGGAGGAAAGTTATGGTTACATAATTAGAAAGGTACAAATATGCTAGAATGTAATGGAGTAGTTGGAGTATCGTAGGAGAAATCCATTATGACCTGCTTATGCCCCAGCAGAAAGTAACTGATGATTATAAATTTCTGTATATCTGTATTGCTTTTATAGTAATTGTAAGTGCAAGTTATCGTTTTGATTCAAATAAAGGTTTGAATTAAGAAACATGAGTATCTCTGCCTCACATGTGTTAAGCTTCACCCAACGTCTAGCACACTTAGCTTCCAAATGTGTTTAAGATTTTTTCATAGCAGGGTTGCTAAAAAAATAGACACAAAATTTGGCATTCGTTATATTTAACGTTAATTATTTTACCCAGCTGCAAACTTCCTCTCCTGTTGACTTAATGATAAAATACCTGTAAGTAAGCTTCTGGTGCAAAGAGACATCAGATTTGAAAATTTCCGCAAAAGAGATATATGGCTTTTTTCAATTATCTGCAGAAGTCTGCAATTTGCCATTATTGTTTCGGCAAAACTATAAATCAAGGTTTATCCTGTTTGTGCTTGTCTGGAGCAAAATTCCTTTAGTTTATCCAGTAATTTGCTCTTTTTTATACCATGGATTAAGAATTAAAAGACCAAAAGGAATCTAAGATAAACTTCTTTTCAGGAAACTGGCAAAGGAAAAAATATATTTTTCAAAACACTCTCCCTCTTTAGTGTGGTCCCTTAGGAATCATGCCATCTGTTGACAAATGTTGGGCCTTTTTGTGAACAAGCACAGGTTTCCCATTGTGAAAACCATTGAACACAATATTCTGTGCCTTTCCATTAAACTGAAATGGTTTTCACAGTGAGAAATCATATGACTCCTTGTATTTTGAAACAGCAACTTGGCTCATTAAAATTCTAATAGAAGATTCTAATGGAAAGTATATTACAGAGGTTACTATAGCCTTTATCTACCTTTTTACTGAATACATTAATTTTAATTATTTAATTAAGAGTCTACAACCTGTGTTATCTATAGAGTGTAAATTATGACTGCCTTCAGCTGTGATAATTTACAAAACGTGAATTCATTTAAAGGAATTATTTCTCTTTTTTTGTGTGTGGGGGAAAGAAATAAATACAGTTTAATTATTGGGCCCCAGAACAAAAGATTTCTCACTGTGTTTTACTAACATACTACCTGGGTCCATAAAAGTGCTTGATGAAAAATGAGTGTCCAGTCATACAGGCATTTAATACCAAAGGTAATACTTACTATAGTGAGTAATCAGTAGGATTACTCATGATGATAAGAATTTTCAGGGTTAGGTCCTGAACAAAAATATTCAAAGTCACAGAAGTAATAATATGCCACAAATATATTTAATATATTACAAATATAAACAGAGCCTTTTCAGCCTGGTAGTCTTTTACAAAACAATATGTTAAAGTGTGCTACTTGGCTAACAGAATGGACATAATACATATGCCACTTTGAAATTGTAATTAAAACCCACAAAATCACTCTTAATAACCCTATTTTAGCTAATAGGTTATATATATTCATTTTTTTTTGATGAGGTGCAGTCCAGTGCAGTGATTCCACACAGATATTTAAGCAATCGCTATCATTTACTTTCAATGGACCCAGGATCTTGTCATGAAAGTGTACTGTGCTCTGGGATGAATTTCAGCCCATTAGGAGGAAAAAAAGTTACTAAAATATTCAGTAACTGTTGTTCTTCAAGATGTCTTGTATATGTCCACTCCACTCATGTTGTCTGTACACTCAGTGCACAGCAGTCAGAAAATTATTCCTTCAGCAGTACCTGTTGGGAGGCTCATACACCCTTTGCTGCTGCTCGCCACTGCATGCAGATATAAAGGGCAGAGCCATCTCTAGCCCACTTCAATTCCTTCTTTCTGGAACTCTGATGTAGAAGAGCAGGTTGTAGAAAGGAGATGTGCAACACATTTCAAAGAACAACAGTTACAGAACACGTTAGTCACTGTTTGTACACATGCATCCCAGTCTTGGTGACTCACAAGCCATGAAAACAGGAGGTGAGATCAGTCTATTTAAATAAAGATTGAAGATCAACTTGTATAACTCTAGCCTCAACTCTGGAATCCTGAGCAACAGGGTAATGGGAGGCAAATGTGTGGATTGAAGACCAGGCTACTGCTCTACAAATATTCACAGTTGGAGCACGTGCCATAAAAACTATTGAGGCCAACTGCCAGCTCATTGAATGACCTGTGACTCTGCTTGGCAGGATGACATTAGTCAGGCCCTAGTGTATGCATATACAGGAGACTATTCAGGATGTTTTTTGGGGGTATAGAGACTGATTGTCCTTTTATTCTGTCTGCCACCCTACAAAGAGCTGGGAGGACTTACAGAATTGCCTGGTTCTGTCCATGTAGAATGCCAGAGATCTTCTGGTGTCCTAGGTACGTAAACACTTTTCTTTTCTCCTCAAATGTGGCTTCTAGTAGAATGCAGGCAAATAAATTGACTGGTTAATATGGAAAGAGGACACCACTTTGTCTTTGGGACAAATCTTGGAGAAGGGCTCAGCTAAATCTTGTCCTTAAATAATATAATGTAGGGAGGCCCGGCATTCCTACCCTTCTAGCTGAAGTGATGACTACCTAAAATTGCTACTTTCATTAATAGGTGCAGCAGAAAGTAAGTAGCCAAAGGCTCAAATGTAGAACCCTTAAGTTATGATAACACTGAGTTTAGATTCCACAGGGGAATATGATCTTGCACCTGAGAATACAATTTGACTTTCAAAAACCTTATGGACTTGTGAGAGAAAATAGAGTGATTATCAACTTTAGGACGGAACACTGAAATAGCTGTCAGATATAGTTGATTAAACTAACAGACTTACCTTAATGTCTCGGGGCAACAAGTAGTCCAGAACATGCTGAATTGAAGAACAGGTTGGTGATACTCCATACTGGCTAGACCAGATGGAAAAAACATCTCCACTTTGAGAGGTAAGTGGCTCTTGTAGAAAGATTTCTACTACTTAACTTTCTATCTCTTGAACTTCTTTTGACCAAGACCACTCTCTATTATCTAGCCATGGAGCACCAAGACCACTCTCTATTATCTAGCCATGGAGCATCCATGCAGTTAAGTGAAGAGATTGTAGGCTTGGGTGGAGTAGGTGACCATGATCTTGCAAGATTAGATCCAAGTACAGCAGAAGTGAGATTGAAGGTTTCACTGACAGTGCCAGGACTGTGGACAATCGGTGCTGATGGGCCCACACTGGAGCTAATATTATGACTCTGGCCTAGTCCCATCTTATCTTTAATAATACTTTGTGAATGAAAAGAACTGGGGGAAAAGCATAGAGGAGACTGCATGACCATAGGAGTAAAAACACATCTGTCAGAGAACTCAGGATGTGACCTCATAGGGAATAGAACTGCTGATACTTTCTGTTGGTCCTTGTCACAAATAGGTCTACTTGGAGGAAACCCCATCCATGGCAGATGTATCTATCCATGTCTGGAAAAAAAGTCCATTCCTGGTAATTTGTAAATAATTTGCTCAGGCTGTCTGCTAGACAGGGACAGGGTAATCTTTTGTGAGCCCCAGAGTCCAGACCATGGTCTTGCACCCGGCTCCACCCTGGGACACCATCCCCACTCAGCTTCTTCCCACTAAGGCCCCATTCACACTACGCCCCAATGCCCTGCCCCACCCAGCATCTTCCCACTGAGGACCCTCCCACCTCTCTCACAGGAAAAAGGGGTGGAGAGCAGTGTGTGGTGGTTGAGGCCTTGGGAGGAAGAGGCCAAGGGGGGTCAGGGCCTCAGGGTGGAGTATGGGGGCACAGTCTGGGCACTGGGACCCGTCTGAGTGTGGACCTGCTGCCACAGCACCATTGGTGGCATTGTGAACCGAGTACTGCTGCTAGATCATTTTGGAATCTTAGTAGGCAAGAAGCTTCTAGATATAAGTTGGCAATGGAGAGCTCCCAGAGCAGACTTGTGTTTGAACTGAGTAGAAAAAATCAGGGTCCTCCCTGCTTGTTGAGATAGAACTTTATCTGCACTTGAAACACTTGGCATGTCAAACTGCTGTCAGCTCTCTGACACTGATGTGTAAAGCTAAGTCCTCCATGGACTTAGACCTGAGTCTGTAGAGAACCCAGATGGGCCCCGCAATGAAAGACAGATGCGACTATCACTAACATGAGCATCTGTTGCGTGTGGGCTAAGAGAACTCCTCTACATACATTATCCACCATTCTAGGGAGTCACGGACACACTCTACCAAGTCTAGATGATGCCACCTTGGTGAGCAAACTGGTGCATGCCAACCCTTAAAACCTTGAGGCACAGTCTGGCAACTTGAACCACATAAGTGCTGGAGGCATCCGTCCAAGGATCCTCAAACACTTTCATACTGTTATGCTGGGTATGCTTTTCTATCTACCAATTGATTGAATTGCCTGAAACCTCAAGTCTAGAAGAAAATCTCTAGCTTGAGTTGAATCAAGTAAGCCCCAATAAATTTTATTCTCTGGACCAGGGACAAGAGAGACTTCTCTGCATTGACTAGCAGTCCCAAAGCATTGAATGTTGACTACATTAGGGATACCTAATACAGAGTACCTGCCTCTTGGATCAGCCCTTGACAAGCCAGTTGTACAGATAGAGGTTACCTTGAACCTCTGATCTTCTGAGGAATGGAGCTACTACTGCCACAACTTTTGTAAAAACCTTGGAAGATGCTGGTAGGCTGAATGGTAGTATATTGAATTGGTATTGATTTTGAATTACCCAGAAATCTGAGCTACTTCCTGTGAGCTTCGTTGATTATCACATGGAAGTAGGCATATTTTATATTAAGGGCAGCATACCAATCCCCAGGATCCAAAGAGGGATAGTGGAAGCTAGGGTGACCATCCAAAACTTTATCCTCTTTAAAAAATGTGTTGAGTAAACGCAAGTCTAAAATTGGTCTGAACCCCCTGCCTCCTTTTGCTTTTGGAAGTAGTGGAAATAAAACCCTCTCTCTCTGAGACAGCATGAGACCGCCTGTAAAGAGAAGAGAGATTGTACCTCTTGGAAGAGGCTCTCCCTTTAAGAATGGTTCCTGAAAGGGATGGAGAGAGAGAGAGAGAGTGGGAGAAAGGTGTAGAAACAACTGTAGACTTTATCCCAACACCAAAGTGCTCAGAGCCCTCAGTCTAAAGTAATTTGGGACCCAGCACCAAAGAAATGAGACAGACTCTTTGTAAAGGTGGGGGAATATGTGTCTGGAGAGAGAGACATTGGTATGGTGTTCTCAACAGGCCCATCAAAATGACTGTTTGGTACTTCCCAGGTATCTTGAAGGTCCCAAAACTGGAACTGAAGGGGAAGGCCTGAGCCTATAATGCATTGACTTCTTTATTGACAGAACCTGACAAAGAGGTAGAGCAGAAAAATGGTGCATCTGCTGAGGTCAGTAGTGCTTTCTGACTGGGGCAGGAATGTACAAACCCAAGGATTTTAAAGTGGCTCTTGAGTCCTCAAGAACATGGTGCTTACAGTACATCTGGCTTGAGAACAGAGAAGGACACTCAAAAGGAAAGTTCTGAATAGTATTCTGGACTTCATAGGGGAGACCAGAAGACTGTAACCACAAGTCATGGCTCCAGCTGCTGAGTCTGCCACATTCTGCACAGCATGCAGTGATGTTCTTGCTACTTGTCTGCCCTTGTTCATCAGAGAACAGAACTCTTGCATAGCACTCTCAGGAAGCAGTTCTTTGAACTTTTCCCTGGATCCCCATAATTTAAAATCATAGTGTTCCAGGAGAGCCTGATGGTTGGGAATTCAAAGTTGCAGTTCCTCAACTGAATAAATCTTTCTGCCAATCTCCAATCTCTTTTTGTCTTTTGATTTGGGAGTGGCAGCCTGATGCCCTCTCACTAGCTATTATTAGCTGCTGTAACAACTAACAACCTTGGAGGTGGGTGGGAATAACAATATTCAGAGCCTTGGGAGGGCACATAGTACTTTATTTCTGTTTGCTTTGAGATGTGAGTCAATGAAAATGGGTCTGCCATAGTCTCTCTGTAAGCTCGTATATTGCTTCAGTAATTGGTAGTGCCATGGTAGAGGGACCTGCCATTAATAAATGTAAATTGGGCAATGTGAGCACCCCCTGACCTCCCTGACTTGAATTGCTATATCTGAATCCACCCTCTTTAACAATTCCTGATAAGCTTTACAATCAGCAGGAGATAGTAAAGTTGCCTGTGAGGAAACCACCTCATCCCAAGAGAATAAGGAAAAAGCCAAGGCTGGAAATGGTTGACACTCTTCCACAGAGTGGCTATTCCTCTGCTTCCAGAACTTTTTCTTGAGGCTTGGCACTGAGCCCAATACTGGACACAGGAGACAGGGCAGCTTGGAGTGTAGATTCCCCCACCTAGAATAGTTCACTTAGTAGTCATGACAAAGGGAAAATATAGAAGCTGGGGAAAAACTCCACAAGTTCCAAAAAGGCCAGGGATATGGGTCTGCATTCCAGTGTTCTCCTGACCACATTCCGATGGCAGCTCCAATTGTGAGTTTGTGATGGTAAGTGGAGAAGGACACTCTTCAAAGGGACTGTCTGATTCTAGTCTGGGGTTAAGATATAAGATCCCACCTCCAAGTCTGATGACGAAGATTCCCCTTCCTCCAACTATGGAGGGACTGCTCCAGTTGGTGTTGGGTCCATCACTGCTGGCATCCCCTTAGGCGGTACCATCA
The DNA here is from genome assembly GCF_025201925.1 of Gopherus flavomarginatus. Taxonomy (NCBI): domain Eukaryota; kingdom Metazoa; phylum Chordata; order Testudines; family Testudinidae; genus Gopherus; species Gopherus flavomarginatus. Next base: position 146,314,840 of record NC_066618.1, on the reverse strand, counting down.
GGCTGACCATCTGGGAAGAAGGCAGCTAGAGTGGTACCACATGTTCCACTGTTAGTGTTGATGCCAGGTGGGGCAATAGTGCCGAGGAATCTGAACCCTGCACTGCTGGTGACATTAGCATCAAAAGGACAAGCAAATTCCTTGCTGCTGCAAACACCTCCAGGAACCTCAGTATGGAGATTTTATCTTGCTGCTGTGCCAGTGAAGTTTACAGTGCCATTTCTGGCACCAGGCACAATAGTGCCCTCTCTAGTACTGGAGCCAGCTGTGGCACTGATTTGTAGGAGGAGTGCTTAGATTTCAGATGCACTGTACTTGACTCCTTCTCACCCTCCTACCAGACATGGAAGGTGGAGATATTCCCCTAGTCAGAGCTTCATTTCTTCCTTGACATGGGAGAAGGAGATCGGTGCTGGGACTCCGATAATGCTGGAGGCATGCACTTCTCACTGAAGTTGCAGCACTCAGCAAAGAGTTGGACCAGGAGGCTCGAATGGGGATCTAAGTGCTGCCTCCATCAGCAGGAATTTCAGCCTCTCCTGCTTCTCCTTTTTTGTTCTAGGCTTGAGTTCTGGGCAAATCCTGGTTTCACATATGCTTCATCCAGGCATTTAAGACAACTACTATGAGGGTCGCTCACCAGCACAGGCTTTGAGCAAGAAGCACACGGCTTAAAGCTCAGTGACCAGAGCATGCCTCAGTGTTAGCAGTAGAACCCCAAAATGGGGAAAAAACAACAAAATCAATGCTTTTAAACCAAACAACTAAAACTTACTAACTGTAATAAACTACTAAACCATATAAAAAGAGTGGAGAGAAACTGTTCTGGCAATGAACAAGCTTTCCAGTGACTATCATGGTAGGTAAGAAGAAATTGAGGGGGGCTAGAGGCTGCTTTGCCTTTTATACCTGCATGCAGTGGTGTGCAGCAGCAGAGGCCACTCGGGTCACCAAACAGGTACTGCTCAGAGGAAAAGCTTCTGACAGCCGTGCTCTGGGTGCACACACACCAAGAATGGCATGCACATGGGCATCACTGAAAGAAGAAATGTGTTATTTTTATTCCAGATGAAGTGTGTGTGGTCAACAGTGAAGTTTCTGATGGGGATTGGTTAAAATGGAAAGAATAACTCACATTCAAACAGACATCAGTCATCCAGCCATACATCCAGATATTTTTTCACCATATACTGCGTCTCATTTTGAACCCAATCACTTTTCTATTAGCCTAGATAGGCAAACATTGAACATGTCTTTGAGCACCAAGCCTCAAAAAAGTTCATGCTTCCTCAAAATACCAATACCAGTTTCTATACAGATTTAATTTGATCCATTATGTGTAGTCCTTGAACTTTAATCTAAAATGATTAGAAGGAAGATTTTGTGCCTTGCACAGAATTTATTTATGCACCATGCAGAGTCAGCTGTCTAATAAAGTAAGTGATGTTATGAGCCCACAGTATATCTACAAACAAGTATTCCCTTAGGTTTTTTTCCCCCTCTAAGAATGTGCACTGTTAAGAATGGGATAATTTTGTTTAGCAAAGGCCAGCAAAATTCAGCCTCTTTTCATGAAACACTGCTCTGCATGGCATAGCAAGGATCCATAGCCCTCATTCTGTAAATACAAAAAAGACATTTACATGAGGTTTAATTATGTAGACGATAACTAAAGATGTTCCATCTCCTCCCATCTCCTGGATGTGTACGCATTTGGAAAGAACGGATGGGAAACCATTTAAATCCTACTTGAGACAAATCATTTAAAAACAATCTTCTTGATGTATATACCAACAGGAGAAACAACAATAGTGACATCGGGATTTACAGAACAATGACGTAGAATAGGCACCATTAATACATGCTCTTTTTGCTGCTGCACGTTAATTCTGTATTCTCCATGTCTCTTGTTTTAAAAATAGCATGATACTGCAGGGTAAATATAGGAATGTAACTACAGGTACAGTGGGCAACATAAAATCTAGATGTATACCATACCATGGTATTTATCTTTACCATTGTATTTGCAGTATTCTTGATACATTCACCACAATATTTCTCACTCTGTGTAACTACTGTGGTATCTGGCACCTACATGTAATCTGCTGTGAGAAATGTTTTTACTTACACTCTGTTTGTAACTTGATTCTGAAAAGGCTTTACATTTTCAAAGTGGTATCTGTGGATAGGTGGTAGTCATTGGTGTTACTGAGAGTTGCATGCCACAGATGTAGTTGCTTTGGGCAGGGATAATCTGATCTCAGTTACATAGGTGTTAATTCACTACCCCTGTGTCACTCTAGGTTTGCAACAATGTAACAGATCAGAATAACTGTCTCAGTAGTGTACTATGGTCAAGTAGGAAAGCACCATTAGATGGCATCTTGCCTATCTCCAATTCAGATCTGCTTTATGGGTTTATTAGCCCTAGAAAGGGAAACAAGTACATTCTAATTTAACTTTCTTAATTTGACTAGTTAGAAGACTGACTTTGTTCAAATGAGGCATATTTAAATAAATAGTATGAACCAAATTCAGCTTGAAGTTACCCTGGAGGAAAACTGGAGTAACTCCACTAAAGACAATAAGTATTCATGGTGGAATGAGTGAGAGCACAATTTGGACCTAATTTTTAAAGAAATTAACAGTTCCTTTTCCATCTTGTTTTTTTTTCCCCTGCCTGCACAATATTTTGATCAGGTATCCTGAAGAAGTCCAAAAGTGGCTTCCTCAGCAGCTATTTTCCCTGCAGATTAAAAAAGAGTTCAAAACAATTTTAATGAGCATATTCAAATTTGTTGTCATCTTAAAAGTGTGTGTAATTTCCATACAAATGTTTGTAAGCATTTTTCAAATGAATATATTTAAGAATCTATTTTTCTGTGCCCAGTTCATAAAGATCACTTTATTTTTCCTGAATTAATACCACCGCATTGTGCTCTAATTGGTGAAACTCAAACTTTGCTTTGTTCACTCTCCAGATGTCTTCTTTCTTTATACATATCTTCACAACAGATGCACTTATGCCTAGAATTAGATTACAGATGGACTCAAATCAGGACACTTAATCTAGACCCCTTTGAACTTTCTGTAAATTAGATTGGATCCAATCCAAACTTTATGACCCAATCCTTCTTCTATAAGAAGGATGCAAACTGAAACATCAGCCCTGAAACACCAGACACTTTGTTTTACTCCAATCCATCTCTAAATCAAAGACAGCTGCACGGAAGCAGAAGTGTCTGCTATAACGGAAAGTGGTACTTAGTGTTGCCAACTCACAATTTTCTTGTAAATCTCATGATATTTGGTGATTTTCTTAAAGACCCTGCACCTGAAGTCAATGGAGTCAATATTGCCTAGAGGATAGGGCACTGAACGGGAACGAAGGAAATTTGGGTTCTATTCCTGCTTCTGCCACTGGTCTGCTGGGTGACCTTGGGCAAGTCATTTCACCTATATGTGCCTCAGTTTCCCCATTTGTAAAATGGGGAATATGATACTTCCCTTTTTAAAGAACTTTGAGATCTACTGATGAAAAGTGAAATATAAGCACTAAGTGTTATTATTTCAGCTTTCATTTACAAATTAAAGCAAGTTTTTAGCCCTAATACCTGCAGAGAAAAGCCTGAATGTCCCCTGTAGGCTCAAAAAATAAAAGGGAAATAAAGATTGCTCCTCTCTCTCCCCCACCCCTCCACACACAGACTTCTCCAGAAAAGTTGTCACTGAGTAACATCATGTACCCTCCATTCCACCACATGGAACTAAATACTGTATTTCCCCTCCATACTAGAGAAATGGAAAATCAATTTGATTTTCTAGAAACCTGAACAGGTTGAATCATAATGAAGTCCTCAAACAGGAAGTGGTACTGAGCCATCTTTCCTGAAAAACTTGACTCCTGCTTGCTTATTAAACATCACACATAAGGCCACCTAGTTTGCCAGCCTTGCTTTAGACTGAGGTAGGTTAATTTAGACGGTCTCATTATACCTGAAAATAGTATTCATTCACTTGTTTGGAATAAAGCTCTTACTTCTGTTGGAACCACATACACTCCTTGCTCTTGCATGCGCCACAATACAATACGATGTTTGAAGCAGGGGTGGTGACTTCAGGGCCCAGCACGTCAAGCGCGTGTTTGAGGTGGCAAGCCACAGGGGACGCTCTGCCTGCGGCTTGCCTGAGGAGAGTCCGCTGGTCCCGCGGCTTTGGTGGACCTCCTGCAGCCATGCCTGCGGAGGGTCCGCTGGTCCCACGGCTTCGGAGGTCCCCTGAAGCCGCGGGACCAGCGGACCCAGCGCAGGCAAACCGCCGGAGGCAGCCTGCCTGCCGTGCTTGGGGTGGCAAAATCCCTAGAGTTGCCCCTGGTTAGAAGTGACTGGATTCCACCTTCAGAGAGGAGGAATTGTTTTCTTCATCCCAAGCACTGGAGAAGGCCCCAAAAGAGGAATCCACAGAAAGGAGAGAAGAGCTGAGAGGACAAGAAAAGCCCTTGACCAGCATAGGGACAAAGAAAAATTAGACTCCATTAGGAAGAATCTATAGAGAAATATGAGGAATATAGCTGTGTGAAGAACTGATTTTATTAAAAAAAAGGAGAAAAAAGCTTTTTTTGAGTTGAACTAAATATTTTATTTTTGAGGTTTTTAAAGTGCTATTTTTAAAAATAATATTTAAGTAAATTTTGAAATGAAAAGACGTTTCTAATAAAAAATCAGAACATTTCATTTCAAAACATTTAAATTTTTAGATTGTTTTTAACAAAAACAATTTAATGAATTCAATATGCATTTGCAAAATGTTGCGATCAACCTGAATCTGCATTTTTCATCATAAAAGAGTGCTAGCCAAAAAATTCCACCTAGCTCTAGCAAGAAGGCCTAGGAAAGAGGGGACATGATAGCAGTTTTCAGATATCTAAAAGAGTGCCATAAGGAGGTGGGAGAAAACTTGTTCACCTTAGCCTCTAATGATAGAACAAGAAGCAATGGGCTTAAACTGCAGCAAGGGAGGTTTAGGTTGGACATTAGGAAAAAGTTCCTAAGTGTCAGGGTGGTTAAACATTGGAATAAACTGCCTAGGGAGCTGGTGGAATCTCCATCTCTGGAGATATTTAAGAGAAGGTTAGATAAATGTCTATCAGGGATGGTCTAGACAGTATTTGGTCCTGCCATGAGGGCAGGGGACTGGACTCAATGATGTCTCGAGGTCCCTTCCAATCCTAGAGTCTATGAATCTAAGAATAAAAAGAACATGCCAATCTTCAGGGAGGAAAAAATAACACGCCAAACTTAAAGGTCCAGAAGCAGCAAGGTAGGGTGGGGGGAGATGACGGGAAGAGTGACAAAACAGGACTTGCAAAGGAACAAAAAGATTATGTTCTCCATAATGCCCCATATGCTTTTAGCTTTGCTTTTTAATCACATTGGTGTTAATGGATTGTCCATTTTTAGCTGTTGCTTTTGGCATTTGCACTTGATAACAAAAGTAGGGAATTCCAAGTTAGTTTCTTCATAAATAGCATGGGAGATAAGACGACAGATTCTGATGAGAACCAGCCTAAGCACAAGAGTAGTGAGGCAGAGCGGCCTCCCTCCTGAGTTGAGAGCAAGGAACCACTACATTCCTGCCGAACCTGCCCCATCCCCTTGCTGGAAGTACCAAGGAGGGACAGGAAGTATAAAGGGAGGGTGCTGCAGTTCCGTTGAGTGGGAGCCAGAGAAGGAGATGGATGCCTCCACTCTGCTGCAGTACCCTGGAGTTGAACTGACACTCTGCAGCACCCTGCCCCTGGAAGAGATTGACCCAGAAGGGAAGTTGCCAGGACTACCATCCGCTGTGCACGCAGAGGAGCCACAGGACTCGTGGATTACAAAGGTTCCAAACCCTGGGGAGGCAGTAAGTAGCCTAGAGGCAACCAATGACTGTCCGACTACACTGTTGACTGGGTCAAAGTCAGCATTTTGTTGCTGGATCCTCACTGACCCAGTGGCTGACCACTTCGCAGCTGTTAGGGCCCTGGGCTGGGAATTGGTGGAGTCAGATGGACCCACGTCGCCCTTCCCCTGCCACCCCACCCCTAGGGTGGCCGACTCCCCACTATTGGGCAAGAGGCCAGTGAGAACCTATTGTCCGTCAAACTAGGATGCTAGACTCGGTTGGTGCCCCCCCTTCAGAAGACCCTAGACTGTGTGAATGCTCATCCCTAGCTGAAGCCTAAACTAACTGTTGGTTTCCTTAGCCCACAAGCTTAGGTTAAAGCATGCTCCCTGCTCTGTCCTGCCCACAGAGCTAGAGCATTAGATTGTTAATTGCTGCCAGCCTAGCCAAGCAGCTATGGGCTAAAGACTGCTCAGTGCCCCCTGCCTGTCCTAAGGATGGTGAGAGCCTTGCTTCTTGTTTGCTTTTATTAGGTGGCTACAGAACTATAGACTGCTGATGAGTCAGCCCCACGAGCAGGACCCGCACCCGAGCACTGTGTGGCCACCCTCCCCACTTGAGAGCGAGGGGCCACTACAGCAAGTCAAATCAATGAGCCTGAAACAATGAAGAAACTACTATTTGATGCATAATTCAGTGAGAAAGCTAAGCAACAACAACAACAGAGCTACTGCCTCTAGTAGAGGCTTCCCAATAGCTGGCATGGGGAGAAGTACTGAATGAGGAGATGGTTGAGCAAGTTAGACTAGGAGAGGGATTAAGAATGAACAGGGAGTGACTTGGTGAATGGGTTGGATAGAATTTAGGACAGAGTGAATGAGATGCCTCAGAAGAATGAATCCAAAGTATTGGTTCTCAATCTATTTACCATTGTGGGCCTCATATGCAGATTTCTATGTGTTATGTGGACCTCATCCGCACAAAATATATATTACTTGTATGGGCCACAGTTCTGTGCTGATAGGGCCGCAAGTGGCTTGCGGGCCGCAGGCTGAGAACCACTTATCCAAAGAGTATGTGAAAAGAGAATGAAGGAGCTGAGCTCAGTATTAAACCTGCATTCAGTCAGACTCTCATTCCTTACACAAGGGAAAAAAAGTGAGGGGGAACATTGGTCACAACCCCAGGTTGAAAGCAACTGTATTGAATCATTTCTGACACATGAACTAAATGAAACCAGATACCAACATGACAATGCAGTCCTATTCCATTCCTCTTTGCAAGAAATTCTTCATATTTGTGATTTATCTAATTTACGGATTCATTTTAGTGGCCACATTATTGCCTCATACCTAAAGATTGTTACTAATGCCATACAATATAGATGATGCTGGGAAGCAAGATCTCACCCTTTAAAGCACATCAAGATAGATAGTTGTACTAAATATGCACAGGCCATCGAGTTTAGGCTTAATTCTGTTATCACCAGTGTAAATCAGGAGTAACCTCTGAGGTTAGTGGTGTTACACTGGCCTAAATGTGGGCCAGCTGAGAAGAAAATCAGGTCAGGATTGTCAGTTCTAGAGCTAAACTTGCCCCCAAACCAGGAGTATTTGGATCCAGGGTTTTGATCCAGGCTTATCTCCAGAGCTCACATTTGAAAGGCCATAAGTTTTTTTTCTCCATGCTGTATATTCGGTGTTTGGTTGATGCCTATGATATCTATGTGTGTTTGTTACTACACATTGTTAAAGTTTACTCACCTGGTCAGTTTTTTGTCCAATACAATTGCTATCTCATCAGTTCTTTTTAACTAACTTTCTATTTCTCTTTTGGCAGGAAGACTCTCTTTCTTTATCTTCAGGGTGACTGAGTAAATGGCTGAAGTTAGTCGGCTATGTAAAATGCAGTGTTTGAGCTTGGCACTAGAACCATGGGAAATAAATCAAGAAAACACAACACAACAACCCAATGATTATTGTGAGACATTTTGCTTCCAACAGGAATGTGAATTAAATGCCTATCAAAAATGCAAAACGCAAGCCATAGGGATGGAAACTAAAGATTGTACTATAATGCAACTTGGTGCTAAACTTTAAATATATATCTATATATAGAAATATATATCTTTAACTCTTCCATTGTTCTTCTATAACAATTCATCAACTACATATCTTATTCATAATGACTTGTACAGATATTGACAAGCAGTCAGCCATTTCAATGCCATTATGTCTGTTATGTTCTGTACAGAGTGAAAAACCATGTTAATTGCTTCTCCTGTATCTTGCAGAACATTAATTTCCTTCTGTTGAACAGTTTTGTAATTGTGTTAGTACTATCAGCACCAGTCTTTCACCTTATCACTGAAGCTGCAGTTTCACGTTGCAGTAATGTCTGTGTGATGTGATCTGAAGGCTGATAATTGACACATATGGGAAACATACAACACTTACCTGGGTGTGGTCAACAGAGAGGAATGTAACTTACCTTGTTTTTAAAGTGCTGACTAATAGACAATATATATTGTTAATTTTTATTTATATTTTGTATTTCTTTCGTGACTATTAGGCACTTCCCAACATTTAAAATGTAGCATTAGAAACTAAAAGCTTTTCAGCACAATAGTTCAATTCATCTAATTTCCAGGTACATATTTTCCAATTAATAGACTCTTCAACAAAAGTAAAGGCACTCTACACAACCATGTCATATAGCAAGACATCATATGAAGAATAAGACTAAGCCCCTGTGTAAGCACCTTCAACTCCCATTGAGTTAAATAGAACTACTCATACTTCAGGGCTACATCAGTCCAGTTTCATCTATCTGAATAGTCACTACAATTATATTTTAAAAAAAATCAAACTACATGGACAGTGTTAATGGAAACATCTTTTGTAAGCAAAGAAAACATTTCTCATTGTATTACAAAGTACAATACCCATGCTTGCAAATATGAGATTGGAACATGTCACAATAGTTGGTCAGGAAATTCAGCACAATAAACAATGCTGCAGCTGAAGTGTAAATTACAAGGACATGAGAAGAAACAACAGATCAGGTTACTTTTCTGCTTTGTCTGTGAAAACAGGAAGATAATATTTTATTCATTAAGTATTAAAAGAAGCTACATATTGTACCACTCAGAGTGAATGATGCAAGGATTAAATACTTAGAAAAAAAATCAACATATTTGCTTAAAAAGACCCCGGTCTACTTGAGTCCAAAATTACTTATGAAAGGATTCAAAAGCAATACAGATTTTGAAAACTTAGTGGATAAGACAGCTTGTGAATTCTATTATGGAAGTGTCATAGAAGCTCCATAGTTTCACATCAAGTTTTTCACTCTACACAGACATTTTAGAAAACATAGGGCTGAGATCATTCGTCTCAGCTTCTCAAGAGAATTACTTACAATCTAAGAGTGCTTTTGAAATGTAGCTCCAACAAAAGTTCACATTGCAAACTAACCTAGAAGTCAAAAGGACAATGATCATTCTCTGACAAGCTTCATGCAGCGGGAAGAAAAGACTGATTTCTGCTGATTGAAACAGCCATTCTTGACCATTGCAGAAATATGAACTTTCATGTTTAATTCCACATCAAAAATGGATCCTCACCAAACTGTAGACTTTATTAATCTGTTTGGAATAAGTTTTGTTATTTCTACGGCCTCCAATGCTGAGAAAGAATCCTCAATATGTTTTCCATGCATCATAAAAATACCTACATATTGTCCATTAGGAGTTTCAACCAAATGTCTCACTACTACCCTGCAATTCTGGCCAAGACAGAATTGCCCAGATTGGACATGGTGGTTATATAAGACCTGGTAATTCTCACTGCGTAGACCTTGGTGCCTATTCTTGAGGTGGCTTCATATACACATTGAACAGTATGATGACTAAACAGACCCATGTAGGACACCATATGCAATGGTCATTGGACTGGATGAGTATTATTCATTACCACTCTCTGAAATATATAGGTGATCACTGAGGTGATCAGTCCCATTCACTTTTGTTAGATCATGCAGTTGACTGAGGAACAACTTGCAATCAATTATACCAAAAACAGCTAGTTGAAAAGAACATTGGAAATCTGTCTGGTGTTCATCCCAATATCCATAACGCACACTAATGCCACAACATGCCACATCCCCACACCAAGATCCTCTTCCTCCTCTTCATCACCATCTTGGTAAAACCCAGAAGGATGTAGTCTATCTGAAAATTCACCACCACCCAGACTTGTCTCTGGCTAGACCAGGGGTCGGCAACCTCTGGTACGCGGTTCACCAAGGTAGGCACCCTGGCAGGCCGGACCAGTTTGTTTACCTGCCACATCGTCAGGTTCGGTGGACCGTGGCTCCCACTGGCAGCAGTTCGCCGTCCCAGGCCAATGGAGGTGGTGGGAAGCTGCGCGGGTGAGGGATGTGCTGGCCACAGCATCCCGCCACCCCCATTGGCCTGGGACGGTGAACCGCGGCCAGTGGGAGCCATGGTCTATCGAACCAGCCGACACGGCAGGTCAACAAACTGGCCTGGCCTGCCAGGTTGCTTACCCTGGCGAGCCGCGTGCCTGAGGTTGCCGACCCCTGAGCTAGACCTTTAAGGTAGTCTAGCTTTTACGTTCTTATTCAGTTATGCTTGACATTGGCAATCTTATTGTACTACTGAAGCTTTTGTCATCCATGTGATTGCTGGCCACATAGCAGCATTTCTTGGTAATCATGCTTCAGAATGTGTTGGTCTTCCATTCTACTATGTCCATACCAAGAAAGCCTCCAAAACTAAACCAGTGCTGATAGAGGTGGTTGGTGGGTTCTGCTTTGAATATCCTAATTTCTGATCCCTGCCTTCTACTTAATATGGAGAAACTGACAAAGCTAAGAAGAATTAAAAACCCACACCAAGTTGAAAGATGTGATAAAATCATATATTGTCCAGATATGCCCTGGAGCCGCTTAATTGCAAGTTTCTTGACTACCTTTCTTTAAATAGAAGGCTAGTTCCTCAATGTCAAGAGAATTTCCTGAGCAGAGATTCAGTTACAACATATTTCAGCCCAACCGGCACGTTACCCTTCAGAAAAAGTTTTGGTAGTGTAGAAGAAATTATACATTACATATAAAATTCAGGCAACATTTGTGAAATTAACAAGATATTTAATTAACTTTACAACTCAGTCTCTTCACTTTTTCTCCAATCTGTCCATTCTCTATCGAGTGAATAAGCTTATGGTATGTGCATTCACATGCTCTCCTATACCCGTGGGCCAGCTGTTCATTGTGTAACTCCCTTAGCGTATGTAAATACAGTGTGAGGGCTTACACCAGCTTCTAATACTGCCAAAAAGCAGATATAGTAGCTGAGGATTGTAGTAAAGCTCTGGACACAATCTTTTTTTCCCCCCAGCCACCTTCACTTCACACTTGCCTCAGAGAGCAGAATCATGCAGGAGTTAGTATACTCTTTATGGTAAAAGAAGACCCCCCTGTATTACGGTTATCCTCCTCTGGTCTGTGTAGTGAGGCAGAGTGGCCTCACTCCAAGCTTGAGATCAAGAGACCACTACACTTCCCCTAGTGGGCAGGGCTGAACCAGTCCTGCTCCCCCACCAGAATCATAGACTACTAGGGTTGGAAGAGACCTCAAAAGAATAGGCTGTCAGGGACCTCAGGAAGTCATCTAGTCCAACCCCCTGCTCAGTGCAGAACCAATTCCCCTCTAAATCCCCAGATGGCCTCTTCCAGGATTGAACTCACAACCCTGGGTTTAGCAAGCCAATGCTCAAGCCACTGAGCTACCCCTCCCTCAGTGCAGGGGCAGGACAGAAAGTATAAAGAGAGGGCCCTACAACTCAACTGGGGCTATGCCACAGAAGAAGGCAGACATCTTGAGCCCTCCACAGGGCTCTGGCCAGACACTGAACTGTGCCTCACCCTGCCACTGGAGGAGACCGAGAGAGGAGAGGAGTTAGTAGGACTGCCGTCAGCAGTCTACCCGGGAGTGACTGAGTACTTGCTGACTATGGAGCCATGCCAATGGAGGGCAATACGAAGTAGCCCAGGGGAACTAGACTTTGGTCAAGTTGTGCTGCTGAGAAGCGGGGCAGTGGAGTTTGGCTTTCCCACTGACCAAGTGGCAGGATCATCCACTATTAGCAGGGCCCTTGGAGGAACCTGGTCGAGTAGATTGGCCCTGAGTCCTCCTACCCCGTTCGCTGCCAACCCCACAGCTGAGGATTGATTGCACAGTCTCCTTAGGTCTGAAGGCCTGTGACCTTTCTTATTGCTCTGTCCCACCCAGAGGGTCAGAACCAAGACTGTGTTTGCTGTCTGCCCTAGGAGGCTTGATCTTACCCCCCTCAGAGGCAGAGATTGATAATTGATTGTTATTTGCTGCCTGACTCAACAAGACAGAATGTCCTCTCTCTGAGCCTGAGGGACCACTATAGTCAGGTTTGTGTGAGACCAACAACGTAGTGCAAAGCAGCTTCAGCAGATGAAGAATCTGAGCCAAAAAAAAGGTTTACCATCAACTGTTAGTGAACCACTCTGCACCAGCCAACAATAGAGAAAAGATTTTTTGGATGGAGTTGTTAATACTTGGCTTTAGCCAAATTTGTATGGGGAATTTTTGTTGATTAGAATATATTTACCGTCTTGCAATAAAGCCAGCACACACCTAGGGTCACTTTACAGGGGAAAGTTAGACATTTTCTTTGCTTTCCATCTGTGCTGGTTTGTTTTGTTTTGAGATGAATGAACCCCAAAACAGAAATCAACAGTTAAAACTACCAAGTTTCACCTGTTACAAGCAAAATCATTAATTTATCACAAACTATAAAATGTCTCAGTTTCACTTTAAGTCAGGTCCAGCTTTGCTAAGAGTATCTGCAAAACTTAACAAATATTTTGAAACAAATGTGATCTCGGTTTGCTACATAATCGGAAAGTAGAAAGTCCTCGGGTTTTGCAATCAACTTTTCACACAGCTTCAGTGACCACCTCTATTCTTGGAAAAGTAAGACAGAAAGGCTTGAGATCCACCAATTCCTGTCCCCTTGCAATATCAGCATATTAATTCTGTAGGATAGGCAGCTAACTGATCCTAACAGATGAGCCTTTCTCAGTGCTACAGATGAAGGGGGAAAACTCTTTAAGAGCCTTGACAATATGTCCCGTGGAAAAAGATCTTCGACCTCTAAGATCTGTTGATCAGCTCAACTTGTACATGTGACTAAGAATATTCATACATAATTGAAATAAAGAGTAAAAGAGTAAATCAATTAATAATTACTACCCCCGAATACCATTGTATCAAGGATAACTGCATTTTCTTCCTTGAATCTTGGTATAGTGGATTTTGCTGAAGAAAGGAAAACACCAACCAAAAAAAGACACTTCCTTGTATTTAACTCTAAATTGTGTGTGTGTGTGTAACTTTTTTTCCCCTAATGATGTCCACATTGCATGCAATATGTTTTGGGACCTCAGTTTTAGGTTTGCTAGGGAATGACAATTTGCTAAACAAAATGCTTCCTTCTTCCAAATTGTACCACAAAATGTCAGTGGGATCTTAAACAATATTCAGTCTGTGCTCATTAGCATAAATATATATGTGGGGTTTCTCTGCTTATTATTTAAATTAAAATAGCTCTTAGGGACCTCAACTGTGATTGGGGCCCCACTGTTCTAGGTGCCATACAAACACAGAGTGAGAGAGAGAGAGAGAGTTCCTGCCTCAAACACCCAAAGTACTTACAGTCTATACAGGCAAGAAAAAGTGTGGGAGTGGAAACAGAAGCAGATCAATGTCCAAGGTCACACAGCTGGTAAGTGACAGACCTGGAAGAGAACCTCAGGCTCCTGAATCCCAAACCACTCTGTCCACCATGCCACATGGCTTCCTATATATTTTCATGCAAGGTATGGCGTTCTGGACTAATCAGTGGTTCAGAGTTCTGAACAGAGGACAAACTAGTTCTTCCTGAGTCCCCATACAACTTCTAACAACTTCAGTGGCTTTGGGCAAGTAATTAACTCAGCTGTTTAAAGCGGGAATGAGTTCGAAATCTTTGTACTGGTTTTGTGACCACATGACCAATGAGGTCTTGCAAAAATCATTACAGCTTTCAGTTTTGCCCTTCTCTTCTGAGTATACCATATACAGAATTCATTCTGCATAATGATAGAACATACACTAGCAATACGTCTTGGACAGGAAAACATTAATTTAAACTAAGTAGTCCAAATGTATCCCTGATCTATTTCCATTTACTTGAACAGGGTTCTATCAGACAAACTGGGCCCAGTCTCCTTAAAAAGTTAAAAAGCTTTCTGACTTTGAATATAAATATGCTGTGCACACATACATAAGGCCAGAACATCAGATGATGAAAATCAACATCGTCTCAATGACATGAGTAGATCCATGTAGATCTATACTACCTAACAATCTATTCCATTGTCTTTAAAATTCTATGTTTATTTGGCAACTCCATATGATTTCAGAGAGTTTTGTTAGCAGCCTACTGGTAGTTGCCCTGTTTACCTTTCAAAACTCAAAGGCAACACTAATTAGTTCTGAATCTGAACTGATTAAGATATGCTCTAGTTATTCTAGTATCACATCCTATTGATCAAGAAACCAAAGGTAATGATGTGCATTCCAAGTGTCAGATGGTAAATTTAAGCACTCTCTCATACACATAGATATTAAACTATTTTCCCCATTTTATAGTGCTTAATTTTGTATCGTATTTTGTAATTATCTTATTTCCTCCTTTGCTGATTTTTGCCTTTGAGGTGCTAAGGAACCCCAAACATTTAAATAAAATATTCAGCTCCCCCAACTATGCTGGTTTCAAATGCTTTTAAAAATTCCTGAAAGCCAAATTGTGCTTTGAAAGCACAGGTTCATTTTGGTGTAGTGCAGCTTTTCACCATCCAGTATGTGAAGAACTCAATGCCTTCCAGATCTCCTTGGAGCACGGAGGAAACAGGGCTGCTGAATGTCCCATCAAGATAGTGCAGAATATTACTTCCTCTGCAGACACAAAGGGACGAGGGTCATATTCTCCCTACCCAGTCTTTGCACTCCAGGGATTGCTAGTAGGAAGTAGTTCCTGTGCTGAACAAAACATAGGGACTGCAGTGGTTCCTGGTTTAAGGCATTTGGTGGGAAATAAGGCTCCCTGTTCCTTTCTCCCTTGTGCATGCACACAAAGGCCAATCATAATCTGACTCTCTATTTGCCCCTCTCTCTGGTCAGTGTCACTCAGTTCCTAAAAGCCATATAAGTGACAAGTTTTGCATGTGGTGGCTATAATTTGGGGTGAAGGGGTTAATTGCCACATTGAGCTATGACAAACAAGTGTTCAAATATGTCAGATGGATTTAAAAAAAACAATGATTAGTCTTTATCTGTACTTATTGCTAAATGGATTATTACCAAAAGCCTGATGCAATTCCCGCTGATGTCTTTCCATTGACTTCAATGGACGTTGGAGCAGTCCCCAGAACCCAGTTTGCTCAGGGGGACAGTTACTTAGGAAAATGCTTACTTACCTCTTTAGTCTCAGGTATATTTAGATTATGTTTACTAAAGTCTCAATTGATTAGACTCTTCCTGTTGGTATGCATACTTCCACCTTTTCATGTTCTCTGTATGTATAAATATCTCCTGCTTGTGTGTTCCATTCTATGCATCCGAAGAAGTGAGCTGTAGCTCACAAAAGCTCATGCTGAAATAAATGTGTTAGTCTCTAAGGTGCCACAAGTACTCCTGTTCTTTTTGCGGATACAGACTAACACGGCTGCTACTCTGAACTCTGCTTTAGGTTATTAATGGTTATATTATCATCTCCATTTCACTTGTATCACCATCTCACCAAGTCATACCCATTTCATTATGGTTTCCAGCTCCAAAATGTTTAGAAACCAATCAGCTTCATCCAAAAGATCCCTGAGATGTCATGCAAATGCCAGTTCTCTCCCATTCATTTAATGGTACTTCATCAGGTCCTTTAAATCCTGCATGCTCTTTATTGTATCACTTCAGTCATTATGGAAGTCATTAACTTCCATAATTCTTCCAGGCCTCTTCCACACCATGTCCCTGCTTTCTCTATGCCACTAATGGAACTTTTTTAGCCCTTTTCCCCACAGGCATTCAGAATTGGCATCTCCATACTCATTCTTATTCACTTTGACTCTCCCTCTATAATTCTCCCTCTCGTTGACATCAAAACATTGTTTTATTCAGCTTCATAAGGCATCTGTCATTGCTTCATGCTTGCCTGTTGGCTGAGTATCTCTAATCATTCTTTATGTGCCACAAAAATTGTCTGCAATTTCATAAGCTTCTCCGATTGTCTCTCACTCCAGCCCATAATATTAAGGGAATGTCCAGGAAATCCAAACTGAGTTTAAAAGAACAACTCCAAAACACTTGTGACACACTAGCTAATGTCTGGTGAATAACTCAGGTAACCAAAAAGGTTTGACCTCACTCCCAATGCAGACCCACTTACTAAACTGGCAGTTCAAAACTGCCAAGTGAATAGATACCTAAGTAACTGAAATTTTAAATTTTATCTAACAGCAGCTAAACACGAGTAGGGGGAAATTAAGACAGCCATCCAAAGTTGTAGGAAACACTTAGTAATGCAGATTGCTCAGTTCCTTTAATCTCTCTCTTACTGCCAACAACTGTGTTCACTAACAGATTTCAAATCTCTTCATCCAAGACCAATTGCTCACAACATGGAATCTTTTCACTGCATAGGTCACTGCTTCTCATATGTTCATATTTATGTTGTAATGTACAATCAAGGGATCTTTATAAAAAGTGTTCTTACCAACAAATCTTCTTTCCATAAGTTACAGCTTAATAAGAAAGCCAAATGACCACAAGCATAGAACCATTTAACAAACTATCAGAGTGCTGAAAATCCTAGGGGCCTTTTATTGTGTTTCCCCTCCTCTTCCTGTGTTTCTAGTGCCACATTCCCACCATGTGAAAAGTTATTATGAGCCCTGGGTGTTAAACTATGATCACCACTACCAATAAAAGCATTAGAGAGTACTGTATACTGTGGAATATTGTACTTCCCTAAAATTTAATTAATGTATTCATTTACATTCATTGGTTTTGATTTCATTCATCATGAAGGAAAGTAAACTCTTTTCAACAGTTTATTACACCATCAATATCTATTAGGCTAAATCTATTTTTTTACACATTTAATTTAAACAGTAATGTTATACAATTTGTAATTAATATTATTTTTTATAAACTAAAGCACTACTTATATCATAATAGTACTGACTTTTTTCATCCCTACTCAAATTGGAATAGGAAGGATTGTCTAGCGGATCATTCACTGCACTGAAACTCAGGAAAGCTGGGTTCTGCTCCTGCTTTGGTCACAGATTTCCTATGTGACCTTGAACAAGTCACTTACTGGGAAATTTTCAAAGGCATAAAAGGTAGTGAGATGCTTTACTTCCATTGATACTACCTGGGAGTTAAGCACTTGTCATATCTTCCCCTGAAAAATCTCCCTTTTAATCTACTCTATGCCTCAGTTCCCCATCTATGAAGTGACAATAACACTTCTCTATCTCATGGGGGTGTTGTGAGGATAATATCCATTGATGATTGTGAGGTGCTCAGATGCTATGGTAATGAGGGCTATATAGGTACACCTCTACTCCGATATAACGCTGTCCTTGGGAGCCAAAAAATCTTACCGCGTTATAGGTGAAATGGCACTACATCAAACTTGCTTTGATCCACCTGAGTGCACAGCCCCCTCATTCTCCCTGGAGCACTGCTTTACCGCATTATATCCGCATTCGTGTTATATCGGGTCACATTATATCGAGGTAGAGGTGTATATAACTAGATTGTACAGCCTTTACTCAGGATAATGAGTATTTACTCACACAAGGAGCTTCCACTGACATTTGTATAAGGCCTTACCTACATTGGGCTCTCAGACACTAATATTTCTACAGCAGGGCAAAGCCCTAGAGCAGAATTGTGCACCAAGACAAATCATGGATTTTATCACTGCATTGCATCAACACTAGGGTTTTGCATCCATGCAGCTACACTGGAGTAAAAATCCGAAAGTAGAAAACGTCTAAATGCTCAGCAGCATGAATAAGGACTGTAAATAGTACAGGGAAAAAATCAGGAATTCAGGATATTTCAGCATTCTTATCCCAATCCTGATAGTCTGAAGAAGCATTGCTCCACTGGGTGTTGAGAAAGGTATTGTGCCTCTGGGATACAAAGAACTGGGCCACTGTTGTTTGTCGCTGGGTTCTGGGTTCTGTATTTTACAAATATTTTACAAGCAATTTTGCTTTATGAAACCCATTGTTGATTCCTAGACTGACTCATTTAGAAATATTTGACATATTCTCAAAAGAATGCAGCCGCATTTTTAGAACAAATAGCAAAAAAAACAAAAAAAAGTTAGTCGGCATATACAAAATTGATGTACTAAGGTGACAGCTGTCATCTAATAAAGTGTTGAAATCAAATACAACATTCTGAAAGGCAAATCATAAGAGATAAAGTACTATTTTTGCTTTAGTAAGATGTTATAGACCTAAGACACAATTCTATCATACTGTGTACCACCTGTGAGATGCTGACATTCAACTTCTAGTCTGTGTAGCTAAGCACTTTGCAAGAGGTGCTCAGCACCTTGTTAATTAAGTCTCTTAATTTGCAACAATGCACACATAGAAAGGGAAGAACTTAAAATAGGTGTTATTATATAAACCAAACAGCTGTTGAAGATAATACTTGTGGAATGAAAACAGCTTTCTTTCTTGATGTATGGGGACGCAGAACTTGAGGAACAAAGGAATGAAGAAGTATCAGATCAAAAAGAAAAGCTGGATTTTTGGAAGACTATTTCTCATTATTAAAATCAGTAAAGGCTTCTTATAGCACCCTCAAGTAACAAATCTGTAAACCCTCTGTGATTCTCACACAATAAGCTGATCATAGAATCATAGAATATCAGGGTTGGAAGAGACCTCAGGAGGCCATCTAGTCCAACCCCCTGCTCAAAACAGGAACAACCCCAAGTAAATCATAAACACTGATAAAGGCTGTCACAACAGGAAAGGTTTCACCAGTGGAATTGATCCAGAATCAAGTAACATAGATGAGCAGTAGAATATACTGGATGCTTTGGAGCTCTTACCATGAATAAGACATAGACATAGACACTTGTATAATCTATAGTTTGGGAATAAACTAGTACCCAAATGTACTATCAGATATGCAGCTGGTATAAAACAAGGAACAGTATAAAGTGCTACAAGTACTGTAAGATGAAGGGTAAAAAGCTAGCTTTGTGATGCTTCCCAATATGAAAAGGGTAACAGAAGTCTAATACAGAAATCATAAAAGGGGTATTGCCAGTTAAAATATTGAGAAATAGCCATGAAAAGAGAAACTAGTGTCACATGTTCCCTGATCACCCAGTCACACTGGAAAGAAATGAAAGTGAATATGTAATGTGAAAGACCAGATATCTTGATTACTAGATGCTTTATAGATAGATGTTTACATAAGACTACTACCCCAGCCAGATCTAAAATATGCCGTTTGATCTCAGGTAAACAAACCGGCCTGGCCCGCCAGGGGCTTTCCCTGCACAAGCAGCAGAACAAGTTTGGGAACAACTGGTCTAGATAATCATGCAGATGATACTTAACATCGACTGTGTACCAAAGATCTCACGACGACTTTTGTGGCAATTAATACCTGTTTTTACGCTTGCCATCTTGGAAAACAAGATATGCCACACTTCTGTGCACAAAGAATCATGACAGTGAAAGGGGTCCTCCATTTAGTTTTTCTAGCTGAAGGCTAGAGGGCTAATTCTCCCTTCAGCTATATCTGTACCACCTAATTGACTGTAATGGTATTGCATGGATGTAACTGAGAATTTGGTCTTATGCTGCACACTCTGCATAATATATTAGTTGACGCTTTTAAAATATTGAGTTGCGTGAATCCTTCTCACTGACTGAATTGCTAGACAATTTGCTTCAGCATTCCAGCTTGATAGAAACAAAATGTTAGTGGTATAAGGTGATATATTCCATGTCCAGAGAGTTTGCTTGCCTTCAATATGAAAAACACCCTGCACTTTTAAGAGCCTGTTTCCCGTGCGCCTCAGCTGGACTACATCTCCCATGATGCACTGTATCAGTTCAACCAACAGAGAGATCTAGAGGCTATGTCTACACTAGAGAGCTTACAGCGGTGCAGTGTGGCTGCTCTAAGCTGATAGAAGAGAGCTCCTGTTGGCTTAATTACTCCCTCCCCCATGAGTGTTTGTAGCTATGTCTGTGGGAGAAGCTCTCCTGCCAAAATACTGCAGTCCACAGCGGTGCTTAAGTCAGCATGTTATATCACTCAGGGGGGTGGCTAATTCACACCCCAGAGTGACATAACTTATGTCAACCGAAGCTGTAATATAGCATCAACGGAGATGTAGTCCAGCCAGAAAGCCCATCTTATGAGAGTGGGGCACAAGGCACCCAAAGTACATCTGATGCACTGCCTCTGGACAGAGGAACAGTGATCCAAAATGAAAGTTTTGATTTGGTCTGACAGAATGAAATTTTTTGATTTGGGTCAACCTGATATGAAATATTTTGTTCAGATTCTCCAGATAGATTTTTTTTTTTGCCAAAGGCTGCATTTTCCACTAAAACCCATTTTGATGAAAAATTCCAGACCAGTTTATACAATAACCCTTTTTCTATACTTAGCCCTTATATAACAATTTTCATTTTTCAACCTCAAAGACGGTAAGCATCATTAACCCATTTTACAGATGAATAAACTGAGGACAAGCAGAGAGAGTTGAAGTGATTTGGTCAATATCACCCAGAAACTCAGTGGCAGAGCTGGGACTCTACCCTAGAGTACAGCGTAACTGTCACCAATTCAGCTGTGAATGATATCCACTTTAGCAGCCTGAAACAGACAAGTTGGGTCACAGGCCAAGATTCTGTGCTATAGACATAGGATGCAGCACACATGCATCCCTCATCCTTCTACTCCAGATCAATTTTCCTACTTGTCTTATTTGGTTCATGAGCCACCACAATATTGTATATATTTTTGGTTCCTTCTCATCCCATCATTTCACAACCCTCACCAGTACAGCTTCTGCCACCCTCCTCTCATAACAGCATCCTCCCGCCATCACCCCCACCCTTGCGTACCTCATAGCCATCTTAATGCTGGTCCTGGATGGCTATGATTCTGGTGGGTTTCCCAATGCTAGACCTGCACTCGGGGCATCCCTGAAAGTCTGCTTTTTATGCTGCTGGAAGGCAGGCACTTCTCTGAGGAAACAGAAGAGGCCTATCTGGCCAGGACAGGCAAACAAATCAATTAATTTACCAAAGAGCCAATTTATTTCAGTATCCTAAGCATTCTGGGCCTCTTCATCTCTGCTTATTTCCTTTACACCAATATAATTCATTATTATTTTCAAGGTATGGTGTTCACCAACATGCACTACTTAGTACACACACACACACAAGCCCTGCCATTAATAAACTGTTGTCTCAAATTCAAACAGAAATTCATTGAGGAAAGTCCTATGGTCTGTATTATTCAGGAGGTGATCAAAGTGGTTCCGTCTGGCCTTATAATCTATGAATTTATTAACATTATTATAAACTAATTTGAGTTATTATGAATAATAATGAAGGGACTGATTTTCAGAGGTGCTGATTCACCTTTATATGCCACAGACTTTAATTAGAGTTGTAAGTGGCCGCACTTCTGTAAATCAGGCTCGGAAGTTAATATTATTCTATCACAGAATTCCTTTGAACAAAGTATCTCAGACTAAAGCATAACTGTGAAATATACATTGGCAGAAACTGGAATTATTCACAGTATACATTAATTTCACAACTCTAAAATAATAATGCTGTTGCAGAATTAAACAGTAGCTTTGTTTTCCTCTTGTTATTTGCTTAATTGGAGTAGTCTTTTTTTTTTCCTCCTTGAAATGTCTTCTTATCCTATGATTCTTACAGTAATTTAAAATCTCCACCAAGCATATTACATTCCTATTTTTATCGGTTGCATATGCCCTTACTTAAATGAGTGTTTTTCAGGTTACTAGCAGGTTTATAACTCTGAAGTTTTGCTTTCCATTACAAAACAAAGAAGAAAGACTGATTCGTCTCTTAATGGTCTTTGCCAGCAGGGGGAGCTTTTAGCATGTTTGGAACTCAGGCCACGTCTACACTACAGCAGAAAATTGAAATTATTAAAACCGGTTTTATAAAACTGGTTTTAAAAAATCGATTTTAGGCATCCTCACTAGGGCACATTAATTCTGTGGTGTGCGTCCATGGTCCTGGGCTACCATCGATTTCCGGAGCGGTGCACTCTGGGTAGCTCAGTAAAAGAATGAGACCAATAACTTCGATTTCCGTCCACACTAACCCTAAATCGATATAGTAATATCGATTTTAGGGTTACTCCTCTCGTTGGGGAGGAGTACAGAAATCGATTTTAAGAGCCCTTAAAATCGATTTAAAGTGCCTTGTAGTGTGGACGGGTACAGCGTTAAATCGATTTAACGCTTTTTAAATCGATTTAACGCTGTAGTGTGGACCAGGCCTCAGCTGTGTTTTTAATTATCATTTGGGAGAGTAGAGGAAAGCTGTGTAACTTGACAACACTTACAAAATAGATTTAATTAAACTGTTTCTGATTCCATTTTCAGGGTTGACACCATATCTTAACTATAACTAAACAAGTAAATAAGCAGAACGACTTATGGCTACCTTTTTATCAGCAGTGGTTTGGTCTCCTTCTGAGACACAAGCTGGGGTTTATGTCCGCTAATAGGCAAAAGTGCTACGGCAATTGTTTCACAGCTGGTTGCTTTTTTTGTGTCAGAAATAGACCTTTAGTAAATAATAAGGAGCATATTACAATATCAAACTAAAGCATGTAATTGTAAGTACCTTAAGGTGCAAATGAGTATGACTTACAGTGGGGAGTGACTCAGAAAAAAGATACAGTATCTGTTAATCGCTTTGAGTAACTGGTCTATTAACTTGGATTAAAATAACAACCACCAAAAAACTGCATTTCTGATTCTGAATTTAGTACTTGCAACTTCCAAGCAGTTTCCATGGAAATCAATCATTTGATTCATACATTAATGTTCTTAGTAATTAAAGTAGTTATATTTCTTAATTAATTACCCTCAACTAGTATCTCCCTGCATCAGTGCATAACACTTTTTTAAAAATTATTATTATTATACAGCTTTTTCATGTTCAGCATCAGAAGGACGTAATGTCAGATACATAAAGATCTAGGGGAGAAGCAGGTTTGAAAGTTCAACCACAGTATTTCCATCACCTCCTTTCGTTTACTAGTTCTGCTCCACAATATTACAGTGAAGGAACAATAATCCACACCATGTAGAGTCAAGCACAGGAGTTTATTACACATAGCGCTGGCAGAGTGTCACTTTGCTTATTAGGCTCAGTGACACTGCAAAACAATTAGTTACAATAGATTATATATGGTGCTCATTAGATGGAGAGAAGTGACAGGGATGGGTTTTCCCAAATCCCTGGATAGGTTCTAACAGCAAGGCAAGATAAGCATAATAAGCCAATGGTCTAAAAGATTACATAATGGTTCTGCCCATGGGCAGGGCTGGTGCAAGGATGTTTCGTGCCTTAGGTGAAACTTCCACCTTGCGTCCCTCCCCACGCCCTCGCTCTGAATCCCCCCCGCAGCAGCTTCCCTCCTCCACCCTGAGGCACGCCCTCACTGCCCCAGCTCACCCCTGCTCCGCCTCCACCCAGAGCATGCCGTGGTTGCTTCACTTCACCCGCCTCCCAGGCTTGCGGCACCTAAGATGATCAGCAAAGGCACCTGTCATAAACAGATAGCTAAGGGTTAATGTCTCTTTCACCTGAAGCACCTGACCAGAGGACCAATCAGGAAACCGGATTTTTTCAACTCTGGGTGGAGGGAAGTTTGTGTCTGAGTCTTTGTTTTCTGTCTGCCTGCTTTCTCTGAGCTTTGGAGAAGTAGTTTCTGTTTTCTAGTCTTCTGTTTCTAAGTGTATGGACAAAGAGATCAGATAGTAAGTTATATGGTTTCTTTTCTTTGGTATTTGCATGAATATAAGTGCTGGAGTGCTTTGATTTGTATTCCTTTTGAATAAGGCTGTTTATTCAATACTCTTTTAAGCAATCGACCCTGTATTTTATCACCTTAATACAGAGAGACCATTTGTATGTATTTTTCTTTCTTTTTTATATAAAGCTTTCTTTTAAGACCTGTTGGAGTTTTTCTTTACTGGGAAATTCCAGGGAATTGGTGGGAGGAAGAAATCAGGGGGGAGATCTGTGTGTTGGATTTGCTAGCCTGATTTTGCATTCCCTCTAGGTGAATAGGAAAGTGCTTTTGTTTCCAGGACTGGGAACGGAGAGGGGGAGTCACTCTGTTTGGATTCACAGAGCTTGTGTCTGTGTATCTCTCCAGGAGCACCTGGAGGGGGGAAGGAAAAAAGGATTATTTCCCTTTGTTGTGAGACTCAAGGGATTTGGGTCTTGGGGTCCCCAGGGAAGGTTTTTCAGGGGGACCAGAGTGCCCCAAAACACTCTAATTTTTTGGGTGGTGGCAGCAAGTACCAGGTCCAAGCTGGTAGCTAAGCTTGGAGGTTTTCATGCTAACCCCCATATTTTGGACGCTAAGGTCCAAATCTGGGACTAAGGTTATGATAGCACCACAAGCCAGGGAGGCGGGAAAAGTGAAACAGCCACGGCATGCTCGGGGAGGAGGCGGGGCAGGGGTGAGCTAGGGCAGGGAGTTCCCCTGCGTGCCCCCCCCCCACTTGCTGCAGACAGCCCTCATTGCGCTCCTCTGCCCCAGCTCCCTCTGCCTAAATGCCAGCGGCGACCAGGATGGCTGAAGATCTGGCCGCCGCAGTCGCTGCCAAAGAAAATGGCGCCCCCCAAATCCTAAGTGGCCTAAATGGTTGCATCGGCCCTACCCATAGCCCAAATTAACATATTGCTGACACACAGGTAATTACCCCCAAACTACGTCTATTAAAGTGTATAGGTTAAATCCTAATTTTGGGGTCCAAGGGAATGAGGTAGCAGCTGTCTTGGTTGACCAACAGGTGCAGTCCTAGAGATTTAAAGTGAAAAAGCAGTAATTAGTACTTAACAGTTTCACAAGTTTACCCTTGCATTTCTGTGGGCTAGGACTGGCATACATCTGTGAGGGGAGGGTGTCAGAACTCATGTCAATCATATTAGGCTTCTCTCCAAACTTTGTCTAGGATCTGAGGGATATTGTACCACTATCTCCTCCCTGCATTAGAAAGTAACCATGAGGCATTTCTCAGCGCTTCATGTGTCTATAACTCACGATAAGGATGACCAATTACATTCAGAGTTATGCTAACTCCGCTCACTGACTTGAAACACACAAGGTTATCTGTTTACCCCAGCTTCCTCTGAGCTATGTATTGTTCTCTATTAGCCAGCCCCCATAACCCAAACCAAGCTCTGGACTCCAGGCCTATATTGAAAAGTTCTTAGCAGAAACTGTAGTTAAGATCTTACACCCGTAGCTAATGGATTCTGACCCTTCAACAGCAATAATGTACTACAGTTACATTGTTCCTCTCCCATTCTGCTGCAAGCTGCACAAATTAACCAGCGTCTTTGTTTCCTTCTTCTAATCCCCTCTCAGTTCCTTCCTCCAGGCATCCAGATCTCTCTTACTGTCTGAATCCACCATGCTTTCAAGCCACTCTTTAAAACATCTCCTGTGAACCCTACTAGACTGTGCTTTCCCCTCACAGTAACATTATCTGAAATTGTTTCTTGCAAAATGATCCCACAAATAATCGTACCCACCACACTAGTTAACTGTTGTAAGCATCTGCCTCCCAGCACTCTAGTCCCTTGATATTTGTTACAACTAGATAAGGGCAAATAACTAATTTTGTTGGTTCACTGGCAGTTCAAAAAAAATGATTTGACACAAAGTCCAAGAATTATGAAAGCTTTTGGTGAACTGAAACAATCCATGTTGGGTCTAATGAGTCAATCTGGAATGGATTTTCTAGCTAGCATATCTCCCTTATAATGTTTAGGCCAATAACAAGAGCATTCACGTAGGAGGTGGGAGACTGAGGTTCAATTATCCCCTCTGCTTGATATAGAAAAGGGATTTGAATCTGGGCCTCCTAACATTGTAGGTGGGTTCCCCAAACACAAGGCTCTACGGTATTCTAAGGCTAGTTTTTCCTCAATCTTCCCTCTTTGAAACTGTTCCACTGTGCATAAATAGATATTTAAAAGGCAAACTAGAACATGAAATATTCTATGTAAGTGTCCTAATGGCCAAACTATAGAATCACTTATTTTCTTTCCTTGACTATATGTTGTCATTTGTAGTCATTCACAATGGAATCCACTGGAGCCCTGCCTGCAATTCAATAACAATTTGTTGGCAGTGACTGTTTTCACAAAATATTTTGAGTGTGATGACTAATCTCCAACCAGCTCTAATTGTGACTGTTTTGGCAATTTTCTGCAATATTCTGAACAAAACCTTATTGAATTAAGTGAAACTTTATTGAGTTAAGTTTAAGTATCTTTGGAGTTCCATGTATTAAAATGAAAATATTTATGTATCCTGCTGTGATCATATGTAACGTCTCTAAGGAAGAGACCTGTCTAATGTAAACCCTAGGAAGTGTTATGAGCTTCAAAGGACAATTTGAAATAATGTGAACTTTTAAAGTAAAGTGGGTTTTCTAGGAATGACCTGGTTGGAAGGAATTCTAATTTCCCACCCCCAGACTCAGCCTTTTGAAGCTTTTCACCTGGAGGAAAGGACCTTTTGTCTGCTGATCACCTATTACATGAGGACAGCTCAAAGACCCAAATTATATAAAGAAGCGGCTCTCGTTCTTGGGGTACTTTGTCTGAGCTAACACCTGTGATGAACTTGATGAACAGAGCCCTTGATGGAGTTGGAGTGATCTCTGGTACATTTATTAGAATGCAGATAGTCTTTTTCATTGTTTTTAATGTTTTCTCTTTAATGTTTTCACCTTAAAAAGAATGTGTCTGCTTAGAAAGAGCTATGTGTTAACTTCATTCTGGCAATTATGCTTTTTATAGAATCTGAGGAAGAAAGGCAAAGCAGGCCTGCTGAGGCAGTATGACTTGCTGGGGAATTCACAGTGTAGGCAGGGAACTATGCAGTCGGGAACTACCCTCATCAGGAAGGAAAGAGATGTTGAATGCCTCTGTCAAAGAGAGGCTGAAGACTCAGAAGCCTGAGAGCAGGTGACTTGCTGGACTACAGAGGGGAAATACAGATGCAGTTGCCCTTAACTGTGATGTTAATCTCCACCCATATTTGTTTGCTCATATAGGATCTGATCCAAGCCATGAAAACCTCATACTGATTTTAATCAGTGTTTTACATCAAGCCCATAGAGAGGGGTTTAGTCATTATTGTTTGTTTAGTCATTGTGCAGTCTTCTTTTTTTTCTGTAAAATTGTATAATATTATACATTAATAAAAATGTTTTATAAAAACAGTTATGTTAACAGATTTAATGCCTTCTAAAAAGTGTTTTCATTAGTTCTTCATCTTCCTAATCTTGGTAATCTAAGATAAAAATTCCATCTATATTCTCTTAGTGCTTGACTGTAAATTCATGCTCCCTTGATACTCCCTTGATACTCACTTAAGTAACTGTGTGGCTTTAATCCTTCCATTCCCATCAAACTAGTGTCCATAGAAACTTACAGTGATTCTTTCTTCCTTTTCTTCATAATATAGATGCTGACCGTGTAAATACTTATTCACATGCTTAAATTATTATAATATCTTGACAGTCTATCATTGACACTCACTTTTAAACAAAATTAGGGTCAATATTGCATCTGTTCTTTAAAGGAAGCTTATGTATACATGCACACTGACTTTTCTAAGGGTATATCTGTACAGCAGCAGTTGTGCACTAGCTAGCTTGAATCCAGCTAGGGTGAGTAACAACAGCAGGGAAGACAATGCAGTGTGGGCTTCAGAGTGGGCTAGTGAGTTGTGTACATACCCATGTCAGGATTTTACTGAAGCTCACGCTGCTCTTGTTACCCACCTTAGCTGGATTCAGTCTAGCTCAGGGAGGCTAGCTGGTTCACAGCTCCTGCTGGGCAGACATACCTTTAGAGTTTAGTTCTTCTGTTGCCCAGAATTGAGGGATGTGTGCACACCAGATTTTGATCAATTGCAACCATATTCATTCAGCCACCATGATTTTATAAAATAGAAGACCACCTAATTAAGGGTTAATTGAACAAGCATGGCTTCTGGCCACAAGGTCAAAACTATCTGTAGTTTCTGCTAATCAGAATGGGAGGAGGGGAGAAAAAGAATCAACAATTTGAGACTGAAAGAAAATAAGTGAACAGGAACCTGGAGTTTTGTGCACCTTATATATATAGAAGCTTATTAGGACTAAGATTTTTAGCAATGTTCGCTGATAAATTGTTTATTGATGTTAGGACCCAGTAGCGGTCACTATAATCCATAGGTGCTGACTCTGCGGGTGCTCCGGGGCTGGAGCACCCATGGAAAAGATCACTTACTGGGATGATCAGCTGTGGGCAGCCACAAATCAGCTCTTGCATGCGGGTGGCCCCAATCAGCTGTTTGGCAGGTGACACCTGGTTAGCTGTTTGTCAGGGAGCCAGGTTAAGCTGTTTCCCAACATGTGTGGCTGCAGCTCCCAGCCCAGCTCCGACTGTGGGAGAGTCCCTTTCCAGGGTAGACGGAGCAGAGGAACCATTTAAGGAGGATTTCTTCTCCCCATTGAGTTTTGTACCATGAAATGAACTGCTGTTCCACTCTGTCACAGGAGGAACCCAAAGCCTTTATCTGTGAGCTGAGCAAGAGGTTGCTGTTGGTTAGTAAGTCTATCCTTGAGGAGTTGGATCAGCAGCCCCTCCCTCCCGCTTGGTTGTGGGAAAGGTAAATTCCCCGGTTGTTCAGGGTGCTGCTTCACCTTGGCTGGAAACAGGAGAGCTGTCTGTATTGCTTTGTCTGCCCCATCCCTTCGTACACAGAGGAAGTATCTAATGAGGTTCCCAAATGCCCCCTTGGCTGGGCGGCTGAGAGCCTGTGTGCCTTAGAAACCCTGCTGCCAGCCAGCAGGGGCACTGAAAGCAGTTCATGTGGGTAAATAGCTCCTTGTTACCCAACTGATAGGATGAGAGTGAGGAGAGAGCAGTTTCTGGCTAGCCTTGGCCAAGAGAAGGGACCTGACTAGTGCTGATCTCCTTAAGACTCTCCCACACAGATGATCAGTTTTATTTTCGGTGTAACAGTCAGTGCTTCCCTTACACATTTCAGTTGCTCCAGATGGAAATCAGAGGAAGTCATTGTATATACCTTGGCTTCTCAATCAGGAAATGCAAATGTTTTCTTTCTTGAATTAGTCTATTGACCGCAGAGACTTTTTTTTCTTTTTTAACATCTCCTGAAGTGCTTTTAATTCTACCAAGTGTTGAAGCCTTAGAACAGGTCTCTTTACTAACTTCCTTAATATTTGAGTATACCCTTGAAAATGACATTGTTTAGAGGGCAAATTTTCTTAATAACATTTAAGACATATAGTGTAATATTATATTTTCATTAAGGCATGGTTAAGAATCATCCAGTTGGGTCACTGTAGATACATACTCAGGATGAACTGTTCCAGGGGCTATGGATCAGTCATTTGTAAATGTAAGTTCAATTTTTAAATTTGTTTTTATGTTTTGAATTTTTACACCTTTAGTACCTTGAACTGGAGTGTGTTTTCATTTGTGCTGGAGAAATATCAAATGCATTGTATAAATAGATTACAATGTTTAAGACTCTATTTCTAATTTCTGAGTATCTTAAAAGGAAAAGAAAACATTGCCATTGGAAAAAGGTGATAACATTTGCATCTACTGGAAATACATCTTCAGGTGTCTTAGAGCTTATAGGAAACAAACAAAAAGAAGTATTTCTTCACATAACTCACAGTCAACATGTCAACTCATTTCAGAGGATGTTGTGAAGGCCAAAACCTTGATACCTCCATTGCCCCCATCACCACATAGGCATGAATGGATTTAGCCTAGAAGGCAGAGAAGTATTAGCCCCATTTGGAAGAAGGGATCTAGAGAACCCAGAAGTGAAGTGACTTTCCTGAGAGATAAGCATGGAATCTATGGCATAGCAGACAATCAAATCCAGAACACCTGAGTCTCAGGCCTGTGCTTTAACCACTAGGAAACCCTTCCTACCCTGAGTAGAGAGAGGCGGAGTAGAGGCAGGGCCCCGGGAGCGGGCTGGGCTGGGGGAGGGAGGCATCCACCAGCAAAACCAAAAGTCAGTGCCTATGCTATGATCTGTGTATTTTGTTAAAGTTAGTTATAAAAAAGGACTAGATAATAAAGTGCACTTTTGGGTAGTCCTCTGAAGCTACCCTGAGAGAAGTTTTTTTCTGACACCTTAATCCCCAACAGGTAAGCAACCAACAATTGCTGAACTGCCTCAACTTACTCAATACCATCTCAGATTTTAAGTAAATATATCGGATATAAACCTCTTGCTTGTGTGTGCTTAAATCTAATAAATTGTAGTTTTAGATAAGAGCACGCTTACCTGTATTAATTTTCATCAGCCAGAGTGCTGTGTTCCCATTGATTTATTCCTGACACTCCCTGGAGTGAAACAGTTAAGTTACCACTGTTTTGGGTTCTGAAAACGCTGGGGAACATTTCCTTATGGTTAAACATTAGTTTATCCCATTTTTCTTCATTATGACAGTAGAGCTCCCATAGCCCGTATCTCTTAATCATGGTAAATTTTCTCTGGTGTGTGTGTCTAAGACCTTCTAAACCCTGCCAACATTCACTTTATTGTACATGTTATATTTAATGATAGTCATTCAAACTCTTTTTCCTTGCATGGACTTTGATCTCCATTTTATATACACAGTTCAGTTTCATTTCTTTTTCAACCCTTGCTTTCATTTTCAATATTTCATCTGCTTCCCCCAGCCCCCCTTTTCCACTCTCGTTCCTGGTAATGAGTTTTAATAATGTGTATGCCAATCTTTGTTCTTATCACTGTGAAAGGACTCTGGTTGCTACAGTATATACCTCTACATTTTCCTATTATTGTAGTGGAATGTATCGTTGTTAATAGCTCACTCATTACTTCAAAGACTGGCAAAAATGATCCTAGGGAAAAAAAAACTGACCTTAATATGAAGTAATTTTTACTCACATCTGTGTATTAATTTCCGTGGTCATTAACACATGAAGAATTTGGATTCTTTTACCACCTCAAAACAGTTGAAGTTCTAGTTGTATTCAATTTTTAAAAATTCTGCATTAAAGGGACTGGTGTAGGATTAGGGCAGAGTGATATTCTTTGTCAACAGCTGTTGATGGTGTTGAAAGCTGTCTCACTCTTGGCTGGTTGCAACCTTCACTATTCACAATGTATACCCAAAATTTCACCTGCACTGATCAACATACTATCATCATCCCTTGTGAAAGTAACCTTTCCAAATGTTATGAATAGTGCAAGAAATATTCGTTTCAATATATTGGTCGGCCTCCCATGACACTTTTCTATTTTAATTGGAAGGGGGTTTTAGTAGTTAAAGAGTAGGATTGGGAGTCAGGATGCAAGGTTTCTATTCTCAAGTATCTCTCTGAGTCACTCTGTAGCAAATGGGCAAATTATTCAACCCCTCTGTGTCCCCAGTTTATTCAGCTATAAAAGGAAATAATGCCTTCCTGACACAGAGATGTTATCACTGCCTAATAATTGTTTGGCACCTGAAGATTAGAGGTGCTAAATAACTGAACATGTTCTATTAGGCATTTAACGTGGCTCAAATTAATAATTCTTCATCCAGCTATAAATATGCAGGGCCAGATTCTCAGCAGGTGTAAATCAATCTGTTAACCTATTCCTATAACAGCAGAGAAATCAGGTATAAAGTAAAAATGAAGTAATATGGACTAAATTAAATTACAAATTTGTTCTGTACAGCATGTAGCACATTTCTGTGCACTGTAAAATCAATCAATCAATATTAATTGACATTGTGCCAAAAGGACAGAAGGTTTTCAATAATTTATATTGCATAGCCAGGAAAGATGATTATAAAGGATTCATATTCAGGAAAAATCTGTTTTCTCTACTTAAGAGGCCACTATATAAACAGAATGCAACCAGACTGAAGGAAGGCCTGATTTAACACTTATAGCCAAGAACAATGGACGGGCAAATCAGAATTCAGTTACTGTGACTGGTGAGTGTGACTAGTGTAAATAAGAGGTTTCTGTAGGTATAATGGTTGACAGGTAGGTACAAATTCATTAGTTTAGACCTCAAATTCTTATCAAGCTGTTCATCAAAACATCTCTCTACATATCTATGATTCTATCAGATATTTATATAAGTATGTATACTTCAGAATGTAAGTCAAATCACAGTTCTCTAGCTGTAACTGATACCAGAATTAGTTCTTTAAGTCTGTTTTGAATCTCTACTATTTAGAATGAATGTGCTTGACTTTCTGAACTAGACAAAATAACTCACACAAACCTTCTTCAGTGGAGAGAAGTACTATTTTAAAAAGTTTCGTTTTGGATGATTCTCCCTCAAAACTTACAGAGGCAGCAATTTTATCAAACCACTGAAGCACGGGCTTAGCTTAAAGGCAAAACTGTTATTGTAATATAGTTTCCTACTGTGGTGTCAATGCTTCAAAAATGATATTGGAGAACAGAAAAGGGTTCAGAGAAGACCCATAAGAATGATTCAAGGTTTGGAAAACATACTTCATAGCCAGTGATTTAAACAGCTCAGTGTTTTTAGTTTATCTAATAGATGGTTAAGAGTTGACTTGATCACAGTCTACAAGTACCTAACATGAGAAAGGATCTAATAGTACACGAACTTTTAATCTGGCAGAAAAAAACCCATAATCAGATCCAATAGCTGAAAGCTGAATACAGACAAATTCGGACAATAAATAAAATGCATTTTTTTAACAGTGAGGGTAATTAACCATTGGAACAATTTACCTAAGGATGTGATGGGTTTTCCAGCACTTCAAATCTTTAAATCAGGATTGGAGATCTGTCTAAAAGATAGACTATAGCTCATGCAGAAGTTATCTGCCTAATTAACATTACTCTGTCTGTGTTATGCAGGAGGTCAGATTAGATGATCATGACAACTCCTTCTAGCTTGAAAATTCTATTAATAGATGAAAGCACATGGTTAAGTCCTGCCAAATACTTAAGCATATGCTTATCTTTAACCACATACAGCTGTTCCATTGACTTCAGTTGGATTTATGAATGTGATTAAATGCTTTGCTGAATTGGAAACCTAAATCTTTAAAACAATAATCAGGGTGGAACCAAATAATGGAATAACTGGCATTTTATGAGTAATGTGACTACTGTAGGTAAATATCACTTTCTCTCCTTAACTACAACAGAGAGACCCTCCACAGAATAGTTTGACTTGGTGAGCAGGCAATATATACCCACACTTTCGGGGTTTACAGAAAGCTCCATAAATGGAGGGCTACAAAGCAACCCATATTAGAATGTGTCATTCAAAACTTCATGGTTTCTCTTTTACCTTTATTTTGCATATTTATGACAAAATGACTGAGTACAGCATTGTGTGCTTTGAGAAAAAGAATATACAGTTTCTCTTAAATGTGTGTTTCTTCATGCTACCAGAAATAATTGTTTTTTTTCAGTAATTCACAGAAACCACAGGCACTCAAGTTTTATTCTGCTTGTATCTACCAGGTTATCCACAATCAGTATACAATTTGATAATGTCTCTTAATTAATTTCCCGATGACCTCATGTTTGGTTTGGTAATATGTGGTACTGCAATTCTGTATTTTAGTGAAACACTAGGTCAAATAATAAGAAATAGAGCAACAAAAATAACTGATTTTTCTACTGACCAAAATGAAATACCATAAAAAATATGTTTTAGTCAAACAGTATGTTCTGTTTGACCTGAAACAGAACATTTCATTTTGATTTTAAGGTTGTTGTTTTTTTCCTTCTACATTGTGAAATAAAATTGAATGGAAATTGGAAATAAAGTCATTTTGAATTGAAAAATTGATATGTTTCATGTTTAAAGGTCAAAACAAAACATTTTCACTTGTTTGGAATATGGGTGGGTTTTTTCCTACCATAATAATATGATGAATTCAATAAGTTCACAAAATGTTTTGGTTGACCCAAATCTGCAAAGTTTTGATGAAAGAAGTTTTGGATGAAAAAAATTGCCCTGCTTTATGAACAAAAGGCTTTTGGCTTATTCATTGATCTTGTACTTCAGTTGCCATGATAGCTGGTCACTCTGAACAGTTCGCACCAGACGATACTTGTTTTAAGCTTGGGGAATAATAGTAGGAGAGAGAGAATTCAAAAGGTAATGTATTCATGTTTAACAGATTTTTTTTTAAAAAATAATCTCTTAAACTTCCTTTCTTCTCCTATACTGCCATATAATCATGTGACTATGATAAGATGGCCACAACCAGCAGAAGGCTTAGAAATGTCAGTTTTAATTTATAATAAATATTTTCAAATATATTTAACAGTTTATTCATGGTGACAAGTGCTTTGCCCCCATGTGAACTTTTCAACTTTCAGATAGCTGAACTGTGGAAAATAGATGCAGTTATCTTTTCAAATAAAAATCATAACTCTACTCCCACAGAGAGTATAAAACAGCAACAGGGACACACATGGTAGAAAACCTTCTGCTCATTTAAGGTCTTATCCTGCACTCATTGAAATCAGTGACAAAGTTCTCACTGATTTAAAAAAGCCCAGAATAAGGCCTAAACTTACTCTTAATAAAGTAAATGGAAAAAAAAAACTGCCCTGGATCACAGTTAAAGCAGGACTAGAGCTCTTGGCCTCCCCTAAGAGTTGCTACATATTTTTTGAGCATGTACAACATCCAGTTAACCTATTAAGCATTGTAGGTGCTCAGCAACTATTATGATCAGGCCCTAAGCACACAAAGCATCCATAAGGTCTGCAGGTTGCCGAATTGCATGTTACAACAACAACATTTTAGGCTAAGTATTCATTATAAGTGAAACCTCCCCCTTTGAACAGAGGGCTTTGTAATAACCTTAGTCCCAGATTTGGACCTTAGCGTCCAAAATATGGGGGTTAGCATGAAAACCTCCAAGCTTAGCTACCAGCTTGGACCTGGTACTTGCTGCCACCACCCAAAAAATTAGAGTGTTTTGGGGCACTCTGGTCCCCCTGAAAAACCTTCCCTGGGGACCCCAAGACCCAAATCCCTTGAGTCTCACAACAAAGGGAAATAATCCTTTTTCCCTTCCCCCCTCCAGGTGCTCCTGGAGAGATACACAGACACAAGCTCTGTGAAACTACACAGAGTGACTCCCTCTCTCTGTTCCCAGTCCTGGAAACCAAAAGCACTTTCCTATTCCCCCAGAGGGAATGCAAAATCAGGCTAGCAAATCCAACACACAGATCTCCCCTGATTTCTTCCTCCCACCAATTCCCTGGTGAGTACAGACTCAATTTCCCTGAAGTAAAGAAAAACTCCAACAGGTCTTAAAAGAAAGCTTTATATAAAAAGAAAGAAAAATACATACAAATGGTCTCTCTGTATTTAGGTGACGAAATACAGGGTCAATTGCTTAAAAGAATATTGAATAAACAGCCTTATTCAAAAAGAATACAAATCAAAGCACTCCAGCACTTATATTCATGCAAATACCAAAGAAAAGAAACCATATAACTTACTATCTGATCTCTTTGTCCTTACACTTAGAAAGAGGAGATTAGAAAACAGAACTACTTCTCCAAAGCTCAGAGAAAGCAGGCAGACAGACAAAGACTCAGACACAAACTTCCCTCCACCCAGAGTTGAAAAAAATCCGGTTTTCTGATTGGTCCTCTGGTCAGGTGCTTCAGGTGAAAGAGACATTAACCCTTAGCTATCTGTTTATGACACGCCCCCCAAATTGCAGACAGTGGGGAAGCTCACTGGAGGCGATTTCCTTCTAGAACTTGAAAATAAACAGATTAATACAACACATGCACCTTTACATATACTACTAAGTATATAACTAACAGACTTCTACATTTTAAGAACACTTTTTAACTACTGAATTCTGGGAAACTCTCACGGGAGAGTGCATCAGCAACTTTGTTAGAAGCTCCTGTGATGTGTTGAATTTCAAAATCAAAATCTTGGAGAGCTAAACTCCAACGAAGAAGTTTCTTGTTGTTCCCCTTGGCAGTATGAAGCCACTTTAGTGCAGCATGGTCAATTTGTAGTTGGAACCGCCGTCCCCAAACATATGGGCGTAGCTTTTCCAAGGCGTACACAATGGCATAGCATTCCTTTTCACTGACTGACCAGTGACTTTCCCTCTTAGACAGTTTCTTGCTGAGAAACACGACAGGATGGAAGTTGTGATCTGTTGCTTCCTGCATGAGCACTGCTCCTATACCACGCTCAGATGCATCCGTGGTTACTAGGAATGGTTTGTCAAAATCCGGGGCCCTGAGCACAGGGTCAGACATGAGCGTTGCCTTAAGTTGGGTAAAGGCCTTTTGACACTGATCAGTCCACTTAACTGCATTTGGCTGGGTCTTTTTGGTCAGGTCGGTCAGTGGGGCAGCGATTTGGCTGTAGTGTGGTACAAATCGCCTGTAGTATCCGGCCAAGCCTAAGAAGGATTGGACCTGCTTCTTGGACCGTGGGACAGGCCACTTTTGGATAGCATCCACCTTGGCCTGTAGGGGGTTTATGGTTCCTTGACCCACCTGGTGCCCCAGGTAAGTCACTCTGTTTTGGCCTATTTGACACTTTTTGGCCTTAACAGTTAGTCCGGCCTGCCTGATGCGCTCAAAGACCTTTTCCAGGTGTAGTAGGTGTTCGGGCCAGGAGTCTGAAAAAATGGCCACATCATCGAGGTAGGCAACTGCAAATTCTCCCAGTCCAGCTAGTAGACCATTTACCAGCCTCTGGAAGGTGGCGGGTGCATTTCGAAGGCTGAAAGGAAGGACATTGAATTCATACACCCCCGCATGGGTGACGAATGCTGACCTTTCCTTGGCAGGTTTATCTAGCGGTACTTGCCAGTACCCCTTGGTTAAGTCTATTGTAGAGATGAACTGGGCACGTCCCAACTTCTCCAATAGCTCATCGGTACGTGGCATTGGATAGTTGTCCGGACGAGTTACAGCATTTAGCTTACGGTAGTCCACGCAAAAGCGTATTTCCCCATCTGGTTTGGGTACCAGAACCACTGGAGATGCCCATGCACTGGTAGATGAGCGGATTATACCCATCTGTAGCATGTTTTGGATCTCCCGTTCTATAGCAGCTTGGGCATGAGGAGACACCCGGTAGGGTGGGGTTCTGATTGGGTGAGCATTACCTGTATCAATGGAGTGGTATGCCCGTTCAGTCCGTCCTGGGGTGGCTGAGAACAATGGGGCGAAACTAGTGCACAGCTCCTTGATTTGTCACCGCTGCAGACGTTCCAGGGTGGTTGAGAGGTTCACCTCTCCCACGCCACCGTCTATTTCTTCCTCCCACCAATTCCCTGGTGAGTACAGACTCAATTTCCCTGAAGTAAAGAAAAACTCCAACAGGTCTTAAAAGAAAGCTTTATATAAAAAGAAAGAAAAATACATACAAATGGTCTCTCTGTATTTAGGTGACGAAATACAGGGTCAATTGCTTAAAAGAATATTGAATAAACAGCCTTATTCAAAAAGAATACAAATCAAAGCACTCCAGCACTTATATTCAAGCAAATACCAAAGAAAAGAAACCATATAACTTACTATCTGATCTCTTTGTCCTTACACTTAGAAAGAGGAGATTAGAAAACAGAACTACTTCTCCAAAGCTCAGAGAAAGCAGGCAGACAGACAAAGACTCAGACACAAACTTCCCTCCACCCAGAGTTGAAAAAAATCCGGTTTTCTGATTGGTCCTCTGGTCAGGTGCTTCAGGTGAAAGAGACATTAACCCTTAGCTATCTGTTTATGACAGGCTTACACAGACTTTTGCACCAGTGGAAGGCCTGTTTAAGGACCTATTTTTACCCTTCATAATTACTTTAAAGGACTTGCTGGGGTTATGTCCCAAATTGGCCTTCAATATTGTTTCTCCACTTGTAAGGTAACTCTCTTCTCTTCATGGGCCAATATATATTTATGCCTGTATCTGTAATTTTCACTCCATATATCTGAAGAAGTGGGTTTTTTACCCATGAAAGCTTATGGCCAAATAAATCTGTTAATCTTGAAGGTGCCACCAGACTCCTCGTTGTTTTTGTTGATACTAACACGGCTACCCCTCTGATACTTGATATGTCCCCTGTGGATTAATCTTTGCTGCTGTTATAAGGACAAACATTAGTGAGATATGAAGTAGAGCTGGGCAGGAAACAGTTTTCACATTCCACAAAACAGGAAAAACAGACATTTTGAAATTTTTCAGTTGGAGGAAGGGAAGGGACAGACAGAAACTAACTTTATAGCTCAGTGATAAGTTAAGATCATTTGTATCATGAGTATGAAGATACCAAGCAGATGTACATTGTAGATGGATCAGAAAGACTGTCATATGCACTGCTCCATCTCGATGACAGGGTGTGCCATGTTCAGAACTTAATGCAAAAATTCATCTCTTTGACCTGCCTTTCCCTCAGTCAGCTCTATTTACACACATATATATATACACAAGTAAATAATCCATTTCTCCAATGAGGCTGGGAAGGAAAAAAGAGTGAGAAACCTATTTCTATTTTTAAATGTTTTGGAGATCCTCAGTAATAGGTGAAATATGGGTAGATTGTTTAACTTGTATTTTTCAGCTGACCAGAACTTTATAATTTAAGGCTAGAAATTGCCTTATAGTCAAGAATGATCTAAATTCATTTTGAAATAACGAAAATGTTTTAGAGAACACCTAGATATAGTAGCAGAGCTTCCTCTTTCTGGTTAAATCTTCCATGCCTTGTACACTTCCAATAGTCTGGACTACTAATCTGAGTTCAAGTGGACCAGTAGCAGCAGGCAATTATTCATTTATTGGTGGGTTCCAAATGCCCAGAGTTCGGGGATACTCCACATTGCTGAAGCAGTCTGACTCATCTCTAATCTAGAATAAAAAGAAAAATGTCTTACAATGGCATAATCCTTTCGATCCCTTCGGGTTCCTCTGGATGTAAAACGTAGTTCAACGAATGCATTCCATAGCCCCACGGACAGTTGTTCTACAGCCTGACATATGGTTGATAAAGATTATCTTTATTGGTGTAGCTGCCAGGATTTCCCTCAAAGGGTTATATAATTTGACAAAATCTCATTTGGCCAGTCACTTCAGTATTAGGAATAATTTTATTTATTCTATTGGGAGATTACAACAAGACACAAATCCAAACAGTTTGCAAAAGCCAATGGTTCTGCACTGATTTTTTTAAAAACATATTTATTGAAAAGCTCTGGAGAAAGATGAACTTTCTTAGCTTAATATTTAGTATTATGTCAATCTGCCTAGAGATAGGAATCACACACAATTTGATAAATGGATTGACAAGTTGTCTAGAGTCTCTGTAGAGTCTGTAGGTACTTTTTAGCATTTCAAATACTGCTTTGCAACTTTTTGTAGCAATACCATTCAGTACATTTCAAAGGATTTACTGTTTCTAAGAGGGAAATGTTATGATATGCAGCGGTTGAAGTTAATCTCCTAAACTAAGGAATATGATCTCATACAAAACCTAAGAGAAAATATTAAAATGTACTATACTGGAGCTGATAACCATGTATTTTTCCCCAAGCCTGATATCAGAGACAATATTTACATGTATTAGACAATCAGAAAACTTAATAGGTTTTATTGATGCAGAGCTGCAGAGTGTTAAAGATTACAAAAAACATGTTGGTAATATAAATTTATGACTAAGACTACATTTTAGTCATGGGTATTTTTAGTAAAAGTCATGGATGGGTCATGGGCAGTAAACAAAAATTCACAGCCCGTGGCCTGTCCATGACTTTTACTAAAAACACCTGTGACTAAAACTTAGGGTGCTCTGGAGGGCGGCAGTCTGGGGGCACCAAAGGTGTTGGGGGAGGTAGCCCAGGACCCCTGCTGGTTCTGGCGGGGGGAGGGTTGGTGGGGTTGGCAGGGGCTCCCTACCCAGCTCTGCATCCCTGCAGCTCCTGGGCAGTGGAGGGACAAGTGCTGGCTACCACTGGCCAGGAACCACAGCTAATGGGAGCTGTGGGGGCGGGGCCTCTGGGCACGGGCAGCCCGTGGCGCGGAGCTCCCCCCAGGCCCCTCCGCCACCTTGGAGCTGTAGGGCCATGTCAGTGGAAGCCCCCCACTTTGAGGTCAGCACCCCCCCAACTCATCAACCACCTGCTTCTAGCCCTGAGTTACCTCCCCACACCCAAACTTCTGCTGCTAGTCCTGGCTGCCCGGCTCGGGCAGCCCTTGAGCCAGCACCAGCCACTGAAGAAGTCATGGAGATGATGGAAAGACATGGAATCCATGACTTCCATGTCCTCCATGACAGACTCACAACCTTATTTATGATTGTTTTCATTGTTCAGGGAATGGTTAGAAGTCTGAAGGCATGCACAGAGCCTCACATTTAAAGTAGAGGGTAAGTTACACTTCAAGATGAAATGTGTCTATTGTGTGTATACATACATACATATATACATACATACATAATATCTAGATAGAGAGAGATGGACATACATAGGCCAATGACCTTAGTAGAAGCTGAGGAAGAAGGAATGTATATGGTACATGCTAGATGCAGTTGATTATCCTACTGGAGAAATTTTCTTCCATTAACATTTTTGAGAGAGAATGTTATTACAGA
This sequence comes from Gopherus flavomarginatus, assembly GCF_025201925.1. Classification (NCBI taxonomy): domain Eukaryota; kingdom Metazoa; phylum Chordata; order Testudines; family Testudinidae; genus Gopherus; species Gopherus flavomarginatus. The sequence continues at coordinate 146,273,858 of NC_066618.1, read as the reverse complement.
CTCTTCATCAAGATGACTGCTTTTTAATCTCTGGTATAGTCAAGACTTCACTTTGCAAGGCCGTGGTTCAATCCTTGATTTTTTGTGAATGTAATGAATTATACCCTGCAGTGCTTGCAGCTAGTCAGAATGGATCTCACAAGCCAGTGTTTCATGCAGGGCCAACAGTTCTTAAAGAACATAAGAATGACGATACTGGTTTAGCCCAGTATCCTGCCTTCCAACAGTTGCCAATGCCAGGTCCCCCAGAAGGGAACGAACAGAATAGGTAATCAAGTGATCCTTCCCCTGTCACCCATTCCCAGCTTGTGGCAAACAGAGACTAGGGACACCATCCCTGCCCATCCTGGCTAATAGCCATTGATAGACCTATCCTCCATGAATGTATCTAGCTATTTTTGAACCGTGTTATAGTCTTGGCCTTCACAATAACCTCTGGCAAGGAGTTCCACAGGTTGACTCTGCGTTGTGTGAAGAAATACTTCCTTTTGTTTGTTTTAACCCTGCTGCCTATTAATTTCATTTGGTGACCCCTAGTTGTTGTGTTATGAGAAGGAGTAAATAATTCTTCCTTATTTACTTTCTCCACACCAGTCATGATTTTATAGACCTCTCTCATTTCCCCTCTTAGTCATCTCTTTTCCAAGCTGAAAAGTCACAGTATTAATAATCTCTACTCATACAGAAGCTGTTCCATACCCTTAATAATTTTTGTTGACCTTTTTCCAATTATAATATATCTTCTTTTGAGATGGGGCGACCATATCTGCATGCAGTATTCAAGATGTGGGTGTACCATGCATTTATATAGAGGCAGTATGATATTTTCTGTCTTATTATCTATCCCCTTTTTAATGATTCCAGCATTCTGTTCACTTTTTTGACTGCCACTGCACATTGAGTGGATGTTTTCAGAGAACTATCCACAATGACTCCAAGATCTCTTTCTTGACCCCATCTTTAAACCCCATCATTTTATGAACTTGGGGGAGATGGAGGGTCTAGCTCACATTAGATATCTGAGACCTATGAGTAGGAATCCAGTTAAATGGTTCCTTAAGAGAAGCAGAAGTACAAATGAGTAATTATCCATTACCTCTCTAGTAGGGATGTTGCAATGATAAATTCATTAATATGTATACAGTATTTTGAATATGCAAATCTCTCTAGGCCAAACCTTGAGACTTGCAAATGTCAAGTTCATACAAGTTAGTTCTATAAGTAAAGGGCTACATAGATGAACATCAGCACTGTTCACTCTTTGACAACTAGCAACAAGAATATTCTGTCTTTTGTCAGCCTCTTCCTAAAACTCTAGCTGGGCAATAGAGGCTACAGCATTCATCTTAGTGTCTCTAGACACTGCTGATTAAACTGACTTGCAGACCTTCAACTTTAGCCTTCTATTTAAATAAGCAATAGACACTGTGACACTAGAGAGAATAGAGTAGTGTTTCTCAAGGGGATTTCCTTATTTACTTCCTCACAACTTTCCCCTCTTTCATTAACCTGGCTCTGTCTAACAGGAGTTAGTGGCTCTGATGGCCCTTATCTGAAACAAAAGACTGCAACATGTGCTTTGGGGCTTTTTTGTGGGATGGATATACCTGGATACCCAAGGTCATTTTGAAAAGTGGTACTCCTAGGATAGGTAAGCTATAGGGAGGTGTGACGGGGTGTACTCACCCCATACTGGACAAGAAGGGGTTAACTCTTTCTTGATGGCTGAGGAAGCCATGGCCCTACTGAGCATGCTCCAGGAGCAGTGTCTGTATAAAGGCACGGAGCTCAGTTAAGTTGGGCCTGACTGCCAGAGGGGAAGGATGTAGCACACAGGCTCTCACCAGGGAGCAGCTCCCAGTCCACTTCGCAGAAGCCCAAAGCTCTGAGGCCTCAGCCAATGCTCAGGTGCTCGCTGATACCCAGAAGGGGTCGGAGACGCTGGGAACAACCCCAGCCGAGCAATCCAAAGATGCCCCAACTACTGCCACCACAACCACAGTAGGAAGTAGCCTGGGGGGACTAGCCATAGTCCTGGACATAGGCAGCATGTTGCCGTTAGATCCCCGCTGACCTCAGTGGAGGAACCCTCTGCCACTATGAGGGCCCTGGGCTAGAACACTGTGTAGTAGGGAGGGCCCGGGTCCCCCTACCCTAGGCTGCCACACTCCCCAAGGGGGCAGCCCACTACCCTGTAGCCTAGGGACGCCTCAGCAACTTGATCCACGAGGCTGCCTGCCCTGCCACCCAGGGGTGCCTCAGTGATTCGGGCCATTAGGCCTTGACTCCGCAAACCAGATATTTGCCACTGGCTCTGACTAGTAGGCCTTATTGCCCTGTGATGCGGGATAATCTTATCGTATAAGTTCATTGGGTGACCTACCCCAAGGAAACTGACACTCAAGGGATGGGGTGTACTCACCCCACACTAGATGGGGACCCCCACCCCGTCACAGGAGGTAATTATACCCAAATACTTTCTCCTGAAGCATCTGAGTTCAGCTGTCTCACTTCACGGTCAGATCCAGTCACTCCCAATTGAGTGACAGTTTGAATATTTTACTTTCACAGCCTTGGCTCCCACAGAGTCTCTGAGAACCTCTGTCACAGGGCCCTGTGGTGGCACTACCTTATTTACAAGGATTGGGATGGGGAGGGGGATACTTCTCAGCTTGCTACAACCATGGACACACATACAGTGGTTACAACAGTGCTGCTTCCCATTAGGGAACAAGCTCTTACTACAAAGACAAGGACAACAATTTAAAACACTAGTATATCATTATTTATGTGTATATCAACAGCAGTGTGTTAGGGGCTTTACAGACAGGTATGAAGATAATGTCCCCACCCCAAAAAGTTTATATTGTAGAGAGATTGGGCCACTGATACTGTTCAAAGCACACATTTCCACCCACCCACACATTCCAAGTGGGGTAGAAACTGTATAAAGGTTCTCTGAGGAGGATCATAAAGGAGAGCAGTAGGGAAATACCAGGGCAAGGGGTGGGAACAAGCCAATTGACTCCCCCTTGATACCTGGATGCTAGGCCACCTAGCCCCCTTGAGGTCTTCTTCCTAGATCCAGCAACTTTCAACAGCATTTCCCATGGGCCAGCCACATAAGGACCCTGGGAGAGACAGTAGCAGGTATATCAGGAACTCATCTTCAAAACTCCAAAAGCTCACTCCACCCTCTGGCATCAGCCAGACCTAGGTGAGGGAACTGTCCGTATCTGCAGAGAAAAGAGGGTCTGTATGGAATAAGGGGATGACTTGACTATTTGGAGGAGGTGTTGGGAAATAGATGTGTTGGGGGGGGGGAAGGATCTTAATTGGAGCTGGGTAAAATGTTTCAAACAAATGGTTTATTTGCTGAAAAATACCATACTTTTGTCCATATTTGTTTTTTCAGGCTAGATTCACAAAGAGGCTAGAGGAGGTGATGGTGGCCACTGTGTAGCTTTGAACCCAGTGTTTAGGGCATTCTGGAATGTGGAAGCCCCTGGTTTAAATTCACACTCTGGAGCAAGGACTTAAGCCAGGTATCTGCCGTCCCCATGAATTCTGTAACCACCAGGCTGCTTGTTATTCTGATGTGGGCCTCTATCAATATCTCCAGTTGAAGCTATTCCACTTTGAATAAATAAAAATACTATAGAGAAGGAATTGGAACTTAGGTCTCCTTGGTATCAGGAAAGTGCCTTACCACCAGGCTGTAGGGTCATTTTTATCACCTTGGTCCAATGGCTATTCAAAGCCACTATTTTATGACATTTTTCATTTGACCCAAACACCGAGATTGTTCAGAATCTTTGGATTTTTTTTTTACCTAAAAGATTTTTTTCCTCAATTTATTCAGAACTGCCAGTGAACAAAAAAATAAAAAAATAATTTAAAAAAGTTATTTACCTAGCTCTAGTCATTAAGTGAAAATATATGGGAAACACATCCAGGGAAATAAGGAGATAAACATATACATTGTGCTTACTCTTCTTCTCCTTTGCCTAAGACAGAGTGAACTGGTTAAAGAAGAAAATTCTGAATACAAGAAGGCCATGTGGAAAAAAGTCCTGAGGAAACAAGAATAAGAATGGGGATTCATCGGGGAGTTTGGGGCACAGAAGGCAGCAGAAAGAAATGAGAGCACCGAAGTAAGCAAAGGAAGCACGTTAAGGAGGGCCCTTTTGGATGGTATGAAGAGAGCAAGGTTAAATCTAGAAGTTCAGAGATGAGTAGGTTGCAGTTTTCATTAATTTTTAAAGTGACTTTCTTCTGATATCTACAAAAGGACCTATCCACAGTCCTTATGTAATGCCAACAGTCCCCAGTCGTCAGCAGGTGCTATCAGACTTGGGGCCTCAGTGCATGAGCCTCTACTGCATGAGCTAAAAGCCAACTGGCTCTTAGCTAAGGCTGTACAGCAGACTCATTTAACTCTCTCTAAGTGGTCTCAGTGCCTCTACATGGGACTGAACACCACACCCAGAAAGTGTGTGAGTTACACTTACATTAAAGTATCATATACACATATATGTAATACTGAAAAGCCAAATCAATCACCCTGACCCTTTAACAGAATTGATCCATTATCAAAATAACAGAAAAAAATAAATCAATACCCCAATCCACCTCAAAGCTCCACCTCATCCTCTCTGTATCCCCTTCCCAAATGCCTGTGACAATAGATGGTTTTACCTTTAAAGCATGCTACAAGGACCAAGATATGTTCGACTCAAACATGTCTGCTGAATGCAGCTGTGGCAGGGATGTAAGGAGAGAGATGCACTATATCAAGAAGGGGGTCTCAGGCTATATGGGTCAAAGTCAACACTTTAAATGTTACCTGAAAGCCAACCATCATCCAGTGCAGCTCATGGAGCAAAGATGCTGTATACTCCCAGTGAGATACTTCCTCCTATAAGCAAGTGGCTGTATTCCTCACCCAGCTTACGTTTCTGATGAGAATAAAGGTGTAACCCCATAAAGAACAATCTAATCTCAGTAATAAAATGGATTACACTACCAAATTCTTCAGCTAAAAGAAAATATTGGACTCTTCTGACTCATTATAAATGGAAAAATGATATGTCTGCTGTTGCTTCTTACTTGTGTAAAACCAGTTGCTCTTCTAACCACACCCCAGATTATGAAATCAGGCAATGAGTGGCAGATGTATACCCACAATCAAAAGTGCAGATATAATCTGAACCATAGATTTTGGAGGTTTTTTTTATGCAACCTACAATAATCATTTCCATCATATCTGAATTAAACTTCAACCAGTAGGCTCTCATCCATGCCCCAGTCTCTACCAGATAGGGTAATGTGTTGAACCACTCCAGTTGGACTGATTGAGATAGAAATATAAATCTATGTGCAGTCAACGTACTGAGAGCACTTCAAAGCATGCCTCCTCATTAGCCTATTAAAGCTTCATATATACTGGAAGCAAGAGGGATGATAAGATGGACCCCCATAGTACCGCAAATGACAGAACCACAACAGTGAATCAACAATTTCAAAATAGTCAAGATTAGAAATCATCACGGCCTTTAAAAAAAATTTCCAGAGTCAGAAAGGAAAAGAGTGGATGGATTTTGGAGAAGATGTCAAAGGAAATACATTTGGGATTTAGTGAGAGCATCATTGTGGAAGGAGGTGGAAAGAAATGAGATTGGAAGCTTGAGGGGGATGGAGAGTAGTAAAATTGCCAGCAGAGTGGGGGGCTTGGGAGGAATGATGACTTCAGTTTGACACATTAAATTGGAATTTGCTGGACTTGCAGAGATGTACAATTCACAAAAATGAACATATAAGGTCAGTGAATTCTATGCCTTACGTTATGCAGGAGGATAAACTAGATGATCATAGCAGTTGATTTTCAAGCTAAGTGAATAACCTACTTTCAGCTTGGTGATCAAACCAAAAAAAAAAAAGGAGATAAAAAGAAAAGAACACAACAAGTTTCTTATTAAAAACTCCCCTACCCCCCGTTTTTTGTTTGATTTGAAACAAAATGTTGGGTTGATTTCAAAACAAAATGTTGATTTGAAACAAAATTATCAAAGGTGTTAATTTTGAATCAACGTTTTCTTTTAAAAAACATTATTTCGAAACAAAATGTCAAAATTGTTCATTTTTGAAAATGTCAAAATTAAACATTTCAGCATTTCTAAAATATTGTTTTCCTCCTGTTTTTTTCTCCCAAAACTATTTGCTGAAATCAGTCTGATTTGATGAATAGTTCTGTTGCTCCAGAAAATGCATATTTTGCAGTTTTATTATTTGTGAACAAATTTGCCCAGTTTTAGTTCCTTTTGTCCTTAAATATTTAGGAATGGAATTGGCTGGATGGCACAATGAAACACAGAACATAATCTTTAAAAGTGAAGGGAATGTTTTCAAGCCATATGAAACACAATGCATATTTTCAGGATTCTCTGCATAATTTGTATGTTTGGTCCCAGTATTCTGTACCCAATGCATGAAGTGGGTGCATTTAGGTCAGTATGGCAAATTAAATCTTCCCATTGATTCTGGTTAAAAAGTGTTAATGGGAGAAGGAGCTTGCCATCAGTTTTTTGTATACCATCACTACTTCCATCTCTGTCTCTCTCTGACTCTGGCTTTCTCTCTCTCACACACACACCCTGCCCTTCCTTTCCGTCTTCTCCTCTCCAAGTAATGCCAAGATCACTAAGGGCGGGTCTACACTAGGGGAGGGGATCGATCTAAGATACGCAACTTCAGCTACGTGAATAGCGTAGCTGAAGTCGAAGTATCTTAGATCGAGTTACTACCATCCTCACAGTGCGGGATTGACGTCCGTGGCTCCCTCTGTCGACTCCGCTACCGCCGTTCGCGTTGGTGGAGTTCCGGAGTCGACAGGAGCATGTTCGGGGATCGATATATAGCGTCTAGATGAGACATGATATATCGATCCCTGAGAAATCGATTGCTACCAGCCGATACGGCCAGTAGTGAAGATGTACCCTAAGATTCACACTGACAAGATCACAATACTGATCAGAAACACACACAGAACAAATGGAAATTTTAAAAAAAAGAGAAATAAAAGGGTTTGAGGAGGAGAAAAGTACACAAGGGAGCTGATTCACATGTGGTAGGGAATCACCAGTCAATAAATACAGAGGAAGTAATTGAAACAAAAGAGTATTACTTCTGTTTATTGCAGATTCCAGATGTTGAGATCTATTGGTCAATCACAAAGTTAGTGAGAGCAAATTAGCATACATTCATTAATTTAAGAGTCATTATCCTAAAAGTCAATTGTACATCACTTAGCAAGTCAAAAGTTCCCTGAGCATTATGATTTAGTCTTAAATTAATGTTAAGCTCATCACTAATGTATGTTGTTCATTAAAATATCAACAGGGACAACTCAGTTAATTAAAATTAGCATAATCTTCCTCTGATTTTCAGTCATGTGATCAAATCTTTCTCAAAGGGATAACAGTGTTTGGTAACCCAAGTCACTGTACATTATCAAACTTCAGACAGTTTATCTTAACAGTATGGACCATTAAAGAAGCAAATACCTTTCGTGCCTTAGGATCTGAAAGCCTGGCAGGGACCACTGATATCTGGATAATAAGCTTCAAGGATTGTCATTCTGTGTGTCACTCTGAAGACTATTATGTCCATTGAGTCAGCATGAAGTGATGGAAACAGGTACAGTAAGGCACCTTTCTATGCCACACCAAGGTTTGAGACTTTTGTGATATTGGAGGTAACTCAACCAATCACCACCCTTATTCTTCAGCTAATTTACATGCAAGAGGTTCCTGTGTTTGTAAGAGGAAGACTGCACAGATGGTGGATTATTTCATCCAACTGCCACCCGCACAAATCAGCACAATCTACCACCACAATCCTGCCTAGACACAAACCAAAACAACCACCCAAACAACATAGCCAGCATACATAATCATTCCAAACAAACATAGTACCTCACTGCATCACACTCTCCTCAACTGCCACATCCACAAATCAACACAAATCTTCCAGGATTGTTATTCTATTTGTCACTTTGAAAACTAGAATATGTGTTGAGTCAGTCTGAAGTAATGAAAACACTGCAAGCATAGCTGAGAGCTCTGTTTGTTTCTAATACCACCAGGTTCAAAGATGACTGGGCCTGTGAGAACCAAATGGAATGTCAGAGTCCAAAGATTCTGTGGAAGTGGAAATGCAAAAACTAATCACAGAAATTCCGTAACAAAGAGACGATTGTGCCTTTAGCCAGGGATCAGGTCTGTGCACAAACTTTGAGGAACATGTACAAACAGCAACATTGCTCATTACAACACAGCACATGGAACCAAGACCCCCACCACCCATTTTTGTTTTTTTTTTTAAATTACAGAAATTTACAAATTCCACACGTGACAGTACAGGCTACTCCTTTCAGCTATCTTACAGAATATCTCCATCTTCCATTTCATACAACACACAATCCCAGAACAGTAGTTTACTGTACTGCCACATATATTCATTCTGGTCATTCTAAGTAAAGCTAAAAGGCATTCATAATGGTTATTACAGCAGGGTGATTTTTTTCATGTAAATAGGGGTTTTTTTTGTCAAAAAATACAGAATCAGGTTGACCATTACCATTCATGGGTTGAATTCAGCAAATAGTTTTGACATTTAAAAAAATTATTTTTCATTGCAGGAAGACTTTTTTTAATTTACCTAAATTTAATTAAAAACCATTAAAACCATTTAAAAACCCAAAATAAACTAATTTTTTTCTTTAACCCAAACCATTTTTTTATTTTTCATTTCACAAAGAAGAAATGATTTTTTGTTATTGTTACAGTTTGATCTGAAATTGTTTTTTTTTTTTTTTCGGTTCAACCACTGAACCAAAAAATTAATTATTTACCCAGTCCTAGTGATAATGTCCCTTCTGGCATCTGCACTGTCAGAGCACTAACCACTAGTGACTTGTAAAGGAGGGAAAGTTTCAAAAATGAGTGCTGAGAGCACCGTTTCTTTTTGATGCCTGATTGGAGGTCCTGATCTCAAATATCACTTAGGTCTCCAAAGGCTCTGAGATGACCAAGGCCTACAAGGTCTTAGGTTCACAGCAGTTGGGTTTTTTGTCAGCTCTGACTAAAATCTGAGCATCCCCAAAGAGATTCCAAAGGCACTCAGATATCATGGTGACAGGCACGATATAAAAATCTGGATATAGTAGAAAGGAAATCCTAATAAGGAGCACTTTCTTACTACAAGTCCTTCAAGAAAACCCATCTTTATCTCTATTACTTTTGCAATGCTTTATAGTCATGTAAATCACTTTCTCTCAACAGGAAATTACTTAACTACTGTAAAAAACAACTCCAGTGAAAAAACCACACTCACAGTGGTATTTCAAAAAGCTCCCTCCTGTGACTTCTAATAGAGGAGAGGGTAATCTGGCCAATAATGCAATTTTAAAATTTGCTTCCTTTATTGCAGTGAAGTCAAAAACCTTTTCAACATGAGTGTCTCTGTACCTCCTGCAGTTAAAATTAATGACACACAAGAGAATTTACAAGTCACGATTTCTTCTCCCGGGAAATCGAAACTGACTTCTTGGTGCTGGCTGCAGGCATCTTGTGCCTTGCTTGTAATCCTTCACCCTCACCTTAAGGAGCCATACGATCAGCTGTCTGAAAACACATGAGTACTTAAACAGCAGTCTTTTTCTGGCAGCAGTTCAGGCAATCATTTTTGGTTCTTTAAGCACTCCTGTGTTACTTTAAGGCAATGCTATTACTTTTAATATCGGACAAGACATGCAGTGGCTTTCCACAAGGTAATAGTGTTTTTAGTGGATGGAAAGTGGAAACATTAAAAAAGAAGAGATTCCTATGCAGGAAAATTTCCAAAATAAACATGCACCAGGGCATAATTACTGAGATGTATAGGAATTCATGCTCATAACAGAAACACATTTCAAATTCTCCACTGTATTTCATCAATGGGCCACTAAGGCTTAAAAACATCAAATCAACATCAAGTTATTGTGTTTTTCAATACACCTATTTGACTTTTGTTTACTCCTCAAAACTCCCAAACACCAGCTATCTACGTTTGTATGACTTAAGCTTTTAGTTTCTTTGTTGCATTGTAACAATATTTCAAAAGTGGAAATAGCAGTCACCTCCTCTGGTTGGTATTAACCACATTATTTCCTGATGGCAAATGTCCTGCAAACCATACACTTGTTGGTTCCCAATAGCCTGATCAATAGAAAAGGCTGGCTACTGGCTTAGAAAACAAGCCCAGCCCAGAACTCTGCAGAGCTGGAGCCAAGGCACCAGGAAATGGTGGCATAGTCAAGCTCCGAGTGACAACACAACAAAGCTCAGTGATGTTTATTGTTTAATATTGGGACCACAGGTGCTGCAAAAAGGAGTGCAGGGGTTGCTGCAGCATCCTCTGGCTTGAAGTGGTTTCATTAAATCTAGGGTTTATAGTTTGGTTCAATGGCTCTCAGCACCCCTACTATAAAAAATGGTTCCAGCATCCCTGATTTGGCCTCATCCAACACCCACTGAAGTCAGTAGAAGCCTTTATATTAACATCAGTGGGCTTTGAATCAGACCTATTATTCATCGGATCATGCCTTCTTTGAGCATTCTGGTGAAGCCACTGTGTACACAAAGAATGCAGGAAAATGTCAAAAGGAATGCAGAAAAAAGTCATGCTATTGTGGGTGAAATGTTTCAGATTAATAGTTTATTCATCAAAAATACAGTTTCCGGTCAAATATTTAGTCCACCAAATAGTTTTGAATAAACAAAAAAAAAGTTGAAACATTCCAATAATAGCAAAATGAAAAGTTTTGTTTCAATTTTCAAGCATTTTGACAAAAGCAAAAAAATGTACAAAACAGAAGGAGAAGGAAGACAAGGTGGCAGTTATAATGCCTCATTTATAAACTTTATCCCAGTGGTTAGGGAACTCACCTGATATGTGGGGGACCAAAAGTTAAGCCCCACCTTCTACCTGATGTAGAGGAGGAGTGTGGCTATGGGATATTCTGGTTTCACAATCTTTCTTCTTGAAGCTGTTTTATGTTTTACAAATAACTAGTCATTGGAGCAGAGATCTGAACTTAGGACACTCATCTAGGATGTGGCACACCCAAGTACCAGACTTTGGAGTCATCTCACTTTCCCTGGCTCAATGACTGTCCATTGTCATCCCCTTCTCCTCCAGCCATTTTGTGAATCACTTCCATTACTTGAAAACTTGTCTCTCTCACCAACAGCAGTTGGTCCAATAAAAAGTTCTCATCCACCTTGTCTCTCTTTCCATTATATTTGTCAAAATGCCTGAAAATCAAAATGAAATGTTTCAAGTTGAAACAAAACATTTTATTTTGACATTAACAAAATATTTCCATTCAATTTTTCATTACAGTAATGTTGAAACATTTTGATTCATTTTGACTCACTTTTTTGTAACTATGCACTTTACCAAAACACTAAAAAAATAAAAATAAAAAAAATGCTGTTTTCAGTTAGAACCAAAACTAATTATTTTTTTCAGAATTGCCAACAAACCAAACAACTCATTATTCACCTAGCTCTAACTGTTAGGTGGAACAGATAATTACAGTTTAAGTCTCTTGCTTAACTTACACATGAGGAGACCCATAAAATTAAACATCCACAACTCCTTGCAGTTCTGGGGCCTAGTTCTGTACACTGACAAAACAGAGATTGAAAAATGAAAAATGCATATCAGCTACATATTATTATGCCCTTTCTTTCTCCATAACAATTTTTTCTCTGCTCCCAGGAAACAATTTAATTGATTCCAACACAGCCCCAAGTAATTACTGTAACAAATTTAAAACCAGAATGCATTGAAATGGAAAATCTTAAAACTGAAGACAGTAAAAACTTAACAAAAAGGAATATGAATTGGTAGATAGATTAGATAGACAGATAAAATAGATTAGATAGATAATCTTTGCTTTGAATTATATCTTGTGGAGAGACTTGGATGTGGATAATCTACGGAGAGAAATAAGAGAAACAGATTACATTAAAACATGTTAAAGAAAGCACTATAGATTTTCTACTCTTATTTCATAGGCACTCAGGTACCATAGTGACGAGCACAGTATAAAAACAGTAATAGAAAGATATTAAATTTGCCAGCCCAGAGCCTTACACATATAATATATAATACACATAAAGCAGTGGTTATGTTTCCAGGAAGAAAGGGCAAAAGCATAGCAGTTTGATGGGGGAAAAGAAGTAGATTTTTTTTCTCTGACATTTGTATAGTAACTCAATCTACCTAACACCTAAGGTAGCACACATGATCACAGTATTGCATCAAAACAGGATTGCTGCAACAACAATACTTATATTAGAGGGGTAGCCCTGTTAGTCTGGATCTGTAAAAGCAGCAAAGAGTCCTGTGGCACCTTATAGACTAACAGATGTATTGAAGCATGAGCTTTCGTGGGTGAATACCCACTTCGTCGGATGCTATTTGCTGCTAGTACTTATATTTTGTCAGAAGGCTGGCAGGGGGTGAAGGAGGTGGTGGAGAACAGAGATTGTCATTTTACCAGGTTGAAGTTCCTATAAATGGGATTAATTTTGATCCCTTTCCCCATGTAGCAAAATAAAGGACATCTCTACTGCCTGTAACCGTGAACGATAAAAGAAAAATGAGTACTTATGAGAGCTTCCTGTCCCTGCTTCAGGCATGCCAGAGCCAGACTGCTGGGATTGGCTAATCCCCTCCGGAAAAAAGGTCATGGCTCATCATGACACTGGATGAGCTTGTTACCTGTCCCACGTCATCCTTCTACTCAACATCCTCATTCACCACTTCAGTCTCAGGCTTGACTCCACAGTCTGCTGCTTCCATTCTCCCCAAAGTATCCACAGGGCTCTTGGCAGTGGAGGTGGGGTCAGCGCTGAGAATAGCATAGTGCTTCTTGTAGAAGCAGCATGTTTTCAGCACTGCACCAGAATGATGGTTGGCTTCCCTTACCTTCTGGTATGCCTGCCTCAGTTCCTTGATCTTAGCACGGCACTGCTCTATGTTACTTTTGTGCCCCTTCTCATCCATGCCACAAGTAATCTACTCGTATGTGTCAAAGTTTCTATCTCTGAATAGGAGCTGTGACTGCACAGCCTCCTCTCCCCACAGATCCATCAACTCTGCTGTACTCCACATGGGAGTCCATTTGCTGTGGAAAGCCAGAATGGTTAACTGGGAAGATGCAGTGTGAGCTGTTCACGCCGAGCGAACAGGAAGTGGAATTTAAAAAATTCTCAGTGCTTCAGGAGGGAGGGGCACATGCCTGTGTACCTGGCTTCTGGGCAGTGGAATAGAAACTGCTTACCAGAGCGGTCACGATCAGCATTGTGGGACTCCTCCTCGAGACCGCATATGGTGACATAAGCAAGTTTCATGTCTATATTGTTACTGGGTCACTCTAACTTTATCACCAAAAGTTTTATGTCACCCGTTAAAGTGGTTTTATTATGTTGGCATCACAGGAGTGTTAAATCAGTGGGAGGAGCATTATTGTGTGTAGACATCTACTGTTTTGTCAATGAAACATAACTTTTGTTGACAAAATTGTATAGTCTAGACAAGGCCTAAGTATTGTTCTGTACCTCTGTCTACCTATTGACCATGAAAGATTTCTAGATATAAATTCTAGAACTGAATGTACAAGGTCCTTATTTATATGCACAATGATAGCATGAATACAGATTAGCAAGTGGATATAATTTTCTTGGTCATGCTCTGAAAGTGGGTGGTACTAGGAGGGTTAATTAGTTCATATGACTGATCATTTGAATGTAAAACAATGTTGTCTAATTAAACAGTTATCTCCTAAATGTATCTGATGATAAATACTGTAGTGTCTAATTAATTGACTTATCTTTTTAAAAGTTATGGTTGACACATTTAATCAACCAATTCCCATCCATTCTAGCCTCTTTGCATTGTTCAAATGCATTATTAGTGTTGATATTACTAGAGTAAAAATCTGATTTACTTATATATGTAAATTAGACAATTGGGGACAGATCATGGTGTGAAAATTGGCTCACAGTTTTAGTTCAAAGTCTCTGAAGTTTACAATTAGACATAAAGGGCAGGATTTTCAGAAAGGTTCAGGTGTGGTGCACATCTCATTCGTATGTAAGTGTAGCAATTGAGCATACAAACAGCCAGTTACATGACTACTTAACCATTCTGCACATGCAGTTGTGAAGGGACAGCATAACCATATTTGTTCTGGAGAAACTTAATATTAAACATAAGTAAACTGCATGAATCTGTTCTGGAAATTATAGTCTGCAGTTCTGTAGTTCTTTGTTGCACAGTTGAATAAGAAGTTTTATGGACACAATCATTATACTGTTAAATGCTGGTTCTGTACAATGCCAAGTGCAGCACGGAGTGGTTAATATCCTATTACGCTGCCATAAAACTGAAATAAATCAGTGGCGACTCAGGCCTAGTGGAGACTTATTGTACCATACAAATTTTAATTATTTAAGTATGTAATTCATTGTAAAATACAGACTGGGACAAATATTCAAAACACAACCTACCTTTTTCTGAAGCAATTTGTGCCCACAAAATGTATGGCCGACTTTTTGCATCCACAAGTGGATTGTGAGTGCGGTTTTAATTGGGATTGTATGGAGATATTGTATTTGCTCAGCTCCTCCAAATGGTCTTGTGATCTGTAATTATAGTTTTCATTTTTTTTAAATAGTCTCCAGCATTTATGGATGCAAAGCTAACCTTCAAATCCTGAAGTGAGTGTAACTACTGCAGTGACTTCTGCCTGAGTGCCCACCATGGTATTCATACCAGATCTTCAGGAGATTTTTTTAGATATTCTGGGCCAAGTCTAGCAGACAGCAATTAAGAATTGCTCTGCAATCTATTAACTATCCCATTCATCACAGTGAGCTATTAACTCAAATGGCCAATAGTGATAATTTAAATATCAACATTTTTAGCTTGTTTGCTGATCATAACATCTAAGAAAGGAGAAGAAGAATCCTATTATGAAGATCTGCACAATCTGTGAGTACCACTTAATCCTAGAGTCTCAACTAGGCACAGCTTACTTTCTGGGCAAGCTTGCAAGAATACCGATATCCTGCGACCACTAACCGTTCTATTGCAAGCAGGCTCATGCCTCTAAGTATCTGACAGTGAGTGTGCTCCATGTAATTGGGAGAACAAATGCTCTGATTTGTACCCATAATTCCATATGTGGGTGAAAATAAGTGGACACAATAGAGTAGACTCAGAGATTAATAGGACACTCCATCTCATGTTGGCAGACAATGAGCATGCTCTCGTCAGATACCACAGCAATGTAAGGTACCTGGGCATGAAGACATTAATGCTTAAACTCCAGCTAGCACAGAATGCTTCTCAGAAATCTGGCTACCAACTGATTGAATCCTGCCAGGATGCTCAAGGACACAGGTCCAGCATTTTTTTAGGGATCCAGCACTTCACCTGCTGGGGCTACTACAAGTACATCAGACCTATCTGTTGCTCTTTAATCTGGCTTCCCATAAAATAAGGAGTTAAATTCAAGGTCTTAGTCCTTAGCATCAATGGCCATGGCCCAGGATACCTAAAATATCTCCTAAAGCCTTGGGATGAATACAGTGGTGGTTAACTCTACTCCTCAGGCAAAATGGACATTTCCATCATAAGGGTAAAGGTCTGTGTGGGAGATAATGTTTTCTTGGTGGCTGTCCAAGACTGTGGAATGAGATTCCTCACAGGAACTAAGGGCTATCACAAATCTCACCACCTTAGCTCGGTGGGTGGGAGGGATAGCCTGCTTAAACCCAGGGTTGTGAGTTCAATCCTTGAGGGGGCCACTTAGAGATCAGGGGCAAAAATCAGTCCTGCTACTGAAGGCAGGGGGCTGGACTTGATGACCTTTCAAGGTCCCTTCCAGCTCTAGGAGACTAGTATATCTCCAATTATTATTTATTTGACCTTGTCTTCTGTAATATAAATACATGATAGCATATACATATTAATTTTAAATAAATACCAAAACTGAACACTACACTATAGAACAATTCTCCCCCTGTAGAAACAATGAGAGAGAATAAACCAAATGTGACAGAGGTTAGTTATGTCATTTAATGCACAACTAGAAGGCTCTCACATTCTACAGTGATGTAGGCATTTTAGGAACCTATATATGATAGATCTGACCTCAATTCCAAGAGTCTAAATCAGGAGTAGCTTTAATGATGTCATTGTGATTACACTTATTTAAAACCCGCAAAAGTGAAATCAACAACAGATAATTTGCTACAATTTACACTGTCAACTTAGTCGTTATTTACTTTTCAGCTTTGATTAAACTTGGTTGCTGTTAACAAGCCTTCATATGCAGAGGAACAGCTTAAATGATTTCTTCATTTTGAACTTTCATAAAGGAAATGAAAGCTAACATTGGAGAGGTTAACTTGTATTTTTCTTGGGGACAGGTTCAAAGTGTTAAAAGGCTTTCTCGTTGCACTAGAGCAGATAAGGCAATTAGAGCTACCGAAGGTTATCAGAGCACCAGGTTCAAAGGAATTACATTCCAACATCTATATCCTAGATGCTAAGAGTCAGTTCATGGCTGGCCTAATTAAAGTGTGCTGGGGAGAGGATGTAGAGAAGCTTCTTCTCAATAATGTTCCCTCCTTTACAGGCAGAACTTTGTTCCCTTAGTGCAAAGGAAGGGAGGGATCTCACACAGCACCTCCATCTCCTCACAGCACTGCAAGCTATGCAAGCATTCATTTGCCCCATGTAATACAGACCTATTAAATTACCTAGCCCATCTCTTTAGGAATATAGTATACTCTCAATTATTCAAATAGCATGGGGGACACAGATTTTATTCTGATAACTGGGAGTTTAGATAATTGAGAGGGCAGGAGCCATTCAGTATTAGGGTGGCTTCCCCTGCATCTGGCGACTTGTCCCTCTCCTTCTCATAGTAATGGCTCGGGGTCTGTGCTCTGTCCCACCCAGGATCACAGCCTCTTCACACTCCCACCCCACAACTCTCACCTTGTGCTTGCAGAGATCGGGTCTCATGTTGGGGGACAAGGAAGGAATTCAGATAATGGGAAGATGTGGATAACAGGGAGTATACTGTACTGTACATTTACAAAAGTTTTGTCACACCTAGTTTTAAAGGTACCAAGGCTTCTAGCCTTTCTCCTGTAAAACTATTCCATGGCCTAACCAATCAGTTTTCCTGAGAGTCAGCCTACTTCTCCCCTTTCTTAATTGTATCTCATTATTCTAAATTATACCCCCTTCGAGTATGCTACATTCGTTCTGTATTTGACATTTAAACTCTTCAGATATTTGTTCCTTGAGATGATGTCTTTCAATAGTTGTCTCTTCACCACTTTGCAGATGTAAGCAGAGTCAGGATGAGCTCTACCCTGACATCTGGTGGTGAATTATGGGGAGTGTGTAAAGGAATTTTAGGTATTTGCATTGCACACCCACCCCATCTTGCATAGCCCACGGCAGCCTGGGATGGTTATTTTGACAGCTCTGGGATTCCCAATTTCTTTGTTATTGGGGCAGGAGGAATAAAGTGTTGTCACCCTGATTATGTGAATGAGGAACTATGAGACTGCTTTATGACAGAGATGTCTTAATATCAATTAAATAGCACTTGCTAGACAAGGGACATGGGTGCCAAAACCCATTGAAATGAGAGAGGTTGGGGACTGGTGTGTGTACCTGATGGTATGAGCCCCTTTAGAGGGCCTGGAACACCAACTACACAGCCTCCTCTCTCCACTGTTGAAGAGTAGAGCTAATTTTGATTCCATTAGGAGTCCATCTAGAGGCTGCTGAGCTGAATTCACATTGGGCCAATGGTGTGCCAGAACCAGGGCTCCCCTACTACAAGCTGAAATCACTAAAAGAGCTAAGCTTACTGAGCTGAGATCACTGAGTGCTGTGTTAACTAGTGGGAGAGCCTGAAGATCTATCGCTAAGCGGCTGGCAGAGCGGAGCAGTTTGCAGCATGTTGGAGCAGCCCATGGAACAGTGAGCAGAGTGGAGCTGGTCGTGGTGAAGGCTGCAGCAGAACTCCATGGAGAGGCGGAGCAGTTGGCCCTGGCCCACGTAAGGTGCCCCTTAACACCCTGTGTGTGTGTGCCCCCTCCCATTTCCACCCAGGCTGGGGGTGGTAAAACTCTGCAGATAAACTTTTGAACTCCGGGGTGGCACTAATCAGAGAATTTCGGGTTGTTGGACTTTGAGGTGATTGGATTTAAGACCCTAAGGCGGAAAAGACATTGCCAAACGTACTTGGAGGTGGGGTTTTGCTTATGGTTTGTATTATAATCCTGTTTGTGGTGTTTCTCCAACGTGATGCTGCATTGTTTCCCTCCTTCATTAAAAGGATTTTGCTACACTCAGACTCCGTGCTTGTGAGTGGGGAAGTATTGCCTCTAGAGGTGCCCGGGGAGGTGGAATGTTATTGTCCCAGGTCACTGGGTGGGGACTCGAGCCAGTTTTGCATTGTTATTGAAACAGAACCCCTGGATACTGAAACCGGCCTTTGTTGCTGCCAACTTAGAGGGGCAGAAGGGTTACACATAAATTCTTAAATAGCTATTGGGTCAGAGACAGAATGACTCTATAGCCTGGTGGTTAAGTCAGGCACCTGAGAGGGGGATATCTGGGCTCCTGCTCCCATGACTAATTACACTGCTCTACAGCCAAAATGCTCCTGAAATAAATGTAGTCCAACTTTACTAATTCTGGGTCACTGAGAACGAAAATGATGCTTAAAATTGTTGATTGGCTCTAGTTTTCAAGATATGATATTGGGTCAGTATATACGACCCTTGACTTGGGAATGGCGGAGGATAAGTGAGTTATACAGGGAAGGGATTTCAATTTAAACCAGAAATGACTAAAATACATCTTTGATTGGATCTATGAATAAATCTATGACTGGGTTTGGACAGTACTTGCTTTTTAGGCAAAACAATGAATGATGCAATCAGAAGCTGGTATTGCATCATACATGATATGAATTGCATCATGTTATTCCTAGAAGTCATGGATGATGCAATCATAATGAAGCTTACATCACTCTGCTGAACAAATTGCCCTATATCAGCTCCAGAAATCATACAGTGTCGTGCTCTCTTATTTGTCAGTGTTTGATTTTGCAAAGGGACACATTTCTGTTTAGCCAAAGTGAGCAGAGATGCCTCGTACTTGTAGGAACAGTGCAGATAACTTCTGCTGTTTGTGGTGAAGTGACTTTTGCATCACAAAAGCGCAGTATAACCACTATGGTTAAGAAAGCCAATCACCTTTCTTTTGGCTGCAAAATTGGAGATCAGGACAAGAGGTGGGGCCCACACATATGCTGCAACACTTGTGCAACAAATCTTCACCAGTGGTTGAACAGGAAAAGGAAATCTATGCCTTTTGCAGTCAGTGCCAATGATTTGGAGAAAGCCAACAGATCATACCAGCAATTGTTACTTCTGCATGGTGCCTCCAGTTGGGAAAGGTGTGTCAAAGAAGAAAAAGTGGACTGTGCATTATCCAAACATTCCATCAGCTATATGCCCAATACCCCACAGAGAAGGACTGTTGGTTCCTGATGCACCAGAATCATTCTCACTTGAGTCAGACGAGGAAGAGGAAGAGGATGAAACTTCTGGTCCTGAACCATCAATGTCACAGGACCCACATTTGCTCCCATCCTCCTCCTCTGAACCACACCTCATAACACAAGGTGAACTGAATGACCTTGTCAGGGATTTGGAACTACCCAAGAGTAAGGTAGAGCTGTTGGGCTCCAGACTACAGCAGTGGAATCTCCTGGCAGGCTATCAGGGCAAATGGAGCCCATCAATGCTTGCAGACTATTGCTGGACAGTGACAAGAGATGCTCCATTTAATGAATACAAGAGACAAGCCAAGAAGCGCTGAGTAGACATGAATAGGACTAAACTATGTACATAATAGTTTTTTGCCTTTTGTTTCATAATACATTCTATTTATATAACCCTTTTGCTGATTTTTAAAGTGTTACATAAACAGGAAAAGTGAAATATTATCATGTAAAGCAACCATAAACACATGAAAAGACCTAGGTTTACAATTTATGATTAAAACTCTACTATCTACACAATAAACATAGACATAAAATGTAAAAACTGAAATATCTTAGAAACAGTAGCCAATCAGTTGTTTTAATTGTCATATTTTAATTCAGCACATCAAAATACATAATAAATAGCACATTTTATCTCTGAAGCAGACAACTTCTCAAAAATTGTAGGCCAGTATTATTTATACAAAGTGAAATGGCTGCAACAGGAGGGACAAGTGAACTGAAAAAAAAATGGTATGTACATAGCTCTGATATAAACATACCTTTTAATTTATTCATTACTGGAAAATGAAAAAAAAAGATATATCAATTGTGGTTTCAATAAAATCTTTATTCAAAATCTCAAAAAAACTTCTGTGGCAAAAAAATATAGAGGGAAAAAGAACAGTTTTAGCCAATGTTTTCATTGAAAAAAATTATGTTTCAATAAAATAATCTTTTCATTTGTAGCGCTGGATAGGAATTTTTTGACAAAATGTTGAAAAATATCGGTTTGATATAACTTTTTTTCTTTTCTGGAAAGGGTCTGCTTAGACAAACTGCTTGAAAAATTAAGAAAGTTATAAGACTTGAAATAAAAAAAAATCTGACAATTTCAAAATGAAAAATTCCAGTTTTCTGGTTTGAAAATATTTTTTGTCTTGAAATTAAACTAATTATAATAAATAAATAAAAGATAAAAAGAAAAAACATTTTGGAATTATTGAAATGAAATAATTATTCTTAAATATTGGCCTCAGCTTACTTATTTATTTATTTTCAGTTTGTGAATTTTTTTGAGATTTTGTCTTTTCATCCTGATTCAGCATGCAAAAATTATTTGAAATTTCACAGAAGAAAAATGACTGCCCAGCTCTATTTATCTGAGAAATGTCAACCAGCCCTAGATATTGCCAAATATATGACTGATTTTCATCATCATCGTCGTCAAAGTAGGCACGTGGATTTCAAATGATGTGCACAATCATTCACGAAAATAAAATTCCAGCCAAAAGGATCTTTTGGAAGAAAAGTGGAAATAATTTAGAAAGAAAGAAATTTTAAAGAGCTAGCAATCTCATTAAGCAATCAAATTATATAAATACCAGCAAAAGCGTTGGAGCTCGATCAGAGCCAAAAACAAATCAGCAGGCCAATCTTTACTGAATGCCAGCAATCTCTACTGTGTGTATAATTAATAATTGATCAAAATGGCACACTGGCTGGGAAGGCTATGACTGTGTCCAGACAAAATATGCAGGCTCACTCAGGTATAATTAGTTTTGCTTAAGTGGCTTACGATACACAAAATTCTTAAGGAAACAGGCTTCATTATGCTCATTAGAGTAAATGGCTGAGATTTAGAAAAGAAAAAGGCCATTTGGAAGTATTAGCATAATTGTCACTGAAGTTCCTTTTAAAATATATTTATCAATAGCTTTGCCTAAAAAGATATAATGCCTATGCTGATTCCATAGTCAAGGTGGAGCCCCAAGTGTAGACAAAATGGACAATCACACAAGTGAACAATTTTATTTATTTCTTTTTTCGATGGGAGAGGTATACAATCAATGCTAAGAGCTTACAATCCAACAACCACAAAGCAGCAGAGACTTACTTGGAGGGATCAACTTTAAATCAAGTCCTTTATCATTAGTTTTTAAGCTGAAGTTTTTCAACTGAAAAACTTATCTGGCAAAAATGGGTTTAGTTAAAATGCAAGCTAGTTGAGAATTGACAAAATGCAATTTCTGCAAAATCCTATGGAAAATTCTGATTTAGTCTAAGGGCTAGTCTACACTATCATGCTACAGTCTGGTGAGGATGCACAATGCTGACAGGAGTGTGTTCACGCATCGGCATTACTCCACCACAACGAGAGACAGAAGCTAAGCCAGCAGAACAGCGTCTCCTGCCAACATAGCATGGGTGTAAACATCGCTTTAAATCAATGTAACTTACGTTGCTCATTAGGTTGCTTTTTCACACCACTGAGTGACGTGAGTTACATCGACTTAAGCAGCAGTGTAGACCAGCCCAAGATATTTCAAATTCTATCAGCAAAGTTAGAAATAAATATTTTCATTTGGTTTGGTTTGGCTGAACCCAAATTGAAAAATGTCAGTGTGTAGGACTGAATCAAAAGACTGAATTAAAATCATCAGACTATGATGCTGTGGTATCTCATAGGAGCTGTAGTTTGGTCACTTTATGTCTTTATTTTCCCTTATGGGCCAGGCTCCCAAGAGGAATATCACCACCCATGATGAACCAAAGGTCTCTCCACTGTCCAAGCCATGCAATATTATGTAGTAATACAACTGTGGTGCGTCATGGAAGATGTTCTTCACCCAGGAAGACCAGTCCATAGGGAAGAAGGATGTCATGAGGCACCCGAACTTCATTGACAGATGCAATTTAATACTGAAATCAGTCCAAGTGAAATGTTTCAATTTGATTCAATGCACCAATACAAAATGTTTCAATTCATGATCGTTGAAACATTGTTTCAATCAAAAATGTAAAATGAAACATTTCAATTTTTCTGATTTTTTTTTAACCTTTCATTCTGCTCAAAGTTTTGACAATGCAAAGTTTTGTCCAGACTGAGTCAAAAACAACTATTGAAAAAAAGGAATTTTCCATAGGCCAGGAATATTTCCCACAGAATCACTCAACTCTAGTGAAAACTATTTTTTTCCCCAGGAATATTTTCTTTTGATTTTTTTTAAATTAATTTTTCATTTTTGTATCTTTCTTTTCTTCCTGTTTTTTGCCATTATCTGAAATAGAAAGAATAGGCTTTTATTCTTCTCCCCCCCCCACCACGGCAACGTTTCAAAAGTTTTTCCATTTGGAAAAGTTGCAGAGAGGAAAAATGCAGCTGGGCGGGGGGGGGGGAGAGAAAAGTAAGAACAAACAGAACAAACAAACAAAAAAACCACTTCTGCTGTATCCTGATTCCTGATGGATGCAACAGAGATGAGGAGGCTACCAAACAGCTGGTTACTGCGCACTGTGCCAGCTAGCTATTGTCTCCAAGCCACCATATGCCTGCTTGTGATTGCCAGAATATTATTGTACCCTCCACTACCCCCATTCACCCTTTTTTCCCCCACCTACTATGCTGATCCACATCCGATGCATTGGGTCTATGATTGATAGGAATTCCCTGACAGAAAAGTTAGGGGCAGTCTCTTCTCTCCCTCAGGGGGTCATCAGGTTATTACTGCGGGTCGCGAGCTGTCAGTCTCCACCTCAAACTCTGTTTTGCCTCCAGCATTTATAATAGTGTTAAATATATAAAAAAAGTGTTTCTAATATATAAGGGGTGGGGGTCACACTCACACGTTTGCTATGTGAATGGGGTCACCAGTACAAAAGTTTGAGAACCACTGAATTAACCCCTGTGGAGCCTTGGGGAATGCAGGGGAAGGGGGTCTCCCTTGGTAGGGTTGGGAAGGAGGTAGGTGGTGTAGGAGATTGCTCTTCTCATGTGATCCCTCCCCCAGTGGCTAATTTTAAATGAAGCTTCCCTCCTCTGACATGAATCTCCCTAAGGCACGGAAATTAAATATAAACTATAATTTGGCTTTTGAGAAGTGAAAGGGATGGTAGCCCTAATTGAAAAGCTAACAGCTTGGCTCCTCTGCAAGCCTCAAACTGCTGAATGAGCTTTAGAGTAGGGAAGGCTGTGCCTCCCAAACTGCCTGGCCCTGACCCCTATCCACCCCCCCACCCCCCGCTGAGTCCTGACAGACCTCCGGAATGCCCACCATCCAACCCCCCATTTCCTGTCCTCTGACTGCCTCCTCCAACCTCTGCCCCCTCCCTGTCCCCGGGACTCCCTATCTCTTATCCAACCCCCCCACCCTGGCTCCTTACCCCCGGCTCCCCACTCACCTGGCGCCTCAGCGCATCCAGGAGCATCCCTGAACAGCGTTGCAGCGTGGCTGAGCTCCCCCCCACTCAGAGCCGTGCGGTAAGGGGGAGGGGCCGCAAGCTCCAGCAGGGCCTGAGCTCCCTCTGCTTGGCCTGGAGCTTGCAGCCCCGCCCCCTTACCACGTGGCTCTGAGCAGGGAGGAGCTCAGGCCCCGCCGGAGCCAGGCTGCAGCTGTTCAGGGATGCTTCTGGATGTGCAGGGAGGGAGCCTCAGACATTCTTGTGGGGGCCCCTGCAGAGCCCGGGGCAAATTGCCCTACTTGCCTCCCCATCTGGGCGGCCCTGCCTGCAATAGAGAAGGTGGAATGGGTGGAACAGTTGTGCTGGGGGAATTCCATACTCCCAGTGTGCTCCATGTTAGTTCCAAATTTTCCAGTGCAGAGAGGGTAGGGTGACCAGACAGCAAGTGTGAAAAATCAAGATGGGGTGGGAAGTAATAGACACCTATATAAGACAAAGCCCCAAATACTGGGACTGTCTCTATAAAATCAGGACACCTGGTCACCCTAAGAGAGGGGCATTGGAGGTGAGATGGAGAAAGACCACTGAATCTGTCTTTACACATATCCCATTGCTGGAAAAAGGGATATTGAGGGACACCAAAGAGCTGCAGACTGAAGATCTGTGCAAGGTTGGAAGTTGGATTTCTTTCCCTCAGTTCTCACACGAGACACCCTCATAATGCCTGATTAGTTATGTTTGTTGTAGGATTCAAGAATTTCAGTCAATCATTTCTCTCTTTTTCCCTTTTGGTCAGTAGCCCTCATATAAGCAGAAGGCTCAATCACAGCTGGAATGGATATTGCAGAAATAGTAAAACACAACATCTCTCAAAGACATTACCGTACCGATTTATGTTCATTTTGAAAGTGAAAGGTATGCGGAGTAAAGGAAGATTTCTGTAGTGATACGGAGCAGTCCCTTTTGAGGAATTTATAATCAAAGAGGCTGTCTCCCTTCAAGAATTATGATGTCCTTGAGGCTTTCCTTCTTTAAAGAATTTTTTAACCATTGTTGGGATAACCTTTGGGAAAGTATTTAAGATATATAATAGGGTCTGACCTCCTTCACTTTGCTTCTTTGGAAACTCAGTCTTATTGTAACTTATGCTTTGCCCCCACCTCTCTTTTTGTGAGATTTCATTTTTCTATGTCTCCAAGGGCCAGCAGAATTTTAACTCACTATATTTCCATTGTTCAACTATCTCTGATTACAACTGTGTGTGTTTTTTCCCTCTCTATGGTAACAACCTATAAAACAGACTTTTCAGATTGCACAGGTCCCCATCCAGTTGAAATAAATGGAATAAAAATAATCCACAAAGAACATTTCAGTAAGTACATCTCTTTGATTTAGACATTTCTTGACCTACAACATAGCACTAGAATAGGGAAATCACTGTGTTCGCACAATTGCATTTTTGCGTTAGTAACCAAGTGAGGGGAAATGGGGGTGGGATCAAACACAACAAACAAAAAGATTGTAAGAATGTAAAATATAATAAAATAAAAGCATTTTAGTTATGTTTCTTTGAGGATGATCTTTAAAGAAAATCTTTTAATCATCCAACTAGTAAGACAATCAAAAAGTAATCATGGTGCAGCATTTTCATGAACGTTAGAACTAGTGATCTTTTTTTCTTAGTATATAGTATATATTTATATTATATCTATCTATAAATGTCATATGGTGCTTTGCTCTTGACCCAAACAATTTTTTACATATCTTTCTTCACATTTTTGAAAGGCTAACTGGAACAGATGAATTCATTTGGATTGCTCATTAAAAGT
This sequence comes from Gopherus flavomarginatus, assembly GCF_025201925.1. NCBI lineage: Eukaryota > Metazoa > Chordata > Testudines > Testudinidae > Gopherus > Gopherus flavomarginatus. The sequence goes on along the minus strand of NC_066618.1, from coordinate 146,247,929 downwards.
CTGTTCCTACTTCCAGAAGTTAATATCCATCCACCTCAAAATTAGGGAAAGCTCACTGTTGGTTCATTTCAAATTCACAGTAACAGGAAGAGCAGATTTTCTCATTTATTTTCCTTCTCTCTGCTGACTGGAAGGACAGCAGGATGAAGTGAGAAGTTGCAAAGAACTCTGGGTATGTCAACCTTAAAAATGTACGTCAACCTACATCATGTTGACATACAGCCACCACAGTAATTAAATGGATTTTGCACATCCACACTACACTCCTTGTATTGGTGGGCAAGTCCTCACCAGGAGCACTTGCACCAATTTAACTGTCAATTGGGGTCACTGTGGGCCATCATCTGAAAGGCAGCAACAGTTGATGTAAGCAATACAATCTGACACTGTGTTGATCTAACTAAGTTGACCCAGCCACTATGCCTCTTGTGGAGATGGAGTTATTCAGTCAGTGTAGTGGGCAATTACATCAGTGGGAGTGACAATTTAGTGTAGATGCTTCTAGAGTGAGGTCGACGTCAGCTGCCTTGCATCGACCTAATCTGTAATGTACACCAGGGCTCTATCTTTACAAAGTGTTTTATGATGCTTTTATTTATAAAGTCTTATTAACTCCTCCCTCTCTCACACTCCTCATTACTTTGCCTGGGAAAACAGAAGTGGCAACAGGCTGCAAGATCAAATATTGCCATATTTATTGAACATTGCCCTGGTCTACACACAGGTATTGTACCAGTATAACTATGTTGGTTAAGGGTGTGATTTTTTAAAAAAACTCAAATGTACCATTATGACCCCTAATGTCAATACAGTTATTAACAGTGTAAAACTGTTTATACTGGTATCATTTATTCCCCTTCCTGACAGGTGTAACTGTGTTCACACTAGGGGTAATTGCACTGATTTAGCTATATTAGTATACTTAGATAAGCACAGGCCGTGCTCAAGGCCTCTTTCAGGATTAAGATATCTCCCGAACAGGGTTACATGTAAAATGGGGATAATACCTTTGTAAAGGATTTCACTCTCTATTGTATCTTTTGCTCTTAACAAAATGAACATAATGTAGAGGACTCATATGGGCATGGTGGAGTTCAAATAAATGTGTTTACTAAATAATCACAACATTCAAGGCTTAGCTAGTAGTATATATCGCTGCACTGGCTGGCTTCTGTCCTGTTCTAGCCACAGAACACAGTGAGCACCACTAGAAGGTTCCAGGGCCACCCAGAGGATTCAGGGGGCCTGGGGCAAAGCAATTTCGGGGGACCCTTCCATTAAAAAAATTACAATACTATATTGTCATGGAGGCCCCTACGGGGCTTAGCGCAAATTGCCCCACTTGCTCCCCCCCCACCATGGGCGGCCCTGTGAAAAATAAACCTTCTGCATCTCGGCACAAATTCAGTTTTGAGAAAACTTCTTTACAAGGTATCACTGGTTCTCAGCATCAGCTAGTGCTAAAAGGCATTAAAGCTCATTAAAAGGTTGGGCAAACATTTTCCATCAAAACATTTTTTGGATCGAAAACTAGGGGTTTTTAAAAAGCAGAAAAAAATCACAGATAGCGTCTGCTTTCCTTCAAAATTTGTTGTGTTTTTTTTAATTGAAAAGCTGAAGTTAGTCTCCCATAACCTGAATATGGTTTGGGATTTTAGAAGTGTGTGGCCAAATATCTGCTGCTTCCTGTGTTTGATTGTTTAAAGAAACAATAACAAAATTCTGCTTAAAAAAATATCCAAAACTTTTTGAACCACCTCAGCTTGTGACCAAACGCCTGAGCCCATCCAGTCAGAGATTTTTCCAGGTTTCTGATACTCTGCTGGCTTCCTTGACTCAAATCTGTCTCCATAACTTTGGGTTCATTTAGGTTAGAATATAAGAACAGCCATACTGGGTCAAACCAAAGGTCCATCCAGCCCAGCATCCTGTCTACCGACAATGGCCAATGCCAAGTGCCCCAGAGGGAATAAACCTAACAGGTAATGATCAAGTGATCTCTCTCTTACCGTCCATCTCCACCCTCTGACAAACAGAGGCTAGGGACACCATTCCTTACCCATCCTGGCTAATAGCCATTAATGGACTTAACCTCCATGCATTTATCTGTTTCCTAGAGACTGGCTCCCTGGGGTCCCTCACAAACTGGAGGCGGTTACTGTGGGTTTGTCTTATGTACATACTCCACGAACTGACCATTTGAGCTTGTTCCAAATCTGGGATGAGCCTATGTTGTGAAAACTGAAATGCTCAAAATAGCACATGCATGTGAACGGACATAGGATGTTAAAATTAAATTATTCCAGGGGTTCTCAAGCTGGGGGTCGGGATCCCTCAGGGGGTCATGAGGTTATTACCAGGGGCCATGAGCTGCCAGCCTCCACCTCAAACCCTGCTTTGCCTCCAGCATTTATAATAGTGTTAAATATATTAAAAAGTGTTTTTAATTTACAAGGAGGGGTCACACTCACAGGTTTGCTATGTGAAAGGGGTCACCAGTTCAAAAGTTTGAGAACCACTGAATTAAACCCTCTGAAGTCTCAGGAAATATAGGAGTGTGTGGGGGGGTTTCCCTTGGTAGGGTTGGGAAGGAGGTAGATGGTGTAGGAAATTGCTCTTCTCATGTGATCCCTCCCTCAGTGCCTAATTTTAAACGAAACTACCCTCCCCTGACATGAATCTTCCTGTGGCACTGAAATTAAATATAGACTATAATTTGGTATTTGAGAAGTGAAAGGGATGGTAGCCCTAATGGAAAAGCTAATAGCTTGGCTCTTCTACAAGCCTCAAACCGCTGAATGAGCTTTAGGGTAGGGAAGGCTTTGCCTCTCAAACAGTCTGGCCCTGCCCCCATCTGACCCCCACCACTTCCTGCCCCCAAACTGCCCACCCTCCTCAGAATCCCTGACTCAACCTGCTCCTTGCCCCCTCACCATCCCCCAGATACCCCCCACCACCACCCCAGGACCCCACCCCTGCTCCCTGTCCCCTGACTGCCCTGAACCCTATCCACCTCCCCTCCCTCCTCCCCTGCTGAGTCCTGATAGACCCCCTGGAATGCCCACAATCCAATCCATCCCCAGCATTCCCTGTCCCTTGACTGCCACTCCAACCTCTGCCCCCTCCCTGTCCCCTGACTGTCCCTGGGACTCCCTGCCCCTTAGCTAACTCCTCCAGCCCTGGCCCCTTACCCCTGGCTCCCCTCTCACCCAGAGCCTCAGCGGTTTCAGGAGCTTCGCTCAACAGAGGCAGCGTGACTCCGGCAGGGCCTGAACCCCGCCCTGCTCAGAGCCGCGTGATCAGGGGACGGGGCTGGGAGCTCCACGCTGCAGGTGTCCAGGACGCTGCTGGATGGGCTGAGACTCCTGAAGAGAGGAGGGGAGGAGACGGGGTTGGGTGGGGCCCGGGAGGGGGCCTCAGCCATACTTGTGGGGGTCCCTGCGGAGCCCAGGGCAAATTGCCCCACCTGCCCCCCTCACCCCTGGGCTGCTCTGGAAGGTTCACAGAGTAGTTAAAGGAATACTACCCTATTCTTATCAAGTAAAAGATCTATGGACAAAAATAATGCCCTGTATTTAGAAAAGCAGTTGACCATGTGTTTGAATCCCTTCCTATCCAGGAAAGCAATCAAGTTCATTTTCCTGAATTAGGGAACTATTAGTATTCTGAGATTATGACTGTATTTCTACAGTCTGCATAAAAACAAAGTTTTTACATTTTTCTTACAAAACAATTAAAGAAATTTAAGACCAAAGGAAAAAATGCAGTCCCTCTCCCCCTCACTTCATACTTTTCCTATACCTGCTTTTCAGCACACAGAAAGGTAACAGAAATTATTCCATTTTCTTACAAAGTAAGAGCTTGATCCTGTCAAAGTACCTAGCATATCACAGAATTGGGCCCTCATTTTTTGTTTCAGTGATCCATACTAAATAATACTCAAGTTACATGGTCCTAGTACAACCATAATCCAAACTCCCTTGAAGCATGTTCCCAATAACACATTTTCTCCTGGTAACACTGATGAATTAAATTCAAGGCACCAAAATAGAAATTACATTCATCCATCTTCTGGTTTACAGTAACGTAAATCTGCTAATTTCCTCATTTATATTGTGACAAATGTTTCATTAATCTATTACCATCCTGAACTTTTGTTCAGTATGCTACATAACAACACTGGAGTAGATAAACTATGTGCAGTGTATTAGGGGAAGGAACAAATTATATTTTTGACACTTAAGTGATTTCCACATTTCCTTTCTGCACATTGCTGCTGCAAGTTATCACTTAAGCACTAACACTTCCTTTAAACTTTCAAATGGACTTTCTGCATGTGTAGAGAACATCAAAGTGAAACAATCTCACTGTGGATGTTGGTTCCATCCGTTGTCTCTATCTCATACTTAGACTGTAAATTCTTGAGGGCAGAAGCAGTCCTCTGTTAGATGTTTGCACAGTGCCCTGTAAAATGGGCATCGGTGTCTTGTCCCTATTGAAACACAAATAAACAAAATAGTAAGAGAATGAGGTGGCCTTATTCATTGCAAATAAACTATATGACTAATTTAGGCCCATTCTCAGTTCATGAATTGTTTATTGCCTTCCAATAAAAATATTGGAAGGCATATTAAACCTCATGTTTCAGGACTTAATTTTTAACTGTTAGATATCAAGATGAGATCTAATGTGGAGGACAGATTATCCCACAATTGCCTACCATGGAATTCTTACATCTTCCGCTGAAGCAGTTGGTGCTGGACACAGTCAGAGAGAAGATATTTGCCTAACTGGAGCTTGAGTCTGACCAGTGCTGCAATTACTGTATTCATGTAAATGTATTTGTCATTAGTAAGATTTTACTGAGTAGCTCTGACAAATAATATTCACATTATAGGTTATTTACAAATTGTTCATTTCATCTATCCATTATTAGCTATTTTTTATTTGCAGAGCCCCTTAAGTCATGTAGAAATGTTGCCGATTCCCTGATTGTCTGAACTATTTTAAATAGGAGAATAATAACAAGTGGTAAATAATGAATACCAATTTGTGAATAATGAAAAGTGAACCGTCTTGTTCATGCACATATACCTTTGAATGCATGCCAATTGTGGAATATGATTTGTTCTTAGAACAGACATTTTGCAAATATTCTTACATCACAAAATGCACTCACATGAATGATTGCAAACAGCAGGTAAAAGAGTGCTCACCAGGGGCAGCTCTAGGCATTTGGCCACCCCAAGCATGGCAGGCTGCCTTCGGCGGCTTGCCTGCAGAGGATCTGCTGGTCCCGCAGTTTCTGCAGGAAGTCCTCTGAAGCCGCAGGACCAGGGGACCCTCCACAAGCAAGCTGCCGAAGGCAGCCTGCCTGCCGCCCTTGCAGCAACCAGCAGAGCGCCCCCACTGGCTTGCCGCCCCAAGCACATGCTTGGCATGCTGGGGCCTGGAGCCGCTCCTGGTGTTCACAATATGAGCCGTTGCTTGGAAAAGCAAACAAACATTCATGAACATTGTATTTGCATTCTTCAGCCATCTCCAGATACAGATATCACTTAAGACAAAAAATGGATAAGGGAAAACATCACTTTCTTGGGAATATGAGACTATGTGTAAGCAAGGAAGTTATAAGGATTTTTAGCCGTGAAAAGTATGTTTCTTTATTTTTCAGGCATGATACTTAAGTGAAAGCCCAGTTATTGTGCTTTAGTTTTGCTAGCTTCAAACTATTCCAAGATTGGCAGTTGCTGCCTGTAGGAATCTGCAGTATTTTACCGCTTTCAGGTTTCCACTGTGCATCTTTGACTTGCTAACTGAAATATCTTCTCTCCCCTTTAATTATTTCTTCCCCTGCTTGTAGGGCTATTTAATGGGAGTGTAAACAAAATGGACAAATCTGTCCCTACTATTGGGAAAGTACACATAAGAGCTTGCAACAAAAAAAAAAAAAGTCAACCTCATCATTGGAAAATTGCACATAAAAGCATAAAAAACCTCATTGTCAACACTGCAAAAATAAATACAAGTAACTTGGACTCACCATTGCAAAACTTCATGATAGGAAAATTGAATGATCTTGTCAAGTTTGAATAGTTACACTCAGTGAGTGCTATTTCAGATGTTCTGAAGATCTTTGACTTGTTAAGATTTGGACCAGGATTCTAGCCTCTGAGTCCTGTACCTTAAAATTTCAAGCACCATCTAAATCTCAATGACTTTCAATGGGACTTAGGCATTTTTGAAAGTCTTACATAAAACATTCTTTCTCCTCATTGCTTTCTAATATAAAAATCGTTAAGAGCCATTCACAATATTGAAAATCTCCCTAAAATGCACAAGCAGAGATATAAAATAGCAAAATTGTTAATAAAAAAGGACTGAAATCCTGGTGAGACTTGAAAGGTGCTTAACTTTGAGCACTGTGAATATTCTTGTGGAAGTCCTGCTCAGAGGATGTAAAGTTAAGCATGTGTGTAAGTCTTCGCAAGTTCTGGGCTTATGTAGTTTCATGAACTGTGACTAATAGTACAGAAACTTAAAAAGTTGGAACAAAGCAAAGCTATAAATATACAACAATCTTCCACTCATGCTGTAGCTCAACTTCTAATTCTGTATGATAAAACTGTCAATCTCAGACTGAAGATATATATTTCTACATTCAAGAAGAAGAAAGAAAACACTAAAAATAAATCTAAGGGACAGAAATGTCATTGTTACAATTTCTTCAAAAATCTTTCCTCTCTTGGATTGGACCTTTGAGTATCTAGGGCTGAGGAGAGACTTTTTTTTGGTTGTTGAAAGCTTTATTCTTAAGAAACACAAATCAGGCCTCTACTTAGGATCATAAAACAAATGCACTTTGCCATTCATCTCCTCTAGCAACAACAGGGGAACCTGAGTTTAAAATTTCCTTTTATAGTTCATGTATAACCTCTGTCAAAAAAGGTTAACATTCTTTTTCTTCACATCATGCCAAGAAAGAAAAAAAATCTGTCTAATCACTGAATAATATTTCCATTATACCATCTCTCTAGTCATAAAATCCATTCCCAGTTTAAAACACCGTAAAGACAAATGTCACAATACAGGTATTCCTTGGGAACACATTGTATGGTTGAGCAAAACCTGTCAGCAGTAGGTATTGTGAGAGATTTTCAACAGCACAACTGGCAGTTAGATGCATAGTTCCTATTGGCTTTCAGTGCGAATTAGGTGCCTCAATACCATTTGGGTCTTTGAAAATCTCCCCCTCTGAGATTATTTGTTTTTGGTGAAGACAGTAACCTGACTAAAAAGGGCTTTGGTTGTTGGAGGAACACATTACTTTTTAATTTCGAACACCTATTTGAGATCTATTAAAAAAAGAACAGAAGAGGCAATTGATTATTAGAATTTCCTGATGATATAGAGGCTGACCCAAAGTCCCTTGACTTCAATAGAAGTCTTCCAAATTACTTCAGTGGGCTTTGGATCAGGTCCATAAATGGAAAGTTCACAAGTAGTATATTTTGAATATTTGTAAAACTTCTACCTGTTTTCCATTCTTTGAAAGATACATTGTCTGGAATTAATGATTCAATTTGTGTTTCCATAAAAAGAAGCAAAGCTCAGGTTTCTTCCTCCTTCTCAAGTAAAACTGTAAAATATTTTTTCATATTTAAAACTTTAGCTTCTACTCCACATAAAGTAAGCTGAATTGAATCTGGTTTCTGCAACTTCTGCAGACAGTGATAAAGATAATGACCTAATAGAGATGTTACCAGATTGAGGTAATAGCAGCCTTGAAGATCCAGACTTTCCCCTCTCTCCAGTTGGCCATCATGTACAATAGACTTCTGTCGAGATACTCATGGGTTAAGGAACCTTCCTCATCTGCTAATGTTCTATTCATTATTGTCTGTCCTTATCTACTTCAGTCAGGAGAAACATTGTGATAAGTTTTCCTTTTGCTGATCTTGGTACAGATATATTTTCAGCTGGTTCCAGTTCTCACGTGGGTTTTGGAATAGAATAATCAATCCACTGATCTATTGTTTCCTGGAGCTGGAAACAATGGAGACCAGAAGAAACCAGTCAAAACTATAAAGATCAGTAAAAGGAGTCTAATGGAGGGACTTGTTGGCTTTCTAATAATCTTGCCAATTAACACTTTTTTAAAATTTCGGTGCATTGAAATTTCAACTATTCCTTCTGAGGATTGTGACATAAAGGTGGACTCCTCGGGTTTTTTTTTTTATTATTCAAAACTAGACATTTTGACAATTCCATTTTACCAAAAACATTTGAAAAAGTTTTGGATTTGTTCCTCACTGGAAAAAAATTGAAGCCTCAATAATGCTGGGAAACAGAATTTTCATCCTCCAATCAGCTCTTTTAGGAACCAGTGTGGAGGGAATGTGAGCAGTGTGTAGGGAGAGAAATGGGGCAAGGAACCAGGAATGAGGTGCATGGGAAGACTTAGGTTGGATGATTATCCTGGGAAGGGTACCAGGACTGGGAGCTGGGGGGATGAGGAAAAGACAGATTGGATGATGAGCTAGGGAAAATGGTACTGGCTGGGCAAGGAGAGTGGGACTGGATGTGGGGACAGGGAGACATTGGGAGTAGAGAATAGGACTATGATAACAAGCACAGAGGAAGAGATTAGAACCAGTCAAGCAAAGAGACTAGAACTGAGATGAGAAGTCTGAGGGCTTGTATACACCACAGTACTACTTATGTCAGTGTACAGTAACTCCTCACTTAAAATCGTCCCCGTTATCATTGTTTTGTTGTTACATTGCTGATCAATTAGAGAACATGCTCATTTAAAGTTGTGCAATGCTCCCTTATAACATTGTTTGGCAGCTGCCTGCTTTGTCCACTGCTTGCAGAAAGCACAGCCCATTGCAGCTAGCTGGTGGGGGCTTGGAATCAAGGTGGAGCGGCAGCCCTCCATCAGCTCCCCATTCCTCTAAGTTCTATGTGTGGCAGCCTCCCAGCAGGCTATCAATTGCCGGCAGTTCAGTTGTCCCTGCCCCCACTGCCATGTGCTGTTCCTGCCCTCTGCTTGGAACTGCTCTTCAGAGCCTCCTGCTTGCTGTGCAAGGGTGGGGGGAGAGGGGCTGTCAAGGTGTCCCCCTCCCCTCTGCTCCCCGCTTGCCTCATTTCCAAAGAGCAGAGGGGATACATGGCAGGACTCAGGATGGAAAGAGTTTGGTCAAAGGAGCTACTCTCTCAACTTGCTGATCTATTTAAAAAGGCAGTGTACTTAGAATGGAGTCAGCATGTTTAAAGAGGCAATGCTTATCTCTCTCACACACAGTGTATTTCTCTGCCTGCAATGCTGTCTCCCCTCCCTCCATTCCTTGTAGAGTGTGAGGCTACATTAACAACAATGTGTTAACCCTTGAGGGCTCAGCCAATTGCTAGTTCATCATTTAGCAGTAAGGCATTCCCTGGGAAATATCCCACCTTCTTCCGCCCTCTGACTTCACCACCTCAACTAAGCTTCACAATCATCATCGCTGTGTACCAGTATTAAATTGTTTGTTTAAAACTTATACTCTGTGTGTGTGTATAGTCTTATCTGGTGAAAAAAAATTCCCTGGAACCTAACTCCATTTACATTAATTCTTATGGGGAAATTGGATTTACTTAACATCATTTTGCTTAAAGTCGCATTTTTCAGGAACTTATCTACAACATTAATCGAGGAATTACTGTAACTTATGTCACTCAGGGGTGTGAAAACCAATGTAAGTCATATTGACTTAAAAGGACATCTACACTGCACTAGCGCCCACAGGTGATGCTCTCTTGCCAACATAGCTTCTGCCTCTCATTGAGGTGGAGTAATTATATCAATGAGATAGCGCTCTCTGGTCCATAGCGCATCTTCACCACACATACTATATCGGCTCAGCTGCATTGATACAGTTGTGCAGATGTAGTACGGTAGAGAAGACAAATCCCTGAGTAGACAATGAGAGTGGGATGGCAAGGAGCATGGGACTGGGACAATGAGCAGGGGCAGAGAAGAGACAGGACTGAAACAGGACAGAAGGGGGTCAAGGTTGTGGAGAACAAGCAGAAGAGTATGTGTCTACAGACTAGAGCACGTTCCTTTAATGTCAGCAATTAACTGTGAAATCCACTGGCAAATGCATGTCTCATCCCTCTCTACTGTCAAGCCACACAGAGAATGATAACGTACTTCTGTTATCAGTTACTCCATTAGCTCAAAAGACAGAGGTCTGTGTTGTGGATCTAAAGGTTCCAACCTTGCTGCTGAATAATATGTGTTTCAACAAGATGCGACGTGACATATAGCAATTGACAAAGCAATACATGACTGATAAATGAGAACTACATGTTTGATATGTATCATTTGCATGGAGAACCACCTTAAGGTCTCAAGCCTAACACTAAGTGATGTTCCAGTTTAAGGAGTATTATCTAACCCATGGTGTTGCCTAAGCGTGGGTGGGTAATGTAGTTCAGAGCCCACACAGCTCATCAATATCACTTTAGTCGATTTCCTGCAAGAATATGCTAGCACTAGGATTCTTTCCCACTCCCACTCCAGTTTGGTGCTTAAAAAAACCTAGGAAATTACTCACAAACTACTTTAATAATGGTTCTTTAAATGTTGCAACCTCAAGCACTCAAAAATTGGGAAATGCCAGAATTGCATGGGCAACTTTAATTCTGGCATTTCCTAATTTTTGAGTGCTTGACTTTGCAACCTTAAAAACAACCTTTTTAACATAGGTCTATGGGTGTAATAATGCATAAACTGTCTTGTCATTGATGCCAATAGCCAAACTCCAATAGAAGCAGGATGCAACAATTCTGCTTGTATTAAGATTTTGTTTGTTTGTTTTGTGGGCAGGGTGAAATCTGTTCCTTTTGTCATAGCTATCCTATACTGGAACATAGTTCAGGGTTAACCGTTTTAAGAGTGACTCATAATTTTGTGCACAAATCTGCCATATAATTACAATCTGCATTCTGTTTAAAGTTTAATTTAAAAAATAATAATTGCCATTTATTAAAATCTCCCATATTACGTTATTGCTGGTCATGCAGAAAATTACTTTGCTGCAGGAAACAAAACTATCCAATATAATCACTGCTCTCCTACAGAAGGGGAGATAATTGAATTAATCACAATGCAAAATCTTGGAAATAAAGTGCTTTGTTTGCTAAACTGAGCTGTGCCTGTCACTTAGTGATGACACAGAGTAAAGTTTTAGTGACCTGTTCACCAGGTTGACAAACACTACTAAACAAACTGCTTGGAACATGCAAGTTACCTGCTGGTTGATTCTTTCAGCTCAAGTCAGAATGCGTCCACTGGATATACAAAGTCCAAATCTTAAACTCACAAAATTCAATCCAAAAGAAATCCCCAAAATTTCCAAGCAAAGGAGCTAGTAGAGCTATTGAAAAATAAAGTATTGTGATCTCTCAACATATATTGTAATATATATGTTTATGTTTTTTTTCAGAATGGGTTTAGGCTGTAGGCATGGACAAAGGCAAGTAACACTAGTCAATGTTTTTTTTTTAATTTTTTTTTTAAATGTATTACACAAATTTATTCAAGAGCTAGAAAGAGGAGCGTGTGCTCAAAGTACCTGCTCAAAGTAGTGGAGCAGCAAAAACAACAGCCTCAGCCAGTGAGTACTGCTCCTCCTCCCACCTCCTCCATGCCCCACCCCGCGCGGCCCACCCTAGCATCAGGGAGTAGGGAAAAGCCTACCCAATTTATCAAGAGATTGACTGTGTTGAGGAGTTCCTGTCTAACTTTAAGAGACCATGTGGGATCCGCAAGACTTCAGAGGATAAGTGGATGCCCATCCTTTTGACCAGATTAACTGGGAAGGCAAGACAAGTTTTTAATGATATGGAAGAGAGTGATGATAAATTGTATAAAAAATTTAAGAAAATGTATTGAAAAGGTTTAAGATTACCTCCAGAATCCTAGCAACTGAAGTTTAGAAATCTTTAAAATGATTGACAATATCACTCATTATGAATATGTGCATAACGTGTAATTTTATGAAAAAATGGATAATGAGGCAGGATCTGAAGGTAACTATGGAAAAGTGTTTGATCTGATGGTGCAAGAACAATTGTTGTGGATGGTCATTGATGAGGTAAAAGTGGCCATCTGTGACAAAAAACCTTCTACAGTTGTGGAGGTAGCAGAGATTGCTGATGAATATATTGACTCAAGGGCTCACAGGAGGCACAAACCCCAGGAGAAGTGTAATCCCCCTATTACCCAGGTTAAAGAGGGGAAAAATACGGGAATAAACCTAACCACAACTCTGTCGAAAACCTCACAAGAGCCCAGATTTTAAAACCACTTATTCTAAGAGAAAACAGGTAATTTGCCATCACTTTGGGGCTCCTGGCCATATAAAACTAAATTACCTCAAATTTAGAGTGTTGTGATACTAACCATGAAGCTGGTATCATAGTTAATACCTTAGCAAAATGTTTTCAGCATAGAAAACTTTTTCTCTGGAAACTTTTTCAGAGCAGAAACATTTTTTTAACTTTTTTATGGTACTATAGCATCTGTAGCTTCCACTAGAGGGAGACTTTCGCCTGCTGAGTTTATAATCTCTGTAAGTGAGGACATTTTTTTGCTGTGTGTAACCTTCACAGATTTCTTTTCCTTTGGAGATAACTGATAAATGCTTCAAGAACAAACTGTGGACAAATCCAGCGAAGCTTGTAAGTTTTGCCAGCCTTTTGGTTCCACTTCAAGAACTCTTTACTGAAAATACTCTACCACCAGATACTAGAGTGATGATTAATCTAAAAATACCACAATGAACAAACACCTAATCACCAGCTAAGTGTATGAAGCCTAATCCATTGACTTCAGTGAAGTTAGGTTGGTTTACACTAGTTGAGCATCTGCCTTCAGGTTTTAGGATGAACCTAAATGAGCCAAACAGCATCAGTCCAAATTGCAAATATCCTGTTCAGCAAGAGTGGGGAGGACAGTGCAGAGTTTGTACTGTGCATGTGTCCCAACTTTCTCCCTTTCTCTCAGTCTTCTCAATGTTTTTTTCATTATCATTCCATTGTGGATGAAGGAGAAGAAGGCAAGTGTGCTGGGTAATGTAGGTAAAGGAGCATCTATAGATACACTACCATTTTTTCTAGCATGTGACATAGCACATTTCCACTGAATTGCTTTTTTAGATGTACTTTGTTGGTTTTAAACTGCTTAATAAAAGGGCTTGATCACTCAATAGATTATTATACAAAGGTAAATTGTACTGACCCCTGCAATGTAGTCAAGTCATCAGGGTAGTAATAAATCCTAAAAAACTATGAAGTTTAAAGTGCAATTGTGTATGATTTTGTGATTGAATTCTCTTTTAATAAAAATGTGTTTCCCCCCCTTAATAACACACTGATGGTATTTAAATACAGTGTTTGTGAATAACTCAAATTTTAATTGATTTTAAGGACAGTGCAATATCTGATGTTAATACTCCAGCAGTTAACAGCAATTCATTATTAAGGTGGAGACAACAGGCCAAATTCTCTCCTGCTGTAAATGGGCCCAGCTCACATGATCTCAATGCAATTTTACTCATTTACACCAACAGAGAATTTAGCCGAGAGCTGACTGAATTACATGCTGGGTACAATATTCATTACCAATCTAGTCCATTTTACAGTCCCTATTATTTGTAAACTAATCCTGATTTCAGCAAATTTATTTTATTTGTGAATATCTAAGTAATCTACTGAACAATTTTCACGCAAGGTGTTTTTCATAAACTGACCAATTTGTCTGTTAAATACTCATTATTCATGGAGAATGATTAGCTACCCAAGTCACAGGTCATTGTTTCTGCTCCCTGATTAAAAGATAGAAAAAAAATAAAAAAGAAGAAGAATGAACAGAGAATGATGAATAATGGATAGCAAATAAAACATAATACACTTCTAATATGAATATTAAGATGCATAATTATTCATGCTACCATTTTCAATTTGCCTGAGTTCAGAAAAAAAATACTTCTCTGATTATTGCCTATTCACATGGCTGGCATGAACAACAGTCAACTGAATTAACTGTTTTTATTCACAAAAATATTAGTGATTTTCAGTAGTTTTATTAGAAATAAACATATTTAAGTTGCAATGAAAAAAAGCCTTGGCATAGAACAACTAATTTTCATTGACTAATTATGGAGATACGATATATTACTAGTACTTTAAAGGTACTCTAAATGGTTTGTTAAATACATTTTATAGTTTTGTTGGGTAGGTGAAATGAATAAATAGCATCCTGAATAGAATAAATATTGACTATATGTGGATATCTTAGTATATCTGAATAATTACAGCCACTATTCCTGCAATTTAAATAATTGCTCTGTAGACTGCAATAAGGAGCACTATTAAGCATCTCTCTAGCAAAAGAACATATAACAGTATACCATAGCTCACAAAAATCAACATCTCAGCCCAGAGTGTACTAGGTTTGAAGCAGCCACAACGGGACCAATGATGGTGATATACAAAGTGAGCAAATGAGTGTAGAATTCAACCTTTTGTTTTGAATATTAGAGATAACTAGAATCAGAGACATAGATGCTGGAACTAAGCATGCTGGGGGTGCTGCCACACCCTCTGGCTTGAAGTGATAATTCAAATATAGGGTTTTGACCTTCAGCGCCCCTACTTTTAACATTATTCCAGCACCACTAATCAGAGATATCCCAAACCCTTGCATCTCCTTTACAACATTATTCATAGACATCATGGAGCAAAACCCACTCCTAGTAACTCTGCTGACATCAGCTGAGTTGCGGTAAAGATGAGTTTGTCCATGGAAGTATCAAAATCTGTGAATCAGATTGCAGAAAGAATCAGTCCATCATTATTTCTAATTTTTGTTTGCCTTTCTCTAATGACTGTTTTGTTTTGTTTGTTTGTTTTTTGTGTGTGGGGGGGAGGAAATCCAGGAATAAATAAAAAAATAACAAAATACCCATACTCCCCTGTGGCTTCAGAGCAATCTGTGTTCTGTGCCATCTGCATCCTTCCTCAAATGCTCATCCTTAGTCAATAGTCACTAGATGCCAGCATGAGAACACTTTAAAGAGTACCTTTTAGAAGACCCAGCGTAAGAGTGAAACCACAGCTCACTGGATTAGAATGTTTGCTTTTGCACTTAGTATACAGAGAATTCAGAAGTACTATATGCAATTTTCCAATTTAAAATTAACTGCCTCAAGCTATAGATCATCAGAACTTATTTTCCAGAAAGTAAACAAAATATATGGTTTGATAGATTGCATCTGATTAACAGTGACAAGATATTTCATATACAGGCTTGAATTGATTTTTGTTTGTTTTTCTCATTATGAGAATTTGATCACTTTTTATCGCTGAGCTTTACAGGTATCAAGATATTGAAGCAGTTTGGCAGTGCCAGAAAAAAAATTAACTCTGTGCCTCTGAAATGTTTCACTTAACTAAATCCTTGAGAGTATTAAAGTAAATATTGTAAATATGTGTTTACATTAAAGTAATAATATAAAAGAAACCAAAAGAGGAGATTAGCAAAGGGTACAGCTGCTTGTGGGGAAAGATGATTGCCCAATTAGGCCAATTGATATCTGTATTACACTCAGGCCAAAAACCAGACTGAAAGATCTAGAAAATCTTTGGGATCCAGATATTGTCAGAACTACTTTGCCATAACCATCTCAATAATATTTTCCCCCAAATGGGAGAAGGTGATATTAATAAGGCTCCTCAAGAGATACACTGCCCATCTGTAAACTGCTGGCAAGGTGCTTTCTCATAGAGAGGTGTTGATGGTGTCAACTAATGGTGGATCCCAATTTTTTTCAGCAAGGTTTACACATAATGTGTGTGTGTATATATCCAACAGATAGCAGTTCTGCCACTAAAAATATGTTTCTGTTAGCGACGCACATCATGAATCAACTTGTCTAATGTATAGGTAACAGCTTCTGAAATTGAACTATTCCACAACTAACATTTCCCTAAAATATAACTGCCTGTGCACTCAGTTAAACAAAACTTGTACAGGCACCAATGTTAGAGCTCTGCAATTTATCACATGAATATCATCCCCACATGTGACTATATCTGAAACAATCTGTTTCTTTTAATGATACAGTCAGTGTATCACATAATAAAACATTATCTTCCACTGGTTATCTGCATAACAATTATTTAATTAAACTTTCTTGAGGGAAGAATACAAGCCTTAAGCTACACTGTATGAGACCAGAAAAACCCAGATTCTGGTAGTATAAAATTGCTACAGTATAACAAAATAAAGAAAGGTTCAGAATAATTAGTGGAGCAGAAAGTTGGCATGACTACATTGCTTATGACAAACAAAGACAGGATTATTGATTTCATTTAATCAAACATGAGTGGCAGAGCTGCTTACTCTACCAATTTGAGACACACATGGAGTCAGTGACAGCAATATATATTAAACTCCCAAGCTGACAGGCATCAGGTAGCAAACCTCTTTTGAAAATACCCTATCATTTTATAAAAACAAGGCCAGCTTCACTCCATCAGGCACAAGAAGCTGAATCAAAGTGTGCGTCTATACTTGAAGTTGGAGGGGTAGTTTCCAGCATGGGTAAACATACTCACACTAGCCCAGTGAAAACAGCAATGTCCCTGCATAAACTGCAGGACTGGGCTAGTCATCCTGATTACAATCCGAACTGTAACCCTGGGTATGTAATTGGGAAATCCAGCTCCTCCTATCACCCATTCAACCACAGCTATACTGCTATTTTTAGCACACTAGCTTGATCAGAGGTAGTGCAGCTATGTCTACCCAAGCTGCAAATTACACTACCAGCTCCAATGTAAAGACAGACTAAGTTCCTATACAGACCTTATCCCTGTAGTATCTGAACAACTCCCTGGCCCATCAAAGCACTCCAACAAGCATTTTCACTGCATAATGGGGAAAGACAAAGGGAAGGCAGATTTATTTTCTGTGATAGGCTGTACAAATGACCTATCGGTGGAAGGTGCAGTAAGGATGTGCTGAATAACCGTGGGTGCCCTGGTCATGTCCCTACCTCACCTACTCCTCTGGTCACCTGTGGACACATCAATGGAAGGATTAATGTGCCATGGGGCCCTCCCAGGCAGCAGGAGACCTGTATCTTAGTTTATGCCAGCTGAAGTCCCTATTAAAATTACTTCCTCATTTATGCAGAAACAGACATGAACAAGGAAGTTAATCTTGCCCAGAGGATATTGCTGTAGCAAGACTGGCAGAAAACATGGGTTTTCAACCATTCCTCATGTTGCAGAGTAAAATAAATGTTTAACAGAGAAAAGTCTTCATTGACAAGAGATTAAATGGAACATTAACTTCAAACTTCCAATGGGTTTAATCATTGGTCATTAGAAACAGGTTCTTGTAAATAAAATAAATTAGATGTCAGCAATAATGCTAATATCTTTCTTTTTTGCTAGCAGGATGAGCTGCAAGTTTGCTTTGGGACAACTCTGATTTTGGCTAAGAATCTAAGGAACACGAAGTAAAATAAATCAGATCATTGCAGAGCTAGAAAACAGGAAATGTTGAAGATTGATATAAAATCTTATTTTTATATGTTTAAGGTCTAATCATCTCTCACTTGCACTCATGTAAAATCCAGAGCAATTCCCAGGAAGTCCATTAAATTACTCTGGGTTTACATCAGTCAATGAAAGCAGAATTTGGCCGTCTTCCATAACAAAAAAAATTAAGACAAAGTGAAAGGCTTTTTACAGAAGGTTAGCTTTTTATAACTGGAATGGAATTAAATAACCACCTACAAGAATTGCTACTCAAAGACAGTTGAACTTTTTTCATGATTTTGGGTCTTTTTAACTTCAGGGGCATGGCATCAGTGAAACGTTATTAAAATACACAGCATTAACTCACAGGAATTCTCTGTAACTTTCTAGTTCAGGCTGATGTTGCTCTTCATGCTTTAATACGAAAGAAAGGTGAACCTCTAAAAGTTTGGATGATTCCCTGTACTGTCTGAAGCGTATAAATTAGCTATACTGAACTGGAAATTGCAAGAAAAGAGCCCTCTCATGAAGTATTTGAGACTTATGTTGTGACTAGAATTAGCATGAGAACAGATGTTTTGTGGCATTTCCAGTTCTGCTCCTGGGTAAAATTCAGAAACACAGAGACTTTCATGGCCAAATTTTCAAAGAATCATTCCACCTATACAAATATATAAAATAACAAATGTTATTGAGATGACAGATGGATTGCTTCTGTTCTTGTCTCATAACACAAAACAAAAGGGATATTCAATGAAAGTTTTCACAGATAAGTGGAAATACTTTATTCAAATATGATATAGTTAGACTGTGAATCCATTGCCACAAAGTGTCACTGAGGCCAAGAATTTGGCAAGATTCAAAAAAGGAGTGGACAACACTCCTTGTTATATGGATAACAAGAATATCAGTTATAATAGAGAGACAAGATGGGTGAGATACCATATATACTTGAACATAAGCCGACACCCCCAAGATGGACAAGTAAAAATGGAAAATTTTTATAACTCGTTCATAAGCTGACCCTATAATTCAGGGGTCAGAAAACTTTGGCTCCCAGGCCATCAGGACAAGCCACTAGTGGGCTGAGATGCTTTGTTTACCTCCAGTGTCCACAGGCGATGAACATTGGGGGGTGGCAATAATGGGACCCCAGGGCTTTCACGGAGCCCCATTAATTTCAGTGAGACTCTGTACAGAGGCAGGGGTCTACCTTGCAGAGTGAATTGCATGATCAGAGTCTAAAAACAACAGTTGAAATCCCTTCCACATAACTGAAGAGAGATTCAATTTAGTGGCTAATGGAAAATTAGTTTGGTCACTTCAGTTCAGTTACTAGCAGACAGATGTTCATATTGTTTCATTTGCAGCAATAGCATCAGTATTGCTAATAGTAAGTGTTCAAAAATCATGTCAGGAGCACAAGAAAATCATGAGATTGGCTTAAAAAAGCCATGACATTTTTAATCTATAATAAATGGTGGCTTCTTTATTTGCCTTCTGATTTTTGAGCCATTTAAGTTCACTTTTTCAAGCTTTCCTCCACAAATGAGAGAGCAGGAAACTTTTTTTTTTAAATGAAAGGTAGGATCCTCACATAACTCCAGGATCTGGGGCTTTATGAAAAATATCAAATGTTCACAAGAACCACAGTATCATAGTTTGCAACACTGTGACATTAAAATTTTTGGAAGCAAATTAGAAAAACTAAGCTATGACATCAACAAGCTTAATTAAATCAGACAAGCTGGAGCACAGGAGTATTCAGCTTCATTCCAGAATGCCTTCCGCCACCAGCAGGATACAGATGACAATGTCATGAATGAATAAGTATTTCTGGAGTGGGTCCCTCAGTCAAGAGACTATGAAATGAGTTATTATGAAGCAGTAATGCCAACTGCTGTGATTTTGTCAGAAGTATAGAGATTTTGGGTGATTTTCTTAAAGCCCTCAACTCTTGGAGTCGTGATTATAGGAGAAAAAAAAAAGAAGTTTCTAGTCCTCATGGTTGTAGAGAACAGTCTGAAAACATGAACCCAAAATGACTCAGAAATGAGCAGGAAAATAAAAAGAACCCAAAATATATGCATGGGGATTTTTTATAATCATGTTCTATTAGAAATTTTTTTTTTTTTTTTTTAGGTTTGACTCAGGGTTTTTTTGGATATTTGGGTTTGGCAATACTGACTGAGATTGGATTATTCATTCACCCTTAGAGATGTGCCTTCCAGTTCAGGGTGAAACATTGGTGGGCATGATGTTGAAATGCCAATGTGGAAGGAGTGGCTAAACAGAGAAAGCCAGGATATTCATCCAGTGTAGATTTCATGGAGCTATGCCAATTAGTGGAGTTACACCAAGATATACCAGCTGAATATCTGGCCCAAGAATTGAGACTCCAAGGCACCACATCCACAAATATTAACACACACAAAATAAACATATTGCTATGTAAAATCAGGACCTGGTATCATATTCATATGTCACAAGACTAAGCAGAAGCAGGGTTTGTGCTTCTACCCACCCATCAGCTCTAGTGATATTACTAAAGAAAAAGAACTATTTTCCTCTCCAGAACCTATTGGTCCTGAAAGGTGTTAGACTTGACTGTCTTGTGACACACCACAGATCATTGGACATGTTGGACCTGTTATCTGTGAGAAACACATAACAGATGTTTGGTTCCATATCTGTCTTTGAAATAAAGTCTTTGCTACTTCACAGTCATTTACACAGTGACAAGGCCTATCTATTTTTCTC
The DNA here is from genome assembly GCF_025201925.1 of Gopherus flavomarginatus. Lineage (NCBI taxonomy): Eukaryota > Metazoa > Chordata > Testudines > Testudinidae > Gopherus > Gopherus flavomarginatus. Next base: position 146,227,568 of record NC_066618.1, on the reverse strand, counting down.
TTCATTGGTTGAATTGTTTAATGACAGTACTTGTTATCTAGAAAGGTTTCTTAAGAAAGTGCCTACCCTGAAATACAGCATTACAGAACTTTGATGAACTAGTTAAGGACTTTGGAAGATGCTTTGAAGAATTCCTTGTAGATAAAGGCAGCAACATTTAGCAGTGATCTCTTTTACTGTAGAACCTTCAGACAAATGTTTGTGCTACAACTATGTAATTGTGTAGCTTCCTGGGCAATTATACTCAATCATCAAGAAGTTGAGGCACTCAAGGGTCATTTTTGTTCTTGTTTTGATTGTGCTAGCTTCTGAGAACATTTTGCACCTGCATTACCTAGGATGTGAGCATCTATGAGAGTTTTGTTGCTTTGGTTGACTCTATGGTGTAAATGATCTGTTCCCCAGCTTTAGAATGAGTCCAAAATTGCATACACACATACATGCAACTAGAACTTTGTAGGTACAAGCAATTCAACACCTACATACAAGAGCCAAAATTTGCATCTGAAAAACTCAGCACCCTCCATTCAAGTCAGAAAGAGCTGTAGGGTGGCTCAGCACTTTTGAAAACTCGGGTCACTTATTTAGCAGCCTGAATTTAAGCACCATATTTGGAAAATCTTGGCTTTAAATCCTATAGACTGAAGCGTAGATACCTGTACTTTAATTCAGGAGGGCCCTGCGTTCAATCGCTGGTAAGGACAGAGATGGCAGTCATTAAACCAGTAGTTGCTTACAGTTCTGTAGCCCTTCCCTAACTTGAGAGTAAAGAATGCAATTATGCCTTGCCCTGCACATGGGAACAAGACAAGGAGTGGGGGAAAAATATCTTTTGCCCTCTCCTTCCCCCTGCATTGTGCAACTGTGTAGGGGCTGGGTGCAACTAAATCCTTAAGAAATAAAATGTATTGCTTAATGGTAAATGCCCCTGGTAATAAAAAATGATCAAAGAGAAACACAGAGGTTACATAGGATGAAACTAAGTGTATAAATAGGATATTTGATGATATAAGTAGGATAAAGTTGCCCAGAAAGTAATGTTGGCTCTGCATTCCATGACATTATGAGCCTTTCACTGTTTTGCTAGAAGCAGGGGAGTGCACAAAGGGGGAGCAAGGAGGAGGGGCACATCCCCCCTCATACATCTAAAAATATGTATTTCTCCTCCAGCCCTGCACCAAGCCCCAGCTGCTGCTCTGGCCCCGGATCCAGCCCTCGCCACTGCTCCAGCCCAGCCGATCACCCAGCCATTGGCCACTGATCCAGCCCTTGGTCACTGCTCTAACATGCTACTCCAAAAATGGTCAAATTTAAATTCCTGCATATGCCTCAGATGCAACAAGTTCTGCTTGCTGAAGCCTGAGCTGATCTAGGACATAAATCTCACTTAATGAATGTTTTTGTTCGCTGACAAGCAGGAGAAAGTATGAAATAAGACACAGGAACATTTGCTGGTGCTACTGGAAGATTGCTACAACTGTCCTGCAAAAAGGGAATATTTTATTTTAATAAATCAGCAATAAATAATTCAGAGGTTTGAAGTGTCTCTTTTGCCCATTTACATGGAAGAATATTTGGAAAACATCTGGCCGCATTTTCTCATATAAACTTGTCCAACTATGATGGATTAGAAAGTGAACCCAGTAAAAGATTACTGGAGATCGTTTCCATTGTTATAGTAATTGTTTTAAATTGTTTTAAAATAGATAAATAAGAAAATCAGGGTCTGCAAGAGGTAAAAAAATGAAGCATTTTGTGCCTGCCCGCAGGTATATGGGATCTTGGGGAGCAATTACCACACAGGTGGGGTGCCAATTAATTTCTTTATTAAAGGAAAAAGGAAGTGGTGGGAATTTAACAATGAAATACGATGGGATGGGGTGTATAGGGTGTTTACAATAGACAATGATGGGGGGAGGTTCTTACTGAACAGTGTAGGGAGTTCTAACAGTGGGGTGCAGTAAGTGGGGTTCAGCACAATGGGATACAGTACAGTCAATAAGCAACTCAACTTTATATAGGAACAACTCTAGATACAGTGTGGAATGCAAAATGTACCAAAAAGAAATGCAAAGTAAAATGGTAGCTTCTATATGAAATGGTCAACAATCTCAGATAGAATGTAAGTGGTTAATAGCTATATATACAATGTAACACAGTGGCATCAATGCAAATACAAAGTATATCAGAAAAGTGGAGGCGACCAATGGGGTGTTATAACCACAAGTAAAATGTGAATCACAGTGCAATGATACAATATGGGTGATAAGTGAAATTATGCAATGTAACAGCATAGAAGAAAATTAATGACTTAATTTGTGAGGTTGTAATAGCAGATAATCTGCAAGAGTGTACCTAAAGGCTGAGTCAAGAAACAGGAGTGGGGAGAGGAGTGAATAATCAGTGGCAACTGATGAGAGGATAGTGCAGCTGCAAGCAGTGAGGGACTCTGAAGCCCTGAGGGGGTGAAGCCCAGAGCAGCAGTCTTCAGGAGCTTGCGGGCTGGAAGTACGGGAGACAAGAGCAGCTGGAGCGCACTTAAGGGGAGGACGCTGAACGTGTAAGCGATGGGAAGGCACGTGGAGAATGGGGGAGACGGCTGAGGGAAGAAACAGGTTGCAGCAGCGGAGAGCACTTCAGGGAAGTTGCGGAGCAGCGGGGTGAAGACAAACAGAGCAGTGTGATGGTGATCTTCGGTAGGGGAGGGGCAGCGGAGAAGCGGGAGCACGAACACAGGGGATACAGGGAGAGGCAGCAGAGAGGTGTAAGGAAGGGCTGGAGGGACACCCAAAAAAAAAAAGAAGAGAAGCGACAAAGGGTTTGGGAAGTTACACAGGGGGAGAAGCAGCAAGGGGTTACAACAGGGAGACACGGGGAAGTACACAGAGGGGGAGATTGGACCGGGGGAAAAACAGACACGGGAAAGTTCAGGGAGAGATTGGGACAGCGGGAAGATGAATTCAAACAGCAAAAACCTTATCTATCATCTAACTTAATCAAAGTTATATAAAATGACAAGCAGCTTATAGAAAGTAACAAAACAGGCACAGAATACGACCAGGCAATGGCTTTTTTAAATCTATCTTAACCAACGACTAGGCAAAACAACAAATATCACAATTCTAAGCAAGCTATAACAAGCAACTATACGGAGCAAGAAAACAGCAACTATAGCAAGGCAGGTGAAACTTACAAGCGCTACAATCTTAGAAAACTATGACTTATTAAACTAAAAAGCAAAACCTATGGTGCACCTTATGCTATGGGGAAGTCATAGAGGGCAGAGTGGTATGTGCCCAGGATACAGCTTCCAAGGCAGCCCCCCAAGGAAGCCAAGGGATGGTGGCTGCAGCAGTGGATATGGCTGAAAGCAGTGAGCCCCGAAGCAAAGTCCACAGGACCAGAGCTTAGAGGGGGCACAAACTTATTTTTAGCGGCAAAGTGCTGTGGCGTTTGAGAGAGGTTTTAAGACACAGACCAAGGTTTAGCTTGAGTCTGTGTGCTGGGGAAACAGAGCCAGCAGCTAAAATAATAAAATAAAAGTATAGAAAGGTTCACAGAGGGATTCTTACCAGTCCCCAAGGTAGCAGCAAAGGCAGAAGCAGCAACATCAGAAGCAGCAAGGAGGGTACGGTCTCGATAATCAGGAGATCTCTCAGGCAGCAATTCGTTCTTCGTGGGGGGGGGGGTTTAAAAATGGAGGTACGCTCAAAAATAAAACGAGAGCAGAGAAAGGACCCCCCAGAACCCCTAGCTGATCAGACCAGGCAGCAATGCAGGAACCTTTCCGATGTTTGTTTTAAAAATGACTGTTTTTAAAGGCAGACTCAGGCAGTTTCCTGCCAGTAATCCTGATAGGCTCCCTCTGTCACAGAGAAAGAGGCACAGGGAAAAACTGCAGGTGAGCACAGAGAAGTGCCTGGGCAGAGTCCTGAACAATAGGTGTGAGTTCACACCTCAGGACTCAAAAGCACATGAGGCCTATGACTCATGCCCAGGATCTTAAAAACACAATAGGTCTTGCAGCTCTGGACATTGCCTACCCTACACAAAGCCCAGGTTTAACAAGGTGATAACAGGACCAACCCTTTGAACAGGGCAGTGGTCCCACTTAGCACGCAGCACAAGCAGCCATCCCTTTGAGAAGGGCAATGGCTCTTGGTAAACAACTTAAGGGGCCCTCCCTTTGAGAAGGGCAGTGGCCCTGGTAAACAACTTAACAGCCAGGGAGGGGTGGCCACAGGAGGAGAACAAAAACAAAATGGAGTATGGGGACAGCTGTAAGAAACAAAATGGAGTAGGGGGATAGCTGTAGCAGACACATTTCTGTTTCAGAAAAGGAGAGGGGAAACATTGATTTTTCATGCATAGAAAGAACATTGAGATTATATTACCTTGTATTTGTCCTGCACAATTAAATGCCCTAGAATGTTATTCTACATGGTTAGTATTCAAAACCTGAAAAAACTAAACTTCTCATTAAAAAGTGTAAGCAATATATTCTAATATATTATAATCAAAAGGATATTAATCACCTTGAAGAACTTGAATTAGCAAATGAACAATGTGTTGAACAGTAGTGATTATTATAGAATCTGGGTGCAAGGTTTGTCTTTTCTGTGTTTGTACAACACCCTGCCCTCAGGACATTTGTGTGCTATTGGAAAAATAAATACTTACTACTAATAATAAAGTATTTACATATGAGCTCAAAACCAAGGACACTTTGCAGAATGTGGTGTCTGCTGAAAAATCTATGTGAATTTCATCCTGAATTGTGTAGGCATTCTCCAGTACTTTTCCACAGACACTGATATTTCTTTTCATAAGATTAGAGATGTGCAAAATTTTGACTCTCACCTGGTTTTAGCTTTTGTTACACATTCAAACCACGGTACCTGAAAGGTTTGCCAGTGTTCATCAATCTTTCAAGTCAATATGGGGGAGTTTATAATTTCACTCCCAAATTAAATGTGCACAAAAATGAAGGGGGAGGGGAGAAGAAGGATTATTTCAATTTTGCAAAGTCGCATCAGATTTTAGTTTTATGAATTGAAAATCAAAAGTACAAGTGATGCACCTCCTAATCCCATTCCATCTGAATACTGCAAGGTTTGGGGCATGGGTTGGAGGGATTAGCAAACAAAAGTTTCCTTGTTTTAGCCTATATTTACCCAAAATAATGTGAAATTTGCAGTTTGGTCTCATTTTGATTGGAAACCACATAAAGCCTTGTGATTTCGCTTGGTTTCATTTTGAGTTTGTTGGATAACAACAGCCATGGTATAAAAACCTACCACAGCTAGATGAGCCAGATTAAAAAATAAACCTCAAGTTAATTCATGTGGAGTAAAATAAAAATATAGTTCCCTTCTCAGAGTTTTGCATTAATAATGAACATGTATTTCTAATAATGGTGTCACTTTTGTATTTTCTGAACATGGGAAGAACATCTATCATCTTAAGGAAGCTAGATATACTAGTGTTAATTCTAAATAGCACAGGCAATTTGGGAAGGAAAAAAAATCTCTTTACCTCGTACTTGAACCCTTGCTGTGCACAGAGCATGATGCCAATTGTCGGGCATAAGAAAGGATTAAGAAGAACATTAACTGAGGAAGTGGAACATAATAGGCAAACAACATGTTTTTCAGAACGGAATTAACTGTTGTTGTTTTAATGAGAATTGGAAAAAACCTGGGGACAGTGCAAATCCCCACTTGCTTTTGGCTCAGGATATCAATTAGCTTTCTAGAATAAATTAAACTTTTATATTTGCCAACTGAGATTGCAGTTTTTCAATCCATAATATAGATACTGTATACACTGTATACACAGTACTTATGCATGTCTTCACCACCAGAAAGTTAAGAAATCAAGTAATTTGTACCTTTGCCAGTAGTGGTGTCAAGCAAAATACCAAACCCTTGAATAATTTGGAAGCTTCAGTTGCACTTCTACAGTTAAGATTGAGCTGACTTTTGCATTTAAAGCAGATGTTTCAACTACTTCATTATGTATCCTTCCAAAATTCCAAGTGTGGAATTTATATTGTGTGTGTGTATATATATATATATATATATATACACAATGTTATTACTCAAATGTTCTCAGACAATGAGCACAACCTTGCAAATTCATTTTGAATTTTAAGTGAACACTGATGAGAAATTCTTCAGTATTCATCCAGCTTTAAAATAGAATATCCTGAAACAAGAGGAAAATAATAGTAGCAGTGAGTGCTTCTCACAATAATTTCTTCAGGGGTTTCATAGTTCAGGTCAGCTTCTGATTAGTAGGTGTTTGAAATCTCAAGCTGTTCTCCATTTGCCTCTGGCTTACTAGAAGGAAAAATGAGGTCTCCTTCTCTCTTTGTGCCATCCTGACCCAGAGCCTCCTGATGGGAACCTCTGGGTTTAGCAACTACTATACCTCTTTTTCCCACAAATCTATTTTTAGACCTTCCCTCTTTGTGAATACCCCAAGTGCTTGCCTCTGATGCTGCTTTGGTCATCAACAAATAAAGTACAGGACCAGTCAGTTTCAGTTTTAGTCAATGTATCTGACTGAGGATTAGTTAATTTCACTCTGGGAAAGGTATAAACCAGATGAGAGACACATGAGCTGTCTGTCTGCAGATTCAGTCACAGAGCTGCACAGATTCACATTTGGAAGGTTATTTTCACTACAATAATGACTATATATGTGACAAATTAAAACGGTGTTAATCCCATTAAAAAGGCTTCAAAAATGCATACAATTATTATTGGTGAGTAGGAAACTTTCTCTGAACAGAGGGTGAAGAATTAAGCCATCTAGTACATATGTAAATTTAATTTTACAGCATTGAGTGGATTTTTCAAACCCTTTAGCTAGGATTAGTACTATTTTAATTTGATCATTTGACCAAATAAACATAGCTTTGATTCAGTCTTTTCACCTCTGTGTCTGTAGAGTTACAACTGGTTTAACTAATATATTTGGGTTAATTTTCCTCCAGAGGATTGATTGACTCCAACACTATGTCTAGATTAAAAATAAAAAAAATTAAAAAAGAAAGATTGGATATTATTATCAATATTCATAAAATTATGCATGCAAAGATAATGATATGGGCAAGTAAATCTCATGCTAGATGTTGCAAAGAGATCATCTATCCCTGTCAAGAAAAATGTTTCCTCCCAAGAATATCAAGACAATTGAATAAATATCTCACAAGGTGTTTGGTATGTATGCTTCCTATTACTGTAAAGTATTAGGCATTTGCTGGGAACAGGATGCTATTCTAACTGGACAAATGTTCTCATCCAGTGTGTGGCAATTTCTTTGTTCCAAATATATGAAGGGAATTATTGTTAATTATTTGTATGTATTCTTCTCAATGCAATGTACTGAACATTTAACCCAAGACACTGAATAAAGAAATTGCTAGCTGTGGAATTGGGAAAATAAGTTCACTGACAATACTGAGTGATGAAGCATTAAAGCAAGAAAAAAAAAGTTTTCATTTCGAACTTTTGTCCTGTGGTAATTTTTAATAAACTGAGAAACTGTACAAAAGGCCGGAGTGCAAAGTGGACACAGAGGGTACTAAATTAGACTGCTAGTGTTTTGCACCCATTTTGCACTGATCTAAGTGATTATACAATGTGCAGGTCAATGAAGAATCTGACCCTGATACTATTAATGGTAGCTGAGCACCGACTTGTCTTAGGTTCCTTTGAAAATCACAACCTAGGTCTGCATAGTGTAGAAGGAAGACTAAGAGGATTCATAATAATGGTGTACAAAATAGTGAATTGTAAAGAGATGGTAAACTGGGCAATGGGTAGGCGAGAGTGACTACTCACAATAGTTAATACTGCCTGGCAGTCTGGATCTAATAAATAAAAAAAAACCCCAAACCTCAACGGGAGCATTTCCATTGACTTTCACCGAAATTAGATGAGACCATGTGGATCAGTAGCATTGACCTGAATAACACAATCTGAAGTGGTCCCAGATGTTTTGTTGGTCAAAGTGGAAAACATTTTTGTTCTCCCCAGATCCCAGCAGCTGAAGTGCACTGCCAGATGATCAGTGGTGGGAGAAGAAAAAAAAAAGCCCAGAGGCACAGCGCTCCCTGGAAATTGTCATCCACGGCAAATGTTCCACTCATCTTCTCCAAGAACTAGCCTTGAATACAATGCATAATCACACAATGACATACCTTGTACATTGGACACTGTTAAAGGTAAATTTTTCCATATTCATGTGGCACATTATGAAACAATTAAATTGCATATAAAGCTTATGATTTAAAAGATTATTTGCTTTAACTTGCCAAGTTCAATATTCTGTACACTTGTTATTGCTTTTGTTTCTGTGTTGATTCCTTGCTGTGCTGCACCCTTCCTAGCACGTGAATTAGTTGATATATTTTAGAATCTCTGTGACTTTTGGACAGTGGTATCTCATTCTGAATGCATAATACCTTTTTAACATTGTGTTCATTCTTGTCCAATTTAGATAAATTTTTTTTACTTTTTGTCTACAATATACCTTTATACGCATATTATTTTATTTCAGTTATAAAGACAGCCAGAGAGCATGCTGATTTCAGTACTTCAGTGTTTTACACAAGATTTACACAGGTTTGAGCTTAAGTTTTTTTTATTTTGTCTGTAAGGCAATTAAGAGATTATAAAGATCTTGTATGTATCAATACCTATATTTAAATATCAATATTTTTCTAGTATTTTATTACTGCATGTCTACCAAAACCATGGTCAATCTTTCTTTAACACAGTTCTGTCAAAGAATATACATCAGAATGTTATTGTTGAAAACAATGTTCTGGGTCTTTTTGAAGCAAGATATATTTGCCTGTTATCATTTGGTCTATTTCTCTTTTAGAGAAGATCTTTAATAATGATGCTGATTATCATACTAGTATATTTTACTATTAGCCCTCTTCCTCCCTCCAGGCACTAACAAAGTTTAATAGAAAATCCTGTATTTGTGTAAGGGTGGGATTTTCAGAATCCTGAAGGAGTTAGATGCACCTCTCACAAAGAAATCAAACAGAAGTTGAACATCTAATTCCATTAGCCTTGTTTCAAAATCCCAGGTTAAAGCATCCATGACCTGTCAAAACCATCAAGCTAGAGTTTGATTCATACTGTCTTTGGGGCAGATTTTGCCACCCTTACTAATGCTGCAAATTATCTTACCCTACAAGCAGATCCATTGAAGTCAATGGGACTGCTTATTGAGTAAGATACTACTCATTGTTAAAAAGGTTTCTTATAAACACAAACAAGATCAAGACTTCCTCCATTTAGGCAATGTTTCCAAACATACTGCACTACTTCTGTAATGTAGTGTGATAATCCAATTAGTATGATCATTATGCCTGAACCTTTTGTTTTGCGAAGTGCATTTATTATGATTAATGTCCTAAATCTTTTCCCACTCTGATACAGGCATCTACTGTTCTGAAATAAAATATTCCCTACAACTTTATTCTATTCTGAAAAAGTTCTAGTCTTCAATTTTTATTGTAATCTTGCACAAAAGCAATATTTCCATAATGATGGGTGTCTGTAAGCACACGTTGCTGTGACTTGGTCTAAAGCACTGGTGCTCAATCTTTCCAGACTACTGTAGCCCTTTCAGGAGCCTGATTTGTCTTGCATACCCCCAAGTTTCACCTCACTTAAAAACAACTTGCTCACAAAATCAGACATAAAAATACAAAAGTATTGCAGCACACTATTACTGAACAATGGTTCACTTTCTCATTTTTACCATGTAATTATAAAATAAAGCAATTGGAATATAAATATTGCACTTGCATTTCATTATATGGAGCAGTATGAACCAGTCATTGTCTCTATGAAATTTTAGTCTGTGCTGACTTTGCTAGCGATTTTTACGTAGCCAATTTAAAACTAGGCCAATATCTAGATGAGTTGATGTACTCCCTGGAAGACCTCTGCATTCCCCCTGAGTGCATGTACCCCTGTTGACAACCGCAGAACACTGAATTCAGCTTTCACTTTCACAGCTGCAGCTCTTGCAGTCATGCCAAGAGATACAACCAGATCAAAGCCTAAAAACTTGACATTTAGGGGGCAGTCCTTAAAGCTCTGGCAGTTCCATCAAAAGCCCAAAACTCTCGTCAAATACCCACTATTAGGCAGCTCCGTATCTCGTAAGATATGAAGACAGAAGCAAGAGAGATTGTCAGACCCTTCTGAGACCCAAGGACAACTTTCCATCGCAGTAATTCCCATGTTGGAACGTGTGGAGAAGGAAGGGAAGTATTTTTTAGAGCTCCCTGGGAAATTTTTTTACCCTGCAAAATATTTTGTAAATGATTTCTTTTGTTGAAATTATTCTTCTATCTTTCAGGTTTTAGTAAGAAAAAAATGGGAAAAATAACTTTTTCAATTAACACAATAAAAAAATGGACATTGCCTAAAGCAATGTTTAGGACAAAAAATAAATTAATAAATTTATAAAGCAAAACCATTTTCTATTTTCTAAAACAACATCAACGGAAAATTTTTAAATAGCTCAAACTTAACAAAAGTTTCCTGGTTGACTTGTGTCAACATTTGGTCAGAAATTAGGTCCTTTTCTCATCTTCCCAGAACCAGTTTGATCATGTTTAAATAGATTTCATCCCTCTAGATGCTTTAAAAAAAAAAACAATATAGAGTGTAAGGCTGATGGTTTTGTGCATTCTGCTCCTTTGTGCCACTCAGGCAAGGTAAGGATGCCAGAACGCAGCTAGATCTGGCCATTTTCTAATTCCCCTCATGTGAGGAAATGCTCAAACTAGCATACCTAGCTCCTGCATCAGCCTCTCACAGTGTGTGCCAAAGGTAGTGCAGGAGCAGGATCAGAGAGTGCTGCGCTCCAACAATCCCCATCTGGCATACAATCCACTAGGGGCTGGCAGAGTTTAGTGCATCCCCTTCTCTGCTACATTCCATGGATCTTGACCATAGCAGAGAATCTGGGCTCTGTCTGAGATGACTTTGTGTCTAAGGCACAGACAAATATTTGAGCCCCAGTATATTTTAGGTCAATTGCTCTTTTGCATAACAAAATGTTGATGAAATAACCTATTAAAAACTACAAGAGAAAAAAATCCACCTTGTAATTCTGAAGAGGAATTTAGCTGAGCAAACTACCTCACTATCTGCTTTGTTAGCAGACTTTCTTTCCAAAGCTTCTTGGCTATTAATTTGCCAGGACAATTTAATTGCTGACCTATCCTGATCTTATTAGCTGTAAGCAATTAAGGGACTAATTGAGAATTAGTTTGCTGTGTCAGTTCTCTCATCTTACATTTCAAGAGGCCATTTACCAAAACTGTATACTCATCTGACTAATGCACAGTACTAATGTTCAGCATGGAAGAAAACTATAATCATTAAGTAGTTATAGGTGAAATCTAGAGCTCAGTGTCCAGCCCAAGTAACCAGACTCCGCAGACAAATAGGGAAAAGGAGGGAAGAGTAACTGTCACTCCCACCATCCCAGGCTAAAGGGGTGGAGTGGATTTTATGTTTTCAGCTCTTGGGTGGAAGATGGAATGAACCACATAGCAGCAAAATGTCCAGCCCTTTCCCTTGCCTGCATACATTATCTACCTCCAGGCTTTGCCATAAAGGGAGTTCCTTCTAAATCCTGTCCTGTCCTCATGCAGCAAAACCTCACAGGGTGCGGCTGCCCAAGGTTCTAGCAGGGATGCAGAATTTCCTCATATCTGAATGAATATGTAACACAACTGCCAGCAGTGAGGATAATATCTGGTAATTCTTCATTTAAAAGCATGAGCCTCTAGTGCGTGGACTAGAAAACACAGTTCTGTTAGTACAAGGGCTGTAGCAGACTCAAACCCCTACATGGTCCAGCCACTAGACAGAACAGAGAACCGCACTGGGTAAATGCAGGTGGCACATACCTAAAGCATACCAGACATTAGAGCTGCACTAGAAAATAATAGTTCAGATTTAAGCATTGTTAAACTTTCAAACAAGCACTTTCATGCTTCCTCCCATGCTCCACTTCACTTTTGGGAGAAGCTCCCAATAAACATCTGCAAAATGAACGCCTTATCCTCCTTCAAATCTTTCCTTTAGCTTCCCTAATCCTTCCTTTGTTGCGATGCTTACAAAGATCTAAACAGTTAGAATGCTTATGCTGACCAATACTGTCTCCATATTTCCTTGTACTTCCCCATGGTCTGTCTATATCCATCAGTTTTCTCTTGTCTTATTCTTCGATTGAAAGTTCTTTGGCGTAGGGACTTTCTTTTTGTTCTGTATTTGTGCAGAAACTAGTACAACGGGGTTCTGGGTCCATGACTGTGATGTAAGTATTATTGACAACAACGAAGGTCTTCTGGTTAAGGCACTGGACTGAATTTAGAAGGTTTGGGTTCCATTCCAGCTGCCCAAGACTTTCTGTATATCCTTTGGTTTAGGGACTTGAATGCTTTTGAAAATTTTACCCTAAGTAGAGATAAATGAAAAGAAAAAATTCCATCCTGTAGGAAATTCTGATATTTGTTAAAAGCAGCAAAGAGTCCTGTGACACTTTATAGACTAACAGACGTATTGGAGCATGAGCTTTTATGGGTGAATACCCACTTTGTTGGATGCGTGTTACCATGCCAAAAGGTAGCCAACAGACCTGCCTTCCCATGGCGTCTGGCACATCAGAGAATCATTCCTCCACTTGGATTATCCCATGGTACAATCAACGTCATCATCTATCACAGTTCAGATAGTCAGGAACTGTCCTAGGAAACAGATATAAGAATCCAGATTCCAGATATCTAGCACTTATTTACTGCAACGGAACTCTACCTCAACACAGGCCAGGAGCAGACAGCACAAACACACAAAAAATATGCAACCTCATCAGTGACAAAGCATCCAAAATAGCCTGCATCTCCGAGACCTAGTAGAATGACTCAGTGAATCCTGTGTGGCTTGGTACATCACAGACTCAGACAGGATTAGAAGGCAAGCAGAATTGCATTAAGCTTCTCTGAAACCATCAAATGAAAGACGTGCAGGAGCCAAACCTATTTTATACTCATTAACTAGAACAGACTAAAGAATTAAAAAAAGAGAAAAAAAAGAGAAGAGAAGCTTATGATACCTTATTGGTGAAGGTAGTGAAATATTCTAGACTTGTCACCCTGGGAGATTTCAACACACACGAAAAAGGCCACAGATGCAAAAGTCTAAAATTAATCTCCTTCCGAGGACTTTCACAGGTCATCTCTGGTTCAACCCCCGCAGCTCATCACATCCTCAACTTGGCCTTTGGCCTAAATAACAATATGGAAGACTTTACAACACAACCACTATCTTGGACAGACCATCACTTCATTAAGGCAGTAGTCAGAGATCTTTCCTCTTCCAGGAAACAAGACAGACCAATGAACTTGATTTGACAGTGAAGATTCAAGCACTCCAACAAATTCCAGAGCCTGCTAAAAGGACAACAGCACTCCACCCACAGGATGAGAGTCAAGTACCTGGTGCAAGTTGCGACATTATATGATTAAAATATGACCATGCAGATCATTGTTGCTGCTACTGTTATACAATAGCAACAAAGCTTGTGCAAAGTATGTTATGTCAGGTGTCAATGGAAAAGTTATGATTTGCTGACTATGATTATCTTCTTTGTATGTGTATATAATTTTCGTACCTGAAGTTATGAATATTGACTATGTACCTGTATTTCAAATATGTTTTCTCCTGTGGTAACACTCATATAGTAATTTACATCAAGTCTAGCCAGCACATTGTGAGTGGAGTATTCAGGTTGATGGCCCATCAACAAAAACAACAGGTCATAGAAGAAGCTGTCCATACCTAATGGACTTTCCTGTGGATGTTCTAGATAGAATATGGGTTATGGCCTCTGCTATGACTCACTAAAGTATGTAAAAGCATGTGACTAGGTCATATGGTACTGAACTCTGCAAACCGTGCTGAGGGCTTTGTTTAGGATAATGAAGTTCCCTCCACATGGCAGAAGCTATAAAAGGCCATGGAAACCATCTCCATTTTTCCTCTTTCCTGCTCTAATTTCTGGACTATTAACTTATACTAATGGGAGCATTCTAACCAAAGGACTAAGGACCTTCCAATCATTTTGAAGGAACCAGAGACTTAACAAGCCAGCAGTTTATTCCATCACTGCTTCAAGCCTGATCCAAGAACTTTGCAATTATTGTATGTATTTGATTCCTTTGACCAACTTTAACTCTCAACTCTTTCTTTTTTTTTATAAATAAATCTTAAGATATTAGATACTAAAGGATTAACAACAATGTGATTGTTGGGTAAGATCTGAGTTATTTATTGACCTGCAGATGTGGCTGGTCCTTGGGGATCAGAAAAAACCTTTGTTTGATAAAACTGGTTTTAAATAACCATTCGCCATTAAGTTTTGTGTCTGGGAGTTGGAACAAGAGCTGGGATACCTAAGGAGATGACATTTCTGACTTCTGGTTAGCCAGTGTGGTGAGACAGAAGTTGATTTTTATTCCTGGTTTGGTATATCTTATGCAAGAACAATCACTAGTTTTGAGGTTGTCTGCCCTATTTCTCAGCAGTTTGTCCTAAATCTGGTATTTTCAGTTGTGACCCACTGAGGCATGGTAACACAAGCCGATCTCATGGTTATCAGTTCCTGGAAAAAGTCTTCAGTCACATTCTGCTTGGCAGGATGCAGCCACTCCATAACAGACATTGTCATCCATAGCATTCAGATTCCACTGTCTGCTGGTCAACAATAAACACTGTCCTCATACTCTGGCTTCTGACTGAACTGCACCAGGAATATAATCACCTGCTTCTCACAGGACATATCAACATCAAAGCAGCTTCTGATTTGGTCTACAGGTCAGCAGTTTGGTTCACACTGAAAATACTTGGCTAAATTATTGGTATGCATTATGATAAAGTCTTAAACTGCATGATCACATGCTATTTCATCATTAGCTTTACAGTCCCTACTTTGTCTTTGCATAGGGTTCTATGAAAACCTCATGGTTACATGGAGCTGCATGTTAGAGTCTAAATTTTATAATCTTCAACATTTACCAAGATAATCTTTTCACCTTTCAAGTTTTGTGCAAGTTGAAACTTCTTCAATTTCACTGCACTAACACTTTAAACAGAGAATGGTTTGAGGCTTAACTGTTCTGGTTTAATAGGGGAAATTAAACATTGGTACAAAAGCTTGGTGGAAAAAAAATAATTACTGAATATGCTATAATATGAGCCATTTCAAATTAATAAGAGTCACATGACATGGATATTCTAAACTGTCAATTCCACCTTCAAGATGAGGGGTAGCAGAAGAAATGTACAGTCACTTCCCTTCAGAATATAGGCTTTGTGTAACTCATAAGGCAACAGCAGAAAGGGAGATCATCTTGAGATGATGTTTGGATACTAGAAGCACTTCTGCTATGTTTTCTGACAATGAGCCACAAATGCGATTTTCTCATGACAGGCACCATGTCCATGCTGTCCCTTTAGCATTTTTTCTACCTCTTGTTTTGTGCTAGGAAAAGCTATCAGAACAATGCTATAAAACTAGTAAGTGCTGGAACTCCCACCACAGTGCATATTTCATTGCTATCTTTCCAATCAAATTGGGATACCGGATGGGTCAGACAAATGTACACATTTTGATACATAGCTATTGAATTAAAATCTACAACTGTACTGTGATCATTGCTTTGCTAAATCACATACTTCGTAATCTTCAGGAAAAAATATCTGTCTCTCCCCCGTATCAGTAAAGATTTAATAACAGCTGCTGCAAAGACTTGTCATTTCAGGATTTAATTATTTTCGCAAAATATACTACAGTGTATTTATTAATTTACTGTGAAGTAAAGTCAGGAGAATACTGCAAAAAGTATTTACCCAAATATTTGCTCAGACTTCTCTCTCTCCAGTTTTGTCTTTATCTCTGTAGAGTTAGTTAACATTTGAGCAGCTACGTTTGATTTGCAAAAAAAAATGTTCACATGATGTGGAATTTAAGAACTCACAATCATGTTTCTGCAAATGCTCAGAGCATGATGGCAAAGCTACACTGAGGGCAGATAGGATCTGACCCTTGCATCTGTCTGTATCTTAAGCACTCCTGTTTAGCAGTCAATTTTTCCCCCTCTCTAGCTGTCGTGTCTATTTGATACCCTTGTTGGTTAATGATAATTAAAATCATTAAAGGCAGTTATTACAATTTAATTGTTTATCCACCTAATCTATCATGATGGTAAGCTTTTGGGGGCAAGGACTATCATTTACAATGTTTGTATAGCATATCATACAATGGGACCCCCTAATTTGTTGAGTCCTCCAGACATTATCGAAATAAAAATATTAAATATGATTATGGCAAGGGATAACTAGCTGGTGCCATTATACATTCTCTTACATTTTTTTTCTTTGACTGCGATAAAACTTTGATTTTGGAAGAAATGTGTTATTTTTAGTTTTCGAGTGTGTGTGTGTGTGTGTGTGTGTGTGTAACTGTTGCAAGTAGCAAGGGAATTTAGACTTTGTTATAATCTCTCTATGAAGGGTCCATTCCTGAGACAGATATACTCCTGGGATCTGGGCCATTGACACTCCTTTCATAGGAAAATAACAATATTAGAAAATTAATAGAAAGGTTTGAAATCCATTTGAGAGCTTCAGGAGATGCACAATGCATCTTTGCTATGCCTCCTGGAAATGAAGAAATGGGACACTTGTTCACACTATAGTCAATGGTTTGCAGGTCTCCGCATTCATATTATGGAAAATCCTTAGTTATCCATTTGTGTATCGGGTGTGCTCATCTTCCATGTGATGTCCTGATGTGGTTAATGATTGTTCACTGTGTTTGTCAGAGCAAGAAACCAGGTGATTTTGTGTGGGATCATTTATGAGGTGCTTGCTATTTTTATATCAAAGTCTGCCCATTGCATCCTGCAGATGTCTTCTGGCTTGAAGCTGGATGACCAAACTGCTTCTCCAACCACTCAGGATGGTCAGCAGGACTTAAGGTGAGTGCGAGAAGGGTGAAAAAATTGTCATACAGTGGGAGCTTTTGGTTACAAAGAGCTTTCCAGTTCTTCAAGTAATGTAGCCATCTCTCTCCTGATGGTTGCAGGAGGAATGTTTGTGAGGCAGAGTAAGGCAGTAGAGCAGACATCAGGGTTCTAGTTATAAGTCTCATAGCCACATTTAGCTGGGTATCAACAAGGTCCGTGTGTGAGTTTCTTTCCCAAATAAGTGTTCAGTACTCTGTTGTGGAAGTAATTAAAGCCAGTGTTACCATTCATAGCATTCTAGTGTCATCATCTCAGCTAGAAGTGCTATTTTTTGGATTATAGTAACTGGTACTTGGTTGAGATTTCTGAAAGAGGAGATTAGCAGGCTACCACTTGAGCCCACCATTGTTCCAGGACTGGTGCATATATGTTAACGAAACAAGTCACATTAAGAATATATAAAATAGATTTATCCTCTAACAAGAAGCTAATCTGCAAATCCCTGATACCCACTATTACTCAACAGAGGTGACAATATTGCCAATAAGATGGATATTATCTTTTGAACCCTCCACTAAAATACAGGAATTTGCTATCAATGTTTTTTATGTAATCTCTGCTTCCAAATTCTGAGGCACATGAGTGCAGTTGTCACTTTTGTTCTCTCACTCTTCCCTTTCCTTCCAAGCTGGAGTTGAGAAGCCTTTCTGCCAAACTTTTGTAAAAAAAAATCAATATTTTCCTGCAAAGTTTGAGTTTCAATAACCTGGCATTTTCTGATAAAAAACAGTTTCATCAAAAAATTCCTAATCACATTCCAATCACAGGATGCTACTCAGGGAAGAGTCCTAATAAGAATCCAACTGAGAAGATTTAATATTAAAATAAAAAAATAATAAAGTCAGGGACTGATTTTTAACCATTAAGAACAAGTTATAATAAAATATTTTACCAGAAAAATGGCAGTTTGGAAACTCCACCTTTTTCTGATATGGTTTTAATTTTTCCTCACAGGCAGTACTCTGACACTGGTTTCGTGGGTTGGGTGACTTAGGTTTCAATTCAGGGAAGAATTGGTTTATGTTCTTTCCCGAATCAGAGCCTTAGACCTTTATCCTCCCTTGTAAACCTACATCTCAGAAATAGCTACTTTTAATGCATAAAAGCAGTTAAACCTGAAGTCCCACCCTATTGACTATCTTGGGTTTTGTTTTGTTTTGTGGGATGAAGACTAGAAAGCAGATCAAGTAGTTACAGCACCTCTAGCTGTTCATCCATTCACATTAATGCAGTTATGACACTGACATGATTTATAAATAATAATGCTTGTTAAAAGGAAATTACTGTTGTTGTTTCTGGCCATGCATAACATGTTGAAATTAAAAACAGGGCTGTAAACGGGAGTTGCTGTCATCTTTGTTGCAGCTCATCAAGCAAATTTAATTCATAAATCCTTCAGCAATGTTGTGCTTGGACTCCACTAAGCACCAAAATTCTAGTCACAGAAATGGTTTTAATTATCCTCTTGAATTGCAAGTAGAATATTTATTGCTGTGAGAATAATGATCTTTAAGGGTGCTTGCAATGTCACTGTGCATAACCTTTACATGAACCATTCATTAATGTAGTAGGTGTGAAGGTTAGAACTATAAAGCTGACAGATTTCACTTAAATCAGATTTGACGTATACAGTTATTTAAAGACTCTGCTAAACTGAGTTAGGGTGATGATGGCATCAGTAGGAAATCAAATCCACACACAAGTATAGAGACTTATGCGCAATAAAAGGAATGGGTATAATGAACTAGATTATTTTTTACAAACCATTACAGTACTTGCATGCCCTTTGTATGTTCTTGATCAAGGTAAGTATAAAGACTATTTTTAAACAGAAATTGGTTGCAAAAGCCTTTTTTTTTCAACAAAAAAAATCAGCTTTTCAAATGGAATTTGATACAAGTGAAAGATCAACACAAGAAATTCATGGGCAAACTTCTCAAATACAAGAATAATGCTCATACTAAAGAATATAGTTGTAGATTAGTATAGGATAATAAACCACAAAAGAATATAATGTGACAGAAATATAGTTAACAGAATGAACTCTAGTTTCTTGAGTCATATTATAGTTTGAAGGACATAATATTTTGAAGTCAGAAGTAAGAAGCCAGCCAAGTTAAATGTTAACTGAACAAAAAGGAATTTTCACATTATGCTCTATTTTAACACAAAAAAATAGTCACGTATAGCACAGGACAAAGTGACTAACGTCTGTTAGTCTATAAGGTGCCACAGGATTCTTTGCTGCTTAGGACAAAGAATATACCCATGAATAAAAATCATATCTCCCCCAAATTATCACAGTCTTATCATGCTAATAAAGACCAACAGATTATATTCATATAGCACTTTTCATGACAGAATATTCTAAGGCACTTTACTTATTATGGTCCAAATTCAACTCCATGATACATGTGCAGTTTCCACTGAAGTCAATGGGAGTCATTAGTTCACATTCAATGACAGAGGGTTATATTTTGTCTCAGTTACACCAGGACTCATTTCAGCAGAGCTACTTTGGATCATGGGCCAAAATAGTATATAGAGCCCTTCAGAACTCTCTGAGATACAAGCTGCTACATAACCATATAAAAGTTGTCACTATTGGGATTGGTATGTTAACATTAATCAGACTAACGTTTGCAGTATACTTTGGGGAACACAGCAAGATTAACTTAATATTTGAAATTACATTTTCATTCTTAAAGCTATATTCCCTTAATTATGCAACAGATGAACTTAACACAGGGATTGGCAACCTTTGGCACCTGGTTCACCAGGGTGAGCACCCTGGCAGGCAAGGCCAGTTTGTTTATCTGCTGCGTCCTTAGGTTTGGCCAATCGTGGCTCCCACTAGCCACAGTTCGCCATCCCAGGCCAATGGGGGCTGTGGAAAGTGGCAGCCAGCACTTCCCTCGGCCCGCGCCGCTTCCCGCTGCTCTCATTGGCTTGTAGTGGCGAACTGCAGCCAGTGGGAGGGTGATCGGCCGAACCTGCAGATGTGGCAGATAAACAAGCCAACCCAGCCCGCTAGGGAGCTTATCCTGGCGGGCCATGTGCCAAAGATTGCCAATCCCTAACTTAACAAATTTTCTAACCATTGCTATGTTTTAATAATCTAATAAATGATGATCTGGTAAAGGTTTCTTTTTAACTAGTCTTTGGATGTTGTTTTTGTCAATACTGCTTGGTTACTATGGGTTGGTAATAATGTTTTTGTGCCATATATTGACATGCAACTCTAACCTACTGCAATTTATGCTTAAAAATGAAATTATAATGATTCCGATCTAGATCACTTAAGAGCTTAGAGTTACATTAAGTGAGGCCTCTTTGTTTATAAATATAGTGAGTTATTGAAAACCTGTTTTATGGACTAGATAACTAAATTTTCAAAACTGTAACAAATTTGGGGGTTGTGAAATAATAATATACAATACAAAATTATACTTTTTAAAGTGTATGCTGTTGTAGCTACTACCATCTTTTGACTCAGAAGCAACATGTCCATAATGTCTTTGAGCACAGGATATTTTTCAGTAACAGAGAGCTTTGAATGAGTGTATTATGAAACACTGAGCCAGGGTTAACTTCATTTTGTGCCAAACAGCAGCACTGAAATGAAAAGAAACGTCAAACGAGCGTTGACCCTGGCAAAAACTGTTCATCACACAGAGTGCTCATTCCCTGGGATTGTAAATTCTTGGCAAACACAAGAATTTACAAGAGAATTCTACTTGGTAAGCAATACTTTCTGAACACAGATTTTGTAGTTATTAAAAAAATGATTTGACGATTAAAATAATGAATCATTTTTAAACAAAATGACCCGCCCCCACACACACAAGAAAAGGAACATTTTAAGAGTCCTGAAAGTTCTCCAGGATATCAAGATATAACATAAAAATCAAGACTTGGTAATGTATTAAGGTTCAGCTCACTCTCTGCTGCTCTTATTCTTCCCCTCTCTCCACTTTAAACATTCAAACAGGGGTAATTAATGGGAATAAACTCTTCCTGGAAATGTATTTTAGGGAGAATAAAGTTTCTGAGCTACTAATTGAACAGTTATGAATTTACATGAAAAACAAAACACGGAAAATAGGGATGACTCCCTTCAGACATCAGTTATATTCAAGTACAATTCATGAAGTAACTTACAGACAAATGACCAGAACTAGGTTTTCTGTCTTGCCCTTGACAGAGTTTAATACTCAGAAAACCTTAGCAATTAATTATTACCAATAAAAACCATCCACCATAGTCTTAACTCATTTCCCAGGGTCAATTTTACACCTTCAGAAGCTGATCTATGTGAATTCTTCAACCTTAAATTAATTACCTAATCATTATCACACAACAAAATGAACTTCAATAATAACTACCAATACATGATTGCTAATACAACACATCTATTTCTCCTTCACAATTCAATGTTCAACAGCAAGTTGCTTAGTACTACAACATTCAGTTTCAGTAAACCTTGTCTATGTGTTTTAGCCTACCCTATTCATAACTGAAAGCTTAGACTAAACTTCTGTTCCTTTAAATGGCAGTCCTTTATACTGGACACAAACAAATCTTTTTTTTTTTTTTTTTTGGTCTTTGCCGTTAGATCTCAAAGCACATATTTGTAAATGTCCAGCAAAGGAAATTACTAAAGTATCTGTATGCTTTAGCTCCAATATAGGTATCTCTGGGCCCACTAAACTTGCTTGAGGAATAATTCTATGACTAGAAATTATAATTAATACTATTTCTTATTCCATCAAATCAGAATACCAGCTATCTATATAGATGGATGACTTATGGATAAAAATAGATAACTATTTTGTACACATTTGGTCTCACCCACAAACTGGCCTCAGTATCTGAACTGCTGAAGCTGTGGTATGATGTTTGCCATGTAGAGAATTATTTCATTATTCCTCAAGATGCTTCTTCTTCCGTAGTCGGAGGTTTCTTATGTTAACTGGAACTCAGTGTGCAGATGCAAAAGGTCCTTTTATATCACATCTGCCTTTCACTGATTTCTATTAAAACTGTAAATAAGTTGTCTTTTAGATTGAGTTACATGAAGAATACCTGCATCTTTTGCCTGCACACTTTTTGAAACATCTCATATAAAAATAAAGTTGATAAGACCTTGATTAATTGTCTTATGAAATAGGTGTTTATCAAGTTTTCCAATAGGTGGCCTTTGTTCAAACAATAGTGGTAGTTCAGGAATCTTGTTGCCTAATATTTTTCTAATAGCTCTTAAAAATAACTTTATTACCATTAAAGCTGCATGAAGTTCTTTATATATCACCAGTTTACATCATTTTTAATTATTTAAGCACACAATATCTATTTTCCAACTTCCTGAAGATTTTCATTTATTCTGTGTTGAAGAACTTCATTTCTACATTAATTTAGTGTGGCTAAGCTTGTACAAAATTCAGTTTTACTCCAAAACTTAATAGAAAGTGTGATTAAGATATGTTTATTAATATATTTGAAAATTAGATGTGCTAATTTACAGTCTAATTTTGTCATCTTACTCATGCTAAGTAGCAGAGCTGTTCAAAAAGCAACAATCCCATTCAATGAATAGTATTGACATTTCACATTTTGTTTTTTTTCTGATACAGAACAAAAATGAGAACTTTTGAAATTTTATTCATGAAAAAAAGACAAGAAACCCATCCTGGAATAGCCAATAGTCCAGTAGTTAAGGCCCTCACATAGGATTTGGAAGACCCCAATTCAAGTTCCTGTTATGAATTAAGCAGGCTAGTACCCTTACCACCATGCTGTTAGCTACTCTGGGGTGGTGAGTGTCTCCATATTTCTCTGTGAAATTCCACCCTTGGCCTGAGAATATATATTTCCACAGACCCGGCACATTTCTGTGAAACATTTCAGTTTCAATGACACAGCATTTTTCAATGGAAAATGATTTCACCAAATTATTTTTGACACACACAACTTAGTGTATCATATTCAACCTGTGGGTCCATGGCATCGTTCACTAAGTTGGATACCATTCAACATAAGGCTGGAAGAATTGAGTCTTTTCTGCTAACATCTTGGATGTCCTAACCAAGAAAATAATAAAGTCTTATCCAAATTATTTTTTATTCTAAAAATATCATTGGAGTTTTCTAACTCCTGAACACAACAACATGGTTTCCAGCCTGAGACTTCTGAGTGCTGACATTTAGCCAATTTGTAAGCCTGTTAAAAATCCCAGGAAACAGATGGTTATAATAGAAATAGGTGAAATAGACTTTAACTGTAGAGTACAGTGGATGAGCTATAGTTAAAATTCCTTTTTATATGACTAAAAAAGTAAACTTTACAAATTATTTTCTTTTCTGACAATAAATTCAAAGCCTCCTTGAAGCTTCCACTGTAATTAAGGAAGAAAATCAAGACTGCAGCCAGAAAAAACTCTTGTCTACTGTACTGACACTCAGGATAGGACCAATTATTTTTATATTTGCAAAAGAAGTTATCTATTGCTGGCCTATATGTTTTAATGGTTTGATAGAAGGTGAAAAATAAAAGATGTGTCCTTGGACAGATAGTTTTCCTTGATACTGCTTACACATCTTAATTTACCACTGCTACATTTTCAAACACAATATACCAAGAGCCTCTTTTGTCAGGAAGTATCATTGAAGCAGGGAGAGGGATGTTTAGAATGAATTTATCTTTAACTGGGATCTGAAGTACAGTAGCTTCCTGTCATCCTTTAACACAAAGCTTTGTTTTCCCCTTTATATGCAAGGGAAGAATTTATTAATGTTTTATACTACTAAAAATCTATAAAGCACTTTAAAATGATCAGGTAAAGGCTTGTAACAGCAATACTGGAATGTGCTATAAAAATATTTTGAAAAGTAATTTGGAGGCTACAATAGGAATTTTGCTAGTGGAACATAGCGTCCAATGCCCTATATTCTATCATCTGCGGAGTAAGCATCATTGTAAATGAAGATATAGTATGATAAGCCAAATTATCCCTAAAAAGATTCAGGTACAAACTCTGAAGAAAGGGCCTTGACAACTTGTGGGTAATACAAGAAATGAGGTTGCCTTGTTTGTTTCATAGCTAATGAGTGCTTCTAAATCGCCAGAGTAAAATATATATATATTTCAAAAAGGAGAAATCCAGTTTTATCAGAGACCACTACCACTTTAACAAGCCATTTTTAATGTAAATGTTGTCTTTTTTTCAATAGCATGCACTTGATATATCACTTGTAATATTTAAGCCAGGGGGGAAAAATACGAATTACTGAAAATGAAGTAAACTATAATTGAAAAGAAAAAGAAAAAGAAACAAGAATTTTGTTATCAAAGCCTCCAACACTGCAAACACTTATGCATATGCTTAACTTTACACACAGTGAGTAGTCTCATTAACTTTGGTGGAATTAAGAGTGTGCAAAGATAAGCTTGTGCATAAATTATTACAGGATCAGGGTTTAAAGTCTTTTTTTAGTTAAGGAAAGTTTATTACAAATTACAATTAGAAATGTCTTAATTAATAAACATGCTTATGGCTCTTTTCCCCACTAATATTTGAACTGATGACTAATACTTTTGTATCTCAGATGTGTGTTGTACTGTGGAATTTTCTTTTGGCAAGACCCTAACTAATATAATCCAATCTTGCAAACACTTACACATGTGCTAAACTTGATTACCATGAATAGTCTCATTAAAGTTAAGTGCATGTCTAAATGTTTGCAGAATTGTAGCCTACAGCTTACAACCTAAATTCTTCTGCAAGGAACCCCATACAGGCAGATTTCTGTTTCTCTGTAGATCCTTATTTAAATCAACGAGGTGTCCTCTTGAAGAGGCCATTGCCTAAATAAATAAATAAATATTTCATTCTTTTCAGTAGAATTTGATAGCACATTTCCAGATGAAGATAATATTTAGATCGAAGAAAGGAATAATGCATATGTAATTTCATGGAGAGGAGGGATGGTCTCTCAAAGATTTTTCATTGAGAAAATATTTATATGGACTCTCTAACACTTAGGGATATTCTCTTTAATGAGTTAATACAGAAGAGTAACAAATTAGTACCATTTTCTTTTCTCTTTGAAAACTTTTAACTAAATGACCAATCCTGCAAAGCTCCCATTGACCTCAGTGGGCATTTTGCCTTAATTAAGACTGCAGCCTAGAGACATCATTGCAAAGGTGAGGCTTCAAAACTTTTGAGTCTTCCAATAATTTCTCTCAAAGACAGGGTGGTGGCTTTCTCCTAACACATTGGTACACACACAGTTTAATAGTATTTTCTGCTAAAACTGATTAAATGTGAGTATATCCTTTATTATATAATTACCTCCCAAAATCTGCTGAGGACACTCTTCTGACTCTTACATCAGCAAATAAAGAACAGTGAGAAGTAACCAAAGCTCTTGCACTGCAAACACTAACCCATGTGTTTTGCTACCACCCATATCCCCATTGATTTCAATAGGAACACTCACAGATAACACAAGGGCCATTGTTTGCCAGATGAGGATCCAGATTTATGCCATTTCATGTCACTTAGAACTACATTTGTTGACCCCAGTGTAAGAGTGTATCACCCTGAAGTACAAAAGGAAAAAGCAGCTGAAAATATTAATTGAGTACTTACAAAGTAAGTACTAACAAGAGAAGTAGAGAGGCACCTTCCAGGTACAAAATGGCTCCTTGAGGGCTGAAGTTGCTTAGCTCTGCCCAATTTAAAGGACTAGTGCAGCAAGGTGTGCTGGGAAAGCAAGTTGTATAAAAGGAAACCCCTTTAAAAGAAGGTTCTATAAAGAGTTAATAGGAACCAAGAAACTGGTAAAGAAGAGGCCTCTTCTGTGTTGTGTATATTACTACTATATTATAACACATTGAATAGTATGTTCTATGTCTTCTCCTCTATCCCCAACATACAGCGGATGGGTGAGTTACAGTCTCTGATTGCAAAGGGCTAAATTCACAAGAGGGATTTAGCTTAATTGCAATTTTTGGCATTTAAGCACCTTTGAGATTCTTAAAACCCTGGCTCAGCTACTGCCCAACTCTGGAGATCCCTAAATTTCTGCTGGTAAAGTCCCCTAGACACCTAAAAATCTGTCACTGTCTATGTGCGCTGTTGCTACAACCCAGGTGCCTCAGGTGCCAGCAGGATCCTCACATTAGGTATTCCCCTACCTACTTCGACTGCAGGGTCAAAGCTAGTAGGAAGTCTCAACACACACCTAACCCTACAGAAAAAGAGACCAACTTGTAGCCTAGTGATTAGCACACTCACCTGGGATGTAGAAGAGGCAGATTCAATCCTCCCTCTGTCTGATGTGGAAAAAGGATTTGGATCTGAGCCTCCTACCTCACAGGCAGGGGCGGCTCCAGACACCAGCACGCCAAGAGCGTGCTTGGGTTGGAAAGCCACTGGGGGCGCTCTACCGGTTGCCGCAAGGGTGGCAGGCAGGCTGCCTTGGGCGACGTGCCTGCGGAGGGCCTGTTGGTCCCGCGGCTTCGGCGGACCTCCCGCAAGTGTGCCTGTGGGATGTCCACTGAAGCCGAGGGACCAGCGGACCCTCCGCAGGCAAGCCGCCGAAGGCAGCCTGTTTGCCATGATTGGGGTGGCAAAATGCCTAGAGCCGCCCCTGCTCACAGGACAGTGCACTGGGCTTTGGGGCATTCTGGCACTGGGCTTTCAATCTCACCTGTTGAAGCTGTTCCATTGTATAACAATTAAATATTCAGTAGGCTAGCCAGATAGCAGATGAACCCATAGTCCAGTGATTAGGGCACTCATGTGGGAGACTCAAATCCTTTCTCCACAGCAGGGAAGAAATGAATTTAGGTATCTCACAGCCTGGATGATTTTTCTAACCACTGAGCTAAAAGTAAACAGGGGGAAGGGTGTGCCTTATCTGAGAGAGAGAAAGGACTAGCTGTGAATTCTAAGCAGATGGAAGAGTCTCCATCTGACCCAGACTTATTAACTGACCTCTTTCTCAGATGCTGGGCTTAGGATACACCTGTCTCCTTGGCATTTCTTACTGCTTAATTTAGGCTTCTCCTTGCTCGGCATGCTGTCTTTTGTGAAGCCTATTCTTAGGCACCTAAATCTTCATCTGCATTGTGCAGGGAGTCCGGGTGGCTAACTCACACCTTTGGACACTATTGGGTGACTAAATACAGCAACACTGAGTATTGCAATATGTAAGTCCCTTTGTGGATCTAGCCTCACTCCCACCTAGCTTTTTAGCATAATCTGTAGAGATTTATATATTTGACTCCCTGAGGTCTTTGCATGTTAGCAAAGATGAAGATTGTTGTATTAGCACAGTCAGTGGCAAAGCAAATTTATACTTCACCCTGGGTTATACTTGGTTTCTTTTCTTTTTTTTTCTTCTCTTTTGTTTTTTAAGTAAAATACATATATGCACCTCACTCATATTTCTGACCTATAGAAATTGAACCAAATTAAACATAATGGTAGGAAAATTTGGTGCCTGATTCAGTTGAAGAGATCCATGCCTTTCCAAGTCATTTAGCAAAGGAAAACCATGCATGATAGTTCCATAAGAGACTGAACTTATCAAGGGAAAAAATGGCTTTATATAGCACGCACCTCCTTCTTATTTCACCTGTCCCATCAAATAATCATGTTCAGTATCTAGGGGTTGCCCAGGAAGTAGAAAAATATAAAAATATGAATGATTCGACTAAAAAGTACTCCCCCTGCCAGACAGGGATTAGCATCATAGCTGCAGATAGTCAGGAAGCCCATAAAATTTCTATGAGCAATGTTGGTTAAAAACCAACAAAAAAAGTAGTATGGAAATTAAAAAAAAATTTTTTCTTTTCATAGTTTTTCAGGTATTTTTAAATGAAAGTTTTTAAAATTGTTTCTTATTCTGGACAATTTAACTCATGAGCAGGAAAAAATCAACAACACTGTCTTTCATTCCCTCTCTCTCTCCTTCTTTTCCAGTGGGAATAAAGGAGGAGAGAGTAAAAAAAGTGAATGGACTTTTTCCCTAGCAAAACATGAGAGACTTTGATATTTTTTTTTAATTTTGTAATTATTTGTCAGTCAATTTTCATTCAAATGAAAACCATTCACGAATATTTTCATTTTGATAAAACAAAATCAAACCCCATATGTTTGACAAAAAAGATTTCAACCTGTTCTGTCTATAAGCCAGCAGCTGTAGTGGGTTTATCTAACAGAGGGGTCCTCAAAAACAATATGGTAGTATTAGCTTTGTCTTAGTATGCTAGAAACAGTATGAAATAATCACTGTTTCTTCTCTGCTACTTTCAGACACATTCGCTGTTTCTCCTTTACTACATCAGAGCAATCACCTGGGCCCACCTCCGCAACGGTACTTATCTACCCAAACCCCAGACTTAGGAACCTAAGTCTCGGATTTGAGCACCCAAGTCCCAGTTTTAGTTTCACTGCAATCCACAAAATTCCCACTAAACCTGGTAGGTGCCTAAACTCATCAGTGCCTAAATTTTCAGGGTAAAAGCTCCCTAGGCACCAAGGTTTCAGCTTCAGAGCATACCACTGCTACCACCCTCTAGGAGCCCAGACACTTATCTCCTGCCTAAATGCACCAGAGTGATTCACAATCTGGGAGAAGATAGGCACTTGGCTACCTAAGTTCTGTGCAGGGCCTGATCCAGTAGCTTGTTCAGAGGCTTTCTGTCTGATCAGGTCCCATTCAAAATCCAGTAGGAGAAGGAGGAGATGGTGGTACCAGTGCTCACTTTAAGAAAAGACTTGAACAAGGAGCTCCCACTTGCTTAGGAGCGTGGTCTAACCATTGAGTTATGGAGTATTCTGAGTATGTGCAGTGTCTGCCATTGAAGCTGTTCCACAGTGGATAAATAATGAAAGAGTGATTGGAGCAAGGGGACTTGTCCTGGGGTCTTCCATCTACCAGGTGGGTGTCCCAAACACTAGATTACAGTCTTTGTAACCCAAAGACTGTTACATTGTGGACAAATACTTAAATACTCATTAGGAGAGAGAGAGAGAGAGAGAGGGAGTAAGTAAGTACAAGAGAGAATGACTCTGTCGTCTCATGGTTAAGGGGCCCACCTGGGAAGTGGTACAGCTTCAACACCTTCAGAGGAAGAGCTTCAAAAGGAGAGCCCCACATCAGACTATCCCATATAAATCTCTTGATTCAGCAAGGTACTTAGCAGTGGGCCTAAATTTATCACCTGAGTAATTATATTCATATCAATGGGACTATTCAGGTGCTTAAACCCTTTACTGAATGGTGCCTTTGAATCTCCGTTCTCCATTTGTAAAATGAGGATAATAATAATACTCATTTGTTTGTTTGGGCCCTAAACTTGCAAATACTTATGAATGTGCATAACTTTACTTTTGTGACCAGTCCCATCAGGTGCAAAGATCGCCTCTGACTATGTGCAGCATTTAGTCCGATGGGCTCCTGATCTTGTTTCGGACCTGCACAATAATAATAATAATAAATAATAATAATAATAATGTTTAGAATACTGTGCCTATACAGCTCTTTGTTGTTTATGACACAGAGACCTCTGCAATGGAATTGTTGCCCCTCCAAATGGTAGATACCATTAAGTTACTTGATTGAGAAAAAAATTCTCATGGACAGGCTTCAGATCTCCTGTCTTTTATTTTATTAAGAGTATGAATCCACACCTGTTTGTATGTGTGGTGAGGTGCAGGTTACAGGAGAAAGATGAGAAACATTTTATTGTCCCTGATAGACGAGCCTGAGTTCAATGTGGGAACAAAGATGAATCAATATCTCTCCTCCTTGCCTTTTGCTCTAATAAAAAATTGCTTTTGGAGACTCTGCTTCCCCCTCAGATACTGTTAAAATCTTTTTCTGTGATCTCTGAAGTTTGTTCTTGTACAGATAGTTGTACAAATAGTCTCTTATTAAAGGACCAAAGGATAAAAAGAGAAACAGGCTTTGAAGTTTAACTACTGTATCTAGAATCCAGAAACATTGTTCCTCTTCAGTGAAAAGAAATATCCATTGCCTGAAAACAGTGGTCTTTCTCGGAATCACAAAAGCAACAATTACTTGCATAGCTATTTCACGTTCAATAGGTAGTGCATTCAAATGTGAGATGACACAAAGATCAAAAATAGTTTGATTAAGCCATTAAGATGGAAATCATCACACTGGAATGCCTCATCCATGAAACTGTTGTAGAATAATTCAAAATACATTTTACGCCAAGGGAAATCAGTTATAATTATTATTTTGGTAATGTGTGGTTAAATTACCTCATGCTCAGCTTTAGCATTTAAGATATTGCAAAGATAAGGCCTCAGCAATCAGGTTGTTTCTTGTAAACATGGTGATATCTTAAATTGCTAATGAGCAAAAATAAATCTGTAGGTAATAGTTAAAATACTTGAATTAAAAAAACAAACAAACAAAATTGCATTCGGGTTAACTGACATAATGATAAAATACCCCTAACAGATGTATTAAACATATACAAGGCCCCCATTTACTCTATTGAAATCATGAAGTAAATTCTCCATGCATGCCCCTAAATTCTGCAGCATTCTATATCAGTGGACTGGAATCAAGTTTTCCCCAAAGGTGAGACAAAAACCACATTGAACAGTGATTACTAGTGAAAGTCAATGAGACTTAGGGCCATATGAAAAAATAGAGATTTAGGTGCCTAAGTCCTATTTTAAGGCACCACTGCAATCTATAAAACTCTTCTTGGCTGCCACATAATAGTATAGGTACTTAATTTAGTCAACACCTTAAATTCTCACTGAAAAAAATCCCTAGGGTGCCTATGTTTCTTCTTCTGAAGAGACGTGTGCACTGCTACCTCACTCTTGGCATTCTGACATCTACCTAAACTTCAATGTGATCCACATTGTGGGAAGATGGGCATTCTTCAATCTATCTTGTCTGTGGGTCCTAGTCTGATATGTTTTACTCCTTGGGGAATTCTGTGCCACTGTGCATTCACAGAATTTATGTCCTATGCAGATTTCTTTGATTCCCAGCAGAAAAATGACTTTCTGATGGGGAAACAAAGGGAAGCCACAAGAGTGGTGATGTAACCCTCCACAGCAATGTTTTGGCGGCAGGGGACAAGGCCAGCCGGCACAGAGGTAAATCACTGTGGGACAGGAAGTGGGATTGCGGAAGACCCAGCTGGTGGCTCCTACCCTGCACCAGGCTCAGCTGCTAGTCCCGGCTGGGCTGGGGAGGAAGGGACTTCCTTTTCCCTTCTACGTCATTCAGGGCTGAGTCAGACCCACCTCCAGATTTCTCCCCCGGCTGCAATCTCCACAACCCCCAGCCTCCTGCATCCATTGCTCCTCAGCTGCAGAAGGAGGGATCCCTGTTCAGGGAGCTGCTTCCCCATCTGCCCAATCCCTGTGCATCCAGACTCCATCACACCCAGACCCTCACACCGAGCCTCGTCCCCTGCACTTGGAACCCCACCCAATGAGCCCCACTCCCCCTGCACCTGGACCACCCCGACAAGCCACCCTCATCTGGATCCCCACTCCACTGATCTCCAACCAGCTTCATCTGGACCCCCCACTGAGCCCCAACCACCTTCACTTGGATACCCCCTTGTCAAGTTCTGTCCCCCCCACACCCAGACCCGCCCCCGCTAAGCCCCAACCACTTTCACCTGGACCCCCCTCTGCAGAGCCCAATTACCATTACACCCAGAACCCCCTAACAAGCCCCTGTGCATCCAGATCCACACTGAGGCATCTGCAACCAGATTGCCCTACCCAGAGCCCTCTCAACCCACACGTGGATCCTCCCACACTTAGCACCTCCATACTTGGATCCTGCATTGCTGAGCCTTCCTGCACACACCTGGTCCACTTGGCACAGAGAGGCAGGAAGGGCCCTGGTGTGTTTCTGGGGCAGGCCCAGTCCTTGCGCTGTGTCAAGGTTGGGTGCAGCCTCATTGCTGAGTCTGTGTCCCAGAGGGAGTTACACAGTAATCTCCTACCTTTCTGCAGCCAGTGACCCATACTCCCTAGTGCCATGATAGAGCTTCCACATTTATTTGACAGTTGATAGTTGAAGAATTTTGCAGAATTTTAAAATATTGTGTGCAGAATTTTTATGTTTTTGGTTCATAATGCCCTCAGCAGTAAGAGGTACTGTGGGAATGCCTAACCTGCACAAAATGGCCCAGGGAGGGAAGGCCAAGGAAGGAGTATTCTTATGTGGGTCTCTCTGAATTAGGAACCAGAGAGTCACTGTATAGTCCAATGGCTAGGCACTCACCTGAGAAGGCCAGATTCACAAAGTTACATCAGATCCTATCTGACCTTTAGGCACAAAGTCCAACGTTTAGTCACCACTGATATTTCCAAAATGCACTGCTCATCTGCTGCCTAATTTTCTTCTGCTTTCCATGTACAAAGTTGCCTAAGTCCTGATGCCACCCCAGAGCTAATGAACTGCTTGTAGCCGTAAGCAAACTAAATACCCAACAGCTCTAAAGTGGGATTCTGAACCTGTGTGTTCCACCACTTACCTCACCAACGGGACTCAAGCCTGTAGTCGTGCTCGGGCCCATCTGCTTAAAGTCAGGGCTCCCACATCTAAGGTGAGTGCCCTAACCACTGGGATATTGGCTGTTCAGCAGTGGGGTGTGAGGTGGCTCTCTGTCTTTTTGCATAAGAAAGGGCTGACCTGGCTTAGGCACCTAATTCTCAGAGAGGACTCACAGCTGAGAACTCTGAGCAGAAGGAGGTGATTCTCTCTGGCCCATTAGTGAGACACCTAAGGTTCAGATCACTGGACATAGGTGTCTAAATACTTTCAAAAATATGGGCCTAAACTCCTCCTCTTTCTTTTGCATTTCACAGCTGGTTAGCATGACTCGGGGTCAGGCATTTCAACATTCAATATTGCAATGCCTAAGTACATTTGTGAATCTAGCTCTCAGGTACTACTGAAAATGTGAATCCTTATTTTGTTTGCAAACTAAAATACTTGATCTTCAAAAGAACTGAGCATCCAGCAGCTTCCACTGACTTTTTGAAACTCCATCCACTTATTTAGGAACTCAGCTTTAGGCACGAGTGTGAAAGACATAGCATAGAAATTCTGTAGCAGCCTCTGGCAAATTAAAAATTGAGGCTTTTTATTAAATCAAATATGAAAATGAATAATACAACATTCCTTGAGTTATTTAATTTGATGTTGAACTACATTTACTTTATACTCTCCCTAAATTTTCACATAGACCCCATGGAACCACATTAGCTCACTTTGTACTGTAACTGTTTAAGCCTCTGTACCTAAGGCCTGGTCTACACAAGTTTAGCAGCTTTACATCGAATTAACCCGTCCACACAACAAAGCCATTTACTTCGACATAAAGGAATCTTAATATCGATTTCTGTACTCCTCCCTGATGAGAGAAGTAGCGCTGAAATTGACATTGCTGGTTCGAATTAGGGTTAGTGTGGATGCAATTTTATGGTATTGGCCTCTGGGATCTATCCCCACAGTGGTCACCATTGTGACCGCCCTGGATAGCAATCTGAACTCGGATGCACTGGCCAGGTAGAAGGAAAAGCCCCGCAAACTTCTGAATTTCATTTCCTGTTTGCCCAGCGTGGAGAGCTGATCAGCACAGGTAACCATGCCGTCCGAGAATTAAAAAAGAGCTACAGCATGGACTGTATGGGAGGTACTGGATCTGATCGCTGAATGGGAAGATGATTCTGTGTTAGCAGAACTACATTCCAAAGTAGAAAATGTCAAAACATTTGAAAAAATCTCCAAGGCCATGATGGACAGAGGTCACAACAGGGACTCACTACAGTGCAGCGTGAAAGTTAAGGAGCTCAGACAAGCCTATCAGAAAGCCAAAGAAGCAAGAGGATGCTCCAGGGCAGAGCTGCAGACATACCGCTTCTACGCTGAGTTGCATGCAATTCTAGGGGGGTGCACCGCCACCACTACCCCACCCCTGATCGTAGATTCCGAGGAGGGGGTACTCTCAGCCATGCCTGAGGATATTGCGGATGGGAAAGATGATGATGAGGAGGAGGATGAGCTTGCGGAGAGGACACAGCACACTCTTCTTCCCAACAGCCAGGATCTTTTCCTCAGCCTGACTGAAATAGCCTCCCAACCTCCAAAGCAGTATCCTGGACCATGAAGCCGGAGAATGGATCTCAAAAAAAGCAACCGTTTTTTAATGATTAGTTTGCCCTGAGGACTTGAGATGCATTCATGGCCAGTATAGCTACTAGAAAAGTCTGTTACGTGTCTGGGGATGGAGTGGAAATCCTCCAGGGACATGAAGCTCTCCTGGAGGTACTCTAAAAACCTTTGCAGAAGGTTTCTGGGAAGGGCAGCCTTATTCTGTCCTCCATTACAGGACACTTTACCACGCGATGCTAGTAGCAAGTAAACTGGTATCATTGCATGACAAAGCCTGGCAGCGTATGTTCCCAGTGTTTGCTGGCATTCAAGCAACATCCGTTCTTTATCTTGCTGTGTTTTCCTCAGGAGAGTGATATTGTTCATGGTAACCTCATTGAAATACGGGAATTTAATTAAGGGGACATTCAGAGGTTGCTGTTCCTACTGGGCTGTTTGCCTGTGGCTGAAAAGAAATCCTCCCTGCAGTTAGCCAAGTGGTGTGTGTGTGGGGGGGCATTGGCACTGAACTGTTCGCATTTGGCTAGCAGGGATCTTCCTTGATACCAGCCACGCTGTGGGAGGAGAGGTAAAGCAATCATCCCAGAGAATTGGAATGCAGGAGGGAGGCGAGTTGCCTTGGTTTCTGTTGCTGCACGTTAACAGGAAAACTGCAGCACTCAACAGGCTTTGCTTGGTATGGGAAAGGAGGGTGCTGCTTTTATGAAGGTTGCAGAAGCCGAAAGACAATGACTTACCATGGCCGCATGCAAGCTGAATTCTGTTGCCTTGCCCTGAGTCTGTGATCTCTAACACTGAAGCTGCAGGCCCTCAATATGAAGATGCAAAATGTGACCCTGTACCAAAATCACATGTGCTATGTAATGTGAATAGTGTTCACTGTGAAAGAGTATACCCATTGTTATGTAAAATGTATCTTTTTAAATACTTCTCTCCTTTTTTTCCATCCATCCTGCAGCTGCAAATTTTTCAAGCCTCCCTCTTCCATCCTGAAGGCTATCTCAGATAAGGCGGAGAAAAAATGCATGCAAGATGAAATGTTCACTGAAATCATGCGGTCAACCTGCAATGAAAGAACTCATCTGAATGAGTGGAAGGACAAACCCAAGAGAGAAACCAACAGGACTCCACTGGCCATCACATACAGCCCCCAGCTAAAACCCCTCCAACGCATCATCAAGGATCTACAACCCATCCTGGACAATGATCCCACACTTTCACAGGCCTTGGGTGGCAGGCCAATCCTTGCCCACAGACAACCTGCCAACCTGAAACATATTCTCACCAGTAACTGCACACCACACCATAATAACTCTAGCTCAGGAACCAATCCATGCAACAAACCTCGATGCCAGCTCTGCCCACATATCTACACCAGCGACACCATCACAGGACCTAACCAGATCAGCCACACCATCACTGGTTCATTCACCTGCACATCCACCAATGTAATATACGCCATCATATGCCAGCAATGCCCCTCTGCTATGTACATCGGCCAAACTGGACAGTCTCTACGGAAAAGGATAAATGGACACAAATCAGACATTAGGAATGGCAATATACAAAAACCTGTAGGAGAGCACTTCAACCTCCCTGGCCACACTATAGCAGACCTTAAGGTGGCCATCCTGCAGCAAAAAAACTTCAGGACCAGACTTCAAAGAGAAACTGCTGAGCTTCAGTTCATCTGCAAATTTGACACCATCAGCTCAGGATTGAACAAAGACTGTGAATGGCTTGCCAATTACAGAACCAGTTTCTCCTCTCTTGGTTTTCACACCTCAACTGCTAGAACAGGGCCTCATCCTCCCTGATTGAACTGACCTCGTTATCTCTAGCTTGCTTGCTAGCACACATATATATACCTGCCCCTGGATATTTCCATTACATGCATCTGAGGAAGTGGGTATTGACCCACGAAAGCTCATGCTCCAAAACCTCTGTTAGTCTATAAGGTGCCACAGGATTCTTTGCTGCTTTTACAGATCCAGACTAACACGGCTACCCTCTGATACTTGGAAGGACATAGTATCACAGTACAGGAAAGCGGCCAATGAACGTGAGGACAGGAGGGATGAACGTGAGGACAGGAGGGACGCTTGAGATGAGAGGCAGCGGCAGGAAGATCAGAGGTGTCGGCAGGAAGGTCAGAGGTGGCAGGATGCAACGCTGGGGCTACTGCGGGATCAAACTGACATGCTTTGGCATCTGATGGAGCTTCAGGAATGGCAACAGGATCACGGACCTGCTGCAGCCCGTTTAACTGCCCTCCCACATCCCCAAGTCCCATAGCCTCCTCAACCAAACGCCCAAGAACATAGGGGAGGGAGGCTCCATACACCCTGCACTCCACCCCAGTGGACAACCCAAGCAACAGAAGGCTGTCATTCAACAGGTTTTGAAGTGGCCTTTTCCTTCCCTCCTCCCCTCCTCCCACACCCTACCCGTGCTATCTTGTCAGTTCTCTTCCTATTTTTATAATCAATTAATAAAGAACACATGGTTTTTAAACGATAGTGACTTTATTTCCTTTGCAAGCAAGCTGTGATTGAAGTGAGGAGGATAGGTGGCTTACAAGGAATGAGTCATCAAGGGGGCGCATTTTCATCAAGGAGAAACAAACAGAAATTTTACTCAGAGATTGTGGAGCACACAGCAAGCAGTAATAACAATGGAAATATTGGTTTCGCTGAGGTTTGAGCGAGTCAGTGATGTGCGCCAGTGACCCTTTAAACGTCCAAATGCACATTCTACCACCATTCTGAACTTGCTCAGCCTATAGTTGAACAGCTCCTGACTACTGTCCAGGGTGCCTTTGTATGCCTTCATGAGCCATGACATTAAGGGGTAGGCTGTGTCCCCAAGGATAACTATAGGCATATTAACATCCCCAATAGTTATTTTCTGGTCTGGGAAGTAAATCCTTTGCTGCAGGCATTTAAATAGACTAGTGTTCCTGAAGACACGCGCGTCATGAACCCTTCCCTGCCATCCCACGTTGATGTTGGTGAAACGTCTCTTGTGATCCACCAGTACTTGCAGCACCATTGAAAATTACCCCTTGCTGCACTGGTGCTCCGGTGCCAAGATAGGGATATGGGTTCCATCTATCTCCCCACCACAGTTAGGGAATCCCATTGCAGCAGAGCCATCTACTACGACCTGCACATTTCCCAGAGTCACTACCTTTGGTAGTAGCAGCTCAGTGATTGCTTTGGCTACTTGCATTACAGCAGCCCCCACAGTATATTTGCCCACTCCAAATTGATTCCTGATGACCAGTAGCTGTCTGGCGTTGCAAGCTTCCACAGGGCTATCGCCGCTCGTTTGTGAACTATGAGGGCTGCTCTCATCTTGGTATACTGGTGCTTCAGGGCAGGGGAAAGCAAGTCACAAAGTTCCATGAAAGTGTCCTCATGCATGCAAAAGTTTCACAGCCACTGGAAATCGTCCCATACCTGCAACACTATGCAGTCCCACCAGTTTGTTTTTTTTTTTCCCAGGCCCAGAATTGGTGTTCTACGGCATGAACTTGCCCCATTAACACCATGATCTCCAAAGCGCCGGGGCCCACAGTTTGAGAGAATTCTGTGTCCATGTCCTCATCACTCTCGTCATCGCTCTGCTGTCGCCTTCTCTTTGCCTGGTTTTCCAGGTTCTGGTTCAACATAAACTGCACAATAATGTGTGAGGTGTTTACAATGTTCTTGACTGCTGCATTGAGCTGAGCAGGCTTCATGTTTGCTGTGGTATGGCGTCTCCACTGAAAAAAAGGCACAAAACGATTGTCTGCCATTGCTCTGATGGAGGATGAGGCGACTGACAACATGGCTTACAAGGAATTAAAATTCACAAAGGCGAAGGCTTTGCATCAAGGAGAAACACAAACAACTGTTACACAGAATGGCCCCCTCAAGTTTTGAACTCAAAAGACTGTTTTTAGCGGGCTGATGATTTCATGGAGGGAGGGGTGAGCAAATGAATACAAAACAAATCTGGTCTATTTCTTGTTTTGATCCACTCCATCTATCTTTTACATCTTAGGCTGGCAGTAGACGGTGCAGTATCACTGCAAGCCATCGTCATCTCCTGGGCGCTTAGCAGAAGATGCTGCATTAAGAGTGCAAGCCATTGTCGTCTGGCTACTCGCTAGGAGATACTGCATTATGACTGCTAGCCCTCAACGTCTCCTGGACGCTCTGCAGAAAATGGGAAATGACCTGGCTGAGTCACTCTCATCTCTGTAGGATGACAATGGCTTTCAGTCCTAATGCACCATCTGCTGCCAAATTGCAATGAGCTGCTGCTGTGTAGCAATGCAGTCCCACGTCTGCCAGCACCTACAAGACTTACAGTGGTGGTCTGTTGTGCTGGCTCTATGCTTGACATGGTATGGTGTCTGCACAGGTAGCCCAGGAAAAAGGCGTGAAACAGTTGTCTGCCATTGCTTTCACAGAGGGAGGGAGAGGGGGGCCTGAGGACATGTACCCAGACCCACCCACGACAATGTATTTTGCCCCATCAGGAATTGGGATCTCAACTCAGAATTCCAATGGGCGGGGGATAGCTACCCACAGTGCAACCCTCTGGGAGTCAACGCTAGCCTCAGTACTATGGATGCATACCACCAAATTAATGTGCTTATTGCAGCCGCATGCGCTCGACTTTATACATCTGTTACCAAAAATCGAATTCTGTAAAATCGGAGTAATCCCGTAGTGTAGACATACCCTAATATATCTGGAACATTTCCCTTTCCTGACAGCCCTAGTAATATACTCTCTCACTTGGCTATGCACGTGACTGGCTCTCGTGATCCACCAGGAGTACAGCCTCCAAAACCTAGTTGACGAACCACCTACGGTGCTTGTCTCCAAATTGCAGTACACCTGGCATGCTACAGGCACCCTTGGGGTTTGATGTGTGGGCCAGCCTCAAAAATTGCACCTGACACAAAGAGACTCTAGTATCAGCTCTGGTCTCTAGGGTTTCACCGCAGTAATAATATAGACATATTCTTTTTTAAAAGAAAAGTTCAATTCTGATTCATCATTCTTTGGCAAGGGGTGAGGTCTGTGGCAAAAAAATGTAGCCCTTGACATTACAGAATACATCGGGTCTTGAAAACAAAATAGAGCTTAAAAAATATGAAAAAGATAAACTTTAAATTCTTTTGCAGAGTTTATGGCCTGAAATTCCAACTTCAGTTCCTGTGCATGATATGGTAGAGTTGGGCAAATCACCTAAATCACTTGGTATAGCTTCTGAGCTTTGATAGGATTTTTAAATTTTTAAAACAGGAGTATAATAAAATAAGAATAACAGTAAAATGTACTTCCAGTATAAATATTCACATCCATAATCATTCATTAGACTATTTAGGAAAGTTTGGGGATTCATGAACCTTTTAACAATTAAAAGTCCCAAATAATGGCAGCTATGACACCAGGAATAACTGCATAACAAATTCATGGTGAGGAGGAATGAAACTATTTGGGAATCTCTTTTCATACTTGTCATAAACAGATAGTTAAGGGTTAATGTCTCTTTTACCTGTAAAGGGTTCAGAAGCTCAGTGAACCTGGCTGACACCTGATCAGAGGAACAACAGGGGGACAAGATACTTTCAAATCTTGGTGGAGGGAAGTCTTTGTTTGTGCTTTTTGTTTTGTTCGTTGTTCGCTCTCGGGACTGAGAGGGACAAGACATACACCCAGGATTCCCAATCTTTCTAAATCAGTCTTTCATGTTTCCAAATAGTAAGTAATAGCAGGCAAGATGGATTAGTCTTAGGTTTGTTTTCTCAACTGGTAAATGTGTCTTTTTGCTGGAAGGATTTTTACCTCTTTTTGCTGTAACTTTGAATCTCAGGCTGGCGGGGTGGGGAGTCCCTCTAGTCTATATGAATCTGAGTACCCTGTAAAGCATATTCCGTCCTGATTTTACGAGATAATTTTTACCTTTTCTTTAATTAAAAACTTTCCTTTTATGAACCTGATTGATTTTTCCTTGTTTTAGAATCTAAGGGATTGAGTCTAAACTCACCAGGGATTGGTGGGGGGAAAAGGAGGGGGATGGTTAAATTTTTCTTGTTTTAGACCCAAGGGATTTGGGTCTTGGGTTCCCCAGGGAAGGTTTTTGGGGAACAGAAGTGTGCCAGACACAGACTTCTGGGTGGTGGCAGCGTACCAAATTTAAGCTAGTAATTAAGCTTAAAAGTGATCGTGCAGTCCCCAGTTCTTGAACCCTAAAGTTCAAAGTGGGGAAAAACCTTGACATGGTGAGCAGCGCTGGGATTTCTAGGAACCAAAAGCCAGTAGGATTTTTTTTCCTCTCCTTTCTAGCTGCTTGGAAAGCAGCCTGAGGGCAGAGGTGTTAAGTTTTTTTAACAAGGATCTTTTTTAAGAGGAGGCTTCAAGCTGTGAGCCAGCAGATAGCCAGCAAAAGGCATTTACAAGTTAAATTGTCTTTTTTTCTCTTTCTATCTCTTGGGTATAGCTAGTTAGAAAATATCTGTTAACCAAGCAGCCTGAGCTGCAGAGGTACTGTGGCCAGCACAAGAAAGCAGAAAAAATGAGTGCCAAAAAAGCAGTTAAACAGGAAATCGCTAGGCTGGACGCAGAAGAGAAAGCCAAAAAGGCTGACCACAGGAGGAAGCTGGAGATGAAAGAAATAGAAAAACAAGCCAAAGAAGCTGCCCACCAGAGGGCTTTGGAGCTCCAGAGGGAGGCCCACCAGCAGGCCCTGGAATTAGCAAAGGTTAAGCCGGATGGAACAGCCAACCCTAACAACGCTTCTCCAGGTACTGTTTCCGAGCCCAGAAAATTCCCCACCTACAAGGCAAGTGATGACTGAGGACTTAGAAAATTTTGAAAGGACCTGCCTTGGGTACAACATCTCTACAGACCAGTACATGATAGAGCTGAGGTCACAGCTCAGTGGACCCTTAGCAGAGGTGGCGGCTGAAATGCCTAAGGAACACATGAATGATTATTATCTTTTTCAAACCAAAGCCAGAATCAGAATGGGGCTAACACCTGAGCATGTCCGTCGGAAGTTCAGGGCCCTAAGGTAGAAACCAGATGTGTCATTTACCCGACACGCCTACCACATTGGAAAGAATTGGAATGCCTGGATATCAGGAGCAAATGTTAAATCTCTGGAAGAGCTGTCCCTCCTAATGCAAATGGAACTGTTCTTAGAAGGTGCTCCTGAGGAAATAGAAAAGTACGTCCAAGATAGGAAGCCCAAAACTGTAACCGAGGCTGGGGAGATTAGAGCCAGATGGGTGGAAGTGGCAGAAAAGAAAAAAGCTACTAGCAAGGGGAGCAAATATCACTGGGGGCAAACAGAAAATAAACCCTATCACCAAGGGCAACCCAACACCCCACCTACAACCCAAGGAAAGCCCCAGACACCCTATTGTCCCACCTCACCAGTCTCCAGCAACCCACCTCGACCCAGTGACCAGTCATCTGGCCGATGTTTTAAATGTAATGAACTGGTACATATAAAGGCCAACTGCCCCAAGAACTCCAACCGAGTGCAGTTCATTACACCACCATCACACCAAAGATCCCCAGGCCCAGATGCCTAACTCAAATACCCTAGGAGCGAAGGAAAACCTTGAGAGTGGGCGGAAAGAAGGTTATCGCATGGAGAGACATGGGGGCACAAGTGTCAGCTATCCACCAATCCTTAGTGGACCCCAAATTCATCAACCCAGAGGCCCAAGTGACAATTTACCCATTCATGTCAAAATCTGTAAACTTGCCTACAGCTGAACTGCCTATCCAGTACAAGGGATGGTCAGGAATGTGGACTTTTGCAGTCTATGACAATTATCCCATCCCCATGCTACTGGGGGAAGACTTGGCCAACCAGGTGAAACGGGCCAAGAGGGTGGGAATGGTTACACGCAGCCAAGCCAGGCAAGCTTCCAGATCCATCCCTGGTCCTGAGCCATCCACAAGGGCCCCATCTGTGTTACCAGAGACTCAGACAGAGGTGGTGGACCCGGATTCCCTGCCAACAACTGCAATAGCCACAGTGCATCCAGTCCCAGAACCGGAACTGGAAAAGCAACCAGCACCAGAACCATTGCCAGCATAGAGGCCAGCGCTTGCAAAACCATCTCCAATGCCAGAGGGCACAGTGGGTCTGAACTGGCAGAAGCAGTAGGCAACCCTACCCAAGAGGCTCAGCCAGAGCCTGAAATATCGCATAGTGCACCAGCGGAAAGCGGTTCACCATCAACGAAAACAACCCCATCACCTACATCGCTTCCAGAGGGACCAA
Organism: Gopherus flavomarginatus; assembly: GCF_025201925.1. NCBI lineage: Eukaryota > Metazoa > Chordata > Testudines > Testudinidae > Gopherus > Gopherus flavomarginatus. The sequence goes on along the minus strand of NC_066618.1, from coordinate 146,184,926 downwards.
GACCAAGTCCACAGTCCAAGGAGGAACTGATGTCTCCAGCCTCAAGGGAATAGTTCCAGACTGAGCAGGAAGCAGATAATAGCCTTCAGAAAGCTTGGGCGGCAGCACGGAGCACCCCAACACCTCTCAGCTCTTCTAACCAATCCCGGTTTGTTGTAGAATAAGGACTTTTATATAAGGAGACTCTTTCTGGTGGACACCAGGAAGACTGGCATCCTCAAAAACAGTTGGTAGTTCCAACTAAGTACCAGGGAAAGCTCTTAAGCTTAGCCCATGATTATCCCAATGGCCATTCTGGGGTGAACAGAACCAAAGACAGGTTGAGGAAGTCCTTCCACTGGGAGGGGATGGGCAAGGAAGTTGCTAATTATGTCCGGTCTTGTGAGGTGTGCCAAAGAGTGGGAAAGCCCCAAAACAAGGTCAAAGCCCCTCTCCAGCCACTCCCCATAATTGAGGTCCCATTTCAGCGAGTAGCTGTGGATATTCTGGGTCCTTTTCCAAAAAAGACCCCCAGAGGAAAGCAGTACATACTGACTTTCGTGGACTTTGCTACCTAATGGCCGGAAGCAGTAGCTCTAAGCAACACCAGAGCTAACACTGTGTGCCAGGCCTTAACAGACATTTTTGCCAGGGTAGGTTGGCCCTGCGACATCCTTACAGATTCAGGAACTAATTTCCTGGCAGGGACCATGAAAGATCTGTGGGAAGCTCATGGGGTGAATCACTTGGTTGCCACCCCTTACCACCATCAAACAATGGCCTGGTGGAGAGGTTTAATGGAACTTTGGGGGCCATGATACGTAAATTCATAAATGAACACTCCAATGATTGGGACCTAGTGTTGCAGCAGTTGCTTTTTGCCTACAGTGCTGTACCACATCCCAGTTTAGGGTTTTCACCATTTGAACTTGTGTATGGCCATGAGGTTAAGGGGCTATTACAGTTGCTGAAGCAGCAATGGGAGGGGTTTACACCTTCTGCAGGAACTAACATTCTAGACTTTGTAAGCAAACTACAAAGCACCCTAGGACACTCTTTAGCCCTTGCTAAAGAAAACCTAATGGATGCTCAGGAAGCACAAAAGGCCTGGTATGATAAACATACCAGAGAGCGTTCCTTCAAAGTAGGAGACCAGCTTATGGTCTTGAAGATGTAACAGGCTCATAAGATGGAAGCATCATGGGAAGGGCTATTCACGGTCCAAGAGCGCCTGGGAGCTGTTAACCATCTCATAGCATTTCCCACCTCCACCCTAAAGCCCAGAGTGTACCATGTTAATTCTCTAAAGCCCTTTTATTCCAGAGACTTAAAGGTTTGTCAGTTTACAGCCCAGGGAGATGACGCTGAGTGGCCTGAAGGTGTGTACTATGAAGGAAAAAGTGACGGTGGCGTGGAAGAGGTGAACCTCTCCACAACCTTTGAACATCCGCAGCGGCAACAGATCAAGAAGCTGTGCACTAGCTTCGCCTCATTGTTCTCAGTCACCCCAGGACGGACTGAATGGGCATACCACTCCATTGACACAGGTAATGCTCACGCAATTAGAACCCCACCCTACCGGGTGTCTCCTCATACCCAAGCTGCTATAGAATGGGAGATCCAAAACATGCTACAGATTTGTATAATCCGCCCCTCTAACAGTGCCTGGGCATTTTCAGTGGTTCTGGTACCCAAACCAGATGAGGAAATAAGCTTTTGCGTGGACTACCTAAGCTAAATGCTGTAACTCGTCCCAACAACTATCCAATGCCATGCACTGATGAGCTATTGGAGAAATTGGGACGTGCCCAATTCATCCGTAAATTAGACTTAACCAAGGGGTACTGGCAAGTACCACTAGATGAACCAGCCAAAGAAAGGTCAGCCTTCACTACCCATGCAGGGGTGTATGAATTTAATGTGCTTCCTTTCGGGCTGCGAAATGCACCCGCCACCTTCCAAAGACTTGTAGATGATGTCCTAGCAGGATTGGGAGAATCTGCAGTTGCGTACCTCGATGATGTGACCATTTTTTCTGAATCACGGGCAGAGCACCTAGAACACCTGGAAAAAGTCTTTGAGCACATCAGGCAGGCAGGACTAACTGCTAAGGCTAAAAAGTGTCAAATAGGCCAAAACAGAGTGACTTATCTTGGACACCAGGGAGGTCAAGGAACCATAAAACCCCTACAGGCCAAGGTGGATGCTATCCAAAAGTGGCCTGTCCCAAAGTCAAAGAAACAGGTCCAATCCTTTTTAGGCCTGGCCGGGTATTACAGGCGATTTGTACCACACTACAGCCAAATCGCTGCCCCACTAACAGACCGACCAAAAAGACACAGCCCAATGCAGTTAAGTGGACTACTGAGTATCAGAAGGCCTCTACCCAGCTTAAGGCAACACTCATGGCTGACCCTGTGCTAAGGGCCCCAGACTTTGACAAACCATTCCTAGTAACCATAGATGCATCTGAGAGTGGTGTGGGAGCAGTTTTAATGCAGGAAGGACAGGATCAAAACTTCCATCCTGTCGTGTTTCTCAGAAAGAAATGGTCTGAGAGGGAAAGCCACTGGTCAATCAGTGAAAAAGAATGCTACACCATTGTGTATGCCCTGGAAAAGCTACGCCCGTATGTTTGGGGACGGCGTTTCCAGCTACAAGCCAACCATGCTGCGCTAAAGTGGCTTCATACTGCCAAGGGAAACAACAAAAAACTGCTTCGATGGAGTTTAGCTCTCCAAGATTTTGATTTTGAAATTCAACGCATTTCAGGAGCTTCTAAAAAAAGTAGCTGATGCACTCTCCCGTGAAAGTTTCCCAGAATCAACTGGTTAAAACTTGTCCTTAAAATGTGAAAAGTCTTGTAGTTTACATAATTAGTAGTATATGTAAAGGTGCATGTGTTTTATTAATCTGTTTATTCTAAAGTTCTGGGAAGAAATCACCCGCCAGTGTGCTTCCACATTGTCTGAGATTTGGGGGGCGTTTCATAAACAGATGGTTAAGGGTTAATGTCTCTTTTACCTGTAAAGGATTAAGAAGCTCAGTGAACCTGGCTGACACCTGACCAGAGGAACAACAGGGAGACAAGATATTTTCAAATCTTGGTGGAGGGAAGTCTTTGTTTGTGCTTTTTGTTTTGTTCATTGTTCACTCTCGGGACTGAGAGGGACAAGACGTACACTCAGGATTCCCAATCTTTCTGAATCAGTCTTTCATGTTTCCAAATAGTAAGTAATAGCAGGCGAGGCGGATTAGTCTTATGTTTGTTTTCTCAACTGGTAAATGTGTCTTTTTGCTGGAAGGATTTTTACCTCTTTTTGCTGTAACTTTGAATCTCAGGCTGGCAGGGTGTGGAGTCCCTCTAGTCTGTATGAATTTGAGTACCCTGTAAAGCATTTTCCATCCTGATTTTACACAGATAATTTTACCTTTTCTTTCTTTAATTAAAAGCTTTCTTTTTATGAACCTGATTGATTTTTCCTTGTTTTAGAATCCAAGGGATTGAGTCTAAACTCACCAGGGATTGGTGGGGGGAAAAGGAGGGGGATGGTTAAATTCTCCTTGTTTTAAGACCCAATGGGATTGGGTCTTGGGTTCCTCAGGGAAGGTTTTGGGGGAACAGAAGTGTGCCAGACACAGACTTCTGGGTGGTGGCAGCGTACCAAATTTAAGCTAGTAATTAAGCTTAAAAGTGATCATGCACGTCCCCACTTCTTGAACCCTAAAGTTCAAAGTGGGGAAAAAACCTTGACATGGTGGGAGCGGTGGGATTAAAGTTCAAACTGGGGAAAAAACCTTGACAATACTGTTCAACCCTAGCTCTGTTGGTAGCCTAACCAGTCATGAGAGGGTTAGTTTCAGACAGAGAATTATTTAAAGCCTTCAGACTTCCAGACTGCTATGATTCATTAAAGATGAACCTGCATGGTTTTCATATGATTTGTTTGTTTGTCCTCAGTTTATATACCTGAGAATTTGTTAATCCCTTGTGGTTTCAGTGCATATTGTTTCCCAGGCTTACATGAGTCATGGCTAGATTTAAGAGAATGACACAAATCTCCCAGTGACCACTAGTGCAGAAGAATTCAGAGGTGATTTATTATTTAGCATGTTTTGGTGGTATATTTATTTATCTTGGTTTTTATAAGGTTGCCCTTCCCTGACTATCTGTGGCTATCTGACTACCTCCCACAAAAATATAAAAAAGCTTCAAATTCTTCAGATTCTCTAGTATCCCCTTTCATTTTTCTCTGTTTCTTTCTCTATCTCTTTTTTAGGGTAGTTGTAAATAAACAATACAACTGAGGTTACATAGTCTTTAGCCCCTACTGAAAAATATTCTTGCATGTAGTCTTCATGAGAAACTTGGAAAATCTTATGAGAAAATAATATCACAATGTCACACAAAAGGGTGATATTCTTACCTTCCTTCTAGTGTGGCTTCTTTCTGACCCATTGAACTGATCCCAACAGCATCCTATTGAGCACATGCTCAAAAGCCTAAAATGGATAATGTGTTCCCTGTCTGTTCACTCAATCCAATAAACTCAAAAGCCTCTCCACCACATTTGTCAGTTCTGGAAAATAATTACAGGGAAACTTAAAAACCCAAACAACACTGTTTCTTAAAACATATGGAAGGAAATCCCATAGTGTGGATGTGATTTTCTTCTCACACTGGTATAAAAATGGAATAATACTATTGAATTGCAAAATGTATTACACTGGTGTAAATCCAAAGTACACAGAAGAAGAATTAGATTCTGTCTCTTTGAGAGCAGATGTAACTAAAGGAAAAAAATCTAAAGCAGCAAAGTATGCTCAACACTCAATGGATTGCATCTAGTTTAAATAAGTGCCTGGATTTTCTAAAGAGCTCAGCTTCCATTTAGGCGTCTAAATAAAATGGGTGGACTTTGAAAAGTGTTCAGCACCTAAAAGTTCCCACTGAGAACAATGAAAAATGTTTCAGCATTCTGAAACTCTGTCATGTGGTCTTTTTCATATATCCTCCTGCCAAACCATGGACACTCAGGAGCCACAGTGCAAGTCTAGTGTAATTACATTTCATTCAACAGAAGCTAACTAGTCTAGTGCAACCAGTGCAATATGAAACTCAGCTGCCTCGTAAACATAACTCATACTTACATACAAATATACACGCTTGCAAGTGAGTTTACGAAGATCTCTTTTATATACCAGGGTTTACAAATGCAGACAAACTTGGAGCACAAATCTCTCCTGAGCCACATTGCAGGCCTTTTGCATACACTGAACTCATTTAATGCTTGACATTTCCACTGACATTAACAGGAGATTTGCACACAGAGCAAGTACAGAGTTTGCAATATAGATCCATGCTGATAAGATGTCCATAATGTGGATCAGAGAGAAGAATTTTATTTTAACACTGAGGAAGGAAGGAGCCGAAACATTCCATGCCACAGATCCACATGCGTACATCTCGTCTCTAGCAATGGTTGTTATGGAGATACAGCAGGGACAATATTTGGGCAATTATTATAGTCGGTATGGTTCATTAGAGATTTTTTAAAAAGCACTATTAATGAAGTATGCAGAAGCAGGAAGACAGTGAGAGAAGTGGGACTTCAACAAATGGGTGGATGGGTGGAAGAATCAGAGTATAGTACAAGTGAAAGCCCTCTGTCCATAGAAGAAATAAAATATTGTTCAATAAATTGTAGATTTTGACTGTCTCTGGACATACCTACTTAGATTGTAGTTTTTGTTATGTGGTCATCTATTCACTAGGATCTAGGCTGAGACCAACCAATTTTACTTAGGCTGCCAGGTGTCAAGAAATTAATCTGTGGTTACTGCCAATGAGGATAGGACTACAGAACAGCTGAAGTGTTGTTGTTTTTTTTGTTTGTTTATTTGTTCTGATTTTGCACAAATAACAGTTGTCCTGATCTTTTATTATTGCTATTATTTTCTTTTTTTCCCCTTTATGACACTAAGCATTTCTGATGTACTTTTAATATGTTTGCCCAGGTAACTTAATTAACAGGCAAGCTTAATCTTTTCCTGTTCCTCTCAGGATTCCTAGGGACTGTGTCCTTTTCTCCAGGGACATCTGTCTCAAACAATGTTTGAAACTGTTCATGGCCTAAGTGGGTAATGATCCCTGCTTGTGGCAATACAGTCCATGTCCTGAAAGAGTCGCCTGTTAGTTTCAGGGGCTGGCTAATGCGTCAGTGCTGTACAGAATTATGGGACTAATTTTTTCTGAAGATGGGATGATTAGATTAGTACAATATGGTGATTAAGGGCGTCTTTCTTCTGAGTAAACACAGAACTAACTTTGGGCACAAGCACATAGGGCAAATAATTTCTTTTCATTCTCTTACTCTCCTGCTGCAGGGTTTGAATAGAGGCCCAAAGACACATTGAAATCTTCAAGAAACACTTGGCATTGGACTAACTCTGTTCCCACTGAAGCCAATGGAAGCTTTGGTACTGACTTCAATGGGAGCAAAGTTGGGCCGACACTGATTACTTTTGAAAATCCCGCCTTTGTCATGTATGAAATGAGGTGCACAGTACTGCCTATGTCTGAGTTCTGGGAACTTACTGTGCTCATGCAATGAGTTTACTGTTAACTCAGCTCTCACTGTTTTTGGCAGGTCTAAGTTATAAAATATACACTATGGTTTGTAAAGCTGGTCAAACAGTAAAAAAAATTTTTTTAAGATTGTCTAGTAAATTATTATAAAAATATGCCAACAAGCAACTATAGTTACTATGGTGTTAATCTCTGTGCCTTAGGCTTGGATTCCATGTGTATGCTGGTTAAAATGCTGCTGGATGCAGATTTTGGCAGTTTAGGGAAGGCAGGTTGTGTGCATTGTTCAAGCAGAAGGCTTGGCACCTGCAAAGGGGTTATATTGGAAGAGCATGTAGTGGACCGCTGGAACATTTTGGTATCTGGGGTGCAGGTTGCCGGTCCATGTATATTTAGACTCTTCTGACCCTCTTTCTTCTCCACCCACCCTCGGTTTCCAGAAAGCCTCTCTACCAGATACCATGATTCTCCATCTTCCTCTGTATTATCCCACCTTACCTTGTACTATGGATGAGGTTCTGTTACAGGTGGGGCCCAGCTCAAATGCAACACTCTTCATACCAGTTAATTTTTTGGATGATTCCAGGAGTAACAGAGTATGAAGTTCACCAAATACTCTCTCAGATGAGAATGGGATTAGGTGTACCAGAGAAGGAAATAATTTAATTGGTAGGTGCTCTGCTGGATCCTAGCATAAATACAGTTTGATTCCACATATTTAAAATAGGCAATTAAATCTTTCTCTGAAGTACCTGCAGTGAGGTGACAGGTCACAAGCTGTAGAAACTTTCCTATGTGTCATTTGCAGACCATGGACCATGAGCTAGCCATAAGTGTGCTAAACTGTATAAGCTTCTATTTTAGTTTATACTTCCCTAAATAAAATCTGAATATTTCTAATCGCATAATCTATTTGGAAGTCCTCCGGTTTAGCATCTCCTGACATAATCCTCTCACAGATCATCTTATCTCCATTTAGACATTCATAATGCACGTGCCTCATAAGTTCCAGCAAAAATATCCTTTGCAAATTGGATTGAATTTAATGTAACAATGAAAAATAATTATATAAGTGTAAAATTACATATTACTCTTCTCTCTTATTTAAGGCTGAACAAGCTCAGATTTCCACAAGTTCGGCATATTTGAAACAAAGAAAGACAATTACTTATATCACTTAATATATTTCTTCAGTAAAAGATAAGCAGCATAAATATATGCAATACAGAATAACTGTGTATATTTACACCCCTTGTTCAATCGACATGCTGTATTTGAGATCCTGAAGTTTCTGCAGTCATAAATTTGTTTAAGTTATTAAAATACTATTTACTTTATAAAATAAAATCTGTGAATCTGATTATAGTCAACTCAGGAACAGAGTAGCAGAAAGGAGCACAATTATATAATTCTTCCAGCATTAGACTAGTTTACCAAGTCAATGTCTTTCCTTGGCTGATCAATATTGCTTTATTTGGTTCATCACTGCTCATAAGGCTTTTTCAAAATTGTAATTTTAAGGAACTATTACTGAAATTGCATAGCCATTGATTATTTAAAGGTTACAGTTAATATGAACAAAATGTATTTTAGATTCAATTCAAGGTGCTTCTTGAAACATCGCATGTTGCCAAGAAAGTTTAGAACCAGCTCCTCAGCTGGTGTAAATTGGCATAAGCTCCATTAAAATCAATGGATCTATGCTGATTTACCCCACCAGAGTGTCAAGCCATTGGACTACAGGAACAAATGGCCAAATTCTGAGATGTTGTGTGACCTGATCCAACTGAAAACAAAAACAAACCCTCCCATTGACTTCAATGGACTTTGGTCAGGCTCTTGCTGAGAATTTGCAGCTCCAATTGAAATCAATGGAATTTATAGATGTGCTTTGTTTTTTCCATACCTGTTTAAAACTGTACCCATTATCAAGTCAAACTTACCTCTAGGAACACAACTGGATCCTCCATAATAAATCACTTTGGGATGGTCCACTTGTTAGGGCAGTAGCCTAGGACTAAGGAGACACAAGTCAATTCCCTACTTAACCACAGACTTCATATGTAACCTTCGGTAAGCCACTTTGACTCAGCTCCACCAAGGATTTAGGCACCTAAACTCCAGTTTTAGGCAGTACTGCGATTCACACAACTCCTGCTCAGCTGCCATATAACCCTGCAGATGCTTATATGCACTTGGTGCCTACATTACTACCCAGTAAAAGTTTCTGCCTCCATGCATGCACGCTACTGCGTCCCTCTAGGCATCCAGATACCTCTCTCCTGACCAATTCCCAGAGTGATCCACAAACCAGGGAAATATAGAGGCTTCACCAGTGTGGTAGCTCTGCTCAGAGGCCCCTAACGCATTTGAGTACCATTCAAAATCTGGCCAGAGGAGTAGGAAGAGAAAGTGATGGTGGTGCCTTTGTCCACCTCCCTGCAGACCAGACTTAGGGGCCAATCTCCAAGAGATGGGCAGGGCTCAGCACACACACCTCTGATCAGCAACTCCTCCTGTTTAGTTTAGGTGGCTCCACATCTACTGTGCTGGCTTTTGTGACTCACATTCAGAGTGCCAGTCTCTCCCCATTCATTGTATAGGGAGCCTAAAGGCCTAACTCAGACTTCATGGATTTTAGTGTTATTCCTGTGATTTTCCAAGTGCCTAAATGTTAGGTGTTGTGGCTAAGTGTCTTAATGCCTACATTTATTTGTGGATCAGGGCCTTGGTGCATCTGATCCCTATCTGTAAAATTGGGATTTCTGTGCTTTCTGACCTCACAGGGGCTTAATGGGGGGGAAGTCAAATACTACAGTAAAGGTGGGAATGGGGGAGGACAGATAAATACCATACATGCATTTCATTTCTCTCTGAATATTTAGACTTTAAGTTCTTCAGGGAAGAGACCATCTTTTGATATGTGTTTGTACAGTGCCTAGCACAGGGATCGGCAACCTGTGGCCCGTGGCCCATCAGGGAAATCTGTTGGCGGGCCGGAATGGTTTGTTTACCTGCAGCGTCCGTAGATTTGGCTGATCACAGCTCCCACTGGCTGTGGTTCACCGTTCCGGGCCAATGGAGGCTGCGGGAAGTGGTGGCCAGCACATCCCTCGGCCCACGTCACTTCCCAAAACCCCCATTGGCCTGGAACAGTTAACCACAGCCAGTGGGAGCTGTGATCAGCTGAACCTGTGGATGCTGCAAGTAAACAAACTGTCCTAGCCTGCCAGCAGATTTCCCTGATGGGCCATGGGCCAAAATTTGCCAATCCCTGGACTAGCACAATTGTGCAGTGAAGCCTCTTTAGAGCCCTTTTTTGTTGCCACAATACAAATAATAATCATTGCAGTACAAGCCAGTTTCTTCCTTTGTTTTGCCAGCCATTTTACAGAATGGTAAATAGGTTTCAAAACCTCTACATTTTTATGGAAAATGTAGGTGAACATTTTCACCTGTTTTTTGGTTTTTTTTTAAATTCTGCATTTTTTGTCCAGCTCAAATACTAAATGATAATATAAAGAAAACACACCAATCCTGGGATCTGAACCTTCTTGAAATTAAACTTTAAAGGCAATTAACCAAAGCACTCCTAAAGGCCCCATTGACAATACATAAATAAGCCTGTTGAGTACTTATGCCCACAGCTGTGATCACTCTTGTGCCTGCCTTGTTCCCCACCTTGGTCCTGCCTTACTCTAGCCTTGCTCCTGTCCTTCTCCAGTCTGCTCCTGCCCCATTACAGTCCTTCTCCAGTCTGCCCTGGCCCCGCTCCCTTATCCAGCTTCTGACTCTGACCATTGGCTCCAGTTACTGGCTTCTTACTCAGGATCTGGCCCCTGTCTCTGGTTATTGACTCTTGCTCTAACCCTTGGCTTGATTCCTGGTTCCTGACTCTAACTATGGCCTTTGGCTCTGGCATCTGGCTCTAAGCACTAGGTTAAATAAGGTGCTTTTTGTCTTTTATCATTTTATGCCATGGGAAAATACTTTTCACAAAGTGATCACTCCATATCCAAACTCTCAGTCCTTGTCCTCAAAGGATTATATGCATCTAATTATCTGTGAATTAAGGATAATAATGTTAAGAAGTAAAAAAAAATTAAATATAATGCCTTTATAATTTAGAGATTTATTCCACTGATTGCTATTATTTTAATTTAAAGGTTATGTTAAAGCCTGGGAAGATTGCACTGTTCATTAAATAGTGGCAAATCCAGCATCTTTTAAAAAGGGAATTTGAATATAAACCTCTCTTATTCCTACTAATAAAAGCTATAGGTCACATCATCAACTAGTATAAATCAGCATAGTTTAATTTAAGCCAATTAATCTATTTTTTTCTGTACAACAGCTGAGGATCTGGCCCTTCAATTCTGGTGAATGGGCCTGTTAAAACTATTACTTTCATTACTATGATTAAGGAATATTCAAAGTAAATTAACTTTTACCTTATTCCTATAACAGAATAGTAGAAAAGACTTATTATGGCTTGTAACTATGGCAGCTAATGTGGTGGGGTGGGGGAGCATCTAAGAATATTCCTTCTTCATATTAGAACTAAGTCCACACATTTTTCAGACTTTTTTTTTCCGAGACTATGAATGTTTAGATTTTTTAAATGTACCCCACAAAAAATATGGGCCTAATTCACCTATGATTCCATTCAAAACAGAGTCCTATTTCAGCCTATTATAGAAACAGACTTAAAAATGATGACCTTTTAAAAAACTATTCTTCTATGCCATTAGCAGGAACAAACCTTCCCTGATTAAATGAGTAGATATAGGAGATCTCTTCAGCATTTAGATTTACAGGTTCCCAGGACAGAAAGGATCATTGTAGTCATCTAGTCTGGCTTCTGGTATAACACAAGCCATAGAATTCCCCCCTACCCCAAATAATATTTCCTAGAGCACATCTTATTCTTAGTCAATAACCTGGGTGGATTCTTCTCTTGGAGCTATGCCAATTCATATATTCCCAGTTCCTTTGTGGATATGTTTTACTTATCAAACTCAGTCTTTATATATGAAATACATGCAATATAGACTGTCTTCAGCTTTCATCAGCAGAAGCTCCAATTCTGATTTCTCCACCTACCTTGGCCTTCATGATAACAAGATGTGACTTGATGGCCATTTCCTAGGAAAACTGAATTTAGGATTTATCAAAAGAAGAGAGAAACTCAAGCCTTACCTTTTTTTCACTCCTAATGATGACAACTTAATTACTTGCAAGATCTTAATGGAAATTTGTATTGTGCGTGAACTTACTTTTTAATTTAGCTATTTGTCTTATAAGTTTAAATTTGAGGTATGTCATATTACAGATTGGTGGAGTGGTAATTTAACAATAAGATCAGTCAGTTATACAAAGTGATCTTGGTCACTTGGTAAGCAGGCAGGGCTCATTTGAACAACATATGTTTTAATATATAGCCAAAGGCAAGGTCATACATGTTGGAACAAATAACATAGGTAACACAGATTGGGGTTTGTACCCTAGAATGTAGGACTTATGGATCATGGTAGATAACCAACTGAACACAAGCTCCCAGTGAGATACTGTGGCTAAGTGGGGTAATGTAATTTTAGGATACACAAGCAGGGGAATATTGAGTCAAAATAGGGATATGGTACTATCTCAGTATAAAACATTAGCAAAACCATAGTGGAATACTGTGTTCAGTTCTGGTGTCCATATTTTAAAAAGTATGTTGAGAAATTGGAAAGGATACAGAAAAGAGCTACAGGAATTATTCAGTTTCTGGAAAATCAGCATAAAGGTGAGAGACTAAAGAAGCTCAATCTATTTAGTTTATCCAAAGAAAAGTGAAGAGATGAAGCTAACAAATTCAAGCCAGAAATATTTGTAACAGTGAGGGGAGCAAATAATAGAAATAGCTTACCTACGGATGTGGTAGATTCTCTGTCACCTGAGATCTTTAAATGAGGATCGAATGTCTTTCTAAACGATATATTCTGTAGATCAACCATAAATTATGATTGAAGCAGGAATTACTGAGTGAAATTCTATGACCTGGGTTATATAGGAGGTCAGACTAGGTGATCGTAATGGTCATTTCTGGCCTTTAAAAAACTAGGAAAAGAATATGAAAAAATAAAATTATACAACACACAGACAAAAGATTTATCAATTCACTGCTTATTTTCAACAATCCACTGAAATTGATTGTGTCTGGAATGGAGCTGTTTTACAGCAATCTACAGCTGTGTATTCCAATTATTTTTGATGTAAGTCTTGCAGAAAGAACTCCAAATAATTCATGATTCAGTCTACCTGAATTTTTTTTAAAATGTACCTCTTGAGTAAATGTCATTCCAAAACAAAAGTGTTTTAATTCGTCTTGGAACCTAGTCTCTTCTTGAAGTCTTTGTTTTAAATAAAATTGCTCTATGTAATAAATAACAGTGATAAGAAGAGCACCACATTGTATGGCTTGTTCCCATTTTGCAGTTTTAAGTTATAGTACTTATTAATACTTAATAGTGATCACTAGCTATATTCCTCAAGCATGTTGTTACAAGCGTTGTGCAGTTTGTTGCAGATGGAATAACCTTTTGCAGCCCTTGCTATGGCATAGAAATGGAACAAACAGTTACCATCAAGGCAGTATGGAGCACATTAAAACAGTGGTGTTGTACCCATTTGCACCAGGGCTGAATTTAGTCCACAATGTCTATGGGCAATTGCATACAATACATGCAGAGTACAATTTTAGAATGAAACTTATAAAAAGTCAGGGGGAAAAAAAACTTGGATATAGCAAACTAACTCCTGCTTGCTTTGTTCAAATCAGTCAGTAAACTGAAATTAGTGAAGTAATTTATACATCAGAGCTAATTGGACTTTTTTCTCCACATGGACAATTTCAATGAAAGCAAAACTAAACCTAGAAAAGTTTCCTCTTTTCCAAAAGGGGCCTGAAGCATCATTGTTAGGTAGCTCAATAAAGATCTCCGCTCATTGGCCTTGTGTGGTAAAAACAAAGACGCTAATGAGGAGTTAGGATGCAAAGAATATTATAATGCCTTTATAAAAATCAATGATGCAGCTTCATCTGGAATACACTGTGAAGTACTAGTCACCCTCTGGCAAAATGGAAATTGTAGAATTAGAATGGTTTTAGCATTCATCTCTGAACATTATCAAGAACATGGAAAAGTTTGTATGTGAAGAGAGATTGAATAGACTGGCATTGTTTATCATAGAAAGGAAATGAAGGAGAAGGGATGTGATAAAAGTATATAAAATAATGAATGGTCTAGAAAAGGGAGATTGGGATTTTCTGTTCACTCTAATTCATAACACAGGAACAAGGGGACTATCAATGAAGGTGAAAGATAGGAAATTCAAAAGCCACAAAAGAATGTCAGGACCAGGATGTAGATGGCCTTACCTAGTGTTTAGAGCCAGAGGACAGGTACCAGAGACACAGGTGAAAGCCAGAATCAGGAACCGGGAATCAAACCAAAGGTTAGAGCTGAAGTCAATAATCGGAGACAGAGGTCAAAGCCTGAGTCAGAAACCAGTAATTGGAGCTAGTGGTCAGAACTGGACATCAGTAACTAGACCCAGTGGTCACAGCCAGAGACAGAAGCTGGGTGGGAACAGGGCTGGGGCAGACTGGAGCAGGTCCAGAAGGAGGCAGGTGCAGACTGAAACAGGACAGGAAAAAACATGAGTAAGGCAGGTCTAAGGCTGGGAACAAGGCAAGCATAACAGTGATCACAACTGCAGGCATAACCATTGAGCAGTCAGCTGCGTGCTGTTTCTGACCTTACATACAGACCTGTTGGCTATTTTCAGCCAGTTAGACAAGCCGATCAATCAGGCAATTCTGTTACAGCTCATTTGGGCTCATTAACATGACTTAGGGATGAACCAGCTAGCCCCAGGCTCAGCTGAGGGAACTCAACCACAGAATTCCTGAAAAGGGAAATATTTTTTCATACAGAGTGTGCTTTGACTGTGGTTTTCCACAGGCAATTGTTAAAGCTAAGAAATTAACAAGATTAAAAAGAGACTGGATATTTATATGAGTTTGTTTAGTCTGGAGAAAAGAAGACATGGGGGCACAAAGCAATCTTCAAGTATATAAAAAGGTTATATTAAAAAAGGAGGGTGATCAACTGTATTCCTTATTCATGGAGGGTAGGGAAGAAGTAATGGGTTTAAATTGCAGCAAGGGAGATTTAACATAGACTAATGCACTATAGTGAAGATGCACTATACTGATGGGACAGTACTCTCCATCAGCATAATTACTCCACATCCATGGAAAGCAGAAGCTATGTGGGCAGGAGACCATCACTTAATCCCATCTGCTGTGAAAAAGAACTGGTGTCAGGACACAAGTACTACTCATACTAAGAAGAGTATCAGATTATCTACAATAAATTTGATTATTATTTTTTACTTGTGTTTTGTTGTGTGTACACACCTCATTTATAATGTTTCTCAGAAGAAAACTTCGAAGTGAGACAGTCAGCAAACAGTTCTCTTAAAAGAAGTGTAACAACCACATTTCAGATGAGCTGAATTACCACAGATTTCCATCATTACAAATGATATCTCTAAATATCTGCTTTATTACAGTCCCTCTTGTTTCAACATTATTTTATCTGTGTCTCAACCAGGTGTTTCAAATAACTATGATGATATTCCGTGGCAATGCTAATTAGAAGTTTTTATTCTCTGTATTTATCCCAAGGTAAATATCTGCTTTCTACGATTTGAATATGAAAGTAATAAATTAAATTCAATATGAAATTGCCTACTGGCCACAGCTGTCTGAATAGTAAAGTACTCAGTTTAAAATGTTAGCCCTTTTTCCTATAATATTGTAATTTCAATTGTACTGTTTCTAATAGTACTAAGTGAAGATAAAAGCTCTGTAACCTATTCTTTTATTATCTATCTTAGTTACTTATATGTCCCTGTAAGGAGGTGCCCTGGCTCCCCGCCGCGCCTGAGGGGGACGAGCCAGAGCAGGCGCCTCAGTGGGCGGAGTCAGCACGGCCTGTCCCCGCCCCCCAGAAGTCAAGGGGAGGGACAGGAAGTATAAAAGCCCGGCCCCAGCACTCAGTTGGGTGCAGGCTGCCGGAGAGGACAGACGCTGGTGCCCGAGCTCCCGTGGGGCCGGACCTGCCTCGCGCCCACTACCCAGAGGAACGCTGGCCAGACCTGCCCCACGCCCACTACCCAGAGGAGCACTGGCCGGACTTGCCTCAGACCCGGTACCCGGAGGAACGTCGGCCTGAGCTGCTGTGTGCCCGATACCCCGAGGAGTGGCCTGAGCTTCCCCACGACCGGTACCCGGAGGAGCCCATGGTCTGGGACCCCCCAGACGACGCTGGCAAGGACCAGGTACCCAGACAGGGGGAGGTTGGAAGTAGCCCGGGGATAGCCGACCCTGGTTCGGCTCCTGAAGAGCCCGAACCCATGTCAGTGTGTTGCGGCCAGGATCCCCACTGACCGCAGCGGGTCTTGACCGCTGCTAGGGCCCCGGGCTGGAATGCAGTGGAGTGGGAGGGCCTGCATTCCCCCTGCCACCAGTAACCGGGTGGCAGACTCCCCCTCTTCCTGCCTATTTCCACTGCTCTGCCCTGACCCAGAGGGCCAGAGCTAAACTAGACTTGTGTTTGGTGCCCCGCCCGAACCAAGGGCTGGGCCCTGTTGACTTTGCCACTGCTCTGTCCCGACCCAGAGGCCAGAGCTAAACTAGACTTGTGTTTGGTGCCCTGCCCGAACCAAGGGCTGGGCCCCGTTGACTTTGCCACTGCTCTGCCCTGACCCAAAGGCCCAGAGCTAATTAGACTTGTGGTTGGTGCCCCGCCCGAGCCAAGGGCCCGGGCTGATATTGTGTTTGCTCAGCCCCTGCTAGGGCCTGAGCCTGAACTATTGCTGCCCGGCCTGTCCAAGGGCCTGGGCTTATTGACTTTGAGAGCCCCGACCCCGGTTAGAGGGCCAGGGCTCTACCCTGTTTACAGACCCGGTACCCAACTCAACACTTGGCGAGGGCTAAACCTACCTGGACTGCAGCGCGTAAGGAGGCGCCCTGGCTCCCCGCCGCGCCTGAGGGGGATGAGCCCCGACACAACCGGCATACAGTCCCACATTTTTGTAGTATCTGAGTGCCACATAATCTTTAACATGTTTATCCTCAATATTCCTGTCAAGTGGGGAAGTGCTATTATCCCAGTTTTAAAGATGGAAACCTGAGGTGCAAAGAGACAAAAGGCCCAGATCCTCAAAAAAGTGTCTGAATACCTGTGAGGCTCTGGGCCTAAGTGATTTGCATAAGGTCCCACAAGAAATCTATGGTGGAGCAGAAATAGTATATTATGCTATTGTGTGCATACTAGTGTGTGGCGGTCCACCTGTGCAATTATCACAGTTGTGCACAGAGCTACCACAAATAGGCTTACAAATCAGATATTTATGCAACAGATGGTATTGTGTCACATAATTGGGCATAAGCATATGTAAATTTTTACATGCAAATGTTTGATTGTGTGTGCAGTTGCCTAATTTTCATTTGTAACTACTGCATGAAGTTCCACACAGATTATACAAAAGGCCTTGGGTCTTAATTTTGGGAAAATCAGACATTTGTATTTATTACTCCCTTCCACAGAAGTACAGCCTCTAGAAATAGTATGTCAGATATTCATTATGACATTGCTTATCTTTGTGCTTTGTGAGTAGTCCCATTATCTATTTAATTAGATTGCATTCAGTACATAAGTTAATCATGTGCTTAATTTTTTGCAGGATCGGGTCCTATATTGTGATAAGGTAGCCTCAATTAAACAAGGGTACGGAGTAGTTTCTAATTCCTACAGTATCTTTTTTAGAAGGGATTTGTTTTACATATTCTATCTTTGTTAAACAGGAGTCATATACAGACACATCTTAAGCTTATTGAGTAAATCTTAAATATTTCCCAGTTGAAGGTATTTGAAGGAAAAGGATCCCATATATTTGAGTATTTTGCCTATGTAACATATATCTGGATCAGTAGTTTCCAGAAGTGGTCAGAACAATTTCAAAGGGAGTGCAAGAAATGCCTAGGTGGGTACCATGATGACCTTGCTTGGCAAATGGTAGTAACTGAAAGAGAACCTGGATTAGAAAGCCAAAGTCTCATACGCATAGTTACATTTTATAGATTTAATTACTTCAGTTGATATACAAACATGCTAATTCTCAAATATGCAGTAAAATCTATGAGTACTCATACATGTCCTACCAATATAAGCTTGTCAAGTCAGAATCTAAATTGGTGTAAATCTACATACTGCTATCTGGCCTGCTTATTCGCATAATCAAATATTTTAAACAACAAAAATAAGCAAAAGAAAACCTTATAATAAGAACAACTGTTCAAAAAGAGGTTGAATTCCACTGAAGGCAGGAAAATTAAACTAAAATGCCCCTCAGTTTGGTGTCTCATCAGTGAAATATACATCCACCAAACACAAAGAACCACATATATTACAAATTCTCATTTAGTCATCAACTACGATTCAAAAAAAAAGTTGCAACCTTAACTATCAGTGAATTCCAAGTTAAAAGGATAAGAAAAAGGATTCATAAAGTAGTTCAAATGTGTGGTTAGAGTTCTGCATGTCTCAATGATCCACTATACATTGCATGGGTCCTGCAATGAAATTGCCACTTCTTTCCATTAGTGATATTATCAGTGATGAAAGTTGGATTACAATGAACTTCTTCAACAATATCCTTGGTTAAATAAACATCAGGAACAGCAGGGTTTCTCAAACAGAGGTTGCCACTTGTGTAGGGCAAGCCCCTGGCAGGCTGAGCCGGTGTGTTTACCTGCCCCGTCCACAGGTCCAGCCTATCGCAGCTCCCAGTGGCCACGGATTGCTGCTCCGGGCCAATGGGAGCTTCTGGAAGCGGCACGGGCTGAGGGACATACTGGCCGCTGCTTTCTGCAACTCCCATTGGCCCAGAGCAGTGATCCGCGGCCAGTGAGAGCTGCGATCGGCCGGACCTGCGGATGGGGCAGGTAAACACATCATCCCGGCTCGCCAGCAGCTTTCCCTACACAAGTAGCGTCCCCTGTTTGAGAAACCCTGTAGTAGAAGATCTTTTTGAGTGAACTCACATATGGCACCTAATATTTCATCATTCCCAGTGGATATATGACAGGACTTTTCTGATAGGTTACATAATTCAAATCTACTTTTTATGGTGGTCAGCTCCTGTGGAGCTCATTGGGAGTGCTGGGTGCTCATCTCCTCTGAAAACCAGGCTAAAGGCTTTTAAATTTTCTAGTGATTAGATTATGTTGTAAGTATCTCATAGATAATAAGCTATGAATAACATTGAATAAGGACTTTGAGCCAGGTACTGAGTTGCTGTAAATCAGCATAGCTACATTGATTTACATTGTCTGAGGACCTGGCTCTTTGAGAGAGTAAAAGACACTGCAGACTCCTCTTGGATCCAGGTTGAGGAATAGCATCTGCATGGCACTTAGAGTTTTAGTTTTCAAGGTCAATATTTTGTCTTGTGCCTAAAAGACTTTCATGTTGGGCCCAATAATTCCAGGTCCTTCTTACTTGCTCAACTGACCCGACATTCATCATGTTGTTCCAGAAAACAATCTGTCAATCCTTCTCATGTAGGTGACAAAATGGAGGTAAGAAAATAATCTAGAGTTGCCAATAATATCAGCAAATTGAATGAATATAACCAGCTGCTTAACATGGCTAGAATCACAAATATGACCTTTGTTTTTCAGCTCAAGATTAATACTGTCTTCCAAGTTCTGATGCACTGAAAGCTGAGCGTAAATATAAAATTGCATAGAATTATTATTAGTTTGAACTATGCTTATATTGTTGTTGATGGTAAAATGCTTATATTGTTTCAATTTAAGAGTTTACACAGGTCTTAGGGCCAGTTTCAGAAGTACATTATGATGATGCAAAGAAGCTATAAACCTGATTTAACCAGCCAGTTAACAGAGTTTATGGCTTCTTTGTGTTGTTCAAGTGTCACAGAGCAGCCAAAGGGCACTTGCAAACTTGGCCGTTATTCTTATATAATTTTGGATTCACATAAAACACTGGGATTCAGTAAGATGAAGACGCTATCTACAATTGAGGCAAAGCAAACCATAAAAATTAGATATCAGTTTAGATGAACTTCTATCAGAGAGCACAATGTCACACATACTAATTAAATGTAGGGATATTGTACTTCAAGCATCTTCCCTACATGGCATTTTGCTGAACACTGATGGTATGCATAAAATCTGTTTTGGGAGAAGGATAGGAAGCAATATGTATTGAGATTCAGACAGATAACAGGTGGAAAATTAGACAGATTTCAGACTCAAACCTGAAAATCAAGCAGTTCAAACTTCTATATAATATATATCGGAAATCTGTGAAAATGCATCCTTTGTATCTCTGGATATATGAATATTACATATAATGTGTGTGTGTGTTTAATTTATATAGGGGGCCATGTGATAAAGACATGAAGACAATGTTTTCAATTTTCAGACATGACTAGTGTTTTGGGATATATCCATTTTTGAGCATCCAGTTGGAGACACCTTAAAAAGGCCTGATATTTCATAGGATGGGTGCTCAGAAAGTGCTAAGTTCTATGGCATCTCACATTTGATGTCCAAAATATCACTGCTCACTTTTCCAAAGTTAGGCCATCAAGATTAAAGTATATTATCGTAAATTCCCTTGAATTGCTTGACCATAAATCATAGTACCAGATTCACCCATATACACCAATTTCAGTGAGAGGTTAGACTGAATCTAAAAGCTCTTTTTAAAAAAGCCATTCAATGTGGGTTTATACTGAAATAAATATAAAGAAGGTATGTAATCCTTTATATTGATTTTATACTACAACTAACACTGAAATGGCAGTTTCAGGTCTGAAGATTTATAAAAACCTGCCAATCATTCAATTAGAAATTTGGATGTTCCAGGGTCCTGGGTTGTAGCATGATTTTTCCCTGAGATCAGGGGGGAAAAAACCCACACACAAGCTATTTTGGAGCACTGTAAGAGATTTGTTAATATATGCTGAGATTTGTGCACCTGAATTTTAAAAAGAGAGAAGAAATCAATTAGCAACATATGTTTTGTTTTGTTTTTTTGTCACAGGAAGATATAAAAGTTTAAACAGAGCATAAACTCTTTGACATTGACGTATACTGTTTGAAGACAGCTGTAGATTTTTTACGACATGGCTAGAAGGACAGGAAACTCCACTGAGTGATTTATTGGCTGTCTGCCATTCTCTGAATAGCTGCCTGTCAATGCCGCATGTGGCATTTTTCAGATAGCAGGCTCTTTCAAGCAAGTCCATCCAGGTAGCAGACATTGAGAGAGAGAGACAGAGAGAGAAAAAAGTGCTTTTATTATTGCTCAAAAACATTTATTTTAAAAGGTTAAAAATGAATGGTCCCAGAAAGCTTTCCTGTGATTAGCATAACAGGGCTGGTTTCATAGTCTTGCAAAACACAGGAGACTGTTCTTTAGAATTAAAAAGGTTTCCATTACTCTGTAGATAAGGACTTTCCCAAGCCTGGTTAGGTTTAGAATTCTTTTCTTTATTTTTTTTAAAATGATCGAATCCCTGTTAGGTTCCAGCAACTAGCTAGCAGACCCTAATGACACAGACAGGCTGGGATCTGCAAAAAAACCTCATCTGATTTGGGATAACTAGAAATGTCAGAGCTAATTCTCAGAACACGTTTTAAGATGTTCCTAGACCTTTTCTTGAGAGAAATAGTCTTGACATCGCAAACTGATCTCTAGGAATGAAAGATTGTTCCTGATTTTCCTGAACTCCATAAAGTCCTTGCCCCATAGCTGCCCAGTGCTGGCCTTTGAAACCCATAGCCACAAATCCCACCATTTTGGGGAGGACCTCGTTTCACCGCTGTGAAGGCAGCCTGCCACTGATGGCAGTAAGGCCACTGTGATTTCCCCCGACCCCCAGCCAACTGCTTGCTAACCATGAGACCTTTTGCCAAAAGCAGTGAGTCAGGCCTGGTCTACACTACGCGTTTAAACCAATTTTAGCAGCATTAAAACCGATTTAACACCGCACCTGTCCGCACTATGAGTCCCTTTATATTGATATAAAGAGCTCTTTAATTCGGTTTTGTACTCCTCCCCAACGAGAAGAGTAGCGCTAAAATCGGTATTACCATATCGGATTAGGGTTAGTGTGGCCGCAAATCAATGGTATTGGCCTCCGGGCGGTATCCCACAGTGCACCATTGTGACCGCTCTGGACAGCAATCTGAACTCGGATGCAGTGGCTAGGTAGACAGGAAAAGCCCCGCGAACTTTTGAATTTCATTTCCTGTTTGCCCAGCGTGGAGCTCTGATCAGCACGGGTGGCGCTGCAGTCCCAAATCCAAAAAGAGCTCCAGCATGGTCCGTACGGGAGATACTGGATCTGATCGCTGTATGTGGAGACAAATCTGTTCTATCAGAGCTCCATTACAGAAGACGAAATGCCAAAGCGTTTGAAAAAAATCTCCAAGCTACACAGTGCTGCATGACAGGTGTAACGGAAAGCCAAAGAATCAAATGGATGCTCATGGAGGGAGGGAGGGGGTACTGAGGACTCCAGCTATCCCACAGTCCACAGCAGTCTCCGAAAAATATTTGCATTCTTGGCTGAGCTCCCAATGCCTGTAGGTTCAAACACATTGTCCAGCGTGGTTCAGCGTATAGCTCGTCAATTTACTCCCTCCCCCCCCCACGTGAAAGAAAAGGGAAAGAAATCATTTCTTGACTTTTTTTAATGTCACTCTATGTGTACTGAATGCTGCTGGTAGACGTGATGCCGCGGCAGTAAAGAGCAGTATCCGCTCCTCTTCCCTCCCTGGTGACAGACCGTACAATATGCTTGATAGCTCCTGGCTGGCCTCAGGTGAGGCTGGCCGGGGGCGCCTGGGTAAAAATAGGAATGATTCCCAGTAGATGGTACAGAACGTCTGGTAACCGTGTTCATCAAAGCAATTGGGGGCTGAGCTCCATCAGCCCCCCCCTTTCATATGTAAACAAAAGATTCTGTACTGCCTGGACTATCATAGCAGCACGATGCTGGGCTCCTCTCCCCCACACCGCTTAATGTCCTGCCTGGACTATCATAGCAGCTGGAGGCTGCCTCCCCTTCATTTTATCTCACTAACAAGTCACTGTTTCTTATTCCTGCATTCTTTATAATCTCATGACACATATGGGGGGACACTGCCACAGTAGCCCAGGAAGGTTGGGGGAGGATGGAAGCAACGAGTGGGGTTGTTGCAGGGGCACCCCCCGTGAATGGCATGCAGCTCATCATTTCTGCAGGATCTGACACGGAGCGGCTGTGCTCTCTGGTTCTCTGATACACTGGTTCTCTAGTACACTTGCCCCATATTCTAGGCAGGACTGACTCTATTTTTACATACCATAAAGGAGGGATTGACTCAAGGAGTCATTCCCATTTTTGCCTTTGTGCCCCTGGCCGACCTCAGCCAGGGGCACCCATAATAGCAGCAGACGGTATAGAACGACAGATAACCGTCATCTCATTGCCAATTTACAATGGCAGCAGACCCTACAGAATGACTGATAACCATCTCTGCTATCATGCAAAAGCAAATGAATGCTGCTGTTTAGCGCTGCAGTATCGCCTCTGTTAGCGGCATCTAGTACACATACGGTGACAGTGACAAAAGGCAAAACAGGCTTCATGGTTGCCATGCTATGGCGTCTGCCAGGGCAATCCAGGGAAAAAGGGCTCGATATGATTGTCTGCCGTTGCTTTCCCGAAGGAAGGAATGACTGACGACATTTATCCAGAACCACCCGCGACAATGATTTTTGCCCCATCAGGCACTGGGATCTCAACCCAGAATTCCAAGGGGCTGGGGAGACTGCGGGAACTATAGGATAGCTACGGAATATCTACCCACAGTGCAACGCTCCGGAAATCAACGCTAGCCTCGGACCATGGACGCACACTGCCGAATTAATGTGCTTAATGTGGCCACGTGCACTCGACTTTATACAATCTGTTTTACAAAACTGGTTTATGTAAAATCAGAATAATCTCGTAGTGTAGACGTACCCTCAGTGTATGAGGCAACACAGTCTATGAACTAACAATGAGTCATGCCTGCATTCTCATCCCAGTTCTGATTCTATTAGTGGCCTTGGTTAAGTCACTTTACCTTTCTGGCACAGATTTACACTTTGTAAAATGGGGATAATATTTATGTACACAGGGGCTGTGATTATTATTTCAAAAGGGCTAGATCTAAAGTAAACAAAATATAAATCCCTCTACTCCTCCAAATCCCATCCTCGAGACCCAATTCTGTTACAATGACTATTGATAATCTGCCAAAGCTAGATTAAGAATGGCTAGTGGGCAGATGGGAATAACTGCCATTTTATTTAATAATTATAAAAGAAATGTATATAAAATTGTTTGCATTTGATTGTATGCCTTTACTGGCAGACGTCATATGTTACATTTCTTCTTAGAACACTTAGAACATGTGTTAGACCCTGCATTTCATAAGAGAAAATGAAGATTTCCTGGACAGACGTCAGGATATACTTCTACGGGCACAACGTCCTGAAGAATTGGAGCACGCTGTGCAGAGGGGAGAGAGGGACTGTGAAGAAATTTGGCAGCATGTGACCTCCAGAAGAAGAAAGAGGAGCGTCCATGTACCAGCAATGGAGATACAGATGAGCAACTGTTTTC
Source organism: Gopherus flavomarginatus (assembly GCF_025201925.1). Lineage (NCBI taxonomy): Eukaryota > Metazoa > Chordata > Testudines > Testudinidae > Gopherus > Gopherus flavomarginatus. The sequence continues at coordinate 146,160,550 of NC_066618.1, read as the reverse complement.
ATGTTCTTTCCACAGGTACTAATGCGGAGAGTGGACTAGATGGTATATCTGAGAGAAGAGAGCAGAAGAAGACTCCACCGATTTGAAGGCATGAGATGCACTGTCCTAGGGATGAGGGTTCCACGACCACTGCTCCCAAGAGAAGGAGGAAGGTGGTAATGGTTGGGGACTCCCTCTTTAGGGGGACTGAGTCATCTATCTGCAGCCCCAACTGAAAAAACCGAGAGGTCTGCTGCTTGCTAGGAGCTAGGATTCGTGATGTAGAGACTGATGAGACTCATCAAGCCCTCGGATCGCTACCCCTTCCTGCTTCTCCAAGTGAGCACCAATGGTACTGCCAAGAATGACCTTGAGTGGAACACTGCAGATTATGTGGCTCTAGGAAGAAGGATAAAGGAGTTTGAGGTGCAAGTGATGCTCTCATCCATCCTCCCTGTGCAGGGAAAAGGCCTGGGTAGGGATCATCGAATTGTGGAAGTCAATGAATGGCTACACAGGTGAAGTCGGAGAGAAGGCTTTGGATTCTTCAACCATGGGATGGTGCTCCAAGAAGGAGGAGTGCTAGGCAGAGACGGGCTCCATCTAACGGAGAGAGGGAAGAGCATCTTTGCAAGCAGGCTGGCTAACTTAGAGAGGACGGCTTTAAACTAGGTTCACCGGGGGAAGGAGACCAAAGCCCTGAGGTAAGTGGGGAAATGGGATCCCGGGAGGAAGCACAAGCAGGAGAGTGCAAGAGGGGAGGACTCCTGTCTCAGACTGAGAAAGCGGGACAATCAGCGAGTTATCTTAAGTGCCTATACACAAATGCAAGAAGCATGGGAAACAAGCAGGGAGAACTGGAAGTCCTGGCACAGTCAAGGAACTATGATGTGATTGGAATAACAGAGACTTGGTGGGATAACTCACATGACTGGATGGATGGATATAAACTGTTCAGGAAGGACAGGCAGGGCAGAAAAGGTGAGGGAGTTGCACTATATGTAAGAGAGCAGTATGACTGCTCAGAGCTCTGGTATGAAACTGCAGAAAAACCTGAGAGTCTCTGGATTAAGTTTAGAAGTGTGAGCAACAAGGGTGATGTCATGGTGGGAGTCTGCTATAAATCATCAGATTAGGGGGATGAAGTGGACGAGGCTTTCTTCCGGCAACTAGCGAAATTACTAGATCGCAGGCCCTGGTTCTCATGGGAGATTTTAATCACCCTGATATCTGCTGGGAGAGCAATACAGCGGTGCACAGACAATCCAGGAAGTTTTTGGAAAGTTTAGGGGACAATTTCCTGGTCCAAGTGCTGAAGGAACCAATTACGGGCAGAGTTCTTCTTGACCTGCTGCTCACAAACAGAGAAGAATTTGTAGGAGAAGCAAAAGTGGATGGGAACCTGGGAAGCAGTGACCATGAGATGGTCGAGTTCAGGTTCCTGAAACGAGGAAGAAAGGAGAGCAGCAGAAAACAGACCCTGGACTTCAGAAAAGCAGACTTTGACTCCCTCAGGGAGCTGATGGGCAGGATCCCCTAGGAAAATAACATGAGGGGGAAAGGAGTCCAGGAGACCTGGCTGTATTTTGAAGAACTCTTATTGAGGTTGCAGGAAAAAAAATCTCGATGTGTAGGAAGAATAGTAAATATGGCAGGTGACCAGCTTGGCTTAACAGTGAAATCCTTGCTGATCTTAAATGCAAAAAAGAAGCTTACAAGAAGTGGAAAATTGGACAAATGACCAGGGAGGAGTATAAAAATAATGCTCAGGCATGCAGGAGTGAAATCAGGAAGGCCAAATAACACTAGGAGTTGCAGCTAGCAAGAGATGTTAAGAGTAACAAGAAGGGTTTCTTCAGGTATGTTAGCAACAAGAAGAAAGTCAAGGAAAGTGTGGGCCCCTTACTGAATGAGGGAGGCAACCTAGTGACAGAGGATGTGCAAAAAGCTAATGTACTCAATGATTTTTTTGCCTCTGTCTTCACAAACAAGGTCAGCTCCCAGACTGCTGCACTAGGCAGCACAGTATGGGGTGAAGGTGACCAGCCCTCTGTGGAGAAAAAAGTGGTTCAGGATTACTTAGAAAAACTGGATGAGCACAAGTCCATGGGGCCAGATGCACTGCATCCAAGGGAGCTAAAGGAGTTGGCGGATGTGATTGCTGAGCCATTGGCCATTATCTTTGAAAAATCATGGCAAATGGGGGAGGTCCCGGATGACTGGAAAAAGGCTAATGTAGTGCCCATCTTTAAAAAAGGGAAGAAGGAGGATCCAGGAAACTACAGGCCAGTCAGCCTCACCTCAGTCCCTGGAAAAATCATGGAGCAGGCCCTCAAGGAATCAATTCTGAAGCACTTAGAAGAGAGGAAAGTGAACAGGAACAGTCAGCATGGATTCACCAAGGGCAAGTCATGCCTGACTAACCTAATTACCTTCTATGAGGAAATAACTGTGTCTGTGGATGAGGGGAAAGCAGTGGATGTGTTATTCTTTGATTTTAGCAAAGCTTTTGACACGGTCTCCCACAGTATTCTTGCCGGCAAGTTAAAGAAGTATGGGCTAGATGAATGGACTATAAGGTGGATAGAAAGCTGGCTAGATCGTCAGTCTCAACGGGTAGTGATCAACAGCTCCATGTCTAGTTGACAGCCGGTTTCAAGCAGAGTGCCCCAAGGGTCGGTCCTGGGGCCGGTTTTGTTCCATATCTTCATTAATGACCTGGAAGATGGCATGAACTGCACTCTCAGCAAGTTTGCAGATGACACTAAAGTAGGAGGAGTGGTAGATATGCTGGAGGGTAGGGATAGGATACAGAGCGACCTAGACAAATTAGAGGACTGGGCCAAAAGAAACCTGATGAAGTTCAACAAGGACAAGTGCAGAGTCCTACACTTAGGACAGAAGAATCCCATGCACTGCTACAGACTAGGGACCGAATGGCTAGGAAGCAGTTCTGCAGAAAAGGACCTAGTGGTTACAGTGGATGAGAAGCTGGATATGAGTCAACAGTGTGCCCTTGTTGCCAAGAAGGCTAACGGCATTTTGGGCTGTGTAAGTAGGGGCATTGCCAGCAGATAGAGGGACGTGATCATTCCCCTCTATTCAACATTGGTGATGCCTCAGATGGAGTACTGTGTCCAGTTTTGGGCCTCACACTACAAGAAGGATGTGGAAAACTTGGAAAGAGTCCAGCAGAGGGCAACGAAAACTGTTAGGGGGCTGGAGCACATGACTTATGAGGAGAGGCTGAGGGAACTGGGATTGTTTAGTCTGTAGAAGAGAAGAATGAGGGGGGATTTGGTAGGTGCTTTCAACTACCTGAAAGGGAGTTCCAAAGAGGATGGATCTAGACTGTTCTCAGTGGTACCTGATGACAGACCAAGGAGTAATGGTCTCAAGTTGCAGTGGGGGAGGTTTAGGTTGGATATTAGGAAAAACTTTTTCACTAGGAGGGTGGTGAAGTACTGGAATGGGTTACCTATGGTGGAATCTCCTTCCTTACAGGTTTTTAAGGTCAGGATTGATAAAACCCTGGCTGGGATAATTTAGTTGGGAATTGGTCCTGCTTTGAGCAGGGATTTGGACTAGATGACCTCCTGAGGTCCCTTCCAACCCTTATTTTCTATGATTCTATGCTGAGAGACTGTGTCTATGACATCATATATATTTGTGTAATATCTAGTATGATAAGACCCTAACCCAGATTTGGCTGCGTGGTATGGGGGGACAAACCTGTGACATCACTACTGCCCTTTATTGGTGCTTCCATTAAGGGAAATTATCTGACTATAAAGGGGATGTTAGGATACGCCCCAAGAGAGGCAGTGTGATGTAAAGGATAAGGCAATGTACTAGGAGTCAAAAGCACTGGGTTTTAGTCCCAGTTTTTTCAATGACCTTGGACAAGTCACTGCTGTTTTCCCTCTCATTCTTTGTCAGCCTTGTCTATTTAGGCAGTAAGCTTTTTGCAGGAGTGATTATCTCTCATGAATTGGTACAGTGTTGAGTACAAAGGAGCATGGTGTCAGTTCTAGCTTCAAGGTGCTTCTGAAATATAAATAAGGCTCTTATGAAAGGTATGTGCCTAGACAATTAGCATGGAAATGATTACATTATCATTACTGTTTTTTTTAATCTTATAATTAAAAATTAGACAAAGGTAGAGATGTAAGTATGTATAGTTAAATAAAAGTAGAAGCAGAGATTATAAAATGCACCCACATACACACAAAACCGTGAAAGAAAGAATAGAGAGAGGACTTACCCAAAACCTAAGAAATAAAATAAGAATTAACTACAGGCAGAGGCATTTTTATAAAAAGACACCCTCTGCCCCAAACTTTTAATTGAATCAAAAATCAACAATTCGTGCTTTATCTACCCTATATATCTGCATGATTTTATCACTGTTACCTTCATCCGTGCTCTTTTTCTCTCAACCTATTTTCAAATTTAGGTCCCAATCGTATTCCCAAACGTGCATAAATGATCACGAGTTTGCAGGCTCTTAAAACTTTTCAGGGCAAGGTACATCCTGTTCATATTGCCTAACACAATGGGCGCTGATCCTGATCTGAAACCTTAAGGTACTGCCATCCTACAGAGATCAAAATTTAAACAATTAAGTTTCCCTCTGAAGCAGAGAAGGAGCCTGATAGTTGCCAGATTGCAGATTAATATAGTCTTTACTGATAATATCGCTAAACAGGGAAGCAGCTATATTCTTCACCAGTTATAGTTTCTGAATAGTCTTCAATTTGTATCACCAAGTAGGGCATGATTCAGTCCAGAAGTCACTGGGGAAAGGTCCAGATCGAAGAAAAATGTTTTCAGATGTCTAAGTAGATTCCGACAGAGATGGCATTCTTGGCCACTAAGGCCAACTGCAGTGCCAGGAGCGGCAAGAAATCCAGAAAAATACCCAGATTTCAAAACTTTAGCAAAATAATCCAGTCTAGATTATCTTTTGCTTGGTTTCATACCATAAAATGCCAGTTTTGCTTATTCATGAATTGTATGTCCTTGTATTTATGTCTGTAAAATATACATAGGCTGTTTTGTTTCTCCTCCAGTATTCACTGATTAGTGCATCTATGCACATTTAAGGGTAGTGGGTTTTTTTTTAAAAACAAAAAACAAAATCTTTCCTTCTAAATTAATTTGCACAGCCCCCTTAATCAATTGCTCCCCTCGGCATTCCTTCTAATTTGTCTTTGTGCTACTGAGTGACCAAAAACTCCATATGGATCACCAGAGTTTCATGAACAGGGATCTCCCTTGGATCCATTACAGTGACTCTCTGAATAACAACCTTAAATAATACAGTATTAGCTTCTTTGTGCTGCAAGCTCACATGTCATTTACCTTCCATTATCAACACAAACTCTTGGGGTGTAATTGCTGACATTATCCATAAGGAAGCATGTGCTCCCACAATGCATGAAAGAAGTTGCTACATGGATGAAACATGGGAACAGATTCCTGAAGACCTGGGATCAGTTTCCCATGATACAAAACATTTTAGCAGAAGTTAGAGATTATAGGAATTTTGCTATTTTGGGACTGGTTTTTGCAGATTCTCGACCTGAATTTGTCTAATAACCCACAACTAATACTGAACTTAGAATTTCAACATCTGCAAAAGGCTCTGACAAAAACATGATTCAAAACTTAAAATGGGCTTAGAAAAAGTATATGGTTTGATTCTCTGAGATGGCCTATGCTGGGTTCAGACCCAACCTGAGTTAGATCAGCCTAGGGCTCATGTGCTAGTTGAGAAACAAGAAAGAGGAGTTCCACCCTGCCTATTCCATGCTGCCTCTCTCCTCATCTATGTCCCATATCCTGAAGTGGGACTGAGAGTGGCTGGTACATGTTCTGGCTCTAATGATTACCTGCTCTAAGAGAAGTTTCCAATTGGCCAATAATGGACAAAATCCAATTCCTTGGTCCCACCTGAGAGGTGTAGACAGGGGCAGCTCCAGGCACCAGCACGCCAAGTACATGCTCGGGGTGGCAAGCCACTGGGGGCGCTCTGCCAGTCGCCATGAGGGCAGCAGACAGGCTGCCTTTGGCAGCTTGCCTGCGGAGGGTCCGCTGGTCCTGCGGCTTTGGTGGACCTCCAGCAGGCGTCCACCGAAGCCACGGGACCAGCAGACCCTCCGCTGGCATGCCTGTAGGAGGTCCGCCGAAGCCTTGGACCAGCAGATCCTCTGCAGGCAAGCTGCCAAAGGCAGTCTGCCTACCATGCTTGGGACGGCAAAATGCCTAGAGCCGCCACTGGGTGTAGACTGGATTTGAGAATCATCTGGCCCTAAATAACTTGCCTGATGTCATACAGGAATTATGTGGAACAGTTAGGGCAGTGTTTATCAAACTGGGGCCACTGCTTTTGTAAGAAAAGCCCATGGCGGGCCAGGCCGGTTTGTTTACCTCCCCCGTCCGCAGGTCTGGCCGATCATGGATCCCATTGGCTGCAGTTCACCGCTCCAGGCCAATGGGGCTGCTGGAAGCTGTGCGGGCTCAGGGACTTACTGGTTGCTGCTTCCAGCAGCTCCCATTGGCCTGGAGCAGCAAACCTCAGCCAGTGAGAGCCGCAATCAGCTGGACCTGCAGACGGGGCAGGTAAACAAACCGACCCAGCCCGCCAGGGGCTTTCCCTACACAAGCTGCAGCCCAGTTTGAGAAACATTGAGTTAGGGTCTCATGCATACCATTTCTTTAGCCACCAGACTATCCTTCTAAACATATCGGTGCTCATGAATTTTAGAAAAATTACCTACATGACTGTAATTCAAAGGCATTTGAGGCATTGTCTCAAAACTAGGTGACTGGGCAACAAAATGGCAGATGAAATTCAAGGCTGATAAATGCAAAGTAATGCACATTGAAAAACACAATCCCAACTATACATATAAAATGATGGGATCTAAATTAGCTGTTACCACTCAAGAAAGAGATCTTGGAGTGATTGTGGATAGTTCTCTGAAGATATCCACTCAATGTGCAGCGGCAGTCAAAAAAGCGAACAGAATGTTGGGAATCATTAAGAAAGGGATAGGTATAAGACAGAAAATATCATATTGCCTCTATATAAATCCATGCTATACCCACATCTTGAATACTGTGTGCAGATGTGGTTACCTCATCTCAAAAAAGATATAATGGACTGGAAAAAGGTTTAGAAAGGGGCAACAAAAATGATTAGGGTATGGAATGGCTGCCATATGAGGAGAGATTAATAAGACTGGGACTTTTCAGCTTGGAAAAGAGACAGCTAAGGGAGGATATGATAGAGGTCTATATAATCATGACTGGTTTGGAGAAAGTAAATAAAGAAGTTTTATTTACTCCTCATAACACAAGTACTAGGTGCCTTCAAATGAAATTAATAGGCAACAGGTTTAGAACAAACAAAAGGAAGTATTTTTTTTCACATAAGATGCAATCAACCTGTGGAACTCCTTGCCAGAGGATGTTATGAAGGCCAAGACTATAACAGGGCTCAAAAAAGAACTAGATAAATTCATGGAGCATAGGTCCATCAATGGCTATTAGCCAGGATGTGCAGCTATAGTGTCCCTAGTCTCTATTTGCCAGAAGCTGGGAATGGGCAGTAGGGGATGGATCACTTGATGATTACCTGTTCTGTTCATTCCCTCTGGGACACCTGGCATTGGCCGCTGTCAGAAGACAGGATACTGGGCTAGACAGACCTTTGGTATAACTCAGTATGGCATTTCTTATGTTCTTATGTTCATTTGGCTACAGACCTTTGTTAAAAAATTAAGCAGACATTGTATTGTACTGTATTGTATTGTTCAAGACCATTGCAAGGAAGTGGAGCAATGCTCTGTGTATAGTAAGTATGTCCAGTTCAGGAGACTTCTATATATGGAGAAGAGGGGAAGACGATCTTATCTTGCTATGAATGAATTATTCACAATAAAACTCAGGTCTGGGAATTCCAGAGACAGGAAAAACACAGAATGAAAATCACACATATGAAGAAAATAAGTTTTAAGATTTGCAAAGTCTTGCACTATGTTACATACTTCAGTTCATTATTAGATAGAAAGTCAGGAATATTTTATAATGCACATATTTCCTTTTGGCAGCACAGAAGTTCTCATTGACCAAACCCTGGTGGGAGCCCTTACTCAGTTTTCATAGTGTCCTCAGGAAAATTATACAGTAAAATGCATTGAGGTCAATAGGTGTTTGCCTGAGCAAAAAATAAGTGAGACAGGACCTCAGAAGGTGAAATATACCACTGAAAATATGCACAGATTTACTCGTTATTTGAACTGTATAGTAAGACAAGTAGTTCATCAATAATACTCCTTTTTTATAATCTGTAATTGCCACATTTAGGATGAAATGTGCTTTCCAATATTATGTACAAAAGCTCTGCCAATTTGAAGGTTTGTTTGCTATTGAGCTAAGTTGTATCTCCTTACTGAGCTATCCCATGTTACCATGTTCTAGCCAAAGGCATTGTGCTAGATAGTTCAGTCCTGATCCATTTCTAGTATCTTCCTGTTACATTAAGGTGTATAAAAAACGTGGTTCCAAGCACATCTCTAAAAGGTTGTCTCCTTTCACACAGTGCTTAT